>NC_134171.1:69199052-70437802 GCF_964188355.1 Buteo buteo | reverse complement strand
ATCCCCTTGTTTAAGAAGGGCTACTACATCCCCGTCAAACATTATAATATCAGTTTTTCTAAAAGTTTGCTTACAGCCCGACAGGCAAAGAAGTCCCCTCTACCTTGGATGGTTTCACAGCCAAGGCTGTCAAGGAATGGGTGAAAAGTAATTGTTTTCAAGTGTGCCCTTTTACAATCATTTGTTTGCTCTGGCTCTTTCACGAACAAAGGCTATTGTTGAACACATCCAACTAAACAAATAACTCATCTTGGGGTCCCTTTAACAGCTGCCTTAGTACAATGATCTATTTACATATTACCCTAAAATTGAAACCGAACTCTTTAATGACATAATCCAGCACTATAACACAGAAGAAGCATATGTTCAACCCAACAGCTGAACAATCTCGTAAGCATATGATTTTTAGACATAAATGCTTGTATATCAAATACGGCTTAATGCAATGACTTATTTCACTGTTTTGTTGGGTTTTTTTTCTATGAACATCAAAATTATACTGCCTTTCTCAAACTAGGTATGGCAGAGTACAAATGACAATATTCAATGTAAAGAATTTCTGTCTATTGTGTCATCTTCTGTTTCTTCTTCTTTGCACTATTCTTTTTGTTGATAAACCAATTTAGTATGCTATGCTTTCCTGCGCATTCCAGGATTTATCTTACCTTTAGTCTACCCGTTTTACTTTCATGTGGCTAGAGATTAAAGGATGATCTTACAGATGTTGTAAATTAGTCAGCAGCAGGCATAATCATTATTAGGCATGTTGCAATAAATGTTTGGAAGTTTTACATATTTTCCAGAGCACAGTTAGTTTAAACCACTGCAGTTTGATGGTTTCACGTACGACTTTAAAAATTGAAGCAGGAAATTAGTTTACATTTCTTTAAAAGACCAAAGCCATTGTCAACTTTAAGGTCATTTTCAAAGTCGAGATCCAAAAGAAAAAGCTTCATTCAAATAAGTATTTCAGCTTTCGCTTAAAACTGGTTTAATATACTCCAGGATAAATACATTATTGATTTACTAAAATTCAGAATAGAATGGTTGTCCTATCTCCCAGCCAGGACAGAGTTATACATCAGACCTCACACAGAGCAAATGTTACCGCCCTGTTTTGCTTGAGCATTCTAAAAGTTAAATAACATTGTACTTGATTTTCAGATAATTGATTGACTCTCATTCCTTAATCTTCCGATTAGCTATTATATGACCAAGATTCATTCCAGAAATGACATGAGGGGGTGAATTCCTGTGGTCAATTCCTGGATAGCAGCTGCTCAGGGGGATTAGGATCCTTTTGTCTTAACTTTGAGGACTGAAATGTTGGCAAGCATTACTTCTCCTGTATCACCAGGCAACGTCAATTACGTTTTCCACAAGAAACAGTAAATTAGCTTTGCTATCCTGTAATTTATTTTTTTTTTCCCCTGTTCACAATGTGTTCTGGAGTCTTCCAGTACAAGTATAGTTTTCTATCTGCATTACTGTGGAGTTAATTCAATAAACGCACTGAATATTTACCTAGTAATACCTCGTGTTTACTTGTACTTCTAAACACACCATCATACTGCTACCACAAGAAAGCCTGCTGCCTGAGATCGATCATCTCCCTGATGAAAACATCCGAGACTTTTGCAAAGCAGGTGATACTACTGAATGTAGGCAAGTACTTTGAAGAGTCATGGTGCACTTCCCTTTGGTGGAAACACCAAACCAGGTCATTTCATCCTTACTTTAGGAGAGCTCCCAGCTTCTGGGTGACATAATGTTCTTTAAAAGTAGCATTTATGGACAGTGCTTTCGATCGTCCCCTGTTGGCTTCAGACTTTGTTCTATTTGGCAGGCAATGACTTGACTGAATTATTCAGGCCATTTCCCATCAGAACCACAGCAACACAAAGTACCAAGGTCAGGATGCCATCATCCCTTAAGAAAGTCTAGCTATTGCAGAAGATTGCCTCAGCAGTGTGGATTACTGCAAGTATATAAAGCCTGTTCTCTGCTACCTGGATTGCAATCCTAGGCAGCATTAAGTCAATTTCAAAGTTTTAGTTATTAAGTATTTTGGTTATCGTTTATTGTAGTTATATTTTTACTTCTTGCCTTCAAGGCATATTTCCCCAGATCTACCATATCTAGCTAGAGCAACATCTGAAACTCGAGGAGGAAGACTAAGGTTAACGGTTCTGCTGCTATGGCCCAAATGAGCAATGTAGCAAAAAGAATCTAAATTTTTGGGGGAGAGGAGGGGCTGGGGCTGTGGAAAGAATTCCCCAAAGAATTCAGGGCCAGTGCAAACATTTTGCCATACATGCAACATGCAATTAAGTGATTACTGTCTTCAAGGTTTAAAAAAAAAGAGATGACAAACCCTTTCCAAAAGAAGATGTAAGACAATTATATTCCCAAGAAGGGTCTGAAGAGAGATAATAAACCATACATGGCAGATGTTAGTCACAGTACTTAATTGCAGGTGCTATGAAGCCGAGGATAGTCTGAGAACAGGTGGTCTAAAGAACAGAACGCTTAATGCATTTAACGATCCTGGCAAACCCGGAGAAATTCTTTTTGAAGCCAATGGCAGCTCTTCCAGAATAAGGATAGAAGCCAAATGGTGGTGTTCTAATCAGTGGTCCAACTTACGCCACTAAACTTTAGTACACGTTTCAGATGGCCTTTTGACCATATATGTATGGTAAGACTAAATTTTCCTGGAAAGAGTTTGTCTTCTAAATTAAGGTTCCTTTAAGTAGGATTATATATAACTGTACAGGCCATATATTGTGTAATATTTTGATTACGTATCTGTTTAAAACAGTGGAGAATGCATTTCTCTCAAGTGTTTGAGGTTTATGTAATTGTGATCCGTAAATAAAATGCTGAGTTCAGAATGGTGTTATCGAAGTACTGCATCCTAGAAGACAGCCGACTTATGAGACAGCATACTCAAACATATCAAGAGCCTTCATGCATTGAATAACTCATTTGATCAAAACTAACTTAGATAATTCCCTTCAGTGTTACGTTGCGTGGGAATGACATTGGAAAGTCCTTCTACAAATCAACTCAGAGATATGAACTATAGTAAAGCTGTGTAATCTTTTCATAATTTCATAAAAAATGCGCTTTTTACAAATTTTGCAGAATACAAATATTTAGTGCATTAATATTTCTTAACATAAGTGTCTTACAGTCTTTGTTTATAACTGTGTTAAACAAATAGCAGAAAGAACCTGCGCTTTGGTTTTGCATTGGATCAGATTCAGTCCCTCTCAACTGAGAACACATTTCCCACTACCCACCATTGGGATGAATGATCAAAAAACAATCCATGTGGTTAACAATAGATTAACAAAGTGCACTGCATTCAAAGACTAATAAAGAAGAGTATGCTGTTTTCCATTATTTTTCACGATTTGATGACATTGCGCTCCTTAGGCTCCTGTGTTTACTTAAACACATCATCAATCGTGGTTTCATGCTTCTTCAAGTACTATGCATAATATATGCTCTTTTTTCAGGACAAAGTTACAGTTTCAATATTGAGACAAACAAGATGTTACGAACAAATTCTACTTTTTCACTTATAAAGAGAAATGTCTGAAAACACACAGCTTTTCCCGCTTCCAAGTAGTTTGCATTAGAGAGAACAAAAAGCAGAGCAGCTTTTAAAGTGTGAAGTATCCAAGGCACCTGCTGAACTCCGCAGCAGCCATTTCAGCAGCTGGACTGTGGTATCATTCACGATACACCTATTGAACAAATACCTAGATATGGATTTCCTGATGTGTTTTGATGGTAGAATTTTAATTTTTAGTCTCTAAATACCTGAATAGGTCACCTTACAAGTTAGGTTTTTAAGTATCTCTCATAAGAGAAGTGGGCAGAAGGCCTGCTGCTGTAGCTCCTCCTTATATAAATGATCCCTCTCGTTCAGAGGTTGCCTATGTGATTAAGAGATTGCAGGCTTGAGTCCCTCAAATAACTTGAGTACTATTATTCTTATCTGAGAAGGAGAAGCAAGCGCTTAAAATCTCACTGTACTAATGACAGATTACACATTTCATAGTAATAATTTTTGCACTTCCGGAAGGGTGATATGAAACACAATGCATTTATACTAACTGTATTGGTTCTGCTGGCATTATTTATTACATTAGATCATGCAATCTTTTTTTTGTGTAAGATGGGGATACAGGTCATATGTTTATTTTTCTCTGGTTTGTGGCTTACAGATACTTTCTGTTACCAACAACACAGAATGTGCGAAGCTACTGGAGGAAATCAAATGTGCACACTGCTCACCTCACGCTCAGAACCTATTCCACTCACCTGAGAAAGGGGAAACACCTGAAAGAGAACTAACTCTTCCCTACCTGTGCAAAGACTATTGTAAAGAATTCTATTATACTTGCAGAGGTCACATACCAGGTAAAACCTATAACAAAATACGGGGCTAAAGGATGTCTGTTTTGAAATGCTGATATTGCCTGAGCGGTTATAGATCTAGCTCTTCGCTAGGTACAATCCCCATTGATATCCAGGGGATTTTCCCCAAGCAAAAGCAGAATATCTCAGGGTCTTCACAGCAGATCTTATGCAGTGAGGTAAATATTTTGAGTGCTTTCTTGCCACCTGCCTACTAAAACTCCCCATGAAACACAGGATTGTTTGTTGTCAAAGGCACCTGAAACTATGACCTTTGCTGAAATATTGGCGTGTTCATTCAAATCATGTAAACAAGCAGTTGGCCATCCAAAAGGCTATTCTAAATGATAGATAGCTTTAAAATGCAACAAATAAAGGATGCTGGCTGTTTGCTGTAGACTCTAAAAGCTGATGAGTAAAGTGTTTTTTCTGGTTTTGTTACCCTAGAAACTGATGTTTTTTCCACTGGGTTTAAAGCCCATCGAAATCAAAGGGAGCTATTTGATAGACTTCTGTTATCTTTGAATCACTTCCAACATGCTGTTAACAACCAAATTCTTAACTAACCTAACACTTCCTCACTATAGTCAGTAGAGTTAGCTGGACATCCAAAACCAGATTTTGACCTGTGTTGTCTAAGGCAGTCACCAAATGTGTGCTATCACTTGTAACTATATCAATAAAATAACCACAGAAGATGGTTCTTTTAGAAATACTGTCTTAGTACACTATTATATTAAATAACATCTTTGGTATTCTCAATAGTAAATTATTTATATGTTTAAGACTCTCATTTGTAAACTATGCTTTTTTTCCCTGTCCAAACACTACTTATAACTAATGCCACACAGGAGAAAATAATTAAACTGGTTAAGATTTTTTTTTTTTACTAGCAACACAGACTGGAAAAAAGAGTTGATAACCATACGAAAATGAATTTGTGAATAGTCATTTTTGACATACAAACACAGTGTTGTAATATAATACAAACATATTTGAGTAAACGGGGTAGTTTAAGTGGATGAGATTTGGAGGAGGGTTTTTTAATTGCATGTGTACAGTGTGTACTTGTTTTCTCTGAAATCCCAAGAGTGCAGGGGTTTTTTGCAGCGTTCTTTCATTGACTTGAGAAAACATTTTGAATTGACTTACATTTTCCCTTTACTGTGGTTTAACATGTATCTCAACCCATTCAAATATGAAAATATTATTATTGTCTTTATAAACTAAGAGATGTTTCTAAGGCTTTCTTAAACCAGCTGTTTCTTGCTCTTTATCACATTCCCCAAAGCAAAGCAGAATAGATCACAGTTGCCAAGACTGCCTGCTGAACAGCGATAACAGATTAGATATTCTAAATGTTTGGCCCATATAAGAAGTCAGCACAAAGACTTTTTTTGACATGAGTTTGTAACTAGTGCAAACGATTAGCATATTCTGCAGATCAAGTCCCTTATAGTTGTTTTACGAAGTTCTGTGTTTCTGAGGAAACAATTTGTTTAATGGGGAAAAATGAAAGAGGGAAAAGGGAGAAAGAAGGAGGACGTGGAGGGAGGGAGAGAGAATGAGAAAGGGCTGAGCAGCACAGGAGCTATAGCCACAGGAACCTCACTCCTCAGATCAACATATGTGGTGACGAATGACAAATTTATTTTTCTACAAAGTTTGTGTATATGTAAAACTGCTGAAGTGCATCAAGATGTCAAGTGCTTTTTGTGACCACCCAGGTTGCCTTGAAAGATAACCAGATGAAAGCATAACTTTAGCACTGGACAGAGCACTGTGCTTTGCAGGAAAAGAGCTTACATACTTTAGCGTCAGTTAAAATAGGATTTTTCCTACATCAATCAGGTGCTAATAATCATTCTAAATACTTGTTCTGAAAGTGGGTTGTACTAACAAAAAGTTGTTGTGTACTTACATCCACCAACAGGGTTAATTTGGTGACTTGACTGGTACATATGGTTATTGATACCTATACTAGGATTTCCTGAAGGTATTAATTAAGTAAAATTCAGGTTCCTCTTTTTGAGAAGATGGTCTGTAGGATTTTTATATCGTTTAATAGTCTTATACGTTCTAAAATATAAATTATTAAAGTAACAACTTATGTGGGTTTTCTGTTTTACTTGTGAGACCCGTATATCCATAAAAATATTTATTGTAAAAGAAAATAAAAAATAGAAAATGTGGAAGCTATGTTTTCAGCTTAGCCTGGACGATTAAACAAAGAGTTGGAAAGTAACAGGCCCCCAAACCCAAGGTCTCTGGCAATGATTCACTGTGCGTTTGTTAAAAAGTCAGATAATTATTCTTCCTCCATTAGGGAGTGCTAATTGTTTCTGAACACCAATACAAAGGAGTTTAAGGAAATTGCTGACTACAAAAATAATTTTATCCCTTCAGTCCTGCACAAATGAGAAATATTATTAGCGATTTAAGACAGCAAGCATCTTTTCTGGAATTGAAATTTTAGCAGTACATATTAACCAAGAAGACTGAGAAATTATACGTCAGTTCTTTTCATGAGTTAGCTCCAGAAATTCATTTATTGTTCTGTCTCTTTTTGCAAAGACGAAAACTGTAGCAGATCCTTGGTTAACTCTTTTGAAGTCAGCTGGTTTCCCACCAGTTATGACTGTATCAGAACTTCCATTGACTTCTTTAGGAATATCCAAAGAAAAACTGGACCTGATTCTTTATTCAAACAGAGTAATAAAAATAGCTGTTAAGATTGTATGGATATGTTAATGCAGGAGGGTGTAATGTTTCACAAAGTCCATGAGATTAGAACTTCCCTGCTTCATCCCAGGTGACTGTTCTCATTATTTCTCATCTGATCTTTACTGTAAGCCTTAGTTTAAGTGATTACTGATGGAGACATTGGAGTTAAGTGACTTAATGGAGTATCTTCAATCGATATGAATTTTAAGTTTTCCAAGGTCATAAGAGAAGACTGTCTAATATTTATTATTAATATAGCTAGTAAAGAAAGGCATGGCTGATTCTGCCTTTCAGCATGAGCAGAAACTTGACCCATGCCAGTGGAAGTGACATATTCTAGCGAACAAACCTTTGCCACAGCCACAGTGCGTTCTGCCATCCAAGGACATCAGACAGATTTTGAACTATGTGCTCTCCATTATTTTCATTTGAAGAAATGGGTTCCAGATGATTGTGGGTGAGTTCAGATCCAGGCCCAGATCTGAATCCAGGCATTACCAGAACAGATGCTTGATTTGAATTTTTAACTCCAAACAGGGGCACCCCAGCCCACAATGCTGGAAATCTTAAGAAATTCTGCAACCCACACAACACTTCCAGAAGTTCTAACATAGTTGACTACAGTCGAGTACATTTTGAAACAATCAGTCTGGAATCACCTCTTTGATTCATTTTTCACTGAGAGTTGAGAAGAGAGTGGAGAATGTGGTTTTAGTGAACAAATTTACATCTAGCTGTCAAAAGTGCAAATCAGAAAAAGAATAACCAAACCAGGAAAATGCTTCTTTTACACAATACTGAACTGTATGCTCAAGGTCATAGCAGGAACAAAGCAGGTGAGCCTGATTTCCAGATGGTCTCTAAGCCAGTGCAGGTCTACTCAGATGAGTGGATGATATTCAGTCCTGTGTGCAGTGCAAACAAGGAAAGGACTGAATAGGAGCCTGACTTGCTGTAAAGACCGGGACAAATGCTACCACAACGTTTGAGTTGTACATCAAAGAGAAGAGGCAGGAGGGTGGGTAAGCAGGGAATCCAGCAAAGTGGAATTTGGTGAAGGTAGGATAGGAAGGAAGATATGGTATGAGGAATAACTGACCGCAAATATGAGTGGAGAGAGGAGGTGAGGATCAGCTGAGAGCAGAAGTTTTCCTTTGAAAAGGCTTGAAATCATGCAGCTTATTCCCACAGTTTTTTATAAAGGCAAACACAGAAAGCCTTCACTGTAACTGCCTTAGCTGAAAAGTCTGTAGTTTGATTCTTGTTTGCAAGACAGAAAGTTTTAAAAGCTTAGAAATGCAAGCCTGTGCAAAATCTGACATGTACTACACTT
The DNA here is from genome assembly GCF_964188355.1 of Buteo buteo. Taxonomy (NCBI): domain Eukaryota; kingdom Metazoa; phylum Chordata; class Aves; order Accipitriformes; family Accipitridae; genus Buteo; species Buteo buteo. The sequence goes on along the minus strand of NC_134171.1, from coordinate 70,429,314 downwards.
AAACATTATGTTTAATCTTCCTTTGTGATTTCAGTTTTCTTTGTTAACGTGGGCACTGCTTTGTCAACACATACACAGCTGGTAGGAAATTTGTAATGATATGTATGAGTCTTTTAAAATAAAGTAATAAGGACAGAAATTCACACGGGACCAAATATTGCTGTCCTTATTAGGCATAGTTTTCATAGAGGACAGTGAGAGCTGTATTTGAATAAACTCAGACTGAGCAAAATGATCTTTTTTTTTTTTTCTACAAGAATTCTAGTGCTTACAGGCACTTGTCAGGGACCATTCTTCTGGACACTGCACAAACACTGAACAAAATGGCAAACTCTACACTTAAGACCTTACAATCTAAGCACGATAAAGAAAACATTAAATGGCTACAAACAGATAGGGGAGGCGGAGCAAATGTTTTGCTAACGGTCTTTACTGAAGCTGTTAGTATGTTGAATCTAGCATATATAACAGTTTGCATCTGATTGTTACTTGAAATGAACATGTACCAAGTAAACAATATGGCCATGATATGCTCTGTTTTTCTGACTAAAGGTAACATTCAAGCCAAGACTAGTTTATCTTTAGTAAATAGTAGATGGTATACTTGGAAAATTCTACAAAGTATTAGAAATTGTACACCTCTAATTTGCTATTGCATTTTCTTGAATGACCCACTGCATCTAGAGAAATAAATTATTAAAGACAAAACTGTGTCTTTTTAAGTCAAATAATTCAACAGCAAGATTTTAGATTACCTTTGCTTTTGGCATTATATCTAGCCTTGGAATACTACTCCATGATTATATCAGAGTTCCTTTTCAGTTGTTCCACTTGAAATTATATCTCCCATTTTCTCCAAATAACTACTATAAATTAAAACCAGCTCCTCAGAGATGATATTTACTGAAGCTCCAAATCATGGTAATTAAACTTTTACACCACAACACACTACCATGTGTTTCCAGATATTATTTTATAGAAACCAAAGGCAGGCTTTGTCGTGTTATTTTTCCAATATTTTTAAAGGAAGATGCATATGAAAAGAAGTATAGTTGGGTGGGAAAGGCTTTCCACTCCACAAAAATTCTGGGATCTAAAAAATTTTCCTATTCCACATAAGGAAGAAATTGAACTCTTTCGAAATTTTCCATGAAGAAAGCCACAGAGAGACCACCCCAGGATAGCTAATAAAGTCGTTGTTAGGACATTTACTTGGGAAATGGGAGACTTAGGGTCAAACTCTTGCCTGACAGATGAGGGGCATTGACCTGAATATTCCTCTTCCTAATGAAACACCCTAATTACAAGACACTGGAGTATAGCGATAGGAGGTTTCCTGTCTGTTTCTCTCTTCTTCATTTAGACTAGATGTTTGAGTTTGGACCAGAAGCATCATGTTAACTAAAATTTTGTCAAAACTGATAATGTTTCTGAAAGAGCTTTGCTTTTAAGAAATTGGCATTTTCCAATGAAACACAGCTTTCCCTGATCAGCCCTTCTTGCACGTTGTAAGCCAGAGGTTTTACAGCCAAGATCAGTGGATTACTGCATTATTCGCAAGTGGTAAAGCCATGCATTTAGCCATAAATTAGGCCTCTAATTCCAATTAAGTGCTAATTCTGTGTATCCTATGAGTTATGTCCTGGACTGTAGTACATACTACAACGGTATGCCAATAATGCAAAGAGGAATGAAGGTAACTTAAGACATACTATCTTAACAATGTTTTAGTAAAATAGCACATGTATAACTAGCCAAATTCTATCTTCTTAGATTTAATACTAATGATTGAAAAATGGATAGAAATGACTAGAAATAGGTTTGTGGACAGAAATAGATATTTTTGCTGTCATTAGACATAGCGTAATATCAGTAGTGGCAGGTTTTTCCTCAAAGGCTCTCATTTTACCGACTTCTTGTTTCCCTGGGTCTTTGAACTCCTTCCCATTTTAACCTAAAACCTAAAGACCACCTTTCATCCAAGCCAGCTTAAAACCAGCTCCAATTCAGCATGAGGCATATCCCCCTTTTCAGGGAAGTAGACCTCGCAATGGGACACTGTGTTCACCCACCCTAATGCTGGGAGTCAACCAGAGGCCAGCTGCACGTCAACACGGTGCAGTTTTCAGCAGTACTTCTCGCTTTCCGAGACAAGTAATTATTCAGCTCTCCGACTGATGTCCTTTGCTGCCAGCATTCTACAAAGTCTTTACTGCATGTCTTTTACCCAAGTCTTTACTGAAATTTTTACTACAACAAGACACTTAAAAAAAAGTTAAATGAAAGCTGCTCAGGCTATTTTACAGCAGATACTACATTTGATTAATCGGGTTAAAATCAGGGCAAAGTGTATCAGAGCCTCAACTCCAAACTTTGTCTCTTAATTTTTTAATGAGTAAACTGTAGCGTCATTTTTAATTAATTGGTATTTTTATTTAAGCACATTGAAAATAAGGTTTAATAGAAATACAGATGAATAGACTATAAAAGGTAATACTCATTTTGTATTTATTCAGAGCAGGCCTTTTTCACAGATAGCACTTTTTTTTAAATTACTTCTTTTTCCACTCAATATATAATCTATTTAAAGGTTAGTTTGATGGCACAAAACTGCAGACATGACAACACACTAAATATTTGTATGCTCTTTTGCATTTTTAAGGTTTTCTCCAAACTACAGCTGATGAGTTTTGCTTTTACTATGCAAGAAAAGATGGTGGTGTATGCTTTCCAGATTTTCCAAGAAAACAAGTGCGAGGGCCAGCTTCTAACTCCCTGGACCACATGGAAGAGTACGACAAAGAGGAAGAGATCAGCAGGTTCATAAAGATAAATGCTGTTTAATCTGAAAAAAAGACCCTAGCAAAGCCTGTGGTTTTCACAGTGAAACAGCTCAGTGTGTGCTTATGCTCAGCAGCTGTGTTTTCCAGATGTTACTTTCTTTTGCTGCTGCTAGTGTATGTCAAAAGAGAAAGTTACATTAACTTCAATATTTCAGTACCATCTGATATTTGTGTTTCTGAAAAGGTGTTAGAATCCCGGTCTGAACCACCCTGGGGATCTTGGTTATGGTCCACCCTGTGGATCATACATAGTTCTAGGAAGTCATTTCTACCTGGATTTAATATTGCTAAACAACTACAATAAGTTTATTAGTAAAATATTTATCTCATTATTTTCAATTTATTTCATTCATGTATTTTTCTTCCTGAAAATAATTAAATTAGATTGCCCCATCATAAGTCATTATTTTTAAATGGGTTTTAGAAGCCAAATTTTGTCAAATTTCTGGAATTTACTATGTTTTTTGTATTGTACAAATTTTGTATTTATAAATTGTTCTCTTTTTATACCAATTTTTTTCTCTACTTCCTCTACATTTCAGATCTAAGATGAATTAATTTTCTTTTTCTTGTATACAAACTAAATTTTGCTCAAGTGAAGTTCAAATTGATTTTCAGTATTATATGCTTGCATACATTCAAGGAAAGAATTTATTCTGGATCGTAGAACTGTATTTTTAATACCACTGCAGAACAATCATTTTATCATTTAGGGACATTGTTGTGTCATGGTTACAAAAAAGAATAAATTTCTCACTATTTTTTTTAATTTTTTTTAGAAAACACAAGCACAACTGCTTCTGTATTCAGGAGGTTGTGAGTGGACTAAGGCAGCCTGTTGGAGCAGTACATTGTGGGGATGGATCCCATCGCCTGTTTATTCTTGAGAAGGAAGGATATGTGAAGATTTTCAGTCCAGAAGGAAACATACTCAAGGAACCTTTTTTGGATATACACAAGCTTGTTCAAAGTGGAATAAAGGTTGGATTTTATACTTATCTCTACCTGTTTATATTTTAGCCTGTATATGGGGAAAAAGGGAAGAAACATTTCTCAGAAATTATTTTAATTTAAATAATAAAAAAGAAGAGTAATGACAACAGACGCTGTAGTTCTATCTGGGAAAGAAGTGAAAACTTCCTTGTTTCAGGAAGGGAAAACATAGCATCTTGTAACTGTCATGACATTTTTCTCTCTCTCTTCATTTTTTCCTCACTTTAAATTCAGAAGAAACTATCCAACACGAGCATCCCACAGCATTATCTTTGTATTTTTCATCCTTTGGGCTCATTTCCATCCCACTGAATTCAGCTGAGTTTTGCTGTGATTCCAGCGGGGAGCAAGTTTGGCTCAGGGCCTCCCCTGACCTGAGGGTCCTCGGCGATGCCCGGGGAGCCGGACACGGGAGGGGGCCTGGGAGTGCTCAGGGACCCCCGGGAGAGGGGCAGCGGTGCTCGCTCCCTCTTGGCTCCACTTCAGATGTGCCACAAGCTGCCCTTGGTGGGAGGCTGCTTGAAAACGGCATGTATTTGAGATGCACGTGAAAAGGGACTGACCCTCTAAATTCAGGAGGGCGACCTGCGGGCGAGTTGGTGCAACAGTTTTCCTTGTATTTGATGGGAAGACTTTCATGGTCGGGGGAGTGAATGGTGAATGGGCACTGGTGGGAACACATTGGAGGGTGAGGGTGGAGGTAAGAAATTACATCTAGGTATGGGGTAAGTACTAATGGAAAACTCGTATGTCTAATGGAGAGTATTTTACTTTGGTAATGTCGTGTTGTTCCGTGTTGATTTCTTGTCACATTTTAGAGTGGTAATGCAAGTACAATCCAGATATATAAAACCTTAAATTTAAATTTAAATTGTAATCAGGTTTTGCTTAGAACAGTCAGGACTATATATCATAAAGCCTTCATGGATGAAAAATATATTGACATACTCTTGACAGAGTAATCTTAAATAATAATTGTGACAAACTATATCAATTTAAAATGCATAGCACGTGCTAACTAATCATTTTGTGTTTCAGCTATAAGGGCAATAAGCCAATTAAGATAGTCTTTTTCTGAGACAAAATCTCAGAGGTTTTTGGTTTGTGTTGAAAGAGAGAGAGAAATTAAATACATTACACCTTTTTCAGGAAAAGAACCAATGTATATGATTCTGTGATTTCCTGAACACTTCCTTTTCTGCCTCTGTAGGTAACCATTATGTTCAAGTACCAAAACAGGAGGGACTTATCAGGGGTGGTTTTGAACATCAATCTAAGGCTGTTTTATCTTTCTTAACCAAAAATTCTGATGGTTCATACTTGTGAAAAACTGACACTGAAACTTTCCACAGAACTGCTATCAGTCCCCAAAAACCCTTTCTCGAGCAAACTTTTACAGCTGGAACTTAGAGGCAAGGCTAAATGGAAAACTGATTTTGCATGCTTCTGAATAGGCAGTAGCCTGCTTGATAAGACTCAACAGCTACCCTCAGATTCAGATTCAACTTTTAGTTCTGTTTTAAATCAGTGACCTGATCTTTTTAGTCTTTACTACTCTAACCATCATATAATACTCTAAACTGGATCTGTTTCAACTATAACATTTTGTGTAAATAATTTGATGTTCTCTAAGCTAGAAAGTCTAATTCAATTCCCTGAGATAACAGTCCAGTGACTGAGGATAATTGTATTGCAGTGTTTAATGCAGGCTGGCAAGAACGGAGGCTTTATGTACTTCACAGGTAAGGAGAAAGGGAACGTGCCTAGAAGCAATAATCCAGCTCTTAAATAGAAAGGGGAAAGAATTTGAGGAATGAGTACATTATATAAAATAACAAATAAATAGAATAAAACAAACACCACATAATCCAAATGGTAGTTTTAAAACAAGGGTTCTTAAACATTTTTATGTTTATGCCCCACAGTCTGATTCCTAAAATCATTGTCCATGGTCCTTTACCTACAAGGATGCAAGATCACTGCGACAACAGTAGCAATTATGCCATCAAAATAGACTATTTGAAGGGTATTTGATTTTACTTACCTGTTACACACTTAAAACTAGAAATCAGTAATGGAGAATACTATGTGGACAGACAATTTTCCAGCAGGCAATGCAGATAGTGTACAGCCAGCGATTAAAAAAAACCCCACTATCTAAAACACTGCATCCACATGCAAAGGGTGAGAATTGCTGAATGTGTCCTCTGTGCTTACTCAAGAAATGCTTGTAGTGTCAGGTAGATGAATTTGTATGTACACATTTTGCTTGATGTGCCTGATTCTTCTCATACAGTGGTACAAGTGAAAAAGTAAAATGAAATAGATGAAGTTTTAATTGTCTCAGATCAAATTTAGGCCCATATGTTCCAGTGAAGTGTTTTGCCAAGGTAACATGTTGCTTTTTTTGAGTCCTTTGTTCATTTACACAGATTCATAGATGTTAACCCAAATATCTAGTCAGTTCCTGTATAACAGTATCCATATAATGTTATTCCTGAATTAACATAGAGACTGTTCATTGAAGTAAAAAAAACCTGCTCACATCTTTTCCAACCTTGTGGCAATGGTAGCAAGAAAAGGTAAACAAATTTTTCCCTAAAAATAAGTGTAAAAATTTTCTCTCTTATACCCAAGTGTCTGGAAATACCAGTTTCTGTTAATTTTTTGTGTGTATCTGAAATACGAACAAATACTTAACTCTAGTGACAATAGTGAAAATATTCTTTCAAACTTTTATGCCTACTGTAATGTGGTAAACCTCCTGCAAATCTGTAATTCATCCCCTTCCCTCATGTATTTGGATCAAAGAGAAAGAATAATTTTCTTGTCAGCTGCTAATGTCACATTTGCAGTGCCTGACTCCATGATGTGGGGCGGCACATGGTAAGTGAAGAATCCTCCTCTCACAGGGAAGGGTGTTGGCTTTGTTACTGACGTACATTTTCAGATTACGTGCATCATTTTCTAGCTCAATTAGAAATGCAAGACAGAGGGAAAAAAATGAATAAAAAAGAAAAAGCTTTGTGGATGTAGAAGCTTCTTTGTTTAAAAAGTGGTTAAGGAACTGGGGCAAGATCTTTCTGTGAATGCTTTTTTTTCTCTTTGGTCAAAATGTAGCTTTTTACTCAAAAGGTTCTAATATACAGATTTTTTTGATACTATTTTGTTCTTACCCTGTTTCCCTATCCGAAGTACACTAAGGTGGCGCTTAGGGACATGCTTTAGTGGTGGACTTAGCAGTGTTAGGTTTACGGTTGGACTCGATGATCTTAAAGGTCTTTTCCAACCTAAATGATTCTATGATTCTGTATGTTGTAATAATGCAGCTGTAGTCGAATTTAAATTGGTGCCTCTGAAAAGCATTTTGGAAAGCTATCCCAATAAGATATTTTTAATGTTGATAGATGGAGTAAAATAGTGGTGTTGATTTTCTCATCTTTTCCAATGTAAAGAGGAAATTTAGGAGTGATAAAATCATTATATTGTCACAAAGCAGCAAATCTGTTGCATGATAATTTTCCAGAGAATGTACTTAAAACTATCTTGAGGCTAATATAACCAAGAAACAGAAGTGACATATTTCCTTCTAAAAATATTCTTCTGCTTTAGTTCTGATCTCACTAACATCATTTCGCTCATCACAGCACTGGCAGTCAGATGAGGAAAATAATATACAAAAATAGAGGAAGAGAGGTGTCTGCATTGTATAGCAATCAGCAATGATACCCTCCTAAAAAGATTCTGTTTTGTTCCTCTAATGGAACTAATGGTCCCTGTGTTGATGAAATTCCTTTGGAGCCCCTAATGTTGCTGTGAGCGAGCTTGTAGGGCTTCTTCACTGGTCCTGCTAACCTAAGCACGTAAATAGGATTACTTGGAGTTGCTTCTTGTAGGTCACTTCTGTGAAGGTCTGTGGATATAAACGGAAATTAAGTAAGAAGAGTGGTACAACCTGATGCATATGTTTTATTGGTTCATTGGCTTTTAATGTTCATTGAAGTCATTGAGGTCTCTGCTTGAAAATTGTTGCTTCAGTAAAATCTACTGACAGTTATGTGATTTAATTTTAAGGAGTTCAAATGAAAGAGAAGAAGTGATAATTTTATATGCTGCCATTATCTCAGAAGGAATTAGCACAAGCATGTAGAAGTATTTCATAACAGAGAGAGAAGCCATGAATGGATGATGGTAGCTTGTGCTTCCTGCAGGCCCTACTCGAGAAAATTACATGCAGGATTCCTGAAGATTAAAAAAAAAAAAAAAAAAAAAGCTCTGAAGAGCTTAAGAAACAATTTTTCTTTGCACATCTCCCAATTTCTAATCCTCTTTGACAGCACAGTTAGCAGGAATGCTTTTTTGATCTTCTATTTTTCAACTTAGTTGTTGGAAGCCATGAATGGATCTTAATGAAGAAGTTGCTAATTCAACATCTGTGGCCCTTTCCAATGTATTTTATGTCACACTGGCTACATAAGTATTGTACTATATGTGGATGGATTGGGCACTTGGCCAAGTTCCTCCTGTCACCCTTAGCCTTTTCTTCCTGATCTCAAGAATGTGGTGAAAAGAAGGAAGCTGTGCACCTCAGTCTTGCCCCAAAGTTGAGTAAGGACATGAGTGAGACGTGCACCTGTAACTGGAATCTAGGACATGCACCTGGGCTCAACTATTTAGGAATATATAGCCCAGTATAGTGGAGAAAATACTGATTCCATCACCTGTGCCCATTAATATTACAAAGTATCCTGAGTATGTGGCATGTATGTAGAAGAAAAGAATAAGCATTTACCAGAAAAAAACTCTAAAACTCTGCTCCCCTGTTCTGGTGATTTACTGCTCCATTATGTTGTGGTGAAGAGAGTTGTAGGTACAGAGCAACACTTTACAGTTGTCCCTTCAAAGTTATGTAGCAAAGACAATTTTTGATTAAAATATTAGTACCCGTTTTTTCTTTTGGACTGATTTTCACTACCGTTATTTTCTTTTTGTTTTAAACTATTGCCAAGAAGAAGAGAGGTGGAAAGTTTGAATGAGAAGCTATTGAACTAATGATGGTAATACTTTTATTTCACTGGCATTTAAGGAGACCTTAATCAATTATCAATAATAAATAGTCCTGATGTATCTGAATCTACTGTCAGAAAGTTAGGCAAAATAATTAAATGCTTTAAAAGTATCAGGCAAATATGATTTTGTCCCATAAGGCACTCAGTAGGAAAAAAAGGATCAAAACATTCTAAATACTAGAATTTAATTATTTCTTGAGATGTAGCAGTGCTGAATATGTTATTATTACAAGATCAGTCACCTTGTACTCAAGATTGTATCTAGCTTACAGAAAAATACTGAATGCTTTAGCAGTTCTCCAAATTTCCTTACTCCTGTGGCTGTCTTTTATCTTATTAACTGTATTATTTCCTAAGATTTGGAAACCTTTAGATTAGTAGCAGACACCATAAAATATAGCAAAACCTATTACATCAATTTTCACTCACTCTCCTGTGTCCTGAGCCCAAAATCATGTATTGGTCTAAAATACATTGTTTGGAAGGGAAGGCATCAAGGTATGATTTGGCAAGAACAAAAAAGGAACCACTTCTCTTGGGAGATAAATGCTACAATCACATTTCAAAATACTTTCTGTAAAGCTAAGTAGCTCTAGGACTGCAACTGTTAGTCCTTAAATAATTTTTGTGGTCCTTCCCTACAATCATTCAACTTCCCAACATCTTTTTAAAATGAAGGACCTCAGAACTGTACAAAGTGGCCAAGTTTACATCTTACTACTGCCAATGGTAAAATCAAGTCCCTGTAGTTACAAGGTAGTTTTCTACCTATAAAGCCACCGACTGAACTAGCTCTTTGGGTATGGAATTGCAGTTGGGCTTCATGTTCAGTTGCTTGTCATCTCTGATCCTTAAGTTATTTTCAGTTTATTGCTACTTTTTTTGATTGTGACAAAGCTCTGGTATAGCTCTGGTGCGTATCTGCTGACTACAGGGTCATAAATTGTGCAGCCAGCAAGAATGGCTGCGTTCTGTTGCACTTTGCCTCACTCCATGCCTAGAGTAGAAACCCCTGCAAAATGGGTATCCTTAAAACTACCGTTATGGAATTAGCACTTGTACTTGTGTAGAGATCTTTTTTTTTCTTTTTTTTAGCTAGTAATAAAATATTCTTAGTACATCTCATAGGAATACTGTGATAAAAGGCAAAGCCTCTGAGGAAGGAAAGGGCAGGGCAGGGGAGGGAAGGGAAGGGAGAAGGGACAGAAAATCTCAATGAAATGGTATTGGAGATCACTGTTAAGAATATATGAGTTAGACTCCTTGACCTCTGTCACCTTCTTCTCTACTTGAAGACTATGGTTTTCCTTGTCACAAACAGATTTTAACAGAAACTTCCCCTAAATCCTAAGCCATAATCACCTTTTTATTTCATCTTTCTTTCTTTCAAGTTAATCAGTAAGACTAGTTTATATGGGTTTTTTAATTCCCAAAGTTTTTTAAATGCTATATTCCTATGTAATTCCTTGTAGATATTTTAACAGCCAGTTCTCTTTGCAGTGAGAAAAATATAGAAATATCTGACAATTATTTTGAGTGTATGCTCAGCAAATTTCCAAGTTATAGTCTTAAGAAAATTTAAAACTTAGATATATTCTTTACTGTATGTTGGTTAGTTTTTATATCAGAGCACAAGTACATTCAATCCTGCAAAGTCTTATTCATGAGTGATCCAGTGATTCAGGTAGGCATCTTCTGTGATGCCATGAAGAGTGCTGTGGAACATAGCAATTCATGTATTCAGTATAAGACAATTAAAATAGACTGTCAGAATTAAATATGCTAACTATGCTGCTACGAGCCAATTATTCCAGAGCTTCTCAGGGTCAAATGAGCACTTTGTCACCATAGGCAACTTTTTGCAGGAATACCGGATTAGTAGTGAAACTTCTACTATGCCTTCATGTTTGTATCGCAACATAACATTTAATCACATGAATATGTATTACTCAGATCATTCAATGCAAAAGACAAATTAAAAAAAACAAAAACAAAATACCACTACCTTCAGCACTGGCACATGTTTCAAGGAGCTTATAATAGGTTGTGCAGAGTGCTGCTACAGAAAACTACAATAAACCAGTGATAAAATCTATTGAAAACTTAGTATGTGAATAGAATCACATCGTTTGTGTTATTTGCCGAATTGTATGCTTAGTTCTATCATTGGTAAAACTTCTCACATATTCCTCTTGACAGTGGATATGTACATTTGTTTTTGCATCATGTTGGTGTACAGACCTAAGTTGACATATACACTGTCCATCAATACCCATGGGATTTATGTTACTGACAAAAGACCCACAATTCACACAGTTCATCCTAATGCTTCCATCCAAGTCCAGTAATTTCAATCAATTTATTTTCCTCTGAATTCTTACATGGATGAGGGTGAAATTGATGAACATTTCTTGAACAACTTCTTTGCCTTGACGTCACAAAGCAAGCTGGGCACTCCTCCGCTAAGCACTGGTTTATACTCTCAGCAAAGGTCATCTTCTGCTCTCTGCTCCCTAGAAAGCCAAACTTATAGTGGCTACTAAATCTGTGACCAATTACTCCCAAGCAGGGGATTATTTTGGTGCATGGAGAGAAAGGGGAGCAGTGGAAGGACATACTTCTCTCCAGGCTTTAGGACTGGAATGAGAATTGGGAGATCCTATCTAAATGTCTTCCTTCTTCAACCTAACGGGCCTGCAACTCTTCAGAGTTACTCAGAAACATTGTCTATGAAAACTCTGGAAAGTAAACCCTCTTTGTTCTACCAGACCAAGCTTTCATCTGTCTATGAAGAATAGGGATAGTCCTCTAAATTAAACAATGTTAGAGTATAGAATATAAATATGACATATACCCTAGTATGAACAGTGTAAGATTTCGTTTTCATTTCATTCTACAATTAACTCCTCCAATGCTGAATACAAATTCTATTTGCTGTCTTGCTCCTGTACTTCTAACTAACACTAATTAAATGATAAGTCCATTTAAGATATGTGCATAGGCCCAGGCAGAGTGGCAAGGGAAATAAAATTATTGGCATATAACAGGGATAGGTTTGGGAGTATTCTTTGGTGTCCTGGCGTGCCTCTTTCATAGTATGAAAGGGGAGACTCTAGGATGTCTTTGGTGAGAAGCTGAAATGCTGTGTTGTTGCAAAAATGACAAGGCAACCAATATACACCTCAGCTTTCCACTGGAGACTACAGAGAGGGAAGTGATGAAGACTATTCTTCAGCAGAGGACTTAGATGTGAAGCCATGTGGGGTCACAGGCCATGGGGGTTTCTCACTCATTCAAGAGGTCAGAAGAGTTGCAGTCAGACTTGTAGCACAACAGACGTCATTTCCGAGGCCACACCTCACCTGTGACCTGCCCACTAGGAATCACAAATAATTGGGTTTAAATGTCTTCACAAACTTGGGGCAGAAAACTAGGAAAGAAATAATGGTTAAGGTGTGCAAATGGCCAAATGTGAAAGTCGAGGACATTTTAAAGATAAACCAAGTAGAACATCCATGTTTATAATGACCTTATTCATTAATGAAATAGACACAATGCACACAGCCCAACAGCCTGCATGAGAATTCAGCCTTCTTCATGACAAGGAAGATTTTTTTCTTTATTAGTGATAAGTTCTTTATGATTTTTGAGAGGGTGATAATACTTTTGTGAGGACTTAATATACTTCAACTGTATTCAGAAACTGTAAAATACAATTGGTGTTTTAACCGAGGACTATATAATGACAGTGAAATGTGCCTGGATTTCCCATTAACTATTTGCAGGTTTTGGTTCTAATCCTAATAGGGGCACAACAGTCCTTTGACAGAGGCTGTATCTCACCACCATATAGATCTGTTGCTTGCACAGAAAATAAAGATTCTTAGAATTCTGAAAAGCATGTGCCAAAAGCTCTAGAGAACTCTGTTTTTGTGTGAGAGGCTGCACTAGATAACCATACCCAAGCTAGCAATTGTGGAACAGTGCAGTGAATCTCAGGTTGTAAGCTGACCAGATGAAGAATTGCCAGTTTATTCTGAGGAAATTTGAATCGACAAAACATAATCATTTCTGTTGATTTTGGGTAGCATGTCTTAGATTTGAGGAGCTGAGAGGGGAAAGAAGATAATACTTTGTCATTTTATATGCATATGTGTAGATTTTAATGTTCTGTGTTTCCTTGAGAGGAATCCCATGGTGCCAATTAACCTAACTTATTCCAAAACAATTCTCTGTTTGGAAAGAATAATTTTCATTGTGGGTGTTCCATGAAATTGTATGCCTCATACCCTGTTATTACTGAGATGTGTGCAGTGCAATTGAGAATGCCAGTTTCTTTTCCATGCACTGTATAGATTATAGCTGTATCCCACACACAGTGCTAGATAATCCCTACTTTAATTTTGTTATGTGTACAAATCCTTTTTGAACATTTAGCGGTTTTAAAAATGTAAAAATCCATCATCTTCTGAAACTGCATTTGTTAAAACCAAAAGCTGAATTTAGAAGTGATCAAAACCAATGAATAACATGGTAATTATCTAATTAAAAGGAAATTACTGCGTTTGCTGAAATATAACAGGCAGATCATGATATCCAACACAAAATGGCAAAGAAGGAATAAAGTTACGCAGAAAATTCCATGGGTTTTAGCCAACACAGTTTCAACCACATGTTTTTCTTTAATGGGAGGAGGTTTAACAGTCCACTAAGGCTCCAAGATTCATCATCCCTTTAAGCTCTTGGACACCCCAAAATCTGTAATGAGGTCCTAGAATACTTCAGGGAACCCATGAAGTACTGGAGCTCTCAAAAACAGTACCATGTCCTTGAGGCTTCTACGTACTTTCCTGTCCATCATAGCTATATGATTTCCTCTGGTGTTATATCCCTTGTACTATGCCATACAGAAAATGGGTCATGTCTTTGTCTTGAAAGAGATTAAAAATTGAATAACATATATACTTTCATAGTTAATACAGCCCAACTGCTATTCCTGTATATACTTCCCCCAGATGCCACAGAACAATTTTCCTCTATATCCTCTTACATGCATTTTTTCACAAGCTCTTAAGTCCTATTCCTTAGACAGGATCAGCAAGTTGGATTGCAGGAGGAACACTTCCTCCAAAGGAGCACTGGTATATTATCATGTTTTCCACCCATATTATCCCCTTTGCAGTTAAAATTGGGCAAATGATCTGTCCCTAATTTAATGGTTTATATATAATTTTAGTTTTAAAAACCAGTCAGAACTAATTTTTCCCATTACCAAAAAAAAACCTTCCAAAAGATGAAACCACTTAGTAGCTAACACTTATTTTTGTTCACTGTCAGTGTCTGCCTGCATTCTCATATTGCTGGAATTTTTAAAGAAATTATTCCATAAATCTCAATAAAGTAATATTCTCTCAGATTTAATTTGGAAAATGGAATATACAATCTGTGGGAGAGAGGTCTGCAAAATACTTTCAACCATTTGTTTTTAATTTACAGCAGATACTTTTTAAAACCTTGATCTATCTTCACTGGCATTGAATCGCAATCCCTACAGCTGAATTGCAACAACTTTAATTTATGTAATAATCATTATTTTTATGCTCACTGAATGCCTTGAAAAGAAATAAAAGAGGGAGTAAATGACCAAAAACTTACATTTTTGACATTCCTAAAAATTCTGTGAATCTGTATCAGCTAGATTCTCAATCACTGTAACAGGCCAGAGACAACATACCAGAAGTGCTAGTAGGTGAATGGATCTGAGTCACACTGTAGGGTGAAGGAGAAGAGAAATTTTTATATATCAAACTACGTAAGAAAAATACTTACTTAAACTTGAAGTCTCTGTATCATTTTTTGGAAATGTGATCATTTTTCATGAGGAACTACATTAGAAGGCAGTTAGCTCCTCTCAGGACATCATTTCAAGCTCTTCCTTAAAGAAAACACATACCTTTCTATTACAAACTGAGTGCTTAATTGTGACTAATGAATGTAAAATAATATCGTACACCTCATAGGAGCCTAGTTGAAGATGTGACTAGGCGCTATTGACTCTCCTTATTGTGCATCATACAATGTTTAGGTATGTTAATGCACGCACTAAACCTTGAACACTTTAAAGATCTAGTCAAATAAATAGAATTTCGGATTAGAAGAAAGGCAACGCAAAATGTTGGCAGCTTCCATTAATGCTATATTCTTCCCCCATAATTGCCTTACAGGATATGACAGGACAATATTATCAGGACACTATTGCTACAGTGACTTTCTGAGGGAAAGAGCGAGTCAGTGGTCTCATCTAACAAGCATGTGTGTGCGCGTGTGTAAATAAGTCAGTAAGATCAAATAAAACTTAACAAGCCACCTATGAGATTACTCAAATTTACCCCTACAGTTACTTACAGATCACAGCCCTGCCAAGTACAGTGAAGTTCCAAATGTCATGTCAAAAGTTTGAAGGAACAGACAAATCCAAAAGTAGAGAATATTAGGGAACTGCTTAACAGAAACTATCCTCTGTCAGGTTTTACCCCCTCTGCTAGGTTGCCCCTCACTGGGACAAATCAAAACTATTTCACAGACAGTGTCCATGTTTCTCCAAAGGCTTGTGGGGCTGAGAAGACCACAAATAACATTGGATCAAACCTTTTATTTACAAATTCTTGGTAAAAAAAATGTATAATTGATTACTGAATTTAAAAGTAATTTCAGTTCTTGAAGCAGAAACATTCAAAACTGTGTTTTTGCTGTAGTTTAGTGAGTCAATATTTTGCACTTCTTGTAGAGATACATTCTCCTTACAAATTATATGGACCTTTTAATAATTTCACTTTTGAAATAAATAGTATGTTTAATAAGTATGTGGCACAAATAAAAGAAAAAAGGAACATAGTTCAATACAATTCATACAATCCTCTATTTTGTATAAAATTTATACACATTGATAAAATGTTTTATCAATGTGTATAAATTTTATTATATTTTACTATCTGCATAAATATTTCAATGTCCAGGAGTAAGTATTCTAAGGAAAAACCAGTGGCAAATGACTAAAGGAAATTAACTTAATTAGCTACTTACCAACTACTAACTTCTGAAATCACTTTATATGAATGGTCAAAAAAAAAGCCCCAAACAAAATGCTTGAAACTAGTATTCTACTCTCAATCTGAGCACTGCTAAAATTATCTTTTAATAAGGCCTGAGAATTCCTACCTTTGTTCAATAAAACAAAAGTGTACCTTCAACAACAAGTGAACAATTTAGAAGGCGAAATGAAACATAATGAACTAGAATCCTTAGTACTGAATTTGATTTCTTTTATTTTCTTAAGTGCTGTAATTCATCAAAATACCAATTACAGATGTTTCATAGAAAATGAAGAGAATATCTTACTCATGTGTTTGATGTACTAGATATGCAGGGAAGGAGAGGTTTTTGGAAAAAAACAGCTTCAAAAATGAAGCACCAGATTTCAAAACAGACTCTCCAATGTGCCAATTTGGTTAGCAAGTGTGTATTATCACTTGGCCATAACCAGTGATAAAATAGAAAGTGTGAAGGGTATTGCTTGTATTATAGTGTCACTCTGTCTGGAGTATTTAGAGAAGCTCCCAAGGCTGGACTGCATAAAACTTACACTTCTTCCACTATGTTTCTTTGTTTTCTGTGTTCTGCCCATTTGCAAAAAGGTAGAATAGTGTTTTCTTAATGCTGTCCTCAACTACACAATTCTTCATTTGATCAAAAACTAGTGGAATTAGGATTTGTGTTTAACTGATTAAAGGTCTGAGCCCATGATACTCTGTGTTTCAGTTCTAGCTGTTTGAAACTTTATCGTCTTAATTTTGAGACTGAACATACACTGTGTTGTTCTAATTGCACTGCCTTTTTGCAAAGAACTTTGTACTGGATTCAGCCAAGTTACAGGGTTTCCAAGATCATGGTCTTGGCTCAGGATAAATGGAGCCAATGAGCTAAACAAATTCCTGCTTTCTTGGTTCTTATAGTACGAGAAAAATGGAAAGAGCAGAATACTTTTACTGCTTTATACAAGTGAAAGAATCCTGGAAACTGCAAAAATATAAGTTAACTGTGTTTATGTCAGCAAGACACACAATTTCAGAAATTATTTTTAGCTTTCTTTAGAAATGTGAACCACAAATTATAACATTAATGAAGCAAACATTTCTCACTTGGCAAATTTAAGAAAAAGTTAGATTTAAGAGTAATCACTTTGGGATTTAAAATAATAAAGAAATTTAGTCTAGTACAGACAAATATTAGTGTTCTTATAACATGTAATTGTAATAGTTGTCTTGCACTGTGCTGAACAAGGATACACATGTCTATATTTGTTTCAACTTCTGTTACTGAGAATGCTTTTCTAATGAGCTAGATTTTAAAACTGGGATTGAAATAAATGAGTAATGGAAAAAAAAAAGAAAAAGGACTTCTAATCATGAAAACAGTGTACATTCTTTCAAAGTCATGTTTATAAGTTCAGAGAAGCAGTGTAGTTCAAAGACAAACCATATTTCAATCTGCTTTTCAAAACTACCATATAGTTCATTACTAAAGCTTGTTTTCAGCTGCATCTTTGTCTAACGACAACTGATGACTTGAGATACATTACTGTACCTCATACTGTGCTTTCACTTGTGTCACAATTTCTATTTACTACAGGTCACAAAATCATTAATTTATAGTTTGGGTTTTGGCGGAGGGGGGGGGTTATAACGTGAGGAACCAACTGCTGTTTCAATGGGCTTAGGCTCTCAAGCCATGGGAGCACCAGTAATTTGCATTTGCTGATTTTAAATAACCATAGGATATTTAACCTGCAAGAATTCAGGCTGCACAAACATGAATTGCAACACGTGCAGAGTTAGATGTGTAACTAACCTCCCAAACATACAGTTTGATTCATGCACACAGAAGGAATATTTGAATTTAGGAAAGTCCATGTGGTTTCACTGACAATTAAGCCCTTTAGGCTTTAGGCACTCTTAAAAGTGCATTGGATAAACAAGTATTTCCTGGTGACTTTTTCATCTATATGACAGGCCTCTCAGTACAATACTTGAATAGTGTGTAGAAACCAAAGACAATCATTTGTTACAGGAATTCTGGAATACTGAAAGGGCGAATCTAGTCTTGATGCAGGTCTTGAGTGAAATATATGAGTTGATTCAGGAAGTTAACGTGGTTGAGCCACTAAATAAAAGTGACCATAATATAATTAAGTTCAACATCCTCCCATGGGATCCTACCATGAGGTAATAATATTACAGTACTTTTCAAAAAAGGAAGATTTTTATATTGAGGAAGTTAGAAATAGCCTGAAGGGGAAAGTTAGGAAATTAAAATCCATAGAAGCAGCATGGAGGTTCTTTAAAAGTACCTTATTAGACTCAGAGAAAATATGTATATACTGGAACAATTAGGAATCAAGAAGGTGAGAAATATAGCAAGGTATGAGGGAATGTTCAGGCCCCCAAAAAATAATAATCCTATAATAAAATGGAAATCCAACTCAAGTGACACTAATAGAGCAGAATATAAATTCAGAACACCAGAGTTAGGGTTATATCCTGCCATTGTTTCACTAGCAAAGTAAGTAGGAGTTTCCCATAAACATTTATGGTAGAACAACATTCTGAGGTTTGAGAGGAAATTTAAAGAACAAATAGGGAAAAATACAGAGAAATTTGTAATACATTGTGATAAAAGAAGAACTTCCTTAAGCTAGGTGATGGTCTTTGGCAGAGGCTGGTTAGCTAGACCAGTAAAGTATAAAAGCAAAAGATACAGCTTGATTTCTTTGCGTAAGAGAGACTAGGAAAGACACACCCTGTAGTTGGTGTTTAACATTTTCTATTTCTCCACTAGTAGGCTGAGAAAAAAAACAGAGAGGGAGAAAAGAAATGATGGAAAGCACCAGCATAAATTGCCCCCAAAATAAGTGCTCTAAAGGAACTGAAAATTGGAGTAGTTGAAATAATGAAGCTGTACTGTGTATTTTTACAAAATTTAACTATTTTCTGCGAGTCTGGCTATAAAAGTGCTCTGAAGGTCACCTTGCAAATTACAGAGAAGTGAGAAAAATCCTAGGTGAGAAAAATCAAGGGAATTGTAAAATTAGGTCAAAAAAGCATCTTGTGTAAGTGTTAATTTGCTGCCACAAAGAGAATTCTGTCAAAGAATTAGCAAGATAATGAATAAAAAATAGTTTACATTTCTAGAAGGTTTTATACAGTGTCTCTGAAGAAAGTAGTATGAGAGATTGCTAATCATAAAATAAAAAAAACCTATTGTGGTTCATACTGCGCTCAGAGAAGAAATGCTTTATACCAGTGCCTCTGGGCATAGCTCCAGTATACTGCTAAATTAGGAGGTGAAAAACAAATAGAAGAAATAAATAACCGATATCTTGAAAATAATTTTATATGCATAATCTAGTATGGCTTCCAGAAAATCAGCTGTTACTTTGAAGAGTTCTTGATAACTAAGTGGCAGAATTTGCTGGTGATACAAGATTAGAGTACATTGTTAGGGAGTCTAGAGAAATTTTCTAAATATAGGTAATGAAATGGCACACTAAATTCAATATAACATACCTCAGGAAGAATCTTTAAACACACAAAGAGCTCTCACCTTATTCTATTCTGTCCTGAAAAATATTTAAGAAGCATCAGTGACAATTCCAAGTAGCTATCCAACTATAAAAAGAGGGGTATTAAGGAGTACCTAAAACTGGGCTTGAAGTACTTTGGAGAATGAACACTGTCACTATATAACCCAGCAGCATCCTCAGGAGTTCAGCAAGACACAATTGGATTAAATAGTGTTGAAAAGGGTTTTTCTTTGGTGGCATCTAAAAAATATATTTAATTTGGGAAAAATAAGATCTAGCAGAAAATAGGTGAAGCAATAAATTTCAGAAAAGGCAATATCGCCTTTTCATTCTCTTTTTTCTTTGATGAAAAAGTTTAACAAATTGAATTGTCACACATAAAAGGAATGACATTTGAGCAACATAATCACTTGTCTGTTACATGCTGCTGCTTTGATAGTTTTGATTCAACACCAATTAATGAAGGATTCGCCTGTAGCTTTCCTACTATTATAATTTATTATCCAATTGTTTGCAAAAATTACAGCAGCTGTGTAGCTTTCTTGACAGGGAAATGGGTCATATGCCAATAAAACTGGGTGCAGGTAGGTTCTAGGTCTGCTGATATTGTAGTCTGTACAATAAAAGTCTCAACCTTTAATCGTTGCTTCAGATTCCTTGTCCAGAAATATCCTCATGTTAATGTCTGTTTCTTTCTTTTCTGTGTGGAGCAGAAGCAAGACATCTCAAAATTATCTTTTATGTGAAACTCTGACTATGCTGCAAAGTTAGGTGACTTGAGAACTCATTTAGGCTATCAATCAGACTCAAATGTAAAGTCTGCTTTATATCAGGGCTGGATGCAATAATAATTTCCAAGGCATTCAACAGTGACTAAGGGTTGTCAAGATATACTTCCGGAGACAGTTATAAAATTTTAAGATATGGGACACAATATACAATAAGACAGACGAAATTCAGAGAAGCAGCTCCAAAGGCACATATAAAGTCAAGGGTACTTGCTCATAAAAAGACCTGCTGTGCTACTGTGTATAAATACTATCTGGTAAAAGAGACTCATTGCTCTATATAGATGATCAGGGAAGTTATTCAGGGTATGCAAGTTACAGATTGTACTCCCTGCCATGAATTGAGTGCAGAATTCCTCTTCCAATTTTAAGGAAAGCGTTGTTTGGAAACCTTCTCGGGTCAAGGCTAAGAAATGCTAGTCTAAATAGAAAAAGAAAATGAGAGAAAGTCCATAACAACATAACCAATAGCTTGATAGATTAGACCTTCACGTGGGATGTGTGAACTGATTTTTTTTATTGATTAGGATTTTGTAACAATAACTTTCACAGAAATGTTTTGCCAAAAATCCTAGACTAGCATTAGTAATGTAATTCTCTGTATTCATTGCCACACTTACGGGCCCCACTTGCTGAACAAGCCCCCGAAGCCTTCCCTTCTCCAGGCTGAACAAACCCCACTCTCTTGGCCTCTCCACACAGGGTAAGTGCTCCAGCCCCAACCACCCTTCAGTGAACTCCCTCTGGTGTATCGGTATCATTCTGGTACTGAGGGGCCTGTAGAACCAGATGCAGTATTCTAGATGCAGCCTCGTGAGTGCAGAGTAAAGGGAGGACGATCACTTGCTCTGCTGCCTGTGCTCTTGTTAATACAGCCCAGTATGCTGTTGGTCTTCTTTGCTGCCAGAGCACGCTGCTGGCTCATGTTCGGTTTGCTGTCTACTGAGACCCCCAAGTCCCTTTCAGCAGAGCTGTCCTCAGCCAGTCAGGCCCCTGCCTGTATTGTTGCAAATGTAATAGGATTTGAAAAAGAAAAAGTCCGCAGTAATCTATAGCTGTAGTTCCAATTCATTCCTTCTGATTGTGGCTATGCAGCCAGAGGTAGTTCTTTGCCAACTCAAGGAAGATCAAGTTTTCTTGTTAAAACCTTAATCTGGAGAGAGCCTCCCCTGAGATATCTTTCTTATCCTTCTGTCCCTCTTCCCACCATAAAGCCCATCCAGTTGCTTTAACACCTGTAAGGTATAGAGCTGCATATCAGGCTGGCTCCTCTCTCTCATAAGTGTTTTTTAAATTTCTCAAAAACCAATATTCAAGTGAGATTTGCAAGTGTATAGACGTGCACAACACTTCAGAAATAACAGACGCTGTCACGCTGTTGACTTAATAGCTGTGAACTGTACAAGTGCATAGAAGCGTGTGAAAGAAGCCTCACCACTAACAGCATTTCCACTGAAGAGCGTCTTTTAAGGGGTTGACTTTCAGAACTCTTGATCACTGCTGTAACCAGATACTTAGACTTGAATATTTATTATATACATAAGGCATCACTTATCGTGATTTATAGCTTGGGTTAGGATGTTATTTTTAAATAAGCCATATAAAGTACCTTCAATCCTGTCCATTCAGACACTCATGAGGCAGACTCCAAAATCATGAAATTGGCTTAAAAGCCATGGGCTTAAAAAATCCATTTGGAAACAGTGGGAGTGGAAATTCACTGCCTCCTTACTTTTTAGCTTGATTTGTGTTCTCAAACTTCTTCCTGCAATCAAGAAATCTAAAGGTTTCAAATTAAAAAGCTGAAAACCTACTGCAATGTTTTATTCTACTAATTTCAGCTTTCAATACACCTCTTACAGTTTGCAAGGCTTGTAATATAATTGCAAGCATTGGCTACGCTACATACTACGATGTGTACACACATCTATGTCGCTGAAAATTCCACAACATAATGAAATATTAGTTGTAATTAACAAGAGACTGGATTGCTGAGGTTCTGTGGCATGCCTTCAAATGTTTGAGTCCACATTCCTTCCATACAGTCAGCTCTGACGAAGTTCGTAAGTCCTTCATGCAGTGAGACTGTGGGAAGAGCCCATATGAGTAGCGAATAGGGGAACCTGCTGGTTTTCTGGAGAATATCTGTTTTGTTTTAATCTTTGTATGAGAAAGGGCAATTTTCATATTACACTTATTACATTTTGTGTGTCCCTGGGAGATTTTCCTCTATCAGTTCCAAGAACAATTGCAAGGAAACATTTGTGAGTTTATGAATTTGTAGAGGAAGTGAATTTAGCACTTTTTAAATATGTTTAAGCAGTTATATTTGTATTCTTCAGATATAACAAATTGTGTATAGCCTGTCACTTTTTTCAGTAGTTATTGTTCCTTTTCTCCTAAGGGAATATGGTTTTCGTAGCTCAGTGAGGCTCTGCTAATTATTACATACCCCGTATTTCTAAAGAAGAAATTATGTTTATGTTAGCTATTTTTCTTTCAGGAAATGTTCCATTCAGTGCTTAAGTATAGATTGTAAATGGGTGAATTCCTTACTCCTTTTTGGAGGAGGGAGGGTACTAGAAAATTTTGGCATTTAGCAAAGAATAATGCAACAGTATATCACAACATTCTGACAAATCTAGTAATTTTTTCTACTTTGTATTAGAATAACTGTCACATTTAGCTAATGTCCATTCAAATGCAGAAGTCACCACATGTAAATAATGACACCATGTAAAACAGATGCCCAAGTCTTCCAACAACAACAACAAAAGTAAGGAATAATGAATAATACTTACTTAAATTTCAAGTTTATATTAAGTACAGGAATGTATTATCTAAAAAAGTTATCAGGGGTCTTAGGATCTGTGTACTGCATATATCTGAAAGATGACTAGAAAAGAAAGATATAATTCCAGTTGATAATTTCATTAAAAATGAACTCAATTGGTACATATTTGTTTAGATCAGAAGTATGTTAAGGACAAAAATGCTGATGAGCCAGTCATGCTGTGGAGCAGAACAGCACAGATGATTTGGGGAAGGCAATGGGGATCATGTCTCACCACCATCTCTCCTGCTCCTTTGATCCTTTCTGGGAGTGGAGAGAGAGCTCAGACATCGCTGGCCTACATCTGGGAAAGGACACAGTGAGCAAGAGACAGAAAAAGCAAGACTCTGTATTCCACAAGTGGAACAATACTTGCTTCATGTGAAATACAACTTTATCATCTTCTACATGTGTTATTAGCATATGCTATTGCATAGAATTGCAGTAATATTGTGGTACTCGCATATCTCCTGTCACTAATAGACAGCAATAATGAAATGAAATTCCCATTTTAAAAATTGTAGAAAACTTTAGTATGAAAAGAAAAAGGAAGATAAAAGACAGTGGCTGGCCATTCTATATGCAAAAATTATCACCTAATAGACAGTATTCTAATTAATGTAAATATAAGACTTAAGATTTTCAAATGTGAGTTAGTGCTTGTGGTCAATCTGAGACTAGTTTTGAGGAAATACTGATTGTTCTTTCTGTGTGTGATTCCTAGACACTTTTTAGCTGTTTCAAGTTAAACCTTGAAAACAAGGTATCACTTCTAGAAATGTCCTTTAATGCTTAACATCTCAAAGCAGAAGCAACAAAAAATGAGTCCATGGGTATTCTGAAACATTTTTTAAAGATTGAGTGATTCTAAGAAGACTTTGCAGGTCAAACTATGATAAATGGGCATATGTCACGTGGAAGGGAATATTGTTTCCTGAGTAAAACAATTATGATTATGCTTATTTCTTTTTAAAGAGAGCATCACTGAAAAGCATGGTTCCGCTTTTCATGTAAGCACTCAGTCTTAGGACTGAAGCTTTGGTTCTTACAGATGATCACATTTTTGACAAGTTGCTACTGCTGTACTCCTATCATTCCTGGCCAGTTCGGGGGTTTTTGTTTTGTTTTGTTTCAAACAAGTTACAAAGATGGCTTAACTTCAGAGAGATTTTCTTAATGGAATCCATTCCACCCAGAAGGTGTTCTCTCTAACAAATGGGAAACATCACTAAATTTAACCCAAAGTCTGAGCAATGGAAAGCTACATAGATGATGTCAGACATTACAAATATTATTTGTACTTGCTAGTTTACTTCAAGGGAAATTATGAGAATGACATCATAATGATGACTGACTAATTTTTATTAGTGTTTTCTCTCTGAAACTCTAGACTTACAGTTATAAAGAAAAACAGTTTTTAAAATGCCTTACCTGTTATTCTTTTCTAACACTTTGTGCTTTTCTTATTTGTAAAAGATATTAATAATTAAAAATACCACAGATACTATCAGCTCTTATTCTAGTCATTTGACATGTCAAATATTTTTTGTCAAAAAAAAAAAAAAGTATTATTTAATGCTCATAAAAGATAGGAAATGATCACATCTTCTTTTAAATTAATTGCTGCTTGGATTGGCCTATGAACCTATAAACTCTGCTGGAACAGTTGTAGCCAAATTTCTTTACAACAGTTTCTTACTATGGAAATTAATTATGCTGATGAAGGGGTGATGAACAGCTTAGGAATAGTGATATGTTTCTTCAGTCAGCAAAGGCAAATCACAGGGTGCCACAACTTCAGAAACATCCAAAATCCGCAGAACCAGCATAACACTATTTAACAGCAAAAAATGCAGTAATCCGAAGTTGCACAAGTACTTTTTGCAAAGGTCTATTGGGTAATTTTGCGAGGACCTCTTACCAAGGAGTACTGTAGGAGCTCCAGCTCTGAAGGGCCATTCAGGCATTGTATGTTATCTTCAGAGCTGGAGATAGCAGTAGCCAAGGAGACCAATAGAACAGTATCTCCCACAGCAAGGCAAGAAACATTTTTCAAGCCCAGACAAAGGGCATCCCTACAGGAATACTGTGAGAGTCATCAAGAGACTAGATATGACAATTTGAGTCAGTAGAGACTCCGTAACTAAAACCTTGTGGGTGGCACAGCAACCCAAAGGCTTTCTCTTGTGGAGAATTCCCCTCCCTATTTTTAGGAACTTACCACCACCAGACTGCATTCTTAGGCTCTTTACTGAGGACAAGATTAGCCCACAGTACCAGGTAGAGACAAATCTCCATGATCATATTAGTATCTTTCTCCAGTGCTATTGTCCCATTCAGCACTGTTTATATTTGACCTCAGGCAATGGAATTATCAAAGTGTTTATGGTTGAGCGTGTTCATAGGACTTTTGTTTATCTATGAAGACTTTTTTTCATGAGAAATGAATATTTATGGTGTCAAAGTACTTACACACATTAAGGTACTTAAATACTGTGCCCTAATGGTGCCTTCATGTTCATGTATTATTTTAATATGCAAAATTCAGGGATGAATTTATCATCAATAATCACTGCCAGACCTGTGTATACCGCTCCAACTCCTGGCCTGAAATGATGCGTTTGCGGTCTCAACTCCCACATAAATATACCTAAGTATATGGGTGAATTGTGCAAAGGCAAGGTTGAAAATGTGACTCCTATGGCTGAGTTCAAACCCTACCAGTAGAGCAGCTCTAGTGTTTTGAGAAATTACCCCCTCTCAGTCTTCTTTGTCATTCTCTTGCCTCAGCTAAGGCTGAGTAACTGTATAGCTGCTCTCACTTCATTTCAGTGCAAAGCAAATAAAGTTCAGCAAATAACTAAGGAGTGGTACCTTCATACAGTGCTACAAATTTTTACTTCCAGAGAATCCAACAACATCATGGGTAAATGATACGTATTTAGGTTCAAAGGTATCCTGAAACAAGACGCCTAGACAGTATCAATGGCATCATTCATCGCAACATGGAAAGATAGTTCTTAGAGACTGATCTGCAGAGCTCTTCTAAAGAGAGTTACACCACCACATAATGGCCCTATGCAACAAAGAATGCTCCCCTAATCAACCCCACTTGCAAATGATTTTCAGGATAAAAATGAACAAATGATCTGTAATAGGTAATAAACAGCTAATCATTGCATCACATATACCACATCAATTAATATAGATACATTTATTAAACCTCTTTTATATATGACTTATATTAGAGCATTCTATTTTATCAAGGATTCAAAGGGATTAGACTTTAATTTGTTATTTTAGTATACTATACCTTTAAATTGTTGACATATAAGTTGTATAAATAGAAACACTATAAATCTCTTAAAAAATGTACCATAAATTTTTTATGTATGACCTTTAAGTAACAGCAGTCTGTTGCATAACTCTGCAGGGGAAGTCACATGGTGGAAACCTCATATTTCCTTAAATTTATGGTTGTTTCTTGGTGGTCTGAAAGACTTTTTTTTTTTTAAGTTCCCTTTCAAAGTCGTAATCTTAGTAAATTGTTTAATGTTTGGTCTAATGCAGGTCAATGTAAGTTCTTATTTAGATTTATAATAGGAAATATATAACGTCAGATACCAGTGAAGCCTGGCTAATAAAGCCAAGGATACCAGTGTTATGTTTCATTATAATGATGTGAAGATAATGCCTTTAGCTGCATAACCACCACGTTAGCTACAGACCATAAAAAAAAACTTTATGAAATCTCAGGGTCAGATTCATTAAGAGAAAGTCTCAATTTTTTCCAGTAATTTTTTGCCCCCTCAATCAGAAGCATTTTTGATTGATAAATTCCCTCATCATTATTGTATCAGATCCCATTTACTGACACCAAAAGTCATGTAAACTCCGAAGTGGAGAGAATCAGCTGCCTCATGGTATCCTGTTTTGCACTAGGAAAAAAATCAGAGGAGTTTGGGCACATGCCTAAATACTTGCTCAATTAGGGCCTTATGAAACAAAATTTTATATTAAGGTAATTATCAGTAACATTACTTACAGGAAATTTTACTCTTTCCTACTGCAAAGGAGTTTGGTTTATACTCAGAACAGTGTTATCAGCATCAAAAGAAAAGGTCTGCTTCAAGTTAAAACATGCAAGTGAATATAAGTTGCGTGAACAAGAAGAAATTATTAGTGGTTTTCCACCTCCACCAAAATCCTCAGGATCCAAAACAGGAATTTACAACGCTTGGCAGAATAAAAATTAAACCCCACTCAGAAATGTCAATATTTAAAATACGTAGTACAACCATAATTTAATGAGTTCTTTAAAAAACACAGGCACATACATGAAATGCATATTTTTCAAAACCCTTTTTCCCCCAACATTGGAATTGAATGTTGTAGGCATAACAATATTAACTTATTCTATACTATAAAATAAAGTCTTCTAGGTAGTTCAAACACCATTTATTTAAGCCTTAAGATATGCAAATCAAGCATGTGTGCACTGTTTATATCCACTCATGTTCCACTTTTGGGGCTACAAAAAAGAATTAAATTTGATGAGAATTTAAACTACAGGGACAAGAAAATCTGTGTTTACCTAAATGCTGGACACGTGTATGTTTATATGTGTACATAGTGAGTATAGGCATAACACATAAGCATAAACAGCTTGGAAAATTCAAGCCTTGCACAGTCATAAATTCTCACCTGAAAGGCAGATGTGCACGTTCCACAGTAGATGAAAATGAAGGCCATGCTTTGTGTGTACAGCCTAGCAAAGGATGAACTAATACAACACAATTCTATAATGAAGCTGAAAGAGGTACTCATAATTCATTTTCAAAGAACAAGGAATGGATTTGCCATCAAGCCATATGCATAGTCTATTAGCTAGCAAGCACAGAACTCAATCCTGGTGACCTGCTCAAACTTGCAGTTGCAATGGACTCTGTAATGGGCTGCAGTTCATACCTCTAGCCTGCCTGCTTCTTCAGATAGTCCGTGTCAACCTGAATGTAATCCATCCATCAAAGATATGCGATGGTGTGCCATTAGTGTATTAATAACATTTGATTCTATAGACTTTGATCATCCTGTCTAAAGATCTCAAGTGCTGTGCAGGTTCAATGCGTACTAAAAAAGAATGGAAAATAAAAGAATCAAAATGGCCACTTTAATTTTCCATCTTTTTTTGCATTGTACCTTCTAGGTGAGCACTAAAACAATTAATACACATTAAATAAATGTCTCCAGCAGTGTTTAGCAGTGATAAGAATAATCCTGTTCGGGTATGTCAAAATTTGGCTGAAAAACAAATGAAGACCAAGATACAATGACAGACAATTTACTGTCATCGTATGAGCATTGCTCAGTTAAGGAACAGGTAATTTGTATAAGGAGTGTCTTTGAACCTGGAACAGGGTTAATCCAGGATCCTGACAGACATGAAAGACTAGAAAACCTTTTGTCTTCTCAATAATTTTCTTTAAAAGGAGCATTTAGAGCCTGAACTTGGAGAAAGGACGATAGTACTAAAGGCTAGTCTGGAGAACAAGTCAAATGTGCACCAAAAAGAGAGCCTGGAACTTTTTCCTCTCCATGCAAGGCATTCATTAGCCTCACAAATAACAGAAAAATCAGCACTGCTGGGGCTTTCACAAGTAGATGAGGGTGTCAAGGGAGAGGCAAAAATCCATCCCGCAGGCAGCGAGTCTCAGGAACCTCAGAATGCTGGCAATGGCTTCGTTAGAAACCAGAGAGCCTTCCTATGCCAAGAACAGACACTAAAATCTCAGACAGTTAATGCAAGAACAGGATAGAGAGGAGTGAGAATATTCTGAGATTTTGAAAACATACTCTCACCAAGTGTGGACTGAAAGGTTCTCAGGAAGGGCCAAATGAAATATTCCATTTCAGTGTTGACATTTTTTTAAGTAAAACTAATCTCTAAGCTGAAAACAACTTGCTGAAATAATCACAATTCCCAATTTTACAAATATTAGAACTGGAAGTTTCAATAATTTCAAAACTATTTTACTTTTTTTCCCCCAAAATACAACATGTGTCACAACCAAACCTCCCTTTCTATCAGGGAACGTGGTGGCTTGGACAAATCAACATTTTCAAATACTGTCTTTATTCAGAAAGCTCCTGGCCATTTATACTGAAGACATTTTTCATAGTAGTTTACTGGTTGTCCTAGGACAAATGAATTCTGAAGTTCTAAGTCTGCATCAGCTATTGACGCACACAAACATATTCCTCTAATTATTCCATATGCATGCAATGCCTCACCCTATTTCATTTTTATAACTGTGCATGCTTAACGCATTCCTTCTTTGCAATGTCCAAAACTATCTTTGCATTCTCAACAAGAAACATATTTCTCATTCACACATCTTGGGCCAAACCCAGATGGTATTAGTTTCCTACAAGGGTATTTCCTGTATGTCTGAATTGTCAACACGGCTGTGGATTGCCATCATTCTCCTCTTATATACAGATTCTAGTCATGAAGAGCAAACCGTATATCCTCCACCACCCTAATTTTTCCACTTGGCACATTTCATAAAAATATTCATGTCTCTCTTCAAATTATTAATATTTTTTCACTATTTTAGTTGAGAAGTAAAGACTAGATCTATATGAGTGGTGCACAAAAATGCTTGATTATTTTAGCTTCCTCTGGTGTTCGCAAAATGTCTGTGGAAAAATCTGGATTTTTCTGGATTTATTTACTCCTTGTTTTCAGGTAGCTGGCAAATTACATATACTTTGTAAGACTTACTGAAAGAACTCAAATTATTTGATTGCTCGAGTTAGTATTTGAAATCCAAGCTGTTGCTTAACTGCAGCAGTGCAGATAAGTTGCACACTAGCCTTTCTGCCCTTGGGCTACACAGCTCCTGAGGCACCATGAGGCTGATGGGACTGGCAAAGTACCAGTGAGAAAAATGCTTGGGCAGTATCAGAAATTAAAACACTTTTTTCTTCCCAGCTCCCATTCAGTGCTTTTTCAGAAATGTGAGGGTGCAGTGCTTAAATATATTTCTGACCCAGGTATAAACATGACGCACATGCAGAGTTTGTGTTGAAAAAAATGCAATAATAGCTTTTTCTGGTTTTTTTCTAGCTGCCTTTGTATCAGGACTCCAACAAGTGCAGTCCTTGTATTTCAAACAGTTTGATTTTGGATAAGAAATACACTTCCAATGCTCATGCTCACATGTGGAAGCTTAAAACTCAGTAGCAGATGCTGGACCTCTAAATTCATTTTGTGTTTGCATTTGTGCCAATAAGACATGACTACTTAACTTTTTGGAACAATTGAATGGACAAAGAACATAGATATAAACAATTTTAATATTAGAGTAAATAGACATAACATAGTTGTCTAGCCTTCATCCAGTAGATCTGTTGTATGTCTACTGGCAAAACGTTGAAGAATACTTACAGAGCTTCTAAGAATACAAATTCTGATTTTGCCTATTACGTTTAGCATAATCATCTACTGAGAAAACCAGCAACATATGCAACCAGCATTTGCATTGAAGATACAACACATCATTATCAAAACTATGCTGAATGCTGATGCTAAATATAGGCTGAAATATGCCTCTCCATGCATCCAGACTTCAGAGTCCAAAAGTTCTTTGGATATTAAGGAACAGAATAGCATTTGCTTTATCTCTAGAATTTGCACACACATTCTTTGGCAACTGAAAAATGGTGACACGTTCCCATCTTTCATTGCCTGCAGGCAAGGCTCACACTCTACATGGTGGCTCTGCCTTCAGGGGAGAATCCCAGACAAGATGATAGGTAGAATATAAGCATCAATTACAGTTAACCTTTCCTATGCTTCCTGTCTCAGTCCTGTGTTTTTATGTCACCGGAACTTCTGTCCTTCAAATTGTCCTCTACTCCCCTACCAAAACCCATTCAGATAATATGATTTTACAGTTTCTTAAAATAAGAAGGCAATTTGAAAAATAGAATCATAGAATCACAGAATCATTTAGGTTGGAAAAGACCTTTAAGATCATCGAGTCCAATCGTTAACCTAACACTGCCAAGTCCACCACTAAACCATGTCCCTAAGTGCCATATCTACACGTCTTTTAAATACCTCCAGAGATGGTGATTCAACCACTTCCCTGGGCAGCCTGTTCCAGTGCTTGACAACCTTTTCAGTGAAGAAATTTTTCCTAATATCCAGTCTAAGCCTCCCCTGGTGCAACTTGAGGCCATTTCATCTCATCCTATTGCTTGTTACTTGGGAGAAGAGACCGACCCCCACCTCGCTACAACCTCCTTTCAGGTAGTTGTAGAGGGCGATGAAGTCTCCCCTCAGCCTCCTTTTCTCCAGGCTAAACAATCCCAGTTCCCTCAGCCTTTCCTCATAAGACTTGTGCTCTAGACCCTTCATCAGCTTCGCTGCCCTTCTTTGGACACGCTCCAGCACCTCAACGTCTTTCTTGTGGTGAGGGACCCAAAAATCAACACAGCGTTCAAGGTACAGCCTCACCAGTGCCGAGTACAGGGGAACAATCACCTCCCTGCTCCTGCTGGCCACACTATTTCTGATACAGGCCAGGATGCCGTTGGCCTTCTTGGCCACCTGGGCACACTGCTGGCTCATATTCAGCCGGCTGTCAACCAGCATCCCCAGGTCCTTTTCCGCCAGGCAGCTTTCCAGCCACTCTTCCCCAAGCCTGTAGCGCTGCATGGGGTTATTGGGACCCAAGTGCAGGACCCAGCACTTAGCCTTGTTGAACCTCACACAGTTGGCCTCAGCCCCTCGATCCAGATCCCTCAGTAGAGCCTTCCTACCCTCAAGCAGATCAACACTCCTACCCAACTTGGTGTTGTCTGCAAACTTACTGAGGGTGCCTTCAATCCCCTTGTTCAGATCACTGATAAAGATATTAAACAGAACTGGCCCCAATACTGAGGCCTGGGGAACACCACTTGTGACCGGCCACCAGCTGGGTTTAACTCCATTCACCACAACTCTTTGGGCCCAGCCGTCCAGGCAATTTTTTTACCCAGCGAAGAATACACCCATCCAAGCCACGAGCAGCCAGTTTCTCCAGGGGAATGCTGCGGGAAATGGTGTCAAAGGCTTTACTAAAGTCCAGATAAACAACACCCACAGCCTAGTTTAAAGCTCTTTCAATGAGCCCTGCTAACCCCTGTGCAAAGATCCTTTTCTCCCTTTGAGACAGGTGTACCCCGTCTGCTGCCAGCTGGCCTGGTGTCATGTAGACTGACCCGTGATCAAAAAAACGCAAATTCTGCCAGTGACACCAGGCTCGGAGCCAGGTATCGATCTGCTGGCTCTTCCTGTTCCTTCCCTCATCATTCCCTGCAACTGGAAGGATAGAGGAGAACACCGCTTGTGCTCCTGACACCTTAACCCAGCATCCTGGAAGTCTCTCTTGATTGCCCTCGCGCTTCTTGTTGCAACGTCGTCGCCGCCTGCGTGAAGAACCAATAACGGATAACAACAACCTGAGGGCCGTACCGGGGTCGGAGGTTTCCTCGTCATGTCTTTAACCCGGGCCCCAGGGGGGCAGCAGACTTCCCTCAGAAGTGGGTCCGGTCTGCAGGTCGGGCCTTCTGCTCCCTTCGGAAGGGAGTCTCCTCCGGCAGCGTCCCGCCTTTTTTCCTTTGCGGAAGCAGTTCTGACGCAGGGCGAAGGCCGACTTGACCTCAGCGACGCCTCCACGCGAGACGAACCGCCGTCCTCGCGGCCGCTCGGTTCCGCTGGCGGAGCCTCGTGCCCGCTACGCCAGGGCACGCGGGGAGGTGGGGCAGCCGCCGAGGAGGACCTCGTCGCCATTGCCCCCCACCCCTTCCGTCTCTGCCTTCAGCCAGGCGGGGAGAGGGTGGGGAATCCTCCGCGTCGCGGGCGCTGCCCGCCTCGGGGAAGGTGGGGTGAGACTCCAGCAGTCCTCTCGCACTCCCTGGTGCCCCTCAACCCCCTCGCCCCCTCAGAGGAGTGCCCCTGCCTGGGCGCACCCCCCCACCTCTGCTCCCCGCAGCCGCCCCGCACCGGCGCAAGGGCCCGGTGCCGGGCTGGCAGCGCCTTCCCACCGGAGCTCTTGTCTGGGCGGCTGCCTCTGTCGTGGTGGCTGCCGAGCTTAGATATCTTGCAGAAAACACTTTAGAACGTTTGCTAAGTACCTTCAGAGCCTTAGTGACTAAAGCTAGAAATCTGCTAAAGAAATAACTTTCAGCAATAAGAGTACCTTTATATTTTACAGTGAAGTTTATATCATTGTGATAAGCCACTGAACTCGCTCTTCTCTTAAAACACTGACAGAGCCAGGCTCGCAAAAGCCCACAGTTTAATCTAGGTGATGTTGCAAACATGAATGATTACCACAGTAATGCTTGGGGAAAAGCACAAACGGTGTGGACTGAATGAAGCGCCTCTAGTTTTGGGTTGGTTTTTTTTTGCAAGATGTAGACTGCTAGCAACTTACTTTTATCACTTGTTGAGCAAATTTTAATATCCATTAACATACAGGCAACACTGAAGACATGGGGACCAATCCAAGTAGAAATCTGTAGCTTTTTTCCTTCAAGCTGGGTGTGGTTTGCTGCTTTCTCCCCCCGCCTCACGATATTTAAAGACATAGCACATGTGAATATAACATTCCCCTTGCAACCAGAAAAAGCAAGTATCTACTTTAACAGACAACAGTTCACTACTGAGAGCCAAAGGAGAAAGGCAGAATTGTTTGTAAGACAGAGTAATGTCATCAGGGCATCCTTCCATTTGCATCTCTCTTTTTTGAAACTAGTTATTTTTTAATGCCTACAATTAGACAGATCAACATTTCTGGTTTTAATTCAATGCAGAGAGTATGATAATTACTGTTATTCTGTTCTGAATTATATCCCTAAATTTCCATATAAAGTGGTCACGGTAAAACAGCATGAATTTGTTTTCAATTATCGGAGTATAGAATTTGTTGTAGGTTGGTTCGTTTTACATAAGCACTGTCAAATTTGCTATGTGTCACCATACATCCTCTTTTTTTGCTCTCTCTCAGCACAAGAAAAAAAGTCTTACAGCTCATTTTAAAGTGCTGTAGACTTTTTTGTGGACATTTATGAAAAGTCTTAATTTAGCAGCCCAGGGAGATCTTTGCACTTTTTATTTTTCCATAGCATATTTTTATCCTTAGCAATGACAAAAGCAGGAGTGATTGGTTGAAATGTCATGCCATATAAAAGCAACTTATATATTGAATTATAATTGTTAAACTCTTTTGACAACTCTCTGCCATTAGATCTGTATTTTAACCAAAAAGAAAAATTTTATGAAACATCTTACTGGAAAATAAAGATAAGTTTTATATACATAGTGAGGGAATGAGAACATGAGAAAACCAGAGTAGAAGTCTGAGAGGACCACAGTCAAATTAGCACATTGGTAGAACAGTAAATCACTAACAAGATTAATTTGTATTGTTTGTGTGTTTACAGAAAAATAATGTTAGATAGCATTAAAATGGGGTCTAAGTTAAAAAAAAAATCATTCTTGATTGGAAGAGGTAAAGTCATGGTTTTGGTGAATGAAAAAGGCATTATTAGTCTCTTGTCATCATATCATGTATTTGTGAATGTTAATGTAATGTAGTCTGTTCTGTTTGGGGTATCATCTGAGGCAATTTTATTGGACTGCCCACTGAAAGAGAGTTGTAAAATTTGCCTTTATCACAGAAGTGGCATGGAAAGGTGGGTAAAGCTTAAAAGCAACAGAAAGAAGGACTAAAAATAGAGGTCATCAAGTCTATTCTCTCTATTAATGAAGGATTTTCATGGTCAGTAAATTTCTTAACACTTACTGCATTCTCATTCACTTGAAGAAATCTTTCTCGCTTTCCTAGAAGGCTAATTTTACAACACAATAGACCTCAAACCAATGCAGCTGAAAAGCTGTCAGTAGAAGACAGTCTAGTGGAAGAATGCTGAAGAGGAGAAGTATAGGAGTGCAGATATGCCAAATAAATAAATAAATAAATAAGACCAGAAAGTGGAGGCATGCCAGGGAAATAAGAAGGAGCATGCTTATTTTTTACCTTCCCTTAGTGGCCTCCGCTGGTGAACCACTCACTGAATTGCTGGTGGAATGTAAAGCTTCCTTGAAAATAAATCCAGCTGGGGACAGAGGTGGAATCACCACCTGTGTTCCCAGAGGATAAATGCTGCTTAGAGCTCAAGAGGCCTCTGTGGTGCAGGAAAGTGTGTAATTCACACCTTCTTGAGCCAGCTTTACTGAATGCAATAATCATCTGGTCTTTATTTGAATCTCCCTCTTCCGGGACTGATTTCCACTGTCTTCTGTTATTCCAATTCTCCTAAAGTAGTGCAGTACATAAAGTTTCTCAGTCCAGATGCAGACCTCACATGGGCTCATGGCCACCTCCTTGCAAGCACACTCACAGTCATATGTCACTCTGCCCAAAACCTCTCAATTATTGGCTGGCTCTTGGCAGTCTCAAAGCTTTTAGCCACTTCTAACCAATAATTGGGAGAGTTGTCAAAGCAGGATTCACGTCTTACTAGAAGAGTGTGAAGGAGGCAAGCTGTGGGTTTGTGTTGGGTTGGTATCTGCATTTATAAGTTTCATATACTTTCTTTAGGAAGACGGGAAGAAAGACTTGTATTATCAGGGGACGAGGATAATCATTTGGATTAAACTAAAGACTTGCCCAGCAGAACAGCAAAATCTGGAGTTGAGGAATTAAAAAAATAAGTACAGAGGACTAGGACTAGAAGTGAAAGGTCCTGCATTTAGTGACTGGTATCTTCAAAGGACTATGAAGGTAAGGAAAATAAAAAATGATCAAGGCCATGTCAAAATTTTGTCTTTGCTGCAACAGAAGTAAGAAGAAAAAAAGAATTAGGTTTTAAGTTCCAGTGCTATCATTAGATCTCAAACTATTTTTATTTATTTCTGTTTGAGTTATGGCCAATCCAGAGTTCTTTTGCTGGAAAACTATGCTGCATAATAAATATGTGTGTGTAATCCCTGTAAATAGGTACTCTGACTTTTCCCCAGGTGCAGAGAAGCCCCATTCAAAATCCATGCAGAACTGGTCTTATGAGCCACCTTCTTATTATCTTTTGATAGGTCTGACTTTTGGACCCACTGGGCACTAAAGGAGTGGGGCATCATTAATTTATTGTGAGTTCGGTTGTCCTGTGAAAAAAAAGAGCATTTAAATATCACTGCAAACATCAGAGCAGACAACTTTGTGATGGGTACACTTTGGCCATCAATGATTTTCAGCCAAATCCTGCCCTGCACCTAACCGTACAAAAACCACCTTTAACTTCAGTACGATTTGTGCTTAAATTCCAAGTAAGAGTATGGCCCTCTAAGTATTTTTCCTGTATAAATTTAATTGTAAAGAATTCCTGTATCTAAAGCTATTTTTAAGTCAACTATTAAAATATTGCATTTGTTAAAATCAGTAAAAAATTTTGAAAATGTTTTTAAAAAATCCTTAGATAACTGCAAAGCCCTTTATAAATGAGGGAAAAAAATGAAGCTTTGCAGCACAACAGGAAAAAGGAAATGCTTTGGAGATAGGGTCTAGTGTGTATACTATACTGAGCCATGACATCAGTGTAATTATTTTTCCCTAAGGTGAATGTCTTATGTTACAAATTCTTCCCTTGCCAGAGGCCTCAGGCCCCACAGATGTTCAGATAGCAAAGCATTTGAGTTCTCAACACCCAAGAGGTCTATAGGAGCTCTATTCCTATACCATACCTACAGCCCAATCAGTTTCTGGTTTTCTCATTCTGTATTTGTTGTCCCCTTTCACCTGTCAGAGACACCTCCCCCTTGTGTTTCTCAAAATAGTTGATGCAGCTTTGAAAGGCAAGGTGTGCCCTTGCAGCAGACCTTTTGCTGCCTTCTACTTCTGCTGTAGTCAAGTTTCTATCCGGTGCTGGGGCCAAATTTCCAAAACATGTCAATTAAGCAAACACTTCCCACTGAGAAAAATACCTGACATTGATCTTCAGCCCTACAGTAAGATCCGGTAAAGGTTCACAGAAACAGAGATTCTTTGGGGATCTCCTAATTAGAAATCCCTTTCTGAAGAGTTCATATGGTACTGCCTGATAAGAGATTTTAGATGTTCCATGACCCCTTTCCCCATGTTTTTTACAAATAAAACTCCTTAAGATCAAACACATGGTAATACATATTAGTTATGCTATTTATTACATAGGAAATAAATTAAATTAAGGGTGATCATACTACCTCAACAAGTTACCTAGCATTTGTTCTATAATAATAGATGTAAGCAAATGATATAAAGACATTACATTAGAGTTAATATTTTAAGTCACAAAGGACTGTTGAATGTACATGTTTTAAGCACAACCCCTTTTAAAAATGTTGCTACTAATTTCCAACATGAGAGTGATATTGTCCAGATGAAAAAGCTGTTAAGTATAAATGCCACTATTTTATATAAGAGAGTGAATTGTGAAACCAATTTTAAAGGAAAACTCAGAACCTGCTACCTATATTGTTTACTATTAAGCCACACATAGTAATGGAAATAAATGGTCATGTCTGGCTTTGCTTACTAAAATTAATTACTATTAAGGTTACATAATTAAGTGTCATGCTTACAATATGATGTCCTTTAAATGAACTAGTTAACAATACCAGTTAAGGCATTCCCATGTATTTCTCTATATTTATTAGAGGAAATAATACATATATTGATGTAATGAAATGGCAGCACGTCTTAAAAATAACTGCAGCATGCTTCTGTATTATAGAAAAAATATAATAATAATAAAATAATACTTCTGTATATAGTATCAGAGATATACCAGAGTACATTTGGAAACAGAGATTGAAAGTAGAGCCCACTTCTAAGGAGTGCTTATGTGAAAGTAGCACCATTCTATAAAAATTGAGTATTTGCATGCAACAATTACTCTTCTTAGTGTTGGTCAAAATACAAAGTGGATCGTGTTGTGCAGTTGTTTCAGTTTTTTACAAGTGTAAATATATTACAACAGAACTTAAAATGCAAAAAGGAATATTAAGAACACACTTCAATTGAGAACACTTACTGGTGTAATATACTTTCAGAACTGACATAAGGTACCTAACCATTTCAAAATGAAAAGTAAAGAAACACTTTAAGTTTAATGCATACAATTAATCTTTACTTGCCTTTGTACTGACTTAAGATAATATAATTCTGATTAAATTATTTTCATGCTTGTGGTCCTAAACTAGACCAAACTGGTTTTTAAAGTAATGTTTTTCCTTTCACAGAACTCCTTAGCTGAAGCTTATAATCTGGCCCAAGGAAAATCAGTTTCGAAATAAGTGTGGTATTCGTGCAAAACATACAGTTACTATGAGTAGAAGGTAGGAGTGTTCAAGCTAAAGAGCTGCATAGGCAGACATCGGAAGTGTGAGCTTCCAGGTTTAGTTACGATAGAGATTTCACATTGGCCCCAGTCCACAGTATGTTTAGGTAATTAATACTCATTTCAGCCAAGCATCATTCTTTGTCTTCGACATCCCAATGGAATACAAAGATTTGTCTCATTCTTCTTGCCCTTCCTTATACAAATGACAAACGTTAATGGTTATTCCATCCAATAGAGCAGTGCAGAATCTCATACAAGCTACTATGTCATCTACAGTTTGTTGGTGCTGGTTTCATTTAAGGGGAAACTTAAAAAGAAAAGGATGTCAATAAGTTATTAAGCTGCCAAGAGAAAGTTACGGATATCTGACTCATGGTATCTACAAGACAAGGCTATAAAGCCTGGGATGCTGGTTTCACAGTAGACATCAAAAGTGCATTAATAAAACATAACAGTGAGGGTTATTCTATAGGGAAAATCTGAAATTTTGAAATTTGGTACATAATTATTCAGTTTGACAGTACCAAAATGACTGCTCATAAGAGATTTTGCTGGATATCTCTCAATTTACCCCACAACATGCGAGACGTAACACTACAGAAAACTATATACTTTCTGGCACCGTAGAGATCATTTCAAAAGCTATGGAAGTTGTGGCAGTGATTTAATCAGAAACAACACGTTTGCCAGTTAGTGATAAAGCTGAAAGTACACATGAACAATTGTTTTCCAAAACCAGAAAGAATAAGCATGGAAAAATTCAGCTGGATTTCTAGTTGACCATAAGCCAACTAAAGGCTTGATACTGCACTGATTTCAGTATCTTAGAGAGATATTTCCAAAGTTTTTATTAAATGCACAAGTAAATAGACTTTTTGGAACATAGTGTGTCTGGCTCACTTTGAAAAACAGAAAGCAGTGTGACTTTTCAGGGAGCAATAGATACATTCTACAAACAAAGAAAGTAATATATTGCAGTCTAATAGAATCACGCAAGATAGCAATTAGTAGAAATACTGGCCTGATCCTATGAATACAGCTTGCCATACTTACTATCTTGCAGGTCCTGTGTTTCATTCATTTGTCAAATTCTTGCTTCATGTGTACTTCATTAAAAGCTCTTAATTTAATTTTCACCTGTTTACACTTTCAACAACTTCACTTTCACACTGAGACTGCTCCCATGACATCAAGTGCTAAATAAAATCTTCAGCTTAGTGACAGAAACATCTTTTCTTACTAATACTTTCAATAACTCACAATAACTCACCTTGAAGGGCAGGCCTAGTGTGACTCATTGACATTCCTGGGCCCTTAAATGAGTTGAACTCATCTCTCAGGAGAAGAAATAGGACTGTCTTTGTCTGGGCACAGCAGATAGAATCATTCATCAGGCATCTTTGAAATATGCCTTACTGTTCCCAAAGCAACTGATTTGCCTCCCTTTGCTTCAGACTTTATCAGAGGAACTTGGTCAAAACTCTTAGAAACTCATACAATAATATCTACAATCAGTTCAGACTCAGCTGCAGAATTATTTTTGGCTCGTCAAGGAGAAAGAGCTAGATTACCAGTCCCTTCATCCATGATGACTGCAACTGATTTGGCAGCTCTAACTAGACTTTCAGAACTAACCTCTCTGATAACCCCCTGAAACTGAATTTTTCTAGCAAATAAACTAGCAAATTTTGGCTGCCTCTAAATTAGCAGGATCCAGATTTCATTGTACAAATCTCTTTGTATGGAAATCTCTTGACCTATTTACATCTCCATTTCTGACTCAGGTTTCTCTTTGGTGGTTGTGATTAAAAAGGAAGTATGGCAATCATGTTGAATTAAAATAAATTAAAGCTGTGCACTTTCCCAATTAAGCCTTTTGTGGGACGTCTTTCAACAGGAAGACAGGCCCATCCATTACTCTGAATTGCAGATACATTTTAAAAGCTTCATTCTCTCTTATAATTTAAAATTTCATAATTACTTATCATGGGTGTGGTTAGAGTTGCAAAACGTTGTCTCCTTATGGGTGCAGAGCTGGAGCGCTTGAATCTACAACAGAGTCACTAGTTTTGAAAGGCTGGCAAACTCTGGGTTAAACTCCAGAACAACTATCAGCTTGGAAATAATCACATATATGAATTGAATTTGCATTTTTAATTAGGTACTCTCTTTATTTCTATGCCCTGTATTACTTCAAGAGCAACAAATGAATCTAAGTTTCATTCTTCATTTATACAAATACAATTTTAGGCATAGTAATATTACATACATTTTTAGAAGCCAAAGAGAAAATTGCCTACTATTTAAGTACACAGGGTATTTGCATTGTCACAGTACATTACATGAATTTGATGCTTAACATGTAACTGTACTAATCTTTGTGGCAAACATAATAACAAAAGAAAGTTGTTCAGAGATTTTTCTATTTTTATTTTAAAAAATAACAAAAACCTTTCCATTGAAGGACCACATGTAAAACTATGGTTTCTCTGCACAGAGACCAAGGCTGCTTATTACCTACAGTATACTAGCTATGATGAACAGACCACCATAGTTGTGACAACTGATGTTGCTGCCTCCAGGGTAAAACAAAGGTTTACATATTACACAAGCAATTTAACTGTTTTCTAAACATATTGCCAAGACAGTGGGAGTTGGCAGCCAGCACTGTGTTTTAGGTTTTGGATACTTGGATTAGAAGTGACTGCTGATTATAGACCTTTTTATTTGTCTTCTACGAATTACAAGCAACCTAGTAACCCAGCAAAGAATTCTTCACAGCACTTAGACTTGTCTTCATGGCTTCCCAAAGATTACATACACAAATCACTCCACAAAAGTGGCATAAGAGACTTGTGCATAGATAACTACATAAGACAATTGTCTTGTTCTAACTCCTAAAGACTTCCCCAAAGTGAAATGTTTTATAATCCTTTTTGTGCAGTAGTCAGGAAAGAAATAAAAGAGTTTGGGCAAAGATTATCCACAAGAAAGAAACTTTTTTTTGGGGGTTCCAGCTGAAACACAATAAAGAACATAATTAACTTCACAATTCTTTGTGTTTTTCATTTGACTGCAGGGAGGAGATGAAAGAGGACTGTTAAGCCTTGCATTCCATCCCAATTACAAGAAAAATGGAAAGCTGTATGTGTCTTATACCACCAACCAAGAACGGTGGGCTATTGGACCTCATGACCACATCCTTAGGGTCGTAGAATACACAGTATCCAGGTATCAGTAGAAGTCTAAAATTCACAAATTCTTTATTTCTCAGCAACCTTTTCATTTTAGTATTTAGTATTTCCCATTTCTAAAATAAACTATCAGGTTTACAATGTGTATACTTGGGCACTTGCAGAAAAATTATTGCTGATTTTATTTCAAACAGTAGTTTTGGAACACCAGTAAGTACACTGGTTTATTCTCTTTAAGACTTTTTTTAGTTATTCTGTCATTTTTTAATTATAGTTATTTCCTATTGTGTATAGGCAGCAAAATATTTTTTTGTGAATGCTGGAAAGTAGAAATTTCTCAGAAATAATTGTTTGACATTTTTCCACCAAGTTACAGCATCCATATCTTAAAGTATAATTTGAATGACTCAAGTTTATTTTTAGAAAGACGAAAGATAGTGAATTGTGAAAACTGTGTTCATATCTTTATATTGCAGGAAAAATCCACACCAAGTTGATATGAGAACAGCAAGAGTGTTTTTAGAAGTAGCAGAACTGCATCGAAAACACCTAGGAGGACAGCTTCTGTTTGGCCCAGATGGTTTCCTATACATTTTTCTTGGAGATGGCATGATCACTCTAGATGATATGGAGGAGATGGATGGTTTAAGGTACAGAAACTGCCAATGGATAGAATTCTATTCTTTTCTTCTGTTTTTATAAAGTATTTGAGGTCAGAATCAAAAGTGATCAGCAGTTGTCAGGACAAATCTTACTCCCTCTTCCTTTACTACATAATCCTACTATTTTCAGTGCCTGCGTTTAGCAAACTGCTGATTTTCAGAACAGTCATACTGCTTAAATACATGTTCTTGTAGTTGTGTGCTATCAAACCATTTAAATATTGGAGCCTTCACCAGCAGATGCAATTGTATATAAGCACAGGTTAGACTTCTTTTTCCAAACTATTATTCTACGAACAGGACAACTTTATTGAGCAAACATTCTAAAAAAGTGTCTACAAACACTTACCAGAGTCAATAACAACACTATCACTTAGGAAAATGTCTAGAGAACATATGAAGCAATCCTGCTTTGGTTCTACCTATACAATTTTCTCAACCTGCTTTTTCCCTCTGATTCCTTATGCTCTGTTAGAGTTGCAACATTTGCCTTAATTTAGATAAAGTGTGATACTGAGCCTTTACAGACCTAAAAGGAATTGCTATGCTCAAAGGCCTCTTTGGCTCAGCAGAATAGCAGGTGCTCCTGCCTTTTGCAGTAAGGATATACTTAAAACCAAGATCAGAGAGCAATAATACTTAATTTTAAATTTGTGT
Organism: Buteo buteo; assembly: GCF_964188355.1. Lineage (NCBI taxonomy): Eukaryota > Metazoa > Chordata > Aves > Accipitriformes > Accipitridae > Buteo > Buteo buteo. The sequence continues at coordinate 70,386,207 of NC_134171.1, read as the reverse complement.
AAAACATGAGAGACTGAAACAGATTCATGATGAAGAAAGACAGAAAGGAATCCATTTAAATATCACATCTTCTCATGTTTGCAAAAAGAGTTTTGATGCTCTTCTACTCCTTCTACATTCTTGTCCTTCTCCCTTCCTCCATCACAATCATGAATGTAAGGCAAAACATTTCACTCTGTCCTGTTTCATGTAACAAGAAAAGTTCTGATTCTTTACAAAAAAATACCAACATCTCCATTCAACCAATACAATTACTTAGTTGTTGGTTTTTTTTTAAATTAAAGTATAGTTAATCTTTGGATTGTACTGTGACTAGAAATCATTGAATTCAAGAGTAGGATTCAAAGTGTTAGCAAAAAGCATTATATAACTACATAGTGATTATATCCATAGTTACTCTAGAAGAGATGCAGTATAAAAGAGTTAATAGCCTTATGTTTGAAGCCATAAAACAATATTGATGTATGGAAAGTTGCTCTTATTATCAAGTTGCTTCCCAACAGCATGGTCAGAGGCATTGTAGTATGCACATAACAAGGCAACATACTGGCCAACTGAATCTTTGACAGGTTCTGCTACTGTTCTTTGGACTTGCATGTACCATAAAACCAATCTATATGTGATTATTCAGTAAAGTGAGTGATTTATTTTGCTGGTTCACAATAGTATTATATGGACTAAATCTACCAGTAAAATACTTTTAAAAAACAATTATTTTATCCTCCAACTTTTTCAGTGATTTTACAGGTTCTGTATTGCGCCTCGACGTAAATACTGACCTGTGCAATGTCCCTTATTCCATACCACGGAGCAACCCACATTTTAACAGCACAAACCAACCTCCCGAGATTTTTGCACATGGACTCCACAATCCAGGCCGGTAAGTAAGTTTAAATTAAACTGAAGTTAAACTCTGGAGAAGATACTGTTTTCAACCAGAAATCTCTTATACAGTCGGGTAACAAAATTTTAATAATAAAGGCACTCGTGAACTTTTTAAAACTTCTACTCCTCCACCTCCACTCATATGTCACAGTTAGAAACAAATGTACATTGGCAAGGGGAAAGGAGAAGAGCATGCACAACTATTACAAGTCAAGAAAGAAATGACAGAAACAAAGTAGAGGATTTTTGTTTTTAATGAATAATAAAATTATTACCTTTATGAAAGAAGAGAACTTAAGGCAGAGAGTTGGTAAAGTACAGCTGAGATGGGAATCTCGACTGAGAAAAAAAGCACGTGGAAAACAAATAAGAACATCTGGTGATATCTAAACAATAACAAGGAGGAGAACAAAGCTTTAACTAAACAACACATAATTCAGCAAATTAGGTGGGTGGTAGTACTGAAGTGACATTTAAAGTCATGGTTTGAAAAAATTCAGAAAGTCAAGTTGTTCAGATAAGGAGTTGATTCTTGGACTTTTGAACAGTCCAAAATTCCTATACCATATAAGTCAGCTCATTTAGCTTGGTTAAAGCACTATTCATTTCAGGTGCTATTGAGCAGAGTACATTTTATCACTAGGAAAAGATAGGTTTACCTCACATTATATAAAATGTGGTGCAGGGATGGGAAAGGTGTATTATCTCTTGTATTCAAATCTGATGCACTTCTCAGATATTTTGGCTTAGCATGAAATAGGTGCCTCAAATGAGTAGGCACCACAAAGAAACAATAATCCTTCAAAATGTGATGCTTCATACTGTTGATAGAGAATCATACATTATGAACTTATCTATCTCATGGTTTTTCTTATATTTTTTGTTTTACAGATGTGCTGTGGACCGCCACCCAACAGATGTAAACATCAATTTAACTATACTTTGCTCAGATTCGAATGCCAAGAACAGATCTTCAGCAAGAATCTTACAAATAATAAAGGGTAAAGACTATGGTAAGTTCCATCCAGGGTAAAGCTACTGGAAACAGTCGGTTTCTATGCCCATGGAATAATAAACAGAAAGCAGAAGAAAATAGATAAAGGACTGTATAGCCATGATAGGTAACTTACAGCTTAGACAGGATAGGTAACCTACAAAAACTAGAACTTAGGAAAAGTATGGTACAAGCAGGTAATAGATGCAAGACAAAACAAAATTTAAATGACTCAAGTTTCTTCTTGTTGCTCTAGAATATCATGTAAATAAGATTTAAGAAATATGCCATTTGCTACTCTGTCAAAGATCTTACTGTTTCTGCATATGATGGCTCATAAAGAAAAGATTTTGGAATATCATGAAGTGATGAAAATGTATTCTTAGCCATTCACAAATAACCCTTTAAGATACAGAATGGAAACCTCATGTAATGTGCCTTCTATAATGGAAAAAGTGAGATAGACAACAACAGACCAAAACCAAACAGGGAAATGACAGAGCTCTGTTTAAATGTTACTAAAAATGGAAAACTTAATGAAAAATGCACGATGATACTACTTCATAATAAACGACTAGTTTAGATTAGATTGCAAAAAGATAAACGTACTCAATTAGGGACTTTAAAATTTTAAAGTGTTTCATGTTCTCTCTGGATCAGTATGATTGTCAGTTGCGATTTTAGTTTAATGTTTAACTCTGATACTCACTAAGATCGCTTGCTAGTTCAGGCAAGTCAGGTGACAGTTACTCTGAGCTATCAGCTACCTTTCTTGACCATTTAGCAGCTTGTAAATTCATAGCAGTAAAAAGTGATAAATGCCAAAGGTGTGTAAAGGCATCAAGAACTGGTCTGTCTCCTGGAACGTAGCATTTTCTGGTTTTATTCACATCCCTGGTTCACCCATTTGTACTTTACTTAAAAGCAAAGCAGCTGGGCTGGCTAATACAATAGTACACAATAGTGTAATGCAATTGTTCTACTTCAGTTATTGCATGTATTTTCTGTGTTCATTTTATAAAAGCCAAACCAAAGAATAATATTTGGTAAACCACTGCTCCAATGGAATTTTGACTGCATCTTTATTGCAGAGTAAACTAAGCAATATTGTGTCTATCCAGAACAGCTTGCCAATATTAATAGTAGGCTCTGGGTCAATTGCTTCAATAAAAAAGAGCTCATCATCCTTTTCTCCCACGTAAAATTTGAGCTCTTACTCTTGCAGAATAATCTGGGAAATTCATTTATCAAAGGCTTGCAGATAGCCGTCTGACTAAAACATACAAGTTCCTATAAAACAAAAAGGTCTATTGGCTGTGGCTTTAATTTAAAATTATTCAGTTAGCATGTCAAGTTGAGCCTACCTTTACCCTAAGCAGTATTTAATCGCATGAATAGGAACATTTACACTAAAACTTCCTTGAAGACTTTATTTGATATGACTAAACTCTGCAATTTTGTTAAAAAAAAAAAGAAAAAAAAAATATGTGTAGGAACTACAACTACAACAGCAGCGTAAAATAAGTTACTGCAAGAAGCTACGGCCAGCAATACTAGTGTTTTATGGGATGTAACACACATACTGTGTTTAAAACTGTGATGTTGAAAGAGGTTCTCAAACCACTGAAAGGCTTTGAAAACAAGTTCTGCTGAAAATCACTGGAATTTCTGCTCTTAGATACTGGAAGGACTTTACAGTGAAGGGGGTTTAATTGTATTCCTGAAGTTCAGGAGATCCCTTCTGCAAACTGTATTGACACATAAAAGTTAATAGCCGTAATCACATCAACTTCAATGAAATCCCGACCTAATCTTTATATAGTTTTATTCTCCCAACCTGTGCACACAGAAGAAAGCAATTATAGCCTCTCCTATCTAAATCCCTAACCGATTGTTTCACAAACAGCCTTTGTTGTAATTTTCTGATTTTTTTAGCATTTCATTCCTGGCAACACATCTTGAATTTTAAGGAACATTTAAATGGAATTAACTTCTTTTCTTGAAGTTATAACATTTTCATAAATGTAAATCAAAATATGAAACTGCATATGATCTAATGCTACGGTAGTTCCTTTCTAGAAAGTGAGCCTTCACTTTTAGAATTCAAACCGTTCAGCAGTGGATCCTTGGTTGGTGGATTTGTCTATCGAGGCTGCCAGTCTGAAAGACTCTATGGAAGTTATGTATTTGGAGACCGCAATGGGTAGGTTTTTTCTAACTCACTCTTAAACAAAAATGCATGTAAGGTATATTTCATTATTGAGCTTCCTCTATGAAGGAACACCAGTGGTCTTGTATATTGTGTCACTTTGCCAATTTAGTGGTGTGACGATGCAGATTGAATTCTATATTTGGAAGTAAAATAGCACAGCATTCTAATGAATGGCAACATATGTAACATACCTGATCCTTGGTAAAAACTACAGACAAAGACATTCACATTACGGCACTCTTAAGATTTTAGTTCTATAAACACTTACATGAATCATTTACATTATGATGGGAATAAATGTTAACCATGGAACTGTTTCCCAAACAGGTCTAACTGGTAAGACATTGAAAACTTTTGGGGTTTTATGGAAACATCACTGATGGAGCAAAATGAATATGTTTTTTTTAATAAATGGGCATAGTTTTCCCATGCCAAATAGCTCAGATTCACAAATGGCTGTAACAGTATAGCTTGAAGCCAATTTTGCAATGTTTAAATGACAGGAAGGGAAATGCTGTGCTTTTCAAGCATCTGAAAAATAAAAGGCAGGAAATCATAAGATGATGAACTGCACAGATGTATCTATGGAACTACTTGCAGCAGTTCTTTATACTTTACTTATCTGGACAGTGAAAACTGTGTTCAAAATTTAATATAACAATTTGCTTTATGTGTTTTTGAATATAGAAATTTTTTAACACTGCAACAGAGTCCTGCAACCAAACAGTGGCAAGAGAAACCCCTCTGTCTTGGCAACACTGGTTCATGTAGAGGTTTCTTCTCAGGCCCTGTCTTGGGATTTGGTGAAGACGAATTAGGTAAATAAAAAAAATAAAAATGTTATTAAATCATAAGCCTTATTGGTAATGCCTGCTGAACTATTCAAATTTATAGTACATGTTTAAAAAGAAGAAATCTAAAGCTATTTTTCCTTTGCCAAAGGTGTCTACGCTGCTCTCAGCTACACCTTAGCCACCTTGTAAGAAGAACCGAGAAGAGAATGGGTTGTTGGAAGGGGCAAAGGTCCTTACTGTCTCTCATGTTCTGTGAACTGTCACTCACTATGACACAATGGGTCATATACTTGCTTTTATTCCCAAAATTACAGTCTTCAGGGGCAAAGATATTGCATGAGCAGACCAAGCCCCTTCTTCTCCCTTCCTTCCCAATTTTATTTTTTTTTAACCAATTCTATACAATATGAAACAAAAAACATTCATGATAAAATATCTTTCACATTTTAGCATCAATTTGTGGAAAGTGCTTATTTAAATTTTCAAATAGCAATGATTCTGTTGTATATTTCAGTGATGAGTGTTTCTTCCGAAGTTTTTTTAATCTCATCTTGCAAATACAACTAGATCACAAAAGTCATGTATTTGACATCTTAGGAAAGGATAACTAATTTATTGCATTGATTTCTTTAACAGGTGAGATTTACATATTATCAAGCAGTAAAAGTATGACACAGCCTCACAGCGGAAAACTCTACAAGATCATTGACCCAAAAAGGTGAGCATCGCATTTCTCACTAGAGATCAGTCTTTCCAGGTTAAAACCCAAAAGATAAATTTAGTTCTCTCCATGTAGCTGAATTATGCAGTACTGACATTCAGTAAGAAGGGAAATTCTCAATGCAGGGGGCTTCTTAAAAGCAAATGTACCATCAGCAGCAAGCAGAATAGATTCACTAAGAGTAATCACTGTCTCATAGAAAGCGAATGTCAGAACAACAGGGGTGTAACCAATGCTAACTTCTGGAAATTTTTATTCTTTGACATTATGCTAAATGCTGCCCACTTTCCCACCTAGATTCACATTCTTTGCATGTTTCCATAGAAGTGTAGACATATTTAATGTGGAACCATATGGACCAGTACAGGTAAAAGATGCCTTAAGAGCAATAACAGCAGATGACTAGTAGATACTCACTTTAGCCGGAGAAATACCATTTTCTTCCTGATGGATCTTGCTGCTCTATCAACCAAGTCTGTGGCATGTAAAGCTACCACATCCATCCTGCAAAAGCATCAGAAATTAACACAAAATGAAACGGCCAACAGAAATGAAGATTGTTGTATTAATTACTTTGACCCCATCATACCCTGCAAAAGCAACTACCCATTTGTTCAGCGTCTGCTTCAGCATGCTTCCCCATTAGCATCAGACAGAGTTTTGGTTTTGCTGTTGACTGTTTAAGAGAGGAATTTATTTACTTGTCAGAATTTAAATTCTAAAAATGGTTATTGGGAAAAGTGAATTCAATAATAAATTTATGAAATGGGATGCATGCTGTACTATAAGTTACAGTAGAGTTTCAGTGCTTTATAATTATACTATCCCAAACCTGTAGCAAATAATTTTGAAGCAGATGTTACTGCAGGTTAGTAGAGTCTGTCAGTCAAGGTTATGTATGTTTTATTTATGCTTTCTGGTATTAAAAACATTTTTTTAGAACAAAACTTGCCATTCTTACTGGGATTGTTTAGTCTGTTGGTGTATGGTTTTAAGTGAATTTTACACCCTAAATCCACTATTAGTATCTAATTACATGGGGCTGCCTTGTTTGACCTCGGCTTTTTGTTCTTGTTACCTCTTCCAGTAGGGTGGTCTTCAGCTGACATACCTGAAAGGCCAGACCTCCCATTGCTGCACTCACGGTTGGCTGTTTTCATGTATGGAAAAGGGTCAAGACTGTGTTTGGTTACTGGTGAAAGTAACCAGAAAACTATAAAATACTTTTGTAAATTGGCACACAGTTGAAATTAAACAGACTGTGGCAAAGGGATATAGTTTTTGGTAACACTTTTTAGAAACATGGGATAATTTTCATTCAGGCAAAGTTCTGAGTTTTGTTTTTTTTCAATCTCACACCATTGCAAGCTTTTAAGTGAAAGATAATGAGTTACTTCCACAAAAGAGCATTGCAGCTCTATTTATGATTTTATGTTAATTTCACATTACACTTGTAAAAAACATAAAAATTCCATAGCTTTGGCAAATGTTCATGTAATTGTTATTCATATTAATTATTATTCACATGCATTTTTTTGCATGCTAATATTTTGTTGCTCCTTTTAGTGTCTTCCCCGTGGTATGTGCCATACAAATGTATCAAATACAGGTGTAAACCCTAGCACAGTAAACTTTCCAGGACACAAAATAAAGATGCTACAGGTGGGCTATGAGCATCATGTATAAATAAGGTCATCAAAGTATTGATTTGTCACATCTTAGAGATTCATTATTTACTAACAAAACCCTGCAAGAGGTGGCCCCTGGCAGACTCATCAAATTGCAGAGAGAGCCTTCCATGCATGGAGCAGTGTAAAAGAACAAAATTATCATTCCCTGTGGTAGCCCCTTGCTGGAAATTAATAACTTCATGCAAAACACAATCTTCTTCAGCTAGTGGTCATTCGTAAGCTGCTGCAAGCTTATGAAATTGTTCTTTTATTCTAAATAATAAATGTTACATGAAGATGCAGGATTTGATTTCTTTTGATCTTTGTAGAAAACTACTGCATAATCAAAATTGTTCTCAAACATAACCGTGACCCTGATTTCCTTGTCTCAAATATAGCTTAAGAAAGAAACCTACTACTTGGATATAGCTAGCAGTAGAAAAAATTTCAAAACAAGAGGGCAGGTTAAAACATTAGAAGATCAGAGGGTGAGGGTAATCCAGAGAACCCTTTGCATTTATCTTCAATGCTCAGCAATGGGAAAGTCCTATCCTAAAACAATCCTTCTCATGTAATAAAAATGAGGTGTTAAACTGAGATGATATATGACAAATTGATAAATATGATCAACACAGAGGTTCTCAATCCCTCCATCAGTTTGAAACATTGAATTCAAGGTACCACAGGAAACTTTTGTTCATTTCCTCCAGATACTTAATGTCAATAACTAAAAAGCCTCCCATCAAATGCACAGAATTAAATAATCCTTCTTTTTGTAGCAAGGTTGTTATAATGACACATTGGTACTTGGGAGCTCTTAGACAACAAAGTGATAAATCAGAAACAGAAAAGTTAAAAATGAATGTAAAATCCAAGTATGTGAAGTGCTGCAAAATACGCATATACTACCTATTACCAAAATCGAGTAGAGTGAAAAGTATAGGTAATAGCATATTTAGCTTTGAGATTGGAGGAGATGTGGGAAACCCTAAGAATTACAAACACATAAAACCAGCATTAGGTAAATTAGTTAAACTAGCAGATAAAAGAAAAATTTCTTAAGTTAAAAATTTGTCTTTGAAAAATATATCCATTCTTTGATGATTATAAAAAAAATGTTGTCAAAGTAAACTACTTTCCAGGGGTAGGAACTAATGAGAAAATATAGGGAGAAAGACTTACGTACTTCTCAACTAAAAGGTACGGTTAGTCAGACATCCTGAAGATCAGTGCAAATACTAGCATTTTATAAATTGTCTTTTTGACCAAAAAAGAAACCCTTTTTATTCTCTATTTTTTGACTTTCTGTTTTATAATTTTTCTGTCTTGCTTTTTGTTTCCTCAAATACATACTAATATCAATCACGAAAATGTTGATGAATGCATAGGAAAAATAACTAGGTAAACAGTGATATAGAAAATGTGTATAGGTCCAAATATTCTGGTTAGTCAATAACAGAGAAAATAGGAGACAAGCCTATTAGAAAATAAAAAAGTAATCATTTTCTAGCACAATGAGAGGAGAAAATCAGCTGTGGACAGTGTTAAAAACGCATATTGAAATAAGAAAGATCTGTTGATAGGTTCATATCAGCTGTAATTTAAACATTATTACCAGCTGTTCTTTGAAAACCATAAACAGGGACAGACCAAGAAGTAAGAAAATAAACTTTGGAAGGTGGCAGAACAGCCATAATGTGGCTTTGTAAGTCTTCTTTTAGAATACTTAAATTTTGATCACTTTGCTCTCTAAGCAAGTCAAGGATAAAATGAAAAAGATTCGGAGAAGAATACACAAACTGATGGACAATGCAAAAGATTTCCATTTAAAAGATGAGGCTAAACTCAGAAAAGTTTATAGGACAGTCACACCATGCTGTATCCCCTGTGAAGTTTTAAGGGCTTGCCACTGTCCATACAGTGATTCCAAAGGGGATGAATAATTCTTTTGACCGGGATGGCTCACTGGAGCCAGCAGGTGATTTTTACGAAAGAGGGCAGAGCTTCAGTAAGTGTCCTTGCACACGTAAGAAGAATTCCTCTTCCTCTCCTTATAACACTTTATAGATCCGGATTTCAATATGTTTCGTATCAACAGCCAGAATAGCTGGTTTCTGTTGGATTGAAACTTGAACTTGATTCAAAGTATCTCACTCCTCTTTCATGCCCCTCCGTCATATGTAATTCCACTTATCATCCTTTTCATCATCACCTTCTGGGATTTCCGCTATAGGAGAGTATTTCCAAACAGACTGATTTCAAACACTAAGGGACACTATCTAGGTCATACTTCATTTTGACATTGTTCAGGGTCTTTACAAAGATTTTATTTTTTAGTATTAGTCAAGAGTGTTCAATGGTATGATAGAAAAACAGCATTTATGAAAGCATAGCCCTCTTGAACACTTTAATTATAATGGAAATGGAAACTCGGAAACATATGGTATTAGACTAACCTGCATCAAGATACTCAGTTCTGATGGGTTATAGATATAATCTGAAGCTACTAGGGGAAACTCTCTGTAGAATGAGCCAGTTTTGTTGGTGAATGCTCTCACCAACCCAGGTGGGCCATATGATTTCTTTCTGTTCAGAAAGTTACTATCCCTTAAGTCATTTGAGGGAATGGAAAGCCAGAATTAATGTCTAATTATGTTTAGTTTAGCCGGAGCATGCAAAATTCTTATCTCATTTACCTACCCACATGCAGTTACTATTCCCATAAGAGACACTAAAGAGAAATTAGAGCTTTTTGCGAATACCAGTCTAGAGAGTTTCACTTTACAGAAGTACTTCACAAAAACTCCTTTGTAACCACGATGGAAAAACCTAAGGATTTTTTTCAATCACATCACAGCTCACTGACTGTAAAAGTTTTTGTTTTGGTTTGGGATTTTTTTTCCCTTTTTTTTTAGTCTTTCTAGCATTGGCTATTAAGGAGTTCTCACTTTTTATCGCTTTATAAGGAAAAAACAGCTCAGTTTATCTTTCACTTATTTTCTGGAGCCTGCAGGAAGCCTCTGCCATCCTAAAGAAAGTCATACATAATAGAGCAGCTTTAGCCCAGTAAGCCAGTCTTTCCCAATTCATCAGTCAAAGTGTTATGCAAGTGGCCCCCTAAATTGATAAATTCCCACAGTGCCTGTTGACCCAGCTGCCAAGTGCTCATGCAGCAGGTGTTGTTTTCATGACCACCCTGACAGTAATACAAACTGTTTAGCAGTTGCATTGACCTCTTAGCTATTAACATTGATACAGGCTTCACTAGGGACTAGTTTTCAAACATGACAGAATTTCTTAAGACTAGAGGTCATGAACAAGTATACCATATAAGAATAAATTTGATATGCTGCTGAGTTTAAATCTTAAAAGCCGTGAGTTTTTTCCACATTATTCCCATGTAGTAAATCTGGAGACAAGTAATGAGCTTTTGGCATCTCTCCCAGGACTAAAGGTATAATTTTTAATTTTAGAAGCTGTACCTGAAGAGATGCTATATTTATTCTATGACAAGTAGTAAATTTAGTCTATGACAAGTAGTGAAACAAAATTATTTTTTCTTGACATTTTCCCTTATAAAGGAAAAAACCAAACAACTAATGCACAAATTTTGATGATATACTTAAGCATCATTCTAATACGTAATATCTTGTGTGCAGTTAATTGAAGCATAACATTCTTTCCATACATTTTTTACCACAATCAGGATTTCTATGGCCGTGTCTCTTGTTCAAATTTGAACATCCAGGAATTTTGTCTGGGTTTTTTCTCACTTTAGTGGGAAAGTAGCAATTTTTTATATTGTGTCAAAGGCACGATGGAGGAATTGTTTTCTGTTCAGTACCATTGTATTACTGCTGAATTTGACCCTCCATTTGCATTGATTTATGTATGTCTGAGTTACAGGCTAGCGCATCTAGCAGCTAAATCACTCTGTGCGTTTAGTGGAACTGTGAAGAGATGCACTAAAGAAAGCATGAAATCCTAAGCAGTTCCAGGATGAGTTTTAATCTATTAAAGCATGTTAGACTTTTATATGCCTCTAAATGAACAGTAGAGGCTACTTTCTTACACTAGCTACAGTAATGCAGCAAAGATTATTTTACACATCGTACAGTCAAGAATTCTCAGCGCACTGCACATGTCAGCAAAGGGACCCAGCGAGGGCCCCAGCCCCCAGTACAACTTTTCCTCCATGTTCCATACATTTAGAGTTGTTATACAGTTTCATGAAAGCATGTTTTAACAAGCAAGATATACTGTACTGTACTGTATATATGAACAGCTCTTTAAGATAACTAGAATTGTACAGACCATATAAATAGTCATTATCAGCTACATTTTTGGCTGACTTTCTGTGGACCAAATAGTGCTTACTGTAAGAGTAATCACGCTGTACCCTTCAGAGTTTTATAGATTGAGGGAGACAAGGAAAAAAATTCTCTCCAGCCCACAGTGTGGCTCCATCTATTCCCCTCCATTTTCCATGTCAAGAGACACAAGTGAAGCACTAGTTCTATAAACAAAATCGTAGCCTTCTCCAAGTGCTGGAAAGATCAAGTCCCAACAGTCAGTTTCAAGACTTGTGTTATCTTTGTGAGATTCAGTTCGACTTCTGCTGAGCCTGAAAATTTCCACCCCTTTAAAGCCTTAAGAATGCAAACTGTAGGTATTGTGGGGCAGAGACTTTCTCTCAATACGTGTTGGTACCATAACGGCATTCAAATCCTGAGAAAGAAGCATGGTTTTTCCCATAGTACAACTAAGGAAAACCAGTGATTCTTCTCACACACAGGAAGGCTTCTGCTGCAGCTGCATTTGTATTCCTCTTCTCCTAAGGCACTCTGCCAACCAGAATTTTTTCCATCTTTGTTTCTACTCCACCCCACCATTAATAAATACTATCCAAAGCTGATGAGTGCAAGTTATTGATTGATGGTAGAATAAAAGGCAAGGTTATATTCACAAGTACCAAGAGCACTAGAAAACTTTAAATCATAAAATTGACCAGTCATGCTTGGCTGGATACAAAAAAGTATGATTTCTGCCTCCCTAATTAAATACAAATAAAAAAAGAACCATATATTCCAGCACTATCGTAGATAAAGACTTTAAATCTATTAATAAAATAAATCATTATCTTCACAAATAAAATATCTCTGTGACTTATGAGGTCATTCTTTGCTAAAGATATGCCACTGGAGCTCTTTTCCAAGAGATGCTCCAGGAGCCTGAGGTTATGCTTCCTGTATTTGTGTTTGAGCAAGAAAAAGAGAAGACTGCCATTTAAAGTAACTTGAAAGAAATGGACTTTAACAGAGACAGATGAAGAAAGAATGTTGTCTCCTATGCAGCTGGCTATAAAGAAATCACCTCAAATTTAGATTTTTTTTTTTCCAGAGGTAAGAATTAGAAGACAGATCTTTTTACTTTAAATCTGAAAAAGTGTCCACTGAAAATCATATCATTTTGTAGAACTGTTTCCAAAACAGCATTGCCTGTGAATCTTGCATATAATTTTTAAGTGTAGGAACTTTCTTAACCAGATCATATGTAATACACTCATTACTACAGAACTGGAATTCCTTACAGGTCAAAAAAATAATGCATTATATTTAAAAGACAGCCATGGAAATATAAAAACACAAAACCTGAAAGGGTTTCAAATGTGCTGCACGAAAGGTGTCAAAACACATTTCAAAGCCCTTAAATAATACAGGACCTTAAGTCTGACTCTCAGAAATGCTTTTGAAATCAGAACTTGGGGCTACACTAAAGATGCATCTACACATTCTTTCTGTCCTTAACATCTTTGGGGAACCAATTCTTCTGTATGGATGTTTAAGTAATCACGGCAGCATTTAAGACTGAGCAGAGAAAGTGCTATGGTGAAACAAACCAGCGAGTCTATACTCTATTACTCTGTTTCAAAGAAAAATGCAAGAAACCCTGTAACATACCATTAACAAGCTGCATGCCAAAATGGGGAGGGGGGGGGGGGAATGTAAGCCCAGTCAGCTAGTGAGGGACTTCTATGACATTAGGTATGAGTGCTTATTTTTCTTAAACATTATTTTTACCCTATCTAATATTACTTTGAATGGCCCCATTGTGCATAGAAATATCTTTTTAAAATCCTACTAGAACATGGGCTTCATTGATATCTTAGAAGCCCTAAGTTCAACTAGTTAATGTTATTTTCTTTAGCTTAATTTTTTCCCTTGTTTTTTCTTCTGATATTGAAATGGGAGATAAAGAAGAATGCCCATTTTTCCTTCTTTTTTTTCTGTCACCGTTTTCCACACCCCCATCACAGACCTTCTTTCTCAGACCACAAATTGTATCCTTGGCTCCACACAGGAGCACCAGTCTAGGATTTTAATATTTGACAGGGTGATCAGTGCACAAATTGCTATTCCAGCTATTTGCGTATAATTGGGGGTGCAATACTGATGTCAGTATAATGAACAATATTATCTTCTATTCTGTAGCGTTCGCTACATATCAAGGTGCCACGCTTAGATCACTGATCAACCCCAGACCAGGGAAAGAGACAGATAACACACACAGTGTGAGCGCCAACTTCCCCCTTTCATTGCGCAGTTAATTCCTTTTATACTAACAAGGGGAGGTGGGATTACAGGTACATCACAAGGCTGTGACTAACCCTCTAACTTTCCGTGACATCGAGATCTTCCGAACGCCGAACCCTACACTATTCTATTCTATCTCATACAGTTTTGTTTTGGTTTGTTTGGATTCTAGCTGGACACCTAGCCAAGGTTTCTCTGAGCTCTCCACAAAATTATTAGAATCTTTGTCCTGCAAATTTCAAGCTTAGGAATGTATGGCAGTAGTTGAAATTATTTCCTTTTGAATGAGTAATTTTGTATTTGTCACTAACTTAATTTGCCATGATGCTCCCATTCAATTACTTGTTTAGGTCTCTTGGGAGACCCTGCCATTCTTTTCTAAACATACTCCTGTGCATTCAAACCCACAGCAGAGACAAAACATTGTGCCTCTACTGGCAACCTGTAGCCTTGTGATGATCTATCAGTCTCTAGCTGCTGAACTCAGACAGCACATAAAATAAGTGGTCAGTATGATGACATATGGCTAAATTAAAAAAAAACAACAAAAAACAACATCTAAAAAAGCATTGGAAGTCTTATCAACAACTAGGGCACGCGTAAGTTATAACACTTAAGTGTTTTACACACTTAACACTACAGTAGGAAGGCTACCATTCCTTCTTTGTTAAGGAAGATAATGCTTTGCTTTTGTAAATAAAAAAGGCTATTGGACATCCAAAATATTTTGTAGAGACCAACAGAAAAAATTGCATCACGTAAGACTTGACACCAAGAAGCCCAACAAAAAAACACTATCAGAAATATTTTAAGTCAGCTGAACTAGAATTTCCTTCATGCATACATTTCACAGAATCACCCACAGAATGGCTGAGGCTGGCAGGGACCTCTGGAGGGCTTCTGGTCCAGCCCCCCTGCTCAAGCAGGGTCACCTACAGCCAGTTGGCCAGGACCGTGTCCAGACAGCTTCTGAATATCTCCAAGGATGGAGACTCCACAGCCTCTCTGGGCAACCTGTGCCTCTGCTTGGTCACCCTCATAGTGAAAAAGTCTTTCCTGACGTTCAGACGCTTAAATAAGCATCTGGAATGCATAATCCAAATATGATTTCACGAAAATATGGAAATAAAAAATCTGCAATGTCAAACTGAATTCATAGACAGAGGTAATACTTGCGCAAAATTATTATGCACGTCATAATGTGCGACATAAAGCTTGCTGTTCAGATTACTCTTCCCAGCATACAATTGGAGATATAAATCAGCTAGAAAAGCAAAAAGACACCATCAGATTCTGGACTGAATTATATGACTATATGCTCTCTGAAGAAAAGCCACAAAATCAGTAGAATTTAGCATGTCTAATAATGATATTATCTAGAGATACATGCTGCCTGCGATAAACTCTTCAGTAAGCTGGTCTTGCCACATTCAAGCTTCAAGAATTCTCAAGGACTATTATTTAATCTTGTAGAAGATCTCTGAAGGCAGTTACATGAAAGAATAGCAAATCGCACTGTATTCTTCTGTAATGTAACATATAATCTCTATGTTTAGTGGTGTTTTTGAGAAAAAAAGCAATCCTCTTAGAACACAGATTTCTCCCACTGATAATACTATAAAAGAGAATCCGGCCTTTAATAAAAACCCCCAAGTTTTTCTCCTTAACACTGACTTTTAACTATCCGCTTGGTTGGTGTATTTTTATTCAGGCCTTTAGTCCCTGAAGAATGCAAGAGAACAGCTCAGTCGGCACAGATACTGACATCTGAATGCTCAAGGCATTGTCGGAATGGGCACTGCACTCCCACAGGAAAATGCTGCTGTAATCAAGGCTGGGAAGGAGAGTTCTGCAGAACTGGTTTGTATATAGATTCATAGCAACAAGTGAAAAAAGCAGTGACATGTCATAATTTGCTTTTAATTATTTGCTGAGAGAAACTTTCAATATATGTCATTGACCATCAGTTCTAAGACAACATTAAAGAAATACTGACCTCATGAGTTGTAGGAGAACAGTAAGTCTTTAGATGAGTGCAACAGCTAAAACATCTAATGCAACATGAACCATTACAGAATGCAATTAATAGCATAAGTATGACAGACAACAGAACTCTTATTTTTTCACCAAGATTGTAAAATGAAAGGAAATGCAATCAATACATGTTCTGTGTTTGGACATTCAGCTTCCACCTGCAGTATTATCACTGTCAGTGTCAAATAGGAGTACCTTGACAGGAAAGATGATCAATCAGACCTGCAGGTCACTATTGCATATTTTGCACTTTGCTAATTTAGTGTAAATACTTTAGTTTTGGTACATTCTTACTTTTGATCCTACAAAATAAAAAGGCTCCAGTTTGCTAAAGAGAATTACATGTACAACTTATCACAAAGCAGCTAATAATCAGAATGTTATTGTAATCCATTATTAATCGCGGCGCTTTTATTAAGTCCTATCTTGTTGCCATAGCATTATCTTCTAAAACTCACTTGAAAAAGTGACTGTGATCAAACTCGATATTTGGTATGCCACCAAAGGGGTGAGCTGAATGAACCTGGAGTGCCACAGCGGTGCTATCACTGTCTCACAGAGGCTGTGGTTATGGCTGAACTGTATAACTCTGGCCTATGCAGATCTTCCAGAGCAAGCCTGGGTACCAGGAGGTGTTATCAGTGCATTAGCACAGTCTTCTGACCGAGCGTATTTTCTCAGCGAGTTTGACCAGCTGCCCATACAAAGAGATAAGGTTAATGTAATGGCAGTAGAACTCAAACGAGGAAAAGAATTACAGAGTAAGACAAAGCAAGGACCACACGAGGGACCAGGGATAATTCAGGTTGGAAGGGCACTCACAAGGGCCCTGCTGAAGCAGCGTCAGCTACAAGGTACTTATAGCCTGGAGAGTAAATTTCAGGAACCTCCAGGTTTTTGGTGATGAGCAGGAGTGACTTCATTTGGAATGAAATGAAATCACTAATGATATATCTTACTGACAAGACTCATGAGCTGACCATCATACAGCCATGTGACAAAAGCAGGTTGGAGAAATGGATGAGGTAATCTGGCCAAATAGCCCAACTTCAATTGTCCTCACTTGTCAGTCAGACATTTCCTACATTGGGAGAATGAGGCCCATTCTACAGCCCTTGTCCAAGTGGAACTTAAAGTAAAAAACACCTCCAGTGTGAACATAAATGGGTCTTGAACAATCTGTTTTGTTTAAAAAATTACAGCTCTATGATAGATAATTTGATAGATGCCATGTACAAGAAAGCTACAGAAAATATGTAGACTAAGGATGTTTCTCCCCTGTATCCAAAGCAGCACTTAACAGAGGTGTTCTAAGTTGGACCTCAAGCTACTATTATAATTTAAATAAGAAAAATTACCTTATGAGCCATCAGTTTCCTCCTAGTGTAATTAAGAAACTCATGAATAAAATCAAGAAACTTGTTTTTATATAGTGTATTATAAATCTCTGTAAATTAATAATATAGTTTTATTGTAATAGATAACATAAACAGCAACATGTCTGCAAAAAGGAAGATACATTATATTTATCACAGCGCTGTGACTCTACCCCAGAAGAAAATACTTCCACAACTAAAGTTATTGATTGTTAGTTTTGCTAACACTGGCTACAATTTAAAATAGCATTTGTATTCGAAAAACTTAAGCAAGCTGATTAACCTAGAACTCTATAGGTAAATCGTCAGGCATATGCTAAAGAGAGAGGGAGAAACCTGGAAACTTAACTAACTGATAAAAGCTGTCCAAAAAATACCCTGGTTCTTTTTTTTCTAAAGGGAATCCAATTTTGTTCCAAGCATAAGTGATTCAAGAGCCAAAGGAGTGCATCTCTGTGGGCAATTGTGGTCTTCTCTGTTAAGGAAAGTGTAGTGCAGAACTCTGCATGTACACAGGAGTTTACCTGAGATTCAGTACTTGCTAGCTTGGAGATGGCCAGGTGCTAAAATGTCTCACCAACTTCAGGACTTTTTTGGGTTGCCTGCATAAGCAATGGGATGAGGTAGACCACCACTGTTTAAAGATCTAGATGTGCTGTATGTCTTGTTTTCAAATGATAAGACATTTGGAGCCTAAAATCTTTTGAGATGGGTCTTCTATGCACTCCACAATCAAGCATGAACCTAGGAATTGGACATTGTCAAAAATCTGCTATTTGAGTTTCACAGTGTGTCCTGGGTGGCATCCTCTCAGACATACAAAATTTACTTCCTCCTCCAATAGTCTAAAACTTTTAAAAATGTGGTTTCAAAACTTCTAATATTTTGTCCTTTCTATTTTGTTTTTAAGTTTTGTGCTTTATCATTACAAGTTTAGAAAGTCTTTTAATGAATGTGTGCTGTATCTTTTCGGTTTGTGATGTTCTAAACAAATTAGAAAATCATTGTTTTTTTACCCACAGCAAAATGTGACCCAGCCTGTCGACATGGAGGTGTCTGTGTAAGGCCTAATAAATGCTTATGTAAAAAAGGCTATCTCGGCCCCCAGTGTGAACAAGTGGATAGAAACATCCGAAGAGTGACAAGGGCAGGTATTCTTGATCAGATCCTAGACATGACATCCTATTTGCTGGATCTAACCAGCTATATTGTATAGTTTCTGGGACTATTTGGAAACTACACTTTCAATGGGCATTTGTTTTGAATCCTGTCATTTTTAAAAGACTGTTATCCTGCAACAAATACCGGTGATTTGATTTACTTTATTAATTTAAGTATAATATCCACAAATGTGCAGATAAATTCTTTGTATGTGTGTAAATATTTCTGTACGTCTCCACAGACGTGCGCACATACACATGCACGCACTATCACAAATACGGTCTTACAGTTAGTGGAATTTTTTTTTATATTTATTTCTTCATGAGAAATAGTTTACAAAGTAATTCCACTGTAAACCACATTTTCATCAAAGGACTTTCATGATGTCTTAATGGATTCTTTGACATCCCAGAAATCTCATGTCTGTACCTATCTGATTATAGCAATAAGAGCGCAATTTTCAAACATCGCTGTATAAACTGCTGGACTTAATAAAATCCAGTTGTAACAGTTTCTAAGGTGAACTGAACTACATCATGAGACAATATTTCAGAACTCCTTAATGCATTCCTATCTAGGCAATTCATTGTAAGACTGTAACCTTCACCTTCATCAATGTAACTCTATTACAGAATGTTACGCATTTCTTTATCTAGCATAGATGCAAAAATCTGGTTATCGCAGCTTAATATCAAGATTGTTTAAAGTGTTTAATAATTAAATTATATTCACATATTTCAAAACCAGTCATCCTAGAAGGTCTGCTTTTTATCATATATTTTATTTAACGATGGGCACTGGGTTCATGTTACATATTTATATTATTTTATTTTATTTTTATAATATAGACATCACCTAGATGAGACAGCTTTACCATGTCCTGTAAAATACTAAAGTTACATTTTTCACCAACTTAATTGGAAAGACGGGGAAAGAGAAAGCAAACACACTCTTTAATGTGTTGTGGATCTAATCTAGAAATGTATCCTTGTGTCAACTTGTATTCATTTACGACGGATGAAAAAAACAACTGCCAACCAATCATAATAAAATTCCAGCATATGTTAAAACTGTTCATAAAGTGATTTTCACTGTAACAGGACAGGCCAGATCATACATGAGTAGACTGCTGCCGATTTCACACTGAATGGAACGTCCCCGGACGAGAGCTCACATGAGCATGTGTGGCTGTGTAAGATGTCACTTGTACAAAACGTATAACGATTCTCGCCAAATGTGGTTCTAAATGTAAATGGTCCTTGAAGAGCTAACATAAAATTGAGTCTTTGTAAATGTATCAATAAATATGGTGTACATGCTATAGTCAGGTTTTCTAAAGTATTAATAGTCTAAATAGATGTTTCTTCAGAACTGGTGCCCTCTTATCTTCAGTTCTACAGCGTTATTGGCAGTTTCTTTGCTCACTACTTACCGACTATCAGATTTCCTTTGCACTACCTGGCTTTTATAAAACCTTGCCTATGAAAAGAAAGCAGAGTAGCCACAGTGTGCACATCCTATGGTTCTTATAAGTAGCTGTTCATGCGTCAACGATTTACAACACTTTAGGCAATAAGATCTAAAAGACTTTAGCCATATTACTCTCCAGTAGCAAAATTACCTCTCCAGGGCAATGACATGCAATGAATTTTCCTTTATAGAAAGTAGTCAGTCTTCAGTTAGTAAGTATTAAATCTGAAAGTACAGCTTGACTGATACTTGCATTTCTGTCTTACACATTCCAGCTCAGAGGAACAGAAAATTACATTTGCCTTCCATATATGTTTGCCTGGGTTTCGAGTGACCTCATGCCAAATGGAAATTGGTTGAGAAATCTTGGTTAAGTGCTCAGCGAACAATGGTCTGCATTAAAAAGTGCATGCATAATTTTGCACAATGTAGATTCAACTGACAGTCCATTGAAAGACGTCTTGGGATTAAATGAGCATGAAGACCAAATTGCCCTCTCACCCCAGAAAAGGGTGGTCCCTTATAGTCACACGAACACTTCATTGGCTAAGCAGTGTGACCAATCTTAAAATGAACCCTGCGGTAGCATCTGTAGGTTAATAGCAGCTCTTTGTCTCCGCTGCTTTCTGCCTTTAGTCTTTTCCCTGAATTCCATCACAAAAAGTTTTACAATTAAAAAATGTCCTGACAACCATTTTTGTAAATTGACCTTAGCATCTAATCTTTCCTTATTCAACATGGGTGACAAAAATGTGAACTTCTCATGAATGAGCCAGCTGTCTAAATCTGTCAAATAGCGCAGTTTTATTACACTCTTCATAATCGGCAAAGCAAGAAAGTCGCTGAAGTATTTTAGCAACATTTAAATATCTGACAGAGATAATATCTTTAACGCTTTCTTTAATGAAATATATTTAAAAATAAACCCAACTTAACTCCACTGCGACGCATTATTTTCAACAACCAGCTGGGGAGATGTGACAGTTCTTTTCTCACTGCTTAGTTCCTGGAGACTTAACAAATACCACAGATGGTACCTAAATTGAAGATCCACAGTAATATATATGCCATAGTCATGTAGAGAAGGGATAACAATGATCTTAGAGTTTTGATCTTAATAATAAAGACAATTTAGTTTACTAGTGAAATCAGAAAATAAAACTCCAGTAAAAGCTAAGAATTAAATTCAGGCCTCATTCAAATCAATGGCAAAAAACTCACATCAGCTGTGCTGCACCCAGAAAATCACTTTCAAAAATTAAGCAAAATACTTCAGTTTATTTTTATTAAAAAAAAAAACCTTCTGTTTGAGTCATTCCATCAAAACTTCAGCACTAAGAAGTAATCTAAGTGAAGATTAGAGGGAGAGGGGACATAGTTTGTGGAAAGTGTTTTGCTTCATTTTTAAATCATCTTTTATATCTTGTGAAAGCAAGCATCTGCATTAAGCCCACATGGGTACATAGGAAGTCCCAGTGGAAAAGTATTCTCAAAAAAAAGACAAAAAATCCTAGCTGCTTATTTATCAAAAGAAATTATACTATTAAAAAGAGTGAGTAAACCCCAGGCCTAGCCACCCAAGATGCTAATATAAAAAGGGCAACTGCAGTAATTGCCCTGAGAATTGGCATACAAAAAAAAAAAAAAGGGGGGGGGGGTCTGTAGAAAGCCCGTTGCCAGTTAGGTCATTCTGCAGCCATTCTCACACAACCTCCGAGAGTGTCCCAGAATAAAACTGAGCTTATAAATGAAACTAGATAAATGAGGCAATTAGATAAGGGCCTCCAGAAGGGATTTTATGTATGTGTTCAAGTTGTCTCTGTCTCTCTCTCCTAATCTTTTATTCCATTCATTTCTTCCTTTATTCAGAGATACTGCCTCTCTGTTCCCAACACATTGTACATTTCAAGCATTCTTTGAGGCTTTCTACTGTTAAAAGACAGCAAACATACCTGTTGCAAGAAACATAACTCTATTCCTAAAGTCTGCTAGTTTTCAACCCTCATTTTATTATTTTGGGACAGAAAACCTTCATCTTTCTCTTTTTAAATGCCACCGATGAGAAAGAAGGCATATTATTGGAATTTAGGAGAAACGCCTTTACTCCATAGATAGGTAGGGAGACAAAAAGATGTTATGTAAAATCAGCTCCAAATTGTTTCACTCCATTTCAGAAAAACAGTAAACTCATTTTTCTAATGCGTCCAATAGGAAATATTAACTTAACTTAAACCCTCCCCCTCAAGGAAATAAATTTCTTCCGTTAACAGTCAGGGACACAGAAGCCAAACCCTTTGTACCTTTAAATCCTCACAGGTTGTTCTACTTCATGCAAACTCTAAGTTAGGTATAAATAAGAGTATAAATTCTATATCACCAACATGACACCTCTGTTTATCTCCTTCTTTCTTTCACTTCTCCACATTTTGACTTTGCAGCTCCTTCCTTTCTAGAACCACAGCAAACGTCAATAATCCCTGGTTGCTGCAGGTGATGCTTATTATTTTTGAAACTGCCTAATAGACGTGTGCATCAAAGAGGCTTCCCAGCAGGCAAAGATTTTTATCTTTTGATCATTCCACAGAACTTTGTTATTTTATAGTGACTTCTAATACTGCATCTTAGCTGGACATTTACAGTTCAGGAGTACCAGCCTTAAGCAGCTCAGACTGAAGCTGGAGGAAGGGAGAAAGCACTTGGTCACTGTACAGTCACTATGCTTATCAGAAAGTTACTGATTTCAATGCATTAATCAGACACCTCAAGTGAAAAGCAGAACGATATTCCCGGGAGGACGAAACGCTGCTTTTCAGTGTATACCTTCTCTAATTCAGAGTTAGAAAAGGCGACCTTTTCAGGTACAAAGATGCAAAATGGAGATTCTGCAAACACTTACGAACAAGTAACTTTTCACAGGTGTAAAGTCCCACTAAGGTGAAAATCAATATTTGTACATGTAATTCTACTTGCGTTAAATGAAATAGGCATTTATAAAATTGGGCCTGCATGGAAAAAACAACTCCGAGGATGTCCTGCTCTGCTTATTTTTCCTTAATTATGTAAATCCTTTAAAAGACATTAATGCATTTTAATTTACTATCCTTTAATGTAACTGTGTATCAGTTTAATTAGGAATGATACCATTTTGAACTTCTGTCCAACTGAACTGGTGATCTGTCTCTCAGAAAAAAAAGGAGTCATGAAGTAAATAAAAATTAATTTTTCCCATTTTGCAATATTAAAAATTGACCAATTTTTTATTTTTGTCACTTAAAAAAATTAACTAAGAATCTCACCAAAAAGGCAATCAACCCTTTAAATTTATTCTAATCCAAATTTGCAGAAAATGTGTACCAAATAATCTGGGTTCTGGCTACAAAAAACTCATAAATCTTTCCATAAGTAGTTTCAGAGCAAAATGTTGTGGAAACATTGAAAAAAAACGTTAGGACCATTTTGCTAAAATGTTCGTTGTTTTCAACAGCAGAGTAATTCAGTGAAGCGAGACACATGTACTTTTTAGGATATAGGTGTGAAACAGCAGAAGCCACCTGAAAGCTTAGTACAGGATTACTTTAATCTTTGAGGGCCTGACTTGAAGTCCATTGATGTCAACCAAAAATCTCCTATTGACTTCATTAGTTATAGGATTAAGACCTTAAAAGATATCCACTTAGCTGGCAGAAGATCTTAACTTCAGACATCAGTGTACACATGACCCCTCTGTGTCTGCGTCTGCAGTCATTAAACACACCAAGGTTTTCTGGAATAAGACTGCAGATTCAGCCCTGCGCAAAGCCATACGGAGCATATCCTACTTCAAGATGTACGGAGCGTATCCGATCCTCTTGGGTTTCCTTATAGGCATTGCCAACAGTTACACAAGGGGTCTATTAAATCTGCCAGGCTTCTTGATGCTTCTTTGAAAATGTTGAGCAGTTAGCTCACATTTTTTCTCTTTCACACATACATGCTTATTTCAAATACGTAAGCATATGCCACTAAGCAGGAAAGTAATTAAAATACCAAGTCAGTGGCCCCGTTTTATGAAATAGCCATAGTAAGACAGGGCCCAGAGTTGCCCCCACAGATGCTCACAAACATCCACGGAAGAGTTCCCTCGACTGTTTTGAGTCCAGTATTACAAAGGCTGAATTCAGCAGCCTTAGGCACATATTCAAGCCCTTCTTCCTGTATTTAATAGGGATGGTGTAATATTTCAATCAAGACTATATCCTAATTCAAAAAAATGTTGTTGTCACCCTTACTAATAAGACTAGTAAGACCGAAAGCGATGAGACTCCTCAGTACTGAAATGAGAAGTGTAAGCGATGTCGGGGTGGGACGTGAGCAGGCATTCTACAGATGCGTGCTAGGCAAAGGGATAGCCGCTTGCCTTTGTACTCATTGATTTCAATTACAACTCTGCACACAGAATTTATCGTGCTATAAAATGCACAACACCCAAACAATCTTAGCACAGCAATTAATTCTGCATAGCTTTACACTGGGCAGACTGACGAATCAGAGAGTATTACTAACGCCTTATCTGGGAAAAGAGAAACATTACTATTTTATAGCACTGTACAAGTGGTTCAACTGACACATCAACCTTTTTCCTTCAGTTCACTCATAAGTTATTAACAATTACTACTTTGGTCTATATATTAGCAAAGGATTATCATGTAGTCCCATAACCCAAAGAAAACTCCCATAGGCTTCCATAGGAAATTTTTCTTCACGTTACACTGTACAGTTTGATTTGAAAGCCAAGTGACACACCTGCTTACCAGAGCTCTCAGTACTGAAAATATATCATTCTAGTGGTCATTTCATGCTATAGGAATTCACAAAAAAATAATATTCTGTGTTATATACATTTAATGTGTGTCTTTACCTATTGCCTACTGTACACACACTGGCTTCCACAATCAAAAATGTCAGAAATTATTGCTAAGAATGTGCACAAACAGCAAACTGCATTATTGGAGAAGAGCTTTATTTCTACTGATAAAAAACAACTTTCCATCTGTTATAAGTGATCAATAGGGTCCCATGTATCATATAGTTAAGTTCCTTTTAGAGTCTATGAGATTTTCCTATTTATCTTCATTTTGCAATGAAAACAAAAGTGAAAAAAATATTTAAATGAAAAATTGCTTAAATTCCCAGGAAATTTCAGAAAGAAGGTGCCAGGTAAAGCATGTGAATACACACCGTGGCTGTGTTCACAATATTCTTGGGTGGGAAGGAGGCAGAGAGAGGTGGCTGTTTTGGAGGGGTGTTTTTAATGTAGGATGCGTTTCGCTGTAGGATGAAAAGGCAATTTGCATCTCAAGGTAGTAACAAACAAATCCCATTTTCTGAATGTTCCTAGGAGGAGCGGCTAAAAGGAAAATGTTCTAGGCAGAGTTAAAACTGGTGCGCAGAATGAACTTAATTCATACCAAGATATAGTACGACCAGAAACCATCTGGTATTAAGTCACCAGATGTATCTTGTAGTGATCTCCATTCATACCAGAAGCAGTAACCCTACCCTGTAAATTACCCAGAAATGCTATTAGCTGTCCCCCACAAAATATACTGCAGAATTAAAACTTCAATTCTCTTTTGAGAACAATTAGATTTTAATGGGAGCCAAGCAGAAAAGGAAAAGGAAATAAGAAAATTCTGTCACTTGAGAACATTACTGTTGTGATATTCCTCTGTTCAATTAGTT
Source organism: Buteo buteo (assembly GCF_964188355.1). NCBI lineage: Eukaryota > Metazoa > Chordata > Aves > Accipitriformes > Accipitridae > Buteo > Buteo buteo. The sequence continues at coordinate 70,360,576 of NC_134171.1, read as the reverse complement.
TTATTTTATAGTAGCTGTCAGGTACTGTATGTACATTTGAAATGTGGGAAAATAGCTTAGAAAATATCATTCCAACTATGTTTAAGTATCTTCTATAAACTGTATTATACTACTAAGCATATACAGGCACCAATCTAGCAGAGCACTGGAGCACACAAGTAATTTTAAGCATATGAGTCTCCCTGAAGTCATGTGCTTAACATTATTAATATAATTAAGTGCTTTCTTGGTTTGAGACCTTACAAGTCTTTGCAGGTCTACCTACGTAGACTGCATATGCTATATGTGTATTTCTTTTTAGGGAGACAGCATGGCTGAAGCTCACAACAAGAGAATTCAGTTACTGTCTGTCACAAATTCTATATAACCTGAAGTAATTGCATTGTTGTGCCTCCACTTTCCATCTGAAAATTAGTGAAATCAATCCTTGTAAAGCGCTTTGAGCTCTTCAAATGAAAAGTGCTATAAAAAGTACAAATTATTATTATATTATTGAACACCATGTATGTATACACACTATTATGTAATATATAATATATGTATAATGCATATAAATTCTAACAAATGTATTTGTGTAATATCTGAGAAATGGAACAGTTGTATCTGGAAGTGATAAATGCATAGAGTTGGATTTATTGTTAATCTGTGGATTTAATGATTTTTCTAGACAAAAGGATGTTTAAGTGTATAATTGCTTTTCTTAATTTAATATATTTATGTAAATGCATGCCTGAAGTTCTGGATAGATAGTTATTCTGTGTCCCTTAAGCTAATAAAATATATTAAACTTTATCTTACTATATAAGGTACACCTGCTGCTTTAAATTTTTTTGATTTTAATATTTTTGTTATGACTAAATGCATAATTTAAAATTCATGAAATTTTAATCAGCTCTTTGATCTTTGCAGTAAAAGCAAAACGCCAGCATTTTATATATTCTTTGAAATGTACACTAGTTTTATTTATATAAATTCTAAGATGCTTTCACAAAATGTGACTGAACACTGCTATTATTTTTGGAATGGGAAGTTTGGAATGGGGTTTCCCGTTTGCTTCTGCATAAATGAGAGTGAAAATTAAGACCTCCATATGGAAAAGATACCTGTTTCATTGCAAGCAATATGTGAATGCACCTACAGCTTGAACAAGGGGATTTCATGTACAGGCTTTTCAAGTATAGATATCTTGGAGAAATAGTTCAGTAATGATGGGAGAAAAGTTGGGGGTCATTTCTTCGTTTTGTTTATTTAATATCTTCAGAGAAGCATGTCATCAAATCAATGTATGTTAAATTCAGATGTACCATTTCCAGTGATTTAAAGAAGGGCCATAAAAAATGGATGCACTGTAGAATTCTTTCTATTTCTCCCCATCTTAAGTAACAGGTTCTGTTCCATTGAAATCAATACCTAAGCATATATATGGGAGCAGTGCCAACTCAATATATCAACTCACTATATTTTTTGATGCAAAAGAACGTTTAATCACAACACTTAAATGCAAACTACACTTGCAGCTTACATCTGTGAGAGCGAAAACCAGTTTGGAGGGGGAGCACTAAAGAGCCAAGAGCTTCTTCACACACTAAGTTTACCTTAACGGGTTTGAAATGCTGTTGAATTAGTCTTACACGTTTCACTTACCTAAAGTGTTTAGGTCATCCTGCGTTTTATTTTTTAGACTAAAGAATGAAGCATTACTGACACTATGATGCACATTGATGCAATCTCTACATTTCAGATCTAAGCCAAAATAATCTTGACATTTTCATGAAATTGTTTTTCCATTTTTCAGCTAGTTATACCATTAGTGATATGGGCTAGTGGCCAGCCAGAGAACTAGGATCCAAGGAAAATTTGAACTTCACCCAAATTTGAGGATATTTGAAAACTGTATTTTACTTCAGCTTTTCAATGAACAAATATAGCAGTTGCAGCAATGTTCTTTTAAATACATTTACTTAAAAATTTTCTTCATTTGAAGAAGGGCTCAGAACAAGGAAACAGCTAAAAGATAGCAAATGAAAAAGAATGAAGAAGGATGGTTTTAATTTTTAGTGGGACCTATATATTCATGTAGAAAGTCAAAGAATTCTGTGAGGTACAGTACATAATTACAATAAATACAGTGCAGCATGTAGTTCTGGTGACATCATGAGTCATTGAGTTTGTTCTTGTAATTTATTAAGACATTATGAAAACCCACTGACATATTTATAAGCCTTGGAATTAACAGCTACCTTTCATTTCTTTTACAACATGCAAGACATGAATTTTACTTAAAGAATTATATACACTCAGCTGTGTACAGCAAGACTGTAATTCTATCTAGAGCTTCTGATGGCCTGGGGGGCCAAATTCTGCTCTGCCTTTAGATGAATCAGAGGAGGTATTCTTGGGCTCTTGAACGAGGCTTGTGTGGTTTGTCAAAGTCATCGGAACTTTCAAAAGGAATTCAAAGCCTAAATGCACAATTCTGAAGCATTTCATTTTAGTAATATAGTTACTAATAATATCTTAGCTTTAGTATTTAATCACTATTCCCAAAATACATACTTTGAATAAGCTTCTGTCCTTTTATTGCCTTCTCTTTACTTCCACGTACAGCTCTATTCTTTAAGTCTTTTGTTCTTTATTTGTTTTCTTATAGAGATGCTGCTTCTCCATTCTATTGTGCTAAATTTACTACATATTTACAAGTTTTTAACAGGATTGATTATGGCACAAATGCTTTTTTTTTCTGCTTTATTTTAACAAAAACACTAAGTAAGGGATCAGCCCCTGGTTTAACTCCAAATTAAAAATGCACCACAAATAAGTAGGGTAGAATCTTTGAAATGCCAAAGAATCATTTTGGTCTATGTGGCTGCATTTATTTATTTTGGGGGAAGGGTTGGTTTGAGTCATATTTGATGACATGTCTACGGATGACATACATCTCTGGCAGAATTGGGCAAAGTGGGACATAGCTTTGGTTTTGTAAAACCTCACTGAACAGTGGCTTTCCTATTTGCTTGGTTTGGGGTGGTTTCTGGGGGGGGGTAATTTTTTTCTTTCTTTTTTTTTTTCTTTAAATTTTTTTGTCTTTCAAAGCTAGGACCATTCCTGGATTTTGTCTGAATTCCAAAATCCTGGGCTGAAACAGTTGAATGAATGGCTTTTATACTGGTTCGACATTCAATATTTAAAATTTGTCATTTCTTACTTAGGGTATTGCCAATATCGCAGCCTTCTTCAACTGTTGCTTGTCTTACAAAAGTACAAATTCACTGATATCAGTGCTGTCAGGAGGTGAATCAAGTTACGTTAAGTAGTTGCTTTTCCTTCTCACTCATTTTATATCACTCTAAATACATTACACTCAGAAGTGTTTGTCATATCATTCCACAATGAAACCAGTGTCGTCATACTAGCAGAGTTTGCTCCAGCTACACACATTGTTCTACATGTTTCACCTTTCAGTATGTACGTTTGATTACTCAGAGACGGATTGACTGAGGGAGGGAATGTAGGAGTTGTATGCTGGTCCTCCATTAGATCAAGTGGTATGTCCTCCCTTCTATATTAGAAAATTGAAATTTGATGATATATGTGCAAGCTATTTCTACTTCAGGGAAGGGGAACATATGTGTGAATCAAAGGGCTGCATTTGTTTCAGGAGATTTATACAGAAGAGATCCAAACTCTACAAACTCTCATGCAGTGGAATTAGAGCTTTCCTGGTCAGATGAATAGAACAGGTGCAGGTCTAGCTTTCAGGTCTTTAAACTACACCAGCCCAAATAAATTACAGCTATGGAGCATGTTTAGCAATTCCAAGCAAACGTTAGAAATGCAATGCCCATGGTACAGATAAAGTGCTTATGAAAAAGGTGGACGCAACATCTGTACTGGCACGGAACGCCTGTTCTAAAGTAATAGCTGCAAAATTCCTCCTATAAAACATACGACTGTTAGTACAGCTGCAGCTTTTAATAGCTATTGAATTTCTTGATCAGGGAGGCAGATCCAGAGCAAGGGAAATGGACAAGTGAAACTATAAACTGCTATTTTACACCTATGAATGTAATATCAAATAAATGTGGTCGATCTCACTTTTATTTTTTTAAGAAATTCATCCCTAGAGAGCCTCATGCTAGATCTTACCTAGCAAGCCATCAGAAGGCACTTATGTCAGCCTAACCCTGAGGTTTCCAAGGTGTATAACTGTACAGTCTACATATACCTGGTGCTTATTATATCTGTACCAGAAACCTGCAGCTACGCACACATGCGTAATACCTCATGCATCATTTGTGCACTTATTCAAAGCTATTTGGTTCTAGATCAATGCAAACAAGGAATAAAAAGGTACACAATAGATTAGGTAGTTTTTAAGATGGTTATGCAAGAGAAAAACCATAGCGAAGTGACTGAGATGCACAGAGACTTGAATACAGGCAACAGGCTGCAACCAGTAAACTCATTACCATGTTAGCTTATTAAAATTATTCTACAGAATACAGCTGCCTGACATTTTGAGGGGTTTACTTATTTAAATACCTTAGTAGTAAGATAAATTTGTGACTAAGAGGTCCCCTGTGATTTACTAGAATCATATTTACTTTGCATTTTTAATTACAGCTTTTTGTTTATGATGGAACTTCTATGGAATTATCAGATTTTCAGTATGCAGATAAACTGTCATTTTAATATTTTCTAAACTTATTATTGTCTTGCAAATTCTTCACTTTTATTAGCATGGAAATAAAATACATAATACTAAGATAGCAGTAAATGCTGGGACTGCAGATTGACCTTGTATGGAATTCACCCGAAATTGCCCCAGATGGAACACTCCTAATATCTTACTTTTAATGTCTGTCATACACAGATTGGACTGGGTTTTTTTGTTTTGTTTTGGAACACTTTTTCTTCCAGAAGATAGCAGGTTTCAGACTGCATGCTGTTGATGTCTACCCAAAGTGTGTCCCAAGCACGTAAACCCTTCTGAGTCCCAAACAGCAATCCCAGCTACCCAATTTCCAGTACTGTTTAAATTTCCTGGCACCTGAACTCACTACGTACCTTTTAATCTGGCTAGAAATTTTTCTGGCTGGCATACATCCTCAGAAGTACCCAAACAATATGGAGATAGATATTTATCTCCTTCTAAAAGCAATCCAGGATAAGACATGCAACTGCCAAAGCTTGCTTGAGACCTTGGAGAATCCTGAAAAGTTAGTCATAGTCAGCACCTCAATTAACTTCATGGGTGGTGGTGCCAGTTTAATAATAAGAACATTACTACAATTCAGAAAGAGGTAGATCTAACTCTTCTGGTTACTTCCCAAGAAATTGCTTTGACTGCAGTCCTTCTGGTTGAATCTGAGCTGCAACGCAGCCAGAAATGATAAAAATCAGTGGGTCAAAAGAAGAGAGAGAAGAACGGAGTCAGAATCTTCTGGCCTAGAAAGCTTATTTGAAAGCAGAAAGGCCCACTAAATTAGTTCTGCTTAACGGTTTAGTTATACACACTCCAGGAAGCAGGACCCAGTGCCTCAGTTCTTCCTCCTTCCAGGTGAGTCAAACTCCCTTTTCTGCCTCTCTGCTCTGCTTTTCCAACTGGTCCGTTTTCAACAGGCGGCACTGAGAATGCCTCTTCTGCACTTCTTCACTTACTCCTCACTGTGGCAGAGCATCTCTGAAATCTCCAAGAAGTTTTGTGAAAGAATTTAGGAGCAAGACTCAAAGTGTTTGTTTATAGGGAATAATCAGGGATTTTTTAATTATTAATCTTCTACAAATGATAAAAGCCCCAGTCCATATCACAGGCATAGATTTACAAGGAAGAGAAGACTAAACAGAAAAAGCAAAAAGCCACCACACGAACTGGTAAGAAAACAGCCCCCACATAAAAACTACCACCTGAGAGCTAGATGTTCTTTCTTTTGTTTTTCAAAATCCACCTGCCAAAAAAGAACACAGAGTAAATCCAGATCTGTTGATGTCCCTAGGAGCTCTGCCTGTGATTTCAGTGGTGCCAACATGGCAAACCACAGAGAGATTAAAATCTGATGAAGTTCAACAGAGTCTTTAGGAAGGCAAGTTCAGATGGCAGTGGGCTTCAGTGGAGCATGTGGCTATCATGGTGAGTTTTCAGCTTCAGCTCCCCGACAAATGAACACCCCTACACAAAGCTCAAAACGAAAGATTTGTTCAGATTACGGCACTGAGACATTAAAAACCCCCACAAGATTAAATTAATCCTTTCATGCTTCTTTTGAACAGATAACAGAAAGTGCTGAAGTGTTTTCTATCTTATAAAAGGAAATGAAAGCGAAGACATGCCTTTGCTGAAGTTTTTAGTGACTACTGAGTTGTACAGAGAAGATAGCTTTAAACCAGCTTGAGTATGAGCAGCAGTCTAGTAGTGGCATCAGGAAGTCTCGGGAAAAAAAGAAACATCTCAGGTAAGCCTGTGAAGCTCTGCATGACTATTTTTAACTGTGACCAGTCTCCTAAAGTGCTTACAGACACCTCCCTCATTCAGAAATTTATGCTATGTGCTGCAGTCACTATTACCCGCAGTACAGACGCGGCCAAAGAGTCATCTTTAGTATCGTTACTGACTTAAGTAAAACCTTCCACAGATCAGAAAATGATCTCTCAAATTAACAGGGATCAACTAACAATTAACGTTAATCCTTTTACGAAGAGTAAACCCATGCAAATCAGATTCCTTCCTTTGCCTATTTTGAAAGCTACCTGGCTCAGAAAGAGATTTCCATCAATTATCTGTAATGGGATTATTAGCACATTTTCCTCAGTAAATTTCTCCTCAGAAATTGGTAACGCTGATAAACTTTGCACAACAACTATAAGAGACAAAAGATTTTTGAAAAATGAATGTTCACTGAATTGCAAACATTCAGATTAACATAATCAGGGTAGTAATTAACACTCCTACAAAATGACAGTGCAATGCATGATAACACTTGAAGTAAATAAACTGGATTTTGCCTGTGTAAAATATTTTCACTCATTTCAATTAAACATAAAGTTCTCCTGCATTTTCTGCCTTCACAACTATCCTGTATTTTCCTCTATTATAAAACAACTGCCACCTTGCATTTCAATCACACAGATAGGTTAGCTATTATTACTTACATCCTGCTTTTTAATGTGGTCATAAAAGCATGAGGTTTGGCCTTCTTTCTGTTGATTCATGGTGACCAAATATTTCAAATATTATTTTGGCTACAGAGCAGTTTTGCATACACAGCATGTAAACTGCTTAGCACAAAAGAGAAAAGGGATCTGTGGACCCATTTCCTGCCACTAACAAGTGAAAAGAAACATAAAGTTTAATCCGAAAAATCAAAGAATTAACTGAACTGTATCAGATGTGCACACTTATGTACACAAATGCAATTAACTCTCACAATTTTGCATGCATAAAAAATTGTACTTATTTGTAATCTAGAAAAACCTTCAGCATCGGCTATATATGTATAAAAGATACGTTTATCAAAGTACTCTTAAGCAATGCTTCACTTGAATACAGACAGATCAACATATTAAGTCTAAGAATATATCTGCAGAGGGTAGTCACATCTATCAAAAATTCTTCAAATGAAAAGGGATGGAAACATCTGGGAGGTGCTATCCAAACTGAAAATTTACATGACACACTGCAGAAGATGCTACCTAAAATATCCCATTCTTAAGATCAAGTGGCCATTACATCACAGATACGAAATGAAAGAACGTGTCCCAGGGGTTTTTTGCATCATAAAAAAATTACGGAACAAACTAATTTTTTCAGTTTTCTTCTATCAAGGAATGAGCATAAAAATTTCCAAGCAATATGCAGAGGAGTATTTTAATACCAGGAATGGGATAAAACTCTGAGAAAAGGAATTAGAACCTGATTTTTAAAAAAATCATTTGCATGGAAAATCAATGTCTGAACAACCTCGGAAGACTGGCTTTTATTTCCTGATCCTGCAAATTGCCCTGCTTGCCAGCTTCAGAACTATAAGCAGTTGGAATGAACACATAGCATCTGCTTATGGATCTAAAAGTTTCACATATATATCATTTTGACAATAAAAAGCTTCTTTTCACTCATGCTTTCCTAGTGTGATATGATAATCTCTCCAATATTCAAGACACAAGATGTAACTTTAAAAGTTACACAGCACAAAATGTGTTTATGCTTTTTTAGACATATTTGTCACTTACAGTAATTTTTTCTTCCTCTCTCTTGATTTGTCGCATCCAAATGCCTCAGCAGCCCAAACATGAATGTGAATAGATAAGCTAAAATCTGAGAATTTCAGGAGTGGTGAAGTGCATGCTTTCACCTCTCCCCCTTTTAAAAGTGTCAAATGCTTCCTGACACGCTTAGGTCCATGGAAATGGAACATATTTTCTCATTACATTAATTAATGGGTCTGCTTGGGTGGTATAATTCAGTATAAATTTCCTTTAGTATTCTGTCATACCTAAAAAGGATCTTATTTTTGTGATGTCTTTAAATTTTTATGACTTCTACTCTGTTTAGTCTGTGTGTAATCCTTCTTTTGAAACCTAATGTCCTAGAAAATCTGCAGGTTTTTCTCAAAACTGGCACGCTCTCGAGTTTATAGTCATTTCTTTTTCTTGCCTTCTTAGAACTCCATGCGAGTCCTTAAGGTGTAGTTCACAGCTCGGGGAATTTATGATTACATCGTCAATGTAAACTAAAGCACTGCGATATATTAAAACTGACAAGATGCCGTTCATTAATCTCTGAAATACGGCCAGGTGTGATGTAATGAAGAGAGGCTTCCAACGGAGAGAAGCCTAACACAGCTCCTAGCTCAGCTTGATGGTGGCTTCCTTTACCTCATCTGGGAGAAGGACTGCCTGGGTGGGGACTCGCTGGAAGCGTAAGTTCAGAAAAATGTGGCTTGGGGAAAATGAGACAGGGTAATCCCTTGCCGTGCCAATGTTTCTCAAACAGCTCAGCTTCTGCTTTCCTTTCATTTCCAGGTTAGAACACTAACTTGGTCATGCTGTCGTGAACCACAACTTCCCAAGGAAATAGTTTGATGGGCTGGAGGTACATTTTTATGTATGAAAAAAAGAAGAGCATTTTAAGTACTGGATTCGCAACTAGCGGAGAAAGCGATGGCAGGCTCGGAACACAGAACAGCAAGTGCTGCAATTTACACATGCGTCGTATCTTGATCAAAACAAGGCTTTAATGTGGTTGTGACAGTTTTTGTTGTCTTTTTTTTTTAATGAATAGTTGAACTGTTTTAACATAAAAAAGGGCAAAATCAGAAGAGACCAAGTATAAGGAAAAGTGCAACATTTCCACATCATTAATTCAAACCTCTAAATAAATTGATAAATGTTATTGCCTAATTTTACTTCATTAAGAGTGTATGTGGAATGTGTTGAATAAAAATAAGACTTTGAAACTGATCCCTGCCACAGTAACAGAAGAGACTTTGTGAATGAAACTCATATTCCTGAGTTGAAAAAGAAACAGACATTTTTCCAAATATGGAAATAAAATGTGAAAATAAGTTTGTGTACATTCCATGATTTAGCATTTTGTGTCTATGCAACATTGAGGTCCACGTCCTAACGCAAGTTATGGCCAGTAAATAGCTTTGCTCTCTCTGCAAGTCATAACCAAGCCAGCTATTACAACAGCGCAAAACTGGTTGATTTTCACAATTACTTGATTTGATCAACTTTATCCAGCTACAAACAATAGCTTTTGAGTCTGAACATAGTTCCTGCACTACATCCACCCTGGGAACAAAAGACAGCTCTTCTCGGAAATCTGGGGTTTGGGTAACCTTTGTACTACCTTCCAAAATTTCTAGGAAAGAACGCAGAGCAAGACTAGCCCTTGCATTTTCTTCTGACCATGGAGAAGTTGTGAGGAGAAGGCTCCTCTTTTTAACTTCTCTTTCTATTTTTTTTACTGTAGTTGTTATCACTGTTGTATTAAAATCTCTCCTTTTTATTCCAGAAAGAGTACTGCTAGCTCCTCCTGAGCTCCTCTTCCATGGACAAAGTGAAAAAGACAGGATAAAACAGCAAAAAGACTGTGGAACTGGAAGCAGACAGACTGATGGGAAAAGACTAGGGGTCTGAAAAATGGCAAAGAAAAGTGAAGTGGAATGAAAGAAGGACTGATAGGATAATGAGCCCTGAAGACAAAGTCAGGGATATGAACAGTAACAGTCTTCCTTATATTTCATTGCTGTGAGTTATTTGTGAATATGATAAATGTAAATACTTTTTAATACTTATCTCTACCCAGGCATCTTACAGACTTTTTTTGCTGATATCACTGCTAGGCATGGCATTGGGTAGTACCGGTAGCAGAACACCAGTCAGGATCATTGGCGGTGGCAGTTTCTACCTCCGTGGCAAACTATGTACTACTCGAAGCCACTTCGTACATTACTGTGTTGCAGTAGCAGCAACTGAGAGTCCCTTATCTAGTTTGCACAGAGTTATCCAGGCCCTTAGATAAGCCTATCTATTCCCTCTTATCAGAATCCAAATCTTAGGAAAATATGACTCTTCTATGTTAATTATTAGAATGTATGCCTTCCTCGCTCAACCGTTTCTATCCTGCCGTGCATGACCCCAATCACTGAACACTATCTTTAAAAGAGAAATTACGTAAGTAAAGAGATATGAATACACTGGAATTAGTCTGCAGAAGCATATTATACCTAAAATTTTAAATGTCTAACAGAATTACTGTATCTATACTGGGGACTCTGAACTATTTTTTGCAAATATTCTGGCATTTTACTTGCAGAAGTGATTTAGAGAAAAAAAAAATTAAGCAGATACTGGTGAACATTCCCAGAAAGTGAATCGTGCATTTAACAAGAAAACAGATTCTCAGCATTGTATTCACCCATTAGAGTAGATTAGAAATTTCTCTTACTGGCTATGTTATCTATCAGAACTAAGTTTGAATAGGATATCAAATAAGTACTGCAGTGATTTGTTGGTTGATTATCTTTAACTACATATCTCTTATTTAAGTACATGAATTGAATTAAATGTATAAAAAAATATTAAATTAGTCACTTCAACCACCTTCAACCACTAACCTTAAGCATATCTTAAATGTTGAGAATTACTTTAAATTCATTCACAAATAGACAAAAAGGCGATGTACATCAAATAAAACATCCCCTAACAAGAATTCACTCGTCAATGGTCAAGGTAGTATTGCAACTTCCTGAGTTAACATTACATTCTTGCCCTCAGTTAACATTACATCCATTCTGGACCAGTTCCTGCCTTGTAAGATAATTTGGCACAACAGTTCTTGCTTTTGCTAGAGGTGTACCACTCATGTGCAGTTAGCCCACAATACTTTATACAGAGCTACCTCAGTCTTTCACCAGAGTGTTTTCTATTACAGAAAAGGTATTTGGCAAAGAAAGAAATATCTCTTGTTAGCTAAATATTTGAGAAAGCAATAATGTGAAACAAAAGTACTCCAAAACTGACACAGTATCCACCATATTTTGACATATCATTTTTTTTCAGCATTAGCCAGATTTATCACACTTCAAGACTAAGGAAGAAATTTAAATTCTTTTGATGCCTAGCCAACAATCTTCATTAAACTACTGAACCTTGTAGCCCTTTTTCTATAGTAATGCTACATTCATTAAAAAACTCATTAGACCAAAACATGATGATAAATATGTGGTCAATAATTTCAGGTGAAGGTGGACCCAAAACTATTAGTGAATTAGTTAATTAATCCCAGGCTCTGTAGAAACTTGGATCCGGCATGAAAATAACTGGTAGAACAAATCTTTAGATTCAAGGATACATACTCATACTCTCCATCAGGAAAATATTAAACTGAAAATTCTGTCCACAAGAATGAAAATTGTAGAAACTGGCTGTAGCCTTAGTTGCAATAATCAGGAACCACTTACTCCATTTCATTAGGTTTTATTTGATAGACCATAGATTTTTTTAAGCTAATATGAGTCTGTTATCCTTCAGATATTAACCTGATTTCCAATAAAATGATAACAGAAGCCTATGGAGTTCATGTTAATTGTGTACAAGTTCTTTTTTAATTGTTCATAGATGTTCGTATCTATTAGAAGGGGTTTAGCACAATTCCATTTACTTTAAATCACAATTATCAAATTATATTGCAGGAATTTGAAAACTTAGATATTACTATTTAAAGTCTTTTTAATATTTTTAAAACATTAAGATTTATTTGGTTTTTTGAAACGTTAATCAAATATCAAATTATGCTTATAAGAAATAATGCAAGAGTTATTCTGAGCCAAGCTTTACAGTCAAAAGTTCACCAATTTATGGTGAATGAAATTTGCCTCTTGTATTCTTGTATTATGTATGTATTTCCACAGTTTTTATGCTTCCCCTGCAGCAAAATGATGTTCTGATGATTGTGTATTTAACATAAACTATCTAAAAATGAAGCATTAGGCATTAACTCAGAATACAACAGATTAGTGTAACAATTTATGCTAGTAGCTAGGAAAGGGATTCACTCTCGATGGTCTTGGAGACTGTCAGAAATACCCTTCATCTCTTAAAAATGTGACTGCTGCCCCAGATCCCAGATGGAAATAGACAAAACCTCTGTGAGTTCCAGGTCTTTTGCAAGCGTGAGTGACAGAGCCCTGTCAAAATCTTTTCAAGGTTACAGTATCATTGGCCAACAAGCCCAAATCTCAGCCACAGACAGAAATTAAGATTTAACTAATTACCTCTCAATAGCTCCTACAGCTATTGTACAAATGCTTTATTCAGATAAATTAATAGCAAGTCAACATTGCCTCCTGCACATAAAATCTACTGTTACTACCAGAAATAAACAGTATTCCTCAAGAGTATGGCCTTTAAGACTAGCCTGTCTCTCTTCTATTTCTCCTTTGCACATGGCTACCAAAAAAGTTCTGGGCCAATTTTATGTTCTAAAATTAAATATTGACACTTATAATTTTTGCCTCTATATCACCTTCCACCCAAAGTTTCAGATAACTTTGAAAGAGCTAATTAATTCTCTAAATACATAATAAATATTACTTACATCTTACAGAAAAAGAAACAAAAATAAAGCCGGCACAACAAATTTGAACCTGATTTTCAATGCTGACTATTCTAAGCTCTGAAAACACACCATATCTGTTACTGGAAGAATATGAATATAGATACTGCATAACAAACTCTAAGTTTGAAAAATATACAGCAAAATGGTGCTCAATAGTTCCAGAAAAAACATGATTGGCACTATCCAATAACTTTTCTTTCTCTGTGTTATCTTAATCATTACTCTATACTCAGTTCTGTATGAATTTCCACTGCTCACAGACAGATTTTGTGGTACAACCCCTCTTTATCTGAAAAGAATCCATTTTCTCTGCAGAAGCCTGTCCCGCTCCACTCCACAGGTTCCCCAGAGCACAGCTGCATTCATTTGTGCTTGCACACCTCACTACTCTTCACACTAAGTTTAATACGAAACCTCAGGTGAACCAGCAGGCTTTTCTAAACATCTGTGGAAGTTTGTCATACCTATGCCCACAAAATATTTGCCAAAATATTTGCCAAAAGCTGTCCTGGTCTTAAAAAAGCTAGCTTCTACTGAAACAGAATCCTTCTCTAAACAGAGTGGGAGGTTAACCAATTTCATTCTATCTGCTTCTATTCTTTGATTTTATCTTTTAATATTAATATTCTTAAGACCACCCATCAGCTAACCCGTTTAACAAAACTTACTCCCCAGTTATCTGATCAACAATTGCAGTGAGGTGTAACTTCCTAAAAAAGATGTATGCATTTTAGGGTAATTATTTAATTACATTCTTATATCATGGATGATTATATTTGGCTTTTTTATATAAATACTCAAAACAATATAGTGGATAGAAGTTCGTGTTTAAGATGGTGTGACAGTTTAGCACTGAGACTTGGTTCAACAAGATAATTAATACCAAGTAATTCTATTCAGATTAATTTGCAAATAGTAATCCTTAAATTTCTTACCTTTAGAACTAATTTTAAAAAATTCATCCTCTCTAAAATTTAAAAACTTAACTTGATGTGATTTAAAAAAATAATTCCTATACAATATACAAGATTTACTGAATTATCTAAAGCTAAAGGAGTGTGAGAGGACTATTTGTGGTGGACTTGGTAGTGTTAGGTTAATGGTTGAACTCGATGACCTTAAGGGTCTTTTCCAACCTAAATGATTCTATTTTTAAAAATTCTGAGGGAAAAAAAGCAGGAACGAGTGTTGGATCTCTTTATCATACACCTATTTGTTTCAAACAAATTCCAAATGAAGGAAAGCTAAAATGGAGCATTGCTAAAGTTCTATGGAGCCTCAGAAGACTGTAAAGAAAAGCGGGTTCACATTAAAGATCAAATATCAAAATAGCTGACATTTCAATTTGGATAGCGTACTACAGTTTAAAGAATACAAACACATTCTGCATGTATTACTGCTCTGAATATGTAGCCTCTTTTGTGTGGAAGAGAACACAGGATTAATAACCGCAGGTCCCAGAGCAAAATTTACACATGTTATACATTAATTAAAAAAAAAAATTTCCATACCATTTTATTGACGTATTGACACCACCACCATCACGTCACCAAGTCTCCTAAAACGTGCCACCTAGTGGAGCATATGAATAAATTCTACAACACAGAGGCAGCCAGCTCTGTACCGGCACAGGCTTTGCCGTCTGGTAAAGCCTTCTGCTAACCTTCCGCCTCTGGTCTGGAAGAACAGCGTTGCATTTACCATTTCTCACCCTGCACATCAGCCAATCTCCTTAGCCCACCCTGCCAACTTTGCTCTGCTTCTGCTTAGAATTTAACCGAAAGACTACTAAAATACCTAATACTCGTTAATAAAAACATGTACCCTAAGCCAAGACCAAAATTAGTTCAGCATAGAAAATGCGTAAACAGATGAAATGAAATGCAGCACTGTCTATGCTGTCTAGCTAAGAATGGAATCTGCATGAGATGTTATGCCAGTATAGAAATTCTTGATTTTTTCCCCCTAACCAGCAGAAGTATACAACTGAGAAGATGAGAAAAGAGCTACGCACTGCTAAACAACGAGACACAGGCGTAACTCATACGCCTTAGGAAACAGCCTGGAAAATTAATCTGGAGGGTGAAGAAGAGGGATGAGACCAAATCACATCCAATTTCAGCTATCTAGAAGAGAGTAACTTCTGAGTCTAAAGACTAATTTAACATGCAATTTTCCAAAGGATGACTTTATTTTTCAAAAAACCCCAGCATTTCAGATAGCAGGACTAGTTAATTGCTCCTATAAATTTACATCACAAACCCAATCACCTTCACCTTTCATCAAAAACTATTTGATTTTTTTTCTTGAATTTGAATACTGAAATATAAGGATTCTTTCAATCTTACATTATAATTTGAGCGGATTTTTTTTTATGAAGTGTAATTGTATTAAGTTATAGGAACAAACAAATATTACTTGACTTAAAAAATATGCAAGTTATGAGTTGTATACAATATTCAGTTAAAAGTATGAAGTTCTCATTGATTAATGTCTCTTAGAGTCATACATATAAGACATGTTCATAGATGCTAAAAGACTCTGAAAGTTGTTATGTGCCCTTACCTGTTTTCTAACTGCAACAGAACTTGAGGGTGCTAAAAATAATTGATGATGAGGTGTAATTTCACTATGCGCTTTTTTTTCTCATAAAAATTTTCTGAGTTTAAGTATCTTTATTTTGTGTATTGGAAGATACAGTACACAATAAACCTAAGAAATTTCAAAAGAAGTAGAAAAGAAGTCCAGAGAAATATAAAATAGAGTTACATATTGAGATTCTCTGACAGCTGTACCACCACGCATTTGTAACAAGACCAGACCCATATAGACCTTAGAAGAATCACTTATAGACCATTTCCCCCCTCTTCTTCAAAATTAGTTCTAAGTAAAAGTAACAGTGAAGCAGCAAAGGAACACAACCTACCCTCCAGAAAGCACTGCATGAAATCATTTGCGACTCTAGTCCAACACATTAGTGTTACAATTGTGTCTTTTCAGAAGATGTGTAAGTATGTGTATATGTGAGTGTGTGGATGTGCATTCTCACGTGCATCTATACATTTACATAAGTATAGACATTTGCTTTACTCGTCTGAGATTTATGGCAGTGCACAGGTTTTTAACACAGACCCAAGACAGGCCCCATCACTGCTCTGTTAAACTCTGCTTGTTTATGCTTTGAGAAGGAGTAGTTTGTCCAGAGAAAACAGACTGGGTTTGATGATAACAGGGAAAACCAGGCATTTGAGAAAACATCTATGTGTTAGGATCACAGGGATGGATATTAAGCATCTGGTAAGGAAAATTAACATAAGTTAGATTTTTATCACCATGCCATCTATACTCTGGTAAAGCCCAAACACTCCATTTGATTTGCAGCTTCATTATTCCAAACAAAGAGAAAAAAAATCCTTGCCATGCAGCCAAATAGTCTAAAAGGCTCCATTGGGTGAAAAGCCGGGGAATGCCTTCACACTCTTGAAGTAAAAATGAAACCCCTGCAAAAGAAGGTTGGTTTTGTTTGGTGACACACACCCCCCAAGATACAGCATGTTCTGGGGAACAAAAATAGGCTTTGTCATTTCTTGTAAAAAATAAATTCAGATAGTTATTTTTTCTCACCTGTCTTCAAAAGCCTATGCACTTTTGTTGCCAGGACTGTTAACTTGCAGATTGGAAAGGTAAAATGCTTTCACCTTCGGCAGGTGCAAATATGAATAAGATATTCTATAATATCATGGCAGATGCAAAATTGCCCAACTAGTCTCATGAAGACTAATTTCCTTTGCTGCTGGGTTATGAAATGGTGATTTGCTCTTCTTATAAGAATATTCAGTGTTTTGAAAGTATAAGCAGATCCACAGTATTTTGGAACTTCGTGCATCTCAATTTTCTCCGACGAGAAGTGACACATTCCTCAAGTTTGTAAGAGCTGGAAAAAACTTCTAATCTAAAATGAAGAGCCAATTTTAATGAGAAAGAATCACCAAATTAATCCTCACATCTCTAATGGTTTCTCCATACACATTTGCCCTGAGTTGTCCAGTACTATCAGCCCCCACAGTTAGCACGTGCTTTGAGACACATGCATGTACATTGCATTAAACGTGGACCAGAGCATCCATTAGTAATTAACGAGGGATGAGCAAAGCAACTGGTAACAGTTAAAGCAAGTGTCAGCCGACCACTTTGAATGGGTT
Organism: Buteo buteo; assembly: GCF_964188355.1. Classification (NCBI taxonomy): domain Eukaryota; kingdom Metazoa; phylum Chordata; class Aves; order Accipitriformes; family Accipitridae; genus Buteo; species Buteo buteo. The sequence continues at coordinate 70,343,251 of NC_134171.1, read as the reverse complement.
GCTCGGCATTCTTTTGCAATGAACAGGGAAAGCTGTGATTGGCTCCATATGACTGGCAAAGGTGATGATAACATGACTTATGAGCAACCTGCCAAAAAAAGTATTTATCTAGCGATATATTATGTGTATAGGACCAAAGATGCTCCTCTAGAGGCACATCTCATGGTAGCTAAACACATAGTTTAGTAAGGTGATTATAAAATCACCTCAATACTCATGTAAGGAAAGAACTTTTACAGCCACAAGGCAATCGCAGATAGCAGAACTGTGAAGAAAGTAGTGGAGTTTACCCACTTCCCACCTTTGAAAACAAACCTCTATTAATCTCAGACCTTGCAACCAGCACAACATGCCAAACTAATTACGCAGGTATCATACTTAAAGAAAGTGATAGAACTTTCCAAGTCAAAAGGAACAATTGTGTTCACATCCTGCTGCATGCCACGTTACCACAAAGCTCTCCTCTTGGCTACTTCTGATCTTTTCCAATCTATTGTAGTCTGGATTCTCTCTTACTAGTTGCACTTTTGGTTGGTTCCTCTTTCAAGTTAGTTTCCAGATGTTGTTGCTTACCCATTTTTTCCCTGCCACACTACATCCTTTGCCTGAACTTCTACACCATTCCCTTCTGTGTTTCCCCCCAGTATTCAACTCACAATCTAAGTCAAGACTTTTGAAACCTGTTGTAAATTACATTAATTGGCAGTTCTTTCCTGCAGCTGTCTGCATTTCTTAAGACCACATATTTACAGGGTGTGGGGGGTATGTCTTTTTTACCTTCTTTGGACAAATTTTATACTGAAACAAATTGCATCTGGTTCCAACACCAGCTGAAGAGTCATGCTGGTACCTTTCAGGGGTCCTGGCAGGGTCAGGTTTATAATTGTTTTGTACAGTATTCAAGTGGAAGAGAGATCCACTGGAAACTTAAAAGGAAAACTGGTTTATGCATAACATGCTTGAATACTTCATGCTATCATGGGTAGCTCACCAATTATTTCCTACTTGCTAAATGCAAAAATACATTAACAAATACAGAGCTTTAAAAAATGTGAGTCATAAGGCTGCCTGGAGAAAAAAGTGAGGCTGCATGAGCATGGGCAAAGGGTTTTATTAGCCCTGCAGGAAAATTTCTCTTTTTATTTAGAATCAACTCAACCTACAGAGTTTAGAAAATAATTTAGGTTACCTTAAAATTACAGTATTAATTTCCACAGATCCCTTTTTAATATGACCTCATAAATTAAAAACAAAATCCTGAAAATATTCAAAGACAATATGATTAAAACCTAGAAGTCAGAGCACAACATTATAGCAGGCCATCCTGAATCTTTGAGTTCTAACAAAATCGTTCATGAAAAGATACTCTGTTTCTATATATTTGCCCTACAAAATCAGTAAGAACGTAACTGGGAAGGGAAAATTAGAGGATAACACTTTTCAGCTTAAATATTATATAGTGACTTTTTCAATTTAAAACTAAAAAAACCCTCTAGCTTTGTTGGAAAGTTATAAAGTGCCATCAGAATACTTCCATTTATACATAGATCTGAACCAGAAAGCTCAAAACCACTGTGGCAGAATGTCTGTAACTAGTAAGGTTGACTGTAGAAGGCACATTTACTCTGACCGCCAATTCATTTTCCCCAGTAAAGCTGACCAGTCTAAAATCTAGATTGCAAGTCCAAGAGACATCTATAGTCATGCAGGAAAACTAAAATTGCCTCCACCTGTTCTTTATGTCCCACATAATTTCCAAGAATGTCTTCCCAGAGTAAAAACGGTCACAGCCTTCTCCTGTCCTCTATCCCCAAACCTGAAAGAGCTGAACACAAGGAAGTAAAAGATATGGAGAAGCTAAGGGTCATACAGATGTGTGGTGGATTGACCCTGGCTGGATGCCAGGTGCCCACCAAAGCCGCTCTATCACTCCCCTCCTCAGCTGGACAGGGGAGAGAAAATATAATGAAAAGCTTGTGGGTCAAGACAAGGACAGGGAGAGATCACTCAGCAACTACTGTCATGGGCAAAACAGACTTGACTTGGGGAAACTAACTTTATTTATTTACAATCAAATCAGAGGAGGGTAATGAGAAATAAGCTCAAATCTTAAACACCCTCCCCCCACCCCTCCCTTCTTCCCGGGCCTAACTTTACACCTGAATTCCCTACCTCCTTTTCCCGCAGTGGCACAGCGGGATGGGAAATGGGGGTTGCAGTCGGTTCATCACACGTTGTCTCTGCCGCTCCTTCCTCCTCAGGGCCAGGACTCCTCACTCTTCCCCTGCTCCAGTGTGGGGCCCCTCCCACAGGAGACAGTTCTCCACATACTTCTCCAACGTGGGTCCCTCGCACAGGCTGCAGTTCTTCACAAACTGCTCCAGCGTGGGTCCTTTCCACGGGCTGCAGTCCTTCAGGCACAGTCTGCTCCAGCGTGGGTCCCCCACAGGGTCACAAGTCCTGTCAGAAAATCTGCTCCAGCGTGGGCTCCTCTCTTCACAGGTCCTGCCAGGAGCCTGCTCCAGCATGGGGTTCCCACAGGATCACAGCCTCCTTCAGGCACTCACCTGCTCCAGCCTGGGGTCCTCCACAGGCTGCAGGTGGAGATCTGCTCCACTGTGGACCTCCCTGGGCTGCAGGGGGACAGCCTGCCTCACCAGGGTCTTCCCCACGGGTGAATCTCTGCTCCGGCGCCTGGAGCACCTCCTCCCCCTCCTTCTTCACTGACCTGGGGGTCTGCAGGGCTGTTTCTCTCACATATTCTCACTCCTCTCTCCCAGCTGCAGTTGTGCAGTTTTCTTTTTCCCCTTCTTAAATCTGTTCTCCCAGAGGCACTACCACCGTCACTGATGGGCTCGGCCTTGGCCAGCGGCGGGTCCAACTTGGAGCCGGCTGGCATTGGCTCTGTCAGACATGGGGGAAGCTTCTAGCAGCTTCTCACAGAAGCCACCCCTGTAGCCCCCCGCTACCAAAACCTTGCCACGCAAACCCAATACAAGATAGAAGTAGAGAATAAACCCAGTGACAGACATGTGTGAGGTCCCAGTCCCGATGCAGCATACAGTATTCAGTGACCAGTGAGGCAAACGAAGCCTTTGCTCACTGCAAGATCTGTGCCCCCTGGCCCTGCTTCCCTTCCCTTCTGCTCTGTAGTACTCTGTGTCTCTCATATACCCTTTCTGCTCTTCCATTCATCACTTACTTTCTTCTCATGTCTTGCTGAACTTCTTATTCTCCTAAATATTTCAGAACATTTTTCACAGCGTTTTTTAAATTTTCTCTCCTATCCCTCTCCCACACATAACTGGAGGTACGTCACACCCCCCATGGCGACTTCCATTATTAGCTGGTTGAACAGTAGCACACGCTACGCTGGCTTGGAGGTACAGCTGTGCTGCTGGAACACATAATACAAATGGCTGTCAAGCTCAAACAAATGCTCGTCCTTCAACGAGAGCGCTAATGGTGGTCTCCATCCTGTTACCAATTTCCACAAAGATTGTAGGAACATGGTATCCTTCAAACCTCTATACTTCTGCCAAACTGATTTTAAATTTAGTTAGTGTTTTAAAAAAATACCACATTTGTTAAATTGTGGAAATAGTGAAAAAGGTAGTATGTACAAATGGTTGTCTCCATGCACAGAAAAATACATTTCATATACACTCTGCTGCATTTCACGATCTGTTCATCTTTACTACACATTTGAAGGTAAATGGGCTGACAAGTAGCTTTCTTTTCATGTCCAGTAGAAGAATGATGCCACTTACCCCAATTCTTACAGCTCTTTGAGCTGTGAGACTTTATTGGCAACCTTTTCACAACTTTTAAATGACAGTATACTAGACAATTTATAGTTGAATACTAAAACGCATCCAAAATAAAAATAAGTTCATCTCAATTGTTTTCATCTGTTTTAACAACAGATTTTATTCACATTTCTTCCAAGAATATATATTATAAAATTAGGGCAACCAGTGCACTATCAAAATGAGTACATATGTCATTGATTTAAATTTTCCTACATACTTTTTCTTTCACTTGCTGCGTTACCAGGTTTCTAAAACAAAGTTCCTGAAAACAAGCAGCTTGGACAGGGTCTTCAGTTTAAATTGACAAATACTTGAATGCAATGAAGCTCCACTGGTTTACACCAGCAGATCTAAGAGTTGTTGCGCACAAAATATTGTGCTTTAAAAAGTAATGTTGTTACAATTAAATTATATGCATTTTTTAGGTTTATATACAAAACCCTGACAAGCGCAACTTATCTGAGGCTTGTCATTGCCCCAACATGGCTTTACAGTGATTCACCAGCCTGCTAGCCAATCTATAATAAATTAGAGAGCTTCAGTTGCATCCAGTGTTCAAAAACACTCGGGTTCAGTTATCATCAAATCAACTAATAAAAAAGATAAATATTTTTATTTTTTAAAAGAACTTGCATTATCGATTAAACTGCGTGGTTTAAATCAGCTTTGGAATTTGGACAAACAAATAAGAAGTGTTTTACATAGCCAGCTGCACATCAAAAGTAATTTTGCAACACAAAAATTTTCTGGCCAGACCTGCCTTTTAGACAGTTATAGATCCCAGTGGAGGCATGGGAAGACCAGAGTTCAAATTCAGTTTACTATGGCAGTTCTCCCAGCTCTGAATCTTAGCCATGTGACTGGCAATGCTTACTGTCACCACAGGGGAGTCTTAAAAGGGAAAAGTGGTAGCTCCAACATTCAAAGAAAAAGCAAATACTACCATACATAACTCATATAAGAGCAGAATGCTTCTCAGTAGAATTTCCAGCTATTTCTTAGCATTGTGCAGGTATCTCATCATTGCTTGAGAATGATAGCAGACATAGAATAAATATTATTACACAGGAAAGTGCATTTGTCAAGCTTGTCTGCCTCACTGATCATAACCTGAATAAACTAGATAGACCATGAGGAAGAAGTAAGAGATAGTACAACAACATCTGCATGAGCAAACAGTGTGGTACCACAGAAGTGGGTCTACTGAAGTAACTAACATTGATCTACTGCAGTAGCAGTTACTATACTGACAGCATCAGGGACCTGACACCCCTGCATACATATGCCTTTTGAGGGTTTCTGTTTCAGAATTGCTCTAGTCTGGGATTGTGGATGAAACACTAGTAGAGTTTGGAATGTATTAGGTGCACTCCTGGAGCACAAGTCTCACTTGAAAGGAATCCAGGTTTTGTCCTCTGGGACTTCACTGTGATACAAACCAAAAATGCAGCAATTCGAGACCACTGTGAGGTTTGTTTCAAAAGCATACTCATGAACTGAACTGTAAAATACACGTACCTGAGGTTGAAAAGCATGAAAAAGTGTTCCCAGGTAAACAAACCAGCACCTATTACAATAATTCTCAAATTGTGGATGTATATCATCACAGCAATGTATCCATGCAATGGGTTGAACACTTCTGTGGCTGTCTTAACGTCAATGCAATATTTGGCATTTGCTTGAATAAGTGGCATTTTAAATTTTGGGGGGATGAGCTTTTCAAGTCCTTTTTTCCCAAACTCGACATTATTCAACCAGTTCTACCAATTGCTGTTCTTTTGTAATTTTTACATTAATTATAATTTAGGGAGACTTCTTTCTTCTCTTAGCTTCTTTCAGTGAATTATTTATACTGTATTCAGTATCATGAACTTAAACATACAGACTACATGTTTTTATCAATATTATGTGAATATTGTTAACCGATCTGGAGTCAAATAAGAAAAGGGAGCCCTGGCATTGCAACCTATTATTGGTCAGATTTACCCTTATAATACATTTCTTTTACAGCTATGCACCAACAAGCAACAGTAACACAGAGGTTAGCTATGGAGAATTTTAAGGGACCAGGCAAAGACGTAGCACCTCTTCATAACTGGGGAGTATCACAGATGAGGAGTGACAATAAATCTACATTCAGGATACTGCCATTATACTGTGCCGGCTGTTTGTGAGATCAGCCAGTCTATACTAAATAAAGCGAGAGTGTCCAAATCTGGCCAGCGCATAATAAAAGCCAAGATGAGTATAAATGCTGTTGTCATAGAAGCTTGTTGAGAAATCAAAATACAGTGTAATAATGCAAATGGTGTAGTGTGATTTGTGAGGGAAAACTGCGCAATTCCCTAGTTGATTTCTATTTAAATTTTTGAGGGAGCTAAGTATACAGCTTTCTATGCCAAAAACACACCAAATATAAGCAGATTGACAAGATACTTATTTTGTAGCAGTTTTTGGGAGCAGTCAACAGTACTGACCCAAATAACCTCTATTAAGACTCCTCAGTTTTACTCATTCATACAACTGGAAGTAATGACCTCTTCTGAGCTTTAGCATAATGGTGGTTAAGCACTTAATCTGAACCTCTGGCAAGCTAGTAAGCATAGCTAATCACAAATTGGAGGAACTGATGTATTCACAGGCTGACCCTGCAATAAGAAACATCATATACTACCTCCTCTGTCAGGTTTGAAACTCTACAAACTCATAAATGCAAAATCATAAAATATAATAGAAGTTTACTGTTAATGAACAAGACAGACACTTCCCATCCAACAAATTGTTGAGATTTTGTACAGGTCTTTTCATAGCCAAATTTATCTAGATACTTTAAAAACAAATGGAAATAATGTTGTCGTATGGCAGCCAATTTGTGCAGCATACGAATAGACTTGGAAAACTCTCCCTGCAACAATCTGCAGCTTTACAGTTTTTTAATAATTCAACATCCTTCTGAACAACAATACAAATGCTATTGACAGGTCTCCTTGTAAAAAAGTGTCTCCAACTCTGTATTGTAGAGTCAGTGACAGCTATGAAAATACGGCTTTGGTATTTAAAGGTCTTTTCGCTATCAAGAGAAAAAAGTCTTAAGCTGAACAGAATGTTTCAAGAGTTTCAGAGAATACAGGAATTTCATCTTTAGGTCACTCTTCACCTCCAGCCAGGCCACCTCTAGCTGGTGTGACAGTGACTCCCGTAGAACAGATTGGTGTTTTAACAGTAACTAGCAGATAATTGAACATACCAATAAAATTATTGCTAGAGTTGCCAGTATTTGTGAAAAGCCAGCCAAGAGTTGAAAGACTGCATGGGCATAAAAAACCCCGAGAGATTATATTTCTTCAAATGACTTTTATAATATATTTTAAATCTACACTGCTGACGGCACTACAGTTTAAGAACATTTAAACTTGTTTCAACAAGCTAACTCCAGGATAAGAAACAACTCTGCCGAGGTATCAGCAAGCATGGTATTTGGTTAATTATCCTGCCAAAAAGCAGAGTGATTAACCTAGCTAAGTGCCAAATATGGGGAACACTGTACAAACACTGCTACGTGTATTGAACCTGTTCTGTACAATCACCAGATTACAGGGCTGTCAGTCTGCTACGTGCAGAGCCTAAATTCATATGCAAAACAATGGAAAGGCTGGTCTACACAAGATATGTGCACAGAATAAAATTATGAATTTTGGCAGGACATAATTGTAATTGCTGAGTCTATACTGTAGTCATATTTCTTAAAACAATGTAAGAGACATATTTCTGACATATAAATTATACATAAAATCATAATTAGGCTATTGCTCCCTATGCACTACTGTCACTTATTTTGAAAACAGTTGCAAAATTTCTTTTCAAAGAGAAAAGTAGACTGCCATTTTTACCCCTCAGATCAAGAAAATTCACAAATCCTGAAGTTCTGTAAAAATATTACAAACATTTCAAATGGTTTCTTTGCATGTTTTTCATCTAAATTAAATTTTCAACATTCCCAAATTGTAAGAGTTGGAAGGCAGTAGGTTCATAAGCAAGGCTACTTCAGGTGCTTCACAGTTTTAGCTATTCTGTGCAGTACAAATTTTTATCTGTGCAAGATTATATTTCAATGATACGGCTTGGTAACTGCACTAGAAAGAGCTATAAAGATGAGAAGGTATGTCACAAGATCATAGTCCTCAGCAAGAAGAGGACTATTACTCTACTACATGTAGTCACCTACCAATCTGATGGCAAAATAAAGCATTACTATTATTTTTAACAAATCAAAAATGTCCCATTAAGGAAAATGCAACTGATTTTTTTTTTCTTTTCATTTCTTCTTAAGGTATTTTCTATAAAGAAAACATTACTGAGAGAGAAACCAAATTTTTCATTCAGAAGACACAAAAAGAAGAATAGGTCTTTCTTCACATACTTTATACTCCATTTTCAGTGGGCAAAATATAGCTTAGATATAGCGTACTTAATATTCTTTTAGATTAGGAAATCCCTACTTGGAATCAGCTCTTCATAATTCAATGGCAACAAACTGAGTCTCCACGTGAGTAAACAGGCTCACCAAGGTATTCATACAGGAAGGAAAGACAAACTCGTTAAAAAGTTAACAAAGTTAAAAGGAGGAGAACATATTTTGATTCATTCCCCTGGTTGCACCACAGCCAAAGGGACTGCTGTCCTCATGGGGAGAGTGAAAAGTCACCAGTTCTATAAAAGCCCAGAGGGCTAGAAGTGGATAACAACCAAAAGTGATGGCTTGAAGCCATCAGTACATTTCCTTCATTTACAAAAAGAACTTCAATATGTGCTTGAAATGCTTTGTTTTAATTTGTTAGCTGTTCTGCAAAGATCTCTTGATAATACAGAATGTTTCCACAATAAACGTTGGCCAGAACAAGTTTACTCTAGAGTTTTACTCTATCATTGAGCGTTTACAAAATAAAATCAATTTAAGTAAGTAAGGTTGGCCAAATTCAAACCACAAATCAGAAAACCACCAAGTAGGACCATCTTCCCTGCCAAAGCTTAATGTGACCTAATGGGAGAGCTGTAAGAGGTTAGAGTTGGTTTTTATGTAGCTTCATGTAATATTTGGCAAACCGAAGGGGCTGGGCCAGGACTCCTGATCCTTAAACAAACATTTGATGTAATTTTTTTTCACTTTTTCATCATAATAATACTCTGCATTCTGCCCTCCTATGACCTCAGCCCCTTTTCCCCAGGGTGGGTCGGATTTAGAACCTCCTTCTTCACTTACGAGTGCCATTTGAATCAGCCCCTTCCAGATGTGTTTCACCTCCACCCACAACAGGCCCTGCAGGTCCAGCAAAGTGCAGAGAGGGAAAGGACCGGAGGGAGAAGGAGCCGTGCCCTGGCAGCACATCAGTTGGCTTGCAACTTCGCACTGAGTTTATTATTCATAGCACTGGTGGGAGGGCAGGGGGCAGGGTGACTCACACAACATCTTGTCTAAATTGAAAACCAATACCAATCCACACCCCTGCAACCGAGAAGCAGAGCTGCGGTGGGTCACTGTGGTCAGTTTTGCTTCCAGTGGATGTCTGGGCCCCAGGGACTTGCTGCTCCAGGCTAAGCAGGTCACTCGCTATCATTAAAACGAGAGAGAATGGCAAGTTTATCTGTCCCTCCAACCCCTTCAAAGAGGTGGTCTCCACTGCCTGTTCCCTCTCAAAGCAGCTACATTAATGCTTGTGACAAAAGTAAGACTCAATGTGAAGTCTCTCAAATTATTTTTTAATTTGTATGAAACATATAGAGAACTGTATAAACCCCCCCAGCATTCCAATTTAGTGCTACTCTAATAATATGTAAAATTAAATAACCACCTTACCAGCATTGATCCAATTGGAAAAAGGAGTGTTACTTAGCCTGAACTCCACAATATTTCAAATGCAAGTGAACAAGAAAATTACAGTCCTAACTACAGATTGAAAGAGTAATGTAGAAAGGCAGAAAAAAAGTGGTACTTTCTTTCAGGTGCTGCTATAGAAAAAACAATAGTTTAACTGTATTGAATTTAATAGTAGAGCATTTGCCTAACAAAGTAAGAGTTAACACGCTGTTCCAATCATAGTTTAAACTAAGAACTCCAGTGTTTTTGCCACCATCAGAGAACTTCACTACCTCAAGATACGTGTGTACCTTCAACAGCAATTATATGACTTTTTTAACTTGCCCTGCTGTCCTGGCTTTCTCTCGCTGTTTAACAATTCTGTATAATCTTGTCTTCAGTGTTATTTTTGATGACCAAATACCTGATCCTGTTGTCGGCACACCCTACCCTGAAGAGGGTAAGGGCAAAGTAAAGAACTACCCAACGCCAGCACCTGGAATAGGTGCTCCTAGCTGGATGGGGAGCTGGGATGGGGATCCATCAGCGCTAGTCCAGGGCTGCCAGGAAACCTGCTTAGCTGAGGAGTGATAGGAAGTTCCCGGGACGCTCGCTGTTGTTTCAGTCACCTGGAGCGAAGCAAAGGCAATAAGGACAGTAGGAAATGGTCCTGTCCATACGCTGCTGCAACTTCTACCTCCCAAGAGCTCCTTCCTGCCTGGGACCCAAGAGGGAGGAGATGCTCCACGTTTCCTGCTCAAGAGTGCCACAGTGGCCCCAAGTGGTAAATAAGGAAAACTTCAAGCAGAAACCTGCAAGTCTTCCTGCGGCAGAGCCAAATCCTAAATTAAAGGAATGTGTGACAAAGCTGCCAAAAGTGTGACACTTGGCAGCTCTCCCAGCTGCCTTCTACTACTTCCCTTCTAGCCCCCAAAGCATCTGTGATGTGAGTAAGGGGCAGTCTTAAGTAGCTGCTGGCCCTTTCCCACTGCAACTGCTTGGAAGAGGGCTCTTGGCTTCTTCAGGCGTCACTGGGTTAAGGTAGAGAATGTGGCTCCTGGGCCCTCTGCCCGATTCCTATTCAGATGGTGGAAAGCAGCATAGGAGATGGCTGGCTCTTTCTGAATTGAGGGAAGCTTCTAACAAAATTAGGCTCCTTTCTTTGCAAAGCTACACAGAAGAAAATAAAGCATCAGCCAAAAATCTCTGCCCTTGCTTTCCCCCAACCCTTATGTCAATCGGAGTTAACTCCCACTGAATTATATACCAGCTAAGGACAGGGATATCTCACTCCATTCACATCTGTTTTGCAAACCAGCATCCACCCCCAGGTACTGACTGTGCCTTCACAACCTTCTTTCAGTACCTTCAATCCTGACGCCTTCAAAGTGAGATATGTAGGCTTTAGCTGTTTTCCCTGTAGGTAGCACACTCGCTCTTCACCCAACTCACAAAAGCCATAATTAGAGAAAAATCTCTCCCACCTCACCCTTGCTTATAAGCTGTTTCCATCTGGCTAAAATTAAGTTAAAATTCTTTCTTCTCAGCTTAGATTGATATTTCTAATATTTCATTTCCAGAGGGGGAAAAAACCAGCAAATTACCAAAGTGTTTCATATTATGTTACACTCTCCATTGAACTGAACATCTCACTGACTCTTTTCCACGTAAGGATAATTGTGTTTTATCCACTCATGTTAAAAAAATGTGAGTATATGCCATCTTTTATCCCCAAAGTAGAACACTGTACAAATATGCAGGTAATGAATCAATACAGCTAGCTATAAACCAATGGAAAATGACTATTTACACATGCAAAAGACACCTCACAGAGGAGCAGAATAAAAATGGAAATATATCATACCTAAGTTATCAAAAGGATAATCTAATTATTCAAAATATAATTTTAGTTGGCACAGATACATGCACACAATATTTATAAAATGTTCAAAATGTGTGGGCAATGCTTTCATATCTTACCAATACCATAAGTGGCACAGGCATGCGATTATTGATGCAGAGGAGAAAGCAGCACTGCATTATTTCACGCCAACTCTTGCAGTTCTTTGGAACATCCCATCCTGCTACTGATCTGATATTACTCTGTTGATTTTGAGATATCTGGCATAAAAAATAGCACACCAAACAAACAGAAGCTCTTTATTTTGTAATTTTTTACAGACCAGAAGATACAGCTTGGTCTAAGGTTTTAGGTTCTTATCCCTACTGAGTCATTGGCTAATTGTGTGAAATCAGCAAAGTCTATTAATCCCCGTAGTAATCCCTACTAGTAAAAAACTACCTTTTGTGACCTCTGACTGAAATGTAAGATATTGTTATTGCTGAGGTGATCTAAGGAATTTACAAATAAGTTTAAAATTGACAGAGCTATGTTAGGGAAACAACTTTTATATTTCTAAACAATAGACAATATTTATATAGAAGATACAGATATATTGAGACCCAAATCCATTCTTCAAGTAGCCTATTATTACAAAGGCCATTCAGAAAGCTGCAGGCCAAAGTAAGACCATTTGTTTTCCATGACAGATGTCTTTGACAATTGGGCACTTCACAGATATAATTTAAAAGTGTTTCAGTATGGAATTCTTAATTGCATCTTGTCAATATATTTTTAATAGAAGTTGTCTTAAGAGGGAAATCTACGTAATCTAGTTTAGTATGGAAGAAAGTCATTTATCTGCTGGAAAGTCCATTGAAGAGTAACTTTGAAAAACCCACACATCTTCCCTTTTCTAGAATTTTGTGTCTCCATTTGGGCCTGAACGCCAGAAATCAAAGGTTTCTATTCCTACCTGTCATCCCTAAACAAGTAATCATACAAAGAAATTGTACTGAATTTTCATATTCCTCACAGTTCTGTAAATGCAGCCTCTTTCCATCTTCCTAAATTCAGAGACTTCACACAAAAGTTAAGGCTGCTGTTTTCCAACAGTCTATCTCCCACTTAGCGACCCAAGTTCCTTAGGAGCATAACTGCTGAAATACTCAATCTCTGTTTGCCTGTTTCCGCATCTAAGGAGCCATTCCTTTTTGAGAGGGATTTCAAAATGGAAAATTGGCCTTCAGTCAAGATCTGACCATTGGCCCTCCATACAGATGGTTCAGAGCCTAGCAGAAAGCTGTCTCACTGGAACGAGAAAGTGGAAACTGGAAATAGGGAATCACTTCCCTTATGCATATATAGCTTCCCTTAATATTCTTTGAAATACTTAGTTAAAAATTATCACCTGCTTATAAATTAAGTATGTTTTTTAAGCATAGGTTGGGTTTTTTTTCTTTCAGAAATTGGATTTCTTCCCTTTTATAAAAATGTATAAAATTTTTGAGGGAATGGGATACTGAGGGGTAGTGCTCTAATACAAAGTGAAGACTACACCATCCTGTACTCAGGTATCTCATGAATTGGTGTTTCCTGTTCAGTGGCCTCCAATGTAAACTTTCTCGTGTAGGTGAAAAGCAGCATATCAGCATAGAGTACAGATGCTTCCCATGAATTCAGTTTGTTTCAGAACCTTGAAAAACACCATAGCTGAGATTGCTACTTACACCACAAATCACCTAGGCATGGCAACCCCAAAGGAGTATTAAAGCACTGATTACTGTTACACAGCCTGCTATTGTACCACAGCACATGAAAGACAGGGACAGAGAACAGTAATTTTTTACAGGTGTACAGAACATTCAAATCTGGTTTAACACAGGGATGTTGTAGAACAGGATCAGAGAATTAAAACTGCTATTCTACACATCCCAAACAAAAGTAGTTCAGCGACACAGTGGTACCATAATTGCATCAGGGGCCCTGTCAGAAAATTATTGAATAGCTGAAGCATTAGGTATTTTTAAATTTACTATATTTTGTGACCAAACTGGCAACTGCAGAGGGGTTGGGACTATATTACAGTGTAATAAAAACCTCATAAAACATTTAAACAAACTCACACATCTGCAGAGAGATGGGAGGTATTATGTAATGTAAGTCATTGCTAAAGTCACCTCTCACCCTACTAGCTGCTGCAGGAGCAATGTTCAGTATAAAGTGCCTCTGTGGTTTCTCACTCTCTGTCTCACTCACTCCCCACCCCCAATACACACACACACACACACACACACACACACACTGTCATGCATGGATGTTATTTACAAAAGTGACACCCTGGGTTTGGGGGTGGTTTGGTGCTTTTTTCCAAAAAAGAAAAAAAAAAAAAAAAGGTCAAAAATAAAAAATTAACAAACCTGGAATGATTTTCGTTTCAAACAAACAAGTGTAGAGGCAAAGGAGACCCAACTCTCATTTTATCTTACTCCCCATAGTAGGGAAGTCTTGGATACAGGTCTTTCCTTTAACTCGTATCTAACAATCTCCAGAGGATTTCACTGGGTTTAATAAAGAACATCCCATGGACAAATCCTTGACCTACATCCTAGGCTGGCATTCCTATTGTGTTTGTTCTTAGAAAATTTAACAACAGTTCTACAGCATTCCTTTTGCAGATTGCCAGCAAGCTTATGTCTCAATTATATGCAAATGTAGATGATAATGTGTGAGGTAGGATCCACAATTTCACTCAAGGGACTACCTCAAAACCAGTCCAACAATCAACAATCCTCTGTCCAAACCACAAAAGACAATGAGAGATGAGTGCTTGGAATGTTTTAAAAAATTATGACCGCCAAAATGTTTGAAGGCAGTCAGGAATGTATACTGAGGACTCATTAGAGTTCCTCCCTGGCTGCTCTCTTCGCTGCAGCATATTCAGATCAGCTCCCAGCAGGCCCTTGATGAAATACTAAGTTACTGAGCTGGAAAAAACAAATATCTTCAAAGTTTCATTTCTTTCATTCTTGATTTCATACTGACCTACTCTGAGACATGACACAACATGGGATATGGAACACTCTGCAATGCAAAACAGCATAACCACCACGTTTCCTACTATTGAAAATATGGTTATTTTTGCCAGCTGGAAGCTGAGCAGAAGCTTTGTAAAACTGAAATCCTTTGTAGCCTGGTGGTTTATGTGAACAGATATTATCTCAGAATGCTGAAAACTTCCATGCACTTTGTTGTTAATTCACTTCTTTTCTCTCCAGCATTTATCTTCTAAATTAAAAATCACATTTTCATTTATAAAGGTGCAGACCAACAGCACCGATAGCCCAAACTCTGTAAGCAGTAAAGCCATTCTGTAACGGGCATTATATGCTTATTCCTCCTCTCCTAGCAACATCTCATCAGTAAGAGAATTCTAGCACAGGAGAAAGAGAAGGGGGTGAATGCCTGAAAAATTCGACATGTAATGGTGATTTCTAGGTTGCTAACTTGTTCCTGAAGAACAATTCAAACACAACAATCTCTTCCCAACTTTGAAAACATTTTTCAGAGCTATCATGAGATAAAACAAGCCATGTATTAAAAAAGCTGCTGAAGACATCTAAACTCTAAATAACTTACCTATGTCTCTCCCATCTACCAGATCAATTTGAGTAATATATGAAAGGATAAACTTACACAGTATCTTTTGTTTACCAATCTACTGTAAAATCATTTTGTGATCATGGATAGAAGGACTTCTGAACTTTTTAATGATATTTTGAAAGAGGCCTTGAAAGAGGAGTTCCAGCTTTATCAGCATACCTAATGAAACCAGATTAGCTCTTCTTGAAACTTTTCCTCTTAAATCCCGAATAGTTTGTTCTTTGCAAAGTCAAGTGAGCTCTGTGCTGCACTGAACAGCTCTCCATTGCATCATATAGTGTAAGAGACACCTGGGTGCAATAGTGTTTGAGGGGCATTCACAACATCTAGTTTTGGGAGTTCTGACTGAAGACTTTTCAATGCCTGTGATCGGTAAAGCTCAATTTCTCCTTCAGTGGTTTTGAAAGATCAATGTACACTTCAGAATTACAGTATAAGACCCATGACAGGAACTGCAACAACTCCAAACCCAGCGATAGGCACTGCAGTTCCTCCAACCCCTGGAAAAACCCATGCGGACATACATCCATTGGATAACTCCCATTTGGGAGCTAGCCTAGCTGGACTCTGTAGGGAATGTGTTATCTCTGCTCAACCCTTTAGGCAGACCATTGCCAGCATGGTTCCCACAAGAATGTAAAATAGTTTTGGACTAGGCATAGCTTCACCAGTTTATAAAGGCATTCAAGGAACCAGTATGCTGGTTTGGGAGTACAAAAGCATAGCAGTGCTGTAGCCATCAAGCCTTCTTTCCTAATCACCTCTTGACATGGCTGCTAAGAGAGTGACTTATATCAATATTTTATGATTATCTCTCAGCAGTCCAGCAGCTCCAAATTAAGCTTCTGTCCAAGATGAAGGCTACATATACAAAACAATAGCTTTAAATTACCTTTGTTGACATTAAAAGATTTGTAATGCTTGTGATGAATTAGATACTTTCTAGGGTCCATGTCATTTTTTGTACTGAATATTTAAAATACATCCTTAGTCTTCTAATGTACAGAACAAAACAAGTCAGATAGACATATATACATGCATATATATATATATACACATATATATATAGCCCAGTACCCTACCTGAAAGCAGTCACGGTGAATGCTTATGGAAAAAAAATAAAAGAAACAGGCAAGCGTAAGTGATACTTCTCAGACATGCTCTCCCACGTCTAGTCATGTGTGACTTAGAGAGTTTCTGGGCTATTCATGTCATCCTCCTTCCCTTTCTAAAGGACCATTAAAAACAATTTGCAGCTCGTATACTACTTATAGTTCTATAGAACAACTTACAGTGATCCACTTCCTGACAGGAAATAGGAGATTTACGGTTCATCATCATATATATAAAGTTGTAGTCAACAGATAATGCACAACACAAAAATTCCCCCTGAATTCAATGGAGATCATGAATGTATTATGGTCCTGTAAAGGAGAGCGGTCTGAATTAAATAAATACAAAATAATTATGAGAAGTATAGTTCAAAACTTTTAACTCGCAGCAACTTAATTTAAAACCTCATGTCAGCTGAGAAGTCTTATGTTAGCTTCAGCGTGAGACGGATCAGGCTCTAAAGATTTGGGTAGCTGGTGCACAACACAACTATTACATCTTAATTCCATAGTAAGGTATGTTCAAGTTATCTCAAAGAATTGCTAACATTCCTAACAGACAACAATCACAGTGTTCTCTTATCTGTGGATAAACTGGTATTTTCTATTTCATTAAATTGAAATTAATTAGTCATTGACTTCCACTTTCTGTTGGAAAGGCCACTTTTTAAAACTTTCAGTGCAAGCTCAGTAAGTTCTTCATATCCCATGTAAGTAAAATGGCATCTTTAGTAAAGCCTCTGATGGAAATGTTTATATATTTTTCTAATGTAGAAACAAGCTGCTTAGATGAATTTTTCTTTTCAATGTAATTTTATCCCACTTCCTGGCTCGGCCCCAAGTACTCAATTTAAAAGTCTTTCTCACAAGTTACCAGTTAGCACACACTTCAAAACATTTGCAGAACTTTTTCTACCTGCTGTCAAGAACCGCATAGAGGCATATAATGCAAATGCCCAGTCATTAGAGAGATGCATCAAATGACGTCAGAAAGAAACCTTTTTTCAGCTTTAACTTAACATTTTCTCAAGAGTGCAAAAGTACAAATAATTGATGTTCGAGTGTGTGCTAAAATATGATTAACGTATATTTATCAACAAAAGCATGTGTTCATTTTTTCTAAGATAGACTAACAATGAGTTGTATCTTGGAGCAATGCATACTCCAGTGATTCATAGGAGCGCAGTATACACTGTTACCATTTGCATATTGAAAAATGTATAAATAGCATTTGTAACACTGAAGTTAATCATAAAACATCACCAGAGCTGCCAGAAAAAAAACCTGAAAAGTAATGTTACATCAAAGATAAAAACAAATACATAGGTATTCAAGGAAAACAGATTTTGCTTTAAAGTGTTTCATCTCCTTTAAGTGAGAGATTTTGCACCCTATTAAGATTGCAGAACTAACTTCAGAGAACAGACTATGTGTAGATTTCTTTCAAACTAAATAACTTAAGCTACATATAGAATATCAGTCAGCAATGTTTTTATTGTGCTCTAAAGAGCAGAGAGAGACTATGTACAAATATTGGTGTCCTACTATTAAAGTAAATGCCATTTATGAAACTATTTTACTAATTGTAGAAATCACACAATGTAGTTTAAAAGACATTTTACAGTATTCTTGGAGGAAATAAATCACTGTTCTCAGTAACAAATCTTGTTCCACTGGTGTGCAATAAGCAGCACAACAAAGTATGACTGTTGTACCTGATCTCCTTGGCTGCTGCAAATTATAGTAATTCTGTTGTAGTCAATGAAGCCACTTCAATCAATATACTTATACCAGTGTAAACCTGGTATCAACTGTGAGAAGATTAGTCTAGCTTAATACTTCTTCAAGTAGGTATAAATTGATATTATCTAAATTAGTATATATAATATTAACATACTTCTATAGGCATATATAAGAGAGAAGTGAGGACTGGAGTTGATGACTTAAAAGGTGTCTTCAATCCTGTATCTCTATCATTACACCACCCCGCCAAAAAGTTTCCATTACTATGATTGTCAACTGAAATCCTAAATTAATATTTAATGATGTTGGTTTGTTTGTAAGTTAGCAATTATGACAGGCAACAGGAACAAAATGAATTATGAACTCTGATTTAGGGTCTGCCTACTCAGTTTTGGAAGGATTCTACAAAAATCTCTTTGAAATTATATTTAAAATGGAGAATGCTATTCCTTCACAGACTATGGAAGGAAGATAAGCACCCCACAGAATAATGTACTAGTCTATTAAATTTTACAGCTTGAAAAAATGCTGTAGAATATTAGATATCTCTATTAAAGTTGTTGGGTTTTTTTAACATCTCTTTCTGCTTTCTTATTTCTAAGCAGTAGAAACATTACAAATTCTAGACTTAATGGCAGTATGTCAGCTTATATTAGCTGAGGACATGTCCTCTTGGGAGAAAATGAGTTCTGGTAGCATCACCAGCTCAGTCTTGCAGTTTCAACAACTGGTCATTACTCCAGTTAATCCAAATCCCAAATTTTGAACTGTTAGAGAACAGCGCTTTACACAACTGAAGAAAGGAAGCAAATCTAGTTTTAAATAGAAAGTATTCAATCTCACTCCACCTACCACCAGTAATTTGAGCTGTTTCGGCAGCTGGTGACTGCTGTGCCTGTATGCCACACCATCTCATTTTTCACCAGTAACAAATCTTACCAGAACTTGAGAAGAGGTGATGCAGGGGCCACTCTGGTACACACGTAGGAGATTATCTATCTAGCTTTTATAGCTGCATAAAGTATGCCACAGTAGTGTCCAGCAGCATATCAGCAGGCCTAATATCTGCTGCGTATGTAAGGAAATTAACATTTAAAAATTCTCCAGCTATTAGTAATATTAGTCCTCTATAAGATGAGAGTCTGACTAGAGATTTGGAATAATTGTGTTGAAAGTGGGAATGAGAAAAGTCTACAATTACAGAAGCTCATCCAAATACCAATTATGCTCAAAACTTTATTGATATTAAACAAACTTGTGAACGAAGAAAATGTAAGTCCATGTTCTGAATTCTTCATTCATATCAATTAGACTAAGTAGTACTGATGCACCAAATTCTGTATGAGTGATGCAGCTAAATCCCCACTGATTCAAGCATATAATCTCAGTCAGCTGGGTCTTCTGCAGCAAGAAAGTGGTTTTTTTTAATTATTGAGAGACTTGTTCTATTTGTACGTAAAAGAGCCAGGACAGATGGTAAGTTGTTAAGTTCAAGCTTATTTAGCCCATTTAGTCCAAGAAAAAAACCTAACTACATCAAAACCTCATATAGCAAGGGACTTAAAAGACTCGTACTTGGTGATTAAATGGCTAACTGTACTCCCACTGCCCTTCAGAAGGATGAGAAATCCAGGGAAAGAGGGTGGAGTAAGCTGAAAAGAAGTTGCTAGCTGCTCAAGAACGGTTTATGCCAATTTGAAAGAAAAATCAGGATTATTTCCAAAAAAAGGGGAGTAAAAAATGAAAGTCACAATCTGTACTTAATCCATTTGTGGGGCATTTCACATTGAGGAATGTATTGCTTACCGTTCAGGAGAAGCAGCCATTGTTAATGTAATCTCAGAAATACATGAACTCTATTAAAACACATTTTAATAGCATGGCCCATAAATTACCACTCCAATTCACAACACAGTTTTGTAGAGTCGCATTATGATAGGGCTTTCCTTCTTCCCTTTTAACATATCTTTCTCCTACAAATAGGGCTGTGAGGACCATCCCCAAGATCCATCCTTGAGAAGGATCTTCTGTGCTTAGTCTTCTGCTCATTTCTAGATGAGGGCTCACTTGCCACTGTAGTAGCATCACCTTTCCTCGGGGCTCTAAACCAAAACAGGGTCAAGAAAATTCAAATTGGTGTCCCTTTTCCAGCTTGCCAGAGCTTGCAAGACAACGACATTGAGCCTGAGTCACAACAAACATGAAGATACAACATCACAGAGCTTTCACAGATAAACAGAGCTATATCACAGAAGGTACTCACTGAAACACCTCCCAAAACTTTGTTGTTTTGCCACCCAGTGAAAACCACAGTCCCAGGCTCAGTTCCCTTCGCAATGTTTTGTGGTAGGCAGGCACTTCAGAAGAGAGTCCTCAAAGGGAGCAAGTTGAGCTTGGAACTGTGTAAGACTTGTCTACAGCAAATGCCTTGGAGATGGATTTGCTTTTCTCCTGAAACTAGAGTATGTTTACACAACGCTAACAGAATTCCAGCCAGCAAATCTACACCACCAGTATGTGCGCTGTGGTTTCCAGTCCTGATAACTTCAGGACTGGTGTGCAGACAGAGCCAACCCAGAGTCTGAGGTGTAGATATGCTCTTACACCCCTAACTCTGGGCTACAGGAAGGGGCAATCCTTGAGAAGGACCCTGCCCTGGGGTTTGACTGGACAGCGGAATTCCCTCGCCTTTCAACCTCACCCACCACCAACGTGCAAGGCCAGAGTTCACTAACCTTTCTGATCCAGAGTGATTTGAATCCATATCTATCACTTGCGCGGCAGGTCAGAGAGGACGCAAGAATCAGGAGAGCAAAGGACGGAAAATAGTTTATTGATTTTTCATGTTAAACTGACTCCCTTGAAGGAAACATTCATTGGGCCAGCGCAGGGAAGAGAATACAATTTTTCCCCATTCCTAGAGACATGCCCAAACAACTAGACTAGAGTATTTTCCTCTGCTCTTTTTCATAAACACACACCTGTGACTCATAATAATTACTAATTAAAATTAGATGTGGGTGATTCCATAGATATCCAGAGGAAATGAACCAGTGAAAATACAGGTCCTGTGTTTTTTTGATACAGCCAGATAACAGAGTGGGCATTCTGAAGATCAAAAAAAGTGTATTAGGAAACAGAGGATGGCTCTTAGATAACATTTAAGCCTCTAAATTGATTTTGTGATCTAGGCCAGAGCTTTCACATAGATATAGGAATAACTTAAGTTCCTGGGGCTTCACAGGGCTCAGATAAGCCCAGTGAAAAATCACTGCAGGTTTTCTGGTACATGTAGCTCTTGGAATTTTGCTCACCTAAACTACATTCCAAAAGATGGAGAAATTGATCCACTGTTGTTATACCTACTTTATATAGCATTTCTGCCAAGTTCTGAATTATCACAGGAGAAGAGATAGCTTTAACTGAAGTACTTGAAGGGCCATCAGAAATCTAGCAAAACAGAGCATTTTTCTGGCATTCTTAGGTTCACCTCCCATGCACAATAAGCACACCGAGACAAGATCCTCTGATCAACTGAACGAAATTGATTTGCTATTAATAGAAACTCTGTTTCTTCCTATCTTCTGAAGCCAGAAGAGCATAGAATCATAGAACCGTAGAATCATTTAGGTCAGAAAAGACCTTTAAGATCAAGTCCAGTCATCAACCCAAACACCACCATGCCCACTAAACCATGTCCTGAAGTGCCTTGTCTATACATTTTTTGAATAGCTCCAGGGATGGTGACCCTGACAATGAATGAGCACTGTCTCCTCTCCTCAAGAAAGACTGTCATAAACTGCACTGGTAATAGCCTGCCTTTCACAGTATCTTACTTTAAATATGTTCATATTACTTTTCTTATTACTTTTATAATTAATTATATTTTTGTATTGCAGAAATTAATTTATTTTTCTCTTGGCTTCTTATTTCCCAGATGTAACTTTCGATAAGTGATATATAGCTTCATATGTGCTATGCACATACTACTAATGGAACAACAGGTGACTCACTCTTTTTCTATCAGTAGATTAAAACTGATAAGGCATTTCATGTCAGGAAAGGGTTGATATGGTGCAATTTACCAGCACTGATCCCTTGTCTTACTCAAGGGTTTCTCGTCATAGTCCCTTCCTCACCTTATATCAGGATCAGGGAGATAGCAGGTATAAGAGAAGGCAGAATTAGTTAGATTTCTGCCATGTAGGGAATATTTTTCCCATGAAAACTTCTATTTCCTAAGTGTTCTTGGTATTGTAAACCTCCTCAGCAGAATGGAAAATATAGTCTTTGGTTTCAGTACAGGTCGGTTTCTGCAAGTTTTGACAAGATTGTCCATAAATGTCAAAGCTAAGCACCTGTAATGTTCGGCACGTTTTATATTCTCTGAATATTTTGACTTCAGAAAATCTGACGCCATTCTATGACCTGTACTCCTTATTTCCAGAGCAATAAAAAGAACTTTCTACTCAATAGCCATCTCTGCCACATGAAGTAAGTCTTGAGCGCAGGCTAGAAATTAGGTCTCTGATATGTCAATACAATATATTAAATACAGATTAACGAGATTGACCTTACTCTTTAAGTTAAGTAATTGATGTACTTGCAACAGTCCTTTAAGACAGTTCTGACAAATATTGTGTGCATTATTTAATGTTAATTTTAGTTGTACTACTGACATTCGTGAGACTGATTCTGCTAAATATTTATGAGTAACAAAAAAAAGCAAACTGTTGTTATTTAGATTAGTATGCCAAGACTAAGCAACTTTAAGCGTAAGATGAAGCATTCAGTGCCTTCTGCATGGTCCTGCAAAGTTCTCTGGGAGAATTAGACACAAAATAATCACACAAATCCTGAAGCTGTAATTTGTAATTAGAAGCAAAGTTCTACAGAAAGGAGCCAGCTTGATTTCCCCTCCCTATAATAACAAGAGGAAATGGTAAGTGTGTGTTTAGGGAAGATTAAAAAACAAAAGTCTGCTGAGTTTCTTTAACAGTCACAAGTGTACTTCAGCAACTGTTTTACTTCCTATTATTTTATATTACAATATAAATAACCTGAAAAATGCTATGTTTGGAGACTTAATGAATAAACCACTGTGGAAAGTGCAGTTCATCATCAAACATAATTTTCATTACACGCATCTGCTGTATCTTCTTGTGTATCAGCCAGCACATCCCTTTATTATTATTTACACAGAAGTCTTTGAGAATGATACAGCACAATGATATCATGTTGTCTTACCCACTCATAGAGTTATTAAAAATGTTTACATTACAGCATTTTTAAAAAAAACAAGTTTTGGTCCTAACCCTTTGAGTGGAAGTGTCCTCAAACACACCATCCCTGACAAAACCCCCTGATTTTGAAAGCTATTTTTTCAGCATTAGCAAAGTGGAGCCTAACAGTGCCTTCACTGTAGTCTTGCATGAAAGTAATCACTTTTCTGTACTTTTCCTATGACAAATTTATTTTTCCTATATGCTTTTCCTGGCTGGTGCAATTGGCATGGCTTGACTGACAATGAGCCAGAAAGATGTGAGTGTAGGGAAAACTCACAGCTCTCTCAGCTGTTGGCACAGTGGAGGGCAAGAGCATAGCAGAAGTGATGCATTCAAGCACAGCCCTGTGAGTTAGTATTACCTGCCTGCCAGCTTGTGAACACTACTGGCAGTGCACGTAAATGCAGATTATTCACACCCTTGTAAACTAAGAGAAGGTGTTGGAAACTAACTGCATAGAAAAATGTAACAAACTTTTGTGAGTATTCCTCAATGGTAGGAGCAAGTGAGTGCTGTTGTTTGATTCCAGGATTTTAAGAGGTAAAGTAAGTTGATTTGCAAACTAAAATGGATCCTGAATCATGCTTGAAATAAAACCTTTTGTTAAGGATGTTAACGGCACATCTCATGTTTTACTGTGTACTGTTACCAGACTAGAACTATAGCCCTATTAGGACACCAGTCTCATGTATTCCCATCATTTGGGAGACCATCTTTGAATCATGATGCTATAGTTGAGTCTTACGGAGAGCATCTTAGTAATTCTATCCACCTACTCTGAAGGTGATACAATGCCAAAGGAAATACCAAAGTTGGTGGTACTGAATAATAAATTCATATGACAACTCATCCTAAACCTCCAGAGTCCCCGTTCCCTACTTGCTGGGCATTAGTGATTTGAACATATCGCTACCTACATTTTTGAGTTTTAAGATGACATTCAAAGAAAGCTTGTGAATTTTCATTCATGCATATGAAGCAGAAATTATAAAATATTTCTCTACTAAACCGGTTCCTCTGCTTTCTAAACAAATCCTAGTTATGCACTTGCCTTCAGAAAAGTAACTTAGAAAAACCTCATGAGTACTGAAAAGACACATTAAAGAATGACTCTCATACTTTGTTAAAGAGGAGGGTGGGGGGTGGGAGGGTGGAAATCCCATTGTCAAGTGAAACAAAAAGTAGTTTTGAATCAAGGAAGCTGATTAAGAATACACCCGTGGTTTTTATGACTTAAGAAAGCCCAGCAGACGTGATAATGTCACAGGGCCATGTTATAGGAGATAGCACAAACATACAAGCAAAATAAGCTCATTATCCGGTCCAACAAATGCCCATAAAGTCTCTTACTTTTTACTTCAGTGCAGCTCAGTAAACTATGAAATCCAGGAGAAAAAGAAGAAATATACTGTAACCAGAAGAAGATACAATTCAAGAATTTATCTCAGTAAACGCTAAAGTAGACATGGACAGAAGAATACGTACATTAAGATCAAAAGCACTTTCTGGAATCAGTGATGACAGAAACCAAGATGAATATGACACTATCTGACTAGCCTAGGTTTAGTTGTAAGCAGCACTGGCCAAAAACTGCATTTAATACAGTACATTTAAGATCCAGTAATGTATGTGGTTGAAAAGGAACGGCAGGGACAAATATAAAAGGATCTGCTGCAAATACCGTCAAGTAGATACCAAAGCTAGAAGTGGAAAAGCTTTAGAAATTAGACTACTTGTGATGTTTTTGAGAAGTGGGAAATGACAAGTAAGTTCTGTGGCACAGAGTTTATTTTAATGGAACAGCAGTAAAAGAAATGACACAGTGGAAGCATTTTGTGTGGTCCTGTTCATATTTTCACTGGATGGACAGAGTGCTGATTCCACCATAAGCTTTTATTAACAGCCAAATCCGACAAAATGTGATTTTAAGCTAAAATATATACATATATAAATTGTTTATTATTTAAATTTCAAAACAATCATAGCATTCAGACTAAGAACTAAGCTCTTGCCAATTTTATAGAACATAACACTAAGAAGGTTATATATCAGTCTAAACATTTTCTCAGTATACTGCAATGAGAAAACAGTTAGGGTCTTCCTCCCTGCCCCCCCTTTCTTAAATGCATTCCTCCCTCTAAAGTTTGCTTAGTGCTTAATTCTCAAATCACAACGTTGCTACTCTCAGCTGGCTTCACATTCTGAGCAAATTTTGCCAACAGCCAAATGTTCAAGAACTTAAACCACTGAAGAATGTATGAATGGCAGCATCAAGTAAAACCACAAGGTCCATTTAGTTCAACAACCTGTCCCTGATAGGAGCCCCTGGGAAGTATCTGCCGGGTCCTTAGATATTTTGAAGCACTTCCCAGTGCTTTGGAGGGTGCTCTGAACAGCGTACCCTCCACTCCGTTGTTTTTCCAGCTTTGATACTTTGGACCTAACACCCCTTCATCACATTTGTTGTCCCCTGTAGTCACTTCATTTCTCCAAGCTTTTGCTTCCCTTATCCCTTCCACCTTTTCCAAGCAAAAGTTCTTTGGTCTTGCTAGGGCTTGACACCATCCTGTTCCTAAAAAGGTACTGGTAGAGACCAATAGCAGCAAGCAAATACCTAGGGAAGAGTGTAAGAGGACAAGCATGAAATGGTATTTCACCCAGTACTATAGAAATTGCTAACAATTTATGGCCTATGTCTTTTGTATTTCATAATCTTCTGTGGACATTTCTCCCATGAATTTGTTCAGTCATGTTTAGAAACCGTGCAAGCTTTACACGGCTCCCACCTGCTGTAGTCAGGAGCTACACAGCTTAAATACAGCTTTGAGAACAACATTCTTTTATTTATTTTGAACTTCTCAGCTCCTGACATAACTTGATATCCTCTCATTCTTGTACTGAAAAAGACATTGAGGGGAAAAAAAGAAATAAAGTCAATCCCTACTCACCCCACAGTATTCATGATATGAATCAACGAATTTGAGAGTGCTCAGTTTTTAGCAGACTGCTTTTTAACAGGTGTGTGAAACAAGAAATTACATTCAATGGAGAGATTGTCTTGAGGTAGCACTCCTCTATCCCAACTCACCCATCCAGATGGTAATAGGAGCTAACAGGAAATAGATGGGGAAAGACTTTCTATGCCTTAATTATCTTCCAGGGTGAACTGACTTTTTTTTTTTTTTTTTTTTTTTGGCTGCTTTCATTTTGGTTTGAGTGCTTCAGGACCACCAGAGCACAAAAAGGCTGCATATGATCAGATTTGTCTTTGTCAAGTACTTCCTTGCCTTCTATAGAGCTTTTGGGTTTAGGGGGTTCAGAGTTTAGAAACTCCCGATAGCCCTGATGTGCAGTATTAAGTCTTGTATTGGAAGGCCAGATAGATAAAGTACATGACGTTTGTACTTTGAGACAATAAAGATGGTTGGAACATCTATCTAGCAAAGACAACCTTGCATGACAGAAGATACTGGCTTTTTAACAGTTTTGAATAGATTGGGCAGGTCACAGCCATACAACCAGGAATCAAGAACCATTAATTAGCCCAAAAAGGCCTGCAGTAATGAATGTAAGCCTGGGTCAAAACCCAGTGAAAAGCTGGGGGGGGGGGGGATGTGTGTAAGAAAAAAGAAAGAAAAGTTTAATAATGACAGAGCTTGAAAAACAAGAGCATGAATAAGTCTGGCTCACACAAGTAGTTAAGGAGAACTGGGCAGGAGGAGTGTACTTTGCTTCTTTTATTACCATACAGACTGCACACTAGGGAAGCAGATTCACAGCATGGTGCTACAGACAGTGGTAGGCTAAAACCGTTTAAGAGAGCTAGCTCTGTGACAGTGCTACTCTAGCACAAATCCCTGGTGTAAGCTATAAACAAGTATAAAAGAACCAAGATATCTCCAACACAATTGCCCCTGACAGACTACACCTATACAGAAAGCTACTTCAACCACTCTGGGGAAGCAAATAAATTCTTTTAAAAACTCTTTGACTCTATAAACCCCAAATAAAAATAGCTCTTCTACTGTACTGAAGCTTAGCTAGTTACTATAGAGAACAAATTTTAAACTAAATGGGAAGGTCCACACAAAGTGACAAAGCATATCGCCCACAAGACGGTATTTGGTGAAACGTGAAACATTACCCAGGGTTAATTCCCTCACAAATCTTTTCCGAGTTTCTTAAAACTTAGCCAGATTGCAACTCTTTTAGCTGAAATTTCCCATACCAGCTGTCTGCCTTGGGCTGAATTTATTTTGGAAAACTCCAGCCAAAACTATTCAGCCATTTCAGAGAAATGCTCTCACAATCTTTTATTTGGAAACTTTTAGCACTCTAATACTTTACAGTAGAGTTTCTGAAATTAGATGGGAAAGGAGAGAGAATAGAAGATATACCTATGGCCATTTATGAAAGTCTGCCCAATTTTGGCCAAGCCTAAAAATGCACACCCCACAAAACAATCACGGACATGATCCGGTGTGAAGCTATAGGGCAAAAATCAACCTTTTGCTATAATAGCTGCTTCCAGGTATTGTATCCTTGGGCTGGGTTGACTGTTACAACCAAAACCAGAAAAATCTCTCCCCTGTGCTCTCAATGATCTCATCATCTTGCTACTTCAGCAGGATGGGAAGAGAGCTCACAGGCAGAATATGTATTATACAACATGGGTAGGAAGCACGTGGCATTAGTTGGTACTAGCTGGGAAAGGAAGGAAAATCTTCAGGATTGGGGGGTGGAAATGGGAAGGTTAGGGGATTCAGGGGGGGAAACTGAGGAAATGGGTATTGGGTGAGAAAAATTATGACAAAACAGGATACAAAATGCTGCAACAGTGAACCTGGGAAAGGGACAGAGACAGATGAGAGCTCTGGGGAAGGAGAACAGGAGTGAGTGGATAACTAAAGGCTAGGGTGGGAAAGCACTCAGACTTGAAGATGAGTCTGGGCCCAGTTTGAAGACTGAGAAGGAAATGAGCACCGCAGCTGGGTGAAGCAGGGTGCAGAGATGCCTACTTCTAGAGCAAGAAATTTAGGGCTGCCACCAGAAGCCAGAGAAATGGACTGAGTGAATGCAAGCTTTTGTCCCCACTATAAGTGAATTACATTGTTTTTAAATTAAAGTTTTTTGTTTTTTTTAAATAGGCCAACTCTTTAGTGGAATAGAATGGACAACGCAAGCAAATCCCTGCCTTCAGCAACATCCAAGAACACTAAATACTTTAGAAAATCTGAACCGGGGGTTTCAGAGTAAATCATCCAAGAAACAGACAATTAGTTATCACCTATGAAAATATTCAAGTGACTTTGCTAGAATCATTGTGTGAGAAGCTAAAGATGGAGTCCAACTTTCCAGAACAGCAATCTGTCTTAATCAAAAGACCATGTCCTCCCTTTCTGCAAGACTTCACCTCATTCACTGTATACTTTTCAAATTTCCAGATGAGCCAGAAGTAACAGACTCCTTTCACTATGCTATTTTGATTCATTCCTAAAACAAGGTAGGGAAAAAAGAATACATAATTACATAAAGACTTCATCATAATTTATGGGAACAAGAAGATGGCACAATGTAGATAACCCTAATTTTTGACAAGATAAACCTATTTGTCATTGCAACCTTTGCAAGATAGTTTTATCAATCTTTTTTTCATTTAATATGCAAGACCTGACTTTCTCCTCACTTACGCTGTTCTGCTGGTTTAATGAGGTTGCCCTTGCTTTATGTTAACATGAGAGCACAATTAATTCTTCTGTCTGGAAGAAATGAAAACTACAGTATCTGGAGGAAAGCAGTCTAAACAGATATTTGATGGGAATGATATACTCAGCAAATAGTATTTCTGAGAGTGCCAGGGATGACACAAACACTTTGTTGGTAAATACCAAAGACAAATCATGTGCTGTTTTTTCAGGTATACCCAGATAAACTATCTCCTTTTAGAAGTACCACTACTGGATAACAAGCCTTCATAAAATCTGAAAAAAGTAAAAGAGGAAAAAAAAAAATCACAGACAGAGAAAAATCAAAAGCAAATTGCTACTGGAGGCAGAAAAGGGAGCTTAGGGAAGATGACAAAAACTTAACAGAAAAAATGATTTTTTGGTTACCTACATCACTGCTTTCTTGTAAGGTTTTATAAAAACCACATTGAATAAAAGTATGAAAATACAGTAGGATTGGGTATGTAGGATACAGCAAGAAGATGTGGTACGTGTGCTTCCACTGAGGTTTACATATCTACGTACTAGGAAGATGTAGAATAACTTGAGACTTAGCTGAGAAGCAACACAAAATAAAGACTGTCTCCTGGTTGTTCAATACATTGAAGGGCAGAAAATCAGAACATAATGAAGGTATACGTAAGTCACTGAAAGATTAGGTAGCTCTGCTAAAAGATTAACAATAGCCCATAAGCATTTCCATGCACTAAGATTTTGGTTTAAATCTTTGCCCCTTTAAACTACCAATCACATTGGTGGTTTTCCAATGGAAAATGTACCTTTAGAAAGTGCTGTAATTCCCCATGTCACCTGTCAAATAATGGGAAATAATATCTGCAACAGACAAAACAGATACACCATAATGTTTGAAATATTTAGGACTAGTCTTAACTAAAAGCAGGAGAATAAGCTTTAATACTGAATACAAGCTATCACAAGATCCTGGCCTAGTAAGTAGGTATTACATTAAACATGACATTGGGTTTAAAGATTAAAAAAAAATAAAAAATAAAAAAATCATACCAGACAGAACATGAGGATTAATTAAAAGACAACTGAAGGATTAGATTGTGTGGTTTTATTTGTTCCTAAGAGTAGAAATTCTCTTAAGATGTGTGGTCCAAGATTAGATTCTACCCTGAAGCACCAGAATGAACACTTATTTATTTTACAACTGATTTTCAATGGTTATTGCTGGCAGGACAGCAACCTGAAGCAGTTGTATTGAAAAACAGACAAATAATACCTTTATGAAAGAGCAGTAAGAGTTTATAGTTCATCTTTTACTTGAAGTTTCTAATCAGTTTAAACAGAGTGAGAAACACATTTTTAAAGGAAACGCACAAATGCAGAAAACAAGACAAATCCTTTCATGACGTGTTTTCCGATTAAAATGCCTAGACATCTAGACATTACTTTTTCATAATTCATTGCTTGTCATGATAGCACTTGTTCTAGGGTGAATGAGAATCAATTTTACAAACTGCTTTCTCCTCTGCTGCTTCAGATTACAGATTATATGAAACTCCAGTACAAAAATATGGTAAATATTGAAATGCAACAGCTATTAGCTATTTTGTTTGGTCAATTCTGTAAGCCAGATATTGTCCCCCAGGCAATGTTACAGTCTTATATTCAAGAAACCTAGGTAACTCCTTTTGCTAAATATTCCTTTTAGTTTAGTAGCACCTTCAGTTAGGAGGACATGAGTTTTTCCTTACAAATCTCATTTTCCTTGAATTGATTAATTAGCTAAATTTACATTAGCTTTAATTTTTTTTTTTACTCAAGTTATAAATATTATTTCTTTTGGAAGTTATTTCCCTTAATTATTAAAGAATAAACTGATGAAAACTAGATAATTTAATTGTTCTTACTAGCTTGGCTTCAGTAACCAAAATCAATTCAAGGAATTGCACAGAATCCCATATAGTTCTCTCAGTGAGCTTTTTACTGATATGTAGTACGAGGCTCTCTGTAGAACCCAAACCCCATGCTTTTCCTTCCCAACTTGCATTCAACTGCCAAACTTCAGTTCAAACAAGTAGCAGTGAAAAGTTTAAACACTACTAATGCTAAAAACCACATCTCCTAGCGCTATACACAGCAAGAGCAAGACTACTGCATCCATGCCCACCCTCAGCTGTAAGTCAAGTCACTCATCACAACCCACCCCACCAGCAGTTACTACCCTTCAGGTATTCCAATTACACAAGTGAGTCATCCCATACATTGAAGAGCAATCCCTAACTCAGTCAAAAGCAAGTGACAGTCGATATAAACTGTGTTTGTAAATCAGCTGGGGGCGGGCTGGGGTGGGCAGCATGGGGAAATCACACTGTTAGCTCAGCTGCCGGATCTAAGTCATCTTTGGGCTTTCCTGAAGATGGGGGAAGATAACCAGTCAACACTGTGATGATGGTAAGCATCTTCAGTCAACACTAGAAATTAATCTATAGCCATAAGCCA
Organism: Buteo buteo; assembly: GCF_964188355.1. Taxonomy (NCBI): domain Eukaryota; kingdom Metazoa; phylum Chordata; class Aves; order Accipitriformes; family Accipitridae; genus Buteo; species Buteo buteo. The sequence goes on along the minus strand of NC_134171.1, from coordinate 70,311,747 downwards.
TCTCAAAACTTAAGTGTTGCAGAGCTCTGATGTTCCCATCTTAAACAAGGACTTTTTACCTTCCAATTTTAAAAGATTTCAACAAATGACATGTTCAATGCTACATTGCATGTGTCTGGAATTCACTCCTAAAGGAGTTTTGTATATTGAAAGAAGCATTCGAGAAAGAAGTTTTCAAAACTGCTCCAGGTCAGCCTGTTTTTATTTACATGGGAAGTCACTGATCCCATTTAATTCACTTGAATTAATGTATTAAATATTGGCTTAACTGTACCCTACTATAATTAACAGTGGTAATTCACTTCAGTGGGATCAGAGTTCAGATATTGAATGCTTTCAGTGATCCCAAACTTACTTTCTCATTTCATATATAATTATGTATGGATTATATCCTCTAGCAGCATCCAGTATTAGCATCATCTTAATTACTTGTGGGTTTTTTTCCCCTCTTCCATTAAACTAAACCACGCTAATACTGTTGACTAGCTGCAAGAAATGTTTATTCTGTGGTGCAAGTGGAGAAACTGTCACAGGTAATTGTTAGGCTGATGTAAAACAGCTTGTTGAAATGTCAGCCTGGAACTACAGCAAATATGTCACGTGAAGGATTACTTAAAATTTACTTCAATGAACAATGTTTAATGATGGTTTATACAGTTTTATAAAAGCACCTTAACACCTTTCTGATCTAAAACAGAACACTTAAGTATTCCAAACCAACAGCAGACCACCCAATACTTTTGCCTGGAAGCCTCAGCAATCCCATCTTTGGAGGGCAGTGTACATACTCTTAATACTATGAACATTTTAATTGCATTTAGATTATTATCTCATGCTCTGGCAAAAACCTATTGCATTTAATTAAAGTAGTAAAATAGTGTGGTTGTTAAATATTAAATAAACAGCTATTTTTGTGTATACATGCAAAGGAATGCAAAGCGTTCTTGTAATCAATCGATCAGTGTTTAATAACCACTTACATATCATGACAAAATTTAGGAATAAGAGCCCAAAGTTACCACTGATTAAACAAGTCAGGCTCTTGAAGCGTAGCATTCTACTGCATGTTATAACCATGTACTCTTCAGAGCCCCAAACCTGCACTTCCCCCATGTAGGCAAGTATCCGCTGATGTCAATCTGGGGTCACTCCGATGATTGCAAAGAATTCTGATGCATTCCGCTTAAGCTGCAGAGCTGGATGGTAAATTCAAGAAAAATATCCACTAAAAACAATCTCCATAATTCATTCACATACCAAAACTCAGTAACAGCAATGATGAACAATTATGCTTTCAGTTAGACCTGGCATAGCAACAAACTCTTGCTTTTTGTGTTACTAATCCAGATCCATCCTGAAAATAGGAGCTATAGGACCGCCCCCCCCAGTCATTTTGAAACAAAGACACATATTTATGGTTGACAATGTGTGAAGTCTTCAGGATTTCCCAAGTTTACTACACTAGCTTCTGACTCTCCTTCTTTCTTTATAGGACATAATGTGATTCAGCCGCAATTACTAGGTCCAGGCTTGTCACCCTGACTTACTGCAAGCGGCACTGCGCCCTGTAGCTAGCCCAACTTACTTCACAAGGTGGCCATATAAGTTGCCTGAGCACCTGTTTCACTTGCAGTTCTTGCCTTAAGACAATTACAATTATAGCTGGCTATTGCTTTGGGAGAGGTGTGGATTTTTCAAGCAACGACCTGCTGCCTAGAGATGTGGGTCACTTTGTACTCGGTGAAGCAAGGATTTGCCTTCCCAATAACCAGTAGCTCTCCATGGTCCTTCAGTCTCTTCAATCGCTTCATTTATTGCACACGAGTTCATGCAGTTTTACTAATCAGTACTAGTGATCTGGACATCTGGTGCTCTCTCTAGTGTATAAACAGATTTCAAGCCTAAATCATGTTTCAATCATTTCCCTTAAATTATTATAACACAGATGAAGAAAAACAAGTCCCAAGAGTAAGACTCACTTCAGCTCTTGATCTCTCTTCGTTCATGTCAGATCAAGCCTTTGATTCTCAGAAAACAACCTACATGCCAACTCTACAATAAACACCTAGTCTGGCAGTCTTCATGTTGGGTTATCAATAACTTGAGCTTGAATTAGAGCTCGGAGCACTCCACAGCCTAGTAGCATGCCTATTTGTGAAGACTAGGGCAACTACAGAATTAGATAGCAAGTGATGCTTTAAGCAGGTCACACATGTCTAAGTAACTGAGGGTCTGGGCAAGAGCCATCTGAAGTCTAAGTAATGTACAGAGTAGCTATAAAAAAAGAATTTTTTTTACATCAATAGAAGTCCAGTATTCTACATTTACACCAAACAAAGCATGGAAAATGGCATGTACACAGATCTTCAAGCCAGACTGCAAGCTAGTATTGACACCATGTGAAGCATCCCATATGAAACGTAAGGTAGCTTATCTCTCTTCCACTAAACAGTATGCTATGCCTTTTTGGGAAGATGAGAGCAAGCACCAAGGCAGCAACTGAAGAGCTTTAGTTGTGCACCTACAGACACAGTGTTGGCACACATTTCCCCTACAGATTGAACTAGAACAGTAAAACCCAAAATATAGTTTAAATTTTAAATGGTATTACATACAGAAATTGCATTATCGCAAACTTTGTGTTTAAAACAGTATCATTATCTGAAAAATCTGCTTCACGGTGAAAGAAGATAGACAAAGGAGATATGGCTTCAACTTCCAGCTCTGCCAGAGACTCCCTATGTGAGCTTAAGCAAAACATAAATGTTTTGCTGTTCTCCATTTTAGAAACCAGGAGCAGCAAATACCTCTTTTCTCCCTCTCCTGCCATCTGCCTTTTTTGTTTACACTGCAGTACTGAGAAGACACACAGACATGACTTAGTCAAAACACAGTTACTCTCATTCATTTCAACAGGAGTTTCTCAAGATCCTGGTCACTCAGTTATGTCCCTCTTCTTAGTGTCTACAAAGAGAATTAAGCCAAGGCTTAATTAAAAGAAAGGCTTTTTCACTTATGCTAGGAATCAAATTTCTGTTCTGCGAGGCAGAAAGGCCTAGTGTGATATCTTCCAAAAAAAGTTTTAAAAACCTTAAATTACTACTATTTGAAGTGATGATTCAGATTACTGCCAAGTCATGATTTCTTAGAACAAATACGTCTTCCATTTTATGTCTCATTTATTTCAATACTACCTTAATCTTATACTACTCAATATTTATCAGATGTTTCTCATACAAGAGAAGAGAAAGACTACTTAGCAATAACATCTTAGATGACAACACAAAAGGTATGGAAAATACAATCCAGTAATCAAGGAGTGATATTTGCTATATAACACAGCTAATCATAGCAATTCACACATAATGTACTAGTAGTCTGTTATTTATCCCTTTTTATGGTAGTCTAGTTTTCCATTAAGTCCATTTAGGATTATAAACTGCTGCCTGCTTTGACAGAGAAGGACAATGCTCCAGCTACAGCTTGCGGGGGGGGAGAGCAGGGAATAAATCCACATTGCACAAGTTAAAACAAGATGATTCCTACCTTTCATTTCTCATCTACCCTATAATTCTGCTTTTGATACTGCAATTAAACATAAAAGTTCAGGATATACTTTTATACCTTGCCTGAAGTTAGAAAACTGCCAACTTTTCAGCCAGGGTGCAACCTGCAATTCTCTTTTTCTTTAATATTAGCAAGTGAAGAAAATGTAAAAAATGCAAAATTTAGAAGATTGAGGTAAAGTTATCATGAAGTAACACTACTAGTCAGACTACAACAAAAATCTGAAAACCTAAGACTTAAAAGTAACTGTAATTCAATATGCAAAAGGACCTAACCCATTACTCTGTTGAAATTAATGAGCACTATTCCATCAACTGTAACCAAAAACAAGTAAATTAAGTGCTCATCCACTTACCAGAGTGCATCTTCAAAAAAGCAAAGAAGGCTTTAGAGATAGTGTTTTGAGTCTTAACTTGAATTTTTCTATAATTCATTCTTAAACAAAAGAGAAAGTTCATGCCTTACTAGCTTTTATAAATATCTCTGTAGTTCCCTTCAGTTTTCACATTAGTCACAGGGGACTATAAATTATTAAATATTTTAAGGTATGGCCACAATAGGCCATCACAGAATAAAGGTGGTCTCCTGGCTACCTCTCCCTTCCCTGATAGCATTACCCTCAGCATATAGCTCTAAAGAGTTTTATAATGCTTGAGAAACAAACAACTCTGAACTCCCTTGGTTAAGTTTCTTGGATTAGTTGCTATTCGATAAACTAGCTGATTTTGATACTGCTGCAGTAGTAACACAAAATCATCCACTATAATCTCAGTCTCCAGCTGAAGAGTACCAGTGTAAAGAAGGTATGTGTCTTCAAAGACAAGGTTTGTAAAAAGAAATTGGGACATTACTTACGGGTCTGCTGGGAAAGTCTTGTGATTTAGGGTACAGGAAAAGAGCCAAAGCCTCTGAAACATCTTTCACACAGGGACATACCTATAGCATACTGCTCGGATCATTGTTTTAGTTAAAAGCTACTCGGGAAGCATTTAACCTTTATTAGCCTAAAGTATTGGCCATTACTGAATACAAATATACACTTTCTTCTCCTAAAACCTTTAGATCCAACATGTCACTGATTTGAATTCAATTCTAAACTTTAAGTATCTTCAGCTAGCAGTCAGCTTGCTAAAAACAATGCTAAGATTGTTTCTATTTGACAAATAGGAAAAAAGTATTTTCTGAGCATAAACCTTGTAAAATGTTTAGTTTTATAAAAGCTCTCTTTTTTCCATGGATCAATATTATTTAAGATCAGTTGTCTTTGTAACCAGTACACCTTACCCTTTCAGATTTGGAGAAGCAAGCCAAAATACTCACATAACTACCCTAACATTTAGGCACAGAGTTGTAATTCTTAGCAAGCCGCATTTGTGAATATCTGATTATTTTTTATCTCATCACTTTGAAGAAGCAGTCTTGTTTGCTCATCATTAAAAGTATGCTTTAAGCTGGCAACAAGTTGAGAACTTGTCTTTTCTTAGCACCCCCTGAAGTTAACATTTGTAAAACCACCTTGTAGGGCAAATTGGTCAATTGCTGACTTTATGCTTTTAAGAGATATAGCACTGTATTGATTTCTACTGAGAAGCTGACAACTCTGACACACTAAAGACTACAGATTCCCAGGACTTGTCTCATTCCAAACAGCAGCCAAAGTGTGCATGTGGGGAAAAAGAAAACAAAATAGTTAACGAATGTAAGATAGTGTTAAAAGATGCAAAGGAAATTTCATTTTCAGACTGAGCAGGAGAATATGAGAGATAAGTATATCAAGCTAAAATACTATTCCTGTTTTCACTAAAGCCTGCAAATTCATGATCAATATCAAAACAGCTCTACTATTCCATCAGCATTATTTATACTAAGAATGTTTGTTTTTGTGAATTTTCACTGCAAACGTAACTCATTCTGGCTTTTCTTTAGGTTTACCATTTTGGATCTCTAGCACACATTAGCAGTTAACTGTAATTCACAGCACTTATTGACACCTTCCAAAGAAGGATGCGGCTAGGCAATATATAAGCTTTAACTAAATTAAGATTACAAGACCTTTCCGTTCTCAAACTCAAGTCTTTGGAAAAATCTGCACCTTCAACAATTTTGGTGCTTAGTCACATAAAATTGCTCTTTCAAGTGATAAGATCCCAGTCAATTTTGTGTCTGAAAAAAATGAGCAAGGAAAAAAAACGTAGCAGCTAAGTACAATGTATGCGTAGTAACTTCCTGCAATGGTTTGGCAGGCCATTTTGTTTACCCCAATTCAAATACCAAGTACTATATCAATACACAAAGGCAGTAACTTGCTTTATTTTCAGACACAACCCTCTAGAATCTCATTGCTTAACTATGAGAAGCCTTATATGACTAAGCACCAAAAACATTAAAAAAAAACAAACGTTCTTGCACAGATATTAAATACCAATGCAACATACCTACAACAGTTACAAAACAACATAGAAAAGATTTAAGATGGATTTAGAATGGCCACTGCACTTGTTTTCAAGTAACAGTGAATATCAAAGAGCAAGACACAAACTCATTAGTAATGAGTTTGCATTTTTATACTGCCTTTCAGACATGGTCACATATTATTTTGTCAGCAGCAGTTGAAGGAATTACTAGTTGTACTCTCGCTTTTAATCTACTCCCTCCCTCATCATGACTCACTGTTCATTCCCACAGTCTTACCACAGATTGCTTGCTTCCACCCAATAATATGAATATACTTATTTTAAAGGACCAAGGAAGGACCAAGGATCTGCTTCACAGATTAATATTTAGTGAACAGCAATGGAAGCATCGAAAGAGGCTCAACCATGGAAATGGTAATTTCTGACAATAAAGTAGAAACGAAATATTGGAATGCACAGCTTCAGATTGGATCTGCTGTTGATAGAAGAATAAACTACAGCCTTAACCACTAAAGAGCCTTGGGCACCTTAACATCTACTAAAAGACTGCATTAAATTTAATTTGTAAATACAGTTTCCCTCCCTAACAGTAAAGCTTAACATCATCCAGTTTAACATAGGTATCATAGGTTCTTAAAACCTTGAACACCATCTGTGATTTCAGAGTAGCAGGATAAGTAGTCAAGCTAGATTTCAGCTTATTCAATTACACTGTCAAGAATAACAATTCTGAATTTGAAACAAATACTGGCACCTATCTTGTATGGACATAGGAACCCTGAAAAAAAAAAAATTATAAAACCAGGAATAGGTCTCTACAGATCCAAAAATTATGCCTACTGAGGCAGGGGCAGAATAAGCAGAACAAGACTGCGCGGACAAGGCTGTTCCTAGTCTACTGATGTGCTGGTTTTGGCTGGGATAGAGTTACTTTCCTTCATAGTAGCTAGTACGAGGCTGTGTTTTAGATTTGTGCTGGAAACAGTGTTGATAACACAGGGATGGTTTAGTTATTGCTGAGCAGTGCTTATACAGAGCCAAGGGCTTTTCTGCTCCTCACCCCACACCACCAGCGAGTCGGCTGGGGGGGGCACAAGGAGTTGGGAGGGGACACAGCCGGGACAGCTGACCCCAACTGACCAAAGGGATATTCCAGACTGTATGACATCATGCTCAGCATATAAAGCTGGGGGAAGAAGGAAGGGAGGGGACATTCAGGGTGATGGCGTTTGTCTTCCCAAGTAAGCGTTAAGCATGACGGAGCCCTGCCTTCCTGGAGATGGCTGAACACCTGCCTGCCAGTGGGAAGCGGTGAATGAATTCCTTGTTTTGCTTTGCTTGCATGCATGGCTTTTGCTTTACCTATTAAATTGTCTTTATCTCAGCCCATGAGTTTTCTCACTCTTAGCCTTCTGATTCTCTCCCCCAACCCACCAGGGGGGAGTAAGCAAGCAGCTGTGTGGTGCTTAGTTGCCAGCTGGGGTTTAAACCACAACAACTGAATAATGTTCTTCATAGAGCAGTATTACTTTGACTTCCTTAGCCTAAAGATAACGGGTGCTGCTTTGAAATATGTACCCTTAACTTGGACACATTTAATTGTTTATGTAACCTTTGAACTCCTACCTGAACCATTCTTGGGGATGGTTCATGCAGAATGTATTCATGTCCACAAAAGACCAGTCCTTGAAAAGAACTGATGAGAAAATACATGCATATATTATTGAAGCATGCAATAAATAACGTAGCATGACATGGAAGATAAAAGAAAACTTCAAAGTATCTTTGAATCAAAGTATTTTAAGTGTTACTGACCAGAGTTCAGAATTACCACAGAATTACCTGTGGTAGAATCATTAAGCAGGGAACAGTGGCTTAACAATACAAAGCTAGGATGGATAACTGCAATCTTACCTTCTTGGAGAAAAACAGGAGAATTACACACCTAATAAGAATAACTGGATAAATCACGGGAGTTTTGTGGGTTGTTGTTGGGGGGGGGGGGGGGGGGGGGGGGGCAGGAAAAAAAATGAAGTGGTACATCAAAAGTACAAACTGTGCTTCAAATAAGTGAATAGGAACATGCAACTCCTTGACACTATATAATAAAATCCACTGAACTGATGGACTTGGTGAAAAGCACGAGTTCAACCAGCTTCTGCTGGACAGGAATTCTGCTGTTGATACACCCTTTACGTGGAAAGGTAAAGTACCATTAAGGTGCTCCTAAAATGATTGAATCCACATTTAAATAGAGAACTCTGGCTAGTCAGGGACTTCTCTACAAGGTTCATTATCAGGAAATGCCCATTTTAATTACCCTCCTAAAGGCTACAGAATTCAGCCAGAGGACAAAACTGTTCAGTAAACAACAGCTAGCTTCATTAAGTATATAAAGGATTTCCACAACTGAATCTTTATCCTTCTTTGACAACCTTCCCATCTTCCTCTATTTCACCTTCTTTCTCCTCTGGAGGATGCTGTATCATTGTTTGATGAGCCTCCACTACTATTAGCCTTTCCTTGCTCACTATTAAGAGTGTCAGAAGTTTTCCTTGGCTGAGATTAGTCTGGATTGAACATCAACTTTTACAGTGCTAGGAGGAAGAACGGCTTTGATCAGTACTGAACATTTTAAAAGAAACACTTTACTTCAACAGCCTCTCTTTCTAAAATCTACTTAATTTTTTTAAAAGGTGAAATAACTAGTAATTAGATTACGAGACATTAGTAGAGGTGTTATATATTCCTACCCATAGCAAGTAGACAAAGCATACATTTTCCTTGCAATGTTCTTTACTTCAAAACACATTAAAGAAACTCCATGCTATGAGTCTGAGATTACCTTGTGTTACACACTTGAGTTCTCAGTACTTTAGAAGGTGCATTGGACCTTCAGATTCATTCCTACTGTTATTGTAGGATGTTGGAGCATTCCTAACTCTCCTGTTTTGAACAGCTATCACATTTAGATGACCTAAACTCAGTATATCTATATTAATGTATATACTATATTGAGTAATTTGGAAAGGTTCAGTTTTCTTCATGCCACTGTCATCTTCGTTGCATTACTGGTCACTGGAACAGGCTCCCCCAGGAAGAGGTCACAGCATCAAGCCTGTCAAGAGTTCATGGAGCATCTGGACAGTGCTCTTAGTCATATGGTTAATTTTAGGTAGTCCTGCAAGGAGCAAGGATGTGGACTCTATGATCCTTTTGGGTCACCTCTAACTTGAGATATTCTATGATTCTATGATCTACTTGACAGTTACAAAGAAGGCTAAATCCATGCAGACAGTCATTAAGCAGAGGGAGAAAAAACCTATACAGAAAAGGGTGCAACACATTAACATAAGCAATGATGAGAAAATACTACTGGTAATGTCTTTAAAACTTGTCTGTTCAAGAAGAATGCTCTTTAAAAAGAGCAACTTTTAGGTAAAAGACTCAACAGTAACACTATAGAACAAACTATTTCAATACATAATCATTCGGGGAAGAAATCACCCCCACCCCCCCCCCAAGAACTGTATTATATCAAATCAATTATTGATTCTCGGTCACAAATACATTCTTTTAAAGTGCCCAGGTTTTTTTCCTCTCAGATAGTACAAGGGCACTCAAACTCCAAGCAAAAGTAATGCAAAATTACAGACTACAATATACTGTAACACAAGATAATCTTTATTTCAAAATCGTACAAAGTATAAACACAAAGATATAATTACACTGAAGTAAACCCTGCTCTTTAAGTATTTAAGTACTTAAGCAACGATACTGCCATCAAAAAAATGCCTTTATTATTTCTCAGTAGGAAATTTTATCTTATTGAACGATACATCATGAAATCTATTGTTGTACATCTAGGAAATTTACCAATAGAGCTCTCTTCCACTGGGGTGTACACTTTGATTTGTCTCATGTGAGTGTCTCTTCCATTTTGGTGATTAGCTAGAACAGCAATCTGAATCATAAACGTGCGAATAGGCTTCTTATGAGTATCTGTTAAAGGAACATGAATCCAGCCGCTTGGTTCCACTAATTCAAGTTGCTGCCAAAAACAAGACAAAAAAGCAAAACATTCAGAAACAGTTAACATACTTAATATAAATGATCACATAAACCTGTTTAATAGAGCAGAGTCTTGCAAATCAGATTTTAGTTACTTTTTCAAACGAATCTGAAATAGTACAGTTGCTCATAGCTAATTTACTGCTCGTGTAATTGGATACAAATTAATTTGGTTGACTACAGTTGTGTTTGCTTTTGCTTTCCAGAATCTACCCTTCATTTTGTGCCTTAACCTTCAAATAAAGATCAATATAAAAAAAATACAGACTTGAGTACAAATCAAAGAAAGTCAAAGCAGTACTATTTGGATCTTGTTACTGAAGCACACTGCTTCAGAAAATATGACAGAAAATATACATCTTAAAGTGAAATTGTTTTATCTAGGTACTCTGAACTAAAATATGCTAGAATGACTTATACAGGAAACTAAATCCACACAAAGTCTGGTTTTCAGAAATTCCTTAGATTATTAGGGGGACTGGGGAAGAGGAAAAGGAAGGTGACAGAGGAAAAAAATACAGGATAACTCACAGACTTCATCTCACCTATGTGGACAAATGCCTGGCCAATTAATAATTGCTGCACAGCCATTTAATCACATTCTAAGGTCCATTTTGACTTGGCTTTTATACAACAAGCCAAGTGTAATATGATTTTTTTTTTCCTTTTTTAATTTTAATCCTACAGAAACCAATGTCAAAGCAAGCAAAGAATTGCATTTCATTAACTCTAAACCACATCACTGACACATCAGCATGCTGAAATCAAGCTAGATGCTATGCAGAAGTGTGGTAACAGCTTTTGTTTAAAGCTAGTTGCCCAACTTCAAAGCACAGCTCAACACACATATGGAAGAGCACACAAGTAAGCAGAAGTCGGGGGGGGGGGGGAACAAAACCCAAAACAGTTGTCCACAAGCAAGTGAATTTCACACAACTAAGCAAATAAGAAAGCTGTTCTTAGCAGCTGAGTTCCTCTAAGGAAGATCTACGCTTTGAGCAGCTTAAAACTCCTGACTTTCTCCTGAAAATACTGCATGACAAGCATCCTGTCAAATGCCTTGCCTTTGCTGAAGCTTTCAAAAGACCCATCTGAGATCTGCTGTTTTAGAGGCAGCAAAACACCCTGAGGGAATGACCCAAGAAACAAGTATAAAAAAAGGTCGATAACTATAAGTTTAAAGAGACAAAAAAACCTCTCACACCTCCACCTTAAAAAAAGAAAGAAAAAAAACCACAACCCAAAACTCTCCACTGCTGTAGGCTCTCCAACAGATAATTTCCAAAGCATTAAATTCCTTAAACCTTAGCAGCAAATCTTTTCACTCTGGAAGCTAGACACTTCCAAACACACATTCACTTATTTCTTGTAACCCTGTCCCTTTCAAAAAACCTACAAAATCTTTTTTTGCCTAGGAAACTTCAGGTAACAGCTGGCTTTACAAAGTGAAAAAAAAATATGTACTGTTGAAGTGGCTTTACAAAGGGGAAATTTATCATGCTGAGGTATTAATCAACAGTTTGAGCAAGTATACTTTCCATCTCCACAGTGAACAGAAAGGATGAGGATCCCAGTAATCTTTTATTCAACTAGTACTAAGGTAAAGTGGCTATGATTTAGAAGAGAATTAAAAGGCTATTGCTAATTAAACTTGCATATACAAAAAATGTACCACTTTCTATAGGTTGACATCACTGGTTTCAGACAGTTCCAACATAGTTCAGGTTTGCATGCTTTATTGGGAAAGAAATGGCAAAGACTGAAATGATGACTCCATCTCCAGAACCAAGAGAGCTACCAAGGGATTGGCAAAATTGGACTATTTGTACAAAAGGAAGTCGTATGCTTATTAAATTCACAGAGAAAAATCACATCATTAAGAGCCTTATTAGGGTCATAAAGGTAAGCATTGGAAAGTTATGAGTTGCAAAGGTAATTTTACTAATGTAATAAGATACTCGTATCTTATTACATAAATAAACTTTTGATTAAATATTTATCAATGCTTTGTTTCATCCCTGTTCAATGGGACATGGTCATATGTTTTATTTATAGCATGTTATTTTTCAGTCCTGCTACAAAGGCAACCAATTATTTTTCAGTCCTGCTACAAAGGCAACCAATTTCTTCACAAGCCTTTCTATAGAAATGGGACAAGTAATTTCTACATCTGTAAAACAGGCAATCAAGGCATTAGGTTAATTAGATTAAAATATTCCCTAGTTCCAGATGTCAGATTTCACATACTTTGAACCCGATTTTTATTGTCCTTATTAACACACAGTATTTTACATAATGTTTAGCTCCCACCAAGTTCACTTGCAATTTTAAGTGTCTGCATTTCTGCAAGTTGATAAGAGTTCTCAAACCAGCCACTAGAACACACAGTATGAGCAGCCACCTACAAACAATTATTTAAGTGCAACATGTAAAACCACCACAACTAAGCACAGATTGCAAGCAACATTCAATTGCCTTAGCCACAAAGCCTTTTTTTTATTCCTGAAATCTCTGCTTCACTTACTCCACATGTTCCAACTTCTGTAACAGATGAATACACATCCTTTATTGTACAAAACCTGGACTTATCCTCAGAATAGACCTCTTTCCAATCAAATAATTGCTTCTTGGACAAAGCATGCAACACTTGTGATGAAGTTGGAGACTGTACTACAATGTATCAAGTGCAAGAGGTCTGAGTTAGACTTAAATGTTCAAAAAAACTTGATATTTTCCTTCTAAATAACATTACTGTACTGTGAGCTTTTTTGAGTAACTTTAAATTGATGCCTACATAGCTCAGTAAAATGATTAAAACCTTCAGATCCACTCAAATACTGAAGTCTAAATACAACAAAACCTAACAATTATTATCTGAACATCCACTAGAAAAGGAAGTAATAATTTGCCAGTATGACACACATTTTCTGTGACCAAAGGAATGGTACAAACCAGACACACACACATACTCCTAAATTCTTCTCCTCCACATCTGTCATGCTCTTTCAGATGAGTGAGACAGTTTCTTTTTCCAGAGGGCCCAGGTCCTTCACCAGGGAGAAGGAATAGGACATGGGAATAGGCAGTGGTGGTATAAGACAAAGTACTGCCCACTCTTAGTTCAATGTCAGCACCCAGATCCAGCCGTTACAATTCCTAGCAGAAGTGGGATGAAATATGCAGCTCTACTCTGCCTGGAGCATTCCCAGTGTGAACAGAATCTAAAGGAAACTTACTGTGAAGTTTTAAGAAAAATCCTATTAAGCCCATGCAAATGGCAATCTTTCAAAGCCTTGTAAACCGGTCTGGAAATTTGGGTGGATTTTTACAGGGAGGCAAAAGGCACATCCTCAACACAAAGGCTGAACTATTGCCAAATTTCAAATCCTTGCTTCAGAGCTTGGGGGCACTGGAGCATCAAAGAAGGACACCAGAATATTCTCACACAAGCAAAATAGCATACTTTTCACTAGCCTTATTCTTGGAACAGAACTGCTTTGGCTGAAACTTTCAAAAAAAAAAAAAAATCAACCCAGAGCAGACATCTGGCATGGAAAAATCTGTCTGAACTGAACTTTGGCAAAAGTTATAAAAGTAACTAAGAGTTAAGCCTTAAAATGGAAAGGGTCATGCAACCTTAAGTACAGGTAGCACTAGCAGCTCTACCTATAGCAAATACTATACTTTAAATCCATTCTGCTTTGCATGACTTTGCTGTCAACCCTGTTCTTCAAAAGCACTAGTCACTCTGTATACATATATATATATATACACACACAAGTTTCACCCCAACTCTACAGTGCAAGTCCATTATGAGAAAACACCAGATTAAGATTCCTCCTGCATTTTTTCCTCCTATGTAGGTCATTAAGAATCAGTCACAATTAACTGGATTTCCAGGACAGTTTTGAAAATCAGCTATATTATTAGTTATCTGAGTGAGCAGAAAGAAACTTCCAACTTTTAATTGATATGTTTTACCAGAAAAGGTTAAAAAAGGGAAACAAAGAAAAGAATCAATGCAAGTTCAACATTTGTAGCTTGGGACAGTTCCTGTGGCTCTAGACTAATCTTACATACAATATACTAAAAGCCTAGGGTTTGTTTGGGGGTTTTGTGTGGGGTTGGTTTGTTGTTTGGGGTTTTTTTAATTTACTTCTAATACTATAAATTTCATGACAATTAGCAAACAAGAAGAGCATAAGAGTCAAAATAAAAGAACAAAGGGATAAAAATTGAAATGGAAAAGTCACTCACTTGTTCTTTGCTGCTGTTATATACTCTTATCTCTCTCTTCTGCTTTCTCTCTGCTGCTTTCTGATTTTTCCTGTCTTCTGCATGCTACAGCTTTACCTTTGAACATATACTCCCACTCCAGTAATCCATGTTATTTCGAAAGCCAAAGCAGAAATAATGTTCTCAATGGAAATCTCCTCCCCAGCCCATTTAATAGCCCTGTTTCTTCACTTTATTGTACAGTCCAGAGGTTCTACACAATTCCATATGCATTTAGCAAGGCTACTATTACACTAATGGGTGTTCTACCATAGAAGATGCAAACCACACAACAAAATAAAAATAAAATTAAAAAAAATAAATAAAAATCAAGGCCAAAGCAACTTGAGGCTACACTTCAGAAAGATGACTGAACATAAGACCAGAGCTTAAGAGGAAGCTTGTTCTACACTGGTATTGTTTGCCTCCTTATAGGATGGGAAATTATTTATCCAAAGACAGCTTTTCTAGTGTACTTAATCCTACTTAAATTTAATATTGACCTCTTTTCCACTTTACTCAGTGATAGTCTGCTTAAATTCTGTGGTGTCTTCAAAGTAGCATATAACTCAAACTGCCACTTCTACTAGGCTTACAAACCCAACCCAAGTTGTTTGCTATACTTACAGTAAGCTAACATCCTTGAAACAATACATGATTTTTGTTGCCCTATAAAGATATCTCTTGTGCAGATACAGAAATCAAAAAAAACATTTTAAGTAGTTACATTTTCAGGGTCATTACAAACACATCCCAGAATGTATGCGAGACAGCGCTCCCAGATTTCAGGGGAATAAGTTTTTCTGTGCATATATAGGAAGAAAAAGCAGTCTGTTTTCTTCCCCTTGAGAAAAAAAATCCTCTTCTCCACACATGTACTGACAAAAAGCTGAGAATTACTGCTGCCATCGTAGCTTCAGCATGATACAACATGATTCTGAGATGTTGGTACCTCATCACATTTCCATTTAATCATCTGTACTACCACATCCAAACGGCAACATGTATTTCTAGTGGCTATCTCTAAAACAGGCTGTGAAACCAAACAGCATTTGATTTTTATTCCTTCTGCTTTTCTCATAAAACTGTTAAAGCTGCTTCTTTTTATTTTAGTGACTTAGCCACCTTTGAAATTAAAATTAGTTGCTAGACTCTTCTTCACAAATATAATTTTGCCTTTTTATGTGCTGAACTAGTTCTTACCATAGGTATATAAAAAACCCTAAGTTTTTCAAAGCAGGTGTTCTCAATAAATAATGTATTCTTCCAAGCAGAAGATGATCATACAACTAAGTTCCAGAGGAAATAAATGCTATTTTCAGAAATTAAGTATTTATCAATACACAGACTTTCTCCAAGTGATCAAATATGGGAAAGACTTTCCCTTTTTAGCCATTGTTTTTTTACAGCTATCCAAATATGTTTTCACAACAACTGGCAAGGATAAAGAAGGCTGGCTGAATTTCCAAAATTCTCTTTCCATAACTGCCATGTCCTACCATATAGCTACCAGAATTCAGAATCAGTAGACCTCTGCATAATTCCAAGTATTGGAACTGTCAACACATGGAGTAGCAGAGCTTGGGCTTCAGCCATCACTTCACTTAGGAAGGAAGAGAACCAGTTAATAGCAGTGATGCACCAGTTCCAGCAGAAAAATGAAGCATGTCCAAAAGAAACTTCGCAAGTTCCAAGTGAGTCAAAGGAGGGACACCACATCAGCAGCTTAACAAGAAACACAGGAACATGCTCAAAGGACCCACTGTGAAAGGCACACTTCTTTGCTCTAACGAGGCAACGGCCACCTAAGGAGGTAGCTCTGTGGTCTTAATCAGTCACCTCCTTAAACGGTCAAGAAATCTAACTTCAGTCCATTAGGCAAGAGAAGTTTTCCATTCTTCCAAATAGCAGTTCCTGAAGGGTCTAGAGGAGCACAGTCCCTCCCTCAGGAAGATTCAACTATAGATTTGGGCAGACAGGAGACTAGTTGAGAATAAGCTGTATTAGGCAGTGAAACCTGCAAATACAAAAAATTCCTATCATATGTAAGCTTTTTGTTCAAATGAGCTGAAAAAAAAAAATAACTTTTGGGAAGACTGGGAAGGTTGAAAAAGAGAAACATCAAAAAGATCCTTGCAAAAAGTTTTATAAAACATCCTTCTTCAGACTATTCTGCTCCAGATTAAAGCAGTAAAAATTAACCAATGCCCAGGTGTTAGAAAGTTGTATCCAATTAAAATAAAGACAACTAAACACACAAGCCAAGCTAGAAAAAGTAAAGTTTACTGATACAGATTACCAAAATAAATATTTGTCACAGAATATGTATCTGAGCCTAAAGTAGCATAGAAGTCAACTAGACCACAGAGACTCTGAAAATATACTAGAGAAGTGCTCGATCAGCACAATGTAGGAGAGAAACACTATAAAAAATGACAAAATATTAGACCAACTTTTCACGAATGCACTAAATTTGATTTTGTTTTGCACAGATCAGTTTTCGACATCTTGCCAAGTTTCTCTCAGAATCATTTGTACCCATATAAATAATCAAATGCAAGTGTGCCAATTCAGTTTATGCAATTAAGCTGTTTGTAAGTGACAGTGTATATACGTCCAGAATCACCCACAGCTTGTCTTCATTTCACTCATTTCTGAACTGTTGAATAAAGAGGTAAGAAGTCTTGCAAAAATTAAATATTCTTTAAAAAAATGCTCTGTAAAGCAACACTTCTGCTTTATTACGTCAAGCAAAAGCAGCTCACCATCATCTTGAGGATCTTTCGCTGTGAACTCCTGGTAAAAGGCAGACATCTAAAAACTGGAGTTATAGCCTATGACGGGGAAGGAATCAGCTGAGACAATGTTATCCCTCTACAACAATCTTATCCTTTAGAATATGATTGGCCAAGTTTTAAATACACTTAAGTTGTGAAAGAGCAATGGACTGAGGTACAAAAAGGATTCAAACCACAGAAGATTTTTTTCTTCCCTCCCCCCCCCCCCAAACAATACTTGGTAAATAGCATAAAATCATTAAATTGGAGGCTAGTGTAATGCTTGGAACTAAAAATGTAATGCTTCTACACAGGTGTCACTGAAAACTTGCAATTAATTTTTAAATAAGACATGCAACTGGATGGATGAAGATCTGCAGACAGATCACTGATAGAATGCAAAAGCTTATTGACAAACCCGTCTGAGGTCTCATCCTAAATTTATTCAAAACATGCCCCCTCTCCCTCCAGCTCATTGCCATCATTACCAACCTGAGCATTAGTATGAGTTTGTCATGCCTCTCCAACAGGAACTCCGATATAGAATTGCCAGTGGGCACCCCCTTTGGGCATCACCTCAGGGACACAAAAATATGTTTGAAGAACAGGAATTCCTCAAAACAGCATCATGTAGAAGTGCTACACTGCCTAGTGGTCCCCTACATAAAAACAATCTTGATCCATTCTCACTTCTTTATGATTTAACACCTAAATTCCTACGGTTTTTTAGAACAGTGCAGGTTCAATCATGGCAGCTAAATTACACCACCTCCAAGAATCACAGTTACAGTAAGTAAATAGCTACTCTACAAAAATGCATTGATAGGTTCCCAGTGCAGGTAACCAGCAAGCCATATCCACCTTGCATGGTGGGCCAAGGATTACCATCTATGATGCTCAAATAGAGATTCTTATGCCGCCTTTCCAAATTTCATATTTTGATTACATAAGCAGCACAACACATGTTGGACAACGTCAGTGGGTTATATCACATTGCCACCTTGTAGGTCGCAAACAGGCATGTTTCTGAAGTAAGCAGATGATGTCAATTGAGCCATGATGCAACCTAAATTTCATTTAGCAGAAGCGATTGACCAGCCAACTCGTGAAATGGTTTCACTGACTGGCCCATTCAGATATTCTTTAGAATGAGGTGTCCTGATCAGAATTTCCCCATACAGTAAAAAAGCAAGGAACCATTGATTTGCTTCTGCCGATAAAACAATGCAATCTCTTCCCAGATGTACTTCATTGGTTCAGACAGAGTTTCAATACTACAACAGGAATAAACTGGGAAGAATACAGCATTGAAATTTAATCCATGAAGTGTTAAACAAGGGAAGTCAGGGTTTGCATTATTATAGCCCTCATAGTTTGTCTTTGAAATGTTCTGAAATCAGATGAGGAGCACAAAAAGAGGACAACAGTTAAGTCTTAGACATGAGGGGAGTCTCTGGTGAGTAAGCACGCACATAAGACTATTGTCAAATGGAAGAAAACGGTGTACAGTTGCTGACAGGAATGCTATGGAACACCAAGAATGTTATGATGCAGACTCACAGGAAAAACATGTGTTTCAAAAGTATCAAGTGATAAAGGATCATAAGTACTGATGCCTGCAAAAGGGTCAAGGGTGTGCTGAACTGGCCACATGAAAAACTCCTGACAGATGAAGTCACTTTGGTGGAAGTCCCACAGGTTGATACACAGATGGTCGGGACATGCCTGGAGGGGCCCCTGTCCGTGGTACTTAAGCAACCACTACCCTGCCCATCACTCTCACACTACTGCATGCGCTCACAGTACTTGCCAGCAACACTTGTGTGATCAGGGACATGCAGCCTGAGAGACAAATAAATAGCCTTCCAAATGCTCAGTTACTGTGGATTTGTCAACCAAAACTGTCTTAATTGTAATTTCAGAAAATGTTGTCTGCTTAACTCTGAGTGGCAGAAAAAGCAACCAAAAGAAAAGAAAAAATAGACAACAGTCTTAGAACAGTTCATCCTCCAGAATGTGGCTGAAAACAACTCTTCATTCTAGAAAATGGATCTGCAGAAACCATTAGGACTTTGTCACAAATTGTTTGCTAGGAAAGTCTCTCTGGAAAGAAAGGAACACTTCTTTCACATTTGTTGTGGCATATACACTTTTTTTTTAGTATGTTCTGTGAGGGACAACGCGTAGGCAGCTCAAAATTCAAGCAAAAATATATGTCTCGAGATGTATACAGTGTTTCAGAGAAGGCCAAAAACATTAAATAGGCTTGGACAGTTTGATCTCAAGTCCCACATCTTTAAAATCCTATTTTTTTATTGAGTGAGGTCTCTTGAACTTTTACATAATAGAGTTCATGCTTGACGCATCCATAAATTAAATCTTATTAGAGAAGGACTGCCTGTGTATGTTTTAGGTGGCATCCATCCTATCCACTGAAACTTTAGAAAAATACAAAACCCTTCTCCTTGTCCCTTTGGAGAGCAGTGTGATCAAATCAGCAAATACAGAGTGACAACGGACTCTAGCATGGCGTTTCATATGTGCATGTATGGAAACAAGGCCTAAAACTCCAAAGCAAACCTTCAACCCACAGCAGGAAGTCATCTAAGTTTAGTTTGGTTTCAGCTAAAACAGATTCCATCTTTACAGGAACCTGTTGCTCCAGAAGAAATACTGTCTCCAACTGAAATCAGCCGTAACAGCTGTGAAATTTTGGATCTCTGATTTAATGAAAAATGGTTTTCATAATTCATTTAAGAATCAGTCAAGAGTGGAGGAAGGGAAGGCAAACATATCCTAAGCTCATTAGTGTTCTCCTGCTGGGACCAACATCTCATTAACCAGCTGTCACAATAGACAGGAATGCCATAGCTTTGCAGGTGCACTGCTATTAAACTTTGAGAAGACTGCTGGTATCAGGGGAAATCCTTCAGACCTACAGGGACTTGGCTCCAACATGAATCTCAGTTACTTCCCTTGAGCTTGGCAGATAGTATGCTGAAGCTGAAAAAGCAACAACAAAAAAAATTCTTGAGCTTATGCTCTAGAGTGGTGGCCTGGCTGACAGTGTCAAAAATAGGTAATGCAGCCCAAAACAAACTTTCAGCTTCAGTTTGCCTACTTCTGACACACTGGAACAGACTGCATCTGGACAGTCTGGTCCTAAAAATGAATGGTAGAAAAGCTATGGTTTGCTGCAAGTCTTTACACTTTCCAGAATTCCAGTATTCTGAAAGAGGGATGGGATCTTTTTTTTGTTTGTTTGTTTACTATTATTGTTTTGGGGCTGTGTGGCAGAGGTTTTGGTAGCAGGGGAGGGGCTGTAGGGGTAGCTCCTGTGAGAAGCTGCTAGAATCTTCCCCAGCTCCAAGTCAGACCCACCTCTGGCCAAGGCCAAGCCCATCAGTGACAGTGGTAGCACCTCTGGGAGAACAGATTTAAGAAGGGGAACCTGCAGTGAGCAGGGGGATTGGAATGTGAGAGAAACACCTATGCAGACACCAAGGTCAGTGAAGGAGGGGGAGGAGGTGTGCCAGAGGAGGTGATGCCCCTGCAGCCCATGGACGTGAACAGTGGAGCAGATGCCCACTTGCAGCCCATGGAGGACCCCACGCTGGAGCAGGTGGATGCAGGTGGCCAAAGATGGCCGTGACTCAATGGGAAAGCCCACGCTGGAGCAGTTTGTGAAGGACTGCAGCCCATGGGAAGGACCCACTTTGGAGAAGTTCGTGGAGAACTGTCTCCCATGGGAGGGACCTCACACTGGAGCGGGGGAAGAGTGAGGAGTCCTCCCCCTGAGGAGGAAGGAGCGGCAGAGACAACGTGTGATGAACTGACTGCAACCCCCATTCCCCGTCCCCCTGCGCTGCTGTGGAGGGAGAAGGTAGAGAGAACTGGGATTGGAGTTGAGCCAGGAAGGAGGGAGGGGTGGGGGGAAGGTGTTCTAAGGTTTGGGTTTGCTTCTCATTATCCTTGTTTTGATTTGATTTGTAGTAGATTAAATTGATTTTGTTTCTTCTCCAAGTTGAGCCTGTCTTTTGCCTGTGACCATACGTGGTGAGTGACCCCTCCCTGTCCTTGTCTGGACCCACAAGTGTTTCTTTATATTTTCTCCTCCTCATCCCACTGGGGCCGGGGGGGATGAGTGAGTGAGCAGCTTCATGGTGCTTTGTTACCAACTGGGCTTAAACCACAACAATTATTTTTTTAAAAAACAGGGTACGATCCAACTGAAATTATTAGTAGCTCAGAGTATTAAAGATACAAACAGAAGAAAGGAAACAGTACACTTAAAAACCCACAAAAAACTACTAGAAAATATATAGCCAATACTGCACATTTAGAAAGTGCAAATTTCATTTAGTGAAATCAAACATTTTGCACCTTTTGGGAAGCAATTCAAATCATAAAACCTTATCTCACCGCAGTGTTTTTTTCATTTTACAGACAAGTAACTAAGGAGGACGCCCCATATACACAAGGTAACAGGTAAAGTATCCTACTAAATAGGAGTCTAGCAGATGATTACCAATTGATACAAATAATTTGGGGTATGCTGTGTGACAATACAGAATAGACCAGAAGATTCTCCAACAATAATATGTTTAAAGGATTAACTGCTGTAAAAATGGAGCAAATGATGGCATAAACATGGCAAATGTGATCCATAGGACTTTCTTTTAAAACCTTTCCAGTAACTTTTACCTGATCAGAAGAAGACAGGAAAAAACAGGGAGTCTGCTTTAAAAAAACAAAGTGTCAAACACAACAAAACAAAGACAACCCTACAATTTCTCAAGTTAATTCCAACAAATTAAAACTTTCTAGTCACAAAATACAAAATAGTGACAGAACTATCAAAAAAGCCATCTGGTTAAGTATGTGGACTAAGGTTTTCATAACAAAGGCAACAGGGCACAAAGTTGGTAAAAACTGCTTAAGATTACACATTACTAGCCTTTTTATTTAAATTCTTATCTTAGTAATGAATTTGAGATCCCCACCCCCACAAAGCACTGAAAAGCCTTAAGATTTTCCAATTCCTGTACAAAGATCTAAAAACCTTAGCCCCTCTCCAAAGCAACATCGATCCAAAATAAGGACATATCTCCTACAATTTCCAGGTGAGTCAGGCTGCTCTCAGGGAAGATAGTAGCACTTCAACCATCTAGTGAAGAGAGGTAGGGAAAACCAGGAAGTAGGATAGCAGAAAGTAAAAGAGCAGACAGCTATACAAAGAGAACAGAAAACAGACTGAACAAGAACAGCAGAACATGCTACAGAGCAAAGAAGTCTGAAAATATATTAAAAAAACCCCTCTGAAGTTCAGGAGAATTTACATTACAAATGGGACTGCTGACCAAATAATGGAACAAGCTGTTAATATTGGCGGCTGCCTTTTATGAAAGGTAACAGAACACCACAGAATCCTACAAGAAAGGAGAGAATAAGCAGAATTTCCTGTAAGCAATGAAACAAGTGCTTTAAAAGAAAATCCTACAATAGCTACTTGTTAAGCAATGGCCTTATACAAGATGACCTTAAGACAAATAGAATTAAGACATCAGAAACCAGGAGATAGAAGACTATAATGGAAGAGGGTCCCATCAATTTTTCTAAACCAGAACTGCTGGGTACAAGCAGAAACAATATAAATGGACTGTATGGATGCACTGCACAAATTTATTGCAAATGGAAGCTAAATGACTGAAAACACTACTGGGAAATAACTAATCTTAGAAAAGGTGCAAAAGTTTGCAAAATGGATGAAAACTGTACTTCTGATGTCTGCAGTTCCCATTTGTTCTAACATATATAATGGAATGATATTATGTTTGTGTGAAAGTGCAAAAAAAAATCAGCTCATAATTTACTTTCAAAATTGTTTAGCCATATCCAGGAAATATGTCTAGACATAGCTACAGTTAAATTATACAAAGAAAGTATCTGAAAAAAATCAGATTATGCAATGAATATTAAAGATTTAAGTGTCTGAAAACTAGCCACACTGAGTTAATCCTATGTCAAATCATCTTGAATAACAGCAGAGATAGCCTAGTCATTACACTTCATAACTTGCACTTTGCATCCCAGAGAATGCTGGAATGCTTCAGAAAATTAATATGGGAAATGAATAAATATAAGAAAATGGGAATATCATGATTTTTTTTTTTTTTTTTAAAGTCAATAGTAGTAGCAGCAGCCAGCTGCTAGCTTTCAAGCACCCATTATAGGTGAGGGGAAGAAGGTACATCTAGAACAAAAGAAAAACATTCCCCTCATCGAAAAGGGCTCTTATTACACATTGAAGAGAACTAGATTTCTGATCTACCAGAAGACAGGCCCAGAAAACTGCATGGCTCTAATATTTTATCTGTTACACAAAAACATAGTTCCTGAGTGACTTTAATTGTTAGAAAAAGACCGCAATAAATTATACCCAAGTGCTACCAAATTAAAAAATCCTACTTATTCTTTACCAGCAAGAGGACAAGTTGTTGCTTTGTAAAGACACAAAAACCACAAGGGTTAAGCGAAAGCATTTCTCCTGGTTCCACAGGAAGGATTTGTTTCTGAGGAAGTAGAGAATAGAAGAGGGTTGCCTCTCCTAAAACCAAGGAATTTAAAGACCCTAAACCTATGTAAATAATCCCCAAATCCTATAGAAGTATACTACAAACAAGTAAAACATTTTTGCATCTGGATAAGGAGTCTGTGGATGCAGATGCTCAGTAAAGGCAAGTGGGGCAAAACCTGATAAACTGTAACATTACTCAAGTTCATTATAGCTTGCCAGATTTCAATAAGCAAATGCAGAGTAACATTTCACAGGATACAGAGCAGATGTAATGCTCAACTCAAGGAATATTTACTCATTGGAAACAAATGCAAAAGACTGTTGTGAAAACTATTTGTGTAAATTTAAAATGCAATGTCTCATCTGAGAAAGATCCCAAACTCATAAACATGTCTCACTGGAGATATATTTTTGTACAAATGAACTTTAAAAGAGAAGAAATAAGAGTATATCTGTCAGAGGTTCAGCTGGGTAGTTTTATATGAGCCAGAATACACTTTCATAAATTTGAAAAGCTGGAATCAGGACTGTTGCCCAATGGAAGCATTTAATTTTACATCTACACACAATTTCTTTTTCTTTAACGTACTGGAACAGATGCAGTAGAGTTTTTACCTTTTGCTTGTGCCTTCTTACAAAGCCATATTTAAGTGTGTCCAGAAAAACGCAAGGCTATGCTTCACTGTTTAAAGTGGAGGTCAGACTCTGGACTCTGCTTCTCTCAAGCTACATGAATTCTATTTCTTGACTTCCTTCTAGGAGTCAAAGATTCTTCAAGTCACCATTCACTCAAAGAATGTACAGTTCAAAAAGATATTCAGATGGAGCTATACAGTGTTGGGCTAATGACTACCTTACTGCAACAGCATGTCTACTATAAACAGCAGTCTGGAATAGTCTTAATGCTACATTCAACAGATGTAAGAATATCAGCTCTTCAGCATAAACTGTATGAAAATCAAAATAAAATTACATGTACGTTCCTGAGGAATGAGGAAGCAGTGGAAAAAACAAAACACAGGAATGACATAATTGAAAACTTGCTTACCAATAGGCCTACTAAGTCCTAAGTCTAGAGCTACTGTTGAATATCATCTTACCGCTTAGAGATGTGAAGTCAGTACAAGCTGATGGAATTGGATTACAAATGTATGTGACTTACTTTATATCTTTAAGTCCTGTGGGTACATATGCTCCTCTGCTTAATTTAATTCTGCTATGTGAGTAAATCTTTATCTCCTCACGACAGACAGTATAAATAAAAAGAAGTTTAATAATTCCTCAACAGAAGTTCTTAACCCAGCAGTGCTGGATTTACCCAAAGCCAATTTATGAAAACCTCTCCATTAAACATGGCAACCATCACAACAAACCTGTTCAAACAGAAGGAAGCCTACTTGAAAGTTTTACTAAATCATCTCTCCTAATACAAAACTGCAGCTCTTTTTACAACAACAAAAAAACAAAGTATGATTTGATTTAACCTTACTAATTATCCTCAGTAATATCATCTTGCTAAGAAGTAACAAATGAACCTCAACATAAGTGAAACAAATTAGGATTTCCTGCATTTGCTAGTAGAAGTTATCCAAAAAAATCCTTCATACACATAGTTGAATTTGACCTCTAATAGATACAGAGGAGGGGGGAAAATTTAAAAAAAAAAAAAAAAAAGCATAGTAAGTATTAGGGGCTAGATTTTCATGGTTCACTCAAAGACTGAGAACAGCGTTCATAAAAAGCCTCGATAAAAACTGTCTTTGCTAACATTCCTTTAACATGAGACATAAAACACACCAGAACTCATTCTGAAATAAAATAGAAGCATGAGATAAACCTAGTTTAGGAATTGGATGAAGAAGGCTAGAGAGCACAGGCCCTCAAGCCAGACACATAGGCTACATTATTGCTCTCATTTCACCCTGCCTCGCGTTTTCCTGCAGAAAATGGGAAAATCCTGGGAAACGTTTTTCTGATTCAACTGCATGATCTTGGTTATCTTATGACAGATTAAGACAGAGAACAGTTCTCACAAAGAAATAAATTATCCTTCAGATCTATAGAAACATTTCCATGCACTACTCGAGATGAGGAACAGGATAAAACCACATTTGATTCTGTCCTGCCCACCCCCCACCAAAAAAACAGCAAAGAATACGATGTAGACACTGTCTAGCAGTGTTCTCATTGAAGCTCCTAGCAGACACATGATCCCCGACCAAAATAACATTTCAGCAATCAAAGGAGCAAGATGTAACTCTAGAAAGGACTGTCATGATAGCAGCTCTGAAGCAACTGAATCTCTTGCTCAAGAGCTCTCTATTTGTTCTAGATACCTATCACTTGCCAGGTAGCGTTTTCTTCCAAACCTCAAGGATTGCTTTAACTTGTCACTTTAACAGCATTCCTTTCCATAACTACTTTCTTAATGGCCCTGTGAATAATCTCAGTTTTCTACTAAAGTGTTAAGCTTCAGGAATAACAATAATAATAATAAAATAAATTAAAAAAAAGGATGATTGTTATGAAACCCTCCTATATACCTACATGAAAGACATTTGTTCAGCTACTTTTCCCTGAAGAAAAAGCCTGACTTTTCATTTTTAGAGATAGAGAATAATATATTCTTACTACTGTTAATGCATGCTAAAACTACTTGTGAATTCATGGATATTTTTGGTTGGTTGTTTTGGTGCTGGTCTGACAAAGCATGGCACATCCAGTGCATTTTATGGATTTGTTGTGGGGTTTTGTTTCGGGTTTTTTTTGAAATCTTACTTAGTAGCAGCACCTGATAACTTTACCACAAGGCAATACCTACTACGAATAGTTAAATCTGATTGAATTTGTACTGATGAAAATAGAGATACTTACAACATAGAAACCACACATAGGCCAGAAAATAATAAGTGGTGGACCAATTAGCTCCTAATTTCTTCTACATTGGGGCCACTTCCTCTCCCCACTCCATTGCTAAACTGTTAAAGAAGACGGGTTAACATAGGCATGGGATGTTCCCAGCAGCTGTTGCCTACAAGTTAAGTGAAACAGAAAATAAGGTGTGGTGCACCAGTTGACCAGCACCAGCTGAGATGACATCACAAGACTTTCTTAGTTCTTGGGTATCCCAGAAAGTTCCCATTCCTTTTCCCTTCTTTTCTTATGCTTAAATGTCAACTGCTGGCTATCCTCTTTGAAGAGCTTTAATACGGTGTTAGTAGTAGCACCCAGAGGGATCAGAATCAATCTTTGATTTTACCTTTCTGCACGTATTTAGCACTTCTCACCGTCTGAAATTATCTAGTAGTCCCTCTAAGGATTACCTTCCACAATTAAGTCTGTGAAGACAATCGGGTAAATCAAAGCTGATTATTTATAATTCACTGACTTTATCCTCCCAATCCTGATCCACAGTTTATGGGAAAAAAAAAAAGCTCAGATGCCACTGCAAGATATTTCCAACTAGCTAGCAACCTCTCCAGAAAGAGAAAAGCAGGAGTGAATGAGCAACATCTTACTAACACCTTTGACAACAAGGAACTCGGTTTTAAATCTTTCAAGGAAGATACTGGCATTCAGTATCGGACTCCCACGGTGTTCTTTTACATATAGGATTCAAAAACAGAGTAGGTAACTTTGGATTTCTCAGGTCTAGGGAATGTCAAGGATGGGAAAGAGCAAGGTTGTAGAATGTGGTGGGAGGAGAAAAAGAAGAGGAGATAGGTAAATAGCCCTCTATTTAAAAATTTCCATGTAGTATGCAGGGCCCTTCACCACAGAAAAAACATCATTTCCCTTTCAAATACAGTTCTGCTGATATCAGAAAGCACTTCTCTGAAGTCCCTTGTTCCAGACAGTTTCTTCAATGGTACCTACCTTCTTGCTCTGCTAAATAACTGGTAAAGGCAGGTGTCTGGACTCCTCCCAGAATACTCATCATTCCTCCCCCAACTTCCCCAGAAGCCAATAAATGATACAGTAGGCAAACAAAGAAAGCAAAGATCTTCAGCTTTCCTTAACTCAAACCTTGAAGTCTTATGTGACCAGGAGCCTCTTCAAACATCCAAGAAAAAAGCTAACTGACAATCCACTCAGCAATTTCCCCTTGGGGACACACACAATTAAACTTGTTACCAGAAGCTTCCCTTCACATCTTTACAAGCAAGGAAAACTAAGAGACATGCATTGATGTTGTTACAGCAATTAAAACTGTACAGAAATTCAGAGTGCAGGCATTCCCCTTGTCAATGATCAAAAAAATCTAATTCTGTGCCCAAACAACCTGTTGACCTAATTTCTGCAATGGATTGTAGCACATTTGTTCACAAGAAGTTATAAAAACAGTAATATAAAGTAAGTAATTTGCTGTTTTAACATAGAAGACCACACCTGGGTGGAAAAGCATTATGCTTTAATCTGAAAAAGAAGTTAAGATAACCTACACCTAAGAACTAGCCTACTATCATATTGATAACAGTAAAAAGCAAAGACATACGCTTCTGCAATTATTTCACTGAACAAAAGACACATGTATATAGTTCTGTGGCCCTATGACATGATCTTAACCACAGTTGAGGAGGGCAGGAACAAAAATAACCCCACAAATGAAGTCAGTCTGTAATATTTTTTTAGATAAAAAACCAAAACCATAATTTCTGTATTGGCAAGCATACACTGACATCATTTGCCACTGGTAATTATACTAGTAGAAGGACTTCAGGAGTGTTTATTCAGTCAGATAAATAGATAATTATCTTGAATATCAAGGTAAACTATCACACTTTACCTAGCTTGAACCTTATAATCTGGTTTAGAATAATTTCCTTTTCTCTTAACTTTTACAAGTCTAGCAAAAGACTAGAAACCGTAATCATCTGTCCCTGTCCCTGCAATAAACAGTTTGCCTGCCAGGGTCTCCAACAATATGTCCAAGTGAAGAGAGATTAAAAACAAATGAGAAAATAGATGTTGCTGCACACTACAGTTTGCAAGTGAACAATATTACACGTTTCATAAACTACAGTTAAAATGAATTCTGATCAACTGAGGGAGGTGATCTAATTGAGCACCATGAAGATATTCTAGATGAGCCTGCACACTGAAATCCAGTATAAGCTGTAATGCTGGATACACTTGTACTGTTTTGAAATGTCAACTAGACAAGACATTTACATTAAAAAGATAGTGGGAGCAAGGGGAGGGGAAAGGAACAGAAGGGATTAAAATATTGAAGTAGGGAAACTAAGTATTTGAGTCTCTTCTGACATGCTATCACCTTCACCCACCTTATTCCTCACTCCCATGTTCAGTCTTCAAGCAGAACGCTTAAACGAAGGGAAGAGCATTAAGCTCTTTCTTGATATGGTTTTTATGTTGCCAAAACCAAATCTCTGCTTGCTTCTCTTACTTCTGAAGCATTTATGATTATCTGCAAGAAGTATCTAGTGAGCCTACACTGGTAAACTGTAATTAGAAATCCCTACAAACTTTGAAACACCATTGACCAGCAAATGTCCCAGTACACTCTCCAAACACAGAACCTTTATTCCAACAGGAACTTTCAGTAAAAAATGATGTGTGAACAGCAGACACTGATGTTCACACAAGCATACTGCATACAACCCAGCAGGCGATTTTTCTGTTTTTTTTGGATTATGCCCTGGAGGTGCTGGCACAATGGAATTTCAATACCATAATTGCTTATTTCTCTGTGTGCCAGCCTCTGAAATAACAGGTAAAAAAAAATACGCATAAAACAAACATTCTCTTTTTTAAATTACAGGAATCACAAAATAAAGTGTTTTTAATTCTCTAGTTCAAACGATGTAATTTATAACCATGACACAAATAGAGAAGAAGCACAAAAGAAGGGAAAATATAGAAATAACATAACGTTCCCAAGGTTCAGTTTACAAGGACCTCACACAAAGTTTTTTTTTTTTGCAACTCTTACTAGAAACAGTATTATTTGCTAAAAATGCAGTAGCTGCCAAAAGCTATGATCCATCTAAAGCAAACATGTTTAAGATGGAAATAGAGTGTTAATGCTGAAGAAAGACAGAATTGAGTATACAAGTTTTCTTTTAAAAGCATTGAAGCAACTGCAGTACAGTCTTAAGTTTGTTTTTCATCTTTCTGAGCAAAAGTTGATTGCATTTGCAGATAAGCACCTAAATTAGAGAGAAGTACATTAAGACAATAACAGAAGTAATCAAATTTCAAACTTTCTAATTAAACCTCTTTTTCCTGCAGAAGGTTATTGGGAATTCAACACTAGCCTTGGTTCACATGATAGAACAATGGGAAAATTTTCCGAATGGTTGAACGCTAACCCTGACAAGTGTTGAGAGCCAACTACAATACATTATATGGTAGCATAACCTGCCACCCACGTTGCTGAGAGAACAGCTTTCAAACACATGCACCGAGCTGTAAAACCACAAAATCCCTTATTACACATTGTCCCTTACTTAAGGTGAAATACACTATCCTCCCCCCCCACCCCCCTTTTACAAATCCTGGTGCTTTTTTTAAACCTTCATCTCTGAAGTTTATTTAGCAGTTAACTAGACTGTTTTTCAGACTTTTCTTTCCCAAATGCCATTTTTCCTGTTTTGTTTTCTAACCAAAATAAAATCATGTTTTTATAGTACACAGTGAAGCCTGTTATGTCTTTCACTGTTGCCTTTTTTTTTAATACTACTTCCACCTGTGTGACATTATCCAACTTTTTAAAAGGAAATGTCTGATATATGACTAACTCATTTGTGAAGACTTATTTCTGGAGTGAAATACTTTCCTTTTTTTAATAAGATGATACATGACTCACCACTGGTAAAGTGAAAAATGGTCCGTCATGCTTTTGATTGGAAGACCAGATATTCTGTTATTTACTGTGATTCTTTTCCATTGTTATGCAATTTGATTATATTCAAAAAGATAAACTGCCACAGTATGTGTGGTTATAGACACTGGCATTCATGTAAGTCAACCAGGGCTGTAGAATGACAAACATACTCCACCCTCATTACAACATGCTGTGGTTACTAGCCAAACATCTTTGCCTTTTCTGAAAAGAGTATGTTATAATAAAAGCACACCAGCAAAACAAGTAATACAAGGGGACCTGAGATATGGTAAAAGTAATAACAATTGTGAGAAAACATAACTCTGAATAGGGAAAGTGAACTACTTAATGATTTTAGGAATGCATAAAACCTCATGCTACAAAAAAAGATTACTGAAAAATGCTGGTATATGAAACTTTCTTAGTTAATGATTCCCCCCTCCTACCCCCCTACCACACATATCTGCTGCTTGAATCATTGCATTCCAAGATAGTTAGAGGATATACACAGTTTCTTCAGGGGTTTTCAGTTGCAACTTTGCTGGCAATGGTAATTTTATTTGCAAGTGTTTCTATTCTACTGACAAGGTCAATTAGTCCAACGAACTATTGGTTGTTCTGTCTGATAGCTCAGTGTACTTATTCAAGCAAGCACTTTCATAACCCACAATTGAATGCAGACAGTTACCCTTGTAAACACGACTGTCCACAGGGATTTTCACTACATTTTGGACATGTAAAAGAAAAACATGCTTTTCTTCCCTCAGCCTGATAGCACATAAGTTTGATTACAACTTGAATTTCAGGGAGCAGGGAGCGAAGGGCAGGAGGGGCTACTGTTTTAAATATATGATCTATTGTACCTAAACATACATATTTGGACCACTTCCTAGGAGCTAAAGAACACAGACATTTGATTGATCTCTCTAGGAGCTCCAAAAATTTGGTAATGCTATCAAAGAGAGTCAGATCAGCATCTCTTCTGTATCCAGGCATTAAAAAGAAAAAAGCCATAGTTTAAAAGAAACAAAAGAGATGCTATATGTAGCACTAAGGGTTAAAGGCTATATAAAATGCTTTCACAAAAGCCAGAAGCACAGGGGTGGGTGGAAATCAGCTGCAGAAGTTAGTAGAGTTAAGAAAAAAAAAAAAAAAAAAAAAAAAAAGAAGACTATTCCATAGCTCTAGCTAGAATCTTGTATGTCAACAGCATGGCCATGCCACTGACAAAATATGCCAAGAGGTAAAAAGTGACAGACCCTAGTCTCACAGAACTTTTATTAATACATATGTGTACTCCCTTCACCCTTCTTCTTGCGAAGAAGAGATTCTTCATTTTTACTTATTAGGAATGGTAAAGGGGCTAGTCTATTAGTATACTGCTCTTCATGATTCAAGTCTTCCCTGAACAAATCCTTCAAGAAACTACCATGGAAAACCAGCAATCTTTCATGGCTGTATTCTACCACTTTGGGTATTATACAGATACTATCAGAAATTGAAAAGCCTACTGAAACCATCTGGAAAGTCTGTAGTACAGGAGACAATCACAGAGGTAATCAATAAGGAAATACAGATTCCATAAAGCAATAAACTTGGTGAACAACACAGAAGTATACACAGTATATTAAATCTCTATTAGCTATTTAATCAACATTACAGCACCACTGAAAAGAAACAGCTTTTCTGAAAAATGTTACCAAGAAAAGTCGAGTCAGTATAACAAATTGATGAACAAATGGGAACAATAAGTTTTTAAGGACTGGGAGTGCTTTACTTTGGCTTAACTGAAGAAGGAACTTTATACATAAGTGTATATGGTTGTGGGGGTTTTTTTCAGGTAGATGTAAATTATACTAGTGCAAATCAGGCAATTCCAGACAGAATTAATTCATTTGAACAAGTGTCAAGCATTCACAGTCTGGTACCAATGAACATCACAATTACAAGTTTCAGTTGGTCAGGTATAAACTGGACACAACCCGCTGTGGACTTTGACTTAGGATATTGGTTCAATAGCATAGGTAATCTGCATAGACTACAAACAGATCACTTAACCTTCCTACAAGATGACTAATACTATTACCATTCTACAACAGTATTATCATACTTCGTACAAAAGAAGTTGGAGAATATGCTCATCTAAATTTGCAGTTGGTTTCCTATACTATTCTATACTTGCTATAAGGCCACAACTCTATCCCTACTTTTTTAAAAAATACTAATATAAAACATTCAAGTATTTGGCTCTGTCCCTCTCGCACACAGAGCACTATCTGCAACCTGTTCCTGTCTGCCAGAGAAAGGACTGGATTTGTTTATAGTATTGCAATTAAAATGCACTAGTGCAGAGTTGCCTTAAAGCCTATCAGAAATCCCCCATCACATTGGAGGACATACTCCCTGCATTGATAACGTACTGGGTTTTTTTATCTGAAGTTTTAAGCCATCCATACCGGAAAGATTTTTACAGAAGTAAAATATGTAACAAACAAGCTTTTTAAGAAATCTCTTCAAATCCTCCTACTAGAACTTCATGCACAGAAAAGAGATGTAACCATGTAACCAAACACTCCCTACAAAACAGATATTACACAGCATAAACAATTAGTGTCAAATTGATTAGTAAGTTATCTTGCCTTTTCTTATTGGCAGTGGAGAGAGAAGCTCTTTCACTTTTACATGAAAAATCATACACATTTTCCAGTTCCTTTTCCATGGTGGAACTTGGATCGAATAATCATGAAAAAGGTTATAATTCCAGGCAAGGCTTTCACATATATGCAAAATTTTGTGCTTCTGTCAGTTCCTAGCCTCTATATACTCGAGTTCCCTTGAGGAAAGCTCTGTACTTCATCAAGTTCCTGCCTTCCATGAAGCTGTTGCCACTTTCTTTCATATGGCTTTTCCTCTGCTTCAGAAGGTAAAGTCAGACTGACAGTATTAAAAATACAGGGCCTCTTTATGTACCCTTGCCTAATTGAGTCCCTCTGTGGCAAGAAAAGGTTCCTTCACAGATTTGTTTTTGAATGCTGTGATACAAAACAAGAAAAACTATCTTTCTACATACAACACATGCCACGGCATAAAAACAATGTTTAGTTTTCCTCTTTTTTCTTTAAGATCCAACAGAAAAGATGTTTATTTCTCTTAAAATACCATTTCAGAGCAAGGTAAGATAAAAACGCTTAACAACTTTATGATGTGTGGACCAAAATAATCTTCCATTCTTCAGAATTTTTCTAGATCTAACGGGGATCTCGCTATTTGTACACAAATACCTCATATGCACAAAAGGCTATTTCAATAACTGCATTTCTCACGACTACATAGTAAGCTCCATTCCAATGTATTACCATTCCAGGCTGTAAAAAGCAGGAAAACTGCAATCCTGTTCATAATTTCCACAGTTTGAAGCGTATATTAGTTGATTTACATAAGCATAGGAATGATAAGCAGGTCATATAATCTACAGTGATGATGACATTGGAGGGAACAGTGATGTTATGTTACTAAATTAGCCTTTCTTTTGTAAAGAGGGGTTCATGTGAACATCCTAATTGGTGACTCACAAAATGCCCTCTCTGCTGGAAGGTGGAAATACAGAGTACCAACCACACCAAATGGAAATAACACTACTTCCCAAACTTGACTCCTACCCTTGACATCAATCACAAGGCTTAATAACTAACCAATACCAGTGGATCATTCTACTCCCTTGCTTTGCAGATTGCCAGTACCAGTAAATTTTAGAAGTAAGGAACCTCCCCAACTAGCATAACAGCAAGATAACAATCAAAAAGAACTGAAGTGATGACCTCATCTGCAGCACATCCTAGAGACAGACAAGAAAGACTACAGCTTAAAATTCTATAAAACTAAAGCTTACTCAGTCTTTTCTTAGCATCAAGTGTAGTTTGCAGATAGCAGACTAAATAATTTTATTTGACATTCTGAACCCAAGGAATAATTAGGGGTCAGAAATGCATCTTTTCTTGTATAGAAGAAAGAACACAGAGGAATGACACTTGAAGCCTAGTCAGAAATCTAAATAAAGCAGTAACAACTCAGTACTCCCTCTTCGGACAAAAGCAGTTTAAAATGCACCTTAAGAGATGTTTGATCAGAGACTCAGAAGCAGTACACTTTCTTGATTCATTAGCTGGCAACAGTCCTATGACAAGTTAGCCTCTTCTTGTACCTCAGTATCTAAGTTTACTCCACATACAGAAAGCAGGTCGAGATTCCTAGCTGTTGAATTTCAGAAAATGTCCAGAGGAGTCCAGCCTCTTCACTACAATCACAGGACAATGTAGGAGTAAAGAGACGACAATAAGGTCAGACTTCCTTAACTACCTCTTAGAAAAGCCCCCCAGTTTGGGCACTCCTGTGGTTGAGATTTCCCTGCTCTTGTGCCGAATCTCTTAAAACAGTGAAGCAGTGGCCCTGTCCGTGGTGCTTGGTCACAACAGCACACCACCAGGGAGACTGCTCTCTGCTCATGACAGCTCTGGAGCACCTGGTTACAAAACACCAAGCAAGACCAAAAGGGCTAGAAAACAAACTGAAAACAAAATAGACATCAACTCAACAGAAGACAACAAAAAGCCAAAACAAAGGACTCCCACTGTTGCCAGCAAAGACATATTAAGATAACAGGGCTTTCACCTGAGTCTTCAAAATCATCTTCAGAACTGAGTCTTGTTGAAAAGGTTAAGTAGGCTTTTGTTCCAGGAGGAAAGTGTACAGCAACTGTTCCAGGAGGAAAGTGTAAAGCAGGCCTCTTCCAAAGCAATGTTTAATACTTCGTATCATTCTTTGATGCAGTCTGCTACATAGGACCTCCAGTGACAAAGTGTCTTTTTCCTAGGTATCCATCCCTGCGCAGTGACAGAGCATTGCATACCTATAAATGCTGTTAACCAGGGGAGTTACCCTGTTCCAGTAGCATTGCTTCAGACTGAATGGCTTCCAAAAGAAGCTGAGAGCAAACATCTTGCTTCTCTAGGTTACACAAAGCCACGATGCTATCTGTGTGCAGATTTTCCCTACTGCATAAAGAGAGCACATTCACAGCCAGAGGCTTCCTGTCCCCCCCTCTAATGGGGTACTTCTGATCTTTCCTTTTAGGCCTGAATATTAACACATCTTACCTGCCATGTGGATTATTACTACCCTTAAGCAACTTGAAAAGCAAAGCACACATAGCAATACCATGCACTAGCAATGGTTTGGTCCTATGACAAAGCTTGCCAGTTTCTCTGAACTACACAAAAAACTAAATGAAAAACATGACATACTCCAAATCAAAAATCATGGGGAAGTCCAAAAACTATGCTGGAAGAACTAACTCTTACTGGAATAGGAAGGAAATTATACCTATCTAGTCGCATCTTACCAGTTACAGCCAAGACATGTACACCACATTCTGTTGTTGAGTCCTCTACAGGGCACAGCAGAATAGAAGACTTTGTCTCTTTCAGAAGGGGTTCTGCCTCTTAACGCAACTTTAATTTTGGGATTAAACACCAATGGATTCTCAGATGTGAACTAATGCAAGAAGTGAGTAATTATTTTCAGGAAGTCTGACCCACACCCTCCCAGAGTGTCTTTTATATCCAAAGATGTAGAACTGGCTAATACAAGAGTTTACAGGTGTCTTGCTTTGCTGTGTAAAGTCCCTACATTATAGGTTGACAGCAGAAGCCATTGAAATTACTAGGTGAATATAAGCTGAAATTCTGCCTGCACTTAGCATCACAACACTTATACTTTTTATGGCAAGATGAACTGCTGATAACCTAAATGTCTTGGAGAGGTACAAAGGCAACAAGCAGGTGAGCATTATTTGAAGAGACCAGAGATCTCTTGCAGCCAACATCTCACTCACATTCTTTACAATGGATTACTTTTGTATCATGAGAAAGAGTAATGACTTAAATCACATACTGAAGAGTCTGGATGCTGTTCCAAAAATGCCTCTGTAGGCTATCTTGTCCATCCAGACTGTTTGGACCATTATGTGGGAGAACTCCGAGACTGGAAATGAGAAAATATTTGCTCTCCAAGTTTGACAGCTGTGATAAAAAGGCACTTAAGTCAGAGGAGAAAGCTTACTGCACACATCTTAACTGTAGTTCCTCCAGCTGAGCAAAGGAATAATACTGCCAGATTATGATGTCTGTTCTCACCCACAGGATGGGGTACAAATGACTTGTTTCTCAGATGGAAAAAAAAAAAACACACAAAAAAACCCCCACAACTTTTATTCAGAAAATAATTTCATCTTAGGTTCCAAAAAGGCCATGCCTACATACTAGACCATAAACTAAAGCTAAGCTTATATTAGTGATAAAACGTAGCCTAACAGCACATTGCATTGTTTTGAAAATTAGACCATTAGGAAGAAAACACATGGAGACATCATAGGACTTCCATCAGACACTAAGAGCTGGGCAAGAATCCATGGAAAAAATATAAAATGATTGAGCTGGATTTTCCACCCAGTTAATCAGTCCTGAAGCCAATGGAATCATTGTATAATTAAGCAGATTTCTCTAAAGAGCTCATAACAGTTCACACTGCTTTAATAACCCACCTATGTGTCAGAGAAACTGAAGAAAAGAGAAAGTTGCAGGACTGAAGGAAAATTTAAGAAACACATTCTGAATATCAAGCGGTTTAGGAAATATGAAAATAGATAGCAATATTTAACATTACAGTGGCAACAAAAGTTAGTCACCAGTATTTAACAGCATCAAAGTATTGTATCTCATTAGTAAGCAGCTTGACCATATTGTCCTCTCAGTTTTGAAGTAAAAAAGCATATGAGCTTGTGGTATGCATAAGAATTACTGCTCTCATGCAACATATTACAATCATATTAATATACTATAAAAGATACTAGTAACTTGTTTCATTTAGAAGTGCCTTTTTTAACTAAATACATTATATATAGAATCCTGTGTTTAGCAAGAAAAAGCTGAAGAAATATTGCCTGAGAAACTGCAGAAGACTAATATGCTTAAAGATCTATAGAAAAAAATAAAATGTATAATAACACATATGCCCTTAAAAGTGGAAGTTTGCCACTGTAGAAGAAACTCAAGTTGTTGCAGTTATATGTATAATGCTGTACTAAACATTATTATAAAAGGATAATCATTTAGGTATTGGAAGATTAGACTACAAGCACAAAATCAAACTGATAATTAAGGACAACAATGACATCTAGTGGACATTCGGAAAACAGACCCATAGCCTAACAAGGAAAAAGGTCCAGCTGCTGTTACTGTTACACAATGTGCAACTCCCAAAAATTGCAACGATGCAATTCAGAAGATTAAAAGACAGACTTTGCAGCTGATGAAAGCCAAAGTAATGTGGTGATTCATTTTTTTAAAATTAAATATTCTTTTGAAAGAACAGAGTCAAGACCCTTCCATTTAAGATTTAGGATACAAGTATAGGTCAAAACTTGAGGGAACATCACAAACCATTGAAAAGATATATATAGATAGATACATAGTGCCAACACAATAAAAGCATACGCATTTACTATACTTTCTACTCCCACTGCATCTACAACCTTCTACTTATAAGTTGCACTTGCTGGGAATTCAAATGCTGAAAAACAAAGTGAAAACAATTAAAACCACATAAGTAAAAATCTAAGCCACCATTTAGCACCTCCCTTTTCTCATCATTCCAATCCTGTTACTGTAATACCTGCCATATAAGGGAGGCAAGTTAAACCTTCCCAATTTATCAGCCAGTTTGCTGCTGAGCTCTAGAGAAGAGGAATCTGAAACACGAGGCTACCATAACTCAAAATTAACAAAGATACCTGCTCCTGAGTAACCTGATTAGTTTACAAGGTGGACATCTACAAAGATCATATTTTAAACCTGCTTTTACTATTTACCAAAAGGCTAGCAAAACCAAGCAGTTAAAGCAACTCAAATCTGATCTCAGTTGTTCCAAAGAAACTTTTTCTGTCCAGAAGCGTCACCTTGAAAAGACATTGGCTTTGACTATTACACTTTTGTAAATAAAAACATTAACAAAACACTACAAATCTATGTCTCATTTGAAGTCTTAAGCATCAAATGTCATATCTACAGAAATGGAAATTGGATTTTGCATCGTACTGTTAAAAACAGAAATACTGCATCCCTTCCAAAATTTCTACATCTCAGTGACTCTCCAGTATAAAAAAAGCATTGCAAAATATTAGAAACTATACTCAAAAGTAAAACACTATTTATGAACACAACTGATTATAATTTACATTAGACTTCCAATTTAAATTGGTATCTTGCTTGCTTTGTATATGATTTTGGAAAAGTTAGTGTTGCAATTCCGCTAGCTTTCACCACCAGTACTGGCTGGAGTCAGCTGTTAGCAAATATGAAACAGATTCTCACTTACGTGAACATTATCTAACCAGTAGAATACAAAGAAACTTCTTCATAACTGATCATCAGGCCTTGTGTCCCAATTTCTTTTTGCCAGGGTCTCAAAATGAGCTTTGAATCAGTTGCTACTAGTTAATAAGAGTATAAGCAGCCTCGAAAAATGAAATCCAGACTCCAAAGATATTTATGCACCATACACAGCCATAACCAAAACCTGTAGTTTTAAATTCTGATTCCTAGTGAGACTCAATAGCTGAGTAACCCATTCATGAAAAAAAAAAAAAAAAGCATGATTTCAAGTTAAGTCTAAAAATGCAAATATTTAAAAGCCAAGTCTCCCTTTTGATGTATGCAGTGCATAGTGTTTGCAGATATTTTAAGTGAGATCAAAGTTTAACCAATTCTAAACAGCCTGTTCTGGAAAGCCCCATTCTTTATTCCATTACAGAGTCTATACATTGAGTCTGGTTTTAACCATGATGGTACTGGAGCCCGATAAAAACAGAAACCAGCCTAGTAAATTTACAAGATAAAGCTAAAAGCAAACATCAAAATAAATGCAGCCATTTTCCCCCTCCAAGCAAGCACATTGCCATATTTTACCTCCAAAACCAATTTTACTACATTAGATGTCCTAATGAGAGAGGACTGTTTTAAGACGAAAAGCAAAGCATCATTGACCTACCCGGATTTCCTGGAGATTATGAAAGTTATTTCCTACTCTGACAGAGATTTTGCTCGGAGTGTAACTTTCATCAGATTTGTAGTCTGCATAAATACATAACGTCTTCACTGTTGTTTTTCTTCTGCAAGAAGCAACAAAAGTATGTATGCATTGTAAAGAAAAATATTCAGGATGAGTTTGTTGCTTGTTTGTAGTAGCTAAGGATTTAAATGTTCTAAAACTTAATACAAGTGTGTTTACTGATTTATAAGAACCCTGCTGTCAAAGCGACAAGGTGTTTTTCCACATTAAGTTATGCACAGAGTTGATTTTCACTGTTCTCCTTTGTCTGCCTTCCGAAATGCCAGTATACCAAGAAATACAAATGAAGGCCAAGATACCAAATAAGCACTTGTATGCAATAAAGCATATGTTTAGCTTATGAAATACGGGCTCTATTACTATACCAAAGAGTTCTCCAGAAAGCAAATAAGAAAAGGTGACAAACATCTAACCTTATCTTAAGAGTTTTGTTAACAAAAAAGGACTGAAAGCATTCTACACAAAATTTAATAGGAAAAGGTTTCTCAAAATAATCAGTTGTTAAGCCATACAGGACTACTTTAAAAACAGTTATCTACCCCTCAAATTACATTCAAAGACAGAAAGTCAGGACAAAAATGTCACCTTAGGTGGGTAAATGTTAAACTGTTACAAATTACATACTATTAAACATTCCTTCTTGTTGCTTATTTAGGCATTTAGTAACCATAACATTTGAAAATGTCATTTTTATAAATGCTATCTAACTGGCTTCTTACCAGTTGGGTAAGAGCATTAACCCAGGAGTCCTTGCACTTCCAAAATTCCTATCTTGGTGAACAGTAATCAATAAAGTTATACAAAAAACCCTAACCCATATAGAGT
Source organism: Buteo buteo (assembly GCF_964188355.1). Taxonomy (NCBI): domain Eukaryota; kingdom Metazoa; phylum Chordata; class Aves; order Accipitriformes; family Accipitridae; genus Buteo; species Buteo buteo. The sequence continues at coordinate 70,271,211 of NC_134171.1, read as the reverse complement.
AATTTTTAATACCTAAATTGGATGTTCACCAAATGAGGCTGTGATCCATCTGACTGCCAGTAAGTTTCTAGATTATCATCTCGTAACTGATCCACTCCAAATCCTAAGAAAAAGAAAATGTGATAGTCTTGAAAATCCCATTTCCGTGATGTAGATATCACAGACGTAACTTTTCTTCAGCTGTTACAAACTAAAGTACATGTCCTAAGTTATAACATATACGGCAACATTTCTAGATATCCAAATTGTGCCTATGCTTTTGTGACACAAAACTGAATCACGGGAACCTGTCAATCAAAGACACTTGAGTGTCTTTACATTCTTATCTCCTATTGAAGCCTGTGGTGTTTGAAACCATTCAACATGTCCTAGAATTCCAAATGGTTAAGTAGTAATTCATACTATTTGCAAGAACAATACTTAATGGTTAGACTTTTCCACCTAGTCTATAATCTTAAGTGCTGAACTAAAGGAAAATCATTAGCAGAGACCATTCATTTATTATAAAATTTTAGCCAAATATAACATTTTCTTTTCAACTAGTCTCCTGAAATACTTTTACATTTCAAGTTAGCAGCTAGAACAAGCACTAGATGCCAAAAACAGTATTCCTGAAAGTTAATGCTGTCACATTCAAAGGAACAACTCCAAATCTTTATTTTTCCATTCCCTCATTATCTGCCCTTTTACTAATCACATCCTTTTATTGATTGCCCACACTAGCTGCTGTTTTAATTCAGCAGTTGAAGTTTAGTCTGCAATAAAAAATTATCTTCACTCTGAAGCAACTAAACCATGATATTTTTCTCCAAGTAAGATACCAGGATATCGGACCAAAGACATTCAGCCTGAGCACAATATTGTGACATAAAGGGATCATTGACTCTAGGCTGCAGCAAGATACCCGATCAATTCCCAACAGATATTTCTGAAATAGCAACTCAACCACCTCAAATGAAAAGAATACAGATTTTCACATATTTTGAGCAGGTATAAGCTATCATTAACTGCACCTCAGGACCATTTACAATAATGTCATTTTACTTGCACTATTTTAGGGAGCTACACTACAATGGCTGAGTCCACACAAAGTTTGGACAGAACATTCAGGTTTCCCAGCTGCATGAGTTTTCTAAGTTAAAAATCAAAGATACCCAGGCAAAATGCCAAAGCATAGAAACAATTACACAGCGCTGGGTGTGCTTCTGCTCACATGGTTTAGTTTGTTCACTGTGCAAGTAAAAAAACCAATTCAGTATAAAATCAGTAAAAGGCCCGTTTTGTTAATATGAGATATTTCCTCATTGTAGGATCTCTGATACAGCTATAGCTTTCATATTGCATCAAATATAGACTAGGCCAAAATTATTTGTAGTGGCTACCCATACAGCTTACACTACAGCAGTTTTACTGCTACAGTCTGTATGTATGTCTTCTTGCCAAAACATAAACCACTATATATTCCAAGAAGAAAAATGTACATTCAGCTTTTTACATCACTTATTGTGATTTTACCTGGCTTACAGGATGAAAGAGACCAAACTGCTTGTGAGCCTATTTCTCTAACAGTACCAGTCCTCTCTAACTGCTTTGGATCAGCACCAGGTGGTGTCTTGTTTGGGGTAGTCATTTCTAGTAAAAGAAAACAAGCGAGTTAGTTGATACATTTTTAGCTTGATGGGAAAATTAAAGGGTTGTGTTTGTTCATATAGACACTTTAATTCTTTGGCCTCACACTTACATAATAGTCTACAGAATATGTGGTTTATACGTACACACATATATTCATATAAGTATACACTTCTACATGTCTGTAGAACCTTTTATTTATATATAATAAAATAATATAAAGTAAAAAAATAAAATACAACTTTAAATAGGAGGTTCCACATACATGTAAATTTTGTGTCTTTAAAAATTCAATACACACTTGGAACATTTATAAGGTATTTTGCTTGTATCATTCTAATTCATACATATAGAGCTAGTCAGGGTTTCAGGATTTGTTTTTTTATGGTTTTCTTTGTTTTTTAAGAAATTAAAACAGACCCTGTTGATTTAAAGGCTAGCAATATAACTTCATTTCGCCCCCCACATACACTTAAGAGTTTTCTTAATCCACACATTCAGAAGCCTCTTCAGAAGCTAGAGCAAGCCTGTCCTCCTGGAGATAACTTCTCTTTAAAAATAGGAAATGAGAGTTTAAACAAATCACTTAGTCTCTAATTTGGTAGGGATTGGTTATTGCCACATTTATCCATGTTCCATTTCCTTAACTTCACAACTTCATCTGGAATCATTAATATGTGACTTGCACTGCTCAAGTAATCACATTCAGTCTCAACACCTAGACTACTGCCATATATACTACAACATAATCATGTTGGGTTTCATATAGTATAGAGCACCTCACACTTCCTAGAAAGTAGCTTAAAAGACCTTTAAAAAAAAAAAGAAAAAAAAAGATTCCAAACAAACCTAAGTTCCATGCAAGGAACTACACTAAAGCTTAAATTAAACGTAAAGCACTCAAGAGTCAGGGAATTAAGAGTTGACTTCTAATCCTTTGCTTACATGCATGACATCGTATTACACTCTGCTAACCTCAGAAGTCTTCCAGTCACTCGCCTAGATAGTGAATGAGGTACTGAACTTGACTGATATCCACAGGATCCAGACCTTACCCACTATAGAAGTGATATAAGGCAGAGACAAGATTTTCTACGTAAGGATAACTCTGCAGTTAAAAACTTTGTCAGACACAGGAAATCTGAATTCTGTAGTGTACATCGCTGTCCGCACCAATCACTTTCTATTGGCCCTTGGCTAATTTTTTTTTTTTTCTTCATTTGGCAAACAGACTTGAGACAGACTTCCAGGGTTTTTTTGCTACTTTCTCATATACAAGACTACTGCACTCCTGACTACCATAAAAAATCTGAAGAAATAATTACACGTGTAGTAAAATCTAAGTATTGACAACAGCAAGTGTCACAAAAGACCACAAACAGAAAGCCTTGCTCAAACACATCCTCTCAGAAAGCGAGGTGAACACTACACAGCTAATCCTACAGATATCACATATATATTCATATAATTCACAGTTATACTAATCCCAATGCCATTCAATTAAGAAGAAACTCGTGCAACAAGATGTTTTAAAGTCCTTGCCCATGCAGCAAAGTTTTGTTCAAAAAAAAATCGACCTATTAAAAAAAATTAAACAGGCAATCCATTTAGCCATTCCTGTAACAAGACACTAGCACATAAATCTTCTCTAGTCACTGTATTTAGGTGTTGCATTGTCTGTTTTAAACTTTTATCAAATATTTACAATAGGCTTTCTAAAATGTAGTTGTGCTATATTGAATTGGCTACACCATAAACCTATGTATCTGAGAATATAGACTAGAATAGAAAATAACTTACTCTAGTTGCTACTTAATGCAACTTTAAATTTATTGATAGCAACAATAAAACTCAATGTCACAAGTATTCTAGTCTTCTAAGAATTTAAAACAGTCTTGGAAAAAATTACAAAACACTTAGTTCACAGCTACCTGAAAAACAAACATTTTTCACAGAATCACGGGATGGTTTGGATTGGTGGAAGGGACCTTCAAAAAATCATCTAGTCCAATACCCATCCTACACCAAAATTCAAATTATGTTTATTAAACACTGGGGAAAATATTTTCCTGGACTCATGAATTTTAAAGCTCAAATCACCTACTAGTCCAAACTCTGCGCTATTCTGTTACTTTTGTGACAATGAAGCAACCAAGAAAGGTTGAGTTGCATTCATTTTAATTCTCAGATTTATACAGAAACCAATAATGCTGTTCTTCCTACCTCTAAAAACATACATAGAAAATTCAACTTCAAAGTAAAACCAAATTACTCATTTGATACAAAACATCTTTTGAATATCATCACCAGCTAGTCTTCACACTCCTTCATTATTTTGACTTCAAGAGAAAATTAAAAACTCCAAATCTGATAGTCACATCTTCATTCCTAGAAATAGCTATTGTCAGATTAATGACAAACCCAACCTTAAGACATAAGGTGTATGCAAACATCCCATCAAAACCCACCAAAATAAGGTAAATGACAGAAATTACATTGTACAGTCAGATTATCTCAGAAAGTTGATTACACATGTTTTTTAGAAAAATTACTAGAATTTTAAAGTATGCATAATCCCTTAAGACAACGATGTTGAGATTTCTTACAAGCTTCAGCACACACAGGGAAGTTCTAAATAACTTAACACTGCCAAGATTTGTATTGCACTGGTTCACAAAAGTTTGAGGCATACATTTTGGGGGTCTGAAACATACTGCGAGAACCACCATCCAAGTTTCCTACTGTCTTACACTGAGCTTGTTTCCTCCCATCTAACAGGCAAAGCTACTCAAGATCCAGATTTCAACTCCAAACCACTGCTGGCAAATAAGTGAGGCACTAACTGTGCACTGGTAATGTCAAAGACTGAAAATCTTTAATGTTTGAACTAATGAGTTGAACTAACCAAGTCAGTTTTTCATGACAGAACTTCTGTTTAACCAGCTTAGTAACAATACGTTCTGGATAGCTTTGCTGAAGCTTCCAAATACTCTTAAGAATTTTAAAAGCAGAAAGCTGATGGAAGTACTAAGGAAAAATAATATAGAGCTCACTCAAGTAACACTTTTGGACATATTACTAGCAAAAGTACAAGTACCTCATTTTGGACAAGAGACAAATACTTACCATTAAAAGTAATTTAACTCACCAAATAAAAAAAAAAAAAAAAAAATCTTAGCCCAAGAAGATAATGGAATAAAGAATTGTTTTGTCTCCGCCCCCCCCCCCCCCCAAGGCTGTGTAAAAACAGGTAATCTGTCTAGAAGCCCTTCTCCTTGACATGTGCTGAAAAATGGAAAGACAGACTGCATCTATAGAAGCATTGGCTGGACACATCTCCAATTTTTCCATTCAGCTATTCCAAAAGATCATTAGTAGGCTGCTGTTTCCTTATTAACAATGTTAATATATTAATGCCTTGATGACATGATCAATGTCAAACTTTCATTTTGCCACTTTCCACTATATGGTATGCATATCCTTTGATCAAGACAAGCAGCTAAGCTTTTCTCCCCCCTCCTTGAACTCTTTATCCCTTGGCATCTTTCTTAGAGAAGTTTGCTCTCTTCCAGAGAACATCCCTGTGAGTAGCAGCCCATAAAGATGTTTTAACAAACATACAGTTTATAAAGAGGGTAGAATGGATTTAAACAGTTCAACAGTTTACCTTTCACAATCAGAACAGACAAGTCATTCTCAGTATACCGGTGGAAGACACTTTTAAAAGGTGCATACCTGAAAGCAAACCCTTCACTAAGCGCACACACACACTCTTCCGCATTACACTGAAGAGGAGATAGATAAGGATCCATCACAGTCCTTTCCTGCTAAAGCTCCATAAAAATCCAGGCTCAAGGAAACTTTTGCAGATTCCAAAGCAGTTTTCTCAAATTAAAATTTCTAATTCCACCACGTTAGAATGCACAGAACTGTTTGAACGCACACCTCTAAGGACCTTTGAGAGACCAGACTGTCCTCAACAGATGTCTGTCAGCAATTTATTTCAACAAAAGAGATTTCACAACCTTTGTGGGCAGCCAGCTTCAGTGTTTCATCAACCTAAAATCCAAACATTTTGCTTTAACATCCAACCCAAGTATTACCCTTCTAAAAACAAGCATGATTTCTTCTCTTGCTCTACAGAGAACTCGAAGACTAGTTAATCACTAACCTTTACATAGCAACACTTTTATAGATGAGGGCACTCATCAAATTTGCTTACTTTCTTCTTTTCTAGTGTGCCCATGCCTTTCAACTTTCCCTCACAAACCAAGTTTTATAAACCTAGAATTTTTGCAGAGTCTAGAGATCTACCTATTGTGGTTAAAAAAATAGCCATACCATTTTAGCCAAAGCCCTTATTCAACAGAGCAATCACTTTCCTCATCTTTATATTCAGTCACACCAGTTAACTTGCCAAAGTAACATTTGTCTAGTCAAAAGGACATCATATTATCGATTAATATTTAATTTACTACGCACTACAGTGCTCAACTGCTTTTTTGGGATACTGTTTGCTGTTCAGTAATACCCTTTCCACTAATTATGCCTTTGATTTTTTCTCTCTGTGTTCTCTTCCTCCCTCAGTTCTTGTTAACTGAGCTTAATTACACTGATTTCCAATCTGCTATCATTCTTCTCAAGATCATTTTGAATTCTGACCCTGAGCTGTACAGTGCTTGCAATCCTTCCAACTTGGCAATGTATCTATTTTGTTTTCACCATTACTGAAAACAATGAACATACATTCAAAACAGAACTCTCCAGGAAGACGTGTCGTGACATCTCCATCTCAAAAAGAATTATATACAAGTCAGCTTCAAATGCAATTTTTCAACCAGCTGTACAAAATCTCACAAAAATTATTTTTAGACCACATTTCAGTAGCTTGTTTAACATCAACCTGGACAATGACAGAAACCCTGTAAAACTCAAGACAAACCACTTATATTCCCTCCTCACTGACTTCATTGACTACTGTTAAAAAAAACCAACAAAACCCAACAACTTAGATCCAGACCATTCTCAACAAACCAAACTAGTCCAGTTTCTGTTTGCGCATTGTCTTTGTCTTCTACTTACTGACAAATTCTCTTCCCAAGCCACCTCCTCAGAATCTTTCAGGAGATCAAAGCACAGCTAGCCTTGATCTTTATTTTTTAAATTGTTATTCTGGTTGCATTCCCATCATATCAGTTTATTCAGTTTTAGCAAGTATCCGACTACAACTTTTCCAGTAAAACCAAACCAAGGCTGCAATGACTAGTCCAGCATTTTTGCAACATCCATGATCCATGATTTCTAAGACTGTTTTTCCTGTTCTTCTTAACAGAAGAGGATTTCATACCTTAGATGCCCTGATTTTCATACTTGCACTACTCCTTTTGCCTCACAAGCTCTCTTCCCTGCTCTCGTTTTCTTTGGATGAACCCTTGTTGGTTTAAGGCCTTTAAAGATCTCAAGATATATCCAGAAACTAGTCTCTTACTATGCTTCCTGCTTTTTATTCAGATGGAAGATTAAACAGTAACATTGAACATTCAAATTACTGATGTTTAATTAGTATTTCAAATTACTGATGTTTAATTAGTATTTAATAATGATAGTAAGCATTCAGTAGCAACCTATCTTAACTAGCTCACCCATACATTTGATCTCTCAGATTATTCTCTCAATACAATCTTAAACACCCATTACTTTTACTCTGCCTTCAACATATTGCTTTAAGCCTATTAGTGAAAATGACTTAAGTCTTTCATTGTCACAAACACACTTCATTAAAATTAAGGTAATTAGAGCAACTGCACAAGAGAATTACGTTAGCAATTTTTATACATTTATCCCTAATCAATCTAAAATAAATACTTTTTTAAAAAGTATTTTTGTACAAGCACAAAATTCCAAAGTTACCTAGTCAGGATGCAAGCTGTTCTTTAAAGGATGCAAGCGCTTCTTTAAAAGTGCTTCTATCAAGTGAAAGCACTCTTTAAAAAAACACAGTAACCAGAGGATTAAGTCAGTTTGACAAATCAAGCTGCTTTCACTCAGGCTGCTTGGTAGCCCTCCCCCCACGACTTCTTCGTAGGACTTTTAATCACGATTTGGAGCATAATTAATTAGTTTTACAACACTGTATTACGGCCGCGTCCCCCGGGCTTACAAAGCACTTAAATATTGGAAATAAATCAGCAACACGTACTCACGAAAGACATCGGCTGTGCTTAATCACCAGATCCCGCTCCCCTCTCCCGGCTGGGGCGGGGGGGGGACGCGTGTGTCAATGCAACCACACAGCCACGCGCTGAGGGAGGAACCCGGAGGAGATACCCGGTTAAGCAGCCCCCTGGCCCCGCCACCGGGAGCCGGCGGGCGCTCCGGACGAGCAGACCGCACCGGCCGGCGGAGCTTCTGCCCGGCCACGGCCACAGCTCCTGCGGCTGCCGTGACACCTGGAGGCGAGACGCGGGAAAAGCCGTGTCCCCCCCCTCCACCGGTCCCGGTCCCCGTCTGGGAGATACGCTCCCCCCGCAGCTCCCCCCGGGTCGGTACGGAGCAGCGTTCCCACCTGATCCTCGAAGCCGCTGCAGCGGGTAACGGGGGTGGGGGTGAGGTGAGGGGGCGCCGCGCGGGTCCCCTCAGCGCGAGTCCCCTCAGGGCGGGCACGGGGCAGGCGCGGGCCCGAAGCCCGCCCGGGGCGCTGCTGGGCCGGCTCCCGCCGCCCGCCCGCGCATGCGCAAGGCCCCGCGCGAGCTCAGTTTGAAAGAGAACGGCGGCGGGAGGGGGGGGGAGGGGGAGGGGGAGGAGGGGCGGAGCCCGCCCGCAGGTGCCCGCGTGCAGCCGGTGGGGAGAGGCGGAGCTCGGCGCGCGCTGGGCGGGGCTTGCCTTTTGCCTTGCCTTGCCACCCCCGGGGGCTCCCTTCAGTGCTGTAGCCGGTGTGGGCCGGTAACGGCCCGGTCCCTCCCTCCCTCTCTCGCGGAGCGCCCCAGGATGAGGGTGGGAGATCCGGGGCAGCGGACACACCTCGCGCGTAACGCGCCTCTCACGGCGGCGGCGTCACCCGGAGATGGCGTCACCAACTGTCGCGCCCCCAGCGCGCGGACTGACGCCGCCAGTGCCGGGAGGCGCCGCTCTCTCTCTCTCTCGCTCGCTCTCTCTCTGAATGGACGCGCTCTCTCTATGGTGAGGCTCCCTTCTTTCCCCTCTTCTCTATGGTGCGCGCCCAGGCCCCTCCCTGCGGGGGCGGCGGCCATCTTGGCCGGGTGGCGGCGGCGGCGGGAGCACGTTGCGTGCCGGCCCGCGGGACGGGGGACGCGGTTCGCCGCTGCGGCCCGGCCGGGGAGCGGGGGCGCCTCGCTCTCTCCCCCATCTCCCGGTAAGCGGCCTCTGAGGGGGCGGGTGGGGGGGGGGGATACCGGCGTTCTCACACGGCGAGGGGGAGGGGAGGGGCCCCCTCCCCCTGCCGGGAGCCGCCGCCGGCTTTCCGTGCTGCCGGCTCTGTCCCCGCCGCCGGGCTGGGCCCGGGGGTCGGTTCTCCTCCTGCGGTGCCGGGGCCTGGGGCTTGCCCTCACCCACCGCGGGAGCGGGGCCGGCCGACCGCTCCTCGCCCGGGCCTCGAGGTCGGTGGCTCCCGGCCCGGCTGCGCCGAGCCGCCCTGAAGTCGTTGTCGTCGTCCCCCCGGCTCGAAGGGAGCCGGGCCGCACGCTCACTTGAGTCCGGGACTCGCTCCCGGCGTGGGCACGGCCCGGTCAGAAAGATGGGCCCGTGTGGGGTGGGTGGGAGGCCGTCCCTTCCTTCCCTGGCTGGCACTGCCCGCACATGCAGTGCGTCGTCTCTGGCCAGTTGCACGTCATCTTCCAGTGCTTTGCCTTTTTTTTTTTTTTTTTTTTTTTTGTTAGACGTTCTGTGCCGTGCAGCAGCAGCGGGGTGTAAGGAAAACGTTTCCTTCTGCGGCTGGGTTCAGCCGCAGGAACCGGTTTGGTGCGGGCTCCCTGCGCGGGCTCCTCGCGTTTTGGGGACCGGGGAAGGGAAACCCGGTATTTTACTCCTGTGAAAGCAGGGGACTTCCTCTGCTGGAGGAAAATGCCATGTTTTGCCTTATTTGGGGGGAAAGTTAATATCCACGTGCGTGCTTGTGTGGTGAGGAGATCAAGACTTCTTGCAGATTTGAGAAGGTCGTAGGATAAGGTTGGTTTTTTACAAGATACGTGTAAAAACTAAACAAAAACTCGGCAGGGCTTTTTTCTAGGACCGTGGTACTGTTTCCTCTCTGGAATGAACATAGTTACTTCACCTGCAAGTTCCTGTGAGAGTTTTCAAGTTCTAATTTAAGCTGCTCTGCTACAGAGTCTTAAACTCTAGTCCTAAACCAAGTGGTTGTGAAATACTTCTGTAATTTTCATGTGGTAGTTTGCTAATTTATGGGCTTATTCCCGTGCATTTTACTTCATGTTAAAAGGAAATATTAAAGATTGAGTGATAATTAATACTGTTCAGCACCAGCTAAACACACCCACTCGTTATGCTGCGTCAGTATATTTGACGCAGCATAACATATGCTTTTCATGTTAACATTATATTTATTTTCATATTCATGTAATGCCTTATGAGTAATATAATGAGTTAAGTACTGTAGGGAGGTTTGGGGCTTGTTTAAACTTCTTGTACGTTGTCTCAGTTTCTAAGATGTCAAAATCTTAAGCATAAACTAGTTCTTAATACTTAGTAGATTTCGTTTGTACTTGTAGCATTTACTGTTATATCTGCTTTGACACTTATAAATGCAGTGATCTCCCATATGCAGTTTGAAAATCTGTTCTTTGTCTTTAATTTAAATTTCTTTGGATATTCTAGTTCTTAACTTTCTTGTTCTTGTTATGGAGTGACTGTACGTAGTCCATTAGCAGTGGATTGAGAGGTAATTCTTGAGGTTAATTATTTTCAGAGGAAAGTGCAAATGCTACTCATTTTCACTTCTTTCCACAATATTTATCTTTGAGGTCTGATGCAATGTAATGTAGAAAATGTTAACTGCTTTTCTGCAAGGTAACTGAAGTATGGCTCAATTCTGAACGCAGATTTCGCCTTCACATCATTTAATTGAATTGTCTCTGGTTACGTTTCAGTCTTCATTTACTTTTTTTTATGTTTCTTTGTTTAAGTCTGAATAATTCAATGCAATTACAAATCCTTCTTGGTCACAATTGATGTAACTTAGTAAATTCTAATATAACTCTAATGCCTGTGAAAGAAATGAATATTGGTATTTCTTAATGCAAGTACATTACATTTGTTCTACAGACTGTACATAGCTGTTACCTTTTGTGACCGGTAGCAAGGGTTGCTTAACTGCTTTTTTTTTTTTCTCTTAATTTCTTCTGGAGTGTCAAAGATAGCAGCAGCTGTGTCAGAGAGCCTAAGAACACTGACTTAAAATGCTTGTGATAACGTGTTTTGTGTCTTATTTTTGGACATGTTTTAGTGTTTGTATTAAGTGTCATAATTGGACTTAATGGACAGCTTTTGGCTTCAATAAATGATACTGTTAAGGTCTTTAGAACTTTTAGAATTCCCTAATTGGAAATAATGCTTTACTCTGTAGTTAGTAACAAATTAATATTTTCGCACTTTGTTTTTGTTCTCTTCTTCTTGGTTTGGAAAGCAGAAATACAGACATGAACTTAAATGCTTCTGAATACCAGTTTCTCCTGCCCTTAAACTGCTGACTATACTTAACAATTACTGGTATGCTGTATTGTAGTGTATGCATATTGTATGTGTTGCTGACCTGTGTTCAGTGTACTGAGAATTCTGCTGTCTGCACCTTGAAATCAGGTGATCCTATTTCGTATGTTAAGTTAAATGCCACCAAAGTAACGGCATATAAAATACGTAACTTGAGTTCAGTCTGGTTTTGGACAGTGTTGTTTAATTTGCTCTAGACTGTCAGTTCTAAGTAGAAATTAGTATTTGCTCTTGTGGACAATTATCATCAGAGACGTTAGGACAGTCCTGGAGATATTGCAAAAGTGACAGAAGTCACTAATATTTTTTACTGAAAATGGTTTAAGACCACTGCAGGGTTTGGGATAAACTGACACTTCTATCATGTAGATGGGAGCAGGGAGGCATGAGTGAGTGTATGTCTCCATGCCAGTTCATTAGTTCTATTCCCCCCCACCAAGTACTGTTTAAATGCTTGGTGTGCTTACTTCTGTGGCCCCTTCAAAGCTCTTTACCACAGACAGGCACTTTCCCCATATAAGTAAGTTAAAAGAAAAAAAACAATCTTATGCTGTTTTATTACTTACCAACCACAGTCTGATTCAGCAGTGGGTAGTAGTGTTAACTTTAGCCTGATTATCCCACCAAGACTGGGTGGAAAGCTTGCAGAGGTAGGTGGCAATAACTGTTTCAAGCCATATTTGACTCAGTCTTTTAGAGCAAACCCCACCCCACACTCCCGCTTTAAGCCGAACACCAGACTGGAAGGGTGGATAGCTGAGGGGAGAGTTTGTCTGGTCTGCTATCTGTACTGCTCAGGCAGTAACCTCGACCAGAGGTTTGGGAGGTTGGGCAGGGGAGGCAAGCTCCTGAAGTATGGCAGCTTTGTCTTCTAGAGCATGCTTTTGTACCCCAAATAAATAGTTTACATGCTAGTTAGAGCTACGATCACTAGCAGGGAGAGCCTTGCCCAGAAGATAGGCAGTGTGGTCTGTCTGCTCAGGGTACTCAGTCACACAGGCGTCGTTGGAGAAATGGCTGACCCAGATTAGGCACTTCCCTTGGGAAATCAAAGAGAGAGTGAGTGATTCACCCCCAAATACTCTGTGCACTGCAAACTACAGGACTTCCGTGAAAAGCACTGGGACATGTTCCCAAAGAATGTATCTTTATTTGAAGCACTGACAAAAATCCAGTATTTGTCTCCTAGAACATTATTACCCTGACTCAAACATCCTTGTAGTTTTTAAGAATAAGACTTTCAGTTTCTTATTTTCTTAAGTAAGAAAAATGTATTAACATGAGAATTGCAAACCCATGATTCCATATGTCTGTTGGCCTGGTCTATGGATGTAATTGCAGTGTTCAGCCATACTTTGTCAATCTGGTCTGCCGATACAGAACTGTAAAATCACTTCTTAATTTTTTTAAAAAATATTCAATCGTTTATTGAAAACATCCAACTATGTTGTTAGGACTTTTTGGCTTAGGAAATGTTAAAAGAGTAAAGAAAAAAAATTGAAATATTAAAAGTAGAAACTGCCGCAGTAAGGTTGGAAGCATGACTAATAATTACGTTCATTTATATCTGATGAAGAATGTCTTTAGACATGAATTTAAAAATACTTTGGAAATTGAAAAGAGAAATAAGACTACCACTTTTAAAAGGAACCACTTAGAATATTCATAACTGTGTAATAATGGCTTTAAAGATACAATAGCATCTTCATTTCTGACCTTTGTTCCCTGTTAGATGCCAGTCTCTTCCTTTCTTCTGTGTTACAGTAGTGTCAGTAGGATTCCTTCCAACTAAAGTTCACAGGTGGGTTTAGGGGAAGATGGAGTATAACATGATGAATGTGCCATACACCTATTTTATTCCTGCTTCTCTCAGGAGATTGAAAGTCAAGACCTTTCTTCATATAATAGCCGTATGTAATAAACAGTCTCTAAACCACTGCAGGATACTTTAGTGGAGCAAAGATGAACTGGGCATCCAACAGAAAATACTTTCTTTAATAAGAAATGTTGGAATCCTTTTCCTGGAAGGAAGTGCACGTGCGGACGGTGTGGAAACCTGAAGTATTTCAAGACTCTGTCCCAGCTACGTCTTTGAACTACTGAAAAGTATTGCATTGAATTGAAATGATTTTGAATTGGCATGATCTGTAGGGCAGCCGTCACTTTATTTAGTGGTGTTGAACTGGAAATGCTTTGTACTTTATGGTCTTTCTTTAGACCTAAAAAAAAAAATAAATCTATTTGTCGTCTGTAATATCTTGTAAACTTCCGAGAGCCTCGTAATTCAGTTGTCTTTGTTCTGGAGTAGGAGCAAATAGAGGGAGCTGTCCTTATGTGTGTGTTGCTCATAGGAAGATAAAGTCATTATTACCGTTGTTCTCGGTACTATGTGTGAATATGGCAAAGGAAATATAAAAGCACTTAAAAATACATTCCACCTTTTTTTATCTTTCAAGACTTAAATTTAAAATTCTTTGTTCTTCCCTCCCTTCTGCTACAGTTGTTGACATAAATACCCAGTACCATCCAGTGCTTGTCAATGTGCATTAGAAATATCTAAGCAAGGGAAGAGACAGTTATGTAGAGGAACACAGGTAGTAATTTCACTTCTTCAAGTGCCTTGATTTGTGATTTCAAGAGTATTTAATTGTCTAGTACTCCGAGAGCTTATTCTTCTAAAAATAAAGTAATTTTTAAAGAATCTTGTTTATTTTTATTGGAACGTATTATAGACATTGATGCCATATTAGGAAATGCAGAATGTAAGTGTAGTTATTCCAATACTAGTGAAACTCAAGATAGAAGAATCAAACATCATCACGTATGTCTGTTCACATTGCCTGGATTACTTTTTTATATGCAGCTACAAATTTTCGCCTTGAAAACTGGTTTAAATTTTACACTATTTTAATCATTTGATGTACAATATTGCCATACAGTTTTCAAAAGGAATATTATAGCCAGATTCTTGGAGTAATAGTTGTAGTCATAATTTGACTTTACCAGACACTCTAGCATGAACAAGGTTACTTTACACAAAGCAGCTTGTGGAACTGAAATTTGCAGCAGTATAGGTTCTTCTGTTCTTAGTACAACATGCTTTTCTTGGAAACAAATACGTTCCCAGATATAATCACAGTTTTTATTTTACAGTGGAGAAATAGTAATGGAATGGAAAGCTGATGTTAAAGTTTCGTGCAGTTATTTACACATCAGTACCCTTACTACTTGTATCTGAGACTGCCCTGTTTGCCATCTTGCTTAAAAGGAAAAAAATTAAATCATTTTGCTTTTTTCATCTCTGAACTCTGGTAATAATAACTTCAGATATGTATGTTCTTCTCTGTGCTGTCAGTAATTATGTTATCTTTCGGATTTTTTTTTCTTAAGATCTGGAAGACTCCCACTGTTCCTCCTCATAATTAGTGTACGTGTTTAACCCTGAATTGTGCATTATGGCAGACAAATTAACAAGAATTGCTATTGTCAACCATGACAAGTGTAAGCCAAAGAAATGCCGTCAGGAATGCAAGAAGAGTTGTCCTGTGGTTCGAATGGGTAAGAGATGTAATTTAACAAAGTATTTAAGCAATTGGAGAAGTTTTAAATAATGTTCTATGAGAAGGAACTAGTTTTTTATAATTGCTAGTTTTTTGTTTTATCATTCATGCTTTCTTTCCTAAAGCCTTTAGAAGTATCACTTGAAAGCATAAACAATTCATAGTAATAATGCCACTTTTCAGATCTTTGGATGATCTGAAGCTTCAGTGAATGTTAATCAGTTACATGTTCCCCTGTGGAATTTAGTAGTACTGGCAAGAATTCTGATTCATCAGAAACTTTCTTGAGTTAATCTTATTCTTTTTCACCAGGAAAACTTTGCATAGAAGTCACATCACAGAGCAAAATAGCATGGATCTCAGAAACGCTTTGTATTGGTTGTGGTATTTGCATCAAGGTAAAAGTTAGGCTGCTGTATTTAAAGTGATAAAATCCCCTTATTATGCTATTATATTTAGTAATGCATGCTGTAACTTCAAAAGGCAATTTTGTTTCCCTGAATAATTAGACCTTGCTAACTGTTATTGTTTATAGAAAGTGAAGTACTATGTCAGTTTACTGAACTGGTTGGGTTGGAGGGTGTGGGTTGTAACTTTTTGTTTGTGGCTTTGATTTTCTTTGATTTTGTTTGTTTGTGGCTATGAACACCTAGCAGTAGAAAGATGTTTTTGTAAAAGAGCTAGAGAATACACGCAGTGTGCCTTATTTCTATTGTAGATGGACGGTCTAAATTGCTAACTATTTAATTTAAAAAATGTGGTATAGAACTTCTTGTTGAAATTGACTATGTAAATGAAAGTGAAGTAATTTGGTAAAAGTTCTTTTAAAAAGTACTTAAATGCACAACTGGGTGCACTACAGAACATAGCATTTTGTTAAATTGTTTGTGTGCACTAGTAATCTATAAAATTATTTCAATTACAGAAATGTCCTTTTGGAGCCTTGTCAATTGTTAACTTACCTAGCAACCTGGAGAAAGAAACAACGCATAGATATTGTGCCAATGCCTTCAAACTTCACAGGTATTTTATTTTTCAAATCAATGTTAAAAAAAAAAAATTTCAAAGTTTTTGATAGTCTAAACATAGTGCACATCAAGGTGTTCTTGGTTATTACCTCAGTAGTTTCCTTTTTGAATGTTAATTACTTTTTTCTTATGAAAACATATTATAATGAAATAAAATTATAGTTCTCATTGTACAGACCTTCTGTTTAAAGAACAGACTGCTCTTAAATCTTCCTTAGGATCTTCTGTTTTTACGGACTATTGATTTAACTTGAATTATATATTGGCAAGTTAATAAAGTAGGCTGGAATAATCAGAAAGTCTGAACACAGGTTGTAACATTTACTTTACCACCAGATGCTGGTGTCTAATGGCATTAATGTAATCCAGAGTTATCGATGTTGTGTACAGGTTGCCTATCCCTCGTCCAGGTGAAGTACTGGGATTGGTTGGAACCAATGGTATTGGAAAATCAACTGCCTTGAAAATTTTAGCAGGAAAACAGAAGCCAAATCTTGGAAAATATGATGTATGTATCAGCAATAAAATAGAGTTGGCATTATAGATAGCTGTGTTTATATTCTTTTTTTTTCTGCTGAATTTTCATGTCTGTGAATGCAATAGAATTTGCAAGGGCATTGGCACTTTCCTTATTAACAGCCAGTGACCTACTCCACACAGAAACAATAGTAGAAGGATGTCGTTAACAAAGGCTTTTTTGCAAATTCTATATATCTTTCAAGAAAGATAAGGATACTAATTATAATTGTAACTCACTAAAGATAAGTTTCAGGTTTCTGTCTTTAAGTCACACTTAAGGTTTTGGGTGTTTTGGTTTTTTTTATACCAGTCTTTTAAAATCTCAGCTTTTTTTCTGGCACAATTTACCTGTTCCCTATCAAGGGATTTAGGTAGCTCAAGTTTGGGAGTTTCTTCTCAGTTCAATATTGCTTTTGTCTGAACAGCTCTAGTGTCTATGAGCGCTTACCATGTATCCTTGTGATCTCTTAGGCTTTTTTATCTTTGATTCTTTTGAAGATGATCTTTTAATATGTTGTTATTGTACAGTGGGAAATATCTTCAACAACAACTTACACTTCAATACTGAGTTCTGAAAATCCTTAGTTTCTTTATATTGCTAGGTACTTAGAAATTTTGATAGCATTTTTTGAGAACCAGACATAGAACAACTTGTAATCTGCTGGTCTTTGTGGGATATCACAATCCATTTTCCTATGTATTTACACTAAGTCAAACTATGCAGCCAGCAAGCAAAATAATTTACAGAGGTTTGTTTACCTAGCAGTACTCCAAAGAGTGAACATTATTAGATAATACATAGATAATAACTATTGTGACTCTTCTTATCGGACAGTATTTCATTTATCACCTTCTCACCTTCAAATCACGCGGTGACACTTGAATTCCAATGCTTACTTTTGTCCTTCGGGAAGGACTTGTAGGAAGGAGTGTGTTCAAACTTTCTTCATCAGTTTCTTTACCTGAAAGAGTAATGTTTTAATAAATTGTTCGTTTCATGGCTGCCACTTAAAACTGCAAAGAAATAATCATTTCCCAGCTACATTTCCCATTCACTTTCAAGTTTCATTTATATTATTTTGTGGACTTCTTGTTTCAGGTGGTAGTATTGCAGAAATAGCAAAACTTTTGACTTTCTGAATGTGTACTTAATTGAATTACCATGCTTCCAAAATCAGACTTTCCTGTGAAGAGCCAAATCATTATGACCACAGAAACACGTGGTATGAATTGAATCTTCCATGTTGCTTCTGCTCTAAAACTTACGAAGCATTTCCTCTGTGTATTTGCTTGGTTTGGAAATATGGCTTTGTCACTCTGTTTCCGTACTGTTTACCATCAAAATAATTAACTCAGCACCATTCAGAGTAGTATGCTGTGTAAAACAAAACTGTACAAGTTGGGACATTTCCTGGGTGATTGCTCTGAACAGTTCCTTCTTTTTTTGGTCATTTTTCCTTTGTCGTCTTCTGTTTTCTTGGAAATGTTGCTAGAAGTGGAGAAAATGACCAGATTTTATTGCATCTTTTGTGCAAGTTGATTTTATCAATTCAACCCTTTTCCTTTGGATTGGCTGGATCAGATAGCTAATAAGTGCAGTTGCACTAATCCATACTATAATTTTCCCCATGAAGTAGTTTCACTCATAGCTTCTCAACTGTCTGAGGACAGTTTTGGATATCCTAGGTGCAAATTTAAAATGCTTTTTCTGGAAAGGGCTAGTGATAGTGCACCTGGAAAAAAAAAATCTAAACTTCTGCCTTCCATTTTGCAATTTTATAATTTTTTTTTTAATGGAAACTTTGCAGAGGCAACATAAGTTTGGTAACTAGCTTTTATCCAGGCTTTTTTTTAAATCTTGCAAGCATATTCTATTTGCTGTATTGATTGGAATTTTAAAATTAGATATTTTTGGTGATGTTTTTAGAATGGTGTAAGTAAACACAGGCTTTAATTTTGTCACAGGATCCACCTGACTGGCAAGAAATTTTGACTTATTTCCGAGGATCTGAATTACAAAATTATTTTACCAAGATCCTGGAAGATGACCTGAAAGCTATCATTAAACCTCAGTACGTGGACCAGATCCCTAAAGCTGCAAAGGTGAGAAATTTCGTCAGCTAATAGAAAGCTGGGAACTTCTCCTGTAGTACTTCTCTTGTGTTTAAAGATTTTATTTAGCAGCATAATTCAATGTCAAAAATCCACTACTGTCTGAAATTTTTCATGTTGAAATAATGTTTTGGGGTTTTTATTATTTAATGTGCAGGGAACAGTGGGATCAATTCTGGATAGGAAGGATGAAACTAAGACGCAAACTGTTGTATGTCAGCAGCTTGGTAAGTAATTTTGTAAAGTCAAACTTCAAAGCATTTGAGAAATTCCTATTTACTGAAAAAATAAAGTTACTACTAATGTAGTAGTAGATAGTAGATTTTAAATTATACCAATTTACTTTTTTTCTCTTTTTTTTTTTAAAGATGCTTTAGTTTAAAGCCTAGGGCTTGCTGTAAACATATCTGAACCAATGCAGTCTAGTGGCAAAGGCAACAGAATCTAATGCAGTTTCTGTTTCATGGTAGAAAGTGTTTCATTTTTAAATCTGGAAAAATTCCAGCTACCATCTGCTGCTCTTGCTTGCTTACAACTCTGGCAAAATCTTGGCATCCTTTCTTGTGAGAAGCATTGCATATGGAAAATATTGATCTAAGTACAAAAAAACCTTTTTTCTTTTTTTTTTCTTTTTTTTTTTTTTTTTTTAACCAAAAAAAGCTGTATATAGCTAATTATAATGGGAGTAATACTGACTTCTGAGTCAATTCTGACAATAGACTTCTGAGAACAATGCAGTTAAGAAGAACATCTGCATAGTCCAGCCCTGGTAATCTTTTGTAGGTGTTTTGAATTGAGTTGTTACTAAATATAGGTGTTAATTTAGGTGTCACTAAATTAAGAATAGGATTCTTTTTTGTAGATCTGGGTGGTAAAGGTGGGGCTGCATTATGCCACCAAGAGCGTGGTCTTTGGGTCCCGCTTAACTTGCTAGTGAAACTATATTCTTGAAATGTGTATTCTGATGAGAAAATACTGGCTTGGCTCATTTGCTGTAACGTTTGGGGGACTTGATTTTCCTGAAAATCAGAACTCTTCAGCCAGGTCTAACAAGAAACGCTTTTAAAACTGGTAGAGTTTCTTTTTAGGGCCAGAAATCTTTACCAAATACATGGTGGAAAAACAAATAGAAATGTAATCCTTCTGGATGATAAGAAGGAGCCATACAAATTAATCAGCTAATGCTGCAGAGAAGCTGTAACTTGCTGTGACTTAGAAATAGCATTATGATACTTCTATATAAACTGAACACTTATTTTACTTCTTTCTGTTTTTTTCCTCTGTGTAGGATGTCTGCTGTGATTATACATGTTTCTGTAGGTAATAAAAACATGAATTGTTCTGTTGGCTGTAACATATCTAAAATTAACCACTTATTTGCAGACTTAACCCATCTGAAAGAAAGAAATGTTGAGGACCTTTCAGGAGGAGAACTTCAGAGATTTGCTTGTGCAGTTGTTTGCATTCAGAAGGCTGATATGTATGTTTCGTTTACTTCTGTTACACATTGCTTCTATTAATCTGTCTCAGAATATGGTCCTCTAATCTACATTTGTTGTTAGAAACACTACTTTAGTTTTAATATTTAAACAAAAGGATTTTTAAAAAAAAATATTTTTACCAACTCAGCAGCCAAGATCCATATTTGCTCCATATATAATCCCTGGGGTTTTTATGCTTTAATTTATCTGACTGGAAATAGCTAATTTCAGAGGCCAATGATAATTTTCAGCATTACAACTTCATAACCTTTCCCGAATCCTACATAAATGTATCCTGTTTGACAGCGTACCTCGCTTAGCCTCTCTGAATAAGAAATGGACAGATCCTTCCCCACCTCTGGGGATTCGTGTCCCTCTTCTCCTGTGTTGCAACCACGAAATTACTGTCTAGTCTATGCTGTTTCCTGACTCCTTGGGACAAAGAAAGCAAGATCATAAGAGTTATGGGGGTTTGGTTTTTTTGTTTTGCTTTGATTTTTCTTTAATTGTTTTGTTTGGGTTGCAGAGTTTTTGGTTGGTGCAGTGGGTTTTCTTGTTTGTTGTTTTGGTTTTCTCTTTTGGAAGATGTCCTTCTTCCAGTCTCCTAAAGTATTTTTGTGCTTTTCGGTTCATGTTAAATTTAAGCTGAATCAGAACTGAGTGCACAGGATTCCTAACTGATTGCTGATTTCTCGTAACATTTGATAACTTTGTCAGAGCTTTTGGCAAAGTAATACTTAACTCGAACCGTTTAACAATTTCACGTGACAGTTATCAGAGATTCAAGGCAGGTGTCAGTACATAATTCCCATTTTTGTCTCAATATAAATAATTTTTTATTTCTGTGTATTTAATGATTGAAATGTTAGTATTAGATTTGAATATGTAGAAAGCTTGCACTCATTAAGACTTCATTCTTTCTTTTGGGGCTAGCTTCATGTTTGATGAGCCTTCTAGCTACCTAGATGTCAAGCAACGCTTGAAGGCTGCCATTACTATTCGATCCCTAATAAACCCTGACAGGTAAATACAAACTTTAAACATTCTGCTAGACTGTAATAACAAGTGACTGTTTCCAGAGGGAAGAAGAAACATCCAGTCCATCTCCCTAGAGCGCCGACTTCTCAGTATGGTACTATTAGATGTTTAAAATACTCTAAGTCAGTAATATTGTATTCCTTTGCATTTTGTAAAATTAGTTCCTATAGTTTCTGTACTGTTTCAGCATTGGGGTAAATTTTATGATAAAGTGAAAATATAGGTGGTTATTTTTCACCTGAATATTGCTGTTCCATCCCCTTCTCACAAAGATTTTTTTTTTTTCTTAAAATGTGCTAAGTATTTTTTGCTCCAGTCAGTCAATATCCTTCCATTTACTGTACATAAAGAAGCTGCCAGTTTACACTGAAGATGGACTTTCAACTTGTCATTCACACTATCTGTTTATTGGACAGTTTAAAAAAAAATGCTTATCAGAGATTTGAACTCTTTTATTTAGTGTAAAGCTAAGAAACCGTACTAAATGAAAATCAGGTTGATAGCTTTTGCTTATGCAAGACTAGACTAAGAAAGAAAGAAAAAATGTTTTGTATTGAAGTATAAAAGCATCTCTCTGGCTCTATTTTTCAGGTACATTATTGTTGTAGAGCATGATCTAAGTGTGTTAGATTATCTCTCTGACTTTATCTGCTGCCTGTATGGTGTGCCAAGTGCTTATGGTGTTGTTACTATGCCTTTCAGCGTAAGAGAAGGTAATTCTTGCCATATTTCTCTTTTTAAACATACCAAAAAAAATTCTGTGGAAGAAAAAAAATGTGCCAAAATGCTAGTTGTCTATTATGTGAACACGTCCTCCTCCTGTTACAGTTCAGTAACTAAAAAAATACTGGTTTAGTTTGTGCAGAATTTCTGTTTTACATGATCGTAAATTTGTAACTCAACCCAAAAGTCTTAATTATGAAATGCCCTTTGTCTCTTGCTATGGACATAATTTTGATACTTGCAGGTGTTTTGTAAACAGTGTGGAGTTACACAAAAGACCCTATAAATAGTAGAGAAAGGGCAGGAGACAGTTTGCACAGTACAGAGGTACGTAGTGTTCAACTGAATTGACTACACTTGTAGCACTGAGACTCAGTAATAAATGTTTTTGTGAGAATGGGTCCAACAGCAGTAGTTTCTTTAAACCGTACACACATTACTAATACTAGGTTTTCAGTAAGAGCTTCTATATCCTTCCTGTAATTTCAGTAAGGTTTTTCTTCATTCAGTTTGCATAAGGTATATGCTTTCAAATAGGAGGTTTTGTTGCTTCTCTTAACATGCCATTTAAAATCCAATGTTCTCCTTATCTGATTGGAATTTACAGCCAAGAATTGAAATTCATCTTGTCTTGCTTTGTTGTAGACCTTTTTTAATGATCTTTTTCCTCCTTTCATAGGCATAAACATTTTCTTAGATGGCTATGTTCCAACAGAAAATCTAAGGTTTCGAGATGCATCTCTGGTATTTAAAGTGGCTGAGACAGCTAATGAAGAAGAAGTTAAAAAGATGTGTATGTACAAATATCCTGGAATGAAAAAAAAGATGGGAGAATTTGAACTATCCATAGTAGCTGGAGAATTCACTGATTCTGAAATTATGGTGATGTTAGGGGAAAATGGTAAGTGCAATTCTTGTTGGAAACAGCTTCTACAGCCTGAAATATGTTCCTGAAGCCTTTTTTCAGTCTGGGAGCCAGGCTTCAAAATTACTGGTTTTGAGTCAGGTTGAACTGCTTGTTTTCTAGTGAAGATGTCACGCCATGAGCTTGCTCTCTAAATAGCGGGAACTTGAAGTTATTGAATGTTAGTGATGTCATGGTGTTTGTCTGTTACCCCATTTTAAGAACTTAGATTGGCAGGATGATGATTGACCTGGTGAGCTTAGCCACAAGTCTAGACTACTGTAGCTTTAGATGTCTCTTCCATTTGAAAAAGCAAGTAGTAGCAGGTGCTGCTTGCTGGAAGTGAATATAGGAATTCTCAAAGCAGTCTAATTTTTTTTTTGTGTCAGTGACTTAATTGTTAATTGTTAGAGGTCTAAGTTACTAAAAAGTCTGAAGTAATATGTAACTTGCATTTTATTTTAGGAACTGGCAAAACTACATTTATCCGAATGCTTGCAGGAAGACTTACGCCTGATGAAGGAGGTAGTGCTTAATACCTTAGTTGAAACCTATTTTGAAGATACTGGAAAGGCTCTTGTTTCCATTATAAATTTTATCTTTTTACAGGTGAGGTCCCGGTTCTAAATGTCAGCTACAAACCACAGAAGATCAGTCCTAAATCTACAGTACGTTTTAAGCCTTATTTATTAAGTATTGTGTTTGCTATAAAAAGCACGTTCTTACTACACAGGTAGAATTTCTTTATGCCTGGAACAAAAAGCTCTATTAATTCTATTCTTGTTTTCTTGTGGTGTGGTGCATGAAACTGAGTGGCAGCCTTTTTCTTTTAATAGGGAAGTGTCCGTCAGCTACTGCATGAGAAGATCAGAGATGCCTATACGCACCCCCAGTTTGTAACTGATGTAATGAAGCCTCTTCAGATAGAAAATATCATTGACCAGGAGGTACTGATTGCCTTAGACAACATCTTAACTTTTCTTCTTTAATTCTCTACCTGTACCTGAACTAAATATGGCCTTATTCCCTCTCTGCCCCAATAGGTTCAAACATTGTCTGGTGGTGAGTTGCAGCGTGTTGCATTAGCTCTTTGTCTTGGTAAACCTGCGGATGTCTACCTAATTGATGAACCTTCAGCATATTTGGACTCTGAACAACGTCTAATGGCTGCTAGAGTCATTAAACGGTAAAGTATACATGATGGGGAAAAAGACCTGAAATTTTCAGTAGTTTCACAGTAAGTTTACATTCAGCTCTCATTTTTTTTATTTCTGTTTCAGTTTCATTCTCCACGCTAAAAAAACAGCTTTTGTGGTAGAACATGATTTTATCATGGCTACGTATCTTGCCGATCGTGTGATTGTTTTTGATGGCATTCCTTCCAAGAACACACTTGCGAACAGGTAAGAGACTTGTTTGGATTAGTAAGCAAGATAAAAGAGGACAACATAGAAATAAATTGTTTATCAGAAGCATCAACAAAAATAGGGAGGTGAAGCATCCTTGCCTATGGAAATTTAAGCTACGTTTAAAGTTACCCAGGAGTGTCTTGGGAGTTCTGGCTTTTGTTTTGAAGCAAGCAAAAGAAAATGGGATTGACCCATACTTAGAGGCTGCCTAGACACAGAGTTGGGGCGTAGTTGGAGGATGTAATCAAGCCCTCAAAAAATAGCCCAGCTCCTGGCTTAAACTAGCCTTAAGCAACCACACACCAATTAAATTACAATCAGAGGAGAACAAGTAAGTGGCATCAATTGCGAGGAATGAAAAAGGGCCAACTGTAAACTAAGTATGCTTATGGAAGTAACTTTCAGCTGTATTAAAAGCAAGCGAAGGGTAAATGTATGTAAATATTGAAGTGCAAGGCTTGACAGCAACATAGAATGTACACCATCTGATTTTACTCTTTCAAAGCTGTCCCTTTTGGTACATCTACTTTTGTTCCTTTAAATAATTTCATGTAAATTAGAGACTTTTTGAGGAGCAGCCTTACTAGAAACCAGGCTTTTAGAACAGTGTAATTACCAAGTACTTAATGTGAGCCAGAAGAAGTAAACACACTGGTCTAGCAATGTTGTTTACTGTGTTTACAACACAGTGCTAGCCTAGTTTTGATGGTATTCCTTCTAAGAACACACTTGTTTGAATTAAAAAATCATGATCATGTAACTGTTTCTCAGCATCCATGTATGTTATGGTCTTTATTGCATCTTGCTAATGGTGCCACTCTTGGGGTTTTTTTCTCTTTGAATGTAAATAACTCAGTGTGCTAGCACACCCACGTACAGATACAAAGTAAAACGAACAAGTCTGAAGACTTGTAGTGCCATGCTGAGATACTGCTCAAAGATGAGAGTAGCAGTTATGACTTTATCTGAGACATAACTGATTGAAAGTGTAGCCCATCCTAGTATGTCAAATACAGATCACACTTGTGTTACCAGATTTGAATGAGCTTAGGATGGAGATCAAAGCTGCCTGTAATCTGCATAGTATAGAACTTCTGAAAATTTAGCTGGAATGTTCTCTCTTAACAGTCCACAGACTCTGTTGGCCGGAATGAATAAGTTTTTATCCCAGCTTGAAATCACTTTTAGAAGAGACCCCAACAATTACAGACCAAGAATAAACAAACTCAATTCAATCAAGGTAAGAGAGAAGCACTTTTACAGTAAAGTAGCTATGACTGTTTAATATAAAGCCAGGTTTTAAAACAAGGAACAAAATGAAGACTAACGTGGTAGTTTTGCTGTGCTGGAAAAACAGCATGTGAAATGAGTAGTAAGAGTAATAAGGAAACGAGTATAAGCAAGTGTCTTTTATTTCAACTGTGTTCAAGTCTGCCAAAGACTACTTCAGGTAACATTCACCTTTTTTCTCTTCCCAAGGATGTGGAACAAAAGAAGAGTGGAAACTACTTTTTCCTGGATGACTAAATGTTGAATCTGAGCATCTTTGTAACTGGCATATAGGAATGCATATTGGAATCTAAATATTTGCAGATGAGAAGGCTCAAATCAGGTTTTAGAACACTTCATCGTTTGGAGCTTAAACTCTTGCTGCGTGTAACATCCAAGACCAGTAGCAGTGTAAATCCTAGTCTGAGTAAAACTGCCACTTTCTATATTTTGGTGACACAGCCCTATTTTCAGTGTAATAATTTCAAAATAGACCATCTCAAAATTGCACGAGTCTCCAGATTTTTCAAAATTTAAGGGAGGTTTTCAATTCAATATATCCTACTCACATACCAAGTACTGACTGCACTTCTTCATTTTAAAAACTTTGAAGCTGTTCTCTGCATAAGAGGGAGGCTTACCAAGAACGTCAAGCTACAGAAATGACTATTTTAAAAAGGCCGAATCTCTGATGAGCGTTTCATAAATAAATATCCTCCTAACTTACAGCTCTTCTGTGACACAGTGCAAAAATTCTTGAATTACTAATTCAAAAGTGTGTATATGATGTTGTCATGCACACTTTTTCTCATACTGTAGAAAGGAACACACAAAAGATGGAGTACAAACTACATATAACAATATAAAGGAAGAGTTCTACACCTTTTTCAGTCATCTGTCCCTGTGCATCTTTGCAGACCTAGTTACAGAAGAATAAACATAAATAAAGTACTAAAATCCTTTCATCTTCTGTAACTTAAACCTGCATAGAAGGTTAGAAGAAGAAAGGTTAAGGGCTTTTTTTTCCAGTTGCTTGTTCTACAAACTCGACAGTATACATAGGAAGTAGGTTTTCGAGTAATAAAAGCCATGTGTTTCACAGAGTACTGACACCTTGTCAGCAAAACCCTTCTGTACTGTGATAGAGCCACGTAGAGCTAAAAAGAACGCTTACCTAAAGCTTGTACCAAATTGGTATCTAGATACAGCTTTGTCAAGGATTGACAAGTGTATGGCAGCTCACCTCTCAGCACAGACTATACCTTAGATTTTGGGATTTTCTAAAAACCTAAACTGAAACCTTACGCTGTTCATATGCACACAGCAAAGCATACTTTGTCTCTAAGGGCTCTAACAGCACCCTAACTAAAAGGGGATTTACAGAACCAAATCAATGTTTCAAGACAGGTAAGAGAAGCCCTTGTGTTGTACTGACTGAGGAGAAAACAAGCATGTTCCACTTTGCAGCCAGCTAGTGAGCTTGCTTAATAAGCCATCCTGTTTCTGTATAGAGTTCACTTTAACACATTAATACTGCTTTGTAATGTCATAGTAGTACTCTGTTTCTCCACTTTGTGATTCTCAGTTTTTAGAAGCAGGTTAAAATCAAGCATCATTTAGTAGATTAAACATCCTACAAAACTTACCATTTTCAGGGACAC
This sequence comes from Buteo buteo, assembly GCF_964188355.1. Taxonomy (NCBI): domain Eukaryota; kingdom Metazoa; phylum Chordata; class Aves; order Accipitriformes; family Accipitridae; genus Buteo; species Buteo buteo. Next base: position 70,244,137 of record NC_134171.1, on the reverse strand, counting down.
ATCTACAGTGCTTCCAGCAACAAAGCTGCAGTTTCTAGAAAGGTAATCAGTTCTTGTAGGTAGGGAAACTTGAGACTAAAGTGACCCCTTCAGACTTTCTAGCAGGTGTGAGAATCCTGACCAGCTCCCTCCTCCAGCTGTAATTACTGGCAATCACCCTCTTTCTGTGGCAAGATTTAAGTTTTTACAAGGCTGAGATGCAAAGTACTTTTGCCTAAGGTGAAAGCTTTGATCCTTACTATAGACAAAAATGAAGGTAAATAAAAAATAGCTTGTAAAAAACCAACTCCCATACAAAGTAAGGTCCTCTGGGGAGACAGGAAAAAGTGCCTATATTTAAGGGTTCCTAAACAAATGTTACACAAGTAAGTTTCACAGACATGTAAAAATAACTTTAAGCTACACCTCTTAAAAGTAAGGAACAGCATTTTCCATGCAGCAGTTGTCTGTTCTGTCTTCATTGGTGTGCGACAACTGCTACAAGAGATGAAAGAACAGATGGCTTTGTTCTTTTATTTACATTTTGGCCTCTTAAGTTACAGAAGACAGCAGTGGTTTGTCTTTTTTTTTTAAGCCATTATTTGTATTAGTAATGGGTATTTTATAACCTTGGCAGTATCAGGTGCTACATACACTCTACCTCGCTATGTCTAACCAAGAAATAGAAATCCATCCATATTATGCCAACAGAGGTACTCCATGAAGTACAGGCAATGAACACAGCCTTACACCACCACTGTGTTTAGAGTAAAAATGCCTTTGGACTTGAGTTCTGCATCTTCTGTCCTAATGGGGACAAGGTAAAGATGTTGTTTAGCAAGTATCTGAACCTATATATCTCAGCTCATTATATGCTAAATATTACATATAGGCCCATACTAATCCGTGGGAGCCTGCAACCTGAAATATCTTGCCCCAGGTAAAGGGTTGGCCAATCAATCTACAAGTCCTTCAGCAAAAACAGGAACCATACTTAACAGTGAAGGTGGAGAAAATACTACATCTGCACATTTCAGTTCTTAACTGTCCTAGAACAGCAAGGCGGGGCATAGGCCCAGCTTAAATACTTTAAGTTCATTTTTAAAAGTAAATTCTAAAAGCACAGCCCTACCAGTTATTACCTGGCCTATGTTTTCCATCATTTCCTAATAAGTTTCTGTAGAAAGCACACAGCCTTTGTTCTTGGAACAAAGCTCACAATTAAATGCCTGCTCTAGTACCAAAGGATTATTTTGGTGACTGCTGAACAGAATGGGGCTACAACTGGAGCCAGAACCTCCCAGGAAAGATGACAAGAAACCCCTTTAAAGTCTTTGTAAGTAGCAGAGGTAAACAGAGGACCAGAATGGTATCAACTGTTAAATCCCTCAGTGCTTGCTTAGTTCTCAACCTGAAAAACTGAAGATTGCCTCTTGAAATCCTGAATACACTGCTAAATGGAAAAATATTTAGATTAAAAAAAAGAAACCCACAGCACAGCCCCTACAACTACCATTTTGAATAAGAACTAGAAATCCAGTTTACATCCCCTTTTAGTTTGCAGCTATGCCTGCATATTAATTGTTTATAGTTCTGCTGCTGTCTACAAGTGGCTCTATCAGAACAAAACCATACATTTGATGTCATTGCAACAGTTTCAAATATGTAAATATAATTTAGAAAGAAAGTGAAAAGACAAACATTTATTTTAAGTAGGGTTTTATACATGGCATGCATCTGAAAAGGAATTCTTTACCACATAACTATCACTCAAGTTTCCTGATCAAGGGTGTACAATCTTGGGCATGAAGGAAAGGGTACCATCACCTACACTAGTATATACAGAAGATATAAAAATATACACAACAGTTAATTTTACAGAGCAACAGAGCTGAGTGAATACTGTGCACACTGTATTCTCTGAGTTTGGAGAGCTGAAGATCCAAACTGCAAAGGCAACAGGAACACTGCAGAGATCATTATCAGGGTCAGAAGAAACAGCATCAGAACTCTGACACAGTGTAAAAATATAAGGCAGAAGCCACTTTCTTCTGAATCGTAGGGAAGAGCAGAGCACACCGTGACTCTCCATCTTGCTTTTAAAAGTTCCAGCAAGGAGTTGTACATGCAAAACACAAATTTGCATCAACAGTGCAACAACAAAAGAATACTGAACAGTAGCTCGATCATACAAACTTAAAAAAAACGTAACATGTACTTTATGCATCTCTCCTCACAAAATATCTAGGATTTGTCAGTGCATTAGTGTTAAAGTGGCATTAAAAAAACTTCTGCTATTACAACAGATGCAGAATTATTTTGGAAATGCATAGCATCTACATTTTTATTGTCTTTGTAATTATTCAGTTGGCATAGGCACCATTCTAGTCACACCAGCTTTAAGAATTCCTGGTGGAAACAGCCATTCTTACCGATTCATACACAGCTATTCTTGACTGCTTGTCTTGATTTTGATTTCAACAAATAAATGCTTTTTAAAATTCAAAAATAGACCCTATGAATATGAAAAGAACTATATACAACATACCTAAGACACAGGGTTAGCTGGCTGCCATAGGTGTAACACACTGAAGAGAAACATTCAAGTTTGACAGATTTTTTTTTTTTCTTTGAGATGAAAGGCCTTTGGGTTGGAAGCATATCAAAGACAACAGTGCAGTAGGCTGAGAATTCCTTTAGCTCAGTTCAGAACTAAGGCATTGTATGATAAAATATACATTTATATTTGGTGCAATGTTACTGTCAATTTTAAAATCTAGATCACGTCAAATGCTATAATTCATCACTCTAGTAAACGTACGTATCCATCTTCTATCACAAACTCAAACCTTTGTGGGGGAAAAAAAAAAGTTATCAAAGACTAAACCTATATTGGTTTTTTTCTAACTTGACATTAAGGAAAAAATGCTAAGCCAAACTCTATAATCCCCCCCAAAAAACATATGGTAGGAGTTCACATCATCCTAGTCTTTACTCGCCAAAAGTTACAACATACCCTTGAACTTTCCTAAAAAGAAAGAGATTTAAGATTTTTAAACTGCTACTTCAAATTACTTCTTGCATTTGAAAATTTTCAATTATCCGTTCATTCTATGCTTGATGCCCCCTCTGATTATCTCCCAGTGTTGCCCTTCTCCTGTCATTCCTATATGGCCTCCCTCTAAAGTTCCGCTGATACTGGTAGCTGTCATCTCTGCTTCTGCTGGGTGGTCCTTTCCAGGCTTCCTCGTTTCTTTGGAACTGGTATCCTCCCCTACTGGAATAACCCCACTCAAGTCTAGGCCTTCTGCCTCCGCCGTAAGTCTGGTTATAAAATTGCTTGGATCTACCACTTCTCAGCATATCGGAAACTTCACTCTCATCTTCAGAGCTCTCCTCCCTTGTTCTCTGTGCCCTGCTTTCTGTCTGCAGATTACCAGCACCCTTGGAATCTCTACCTTTATCAGTCTTCTCCTTACGACTGGGAATGCTGTTTTTCAGTTCATTTTTCAGTGGTTCTGCCAACAGTGGTGGAGTGTTGGGCACCGCGGTCTGCCTCTCGGTCCCCTGTGTTTGCAGGGAACGATTTTGCTGCCCAGCTGTTTTTTGCTTAGCTGGAGAAGAAGCCAAAGGACAAGTTTGCTCCAGCTGAGGTGCCCTAGCTGACGTTTCTTTCGGCACACTGCAATCACTGCTTGCACCAGCCACAGGGAATGGTACAGTGTTCGAACCGCTGCTGCTGTTAGTCTTCTGAAGCTGTTCTGCGCAGTTTACTACAGGAACCGGAGGGCTGCATTCTTTAGCCACGTACATGGTCGCAGAGGTGCTAGCTGTTGCCTCTTTGTCCTCAGGTGACATGACAACATTAGGTCTTGCTACTGAATTTTCAATGAAACCCTGAACTGGGTACCCATACCAAAAGTGAGGAAAGAAAGGAGGTGCTATTGGAACAGCTCCTAGAAAGTGATTGTGTCCAAAGGGTGGCTGTGGGAACATATTTTTCCCTCTCAGGGACTCCTCATAGTTTGCATGAAGAGCTTGCACCGGATTCTCCGTTTCTACACAGACCTGTCCTTGACTTTCTGACACCTGAGCTGTAGGTATAATCAGAGGCAGTGATGGAGATCTACTATCAACCTGTGGAATCTGACCGTTGGATCTGGCCTCGCTCAGAACAGGAAAGTGCCTGGTTGTTCGTGCAGTTTCGTTTTCATTCTGAGTCGGCGGAGCCTCCTGGAACCAGGGGTTGTGCGGATACACAGGAAGGGACACGTTTGGGTACATTCTACAAGCAGCTAAATAGGCCTGGTGCAGGGGGTACAAGTAAGAATGGGGTGCCCACATGGGACAACTGTATGCCTGCAAGACAGGGTGGGGGAAGAAAAAAAAAAAAAGTATTTGGTCTTTTGAATGTTCAGACAGACATAACAGCACACAGGTCATTTACCATTTTGAAACAGTTAATTACAGGAAGTAACGGTTAATTTTATTTACAGTGACTGCCCTCAATTCTAAATATCTAGGACTCCAGGATGATGTTCTCATTTTTTGTTTTCCTTCCAAATGCAGCTGCAATGGGCAACAGCTCTGACCAGTAAGAAAACTTGGTAACAATTTCTACATAATTAATTTAAACACATGATGCTTTAGTCAAGTCAAGCTTTAGCTATGCATCTGAAGACACATTTCAAATTCATTTTCAAGAATCACAATTACTGATTGGCAATTTGCCCTACTAGCTCTCTTTTCAAAATTCTAAGGGATAACAATCAAAATAACAAGTCGTCACACCACACACATATTTTCACCAAAAAAAAAAGACTACACTGACACCTGAGGTTAGATCATTTCCCCAAGGACAATTTGTAAAGATTGAAATCCATATATGTGCACACAAGCCACAGATGAGCTTTCGTAGAAGCCGTTTCATAAAGTAGGGGGATAGGTTTCATTAAAACATACAACACCCTTCCCAGCTACTGGTGGGAGTCACACACCAGACACACCATTTTCAGCAGCAGCTTTTTCTGTGCTGTTACTGAACACAAGCTACATTCACAATATTGATGTTGTCCACCTCAGGTGGCGACCCCCTTCCCTTCTCTCTACTTCCATGTTAACTGACTAGCACAGAGTGGCTTACAGTTACATTGCTCAGAGTTAAAAGTTTATAAACACAGACTTTGTGTTTGTACTATGGTACATAGCAACTGGCCCACGAGCAACACTGTAGGATGTTTTTCTAATACAATGTGCCAAGTATGTATATTTCAGGCCATACAGAACACCATGCAAGGCTGCTGGAGACAAAAGGCTGTCTAAGAAAACATTGGAGTAGGTAGAGGGCAAGGCCCAAAACCTGGCACAGTCTTGGCTGTGCCACCTGTAGAAACAGTCCCCAGAGCAAACCACCCTGAGAAGCCTACCCAGACCTCCTCTCAATGGGAACCAGTCAGTTCACTCCAAACAAGCAACTGGCAGGGTGTGGATAACAGCATGGCAGGATCTGGGACCAAAGCAGTAGGCATGGTAATGCAGAAAGTAGTTCCCAGGTTTACCATACATACTATTTGGTCACCCACTGAGGAACACAACTATTAGAACACGGTACTTTGACCAGTAGATGGAGCTGAAGCACCAAAATGACAGACTATATCCTAAAAAATACAAAGGGCCAGTAAGGAGAGTCCCAAATATACATAGGCTTAACGCTGTTTAAATATATTGCAGTGACACTTGCTAATAACTTATGGATTTTCTATTAAGCAAAGAGACTTGTATTAGGCACACAGTTATCAAATCTGAATTTACTTTGTAAGTTGTGCTGAACATTCCCTCTTTTCATGCACAGACACCAAAGAAAATCATTCCACAGTCATGTGGAATAAGCCTGAGAGCTCTGAGCACCTTTTCCAAAGTAGTTTGCCTGACAGAAGGAGTAAGTGAAGGTAAAATAGGAATATTTTTATGTGCAGAAGGGAGAAACTAAGCAAACAACTAGTCCTTACCAAGAAATGGAAAATACTGCCTTTTTGGATGAGCCTCCTCTCCAAACACACACACAGATTTGCACCACATATACACATCAAGCGCTATTACAATTACTTAGAAGGTTAAAAGTAAAATACTGTTGTCCTTAACCTGAGCAGAAAGGACAGACATGCAGGTTACTTAAGGGAGTGTCTGTCCACAGGTATACGAGGTATTTGTACTGCAGTGGCTTTACCGGTACATGGACATGGTCAAAGTCAGAGGGCCTTTTCTCTTACTATACGCTGCTTCTGAAAGAATGCATCTTCAAAGTACAATCTGTTGACTGTATAGCCACAGTTGGAAGCCAATAGTTCTCACTATCACTGTTGAGTTAAAATTTATTTCTGTTGACTTGACCTGCAATGTGGACCACTTTCGGGATCCCAGTTAATAGAAGACAAAATAAGAAAGTATTTCAAACTTAAAGACAAACTTGAAGTGTACACCTGCAGCAAACTTCTGCACTCTAGGTACTACCAAATACAGGCAAATTTTATGGTTTAACAAACACAAAAACATAAGTAAGTTTGAAGAGTTACCTTCACACCAAGGTTGAAGAAAAATCTAAGAATATTCTTATCTAGAAAAAAAAAAAAACACAGAAAGAGATCTATGAAGACCTAAAATATTACAATTCATCCGATCGAAAAATTAGTCACTGCATAAAGTTCCATTTCAGTAGAGAAACACTGGTTGCTGCTTGCATGTCTTTGATGATTGGGGGGGGGGGGGGGGGGGGGCGGAGGGGTTGCCATAGTAAGATAGCTAGAACACAACTGCAGTTTAAATTTCATCTTTAACAGTTTGTTGGACTGAACTGCTACTTTTTAAAGAAACAGTTCTGTAAACAAACCCCACCGTGCAGTCAGACATGTTACGTTCTTTATGGGCATATTCCCTATTTGTAGTATGCCAAAATCCGGAGTATGCCAAGTTTTCCCAGGCCAGTAAGGGAATTCTCAACAACTTCCAAGCTTTTGATTACAAGAGAAAACCTATTGCTGTAAAAGGAAGCAGTTCTCCAAAGAAAATCCCATACATGCACAAAACCTAAAGTTATGGTGGGTCAAGCTAAGAACCACAAAATGATTGTATCAGATTTCCAGGTGTAACCACTTAAAATCATTGCAATGTTAGCAAGGCAAACTAGAGTTACAACTCTATTCAGTATTCCCTCCCACACCTTAAATCATGGAATGACAACAATTAGATCTTTTGACACAGACTAACAATAGGACCAAAGAAGTCGTCTTTATCTATATTTTAAGAAAAGAAAACCTATTAAGAAAAATGGTATAAAATCCAGACCTTCTTCTAGCTTCTCACCTTTAGGTAAGTCTTCCCCAGTATTGCACAGGGAGTAAGAGGGTGCAACAGCTCTTTCTCCCTTTTCACTAAATGGGAATCCAGGGTATAGCGGATCCTGGTAAGGATTCAGAGTCTGAGGCAAAGGCATTAAAGGCTGGTTAACTGCTTGTAGCGACACAGGAACTCCAGCAACTGGAGCAGATGTTACCTGAGCCTGTGATACAATAGAGTCAGGTCCCGTTGCTGGGGCTGGCATCAGTGAAGAAGCAGGTATTTGGGCTGGAATACCTAAGGGAAAAAATTAGTAATAATAAAAAAAATACATATATATCTCAACTATATACAATCACAAAAGAAAATGACAGTGGGAAAGCAAGTTTCAAAAGACAGAAGAAGGAGGGGAAAAAGAAAAAGGTATTCAGGAAGATATAGGAAGAAATCTGGAGTCAGGAAGTTACAAACAAAAGAAGATTTAGCTAAACACAGAGTATAGTTTCAGAAAGAGTGAAACAGTTAAGCTTTCCAGATATAACTAAACTCTTCCCATATTTATTTTTAAAATTATGAATACCAGAAGGAAATAGGAGGGGGGAAAAAGGGGGGAGGAACTGAAACTTACATGTTAATCTCTGTAGTTCTCATTCTGACTAGTCATTTACAGCCAACTCTGAATCTGAGCTCAGATTAACTGAGCTATGCATCCTCTGTCACAGATGCAGTCAAGTATGACAGGATTATTACCATATCATGTGAACACAGTATGCCAATTTGAAAGCTAGTTCTTGTACAGAAACACAACAGTGGGAGAGAAAATACTGCACCTGATCTAATGAGGAATATTGAATCTAAGCTAATTCCATGTATCAAAAGATACACACAGCACAGAAAAAACACATGCTGGCTTTGCAGCTCAGGTCCAAATGGATCTCACTAGTTCCAGACATACCAGACCCAAGCTAAGTCCTTAGTGAATCAAGGAGCTTATTACATGGGACACAAAGCACAAACACATATCAAGCTTCAACATGCTGACAATGTGTTCTACCTTAAACAGATCCTCAGAATAAGCCCCCTCGAAACTCAATGCTATCCCACCCAGGACAAGAAAAACAGAGAATTGAGTACATATTCCTCTTCCACCTTCAGGCACAGAGTAAAGCAAACTATGCATATGGGCAATCAAAGTTCTACTAGAACTCTCACTAGCTTTCAGCAGTGAGGAACTATATTCCTATAAATGACTGCCTTTGGAAACTGCTGTGATATGAAACAGTGTCTCCTGGAGGCATCTTCAATGTAGCAAGACAGTTAAAGCATTTTTCAGGGCTAGTAGTTTCTGATTTATGTTAAAATTTATTCAAACCTGCTGGTCCATAGGTTGTTGGCTCACTTGGCCAAGCTGGCACAATGGCTGGTACAGAAGGCACTGTTGGAGGTAAATGCACCTCAGAAAAGACTGGTGAGGGTGTTGGAGTTACGCTTGGTAAGCATTCTGTCAGGTTCTATAAAAACAGAGATCACATGAAATTACTCTAAATCACCGTTGTTGGTGACCCCTAATGTGTCTGACTTCTACCAAAAAAGGCTTGATGACTCAGTATTATCCAGACTACCACTACAGTGAAATAGTAACTAGTAACATATCAGGCTGTACACATAAGAGAGATCTGAGATACATTACATCACTGTGTGAAGAACACTGCACTGAGCTCTATCCAGAACGTGCCTGTACCAGAGATAGCCATCAGTGTTATAACCACCTCCACAAGCATTAAATTTAAGTATCTCCCATCCAAAACAAAATCCACCCTTACAAACGATTACCAATAACCTTGGAGAAACCTGAAAAATCAAAGGTAAAGAATTTAAAGTGAAAAGCATGGTTATCTTAGCAGAAAGATATGAAATAACCCCTCTCTCAGCAAAGAAAGGATATACTTTTACTTTTATATCAAGGGTTGTCATTTTACATTCTTTATGTTGGACATAAAGATTTCCTAACTGTAAATACAGAATTTTAGCATTATCACCCTTGAAATGACTACATAATTAAAAGCCAGTATTATAATACATACGTGGCTGTGATGAAGCTCCCCTTTGTCTGAAGTCTCCTGACTGGAAAACTTTGAAATCAAACAAACATTTCTTACTTGCTCAGCAGGAATCGGAGAATCTGGTTTTACTTGTTCCAAAGGAGATGAAGCTTTTGGATAACTCTCATCTTGACTATTCTTCTAAAGCAAAGTTAGAAACAACAGGCATAGCTAGTCTAATAGTAAGATTTACTTTTCAAAGAGGCATTCAAAGATATTAAACCACACTACATACAAAGTGGGCTAAGCACCCAATCGCTATTATACTAGTGTAATATTTTGCTCATTGAAAGGATAGCAAAGATTAAAAGCCAACAAGGGGCCACAAATCTTCACTGAACTTCAGAGATCGTGGTCTGTTAGCACAGTAGCTATTAGTAAACATCAAATCTTCTGTGGTCCCATTATACTGAAAGTACAGACTGTACTAAGCAATTACAAATCCAGATTCGTAAATGCTCTCAATAGCCCAGATTTGAGAACTCAGATTGCAGAGAAAGACTGTAAGTATGGGTTACAGGGGCTGAGGAAAGCTGACAGCAATACAAGCCTCCAACCTTAGAAGTATTTCACTAAAAGCTGTAAAGCAGCAGCAGCAATCACAGCTCTAAAGGCAGCTATTGCTCTGCCAGTCATGTATCAGAGAAGCAATAACATTTAAAAAAAAATTTGGTCTTTTCTTTAAGATTACCTCAGATGAATTTGGCTCAAGCTTCTGACTTAAGTGGATCTGCCTGGAATTTGACTCTGTAACACCAAGACATAACCTAGTAAATGAACCATTACACCATTTATGGCTATCATAACTTAAGCCAGTTAAAGTTTGTCTTTCCAAAGTTAAACCTTCAAAACAAAACCTACCTCAGCACATATTACTTCAGAAAACTTAAGCTTCAATTTTTATCAATCATCCTAAAATAAACAGTCATTAGGGCAGTAACAGAGCAGCTACTTCAACCTGGGTTTTCAAAGCTCTACAGGAGTTCTTTACTGATTTTTGTTAACCATCTAGGCAATGCTTGAGGGAAACAGGAAAGAAATGTAGCTGTCTCTTTAAACATGTATCATTCATCCTAAATCCTTCCTAATGAAAAAGAAATGTTTGTACTATGCTTAAAGTGAAAAGTTTTGATCTGCATTTCCATATACAAGTGTTAAGATAACAGAAGCTTAAAGTCTTGTCTACTTTCGACGGAGTAAAAGATAGATCAGTTTAGAAGGTTTCAGTGATTCAAAAGATCTAGAAAGTTTTCAGACTGATGCAGAAAGTTTAATGTCTCAAGCACCAGCAAACACTTGGTGGGGTAGATGATGCTGAAAAACAGTCATAGCATATATCTTCATTACATGAAGATCTGTACAAGTTCTTGACATTCTAGTTTATGTTCAAATCTGGTTACCACTGCTTGTCAATCAAATTCAGGCATATAAGTTTAATAGTAGCCACTAAATAGATACATACTTTTTAAAACCTTAGTATATGTACCATCACAACTAGACAACAATGTAAATTAAAACAATATTGATTATGAGAATTACTGCCAATTCCCCAAGCACCAATAGGAAGCTCTGGATAATGAGAAGGAAGTACAGCTTATTCCCATAGGATTTTTATCCTAGTTTCAGAAGAGGCAACACAATCCAGAGCATCACAAAAAACAGGGAAAGCTGTACATGCTGTGCACTTCAACAAGATCTATCATGACAATGTAGTAAAGAGCTTTCTCTACTTGAACATTCTTTCTGGCATTGCTGATGAAACAAGTTTTCAGATGTTTGGAGAATGAAAAATAGGTAACATCAGTCCTTGTGAGACCATTCAAGAAGGCATTACATGTTGTAAGAGGGACTAAGGAGCACAAGTACCATAAATACACAGCAGCAATGTCTCTGCTGTTGCCAGAGATAAGGGAACAAAAAAACATTCAAAAACTGGAGGGAAGGAACAGCTTCTAAGAGGAGGCTAGAGTTGGAATTTTGTTTTAGCTGGGGGCGGGGGAAGGGGGAGCAGGGAAGGCAGAAGAAGCCAAGATAAAATTCAGTGTTTAGTTATGGCAAAGCTGACAGGACAAGAAAAAAAAAAAAATTACAAATCAGTTGCATTTAGGAAAGATTTACTACCTCCTGACAGCTACAACTTTTATCTATTACTGCCACGTTCCACTTCCTAACAGAAAAGGAAAAGCTTAAGAGTCAATGAAGAGAAGCTAAAGAGTGTCATAACAGACTGGGGGGAGGGAGAAAACCCAAATTTTAACCACGTGACAGCTCTTTCTATTGTAAACTGGGGGGGGGGGGTGTGCAACTCTTCTGCACACCGCCTTCTCCCCTCTTTCTGTGCCACTGTATGCTAATTCTCAACATGCCACATTCTCTTAACTGACTCCAGTAAGCACTCTTAATACTCCTCCCACTGGCACTTTCTGCCACGCTCACTAGAATTTCAACAGGACATAATTTAGGGTAGCTCTGATAGTCTTTTTGTTTCTCTCATTCCTCTTCCCATTTACTACAAAAGTTCCAGCAAGGAGCCTGCTCTCTCAGCCACATTCACAAAGCAGGAAAACATATACCTTCTTCCCAAACCACACCTTTCTTACCTTGAGCCTAGCTCAGTTTGGCACTATTATTTACAATAATTTTCCCCTCATTGCCTAAACAGACGCCCCATCTTGAATAAATTCTGAGGCTGGTAATAAAAACAAGCAAACAAAAAAAGCCTTGATCTAAAACCATTCATTTTTACCTTTATCCTTCTGCTCTTCCACCTCTGCTGTCCACTTGCTGTTTCTTCTCTCATTACTTGAGAACTTTTTCTGGTTTAAATTATCCACAGTCTGTGTAGCAGCCTGACAGACCGACTGGTTCTAAAGAAGTTTACAAAAGCAGAAATATCAATTTATATAAGAAGTCCAATGACACTTTGTCATCATCTGATACAACACTATTATGGCACCATGACACATAATACTTATCTCTATGATAGGCAGAAAGGTGGGGGGGAAGCAGTCTTGATCAGTATCATTCAGACTAATCTACTCTTTCATTCATTGCTAAATTTTGCAAAGTGTCCTTTAAAAGCATTCATGTCATTAGTTTACATGACAAAGAAAACCTGCTTCACTCAGACAATATCCACTTTAAAAGTCACATCCTCTTTCTGCAGGTGAGCAAATACAGCATACTGTTAACCCCAGCTCAGAGACAGAGAGCAATCTCTGTCTGTCACGCTTCAGTCTTACTCTGCTCTTTGCAGCGCAGAAGAGCTGTATATTTCTTCTTGATTACACCAATATAAGTAATTACTGCTCAAGAACTGAAAGATACAGAGCAGGAATTCACTTCCACAAAGCAAGAGAGTTAAGGCCCACCTTTCACCTACTCATTCTTCCCACCCTGGTTCTTGTTTCTGTTTGCCCTAGGATTTAAATCCAAGAAGGCCCACGTCTCTAGAATAAACCTATGTAGACAACAGCTGTTTACCCACAGAATCTACTCGCTCCCTGGATGTACTGAGACTCCAATCCACTTTCTTTTAAAAATTGCATCAGTAGAATAATCTCTCAAAATCTAAAGGCTACATTCTTCCTTCAGACATAGACAAGTCCACTGAAGCTAGCTCAGCTCTACAACGGAAAAAGAGCAAGTCTGACAAAGAATTTGCATTACTTATGACACCAGGCAAGTTCTCACACCAGTAAGTTCTCAGGCAAAAAAGAAAAGTAACTTATAAATAAAACAGGTTTTATGTGAACCAAATCAGAAACAATCACCTAGTCACCTCTGATACTAATTCAAGCACCACAGTGCCATTATACTGAGCTATTTCTCAGCTAAATTAAACTGTACTTTAGAGCAAGTTCTGTCCCCACCTTGAGGTTTGATCCCACCATACAAGAAAAAGACAACATCCGAGTAAATGTAAGGGAGTGCAAAGCCTTTCAAAAGACAGGAGGAACGTGAAGAAGCCCACAGCTTCAGAAGCTCACGTGTCTACTGTATTTACATGCCTAAAGAACTGTGTATGGTGGACATTAATTATTCCCAGGGGAAACTATTACATATGTGTCTTATCTTCAATATATAAAGCACTGTAGATTCACATATTTCTATGTAGAAGGTGAGTGTGAAGAAAACACCCTTAACTTTTGAATTGTATTGTAATGCAAGGACCGCGAAACAATCGCTAATTAAAGGTTTGTGGACAAGTATGAAAAATGCACTATTAAAGCATACATTGGAAAGAGCAGGAAAAGCTTGTTCATCCCTCTGCTGGATCTCATAAAGTGAACGAGATTCTTCTATAGCCTGTTTCTCCCTGCGTTCCTCTGGAGACAGGCCAAAGTAGTTACAATCTCTGCTGCCATGGTTCAGATCTTCCGTTCTCTCCCGGTCTGGTTTTCTGTAAAGGAAAAAATGAAATGGGATCAATTTGACAAAGAAATTCACCAGTAACAAACACAATACAAACTCATGGTTTAGAAGGAAGAAAGGAGATAATTATATAGCACTGCTTATGTGATTCCACATATACCAGATCCCTTTCTGCCTATTGCAAGTTACCCATACACATAAAATCTAAAGAAGGGAAAGAATGGATTTTGTCCATGATTTATTCTGTTCAAGACAATTTTGAAAGACTTTGTAACAAATGGTAATTATTACATCATAGTTAAAAAACAAATGCCTGCATCAAGTGATCTAATCCATTTCTGTGCCAACTGAGAACTGACCACCCCCATCTCCTACCTATGAACATGCAAGAGAAAGTTGGGGAAGATTTCTGTAAATACAACAACAAAAGGGAAAATGCATTATAATTTTCAATGTCTGAAGCATCACTACACAAAATTAACATCACTATTTCAGCTTTCCAAATTACTTAAACATTTTAGGATAATTATGTATTTAGGTTAAAGGTGAAAGAAAAATGCCCTTAAAATGTTGCATGTGGCAGACTCCAAAGACACCCTAGCCCCATTTATTTCACAAAGAGTTATGATACAGAAGAGTAATGGAATAGACCATGAAGAGTTTGGCTTTGTAGCCAAGTACAGAACAGTCTTTTAAATAGGATAGAAGAAGAGTGGCAATGATGAAAAACTCTGCTGCAGCAGCACAGTGAATCAAAAAATCACTACCAACAAACGCAGGCTAAATGCTGTTCTCATACTCCTTCAAGTGTTGAGTCGTAACATGAAACGGTCCTCTATGACAGGTTCTGCAGAAGCTGAGGGAAGATCTTAGCCATGCCCAGGAAGTGCTACATGCAACAGTACTTCAGCCCAACCAGAAAAAAAACCAATATCCACTTTCCAAGAAGAAACTGCAGTTTTCTGTACAGTGTTTCCAGGGGAGATGCTGCCATGCAAGAAAAGAAGTGGGAGCTCATGATGGCAGCAATTTTGGAAAAGGTTTAAACATTTAAAAAAAAAAAAAAATTGTTTCTCCTGTGCTTGTGTGTATTCTTCAGGACTTGGAATGCTTCTTAAGAGCTCAATGGCAACATATTTCAAAAGAGCAAGTTGGAAGTATCTGAAGCAGGCACCTGGGCTCCAAGAAGCTCAGCTAGCGTTCAAGATAAGCAAGATGTTATTTGCAGTTTTACCTTACAGTTTGGGAAGGATTCCTGCCTGGAGCTTTTTGCTCAGTTGAGGTCTGATGAGGTTGAGGTCCAGAACATAAGAACTGATGCTGCCTGGTTCCCACAGTATGCTGAAGTCGAGGAGGTAGTGCTGACTGGGGTTTTATTGACTTGCTCTGATTCTTTGCCCCTCTGCAATCTGCATCTGTGATAAAGATGTGAAAATGGATTTTTTTTTTCTTTAATCATTTTTTGAGCTCTTTGGGACAAAATATCTGACAGTAAAGATTCTGCTACACAAAGACAGGTACAATCCTACCGGGCTGAGCATTCTGCCCCCATGTTGGGAAAAACTTTTTTATCTTCTTCCCTGGCACAGTGTTCCAGCCCTCCATAGGAGAGGCTTGTGGAAGAGGTTTAAGGCTCTTCAGTGAGACAGCATGCCTACAAAACAAGGAATTACGGAGGGAAAAATATCTTAAAGACCACACTGGGGCTTGCATAAATTAATACCACATGTTTACTAAGACTGATGGATCTTTCCATTTTTGAGAACATTGCATTCAAAGTCCTTTGTTCTTTATGATTACACTCAAGCAATGTGTAGAAGAACAAACCTCCTGGTTTTTTTGTGGTTTTTTTTTTTTTTTTTTTAAATAAAACTCTCTCCGATAAGTTGATGCAAACTTATCCAGTAAAGAATGAGCAGCCATTCGTGAAGTGAGTATTAACATGTCTTCAGGGCAGACAGAAAAGGAGAACAATCAGAAAAAGCAATATACTCAGATAAACTTATCACAAGCACTGCAATAGAGGATGCTGTAGGATGTCCAAGCAACTCTTTACATTACTTGAAAGGAAGACATTCAAATCTGTAACAGTTCAAATCAGGTTAAATCTCAATTTAAAAAGGTAACAAATTGCGAAACAATCTTCAGATCTCACAACATTTTCATTTATTTAACAGAAGGAGATCACATGAGATTAATGGGCATCCTTCTCCTTCCCTCATTTACCTTGACTGAAGGTGTTTCCTCTTCCCAAACTATACTCAACTGTGGGGGTTTTTTGCCCCAGTAGAGTTACAGAACTTACAGCAGAGCTCAAGAAGATGTCTCAAACCACTCCCCCCCCAAAAAACCCAACAAACAAAAAAACCCCCACCACCCTCCCAAACAACCAAAAGCCCCACCCCAGAAAAAGCAACAAAAACAGCCAACCAACAACACACAAAAAAAACCCACAACCCCCAACAACTTTAAAAACTTAGTTTGTCCCAAGGTAGGACAAAGATGATGCTGATCTGAACAGCAACTTGGCAGTCTCTGTGTGAAATCAGGCAGAGCTACTCAACCAACAGAGAAGCTAGGTGCTTTGATGGATCTTTTAATATGAAAAGCTTGTCACAAATCTAGCATCTAATTACTAAGCACAACAAGCAACACTTAATTAGGATGGCATTGATCTGCTTAGGATTGAATCTTGTGTAAAAAAAAAAAAAATAAATTAATACTAATGTAGTTACTGTTTTACTCTGCAAGTAATATCCAGACTACTAAAGAAAAAAGTCTGAAGAAGTGACAATCAATGCAGAACTCCTTTTTCCTTTTTTATTTAGCATGTTGTTTTCTTAACAATTTTGTGGTAGTACCGCTTCAGGTAAAGTAGTAGATACACTTCAAGGGCTGAAATTAACTCTGAACTAAAGTAATGCTGCCATTATCAAGGTTCATTTTGGCACTCCAAAATAGATTAAACACTTACTTTGCTCCGAGCTCTTCTACAAATACAACAACTGGCCCATTCTCTGAACAAACTTCTTGAATATGGGCATTATAAAATTTCCCATTATGGTCTAAGCGCACCTATAAGGGGGGGGGAAAGGTGCATTAGCTTCAGAGAAGACAATGAGAGGACGTA
The DNA here is from genome assembly GCF_964188355.1 of Buteo buteo. Lineage (NCBI taxonomy): Eukaryota > Metazoa > Chordata > Aves > Accipitriformes > Accipitridae > Buteo > Buteo buteo. The sequence continues at coordinate 70,227,220 of NC_134171.1, read as the reverse complement.
ACTCTTTAAAGTATCAGCCATGTTAAAAATAGAACTTTTCCTCTGGGCAACAGCAGACCTGAGAAATAAACACCACATAATTCAGTAAATGTATCAAAAGCAAATCTTCAATCCATATCGCTCCTTCAAAAAGAAATAAAAATACTATTAAAAAACAACAACAACAAAACCCAGAAAGCTTGCCAGGTAACAGTACTTAGTGAAACATGGCTTTCAAAACTACATGAGAAACTTAAATGTAATCAGTGTATCAAGGCTTTTCAGCTTTACTGAAAACACTTCCTCTCAGAATAAAACCCAAAGCTTCTCCTTGTTAAAAACAGTGATCAATTTTTCTCTTCTTTATGTGTAACTTCAGTGAAATCTAGTTGAATTAAGAACATGAACACCAATTATTTCTGAAGTTATTCTTCAGAAAGCTTTTTAAAACAACCAAAAAAAGTTGTTTGACGTGATCATAGTGTTATTTGTCTGAATGACATTCCATGTTCTTAAAATTCTTCTGTTAAATATAAAATAAATTTCGTAACGTTCTGCTACGTTTGGCTTTCCAGTTGTATTAATTTGGTCAACCTCACTTTTCACTATTTACTTCATCTTCCCTTCCCGTGTTTTTATCCCATATATTTACTGTCTTGCCACGTACATATAAAATTTGACAGAGAGAGTATGTCAATTACCACAGTTTTTCCTACTAATAATATCTGTATCCTTTAGTAAATACTACACAAGACAGTCTAAGGGTCTTAAATACAAACTTTAAGCCTGTACTATTAAGCAATAAATAATGAACTCCATGGAGGTTTTGTTGTTTGCTTTGTGTGGGGTTTGGGGGGTTTGTGGTTTTGGGGGGGGGGTTGTTTTGTGGTCTTTTGTGTTGTTTGTAAAGTTTAGAGATGTGTCTTCCCTGCAATTTATTCACTATGCTTAATTCCATTACACAAATAAAAAAAGCACAAACTGAAAGAGCCCCCATGCTGCATGATAAACCTAATTGAATATTTTCACATTAATAATTTTAATAGGTGGTCAAATGTCCTAGAAAGAAGCATATTTAGCCAAGCACCAACCAGGTTTAGTTAACACACCTAAAGAGATTAATCTAAAATTTGAGTACTATAGCATCTAATGACAAATCCTATTTCTTCTTAAGCAGCAATGCACATTACAAGTTTTAATGGAATTTAAAGAGCAATTGTGTAACACTTCAAATACTTCAAGAGGAAGAATCACCCAAAACTTCAGGATCTTCAGTAACTAAAGTGAGCTGTATTCTGTTACTTGAAAGTAATGTGATTATAACAAAGCCAATTTACAAACAGCAATCATTATCTCCGGAGTTGAACATAAATACATGAAACTGATGTTGGTTTTGGTCTCTCCAAAGAAAAGCCTGTATGACAGAAACACTAAAATTTCATTCTTCATCACCTAACCGTATGCACACAAACACTTTATCATGCAGCAGTATGATAAAGCAAGTGCTGCCATCAGCAAAAGATGCAGTGGAGATAACGATTAGTTTTATAAAAACAGACCTACCCCACACATTTACACATCACGGGATTAACTAGCTTGCTTACGGAGCCCACCAAGAGAAGAACTGAGCTTAGCCTGAACCAAGTAAACTGCCCTAAATGCACCCATTTACACAGAGGCTAACACTCTGCAACACCAAGCAAGGACTCACCATGGAGGCAAGTCTGCACAAACTTATTTGCATACTTAACATTAAGGTCCACAGTCATCTTATTAAATATACTATTGAAGTTAACCTTGTGACTTTTTAATGCAGTAAAATCGCACTGATCAGATGTTCTATTACATGCCTTTTCTACATGTATGCTGTAAGTCATGAACACCACCACCAATTAAATAATGAGCGTATCAGCAGTTGAAGACACGAGCAAAGAATAGTTAGAAAGTAGCAATCATATATCAAAATAGTTAACAAAGGGGGAAAATTGGCATCTTGAGCAACATATTAATGTTTCTATAATCTATAATTCAATGCTACTTACTTTACATTTATCTCCAACTGAGTATTGCATGCCAGCAGCAATAGAAAAATCTTGTTTTTGCTGATCTGTAAATACATTAGTAGTAATACACTGTTAGTTTAGATACACCAAAAGAGTTACTTTCCTGATACAGTAAAAATGCAAACCAGAAGTTCAGGCCCTAAATCTGCACACTGACCCATGTGAGGAAGACCACTGCCTAAACCCAAACTCCCATTTGCATCACTGTTCCTCAAGAGGGCTTCACTTTATACATCAGCTTGCAGAAGTTAGAACTTTTAAGTATTTGGTTACTTACCCCATTTGGATTGGAGCCAAACGTCATATTCAACATTTCTGTAAACTGATGGATTGAGTGATTTAAGAACTTTTTTAGGTAAGACCAACAAGGTAGGATTCCCATTGCTCTTAAGGTGCTGTATGAAACAGAACAAAGTACTAAACGGTCAACTGCATAAAGATGTACAGTTTTCCATTTTTCAATTACAGTGCTCAAGCTTTAAACTGAAATATAAAGAAGCTGAAAATACATAAAGCATAAAGAGCTTTGAAAAAATAATTCAGTAGTGTTCTTTTAACCGTAACAGAACAAAATTAAGAACTAAGCAGCATTAAAAAGGACACTATCCACCTTTTGGCACATCAAAAGCAAACATTACTTTTCAAAGAAATAAGTAGTTTTTAGGATATTACGTGTTAGGAAAACTAGAACCTGAAGATTCTCTCGTGAACATTAAACACTGAAAAACATAGCAGAGTACAAGTTATTAGGAAGAAAATAAATCTTAACATATAAATACCTTGTTGCCAGAAAGAGATTTCAATCCATTCATATCACTAACTGTTGTAGCTTTACTTCTGCAAAAGGACAGAAACAAGCTGTGGTAATATAGTAATAGTAAGGCCTGGAAATCAAGTAAGAAGCATCTTGGAAGTGGATAAAAATACTGAAACTACCACCCTCTACATATCTTTCCACAACAAGCATACTACAGAACATCTTCATCTCTTAAAATGAAAAAGCTAAGACTAAAACAAGAACTACATTTCTGTATCAAATAAGACTTTTGTTTTTAAGTACAAGTTTTAGGAAGTCTAACTTATGTGTACTGACTTAACCATCACTTAAGAAAAAAAGGAGCAGAGAGGCAGGCAAGGGAAACAAAAAATTCCTCTAAAATTTTTGCAACTATGCAAGGAAAACATAGCAAATGCAGACATAAAAACAAAACAAAAAAAAAAACCAACCACCCAAACAAAACTCAAAACCAAAATCCACTCCATTAGTTAAGCGGCATCAGGCACTCTAATTTAGCCTTATTTTCTACACCTGACATTGCTGGAAAATTACCTTCCACAGAGAAAAAACAAGTATTTTTCCCTACAGCAGTTGTAGGCAACTGTCAGCATTAACTTCTCCCAAAACCAAAATAAACTATTACATTTAATAACAACATAACTGAAAAGTTCACATTTATAAAATGAAAAAGATCTTCTGGAAAACTAGGTAATGAAACAAGCTGAAGTAAACTTTTAAGATAAGCAAAAAATGTAAAGACTTCATAAACACAGCAAGGTGTTTGTAATTTGTGTTAACTAGGTCAAGAGTCACACACACTAGCTCTTGCATCATAAGACATATGGTTTAAATCAAAAACATTGAGTTTGATAGTCTCAAGTGAGTTTATGACCTTCATTTACAAAGGTGCTATGGAGGTTAGCAGTCTATTTTCTTATGAATCCCAAAGATACAGAGTAATGCTACTGCATATGAAGCCCAGGAAAGCTCTAAGAACAGAAAGGAATAAAGAAGGTTTCCACTCTCTGACATTTAACTACAAAAATTGTTCCCTAAGGCAGAAATACTTTGTATTTTAATTGGAAATGTTCCCTAGTACTTTTTTTCCAAGCAAGAAAGGAAGCTAATCCCTTTCCCAGAACTTAGTTTTCTTTCTGTGGCGATTTCCATCATCTTCCTTTCTGTTGTTTTCAGCTTGAGGAAAAAAAAAATCAGCTCCCAACATCTCAAAGAATTTCTTCTGCCACATGCCACACAGACTATAGCAGAGCCCCCAGAAAGGACTTTAATGACGTTCAGCAGGAAGAGGGGACATGATGCACTAATACAGCATAATCTCCATGGCTTCAATGGAGTTTCACACAAGCCAGGATTTTAAGAACAATATTAAACAGAAGAAAAACTGCCAATATATAAATGCAAAAATGGCACCATGAAAAGACTTACTGTGCAAAAGGAATCAGTAGGTCAAAGTCTCAAAGCTAGCTAGAGCATCCAGGTCCAGCAAAAGGAATACAAACCCACAAATATAATCACTTCATAAAGATCAAGGAATGAAATGGAGCAAGCTACATCTGTATTTCTCCATTAGCTATACCTCAAGCAGGCATTTCAGCCCCCAGACGCTGAAGCAACACAAGTTGGATTAGATTCCTGTAACTCAGTTGCAACAGCCAGTCAAGTAATTCTCATGGAGTTTACCATGCCAGACTGGCACATTGACAGTTCTCCCAGGGGATTCTGCTATTTTAAACAGGAAGAGGGACATGTTGCAATGTCAATATTCCATTATGTAAAGAGACCCAAAGCTAGACTGCAGGAAAAAGAGGAACCAGAACCCTGTCCTCAGGTACAGTGAAGATTACACATTTCATTCTTTCATAGTTCTAACTTTACCTCTTTGTGTTTCTTTTCTTCATAATTTGTAAAGGTTTTTCAACCCTAACTGTTACATTCTACTACCCACTAGAAATTCAGAAAACTCATTTAACATGTATTGCACATAGGCATCTTACATTAACTTTTAAATCCCATTTACCTGTAGTTATCATCTTCTGAATCTGAAGCAGACACTTCACTGCTACCATTACTTTCCTCTGTTACACCAACAGCACTAAGTTCTGCTATGATTTTCTTTACATCTGTATCAAATACTTTCTCATAAAGCAACTCATACAGCAGAGCTGGGAAAGAGGAGAAAGTAGAAGGGCAAAATCAATTACAAGGTAAATGAGATTTTGTATCACATTTACAGATGCATTTCAAATTACTTTAATCAAAGCAAGCAAGCATTTTGATGTGTTAACTGAAACAGTGAAGGCATTAGAAGCAAAACCAGCTGCGGCTACTATGGCTTAATGGGTATGCGCGAAACTGCTAGAAGTCAGGTCTCTTCACAGGCAAATTTGGCCTTAGCCTTGTAACTCTGCACATAGGCAGAGATTTCATGAAGAATTAGAATCCTTGTAGGGATTGCCACAGTGACCCATCAAACCTGGTTAGGGCCTTCTGGCATTTCTGCAATCTAGTAAAGAAAACAATCATCCAAGAAGACAGTTCACATGCATGGATAATTTTAACATAAACAATCAGTTTGCTAACATAGTTTGAAATACAAAATTAAAAACAGAATGCTGACCAAAGACAATGAAACAGATTATAAATTAGTACACCAACATTTTCTGTTTACATTAGACCACCCAGATTCAAAGAGGCAGATAAATCTTCTCCTCTTGGCATATGATCTGCTTTGTCAAGGAGGACACAATAAGAACTCATGCTCTCGCAAAATCATACAGTCATTGACAACTCAAATGGAAAACTAAGCTGCTAGAGAAATGACTGTAATAAAGTCTCATACAGAGCCTTTTCCTGAAACCTGATGTGATCATTTTAAGATTTTTGGTAAAAATACGTGCTTTTAAGTAACCAACATAGTACTTACACTGGCACAGAGCAGCCTTTTCTGAATACTCTATGGGATACACAATATCATAGTGGTTTCCATTTGAGAAGCACAGCAATACCTATTAAAAAAACCACACAGATATTTTAGGGTTTGCATCTCACTTGCTTTTTCATATGACCCACCTTTTAAATTCAGTTTAATGTACCAATGCGCTTTGTTATCTCTCAGGATCTCAAAGTATCAATAAAACAATGAAAATCTTCAGTGGATGTCCTTTAAACCAAGAAGAATTTGACCCAAAGTCAGGAGGAATTAAACACAAGAGGTAGCTATGTGAGTTAGCACTTGTAAATTTATTGTTACAGAATTTTAGATTACTAGGAAGATATACCACACCCCAAATATGGGCCATCTATTTTAAAAGGGCTGCATGTATTAACAGAATAGCTGCCTTAAATATGTACAAAAGAAATTGTTAAAATTGAATTCTCAGAACATTTGTGTGTGTGGAATAATAAATGAAAATATTTCCTGTTTATAGTCTTAATTCAGCCCTTCACAATAGCCATATTTTTTTTATTTTTTTTTTTACCTTATCAGAAAAGCCATTTTCAGTTACATGTGAAGGAGAAGCATTTGGTTCCCGATATATTATGAAATCTTTCCTGACAAAAAAGAAGCAGTTAAGAGTTAAAAATTAATATGAATAAAAATTGGAATATTCAAGTCAAGTTCAAAGAACATACATAACCACAGAAAACTCCTAGTGCAAAAGAATACTGAAGAAGATGAGTACAACTATCACTGGTCCAAAAAAAAAAAAAAGGCTTACTTTTATGAAAGAATACACTAGGATAAGATGTGCTGGCACAACATGCACAGAGCCAAGTAAAACAAATTTCCAGATGCCACTTTCTGGAGCTGTGTCTAGAAAGCTGATGGCTCCCCAGTCCTGGAGAAATTCATTACACTTTGCCATTTGGAAACCGACCAGAACAAAAAGGAGGTTGGTTTTATGAACAGAGACAGGAAAGAGTTATAAGTTTCCAGAAGGTAAGCCATGGCTTAGGCTAAAACCATACTAGCTGACTGATTACACGCGCATGAGAACCTTTTTGGGCATGGAGGCCAACTACTAGAATGGCCCATGTCTGTGCTCAGAAACTCTTCTTGCCTCCCAAACCAAGTTCTCGTGCTCAGAAGGGCCCACACAACATTTCTGCTCCCAAAGGGTAGCCCAGCTGCCACAGCATGCTAAGGAACATGCCAAAAGCCCAACAGACCATCAGCAGCCATTGCCTGAGGATCAGATATTGTAACCAAGTCTCCAGCACCTCTGAAAATCATGCCCTCCACATGCCCCAGTTTCTTCACGTGTAGCAAGAAGAATCTTTTCCTGCAGTTTAAAATTGATAATACACTGGAGGAAAAAAAAAAAAAAAAAAAAAAAAAAAAAAAAAAAAAAGACATTTGGAGGGCTCAGTTTCCCTTTCTCTTTGGATAAAGACTATGAAGTGTGGATTCTAACACCATGGCGTGTTTGCTAGACTTGAATTGCTGGATTAAGGTGGCAAAGAAACCCCTCTGGTGTCTCTTCAACTGAGAGAATGGAAACAAACTTTTAGGGAAGCTTGGACCAAACCAGCAGATAGTGTGCCGTTGCAGTGTTGGCAGACAGATACTCATCATCAATGGTACAAGTCTAGTGTAGTTTTTCAAAACAGGTTTAGAAAATTTTTATCACTGCAAACTAAGTTTGCATACCTCATTACATTTAAGAGGATTAAAAATACAATAAATGAAGAGTTGAACTACTACAGTTAAGCAAATTTAAAATTTACATTCCACATTTATGATTCTTTTTTTAGCTTGTTAGATTAAAAAGCATAAGAAGTTGAACTGGATATTAAGTGACAAATACAGAAAAACCAACAACCAATACTGACGTGGCATGCTATTTAATTTTTTTATTTTCTAAAAACTGAAACACTATCAGTCTTTGCTACTTGTTTTTCTGCTAGAGTCAATCTCTGTCATGATCTCAAATGTAATTATTTTCTCTCTCTTTTATCCATAATCCTCCCTTTGAATTCTTTGCTCAGAAACCTATCACTTCCTTCAACTTCTTCCTTGCTCACACAAGCAGTTTTTAGTCTTGCAACATGTTTAAATATATTCACAGGTGCAGTTTTTGTATTAAAAAAACTCAGAAAAAGCAATTCTGAGAGGAAAAGAATTTCATAGCTCAGAGACCCACCCACTTCAGAGAGGCAAGGAAAATTTACTAGATAACCAAATGATACTTGTGACAGATCTGAGGAGTGAAAGTGAAAACAAACCTATCCATACTATACTGCTATTCTACAGTTGAAAAGCCTGAAACTCTCATTTCTCCACTTGGCACAGAACACGAAATTCAAACTTCTGCTTTTCTTCAGTCTGCTAGCACACAGGAAGGAAAGCAACTCTTTCCCCCTACCTCCACCACCATTCCTACTTTGCCAGGGCCTCTAAATTGCCTTTTTAATAACAGCCAGTCTTCCCAAAACAAGTATGCCAATAACAATTCTTGCGTGTTCAACTCTGCAGTGAAATACTGTGTATAGTTGCAACTATGCCACAAGCCTCCTCATGCTTCCAACGGAAATTAAAAAAAATACTATCATCAACCAGGATTTGTCTCTCTGTTGATTTATCAGCTGTGGTCCTGGATACTGATGTATCATGACTTCAAAATAAACTGTTTCTATTTCATGAGAATACATTTCTCATGGCCAGAAATACAACAAACAGAAGATCATGACCAACCAGTTCCGACGTAATTAAGTCAGCAAAATTGCATGCTTGACCTGAGTTATGTCCCTCTACACCCTGGCTCAATCTAACCATTACACCTTCCCTCCAAGCCTCCTGAGCCAAACTTTACTCTGACTTTCAGTTCGGTCCTCATCTACCCATGCAGCACATGCAACTCTAAACTGTCCCAGTAAACACATAAAATGCAAAGATAGAATTTCATGCAATTTCCCACACTTAGCACTCATTTAAGTACCTGAAAGGAATATTTAATTAGTTTGTTTCTCTCCTCTTATCATATGTCTCATCAAGAGTCAAAGGACAAAGTCATTAATTTATAGTAAGCATTTTGAAATACTGAATTTAACCAGTTTACAAAGAGCAGAAAGAGATGCTGTACATTGCTCATTCCCTTGCACAGTAATTAAAAAGCAATTATGAATATTCAGAATATTGTTTCATACTATTTTGTGAAGAAAGATTAATATATAGGATTACATTTAATAAAAAGACATCAGCAAAAGCCTTCATCACCAAGAGGAGTGTTTATCTATGCACAGATACTGAAATATTTCTTATGCATAGCTCAAGCTATGGCCCTCAAAAAACTCGTACTATTTCATCTATACTGATACAATGGAAAAAGGAAAATTTATACAGAAAAGAATAAGCTACAGCAGTACACCAGGTAAGTCTTATATCAGCACATATAACCTCCCACCAGGGAAGATGTGAGAACAGCCTTCTAGCGTACAGACTACAATACTCACACCACTCAGCTACGTCAGAGCATTTGTACAGAGGTAATAAAGAAATGGGTACAGGCCACGGCTTAGCAATAGAGTTAATATCAAAGCCTTGGCAAGAAATAGGAAGAAAAGGAATTTTAACAGAAAAATTAAGATATGAAAATTAACAAAATACAAATGGTATGACTCTACCCACAGTTAGTTGTGCAAGTGAGATGCATGATATTACTGCAAACCTCTATTCAAATCCCAGATTAAACATCATTTTCAAAGCTCACTATTCTAATTTTATTTAATACCTTGACAGCTGCAATTTTCAAAGCCTATTTGTAATTTTCTGGAGAACTACAGTATAACATACAATTCCATCTTAGCTATTCCAACTAATTCACTAACAAAACAACTGAACTAATCTCAAATATGTTTTAGATATGTTTAACATGTTTTATTAACATATTTAAAGGTTTTCTTACTTGTACATAAGAGAAAGGGCACTTATTTCTACTTGTCCAACCCATTCCTGTATTGGAAAAAAACAAAAAAAAATTAAGTTCAAACACACAATTATTATACTTCCTCAGGTGTAGATCAAGAGAAGCAAGAAATCATTGTCAAAAATAAATATATTAATACTGAGTCTGGAGTTCAGCAGACACACTTTGATTGCATTTGAAGGCTTTTTTGAAATAACAGTAACTATTCCAAGTAAGGTGGTTAAGGGGTACAAGCCAGAGGGATTTTTTCCCAAACTAGTTTTCACACAGATACATTTCTGAGAGAACTAAAACCAATCACATAAATGCAGATCTATCATTAAAAGACTATGATTTTGAGAGGTGATACAGTGTTTCTATTTTTTTCTTTTGTTAAATTTAAAACAGCAGTCTAGCTTTTCAAAAGTGATTTTTATTTTTTTTTTAGAAAAGTGAGTGTCAGATTTACCAAGTGCTTTTAAAAATGTTACTCTCTACCTTCAAAACTTTCTGGTTTTGTGGGCCTTTAGCTATAGATGAACTGGAAAAAGAATCTTGAGGCTTAACTCTCATGACTAAAACACATATAACTTCCATGCAATTATCCTGACACAGTCTTGCGAAGTGCTCCAACACAGAGTAGACAGACCACTTCCAAACAGCCAAAATAAACTTGTGACAGTTGCATTTCTCATGCAAGCAGCTGTATATCAATACCTGAAGAAAGACCAAAAATCTGCCCTTTAAAGCTGTTCAACAGTAAAATGTCAGCAACACTGTAACCCAGACTCAAATCGTAGAAAAGTACAAGTTGTTGCTTCCATTACCAGCCTAACTGCTGTACTGTGCTCCAGTATAATGTGACTAGACCTTTCTTAGGTGGTTTGTGGTGGTGGTGTTGTGGTTTGTTTTCGTTTGGGGTTTTTTTACTTTTTTTTTTTTCTTTTCTAAATTCTTACTAAATTAAAAACAGCTCTTAAGTTTGGTGCAGGAATTTGTAGCAGTCCCGATTATTTTTAATCATTTTTTAAATTCTCATGACAATTTTAAAATCTAGAATAACTTAATATTAATTTGTCTGATCATGTAAAAAAGCTACTGTATTATTTTTCAAAACTATTTTTTTGAAATATTAGCAGCCATGTATGAAAGACATTTTCTCTACACACACACTGCTGTGCTGTAAACCATTTACATTGGCATAGTTCAGTGCAGCATAAGTTCTGCTGGAAAATGGCATGATTTACCACTTAGCATAGCGCATAACCTCAGGATTTGACTAACAAAGCTTTGCAATTAAAGATCATGGAATAAACAAAGCAAGACAGAAGCAGAATAGGCTAACACCCATGTTCTTCCCCCTTCTACCATTCATTTTGGAAACTGAAATAAAGAACCATCTGGTTAGCTATTCTAACTAGGGATGCTGTAGGCATGGCAGGGGAAAAAAAAAATAAAAATCATGCTTTAATTTCTAGGAGGGGAAAATTTAATAAGGTTTATGTACAAACACTTACAAAAAATTAACAGATTTTGCAATGTTGTAGTAGATAGTCCTCTTCCCCTCCCCTCAGCTTACATGAATTTTTAACTCCCTAAGAAAAATACTAAAATTAAATGGGGAGGGGGATAATAATTTTACTTCAAATCAGTATCTTCCCAAGAGCCTGTGGCTAGGCTACTATTCATAACATCCCTTACATCAATAACTGTCTTTTCCTCACCTAAACTTTTAGGCCTTTATTCAAGGCTGTCTTCAAGAAAACAACAGCCACGCTACACTTGTTGGCATTTGCAGATGCTAGAAATGTTTGGATACAATTTTGAGGAATAACAGGTTTAAATCAAGAAACAAAAAATTCTCCAAATCATTTTCAATAGAGAGTACATGCATAAAAATATAAATATTCACATCATTCTAAGACCTCAAAAACATTTGTGAGAAAAAAAAATCCAATTACCCATCAACAAAAGTAGTGCTTTCTATTATAAATCAAGTTTAACATACCTGTGGATTTTCCAAACATTTTAAATACTCTTCAAATGGCCCCTCTATGAACTGTATTTAAAAAAAAAAAAGTAACAATTAGTTATTTTTATTACTGTAGTATACGGAATCCCCGGTCTATGACCCACTGTAGCAATGGGAACATACCATTGGAAATTTAAGACTATCCTGCCCTCGAAGAGCTTACAATCTAAGTATAAAGTGATATAGAGATGAGGGAATAAATGGTCAAACATATAGGTGTGCATTCCAGAAAATAACCACATAAATAGCTTTTAGAGTTATCACACAACCCGAAACAAAAACAAACAAACAAAAAACCCAAAAAGAAATCCAGCAGCCAAACAGGAAATCTGAAAGAAAGCAAAGATGGTGTCAAGTAGATGTTTACAGGCAATTAATCCCAGGCGTGCACAGCATCACTTGAGAACATGCATGGGCTTATTCAAGTATCCTGTTAAATGAGCAGCAATGGACAATCAGAAATGGGAGTCACATTTCTGTAGCACCCAAGAAGCAGTAAGATATAGCATAGGCAAATCACAGAGCACTTTTTCCTCCTTTCTGTATCACTTCAAACAGTTTTTACTTTCAGTGAAAGGGTACAAACAATCAGGCTACACTAAGTGCCAGGTTAAGAAAGTAATCCTTCAGCTGCACTCCTTAACACGCATGAAGAGGCCAAATTCACATTTGTCAAGGCCAGAGAAGGGTGCTGCAGTAATTGAGATGTGTTAACTTCAAAGTGTTTCAGCCATGCTGGCCAACAGAGAGGCTGTATTTAAAAAATGCTATTTAGACATAATCTGCCTGATTTAGTTAAGATCCAAACTTTAGTTAAGAGGTCCAGACAAAGAATTAATTTCTTTTATGAACTTAAGCTACAAGCTAGGTGGCCTCTCTACCCATAGTGATTAAGAAACAAGGTATAAATGAAAACCGAGTAGAGTAGTGAGATTAAAAGTTCTGCTTTAGTCATTTTGAACCTGGCTGGACACTGTTGTTCATGAGAAGAACCAAAAAGTCTGGCCAAAATTTTTAATTTAGACAGAAGCAACCAGGTAAGAAGTTAAAAGGTGGATCAGTAAAACGTGATCATAGACAGCAGTTGTTTTGTGCGTCAAAATTAAATGAGCTAAAGATAACGCACAGAGGAAGAAAGGAGAGGCACCAGAAAGTTCTCACAGGAAACTGAAGAGTTGAAAAAGAGGAGGAAAGACAGCAGCAAAGATAACACTTCAAGAAAGGATGAGGATGAAAATGAAGATGGTGGTTACACACAGTCACCTGAAACTTGGGTTATAGCAGTATCAATGGAATGAGAGAGACAGAAATCCAAGCTGAAATGGTTACAATAGACAGAGAAAAGGAACTTCAATGAGTACCACCAGTACACATCAACAGAGCGTAACTACTAAGGCAGATGAGCAAAGAGTTGAACTAAGAGGCTAGGGAAAAAGGCATTTGTTGTTTGTGTTGTTTTTGGTTTTTTTAAGACAGGTAAGTTAACAATGCTATATTCCAGATGGAAAACAAAGTATAGTAAGAGATATGGGGAGCAAAGGAGATCAGCAGAGCTGAAGTGAGGTACCTGAGGAAGCAGGAACATTAGGAAATGAGAACAGATATGAAACACCTCAACATTGTACGTGTACATGAAACACTTATTCCGAAAAATGGCAAAAAACTTAAAAAAAAAAAAAAAGACTTTTCAGAAGGACAGCAAAAAAGAAAAAAAAAATATAACAGTGAAACCGTAGGAGAGAGACCAAGATAGTAAAACCAGCCAGCGTTGACAAAGAAGTTACCCGGCTGAGAGGATGCCAGAACTGGGGAAGGGAAACGACACACTTCTAGAGTCAAGAAGGGTCACAGTATTTCCAAAAACTAACCAATGCAACAAGAAAACAGAAGTAGAGAAGCAGATATTGGAGTGAGTGGGGTAATTCTGGAAAGAAAGGGATTAAAAAGTCAGCAGTGAAAAAATAAAATAAAAAAGAAAGGAGAGAGATCTAAGAGTTGATAAGTCCTCACATGGACTGGAAACAAGCAAACAGTCCTATGTCATTCATTCTTGACAACTTTCACATTAAAAGCGATCAGCAACATTTGAGCATAGGGGACTTTGTCAGAAATTATAGCAAATACACACACTCTTATTCCTGCTTTCCTTCTCTTCCCTATGCCAATGTGCATCTAAAACAGTCTTTTTATTTTGGGTCCAGGTAAATTTAGAACAGAAAGAGAGCTGAATAATAATCCTCTAGTAACAAATGCTTACACATACTCCTGTTTCAGCTATCCTGGAAATTAGTTAAATAGTATATACACTAGAACACATACATACACAAACAGGAGCACCGTTATTTATTATTGTTCTTTAAAAAGGAAAAAAAGAAAGGATTTTATAATATTAACACTGAAAACATTGGCCAAATATAGACCAATATCAAAATATTTTATGTCTATGGTTGATGGAGAACTTCGTTACAGATGTTTACGAAAAAAAACAACAACAAAACCACAGCAGCAATGCATAAGAAATTGTAGACCCTGAAACAAATTTCACTAATCTCATCAGTCAAATCCCTATATATTGTAAAAGCAATTAAATAGCACAGTAAGAACATTTTATGACCTTCACTAAAATAGGCATTATACTAAAATAAAATCCAGATTTTGGCAGCTCCGCTACAGACTATTAAAGTTTAAGAAAGTTTGTTTTGTTTTTTAATGAGCATTAAAAAACTCTTCCCACTCCACTAATCCTCCAGTCCAAGCAGTATATAGGTCTTTCTCCAGGCTTATGAAAATGAGTTATTACCACACATGTGCCAATTAATTTAAAAAGCGCTCAATTTAAAAAGCATCAACTAGTACATAGCTATGCTGAATACTGTCACAAACAGCAGTATATACCTTAGAAAAGTGGAAGGATTAAAGTAACATTTTTTCAAATGCTCACAAAGAAAACAAAAATACTTACTGCTTCAAATTTCTCCCTATGTTTCCGAAGGTAGTCTACACAAGCCATCCTAACATCAATATGCCGAGACTGAGAGTGTAACACCTACAAAGGGAGAAAGAGAAGAAAGCGACACTGGTTCTGAGGAGTTTTGATGATGGATCACAAATAATTAATGACTGTTGTCTAAATACAGGGTTGGAAATACTCTAGTATTATTTTTAGGAATATTTAAAATGCATATTCGTTCAGTAACAACACCTTTATGCAGGTGAAACCCCAATTACTTAATAAAAAATTTAGTTAACTGCAGAATTCACAGATTTACTCAATTCAAACATTCAATTTTATAGGGATTTACTGAGCGAAACAAACAGCACTTTTTGTCATTCTTTAACTGACTCCTTTGTAAAGGACTTCAATTAATGGAAGAAGTACGGTACTGCAGGAGTGGGTGAGGAAATCAACTGCCAACATGCACTTGTTCAAATGAAATCCAAACAAATCTAACAGAGTGCACATTTACTTTCTCTTGACTTTTGGAGGTGTAGGTCTGTTGCCCAAATACTGATTTGGAAGCCAGGAATTCAGATCCCAGTATGACACCTGCATTCTACCTCCTGTTCAAATCTCTACTGGAAAAACACTACTTCTACCATAGGTTCAGAGTTATCTCTAATGCGACTTTGTCTGCATCCTCACTACTAGGGAAGTTCTAGTCAATTTAAGTCGCAGCCTCTCTTGCAAACCTTACACACTAGCCTCCATTTAGAACACCTCCAAATTCAGATCAGTTCAGTTTTTCTGCATGAAGAATACAGAGATTAGGCCAAATTTGTGGATAAACACCTACTAACTCTGAATTAAAGACCTTTCCTTCAATAAAATAAGAATGGTATGTTAAAAATTTAATTAATAGTTGGAAAAAAGTTCCATATACACTGGAGTGTGAGAAACCTTCTCTATATATTAATTAAAAAAATCAGAGTATCAATGTATATTCATTGATTATTCCCTTGAAATAAAAAAACCCACTCACATCAGATCAACAGTGTTTGCTTGCCTGAACTTACAAAGTCAGTGGGGAAAGTAATTTTTAAAAAAAAAGTTAACTGTGTATAATTAGCACAGGAATCTGGGCTCCCACAATCAGAAGCACCAGAGCTCCCACTGCTGTTTGTTTGTATTTAAGACAAGATGACGCTGTCACTTTTTTCCTTTATCAGTAACACTGAAATGGGGGAGGGGAATTCAACAGGAAGAACTGAAAATAAATTACTCACTTTCTCTAATTTTATAGTAAACTGATTAACAAAACTAAGAATGCGGCGGCTTTTCAGCTCTTGCCACTAAATTCTGTTTCCTAAACAGTCTCATACAAAGCAGTTGTACCCAAATGTTGAAATCTTACGCTGAAAAAAAGCTTTAGGGAGGCAGTGGAAGGTCAAAACAGGTAACAATTTCTTCATGACAGAAGGCAGCTTTACGCACAGAACTTCTCCCACCTCACAAGACAGAAATGTTTTCTTTCCCCTGGCACACGACTGCGTGCATAACCTTAACCTATACTTGTCTGCATGTTAACGCTAATTATCATCCACTAACCACTTCCCACGCTTTCCTGAGAAGTAGCTTTGTTTATGTAAGCAGTTACCTGCTCGGCCACAGCCCTGAAAAGACAAGATCCATCCTTGGCAACTCTCTTTCTGTACAAGCCCTGAGATCGCAAGTAGCAGTCCATAGAAGCGTCCCCAGGGGCGTCCATGCCGCTGCCTTGATGAGTCTGCTCCCCGCCGTCGGGTCTGCACGCCGCCTCCATGTTTACCGCTTCACACCGTGGAGAACCGCCGCACCTCTCCTAGCCCCACATGGCAAGGTAAAGCCCACCGAGCAGCTCTAGGGCCGGGTAAAGCAAACAGCGGCAGGTGGGGGAAGAGAGCGCTGGCCCCCCCCAGCACTGGAGGTAGCAGCAGCAATAAGAAAAGCAGCCGGTCTCACGTTATCAACTCGCATGTGGGAATCGCGGGGAGAAACGGCAAAGTTTTGCTCCGCAGCCTGGACTTCCAGCTCCCCAAAACCGTCGCTTCTAGGCTTCTCTAGAGGGCCGGGCAGCAGCCCCCGGACACGGCTCCGGCGGGGTCCCGATCCCGCTTCTCCCTCGGGGCGGCGATTCCCGGCGGGTTCCGCAGCCCGGGCGCGCAGCCGGCCTGCCAGGCGGAAAACAAAAGAGAAAGGACATGTGCTACCGCCGCCGGGGAGAGGAGGGGAGGGGAAGAGAGGAAGAAAAGAAAAAAAAAAAAAAAAAAAAAAAGGGCAGCGTAACCTGGCGTTTATTTTCACTTTCAGCCCGGGCGCTTCTGGGAGCGGTAGTCCCGGCGGAGGAGGAAGAAGAGGGAGCCGGACCCCCCCGCCTTCGGGGTGCTCAGGGCTTGGCGGTTAGCCCCGCACCCCGTCAGGCTCATGCCATTCCCTAACAGCTTTTGTAGTTTTTTAAGTAACACCGGGATGTCTGACACCTAATCCATAGGTATGTGGGGGCTGTGGCTTTGGTTTGGGTTGGTTCGGGTTCTCCCCCCTCCCCCCCCCAAAACAGATTAGATTGTAAGATTATTTTTGAAATCCATCCACTTGCAGGAAAGAAGATGGAAATAAAATTGGGATAGTAAAAGGAGGCTTAATTAAAAAGGGATTTAAAAAAAAAAAGCCATAGCTGTTCAATACTTTTTTTTGTACACCGCTCTTAGTGGTAAGAAGCGGCAAATATTTTTATTACAATTGCATGACTAAGTTTTGCTTGGCATTGTAAACATGCTTCAGAAGATTTTGGTGCACAAAAAGTGACAAGGAAGGAAGCTTTCCAAACTTCCAAGGCTTCTTTTACTGTGGGTGTGTGACTTACCTAGGAGGGAGAGCTACAAAGCTCTCAGTAGCTCTAGCAATAAATAAAATGCTACCAGCTACTCCTTAGCTTAAATGAACAAATTTAGATGCAAGAAAGGGAGGCAAACACAGAAGGAATGAAAACCCCCATTTTTACTTTCAGCCAACAGTAATAAGACCAGGGAGGGTGGTGACTTGAGCTGAGATCTGGATATAACAACAACTGATTGAATAAGCAGAAGTTACAAGCCAGGCTGAATCTAGTGCTCCAGCAGCTCTGCACAAGCAGTATCAAACCCCCTTTTCCTAACAGAAGCCCAGGTCTGCCAGCAAGGAGTTGGTCTACTGGAAAACAAAAGCAAATTCCTGGCAATATCTGTAGACAAGAATAGAAACTGAGAGAAGTGCAAGTAAAGCCCTCATGGCATCTGAACCTCCAAGATACAGAGAGCTGGTTAGGCAGCATGGGGATGTTTGGGAGAAGGAGCATGAGGTAAAAATACTAGCGAGGGGCTGGAGGGAAAGCTCAAACCTCTCACCAGAAGATGGCAAAGGTCATCTAACAAGACTGAACTATAAACTGCCACTGACTCAGCTACCATATTCACTTAAGAAAGTCAGACTAGCAGAGTCCTGCATGTGCGAGGTACTGCTTCCGTAGATAAAAGTGATTTGGCAAGATGCTTTTGAGACCTATCAAACTGGTGTCCAGTTACAGAGTTTCTTAGAAACATTCCATTTTTCCTCACCTTATTTGTCACAGTTAGAGACAGAACTATCCTCCAACACGTTCACAAATTTGTCTTCCCTCACATTTCAGCCTTTTGTCATTGTGATTCTAAAGGCCAGTTAAGGGAAGGGCAAATGCCTTTAATCACATCTGTTAGATTCAGGAATGCCTATACACATGAGGTCATCCAGTATGTGACAGAATGTAAATGTAGTTCTGGTAAGTGAATACACTGAGAAAATTAAAGTCATATAGTTGTCAGTTTCCTAAAAGCCTGCTCTTTTTGCAACTGACTTCTGAAGACAATCAAGCAATGGTGACCCAGTGTTTGGGGTTTTTTTTTCTCCAAGTACTGCTGTACAAGAAGCAATCTATTTCTAAAAAGGTGAAGTCCTCACTGAAGAAACCTAGCCTGTACACACACAGATTCTAAGGCATAAGGAGAAATGCCTCCACCAAGACACGTCTGAAATACCTCAACATTAAAATAAATGCTCCATCAAGATAAGAATGGCCAAATTATAACTCATAAGTTATTACAGATGTTCTAATTAGGCAGGAGCTTTATTAACACTTTCAGCCAGCACTTCTACCACAAGCAGCAGCCCCAGCCACTAGTTCCTCCTCTGCACCAACCTCTGTTGCCCACACAAGCGCTTCTGCTGCTCATACACTGAATCAGCTCAGGAAGCTGACTCAAGCTAAACAAAAAAAAAAAAAAAACCAACCAACACAAGAAAACCACAGCAACTTTTTTTTTTTTTAAACCAAGACTAGTTTTGTCATTCAGTTCATGGCCTGCCTGTGCCAACACCTGGGCCAGCAAAGGGGGGGGGGGGGGGGCAGCCTGTACTCATCAACCTTGGAGAGAGGAGACCGGTTTTCGCCCAGCTTCACCGCCCGCCCTTTCCCGCCTCAGACAGCGCCGCTTCACCAGACGCCTCCTCCCAGCCCGCAGCTCTGGCACGGGCGACTCGCCACAGGCCGGGGGACAAGCGCCCGGGCAGGGGCGGCCCCTCGGCCTGCAGCCCGGCGGCTCTCCGGCGCCGCAGCAGACCCACGAGGGCCCTCTGCCTGCCCGGCGGCCTTCCCTGCGCGGGCACACGACCCGCCGCCGGGGCTGTGGGGCCGGACTCCCCGCCCGGAGGAGCCGCGGCGCGGTCGGGGCCCGCACCCTTCCCCCCCCCCCATCACTGACTGGCACTTACCGGCGGCCCCCGCCTCCTCCTCTCCTCCCCCCGAGCAACGGCGGCGGCGGCGCCGCCCCCTCCCCGCCTCGCCTAGCCTGGCCTCGGCCCCAGCGGCGGCGCAGGCACTTCAATCTCCCGCGGCGGCCGCTCTGCTCGCGTCGCTCCCCGATGATGCGGCCGCTGCCAGCCCCGTCCCGGTCTCGCCCTCCCGCCTCGCCGCCTCTCATCACTCTCCGGCGCGGCGCGCGCACCCGCGCCGCTCCCCCTCCGGCGCCGGCTCTTGGTTTGGCCCATCGGCCACACCTGCTGCGGGCTCGTACCATTTGCCGCACAGGGGAGGAAAAGAGGCGGCCGGGGGAGAACGCCCCAGGTGCTGGAGGAAGGAGCGGCGTTTCGCGCGGGGCTGTTTCGCTGGGCTTCGTCGCTGGGTGGTCTTAAGGAAACGGATGGTTGCCGAGGCGAGCGGCAGTCGCCTCACGTCCGTCCGTCCCGTCCCGTCCCCCCCGCAGGGGGCACGCAGTGGTACAGCCGGGGAACGTCTCCCCCCTGCCCGGCAGGTCCCGGTGTTGGGGTCCGCCGTGCGCGCGCGCCCTAATGGCTCCGCTTCCTTCACCTCACAACGTGGTTGTAAACCCCCCCGACTGTGGGGTGCAAGGCGAAACGTTTTTAAGAGTTTTTCTGACAGGTAATTTTTTTTTTTTAACGAGTTAACAGCTCGGAGGAACAGGTGCGGGACAGGAGAGAGGGGAGCCGGCAATCCCATCGGCCGGCCTCGCTGCCGAAATTGTGAAACTGTGCCCTCGCTATGTGTGGGCCGTTACAGTAATGGTGTGTGCGTACCGCACTGCTCTTCCTCAGAAATGCAGTAACAGACATGAAGAAATACGTACAATGTCTGTAAATCAGTAGTGGGAAGGTTGTGAGAAGAGTAAGTAAGAGTGTCGCAAATTCAAATTTGGTTTGGGATTTTTTTCCCAAATAAAGTGCTTATTCAGGCCAGAAAATCACTCAAAACACATGATCAAGACAAAGTGTTTAGGGGGAATTAATAAAATAAATTAAACAAATAAATGACTTCAAGTATTAATAGTGGTGATAAAGCCTGATGCTTAAGGCGACACAGAAAAAAAAAAACCAGAAGTGTGGTCTGGGTAGAAAAAAATATTTTTAGGTCACCTGTTTGCTTAGTAGTCTATTATGAGATTTTTGTCTTTGTCTGAAATGACCATTTTTGGTTGAAATAGAATACAAGGTTATATAAACCATTAGGCTTATCTGGTAAGGTCCAATTCAGTCTACCTTTTCTGTGCACAATAAATAGAAGTCAGCATGTGCACAGTACTTTTGAAGACAGTAGGCTAAAAAACAATCCAGTGTAAGTCATTTATCCCTATCTGGTCTTAGGTTTTTAAAGTTACAGTACACTACACATTTAAACTGGTTGTGCCTCCGTGCGCTGGCTTTTGTGCCGGACAGTGAAGCACACTGAGAAAACTGACCCGGCTGACAGCCAAGCGTTCCCCTGCAATATTTTTAAGTGAGACCAGGTCTTCAAACCATTTTGCTATGCACTTGCTGTGCTAACACCAGCACAAGAGCAGGAGAAGGTGGGAAAGAGAAAATACATGAAGAGGAGATGGCAGCTTTTGGTTCTGGTGTAGTGCCAGGCCAGATCCTTGTCAAACTTCAACCTGAGAGACCAAGGATGTTAGAGTTGTCCCCAAACCCCTTGAACCAAATCTTAACAGCCTGTTCAAAGTTTTAGTTTAATACTTCCATGGTAAAATTGCTGCCCCATCAAATGTGTGCATTCTGACAAGTCATCATTACTTGGTTTTGGAGTCTTTTGTGAATGTTTACAATTCCTTATCCATGTTGTGTTCATACTGACATCTAAAAAACAGTTATGCCCCTCATGCAGAAGCTTTAAAAATACATATATACAAAATAATTGAACAGTAAGTAAGAGATTCTGTTACCCGTTGAAAGGAAAAAATAAACTTTTCCTGATATCAGAGGTAGCATAAATAGTTGAGTCCGACATTCAATAGAGTCGGTGGGAAGACTTCTATTGCCATTAGAGGGTGATGGATCAGGCTTAAATACAGGGGGGTAAGAGCATCTTCAACATAAACCATTTTATTTATGGATCTCTGTGTGTAGATAAGCTTGTTTTTAATTCTGCTGATGAAGAATAGACCTGGATTTCATGTCCGTCTTGCAGAATAACAGTGCAATCATAGCAGAATACAGTAATGGCTGCATTACTCCTGCATACTATTTATAGCTGACTGCATCTTTGTGCTCTATGCATGAGTCAAAGATCATCACTCCCAGGATCATTCTTTCATTACATCTCAGGGTACTACGGAAATGCAGTCTACTTGAGTTCAAAATTATTATTATTCAAAAATGTAGTAATCATGTAACATCTCACCTTCTGGAGGGTTTTGATCAAGGCTAGAACCCCAGCATGATATTTTAACTGCTTTCCTCCTGTGCAGATTTAATACCACATCAGATGTGAGGTGCTTAACATTCAGGAGGGCAGTACCTGAAAAATGATGGGCTGATGGCACAGTCAGCAGCTTAATACCTCAGCACAATAAAGCAAGCAACAGAAGGGTTGGTTTGAGTTTGTGGAATGAATTCCTGTGAGAGCAACTAGTTAGCACTGTCCCCCATAGAATGAAAAAGAAAGGATAAAAGGGCTGCATGTGTCATGGTGGTCACATTTCTTAATTCTCTACTAGAATTACTTTTGATGCTGCTGTAAGAGGTGTATTCTGAGATTCTGGCCAGAACATCCCATTGCAGCCTCTAATTTGGGGAAGAAAATTTTCCTTGGTTGGATTTTTTTAGACAAATCTTTAACATTCAGTACAACAGAAATGATAAAAAGCACATTGTGGTAAAAGCTGTTCCTTCTACCCTTGAGGAACACTTCTTCATAAAGTGTCTTGAAGATGCTGGTCTGAAGTCATAGGACTGTGTAGTCAAGAAATACTGAGAAGTGAGGCAAGAAAAGTCATTGACAAGGTTTCAGAAGTCATGAATGGTTTCATTCTAAGCATACCTCATCTTGGAGCAGCAGAAATACTGAATCCTGGTTTCCCACAGTTTTGTGTCTTCTGTCTTTACATCACCTATACCACTGTCCTGCCACAACAACAGCACGAGCTTCCTGCCGTGTTCCCTTATTTCTAGATGCTCTGGTACCCCATTAGACTTTTAGTTCTCTGACATGCCCTGTAATATGTTCATTTTCCCTCTGTGCTCCCAAAGTGCTAGCCAAACAAGAGGTAGCAGGTGTTGTGCCTGATTCTGAAATACCCTGTGGTTTTGTGCTGAGGGGCTTGGCATGTGCTCGTTATCCAGCCAGGAGGCCAAACAGGACAGGTAACGTCAGTGTTCAACAGCTACAGTGATCTGGGTCTTTCTCCTTGACTCAAATATTGATTTTCATGATACTTACAGAATCTTATCATCGCAGAGACTTCTGTTCCTCCGTCATATTTGTTCACAATTTGCGGATTGATTCCAAACATGTATGAGAGAGAAGAGAAGAAACCAACAGGTAATCAAGCAGACATTATAAATGATCCTTTTTTGCCTTTTTTTTTCTTTTTTTTCTTTTTTTTTTCAAACTAGAGTAAAAGTGGTAGCCTTAATGTTAAAGATGAATGAAGGGTTTGTCTTTATGAGTTTAATGCTTTTCACAGTCAGGTTTTGACTCCAAAGTGGGAAGATGTAAGTCTATCTGTAAACCTTCAATTAATACAAAGCCAATTTGTTACCTGAGGTATCGGGTGATCAGAAGAGAACAGAAGACCACACAGAGAATTTTGTGAGGTAGTTGGTACATATGTAGAGAAACATTACATGCATTAATATAGGATTCTAGTATAGCTGTGGAGTTAGATGAGGGGTCGGGAGTGCTGTGTGGTATTGAAGTATGCTCTGAGGCCAAGAAAACTGATACAAAGGAAGATGGCAGAGCCATATCCATTTAAAAGAATGGCTTTAGTTTTATAAAGATAAAACATGAGTAATTGGGTTCAAATTGGTGTAGGATATTACTGTAGATAATGTGAACAGTTACACTGTACCCAAAAAGTGTACTCTTTCCCCAGTTTCTTTATGTTAACAGAGACTTGTGTTGGGTTTGCATGGCAAGATTTTGGTGGCTGGGGGGCTACAGGGGTGGCTTCTGTGACAAGCAGCTAGAAGCTTCCCCTATGTCCGACAGAGCCAATGCCAGCCAACTCCAAGACAGACCTGCCGCTGGCCAAGGCCAAGCCCATCAGCGACGGTGGTAGTGCCTCTGGGATAACAGATTTAAGAAGGGGAAAAAGAAAACTGCACAACTGCAGCTGGGAGAGAGGAGTGAGAACATGTGAGAGAAACAGCCCTGCAGACACCAAGGTCAGTGAAGAAGGAGGGGGAGGAGGTGCTCCAGGCGCCAGAGCAGAGATTCACCCGTGGGAAAGACCCTGGTGAGGCAGGCTGTCCCCCTGCAGCCCAGGGAGGTCCACAGTGGAGCAGATCTCCACCTGCAGCCCGGGGAGGACCGCATGCTGGTGCAGGTGGGTGCCCAAAGGAGGCTGTGACCCTGTGGGAAGCCCACGCTGGAGCAGGCTCGTGGCAGGACCTGCGGACCTGTGGAGAGAGGAACCCACGCTGGAGCAGGTTTTCTGGCAGGACTTGTGACCCCACAGGGGACCCACGCTGGGAGCAGACTGTCCCTGAAGGACTGCGGCCCGTGGAAAGGACCCACGCTGGAGCAGTTTGTGAAGAACTGCAGCCCATGGGAAGGACTTATGTTGGAGAAGTTCGTGGAGAACTGTCTCCCGTGGGAGGGACCCCACACTGGAGCAGGGGAAGGGTGAGGAGTCCTCCCCCTGAGGAGGAAGGAGCAGCAGAGACAACGTGTGATGAACTGACCGCAACCCCCATTCCCCATCCCCCTGCGCCGCTGGGGGAAAGGACGTAGGGAATCCGGGAGAGAAGCCATGCATGGGAAGAAGGGAAGGGTGGGGGAAGGTGTTTTAAGATTTGGTTTTATTTCTCATTATCCTACTCTGATTTGATTGGTAATAAAATTAATTTTTTTCCCCAAGTCGAATCTGTTTTGCCCATGACAGTAGTTGCTGAATGATCTCTCCCTGTCCTTATCTCGACCCAAGAGCCTTTTGTTGTGTTTTCTCTCCCCTGTCCAGCTGAGGAGGGGAGTGACAGAGCGGCTTTGGTGGGCACATGGCATACAGCCGGGGTCAACCCACCACAAGACTGTTACAGAGTCCAACCTTTTCCCCAGGCTTGTTCCAGCTCCCTCCTCTTGTGCCTAGACTGTCCTTCATAAAAAGTAGTTTGTTGTTGTTTTCAACAAATTTGTGACATGTGGATCAGAAAACTGATGTAGCTGACTGCTTGGCTGCAAGTACACTGGTGTCAGTAAAAGGTGGACGGGGGCGGGTGCATGATATGGGTTAGGAAGTGAAGGGACATAACCCTGTTTACAGAAGTAAATGTGTGACTGCAGCTAGAAAAAGTGAGTAGTCTGGAAGCAATATTTTGTTTCAAAAGCAGAAAACAATATTTTCTGTAACTCAGAATGAGTAAATAGCATATATTAGAGGAGTGATTTAAATCAGCCATCATGAAAATGAATCAAATCAGTGAACAGGAAACTTTGATTTGAATTATTGCTTTTAATCTTGAATTACAGTTGTATTTTTTCTTAAAGACTGATTTTTCACTGATTGGTAACCATTAAAATGTGCTGATTATAGTCTTTATGCATAATTTAGCATTTCTTTTTGCTAACAAAGAGGGCACACTATATCTACATACATCTGAGACATTTCAGACTTTAACGTAACATTTATATGTATTCTTAGCTTTTATGTACATTTTACTATCTTAGGAGATGAGTACTGTTTAATTTCTTTTTTCACTACATAATTATTACTCTTTTACCTGTGGTTTGTATCAAACTCCTAACTGATAAATATGGGAATTGAAAGAAAATTATGAGAAAAAACCCTTTTTATAGTTGCTTTTAGCTAAATAAGATTACTATAAATGTATTTGAACCTTCTTCTTAAGAAGATTATCTAAGTAAGTTTTGCATTGAAAAAGGTTTTATTAAAAAAATTGAAGTATACTTGTAGGAAGATAATTTAATTGGTTTAATCACTCAGCCTTTCAAGTGTGTAGAACTAGTAGAGATCATCCTGTCCTTTCCATCTGTTTTGTATTTATGGATGAAAATAATGAAAAAAAATCAGCTGAAAACAATTTATTTGAGCTAGGTGAATAAAGAGAAATTAAGGAAATACTGCCACCTTGCTTGCAGAAAAAAGATGCTTTTCAGAAACTGGTTTAACACTTCAGGAAACCAAGAGTAATTCAGCAGCTTGACATTCCTTACAGCTTGAACAGAAAGTCCATACTGCTTAATAATACTACTTTTGTAGTATTTGTTTTGCAAAGTAAACGTATTTAAAATTAAATTTTAAATTAACCAACCTGATTGATTTTATTACTATTTTATTTTAGAGACCTGGAGAAGTTACCAGGGAAGAACCATTTTTTAGCCTTACATTAAATGGAGCACAAAGTCAGGATCTTCTATAAATCAGGTACTTTTTTCATGTTTAAGAAGGCTGTACATGATTGGAGGAGCCTGTCTTTCAGCAAAGTTAGAAAAAAAAGTCATTCAAATATATAAATCTCTAATATAGCTGCAGGATATTAATTCTTTGACTTCTGATGTGTTTTGAAATGAGCAGCATTCCATAATCCTATCAACTTTGTTCAAAGTAAGTGCAAGTGCAATGAAATAATATTCATAAATAAAATGAGGATAAATAATGTTACTAATAAAGCTCTAGTGATAAATTTAAAAAGTCACATACAAAGAAATGGACTTTGTATGAGACAATGTTGCTGAGTAAAAAGAACTTCTTTTTTTTTGCCATTCCAGCTAAAGCCTCCTGGTGCCTATGCTGATCTCAGCAACAGAATAAGAGAAAATCTGTAGCAGGCAGATGCAGTGGTTTTCCTTATGGTTATAAGACTAGCGGCCATATGTTGTAGTTCAGCTTATTAGCCTTTAGATGGCGTTAGCTCCTTGAACATTTTAGGGTTTACTTTTTCTAACGTGTTTGAGTGTGAAATGAGGGAACACAGCAATAACTTCTGAACTGATGTTTTGTTAGGGGAACACAGTCAGCACACTCAATGCATGCTGCCTCATTCTCCCCCTCCGCCCCCCCCCCAAAGAAAAAAAAAGAGAGAAAAACATAAAAAGATATTTTTGACTGAAAACATGAAGGATGCAGCCCAGCTCCACAGCACAGGGCTGAGAAATGTCCAATTCTGAGCTCAGTCTGTACCCAGGCATTGTACTATAACAACTCTGAGGTGTAAATAAAGCAGTGGGGCATTGTCAGGTTGTTTTTGCATCTATTCTGCCTCTGCCAGCTGTATACAGGCACAGAAATACACTGTTTTGTTGTTTTATTGGCTTGACGCCATGGTAGGCTCTTTGTATGCTGAAGTGATACATTAGTGTCTCCCTGTGCTGTGGCTGGGTCTAGTTCTACTCTTGATGTGTGAAGTGACAGTATTGCAATACATAGTTATGATTAAGGTTATGAAAAGTATAACCGATAGCACACTGCTTTGTTGAAAATACCATTGTGTTCCTAGGTTTTGTAAACCACTGCAAGTAATGTTGTTTGAAACTATAGATTCTCCACATAATGTGTTGCATTTCAGTAGGATACAGGGCTTCTGCATGTTTTTAAGTACAAAATTCATGTGTGTTCTGTGTAAGAGATAGTATTAATTCAGCTGATGATGACACATAGGGACATTTAAACGGTGTGTGCCTCTACTGCAGAATGTTTTCAATGATATGCCAAATTAACTGAATGCTGCATTAACTGAAAAGGAAAAGACTTGAGCAAGGCTGCCATAGTTAGCAATGTGCAGCTCCTCCTTAGCTGCAGACCTTTTAAGCCTTTTTTCATCTCAGTCTCAAAGCACTGAACATCTTTAAGTGCTACTAGATCCATTTTGTAGTTGAGGAAACTGGAACATCAAAATTTAACAATATGCACAGGATCATCCAGGAAGTCTCTGACATATCTGGAAATGGAACCTGGGTGGGTTCCTGATCTCTATTCTTCTGCCTTAACTGCCAGATTAATTTTCCATTTGCTATACGTCTTTATATGGTAATAGTGCTGCTGTTTTTCCATGAGATAGTCTGAGCTAGTGTCCAGTTTAGAACAATGGCTATGACAACTGTTTTCTCTTTGATATAGTACCATAAAAATGCACAGTGCTTTAAAGTAAGTCAGTGTGTCAACAAAGAACACAAAGTACCGAATGCTGCCAATGCCTGTTTCCTTGACTTAAAAGTGTCTTCTTTTGTGTGCATGAAGTTTAGAGTCCACTTGACAGGATGCTACTCCATGGATTTCCACTGTTTTTTCTGAACGCAGTGAGGTTGTAGCTATATAAGTGAAGACTGAATTTTGCCTTCTGGTCTCAAAGTGAGCATTTAATAATCAAGTGGACATCAGAGTATATTTCATGCTGGCTTTTAACTCAGTGATATACAACATTGCAGTTGAGTAGGCTTTCATTGCAGCTGCATCTCAGGTTGACTTAGTAAGTTTGCTAAAGGAATGTCTTGTTCTCATGCCATATTTGTCTTGCTCTTTTTTGTAATTTATTTATTTTGGAGAACTGAATCAGACTTAAGCATCTGTTTCTCAATGAGTTTGGCGGGGGGGGCTTGACCGACCCAGTATTACAGATAGTTTCACTAAAGAACATAACAGTTAAGTAATTAGCCCAAGGTAATTCAGTGAATGGCTCAGCCTTCCTGAAAATGTTAAACTCTTCTGGCTCCTTGTCTTTTAAACTAGTCTAGCCGCTAAATCATATTGGCTCCCAAATGAAATGAAACTTTGAGAACTGGAAGTCACTTTTCATACTGTCTAATTGCCCATCTTATGTGGGAAAATGTCTGTAAAAATCCTGCCTGGGAATCCTACCAAATTTTTTTTTAATAATGTTAAACAAAGCTTTTTGCATCAAATAGTTTATTATCTGTTGACATTAATTCATAGGGAGTATACATGCGTAAAGTTGAGCACATGTTTTACTGGAACAAAGCAAGAGTGTGCAGCACCTGTGAGGTGGAGTTGTATGTGATCTGCCCAGCAGAAAATAGATGCTGTTTAAGAAAAAGGCAACATTTTCTGCTATAGCCAGTATAAAAAGAAAGGGAAAAAATTATCTCAGAAAAGCATCTTTTCTTGTATAGTGATTTTTAAAAGACAAGTGTTTCCAGTTCCTCAAAATTTTTCTTTCCAAGTATTATTCCAAGGGTTTCTTCTCCGTACCCTTTTCCCTTTCCCCTTCTTTTTGTTCCAGAGTGGGTAGTATTATAATGACCATGACAATTTGAGGCAGTAAGTGAGGAAAAGTTTGTGAGGAGAATCTGTTATTAGACTGATATAGTGATAGAAAATGACCATACTTTAAGGCACAGGTGTGATCTGAGGAAAGGTTTGTTTGTTCAGTACCTTATCTGTATTGTTACTGTGTCATCTGTTTTAATAATAAAAAAAACAAACCTTGGCTTTTCTTTTCCATTTGCCTGTCCAATTTCCCTGTCCATCCCTGCTTCAATTATGAAGAAAATTTGTGAAAATAAAGGAGGTCAAAATATGGAGAAAGTTGAATAGAAAAGGAATGCTAAAAGGTCTTTTTTACTTATTCAAAGGGGGGGGTGTTTTCTTTTGGGAGAGGGAGATGGCTTCTGATGGCAAAAAATTACTTAAAAACAAATTGGTAAATGCTACGGTATAAATAAATTGTGCATATAAATTAATGTAAGACAAAAATTGTTAACTGAAGATACACAACTTATTATTTTAAAGTTTAACTTGCATTTTTGTATCTTTTAAAAAATACAATTTTATTTTGCATATCAACTTTATGAACAAAATATGTGCATCTTTCAGTTCTGTGGCTTACAATGTAATATTACCTACTGATGAAAAGGTATCTTGCCCACATTAAATCCCAATTTCATATTTCTTTTAACATAAATACAAACTATTTTATGTAAATACCTCTCTAAATAAAAATATTTCCTGATTTGCTAATAAGGTGAAGCTAAAGATATATACACTTAGCTAAAGAATAACTTGAACCAAATTCTAAAAGTTAAAAATACTTCCAATCTGGGAGAAATCAATGTTTGAATACCAAGGTTTTACGCATCTTTAAAGTGGTTTGACATAGCTGTTGCATAATCAGTATTCCAGGATAACAGTTCTTGCATGGATAGGCTCTTCCAGAACAAAAAATTGGTTTATTCCAAAATAATAAGTCTTTTTACAAAGTAGAATTACTCTTCAATCATTGGATTATTGTATGCTAAAATAAAATACTCACCTGAGAAGAGTTGGTTCAACCAAATGACCACTGTGTAACAAATATTTTGGTTAGTTTCTCTGGGATAGCTAGGGTAAGATGTTGGCATCCTGAGGTTTTCAAACAAGAGGAAATTAAGTAAGTTTTGACTGAAACAAGTACCTAGCTCATTGTATCACTCCTAACTCATCAAAACCTATAGTATAAAATTTCAGAAGAACAATATTTGGGAGATCTTGCTCTAAAACAAAATGTTATGTTTCAGGGGAACATTGCTTGATTTCTTGTTAAGTAACATTCAGTTCTCTTCAACATTGTCATACAAACTCAGCTCGTGTTTGGCTGACATTGTTCGCCTCTGCTCTGAGTTTAGGCCACTGGAATTCTTAACATTTCCAACAGGGTTTCTATTGGTTGTTATGAATTCAGAGCTCTTCCTGTTATGATAGTAGACCCTCATCTCATCCAGATATTAGTCCAATGATCAGGCAGCAGAGTGGTGACTGAGTGAGACAGATAGCGTCTTCTCCTACTAACGTCTTCTCCTACTAGATTAATCACATAATTGTCTGTCAAATTACTCAACTTTCCTCCATCGGCACTGGAACTAAGACTGTCTCTATTCTTGCCAAAGAGTATTCCCCTATCTTTGGCTATATTTTAAGCTTTTCCAACTTGTGCAGGCTATCTCTGCCTATTATTTTTCTGACATCATACATTTTTCTGTCAGTAATCCAGCAACACACAAATAATTTGGTTTTTATGTCTGTAATTTATGCTCCAGAGCTGAGTAAATTGCTGCACTTCAGACCCAATCCAAAGTCTAATGAAGTCATTGGAAACATTCCAGTTGACTTCACTAGGCTTTACATCAGGCCCATAAGTGGTACTTGCCTGCCACTGAGTCAGAACTTATAAAAGACAAACAAAGCAGAACATTTTTTTGCCATTCTTAGGAGTCATGGTAAGGAAAAACAACAAACAAGAATCAGAATACAGTTTAAATTATAACTATATCAGTTGCTAGTCCTAAATAGCACTTCATTCAAAGACACAGTCTGACAATAAAAAAACTGCTTGAGCATTACTGCATTAAAGGATTTGAGAAGAGATTTCTTGTATTTATTTCTGATTTTTTTCTTGTATTTTAGTTGGCTATTTAGTGGATTCTACACCATGCTAACATGAGTAAAGCTCTTGTGATTGCTAAATGTTACTTTTATTTTCGAAGTCTCATTTTTACTTGTTATAGGGAGCAATGTGCTGCAGCTAACACCAAATGTGTGAATCGCATGATGAAAAAGAAAAATTAAAAAGAGAAGAAAAATAAACAGTATTTATTTTCTCTTCTACATCCAGGTAACACTGTGAGAAAAGGGGACTCATTCTCCTCCTAGTAATGCTAAAAATTATGTAAACTGTTAAACTTTTCTTGAAGGAACTGAACTTGAAATGTTTAAAAGAAAAAAACCACCACACTATGACTTCTCCCCAGGGGTGCAGCAGCCTTTGTAAGGTAAACAAGCTGTAGCACTGTGCTGTGGGTGCAGGTGGCTAATTAGTGTTCATCACTATCTTTAATCCCAGGGGAAGGGCGAAAACCTTTCAAATCGCTCTATCAAAAATGGAGGTAGTCAAGCCGCAAAGGAAGCCATGACAAGCTGACTGTGTCGAAGCTGTGTGAACAGTTAATTCAATTAGATCTTTAATGCAAATATATTTGGTATACTGTTGCATTTGCATATCCCTCAGCTAGGACTTAAGTCAACATTTTTATTACCTCTATTGAAATTAAATTTGTGAAATATATATAACTTTGGCACCTAGAAGGCAACAGATTTAAGTACCATTCATTTACTAAATGAAAAAGAAGATTGACTGAGTTTTAGGGTGCCAGAGAAGAATCTGGCAGAATCTGAAGAATCTGACAGAATCTGCCAGAATCTGAAGCTCTGGATTCTCATAATTCTAAACAGGTCATGTAAGATCAGATTCACAGATTTAATTAGGTATCTAATTTCTTTTTTGGCTGTAATGTTATTAAGGATCTGGTCCCTAGCTTCACAGGTCTTGGTTCTATGGCTGTTTCTCTCAACAGTATGTCCTCAAAAATAGGAAAAAAGGGGAGGGGAGGAGGAGTGCTTTTAAAGTTGGAACAGCTCTCTGATCTGGTTTATTATTCAGCTCCACAGACAATCGCATTAGAACAAACAGAGCACCAGCACAGGCGTGGAAATGATCAGTGATGAGGAAAGGGGGCTGGAAGCACTTAGCTAGCCTTGTCAGTGTGAGAAGTGTCCTTGGAACCAGAGTGCCTCATTTCCTCAGGCCTCATCTACACTACAAAATTTTCTAAGAAAAGTTGGCTTGTGTTCCCACACAAGTTTGTAAGCTAGCAAAACATAACCCTTCTTTTGAAAGAAACTGTCTTCCCATACCACACCAGCCCTCAGCCACCAACCACACTGCTAATGACATAACAGCACGGACACCTAGAAGCTTCTGCCCCCACTCATAACAAACTTTTTTTAATGAGTAAAATTTCATATAGGCATAGACATGCTGCTTTGGCAAAGGCATCCAGGTGGGCATGTGCTCTGGTGACACAGCAATGTCAGTAGTTGTAAGCCAGTACAAGTGCTAGCAGCAAGGTCTTCTGCTGCAGAAGAATAATGTCTCTGCTTCCCACACCTGGGAAGTGATAGGACTGGTACTTGCATATCTCGCAGAGGTCTTTTGAGAGGTGATAGTAAAGCATTCCAGTACAGGGGTCCATATGAGCACTTTGGTTATATGGATAATACCAACTATGAAAACTACCCTTAACTGGTTTCTTGATGACTGGTAAGTTACAGTCT
Organism: Buteo buteo; assembly: GCF_964188355.1. NCBI lineage: Eukaryota > Metazoa > Chordata > Aves > Accipitriformes > Accipitridae > Buteo > Buteo buteo. The sequence continues at coordinate 70,194,379 of NC_134171.1, read as the reverse complement.
TCGTCTTGAAATCTGTTGATTAAAGTAGCACTATTACTATGAAGAAGGATTGAATTCAACATTTATAAACTATGTGGTTTTGTCTGTGTCACAAAAAGTATTGTTTTATTTTAAAATTGTCAGGAAGAGTTTTACAGTTGTAAGATCTTGTAATGCTTGATATTTTTCTTATAGGCCCACCTGTAATCAGGAGATTATTTAAAAATACCACTACTCCAAAGAAAAAATGTCTTTCTAGGTCTTTGGGGGAGGATGGAAATTTTGCAGGTATGAACCTCCAAAAATTTGTACAATAGACAAGAAACCTCGAAGTTAACCAAAAAAATCATGGAAACACTGATTAAAGGTGGAAAGCAATAATGTTTTAGTAAAATAGATCTCAGTTGTTTAGTTAGAGCAGGAGGGAAAGAGGGAAAAATAATTTTATCAGTTTCACTAGCATCATTTCATACTCCCGTTGTAAGGAAATGAGGATTTTGGTATTTTCAGACCTTCAACTTCTCCACTATATTTTTGTTCTGTTTTTCCATGGAAGTGAGCCCTTTACATTCAGGCTGTTAGTGCCAGTCCACAATAATAATCTTTAAACCTATTGGTCAGTCTATTGATGGAGAAGTAGGGGTGTCAAAGGCATCAGGAGACCCAAATACAGTGCCTCCATGGTGGGAGAAAGCTTTTGCCTACAAGAAGCTGTAGTCAGTTGCCTAATCAATGTAGGTACCAGTGGAGCAAACTGCTCACAGTAACTCCAGCCATAGTACATATTGCCACTTGCTAATCCAAAATAGACAGAACATTTAGAAGAGGTCTGGGAAATAGGGAGAGGAGAAGAAAGGAGCACATTAAAAAAAAAATAGGAAGAAAGACAAGCAATGTTAGTTAAAGTAGGATGTCAGCTTGTAGTAAACCAGACTGCCTTTATTGCACTGCTTACAGAATTGTCTTGGTCCCTGCAAACCATTTTCCGAGACCACCGGTCTGCGAGTATATCTACATTCATGAAATATAGACTCAGAGCATTGCCATGTTTTAGATCAGGAAAATCTTACATTTAAAGGCAACTTAATAATCGTAGTTCTCACACATGGTTCTACAGAAATAGCCGAATTTAAAAAAGAGAAAACATTTTCTATTCCATTCACATCTGGGAATGAGAGGAATGAGAGGAAAACGGAATTTTATATCTCTGAGCAGGTTTCCAGAATTTCATTTAATTGTACTTGGGAGACTTGTCTATTGATGTAGCATTTACACTGCATGGTGACTGATAGTGCACTGCTTGGTAACCGTTCAGGCAGGAAAAGCAGTGTAGTACAGAAGTAGAAACACATGTAGTAAACCCGCTTGGTGCACACAACAGCAGGAAATCCTTGTGAATGCAACAAGTGCATGAGGTAGATACCATAGCAAAGAAGCCAAAACCAGGATAAATGGTTTTTTATTATTTCCTTACACAAAATATTTGGATCAGTGGCACTCTGCTATGATTAAGCCAACAACGTGTTTCTTTTTTATTAATACTGACAGTGGCAAGTGGTTATGCAAAGAAGTGTAAGCCAATGAAAGCAGCAGAACTGAATGAAAGGTCTGTTCCTGTTCCCCACTTCAGTATTCAATCAAATACACTAAATGGAGTGAATGTGTTTATTTAAAAAATTTTATTGTATTAATTGTCTGAAGAATGTCTGCAACACAAATAGGACTACTGTTTACATTTTGAAACTGGTATTTTTTTGCTAAATTCAGTTCTTAAAATGCTACGTAAGATTTGCACATAAGCATTCCAAATCCTCATAGCATCCTTATTTAGTGGAAACTTGAAAAACTAGGCCATGATATACAAATGCATATGTCTCTACTAATATAGTCTAGGCTAAGGCTTTTACAAACGATAATAATTCTCATTCTGATGGCAGGTGCTGAGAACATTGTGGAACAGCAGTCTGATTTGAAAAGATAGGACCAAAATAAGCATAATTTCAAAATTATGAATGCCATAGTCGCAAAATTAGGAGGGCTTCTGCTGTTGGTTTACATTATTCCCTCCTTTATGCAGTACTATCAGGAAACATAATGTTTATCATTATAAATTCCATCCTAATCATAATAAATGTAGTTTTCTCCTCATCCTTGAATATAGGGATGTAAACCATCACTACCAAAAGTACAGAAAAAGCCAAGAATTCTTTTCATATTTCTTCATTGACTCCATCCTCATCAAAACATGTTACTGCTGTAATCTGAACATACATTTCCCTGAGTTTGTAACTTCTGGCCATTTTATTTTGAGTTTAATATTAAGACCTCTTTTACACTAATCAGATTGATCCTATCCTTCAACAAAAGCCTTCATTCTGTGATTCTGTGATTATATAGATTCAAAATACCTTTTCTTCAAAACCTTTACCTAAAAATTAAAATAGCTAGTGTTAATAGATGTGGGATGTAATACTATGGAATAACTATTTTATATGAAGAAAACAGATAGAGATACTGAACAAGTGATTCAACACTGCAGCATTAGCCCTTCTTTGTTATCAAATGAAACTTTGAAAGTACATGTACTTTCAAATACCACTTTTATCTAGACTTTGCAAAATTTGAAAATAATGTAACTTAAAACTGAGAAATGTTTTCCTTGTCAGCTGTAGTGAGAATAATGTACAGGAAAAGGTGATGTAATGATCATATCACTTACATTATTCTCTCCCTGATGAATAATCTTCTACACTAAGGATGAGCTCACTTACTATTATTGGAGTCACATCTGTAGGCCATAGTGCACTGCTGAATGTACTGGAGTTTTGATGCTGTATGATCTGCCTATAGCTAACACTTTTCATTAGAATTGCAAAACCATTATATGTACTACATATGGAGTAAATTTTCCTCATGAGGAATCCAACAGAAAAAAAGAAACAAAGCTTTTATTTGTGGCAGTCGTACTTGGGATTCACACCCTTCCTAAGCACAGCTATATCTTTCTTTGAAAACCGGTCCCAGCCTTTTATTAGTTTGAAACATCTAAAACATGTGATGAATGTTTTCTGTTCTCATTTCAGCCAGAGCTCACATGATTGATATAGTAGTCTAAGTTTAATTTCAAACTAAGGATAGAAAATCCTCTCTGTTCCTATTTGTAGCTTCAATGCAGTCAGTGTGCTCAATTGTGAAACTGTGTAACTTATGTAATGTGCTTTCTGTAAATGATGAATCATATTCTTATTTAAACCTGGTAAAATGAGTAAGGCTGGGAGTCAATTTGAAATTCAAGAAATAACATAATTAGAGCCACTGACTAATGTAATTCAGTATTATAAATGTCTTGAATACACAAGCTTTTATTAATATTAATGAAGCCAAGAATGGACAGAGAAGAAACATAGTGTGTGTAGAAATCTTTAAGAAACAATCTCTCCCTTAGAATAGGCACATTCCCTTAGGCTGTTCACTTTCCATGCACCTAATCCAATAATTGTACTGGGCTGGAAGTACTGGGAACATTTTAGGCTCTGATTCAGGAAAGGGTTAAGCATATGCTTAAAATTATACGTGTTTCTATGTGTGTTGCTGAGCGCAATACTAGGAGCTGAACATAGCAGACCAGATTCCCTTTTCGTTTTGGTAGTGTGTGGTGGCAGTAGTGATTCTATGGCTAACTGTAAGCTTCTCATTTAAGCAGGAATTAAGTTTTCTCACTTCAGTGATTTGTCTCCATATTTACAAAACTCCTTTGAGAAATCAATTTTCATAGAAATTTTTTTTACTAGAAAGATATCAAGGATTGCAAAGGAAACTTAACAATCATTCCTCCTCCAAATATGGTCCTAATCTTCCCCATTAGCTAAACAACCTGTCATCACAAATCCAAAACTAGACGTGTATATATACCCCATGTACACAGACATACCCTTATATAAGCAGTAGTTACACAGTTTCAGATTCAAGAACTTTTCATATTTTACAGATCATTAGGAAGAAAATTATTTCCCTCTCATTCATCAGTTTTCATGCACATTAAGGGAAGCCGCATGATTTGTATTCTCTCAGACTTTCCCACCTTTTTTCCCTTCTGTTTCTGCTTCTCGTGATTGCCACATATGTTAAACTTGGGTGGGACAGGCTGAGAAGTTGGGAGCTCTGCTGCCCAGGCCTTATACATGTCAGCCATCTACTCCATCTCTGCTTCATCTCAGCTGTGGTTTACATTTCTTCAGCTAGCCAGTAAGTTAACCTGCAGGCATTTTCTGGATTCCTGCAGAATTCTTGCCCTTGAATTTAGTTTTTTCCTGATTAGTAGACAGTTCATTGTCGCTTTCTCCTGTGAAGCTACTTTTTTTCTTTGGGCAGAATACTGTGATTTTTAAAAGAAATAAATCAATAAAAACATGCAAAAGCAAAGAGGTTAGCATGTGAATGATGCCGATTAAACTTTTGAATACATTAGGTAAAATCTCCATACATCCTGCCTACCAAAGTAAGAATGCTCAGTTGTACATGTGGGATAATTGATAAGTTTACCTCCCTGAGTAGTATTAACCCACTCAGGCTCCCCCACATTGAAACTCTGATGTCCTCATTCTTATAATAATTGAGCTAGCTCCTAGTCCCCCTTTGACTACTTCAGAGCATTCTGGCTCTCAGTGTCCCACAGCAGGATTAGTCAATGCTGTCTGTATGTATGAAGATGAAGTGGGTGAGTTGCTGGGGTGATCTGTGGTCCAGATATGCTGCTCTGTGGAAAGTTCTTTTCGGGTGACTCTAGCTGTAAGCTGGAGCAGCTTGTCAAATTTGTGCTGAGGTCTGCACCAGTGTCAGGCTTTGCCCAGCTAGGCTGTGCTAACAGAAAAGTCCCCAGTTTAGATATAGCCTAAGAGGTACCATACCTCCTTGAAGACTGCATGTCATCTATCCGTATGGTTATCTGTAGAAATGAGTATCGCCAACAGCTGGCATTAGTGGAAGCTTGTCATGTGTAGAGACTTTCACTTGCTTATTAAAATTTCAACTGGACTCAGTGCAGTGCAGTGACATTTTATCTTCCTCTCTTACATATAACTGCACATGTTTCTTCCATCACTGTAAGAAAACATTTTGAACTTTAATTTTTGGGATATGGATGTTTCTTCTAGATTCCTACAGTGCTTGCCTTGACACATTTCATGAACATTTTTTATGTTCTGTTTCTATCAGCTCTTTCTCCTAGCTGTGTACCACACCCTTTCCTTTGAGAGACATCAAGATTGTTCCCCTGCCCCATTTCAAGACCTGAATAATGCTACTAAATTAATGCATGATGTCACCTATGGGTAGAAATAAGCCATTATGTCCCTCATCGCTATATTAATCATTGAATTATTCAGCTCACTCTCAACCTTCATACAAATACATCACATAAGATTTCTGTCAGTTGATATTTTTAGTGAATAAACATCAGACAGCAAAATAAACATTTCCATTCCATAGTATGAGATAGAAAGTAGGAAAATATGTTTGATTCCTCATATTAATTTCAGTTGTCCAAGTATTTTTTCTCAGAGTTTGTGTCTAGTCTTTGTCTGTGTACCCATATTTCTATAAATACTAGAACAGATCAGTTTTGTTCTGTGCTGTGCAACACCAAGTGAAAGCATCAGTCCCTAAACTGACAAGCCAGTGAGTAACTTTCCTCTCTCTCTGACTGCAAAATATTCATAAGTATATATGTATATATGTGTATTTTTTAACTACTAACAGGGAATGTGAAATTTCTATTATAGCAGCAATGGGCACAGGGTACAGAAAAACAAGAGTACAGATGACTACAGTTTGCACAAAGTGAATGGAAGTTTGTTTCCCCATAGTGTAGCAGGTATGGAAAACATATAAAACCTCTTTGTTGAAAAGAGGCGATGTTTGCGCATAAATGCACAGCTTTTGCTTTTACAAAAAGCACTTGTTTCATCGATTTTCTTATTTAGCATCACTTAAAAAAATCAGGCACAAGAAGAGTGAGTTGAATGGAAAATAGAAATAAAACTTTTTTGTGAAGAAAACAGTGAAGGAGTAGAAGCCTTTCAGAGACACTGACCAGGCTGTCTTTTCACTCTTCACTCCTGCTTCAGCATTTACTACCATGCTTCATTTCATATCTCAAAGCTGAATTGTAGTCTACAGTAATCCTTGAAAAGGATTTTTTTTTTTTACTCCTTGATTTGAACATTTTTGAGTCAATGCTTCATAAAGTGGTGAATACCTTGCAAGAACCATGGGATGAGAACATGCCTCCTTGGTAGAAGTATTTGACATCAAAGTATCTGAATCATAGAATACAATCATAGAATCATTTAGGTTGGAAAAGACCTTTAACATCATCAAGTCCAACTGTTAACCTAGCACTGCCAAGTCTACCTACCACTGAACTATGTTCCTAAGTGCCACATCTACACATCTTTTAAACACCTCCAGGGACGGTGACTCAACCACTTCCCTGGGCAGCCTGTTCCAATGCTTGACAACCCTTTGCGTGAAGAAATTTTTCCTAATATCCAACCTAAATCTCCCTTGCCACAACTTGAGGCCATTTCCTCTCATCCTATCTCCAGCCACCTGACAGAAGAGACCAGCACCCACCTCACTACAACCCCCCTTCAGGTAGTTGTAGAGAGCGATAAGGTCTCCCCTCAGCCTCCTCTTCTCCAGACTAAACTGACCCAGTTCCCTCAGCTGCTCCTCATAAGACTTGTGCTCCAGGCCCCTCACCAGCTTGGTTGCCCTTCTCTGGACACACTCCAGCACCTCAACGTCTTTCCTGTAGTGAGGGACCCAAAACTGAACACAGGCCTCGAGGTGCGGCCTTACCAGTGCTGAGTACAGAGGGACGATCACCCCCCTGCTCCTGCTGGCCACACTATTTCTGATACAGGCCAGGATGCCGTTGGCCTTCTTGGCCACCTGGGCACACTGCTGGCTCACATTCAGCCGGCTGTCAGCCAGCACCCCCAGGTCTTTCTCTGCCGGGCAGCTTTCCAGCCACTCTTCCCCAAGCCTGTAGCGCTGCATGGGGTTGCTGTCACCCAAGTGCAGGACCCAGCACTTGGCCTCGTTGAACCTCATACAGTTGGCCTCGGCACATTGATCCAGCCTGTCTAGATCTTTCTGTAGAGCCTTCCTACCCTTGAGCAGATCAACACTCTTACCCGACTTGGTGTTATCTGTAAACTTACTGAGGGTGCATTTGATCCCCTCGTCCAAATCATTGATAAAGATATTAAACAGAACTGGCCCCAATACTGAGCCCTGGGGAACACCACTTGTGACTGGCCATCAACTGGATTTAACTCCATTCACCACAACTCTTTGGGCCCAGCCGTTCAGACAATTTTTTACCCAGCGAAGAGTACACTCATCGAAGCCATGAGCAGCCACTTTCTCCAGGAGAATGCTGTGGGAAACAGTGCCAAAGGCTTCACTAAGTCCAGGTAAACAACATCGACAGCCTGACATACAACCTGGAGTAATATGTCTGTTCAGAAGATTGCTTACTGCCAGTCTTCCCTTTACGGCATATAATAAAAGACAGTCCAAATACAAAGTGAAATCAGTGGAAGTCTGGTATTGCTAAAAAAGAAAAGTTCTTTCAAGCATAAAGATTATGGGTTCAGTTTTTTCCAGTAAGGATCCAGAAAATTGAATTAGTTTCTGAAGTAAATCTAAATGCTTTATTTTGAAAATCAGATTGAAAACCTCAACCTCTCCTGTGATCTAAGCGCTTTCTTGTTTCATTTGGGTTTGACATACCACAAAAGTCAGACACTTTTGTGTTCACATTTCGGTGCAGATGGTACTCAGGATAAATCAGTACATACACATGAATTGTCTTCACAGTTAATGTTAAAAGATGGCTGCTTCTGGGTTTAATCATGGTTACTGGTTATCAGTGCAGAGCAAAACTATGGGACGATTACAAGAGAAGTGAGATTCAGCTCAATGGAATATAGTTACCCAGATCAGTATTTCTCTATTCATCTTTCATTTAATCATATGTACTGGACTCAAGTTTTATATCTTGTTCAAGGAATGCACTTCTAGGAGCACAAAACTTGTGAGTTCATTATTTGTTCAGTAAAAAGAATACTGCCACTCACTACATAACCAACTGTATGAGAGCTTAATTTTTAGAGCTTTTATTCTTGGCACCATGTCATTTCATCAAATTTAAAGTTTTCATTTAACAGGTTAGTTTCTTCCTAATGGTTGCTAATAAAGGCATGAAAACATGACCCAGATCCCATGATGTCTGTTTTCAAGATAAGCCCAAACTGCTACAAGATAAACCCAATACCAGTATTCTGGGAGTCATGTCTCTTAAGTAACTTAGCAATACTTTGTGCATGAGGGGGGTGAGAATTTTACAATGAGCTCTGCCTGCAAAGTATGTAGATACATACTGCAGCATTTTCACTGCATAGTAAAAAATTATGAAGGATTAACTAGTGCTGTTTCCTCTTGCTTTCTAAGAGGGTCTGTGGTGTCCTATCTCTGCTACTCAAAATGGGAGTAATTCCACACTGGTGAGGAAAACCATGAAAGCCTCATATCGTGATGTGCCCAAGACTTTTGACAGGTTGAGTCCAACTACGCAGCCACAATTACATAGTGCTACAAGATGTCTCCTTTCCTAGTGTGGGACCAGTTGTATCCTGCCTACATACAGGAAATCCACTGTGCCAGAACACAAAGGTTATAGTGTCCAGCTCAATCATGCAATGATATTCACTATAAGAAAATCAGAACTCATCAGTGAGAGAGACACCATTTTCTCAACAATCTAAGGCACCTAAGAATTACTGCAAATCGTACTAACTTCTTTTCTCTGTACAAGATTGACTTCTTGACTTGACTTCACTAATACAAATATACAAGAAGATACATATTAAGAAGCAAAATAGCAAATAGCTAATGATATATTTAACAAAAACAAAACAACCCACTGCATATAGTTCTACAAGCTAAAAAATTACCACGTTTTTCATTTCAAAATATTTAAAAAATTGTTCAGTAATACACAAGTAGGTTTAATTTCTAAATGAAGTAGCTTATTAGAACAGCTGCTTTCACACACAAAACCTGTGAGTAATTACCTTTAAACTTTATTTTTTCAAGTGCTTTGAGATGCATTGTCTCTGATAGATGACATACATAAATTGCAGAGAGTAAACTTTATAGTTTTTATTTAGCCTAATATATAAATTTGTGTCTGATTTAAATTCACCATAGGTAAACGTCCATTTGCCAACTCTGAGAACAAATGTTTCAAGTATCAGAAAGTTAACTGTAATTTTAGCTGTATGATACACAGCTAAACCTGATACACCAAAAATAAAAATATTATAACTACTTTTAAAATTCCCTATATTACAGATAAGTAATCTGGTGTGCTTTTGTATTTATATTATACATTCTGATTAATGGAATTAATGGAATTGAATATTTAGATTTCAGTCATCTTTTTGAGTTTCCTGTACCCTTTGTTGTAACCCCTGACCTCTGACTGAGAAAGGATTTTTGAAGCCTTCCCGAGCCTTGGCTGGTAGGACAGCACTAAAATCCATGCAGCTACTGAAAACGTCCTTCCCCTCTAGCTGCTGGAGTTTACCGCCTAATCCCAGAGAATTAATAAATCACATAAAACAGACAGTTAAGGAACTCCTGGGCAATTTAGGAAGCACTGTCAGCCTTTCCCTCCACCCATGGGTTCCCTACTGATGTCTGCTCCAGTGGCCTACCTCAAGACTCTCACCAGATGTGATCAGCTGGGTTTCACACTCAGGGCGGTGGTGACACAGAGAGCCCATTCATCCTGCTGCAAAGTGCATGGGCAACTCTAACCCCCCAGGTGGAATCTCCAGGCAGCTCAGAGCCCCATCTGGTAGCCATTTGGATGATGTGAACCCAACTAGTATTTGAAACGACTTCCTTCTTCTTTCACTATACCCCATTGTTGTGATGAGACATCATGACTGATGTGAAGCCCAGAGCTTATTTCATGTTATAGCATTAGCAGCAAACAGTTTTATGAACTTCTAGCCTTCTCAGAAGCTTGAAGGATGCTTGAATGTGGAAGCTGTCAGTTTTCATCAGAAGTTTATATAAATGCGTAGATGGATAGGTTTAAGCATCTGTAAGATAATTTATTTCAAAAACATCTAGGAAAGCAACTGGGTAATTATTTACCGCTTTGGTTACCATCATTGATTGTAGCTGGCAGTGAAATGCATCTAAATTATAGTTCCATCCTGGTGTTTGATGGATTATACCAGAATGTGAACAGAAGAAATATTTCCATCACTAGGCAGTAGTATCTTTCAGCTTTCATTTTACAAGTCGATACTGTATTATAGAATACAATAAATGGGAGGAACTCAGAAGATTTTCTAGGTACTTCTCTTACTGTCACTTCCTGTAAGGTATGTTACGTTATGTAGTATTTAAACTTGCTCATGTAATGCCAAGTTCCCCCAAATTTGAATCAATTTGTCAATCAGATTGCTGTAGAAATACATCTGAAAACAGGAAAAAGTATGACATAAACAGAAATGAGTCATATTTGGTCAGATCTGGACTGACCTAGTGCATGCCATTGTACGCTCAAAGAACTTAATTTGCTGGTGAATTGTAAAATGCACCTCTTGGTACATCTGGAGTCTTCCAGCTGTGCTCACGAAACTATTAGATCAGCTTAAGTTGGTTGTGAAACCAAAAGGTGAGATTTTTAACTAAAAATTTTAACTAAAGTTTAACTAGAGTGACTTGGATAAAAAATGAGACCTTGTAAATACAGTGAAAATTACTATAGTCCTAAGTGAGGCTTGAGAAACAAATGCCTTCTTTAAAAAAGTGAAGGGAGGACCAGAAATTAGGGTTTACCAATTCAGAATTTATCTACTTGAGATCTTGCATCTATACACAGGAAAATCTTCAGAGCTATAGGTCTGTTATGGGACCCATAGGTAACAGTAGTCTCCTTACAGACAAAGAGAGCCTTAGTCTACCTGCATAAATGCCAAGAAAAAGTCTTGAAATGCGTAACTTGAAATCAGTGCTGTCACCACCAAGTTTCTTCAGGAAAACACCTGACTTTGATTCATGCCCTGAATACAAGCTTCAGAAGTATGTTTTTCACCATGAGGCAGATCTTGAGCTAGAAGTAGCCTGTTATCAGATAACAGTTCAGGTATATTTCAATGCAGTAGAAATCCACTAAAGGATGTACAGGGTTTACATAAAAATTAATGCAAAAGCTCTTAGGATGATATTCCAGTATAGCCAACTCCTACCTCAATTTTTATGTCAAATTTCATTAATTCAACCCTATCCTAATCCTAAAGTGTATACACCTTTCCATGGTGCCTCAGTAGAGTATATATCATATATGAAACACTCTTGCATATTTAAAGGCCTAAGAGCCAGAAATTTGAAGTGGTTGGCTCGTAGGCCTTTAAATATGCAAGAATGTTTCAGAGCACTCTGCTGAACTGCCATAAAACTTCAAGTACAACTAAACCTTGTTACACTTCACCACTGCTGGTGCACTTAATAATAGGCCACCAGAATCTTCAAGTGTGGTGCCAGGATCATTTACGCCAACCTAAGCTCAGGGGCAGTGCCAAAAGGGGAGCTCCTACTTCGCCCCAAGGTGTGCATTTCCACAGCCTCCCTCAGGCTTGACACTGGCATTTGAGCAGCCAGGAAATATGCCAGACAACAAAATTGATCTGGCTAAAAACTACGTCACCAGAAGAAAATAATCCATCTCAGAAAAGTGGGGTGGGGTAGAACCCTTTCTTTAAAAATTTAGGTCATTTTAGCACAGTAATGACCCCCTAGGCTGGACCTTCTATACTTAATGGATAATCACATCCTGCCTGCTTTTTAAGCCGAACATCTACATATTGAACAAGTGTGCTAATTATTGCAGGAATGGAGGGCAACTACAGTGCAGAACATACTATACAATAACTATTTTTAAGCTAGTCATGTGCCGCAAATTTGCATGAGGAAGAGGGTTCTCATGTGAAAGAGGGTTTAGGATTTTAATTGAGATGGTCAAAGCTAATTTTTTTTCTCCTAACTGTGTGGAACAATGAGCAATGGCATGTGAGTAGATTCTTATTTTGAGAATGTTGTTGCAACATAAATTTGTTTTATATAGAAGGTACTGCCTAGAGAGCTTTTTAACTGTAAATAAAAGAGCATTATGCAGGGGCCTCTAAAAGCATAATTCTCAGGACAAGTATTTCATTTGAACTAATGCAAAAAATAATCTTCTATATTAGGTCATAAATGAAAGTTAATATATAGAGTCTCTTGTCTCCGACTATTCCCATCACCAGCATATGAGATACTTTGGCAGAGACCTACGCAAAGAATAATCTCTCCTCAAAAAAGCTCAGGATAGTGATAGTGGGAATCTTACAAGCCAACAGTGGGAATTAGACTCATCAGTATTTGTGTGGGCACGCACAAAGTCTGTCTGTGCTAAGCTTGGCTGCAGCCACTGCTATGAGTCACTCACAAATTTAAACAAAAAGCGTTGCGGAAGATTAAACAGAGACTGAATAAGGAGTTCGCAGCCTTCAACATATGTACTTAGGATCCTGTTAATTTTACTACAGATTCACAAAGTGAACAAAACGAGGGAGCGTTTAACAACTGTTGAAGACAAGTGTCTTCAGTGTTCCAGGTTTTTCCTCATTCTCCCTTCTACTCCCTGCAGCAGTTTGAAGGCATCTGAAATAATTTGTTGAAAATGTACTTTAAATAAGTGTTTTCTCATCAAAAACTCTGTTCACATTCCAGTGCAGCTAGCTGAGCTATGTTGGTGTAGTAGAGATCAAAATTCAAGATGAGTTGTTTTGAACACTTACTGACAAATATTTTGAAAACGTCAGTCTCTTGTCATATTTCTTTCTGACTGAGGAAAGCAAAGAATTTTGAGAAGGGATGTCTTCAGATTTGTGGGTGGAAAGATAGGAAGGTGGGGCATTTCTGTCAGCTTTATATAAAACAAACAGAGAGAAAGCAGTAACAAGTGATACAATAGCTGTGTTGCTCTGTTACTCTACCAGTAAGTACTGGTAGTTTCTGATGGGTGTAGAAACAAAGGGATTGATTCTTCACCATACCTATTCTGGTTTTATAGATCTCTGATGTTCGAGGCCTCAATATTCATTTTTCAGAAACAAAAGCTTTCTAGATACCTTTAAAAAATAAACGTAGTTTAAGATACTATGAAAAAGATCCTGTCTTCTTTGCCTTTTAGGTGACTATCTAGTTAAGTTTGTACTTACACTGTGGATATGTTTGTCAGCTGCCCCTCTGGAAGTAACAAATGCAGGAGATTGTTCCATTATCTTGTAAATGAAATTACATACTAGTTAGCTGAGATGTGACACCGCCAGCATACTGCAGCACATAATTCAATCCAATTTCATTTTTCTCATCTTTGTGTGCCACTCGTAAAATCCAGATGTATTGCCAAGCTCTTCAAACACATTTCCAGCAGCAACATGAGCTGAACAAGAGCCTCTCATTCCTTGACAGACTCCTCAGGCAGCTGCGTGGGTGGCTTTGGAGTTTCTTTGTGGTCTTTCATGTGGTTGAGTTGCTGATGGGCTGTTTTGTCTGCTTTGCCCTCCTGGGTATCAGTTCCCTTTGATTTTCAGGAATTTACACATCTTTATCCATCTGAGAATACAATTCTGTGTAAAACTCTTCCGAATTATGCAAAATGTACTTCTTCATAAGAAAAACGTATCTTCTAAATCCATGACCTGGATTACAGTTGGATTGCATAAAACCTCAAAATGTGACATTGAACGTTTGATTTCAATTATTTATTTATCTGTTTATAATAAAGGGCATCCTTAAAAAGCACAACCTGATTATAGTTTATGGAATATCAATAGAGAAACAAAAAAATAGAAGTAGTTAATTGATTTCCTGCAAAATTTCTCAAGCTAAATTTTGTGACTGCTGCATCCAAACAAATTGTATGTATAAGATACAGTTGTGTAGAAGCAATGGCACTGAATTGTGTTTTTAAACGTACTCCCAAATATTTAAAAAACTGGCAACATTTTAAGAATCTTCTTGCTCTTTCTTCTCTTTGATCAGCTGCATCTCCTGTCTGTGCTCCCAAGAGGTTAGGGGCACTGTTCTTTTCTACCTGGTTGCAAAATGGTACCATATGTAATCACATTAGCTCTTATATTTGCCTGGAAAAAAATGGTATGCTATTTCCCTATGCATAATAGTAACACAGTGTTAAACTGTGTAGTTAATACACTAATGAAGATTTTAAAAATAGTTAAGATTAGTCCTAGGCTCCTGAAAATCTTTATTTTGAATTGCTAACATATGACAAACTGTTAGACGTAAAATCTTTGAGTGTTTGTTACCACCTGATAGCCTGTTACCACTTGTTACCGAGCTGCGGACACTGTTTTTTTCCCTTAGGGTGACTCTTTGTTGAAAAGCAGCTTTATCGCAGTAGGGTTCCTGACATAACAATGTTTACCCTATAGCAAGAACAAATAAGTGCTCATGGCATATGCAGATAAATACAGTGAATGTGAACAGTAATGACAGAAGGAGAGTATGGTATTTATGATAGTTCAGCTAATTAGTATGATTCAATTAGAGACAGGCGGGATAAACTACAGCATACAGGCCAGTAATTTTTTTGACTCTGAGTTATTTTAGTTCAAATGATCATCTGAGGGAAACAGAAGAAGCCTCTGGATTGAACAAATCAAACTGCTGTAGTAAGTAGGATGACTTAAAAAATCTTTTTACCACTGTCTAACTCCTAGGCTACATTGTTCTAAGTCTTTATGATCTAGGGATACAGGGAGCTCCCTGACAATACAAATGGTAGCATTGAGCTTGAGAATATGTTTATTTCTCCCTGATAGACTTGTTCTTGTCTACAAGCAAAACTTTATTTTGGAAGTTTGTTGAAATGATGATCCCATAAAGTGGTTTATATTCTAAGTACAAATTTTCGACATACTGTTTAAAAAAAGACAAACTCACAGTGAATTAAAAAGTCGTAAAGAACTGAATTTGTAAATGCGCACTTAACACAGCTCCATCATAATAATGACACTCTCAGAGCTAGTTCTGCCCATCCATTGACTGTATAAACTGGGATTTGTTGAAAGGGTTGCAGCAAAAAGGTGGGTTGCAGGGCTGCTTTGATATGCTAGTGAAACCAAGGCTTATCCCTCTCCATCTCACACCATTGAAAGGTTTGTCTGGTTAAGGTGAGTACAGGTGAGAGCTAGCTAGATATAAGTCTGAGTTAATGCTGGAAGCAGACAAAGGTAAGGTGAGAATTGTATCTGTTTCTTTTGTGGATGGCATATAGCTGCCACTTGTGTTCTCCATCTGAATAGTTTGAGATCCTCAATGGCAGTAAAGCAGGGGCACTCATTTCCAAAAAGGCTTATGTTTTGTCTGTATCTAGTCAGAAAATAGGAGTCAGCGTGGGCCTGTATATCTTTAACATTATCTACTCATGGATAGATTATTGGAATATACAGCGTAGGAGCTTATTCCATATATCAACACAGCAATGAAGAACTGGTGCAGGAATTGCTTGCGCTGTGTTTGGTTAGGCTGCCTAAGCCTTTGGCTTAGGTCTGCATTAAAGCTGCGACAATCATTGAGTGCTGTTTCTCCTCTGGCTCTCAGCAAGTAGACAAGCAGAGAGGGGAAATAAAATGAACGCTAGGTCTGCCTTTTGACCAAATCTATCAACCAAATCAATCAGTAAGAACTGTTGAGCTGAGCATGGTTATTATAATTTGCTGCTTGGTAGGCATGGTCTCTTTTCCTTCCATGGAGCAATGAAGAGAACAGGGGGGAAAACTGGGGTCCAGAACTCCTGTCTCTGAGTGAAAGTGCCTCTCAGTGCTTCCTCTGATAAATAAATCAGTTTCTACTCTGCCCACCCACCTTGTTAAAGAGAGGTGCCTTGAGCCACTTACTGGACCTGAAATAGGCAAGGCATGGGTGAGAGTAAGAGATGCATCAGTTGCTCCATCAGAAAATGAAAAGGAATTAGTGGAAATGTTATACTATAGGAGTTCTGTCTGTACTGATGATAGCTTCACCATCTGACAGACAGACTGTAAGGAGAACACTGGTTTTCAGTAATGGTCCATGTGCAATTGGATTTGGATCTGTCAAATTATGGCGATATGAGATGTTCAGACACACCATCTGAGTCTGCATTTTTCAATTTGGTTTGGTGTTTTTTCAGGCAGATGTTGTAAATTAGCTATAAAAATATTAAAGGCAGGCAAAAATCCCTTCTGGTAGTTTAGAGTGTGATGTGGAATCCACGTGGACTTGCTCACACAGACACTGAAACTGATATGACTCAGCAAAGATCCTGAAGTGACTTGAAATGATTTTCTGCTGCCATTTGCCCACTTCTTGGCATGCTGCATCAGCCACACATCTTATTAGCTTCCCAGAAATCTGTGAAGTGTGGAGCTCTGATGCTTTCCCTCAGCCACAAAGAGACGTGAGTACTTTAACTGTTAGTCTCCTTTAGCACAGCCAAATAAATACAGTCTAGTGAATGTAATGGGAAACTTGTCAATATAGAGTTGCAGCATCATGGCAGTTACAGTTTAGAAGTAAGATTCCTATGATGCTTATAAAGTCACTTAAAGGTAGCCAAAATTTTGCTCTGTCTTTTAAATAAACTTGACTAATTGACCTCGTAATTCACCAGTGAGTTACCAAGCATTTCTCATTGAATACATAAAAGATTGTCTCCAGTTATGGTAAAACATGCATACTATCTTAATCAATATTGAAAGTAGTTATCAATTTAACTGTATCTGCTGACAGACAAATGTACATGAATAATGTACACAGATACGCTTTTACTGCTCTGTCAACTTTCTCTTCTGTAAGCATAGATACAGGTAATACCAAGTAGCTGTACAGTAAGCAGGTTTTTGCTCCTATTATCCTGAATTGCTTATGTATACAAGTCTAATAAGCACAGTCCAAATCATGGTCTTCTATTCAGCAGCTACATCAGTGTGGTCATATCATTAAGCAATTGAGTTTGAGCTCTGTGATAAAGTAATACAAATTTGTTTCTAGCCTTATACCTTACAGCACATTGTGTGATAGCTGGTGATAATCTGGTACGAAGAATCAAATTCCCCTCCCTTCTGTCCTCACAGTAAATTGCTGACAGGTTTTCATGATGGTCTCTTTAAAGTAGAAGAGATTTAAGTGTTTTTAAAATACCTATTCTTAAGGGAAAATAGAGTCTGAAAAACAGGGACTCCATGAGCACAAAGCTACTATTTGAAAGCACTTTGACTCACCGTCTGTGTCAGTCCCAGAAGTGTCAGAAGAGGCGGACTGCTATGTGTAGGCAGTTTACCTCACCAGAAACCAAATGCTAGTGGCTATTTATTTGCCTTACTTTCAGAGGAGTGATCAGGACACGAGTCTCGGCACTTTTTATGGTTGTGGGTGGAACAACAGAGCTGCTGCTGTGAGTGAAGCCCAGTAAGTATCTCTGAAATTATCTCTTATCTCTAGAAAGTGTCTCTCAAAGCTTGTTTTAAGGAAGTCGAGACTTTCACATGTGAACACAAGGTAATTTAATTTTTTTTTCTACCATCAGAGGACAGACTATGTTAGGATAGAGATGTAACTGGAGTCTAGGAGAGTGCTAAGTGCTTTCATCTTTATAATCAAGGCCTATTGCTTAGGAGAAAGGAAATAGTGGTAGTGCTTACTAAATGTGGCACCCTCGAGGATATGAGTCAAATCTTTTTCTTCAAAATTTGCTTGTTTGCTATTGTATTTATGACACTTCTTCCAGATCTCCTTAACAAAACAATTTCCTTGCTTTCTCATTCAAGGGTGATAATTATTGAGATTTGAACATGGCTAGAGATGAAGTTTATTCACATACTTAGAGCAGATTATCCTTTGAGAAAATGACAATATTTGAGCTAATTGGCAAGTATGTTATTGTTGCTTGTAACACACCTGGCTAACAGACAAATTGTAAACTATACCTGTGTGGGCTACTACATTCCTTATTGTATGCTGCTGCTCTTATAAATGACTGTAAAAATATGTCTTTAAGGAATTCCATAATAAAAATAACTATCTTGCAAGAAGTCAGTCTTGACTAGCAGGAAGAAATCAAAAGCTTGCTTTAGTGACTGAGACAAATAGCTGGAATTCATAACACAAGGAGCACTTCTGTTAAGCCAGCATTTGCCATATATATATGTGTCACTCAGAAGAGATGCATACATAAACTTTCTGGCAATGTTTCTTTTAATTCATATCAAACAGTCTGTTATATACTCAGGGATGCCTATTTAGCAATGAAGGTCTGGCTTAGCATTTACAACACCTAGAAAGCAGGTAGTTAGCCCATCAGAATGGCTCAGAATACCTGGGTTAGGTATCCAGACTCTGGGTAGTGTCAGTGGAGAACCAGAGATATTTCTGGACCTAATCAGGTTGCACTGGTGACAGTTTGAGCATAACCTGGGCTTTGGTTATGTGATGGGGAATATTTGCCCAGCCCCCTGCTTAACACCACTGTTGCCGTATCAAGTCCTAAAAAGACCACAAAACCCACACATTTTGGTTAGCAATACCATCTTTTCCATACAGACTTGCACATTTAACTATGTGGGGCAGCTGCCATGGCCATTACAGGCCATAAACATCTCCTTCTAGAAATTCTTGCTAAACCCCCCAATAAAGGCTGTGTTTGTTAAACATCGAATTTAACATCCTACCTCCTAAAGGCTGCTATTGTCATGTAGTCCCGGAACTGAAATGTGGTCTTTTTAACTACATTTTTTCTGTCTCTTTTTTTTATTTTTGGTACTTTGTCTAGATCTCTTAGATACTGATATTTCCACTGAGCTTCTTTATCTTGCAGACATAATGTCAGCAATTGCAATGACTTTTTAGATGTATTATAGATATAGGTGTATGTTATGAATGGTTGTAAAACTTACTTTGTCAGCCTAGGTACTTCAGTGTTTTGGGTTGGGGTTTTTTTTCTGAATAGAGTAGTATATCTTTCTTCAGCTTATCTGCTGTATATATGCTGTCTACATAAGCTCTCAGTTTTCTTCAAAGGGACTACCTTTTCCAGTGCTCTGCATGTCAAGAGATATAGGGAGAAGTGGAGGTTGATGAGTTATACAAGATGCAATAACATTTCTTTTTAGGTCTTCTTTTAGTGGCTTCCAATTCTATCCAGATAATCTATGGATAACAAACCTTGTAAAAATACTAACAATGGTAGTGTCATTTTTGAGATTTAGAGCCAATACTCAGCCTAGGATAGCTTGAGGCAGTAGTACATACCATTTCTTAGTTACTCTTCCCAGTTATCAGTATCCTTTATTAATGTTAATTTTTACATAATTGCTTAACAACAATAATATACTTGCCATAAAATAAAGATCTGAAGTGTTTATTATGGAAAAAGAAATACACTAAAGATATAGCTACATTGGCAAATCTGGAAACAACCAAAAATACAGAGGACTGTTTCATATTATGGTGATTTTCTTTATAACCAAAATAGCTAGGAATTTTCTTAAAACAGTGTCTGAGTTCTGTAGAGACTGAAATACCACAAGGTGGCTGCAAGAGAGATTTTAGTATAATATAGTATTAGCAATTGTTATTATATTTCTGTGGTTGAATGAAACTTGAAACAAAGTCTAGTGGCTTACTTAATTGTTTGGAAACAGAAGTGCCAAGGTATTAACAGGACTGTCTCTTCTTATCCCGCAAACAGGCAGTTTCAAAGAATGTTTATCAGTATGAAAATGGCTATCTATGTACATATATACAAGTTCTGCATGACAGAGCTAAATGACAGCTATTTCTGTCTCTAGATGTGTGTTTCTGATACCACAGCTCAATTCCAATAAATTCACAAATAAGGTTTGGATTATTCTGTAATTTATTCAATTCAGTGAAAGGTAAGCTGCAGATAGGATTTGCATCCATGAAGATTGTATGAACTGTTTGTTTCTCTCCTTTTTTTAAACAAACTCTCTCATTATCAAAGATGCCAGTTCAGAAAACAATATGAATCTGAGTATAAAGATAAGCATTTTAAATCTCATTAGCTCCAGTAAATCTCATATAGGCTTTTTAAATGATTTGCTGAATAGGAAACAGAGTTCTCAGCTACATTAGGATTAATATGCTTTTCACTCTTAGCCTTTATAAGCAGTTAATCCACCTTCACTCTTCTGATAGCTCTTTTTTTTTTTTTTTTTTTTTTAGCTTGTTTATAGGAGCTTGTTGAGATTTTTTTAAAATCATTTGTGCATCTAAAAATATTGGGATATCTGCTTGGCTATCACAGGTTTAACCTTACTGCTGAGGTTTGGTTATGTGCCATGGCTAATGGAAAAAATGTAATCATTCTACAGTGTTTTAAAGTCAAATCTTAGTACCTTTGAATATGTGCCCAACTACAGAGGAGTTTATACGTAGCTGTTGCATTCGCATCTACTACTACTTTTTCTATTTATCTCATTTTTTCAAAACCAGTTAAGGCAAATACAGGTACATATTTGTGAAAGAAATGAAACTTGTTTCTTAGTCACAGAAATTCTGGTGTAAATACAGCTGTGGCCTCTGAGAAGAACATAAATATAGAACAACATGAACATATAGGTTACTTATGGCAGGTATTTTTGTTTGTTTTATCACTTCACTCTTGACTTACTCACGTGGCTTTTAAAACTTGTTGCCTACATGGTGTTACAAGTTATAAAAAATAAACCCCTTAGGTTAAAGTCTAGCATGTTCATTTTCCTGAACAAGCAGTAACACTAAAAAATTTTGTTATGTCCCAACTAAAACTGATAACTGTAGTAGTGACAAGCTCTTTAACAATATTGATATCTTGATTGATACTGACAGGATTCAAGGCTAACACACAACAGTGACTTTGCAAACTTCTCTAGATGTTTCTGTACACAGACTTCGTACAGGCACAGATGGCTCCTCTTTAACTGTTGATAACAGTTTAGATCAGCCTCTCTATTTGCAGATTCACAAAACCTTTCTTATGGCTGTGCAGCTATCTGGCTAGCCAACTTTCATTTGCTGGTTTTTCTGCCTTATCTTTCTGTGGCCCTCTGGAAGCAGTCCAGAGACATCTTGAATTCCATGAGCTCCTGCAGTTCTGTGGCTCACCAGCTGAAAATTGTTCTAGGCTCTAGGCCTATTCACAGAACTGCTTTATAAAATTGTCAGAAAGATTAAGTTATCATGAAACTTCTTACTGTTTCATACATGCATAGACGCAATCACTTTTGTTTTCAGTATAAAATGTTAACTGAAGTTTATCAAAGTTCAGTTAATTCTTTAGCTAGTTAAAATGTGAAGAGGAAAATCTGTAATGTTTTCCAGTTTGTTTTCTCTTGGTTTTAATCAGCATTTAAAACTAATAGGTTTTAAGACTGGGTTTTATGTTTTTAAATAAGCTGAAATAAAATACTGCTAACATAAATTAAAATACTTTATACTGCTCTAGCTACAGACTTGAATTTTTGTGTTGAGATTTGAAAGATTTAAACCACGCTCTTCCCACAGATTTTTAAGTGACCCAGACAACAATAAAACTGCATATGGCTCTGAAAATCATGCTCCACATTTGCCCGCCTAGCGTTGTTGGCCAGAATAGCTATTCAGGGTAATTGTGCATATGTGTACTGTCTTCCAAAATAAATCAATGATTTTGTGGAATAAAAATGTCACAGT
Source organism: Buteo buteo (assembly GCF_964188355.1). Classification (NCBI taxonomy): domain Eukaryota; kingdom Metazoa; phylum Chordata; class Aves; order Accipitriformes; family Accipitridae; genus Buteo; species Buteo buteo. The sequence continues at coordinate 70,172,530 of NC_134171.1, read as the reverse complement.
GGGGAGCCTCCAGGCTTACACCATCAAAACCATTCCAGAATAGCTGCACTATTCGCTTTTCCCATGCACTCCTGCAGTGGTGTCCCTGCTTCGTCCATGTTTTGTTGGGTTGTCTGATTAAAAGCTTCTACTTGCTCGTATAAACTAGATTTTAAAAAGAAGAGAGACATTAATGGAAACTCCCAATTGCTTTACGCTAACAACAAATATTAGCTCAAAGGCTAGGTCATTTAAAAACAGTGACGTTCTGAAAAGGTGCTTCTCTCTTAATCTTCACCATTATATACAGTGACACTATTTTTTTTCCTAGCATGTATCAATTATGTATCTCAGGTTGCATGTCCAGTAAGCAAAAGGTGACCTTGCACAAACTACACTGACAAGGTGATTTGAGCAAAAGTCTTTGCTTAAAGCTAAAAATACTATCTCACATTATAAAAACTCTAGGTATTTCCACAGTGTATAATTTCAGTATACAAATTATGGTTTTTTAAAAGGTTAACATAAAAACCAGGAGGATGTCCCAACATAGAAGCTGCAGAAAGCAACAGCTATGGCTTATGACACAAACTCTGGACAGTGATGCTAAAATTAGAGGCTAATGAAGACCTAGAAAGCAATTTGTAGTTAGGATACCTGAACATAAGGACTACTTACATGAAGACAGACTAATGCATATAGCCTAACTTCCATTTCGGAGAAATGGTGGCCAGTCACAAATGCTTAGGATAAAGACAGTAAGAATAAGCAAACAGACAGTGATATCCGCTTGTTAATCCTCTGAGCTAGTCTGCCATCACATTCAAAACAAGCTGGAAATTCAGGTGACCCTTGCAGCAGTGTATTAGAGCATTCTAAATAGTTGACCAATGTTGCCCCATTCAGATGATAAGTCAGGGTATGATGTGCCAGTACAAACAGAGTCATCGCATACTGGATTTGGAAATTAATTCAGAAAGCTTGTGTGCCAAGGCCAAAGGGAACCATGTAAGATAAACCTGACTATTCAAGGTCAAAACCCAGGAAAATAATGACTATGTTATTCAGGCCAAGTGCTGGAATGAGATGGGCTGGTCTGAGGATTTATTTAGCTGAATGCTGGGTTTAGTTTTCCTGTCGGTTTGCATCTTCTTGTTGTTTGACATAGTGTCCAAGAATGTGCAAGATCTGACTGAGGTTTGTTTTTCTCATAGCTGAGGCAAAGTCTCAGGACAATATCATCAATGGAGGACCATGTGGATTCCAAGATGTTTAATAATTTTGTGCTTCAGCCTTTTCCTGATACATACCTGACAGGCAAACATACACAGTTATTTTCAGAGTCTTTGTGCATTCACTTTCTGCATAAAACTTACTAGGAATATAATTGCCTTGAGACCTCTATGCTTTCTCAAATCTAGCTGCAGTTTCCCCGTGGATGCAAAAGGTATTCAGGTTGGGAGAAAGATATGAACAGAGACACTGTGAGCATAATGATTTTGTTTCCGTTAGGACAAAGAATAAAGAGAAATTTTGTTAGTAATTCTACAGAAGTTCAGGAACTCCTCAGCTTTCCAAAACTCTTAATGATAAAGGAAAAATCTCTTATGTATTAATGCAACATGCCTATCCTTTACCTTCTCTCTAATGGGCCTTGTTGCAAAATAATCACAGCTGACATGGGGAGAGTGGTTCAGCCTAAAGCCAGAATTCCAACACTGTGGTAAAAAAAAAAAAAAAAAAGCTCTTATTCTCAGACTGTGCCTTTAGATTAGTAACCAGGAGGGGAGAGATATTGTTGAAGTGGGAGATATCAAAATTCTAGCAAGTAGCTGCTCATCTGGAGTATGCTTACCCCATATGCATCAAATTGATTCCTCTGTTGTACTCAAATCAGAAGCATCACCCAGACAATGGATCTACAGTTAAGAAAGAGGGTACATACATGCTATGAGTGGTGTATAGGGGTGCTGGTAGTGCCTTTCCAGAAGGCGAGGTGTCACCATCAGTGGCATGTTTACTGTATTTAAGAGAAATGGCTACTTAGCATGATGTTAAACTCTAATTTGGGAAAGAAGAAATACAGCCTGGAACAAAACTCTAGAAAGTTGTCTGTCCTAGTCTGCTTTTAGCTATATAGGTATCTTTTTCATATATTACTGATTAGATTATATTGGTCTGCAATCTGGATGAGCTGCTCTGGAAGCTTTTTTGGTCTGACAGCAAAATCATTATAACTATCATCACAGTTATTACTTTTACTAGTAGTCAGAGTAGGAAGATAAAGTATCAGCTGGTAGTAGAGGCTAGCATTTTGTAGCTTACCAAAGCCTGTGGCTCCCTGTCTGCTCCAATTTCTGAGGCCTGGAAGACGAAAGAGATTTTAGAATCTTTCTAGTCTTTCTCCTTACGAAGGAAGCCTTGAAAATATGGCATGATTAAAAAAAATACATCGCTGAGGTGGAAGACTGGTCACAGATTTTTCTGAGAGTAACAGGTTATTTGCGGTTCTCTGTCAGAAACTTAGTTCTGGAAAGAAATACATAGCTATATGCCACAGGATTGCAGGGAAGGCAATCTGTGACGCTGTCAAGCAGAGTGTGAGGCTATGGCAAACTCCCTAATAGGTAGCATGAAGGAGCATCTCTGTAACACAAGCTGCAGTTTGACCAGGTAGAGCAGACAGCACTGATAGTAACTACCTGGCTGACCTAAGTAATATAGGTCAGACATTCAAAGGACCTAAAATTGCATTATGTATGGTATTACGGTATTACTGATTACAAGATTTTCTTGTTCCAAACAGTATTACAGGATAAGAAAGCTGGATTTTCTCCTACTATGGAAAAAGAATGAAGGTTTCAGAACTTGGTTTATGCAGCAGTGTTGGCAAGTTTTGTAGGCATTGCACCTTTGGAAGATTCAGGATGACAATGAAAAGTGCTTCTTTCTGGCAACAGGGAAAATACTGTCAATACTGAGCTTTTATTTTGAAACCAGGTATAAACAGATATATTAAGAACAGCTCATAGTTTGTGTTGTGCAGGCTCCTTTCTACAGACAGTTATCTTTCTTCTGTGTCAGTACAACTCTTCCCTGTGGGCACTCTGACCAGCTCCACATTGCTGCTCATGCCACTACAGGCTGCTCACAGCTGAATCTGGGCTGTAGGTTTTGTTCTGAGCTGGCATTATCTGCAGCCGCTAAATGTATATTGACCAGCTAGCCTGCTCTGCGGGTTGCTCTTGCCATCAGTCTCCTTGCTGTCACTGTATCTTTGCTTGCCTGACTGCTTCTACAAAATGTGCTCTTTAATTGTAGTGGCAACTAATTGTTGGGAATTTGATAGCCAAACACTGAGATGCCAAAACAAAATAGGCATGTTTGAAAATTTAGGCTCTCCATCTTAATCCCATGACGATATCCTGGCATCAGGGTAATACTGAAAAGTTGCCGAAAGCCCTAGACCTTTCTTACTGCCCATACTTTGTTGTCTCTTGGATTTCTTTAAAGTGCTGTTCACCGTTTTCTGGCAGTCACTCTTGATGAAGTATTTTTCCCACTAGCAAGGCAACAGTATGTGTACTCCTGCCTGCCTTACAAGTGAAGATACGCAGCAGCATGGAGCTGAAGCTACTCCGCTAGGGACTGCCTGACGTGACTCAGAAGCAACATGAGCTGAGTGGTACTACCAATGTTAAATCAAAACTACATGTAGAGGCAGCACTGAAGACATTTGGGGCCTGTTTCAAAACAGTTGTGGTCAAATGGCAGGGAAAGGGTGTAGCAAAGAAATTAGCTTTCACATCTAAAGCAACAGCTGAAGATAGATACCAGTATATGCTGTGGAACTGGAAGTACTGAAAGTAGAGGAATGCATTTCTGTTGTGGGCAATATCAACTAAAAATCATAATTTTCTCTAGCGTTTAATAATCTAGAATCCAGTTGAATACATAGGCAGCTTCTCTTCACCTTTCACTGCTCTTAGCTCAGGCCCTGGCTTGTTTGGAGAATTGTCATTTGAAAACATTATGTATGCCAGCAATTATGCCAAACTGTTCTGTCAGTAGAGTGGATCAAATAGTCAAAATGATGCACCATTTACAAAGTGCTTAGTTTCTCATTTGCTTACTACAGCATATGAATAAACATCAAGCCGTGGTCTACACTGAAGAAAAACTTTCCCACAAATTCTTATTGTTTCTAACCTATATTTGTGAGAGAGATTTAAAAATCGGAGGTGGTGTGTAGTTTCAGGTCTGAGGACACATTGCATTTGCAAAGTGTTTATCAGGTTAGTTCTTCGCTCTATTTGTTTCCATTTCAGGATACTAATGTCTCTCAGGCTTTGCTAACAAAGGGTTTCCTTTCAACAGCACTGTGGGAAAAACACAACTACATTTGAATATTGTCTGTATGACAGTTTCCTCAGGCTCTACAGCTGACAGTTCTACTGATTAAGAGTTAGCAGGTTCAAAAAATCTCACAGTAGGCAAGGCCCTGCTGACTTTAATAGAAGTTACTCACATGATGACTACAAAATCAACGGTTGTTTTTCCCATATAAAGACTTGTTTGAGAAAACACGTCTTCAGGAAGAGTTGTTTAAATACAAACTAAGCATTGGATTTTTTTAAGAAGCAGCTACTCAATTCATACTAGTACAAAGTCAGAATCATTCATTCAAGGATTTTTTTTTTCACTAGAACATTAGGTAGATTAGCAAAACAAAAGCATTCATAGCTCAAGGTCTTTTCTGCCTGTTGCAGCTTTTAAACAAACCCATTTCTGAGTTTTCCCTTTGCACCTTTTTCCCTAGACTGATTAGCCAATGTTTGTTGTCTGTAGTTTTGTAATTTCCACTTCTTGGAAGATATGTAAATTAAGGAAGCTTTATTATCTTGGAGCTCGGTATTTCCCTGAAAAACGCAAAAGGTTTACTGTTAAGGTTATGTGTGAAAAGTCACCTTCTCATATGTAAAGAGCTCAGCCTTCTGTCTTTGTTTTGATGTGGGTGTGGATTAAGAGTTTAACAAAAAGTGTTGGTAAAGTTCACACTACTTAATGCTTTTGTGAAGACTTGCTTAAATACAAACTTTCTAAAATAAAATGTAATTCAAATCTTCTCAATAAAGCAACATATTTTAATTCCTTCTTTAGCTCATTGATACTCACCCGGGAGCCTTTGCTCAGTTTAAATACTGTCTACATCAAAAAGGAGTCCCATCTTTTATATTTGAAACCTTGGGTGTTTTTCCCATCTCTAACACTTGTTCTAATAAAAGACATTACTTCTTCCTGCAGACCTTGCTTTATTATATCGTAAAGCATAGCAAAAATAGAAGGAATTCAAGAGGTTGTTACGGAGAGATTTCTGAATGACAGACCAAAAAGATCAGAACTTTTTTAGAGAGGGAGCCAAATACCTGACAGAGGCATAATAAATCAAAAAAGAGCAGAAAGAAAATAAATTGAACACACCTGGTTACCTCTGGCACTCTCAGAATGTCAGAACAAAGGTTTTGCAACTAAAGTGAAGAGCAAAAATACAAATGCTTGCTTTTCACTGAGGAAAAAAAGATTTTTTTTTTCCCCCCTTCTATGTCTTTACTTAAAATGTCCCCTGTCCTTATGGCTTACTAGCTTCTGGTGTCTGTTGCAAGAACAGATTAATATTCATCTTTTTGCAAAGAACTTTCAAAGTTCTACAAAGATGTCAAATTTAATTTTATCACTCAATAGAGTCTTCCAACTGAGTGCTGATTTTCCTTTCAGCTACTCCCTAACATTTGCACAGGGTGTATGAGAAGGAGCAGCTTACGTTGTCCAACAGTTATCCCCTCAGAAACTGGTTAAGAAGCAGCATGGAGATGCCATCACCAACCCCATCTGCTGAGAGGAGGTTTGCAGTGGGATTTAATATGAATATTCAGTTCTAACAAGCAGCTGCCTCTCTAGGGAATGGCATATCAGACCGCACATCACAGTGGGAAAAGAGAGCATCCAGCACTCCTCTTGGGTACTAGCAGCCCTACACATATTTTCAGATACATAGTTCTTGCCTTGTGCCCTGTTACTTTTTTACGTAGTCTATGGGTTTTATACTAGGTAATGAGTGGCAGAAGAAGCAAAGAAGCAATTGGTTTGCCCTTTCAGAAAGCACTGAAGTAGCCAAAAAAATAAAAGCCTTTTGCATCTAATTGCCCTGGAGATAAATCTAGCAAGGGCATTGCAAATGCAAGTCTACATAGATACTTCAGGGTAAACTACTGTCAACTGTACTGACGCCTCACAAGTTCTTTGCTCTGATCTGTTTTCATTGCACCAGTTTACAGCCTGGTGACCAGGTTAAGGTTTGTGTTCACCGTATTTCTATTGCATTGGAAATGCTCTTTGTGTTAATTTTATCTTGATTTAGTACAGCGGCATACAGCATTTCCTTTGAAATATGAGGGTTTTAGAGTTTTACCAGGAAGCTTCTGTGATTTGAAAACTCCCTGGAGAAAGGTTAGCTTCCATTTCTTTCACAGTCAGATTAAAGTCACTTCCTACATCTGCATGGTTATATCATTCATACATAACATACATAGGTAGGTCATGATGATTTGTAACAAGGACATATTTTTGGGACCCAGGAAGTTCTTATTTTGCAAAACCAGGTCTGCCACAGATTTCATGAATAATTGTGGGCAAATCATTTGGTCTTTTGACTTCAGTTGCTGCATTTATAAACAGGAGTAACATCTGATGAGGTTGTGTGTGAGTCTTGATTAATTTAGGAAGGCAGGCACAATTCTTATGTTAAAAAATGGTTAAAGTTTGTCTAATAGCTATTACAGGCAAAATCATTATAGGCTATGAACTTTTTAGAATATCAGTGGGTTTAGACTTGGGAATACCTTCTGAACTGTAACAGTAAGGGGTTGACAATTTTGCTGTGGAGTTTTTTGTCTTTAATAGGAAGGAGAGCCAAGCTTGTCTTACTCACACTTTTGATATCAATGTGGCTGATGTCTTGCAGGATGGGACTGGTGACTCGCAGAATAAGAGTAGCAAAGTGTTGCCCTATGAGGATAACTTTCTGCGGGATGCAAAGGAATTTTGTGAGTTCTAGCAATGCTAATGCCAGTCACGGGGTGAAAAGTATTGCACATAGGGCTGGAAAAATAGGGGCATATACTATTCATTTTGACTTACAAAGATATTTTTTAACTTAATATCCATTATTTCTAACAGGAATTTTATCCATAGTTCTTTACTCTAAAAATAGATTTGTAGGGGAAGTGGGAATAGTCTGTTCAGGTTTTTCATATTCACCAGGCTAAACCTATCTGCCTAATTGCATACCACAGCATCAAAACTGTAGAATTGTTTTAAAAAAAAAACCCAAAACAAACCAACAAAATTCTCATTGTAACTAGCTTATCCTGTGGCATTTAAAATGTATCTTTGTAGAGCCTAGTAAAGCAAACACTTCAACCCTTTAGTAGTTATCATGAGTAATTAACTGCTAATAGTATTCTCAGGAAAAGCGTGACATTTTGTTAATGTTCTACAGGAACATGTAAATATAACCAAGGGAGAAGTTGTGAGTATCACAAAGATAGCTCACACAGAAGAACAGGAGTAGATTGTAACGTGAGAGAAAAGGAGGGAAGATTAATTACTAATACATTTCCTGACATTCACCTTTATAGTCTCAGATCTCTCCTCCAACCTGTGAAGAAACATAGGGGTCTGACTCCCTCAAATTTAGTGAGTTTGTACCAAAGATGTGTTCAGTAGGTAGCACTTTACGTTAAAATGAAGGAGCATTTCCCTTGAGTGTTCAGAAGCAATTGCATTTTCCAGCAGGATGATTTCCATTTGACTTACCCAGCACAGAGTTATTATTTTGCTAGCTTAGTGAAAACTCTGTAGTAACTGAAAGTAATATCCCCATTTTGGTTTTCCAATACTGACTGTGGCCTTTTTTAGAGGATATTCCTTTGCCAAGAAGAGGAAAAGGATTATGACAAAGTGATACAAATCTCATAGACAGCTTTTAAGTGCCAGGCCACTGTCTCGCTAAGGACAACACTGCATATTCCCAGCAGGACATTGATCTTATGTGTATTTCAGTCTTGCACTTCTGCTGGGTGTGGGTATCACCTCACCAGGGAGGTATCTGAAGAAGCTTTAAAGAGGGAGAGAAAATAATATGCATATCCTCGGAGAGGAGAAAAGAGAAGTGGGAAAAGAGAAGAGGGAAAGGCAGCTGACTGGAGAGAGTATGACAGTAGACAGCATAGTAAATTGAAATTGGGGTATAACATGGCTCACGGAAAACGCCTTTGCTTTCAAATGGCTGGAATCAGAGAAAATGGTGACAAAGATCAAATATGATGTTAAAATGGTAAACACAAAGCTCTGTTGTTACCCTGCCTGTGGTGCTGGCAGGTGCTTACATTGGACAGGGTGGGAAGGAGTGGCTCCCCCAGTGAGGATGCAGGAAGGCCTTTGCCTTTTCCCTCCTCATTTTCTCTCTCTCATTTTCCAACCACCCCCCCCCCCCCCCCCCAAATTTCCTTCTTTCTGGCAGTTTTGCAGAGTGTGACATTTCTACCAGCCCCCTCAGGGGGGCTGGAAAGGAAATGAATGAGAAGAAGGGTTGCAGTTGGGGCTGAGCTGCCTTCTGTGCGCACAGCAGTGCTAATGGACTGGGAAGAAGCTGCCTCCTCTGCCTCAGTGCTTTTTCCTCTCCTGGCCCAGGGTAAGCCACGCTGCTGCTGCAGTGCTGGAGACCTGGCTGTGCTTCCTCTTCTGCCAGAGCCCAGGCTCGCTGGTTTGGGCATGGCCGCTGCGGAACAGAGCTATGAAGGGCAAGGCTGTAGGGCACGGAGCAGTTGTCTCAGGAGGTGCCTTTGCAAGCAGAAGATGCAGGTATTAGGGAAATGAGGGGAAGGCCCTGGAGGCAGCGCTTTGATGAGGCTCTGAGGAGCGCAGAGAACCAGCTAGAGGTGCAAGGGGCCCCTGCTGTAACACGGGCAGTAGGATTTGAAGAGCCTTGCCTGGATGGAGCCTGAGCATACTTTGCCATATACTTTTACATGCAAAGACTTGGGGGCAGGGAGAACAGAAAGTACGCACTGTTTCACTCTGAGAACTGGGACACCCGGGTTGGGGCAGGCAAGAAATTGGAGGTATGAATAAACAGGAACAGAACAAAGAAAGATGACAAAAGCACTGAAAATGAGAACAATATTTTTAAAGAACAAACAGGAGTTGGAAAATTTCCCGAAGCTGAACTGATTGTTATCTAAAGGTTGTATCAGCCTTGAACACCTTTTTTTCTCTTGCTTTCAGCAACAGGTGAAGGCTTTTGGGAAGCAAGGCTGGAGGTGAAGAGACTACTGGTCAGTAGCTGGCTTACCTGAAAAAGTGGAACAGCCTTCTGGCTAGCTAGGGATGGAAGAAGCAATTTTCTGTGTCTTTGTTTCCACAGAAATTATGTTTGGTCATCTTAAAGTACTTTGACATAAAACCTTTTAGGTAAGCAATGCACCACTATGACCTGCTGTCCAATGATAGTGATGATTTTGTCTTGATTGCAAGGTTGTCTTTTTGTGATACAAACTGGTTAGGAAATACACCCCTGTTCTGGTGAGGCAGCTCAGTGAAGAAAGGCAGCTTTTTGGAATACCTTACAAGACCTGCATCTGTGTTATTTAAAATAGATCAAATGTCCCACCTGCCTCAGTGAGCTACTATGGCATGGGAGCAACAGTCAGTATGGCAAGAGCAGAGGAATACTTTATGCTAACGTTTCCGCAAAATCCACATAGTTCTGTGAATCTGAGTCATTTAGGATCCTAAACTACTCTTCCACAGTGGCTAGATTAGAATATTTGCAAGTTGCTCAAAATCTTTCCTTCTTACTGACATCAGTTTCTTCTGAATTTGCAGATTGCTTTTCCCACCATCACTGATCTCTTGCTAATACCGTCCTTCTCACTGACTGTACCTGAAAATGCAAAAGCATGATTCAGTGGATTATCACCTGTTTATTGGTAAAATCAGTATACGAGCCTTGTCTAGACTTGCATAAAAGATGAATTTTTGAGAACATGTTAGCTAGCTTCGACCTAATTATCTAATCCCATGAACATGCTAATGAAGTTTGCCTTGTCAGTATCAGAAATTTAGACCATGTTAGAGTTCACTTGCCAACAAATAATAAAATAACCCCTGTATTATTGCACTAAAGGCAAAACTGGACTAGTTTGGGGCAGGTGATATAAAGGAAAGGGAGGAATCTTGAATCTTAATGGGCTTTGCATAGTAGAAAGATAATTATTGAAAACTAACTCCCCATTTCGTTCGCTCTCAGCTGTGTGTTCTGCCCCCACCTTTGAATCATTTCTGATATATGTTGTATGCTCTTATGCTCTTTGTTCGGATCACTTGCCCAGTAAAAGACTAGACATCTCCTTTTTTCTCCTGGATCACTTTTCTCCTAGATTAGTGATTTGAACTGGCTCAGGAAACAGGTCTGACAAGCTCTGAGGACAGCAGCAGGTAAACAGAGTAATCACACTGCTGGGAGAAGAGCAGGGAGACTAGGTGAGCAGCAGTGGTGAGCTGTGAGCTGCTGGATCCTCTGACCTCATCTTGCGTAACTTCCTTTCCACAAAGGTATTGAACATTTTTGGAAGGTTTAACAAAGCAAAGCTGTTCTGACAGCAGTGGAGTCCAGAGATGAGTTGACCACTCTCTCTTAAGTCCCACTCACAAAATGAGTCCTATTTACATGGGTCGTGAAAAGACAGTAGATTGTGTTGCTACTTTGCTTGCCTGAGCATCTTGCTTTGGCTTGAATATGTTTTGAGTTCCACTGAACTTCTTTCTTGGGAGGCACAGAAATCAGGGTATCTTCCAAATATCATTTAACTGTGGCACCAAAATGAGACATTGCTCACAGTTAATTGAGCAGATCTGTGACTTTAATCTCCTCCCTACTGCTGAAATAGTTAACGGTGTTGACATGTAAATTACCTTTACTGTTTGCTTAATAAAGAGCAGAAATTGTCTCTCCCAAACAAGTACAGTCCACCCAAGGAACCATTACACAAATACCCCAGGACTTGCTCCCAGCTACTTGGTTGGTTAATTATATGCCCCACCTCTTCCTTATCAGACTAGGAACCCTATTTCATCATCAGGAAAACTATCACAGATGCAACATAGCCAGCAGCGTTTATAAGATAACTGCAATCCCTTCACCTAACATGCACTGTCAAAACACTGTTGGCCAACTCGTCGTCAGAGTACACCGACTGTCATACTCGCTGTGGACACTTCAGTGCTATGCAGAACCTGCCACTGTGCAGGTTTCACCAGGGGTGTAATATTTGGACATAGCAGAATTACCATGTCCACAGCTCGCATACTTTCCAGTTGTACTTGTCAGCCCAGCAACCCTGGCAATCAAAAATGACAACAGTAATGGGAAAAAAGCTCTGACACTATTTGCAGCTTCTGTGTCTGTCCCAGTCGGATGAACAACTACCTGCCTTTGGGCTCCTGTGGTACTTCTGGAGCCAGTTTAACTGGTTCGAATATGGCATGGTCTGCCCTGCCAAAGCCAATAATGCCTGGGGCACCCAGGACAGCCTGTTGTGCCTGTTGGTAGTGCAGAGGGTGCTTCACTCTTGCTCAGTAGCTTTTCTTTTCCATGCTGGATCATCTTCTTAAGACGGTCACTAGAGATTCAGATGCCATTGATTGTTTTGTGACTCTTTGGGTGAGTTCTGGGACTCTTTTAAACCTTGGCTTGTTTAAAAATACGAAATGCCTGCATAAATAACAAGGTGGATAGAGAATTTCTGTTTCTTAGAGCTATCTGCTACTGCAGACTTTAACATAGAAATCAAATTGCCTGTTTTCTGGCACAGTGCAGGAAGAAGCTCAAAGATGGGAATATGCCACTGGGGAAGTGAAAGGAACAGTGGGGATCTCTGTAAGCAAAATGCCTAGAAATATCTGTTTAACCACGGCCTCAGTCATATCATCATATCACACTGTGTACCTTTGCTGTGAACCAGAGACGGGAGTTAAGTGCCTTTAGTTCTTTTTCTTTCCCAGACTATGTTACAGCTTGATAGGTCCTTTATTCCCATTCCCAGCACAGCCGTGCACACTGACGCAAGGGAAAGGGTGCTATAAGTAAAATGTGGGCAGGTATAAACCGTGTGTGTGCAGGGGGGAAATTACGGTGTTTGGCTATACAATAAGCCAGTATTACCGCTGAAACGGCAGCCTGAGGCACTACCTCCCCCCAAAAATAAAAGGGGGCAGCTGGAACATTTTTATTGTGTCTGAGTTTGGTTATCCACTTTGCAGTGTAGCCCTCCAAAGTGGCAAAGCTGAAGGGACAGGATGCAGCAGCATGAGGTCAGGACAAACAGAAGGGGGATGCTGGGAGTTCCTGCAGCCGGCAGCATCTGCACGGGGAACCACAGCCTCGGACCTCTGGCGAGCTGATGAAGTAATTTATGTGAAGGCTTGGACAGTAACTCAACACAAATGAAGTTGTAGGTGTAATGATGTTTTGAATCAAAACAAACTAGTTCAAAATATAAATCAATAACAAGTGCTTAAAGCTATCATTCAGGAGAGAACTACCACTGGCATAATGGTCCACATTTTTGAAATGCAGATCAGCTAACCTCTCTGAAGTCCATTTGTTGGGCTTCCTCTGAAATTACATGTGGCTCCTGAGATAGGGCTTTAATGCAAAATGTATATCAGCATATTCTTAACTGTAGGTATACAAATTGCTCATTTAAGTCTTGCTCACCTGCATGGCTGAAATGAGACATAGGATATTGTTTCACAACACTTTTAGCTGACATAAGCCAGCACTGCTGCCCAAAACAGTGCAAGGGTGAAGTTAGCAGATCCAGTTGAGCCAAACTAACAGGTCATTGCTGCTGAAAGGGGGTGGTTCTTCTGTCTGCCCACTCAACCTGCTGCTGGCCGTGCACTCCTTACACTTCTCTTACCCTGGCTTTGCTATTCCTCCGATCCTTCGGTGAGCCGTTCCAGCTCCCATGCAGTTAAAATGCGACAACAGTTGTCCCATGGTTTAATGAGCTGAGCTGGCTTACTGCAAGGTCACTTGGGCTTTATGGCTGCACAAGGAAGAAGGACCACACTCCACAGCTGCAGACAGGTGTAGAGGAGAGGGGAAGGAGGGTGTTTTTGGCAGCAGCAAGCTATTAAATTGGCTCGGCTGCATCTTCTAGCTGCACCCAAAGCTAACCCTGCTGCAGTCCCACCTGGCTATTGTTTTTTGCTTCCCCACCACCTCCCTCCTTGTGCCAGCACCAGCATCTGCACAGCCAGCTGATGAACTGCACCAGGCGTCAAAGCCAAACCAACAAAACCATTGCTTAGCTTTAAACAAGATCAGCTTTACAGATGAGTGGCAAGGGGGCAGGAACGAGCAGAGTGTGGGAGTGGAAGGAAAGACTGGGGCGGGGGCCGGGGGATCAGCAGCAGTGACTGCTTAAGGTGTTAGTGAAAGCACATCCCTGGAGGCCTGGTACTGTGGTTAAGCCCTAGAAAATGAGACATACTGAGTTTCCAGAGCATATTTGCATGAAGCTCAAAGGGGAAAGGCAGTGGATTTCTCTGTTTCAGATTTTGTTCACTGACTTCTTCCAAAGGGTAACTTGACCCAGTTATCCATCCCAGGCAATTCCAGATTTCTCCTCCTATTAAAATCACCCTGTGATTTAGTAAGGAGTGTGTAAATGAATCACCTTGTCAAACAAGTGGAAAAAAATACACTGACTTTCACTTTTTGAAATACATCTGACCTGTTTGTTTGCTAGATATTTGTTTTAAAACATAATAACTGTTATTACTGCTGAGACAAACACAATACGATGCCAAAAACTAAACTGGATTTGCTGTTGATTTTGCATTTTTAAGTTCCAGTTACCCAGGCTGTCTGTTTTCAGTTCCAAATCATCACAAAACAACCAGATTTAACTTCTCAAGAAATGCTGGATTTACTTGAAAGAACTTTGTAGATATTAAGAGGCTGTTGGATGTGTTTTAGTGTTGGCTGTAATGGCTGAAGTTTAAAAGCTTGAATTTTAGATTATACAAGACTAAAGAATGTAGGGGAAAAAATGGGAAAGCTGGACTGATGGTGTGAATGTAGCCCATGCATTGGCTGCAGAGCTGAGTACAATCAAAATTTTTCTTAAAAAGAGCCCCAATAAGCTGTCCCATAAATAGTTGTCATGACATGACTGAGGAGACAGCAGAGGGTAGGAATGAGGTGATGGGGTTGGAGGAGGAATGGGATAACAGCCGGGCCCCTGAAAGAAATGTCTATGTGGCTGTATACTGCGGGTATGTCCTGGTGGGCTGCACTCAGAAAGAATAAGTCGTGATACGGAGGATGTGAGCAGAAGCAATGATGCACTAAGCCTGCCACCAAACACTATATTCAGGGAAACCTCACGCCAGCTGTGGCCTTGTTTACAAGTATCTAGGATAACTACTTTTCTGTTTATGGTTGGAAAAAACCCTCACTTTGCCACATTACAACCTCTTTACTGCAATTCAGTGAAAAGTTCACCATAAAAATGAGACCAACTACAGCAGCCTTTTTCTGGTTATGTGTTTTGTTGGTTTATTTTCTCTGATACTGAATTTTTTTTTACAACATTCTATGCACATTTATAAAGCTCTTTGTTATTTGTTTTATATCAATGTTTAGTTGACTGTTATTGGCCAGGTATACTATTTTAACATGCAGGTATTTTTTTCTGTCATACCTATTCTTGGATGTGAAACTAAATTGAGCTTCTGCTGCCATTCCTGCAGGACACTGAAATTTGCTATCTGTATATATGTATACAAGAGCAGCTTCAGTGTTCGGGGGGAAAAAAAGAAGGGTCAAGAAAAAGGATGAAGAAACTTTATTTTAAAATTTAAATTCACTTTAGAATTGTAATATTTTTTCTGCGATAATCACGCTTCTGCATTCCCTTGCTCTAAGTAATCTGCTCCACTAATTGAATGTGTGTGTTTTCAGATTAACCCTTGGAATCATAGACTAGATGAGTTCAGGGTAATTTAAAGATAAGATTTTATGAGAGTCGGAGCTATAGATATCACCAAATTAGATGCAAGAAATCATTGTAAGTCAGCCAAAACTTGGTCCAGGTAAGCCCAAATCCAAAGTATTCATTCCATGAGCAGACCTCATCCTTAACATCAGCTTAAGCCAGGTTGGCCATGTACACAGATTTTTAGCGTGCTATAAAAAGCTTTTAGGAACAGGCCAGCTTTGGGCAAGGCCCACTACCTTATAAGAAGCAAGAAGAAGAGAATTTTTTCACTAAAGAAAGAAATATCAAGAGGTAGGCTCACATTACCACGTTACTAATGATAATGATGAAAACAATATTGCATGGTATTAGAGCTATTTAGAAAGCATATCCTCAGTCAAAACAGCTTGCTGGTTTCCTTCAAGAAAGCTGTTAGATTCCTTCAGACTCTGCCCACTCTAGAGAATTTAGCTGTGCCATGCCGTCTGCTGCCAAGCACTTCCACTCCCTGTCCTCTGTGGAACTGAGGACCGCAGCTCTATACAGTAGCCTTTTTGTACATTGAAAAGCTTATTTTTTGAAGGCTATGCCCGTGGAGCAATGCTGAGCACTGCTTGCCAAGTAAGGTAAGGGACCGGGATGCCATGGCCTACAAGTTCCTATTTATACCAGCTCCTTATTGTTTCATTGCCCCGTAGAGTGGTCTGATCCTGAGTGAAGTTTTATATGTTCTCAGCAGCAGTGTACTTGCCTGCCTGTGCTTTCCAGTGCCCTTAGACTGTCCATTCAGACGCTATAGTGCGGGCCAAGCAAATTCCTCCTGAGCTTTTGCCAGGGTCACTCTGAACCTGAATGATGGACTGAGACCACCATTGCTTCTGAGTGGTGGCCTTCTAGCTTATCAGACAGTATCCAAAGTGGTGGCTCCTTTTTTACGTATCTAAACCAATCTTGCTGCTGCAGCCCTTCTTTGGCACTAGTGCTGACGTTTGTCTGAGCTGTTCCGTTATGCAAATCCAGCAGAAAATAAATTCAATAGAAAATAGTTTTCTGCCACGTAAGGAGTATCTCTATTACCTTTCACATCTGTCACCTCTACTCTTTTTTAGCTTGTGTCTACAGTCCCCTTCTCTACTATTCTTCCTGTATGAAAACATTATTTGCTTGCTATAAGGTACGAGTTATATTGGTGGCTCTCCAGAGGGAATCACACGGAATTTCTTCACCTTGCTTAATGACTATAAATTAAGGTTGACTTTTTTTGTTTATGTCTGTGCATGCATACATGTTTGTTTGATTTTGGTTATGTATTTATGGCTTCGTGTCGTTAAATCTCTTAGTACATTAAAATTGCATCAATGTGTACTGCCCATTTAAAATGTCACCTTTTTTTTTAACCTAAAATGTAGTTTGATACTATAAAGAAATAAAAGAATGGAAATTTTTTATAAATTAAAAGTTCAAAGGTTCAAAATGAAGGCAAAAGCTATTGCATTTTGATTTGGTTGAGTTTTATTATACAAGCTCAGACCATAATTTAAGAACAACTCCCGTATTTTGCAAGCATGGGGCAAACATGAATATCCCACTGACACCTGAAAATTTAGAACTGTATTATTCACGACTGTTATACTTTAGGGATTTTAGTACTTTGTGTCACGCATGCTGCTGAAATAAAGGCATGTTACACCTATGCAATTTCATCACCTTGTCATTTAGACTGGACCATAACATAACCTGAGATGATGCAGGCAGGGGAAATACAACATACCACTCATTTCACTAACTCACATGCTACATGCTGAAAAATGTTTTTACTCATGTTGAATAACCCTGTCATGCCCATTTCTGTTAAGGCTTCAAGTTTAGTCTTTGGAAGTTGCTAGTGATGTTGAAAATGATAAAGAATGATGAAAATACTGTATGAGCTAAACTGTGAGAGTCTCTCTGTCCTCTCTCAATCTGTTCCCACTGTTGCTCTTGCTCGCACATGGTGTTGTAAGGCAATTAATATGAATTGAGTTTATTCATTTTGCTCATCCCAGAAGTATGAAGTTTCATGCATGTATGCCAAACTTATTGTCTCATATACTGTAGTTCTGTTTACCCATGTTGGGAAGTTTCAGAGAGCTCATCAGAGGAAAATACAGTTATTCCATCGCATAATGGAGCAGGCACAATGTTAGACCAATATTATACCTGTCACAAAGAGAATATTTTACCTGTGTCCCATTGTAATAGCTTTGTTAGTTTAAAGACCCCAAGTCCCTCAGGGAGTGTCACAAATCCATATAATGTCCCTTTGTGCTAGATTTTTGTATTTCTCTCTCTGATTTAGTAGACAGATGTGAAAAAGCGCATGAAGCCAGATAACTCCCTAGTAACTACACAGCTGCAGATGTTGAAGAGAGCAAGTTATTCTGGCTAAGGTCAGTATTAATTTATGCTCAAAACTTTCCTTCCAGACATGCCATTTTTTGATGGTATAATATATCTTACTGTTATTTTGGGCTGATCCCTCCCACATTGATCAAACTGCTTCCCCATCTGTGGCCTCTTCTAGCATAAAGTTCTAAAGCATTCAGATCCCAGTGTTTGCTTTTCCTGGGCAAGGGGAGTAGTCTTAATTCACAGACAAAAGCAACAGTAGGCTAAAAAAGTCTCTAGACAGCAGAACTTCAAGGCTTTATGATATCTTGCATCTATGAGAGTTTGCAAAAACAGTTTCTTCTCTACCTTCATCTTGTTATTTCTGCTCGGAAGGGCAATGCAATCAACAGAAAAAAGTTCTAGTTTGCTTTTGTCACTGGCCAAATTCTGAATTTTCATGTCTTTTTTTCCCCTCCCTTCATCTGTCTAAAACTCTTACCAAATTCCCACTCTGCTATGACCCCAGGTTTGGCAGAACAACAAGTTGAACTCTGTGTAATATAAACAGAAAGTACAAAATAAAGTGCTGCTTTATAGTCAATTGGCATTAGCTAGTGGTCATTCACGGTCGGGTAACATGGTTGCCTAATGCTTTAAAATTCGAGGTGGGTTGGGTAATCATGCAGTGTTAAAAGCTATATTTAAACTATAAACTGACCTCATTTAGCTTGGACAACTGCATTTCCCATACAGAACATTAGTTTTAATTTTTTAAAGTATATTTTAAAAGATTCTAGGTTAGTGAAGGTCATTCAGAGGTCTTAAAGCCTCTTCTGGCATCCCTCCGAGTTTAGCAGGAGTCTTTCCACTTTTTTCAAACATCAGTGGTTGTTGACAAAGAACAAGCAGACAAGCAGCTGGCCTTCAATGGGAAGGCTTCAAACACAGCATGGTACATTGCAGGCATATGCCTTTTTGCTATCAACTAGCCAACAAAGTTATAGAGCTGCCCTAACTTGGCACTTTTAGCAGTTCTTACTATTTTCAGCTCAGCACCATGCTAATGAAGCTGAAGGGCTTCAGGTCAACTTGGAGCATGAGTAGGAGCAAATTGTCATCTGCACAAAATATGTTTTTTAGATATACTTACAAAAGACTGCCCCACATACACACTGTCCAATGCCAAACGAATCTATCACATTAGGACGGTAGCCCACCAAATTATCTTATTGACTCTGGGAGTAGAGCAAGGGGAATTCATGTGGAAAGGAATTGATTCAGGTTTGGAAAAGAATTGCAAAAGAAATGTCATAACCTATTGAAGCAGGCTAAGAATGGTACAGTTCTCCTTGGTATTATTTCCTAGAAATGAATTATGCCTTAAGAAAAACACCTGTCTATGTTACATATGTCCTAACTCTTCCCTCTCATGGTACAGAAATACCAGGTTCCTCACTGGAGAATCTCAGTATTGGCCCATGATCATGACTGGGGACAGACTTTTTAGTAGAGCCTGTAGTGATAGGACAAGGGGTAATGGTTTTAAACTAAAAGAGGGTAGATTCAGACTAGATATAAGGAAGACATTTTTTAAGATGGGGGTGGTTGAAACACTGGAACAGGTTGCCCAGAGCGGTGGTAGATGCCCCATCCCTGGAAACACCAAGGTCAGGTTGGATGGGGCTCTGAGCAACCTGATCTAGTTGAAGATGTCCCTGCTCATGGCAGGGGGGTTGGACTAGATGACCTTTAAAGGTCCCTTGCAACCGAAACTATTCTGTGATTCTATGATTCTATGGTTCTTTGACTTGTGTCACAGCACACAGTATTGTGGTGTTCATGCCTGGTTTTGGAAATAGCTATTTTATTTCTGCTGCTTACCAATTTTGCCTGCAGGTTTTCCTCCATATGCACAAAGGTTCAGTGTTTGTATATAAGGCAGCGTAAGAGAATTTTTTTCCTTGTAGCCACTTGCACTGGAAATTAAAAGAAAAAGTCACAGGAAAAATGTAATGTCTCAGGGAAAAAAAAAAGTTTGCTTTTGCAAAATTCAGATCTGGGGGCAAAATATGAGTAGACTGTTACCTTTTATAATTCAGGGAGTATGGTTATTTTGGTTTGGGTCATCAATACGCAAAACCAAAGTATTTACTTTTTTTGAAATGAAAAATTTCACCCCTGAGAAAGCTCCAAGTTATCTTGAAAAAAGATAGTGTATCTCTAAAATTGAGATATCCAGCAGTTCTAAAGGACCTGATCTCTATAAAAGTCACTGGAACAATTCCCATTGATTCCCACTGAATTAGAGTCAGGTCTTAAGAAACACCAAATTTAGTTAGCTTAACTTTTAAATATTCCCTTGATAGAAAGCTGTCATGTGGTGTTGAGCAAATAATAAATAAAAGTTGCCAAAGTAAAAATGGCTTGAATGACAATCGTGCTCTTGGTCTCCCAGCCTTCTAGATCAGGGACCTGGCCAAAGCATGCCATGGTTCCCTCTCTGCTCATGTGCCTGTGTTTCTCTCCCCAGAGTGAAAGACAAAGTGGGAGCCTGACGAATGTGTATGTCTCACTCTGATAGGAGGATGTAACGTAGCTGGGATGCACATCCAGGAGTTTGGGAGTATTCTGGGTGCTCAAGTTAAGGCATAGTTACTGTGAGCTTTGGATACTGTAAACTAGCAAGTTAACTACTGAGTGGGTTTAGTATGGTTGTAGCCTTTTGCATTCTTTGGACTTTGTTGCTTAAACTAGTATTTTTGCTATTAGATACACTTTTAAGACACTCCCTAGGTCCTCCTCAGTTTTATTAGTGTGTCTCTACTGCTTATGCCAGTGGTTGTATTCTATTCTTAGAGGTGTTACTTTGTCGATATACACTGCCCCTTAAAATCACTCTTATTTATTGCGTACAGCATACACATAACACCCATCTCTAGTAATTTGCAGCTGATCTCTCGGAAATGCTGCCAAAATTCCAGGAAGACTTCAGGATGGTCCCCTTTACTTGTTGGATATAGTGTTTAGTGGCGACCCCATTTCACAAATGCTTGCCATGTTTTTTCAGCTGTGCACCTGCTTTGGAAAGAAATCTGAAGTGGAGCCTGATGTTGCCTTCACAAGGCAGAGCATGCTAACCCGAGGCACAGTATCTCACTCGGCAAGCAGAGTCAGCAGCAGAAATTCCAGTTACCATGTTTTGTAGATGCCAGATCTTAAGCTTCAGCTCCCTGGCACTAAACTGCAATGTGCCGTGGATCTCATGCCAGAATTAAGGTTGCCTGTTCATAGTATAGACATGTCTTTCATGTTTGAAATTATGTCTAAGGAAGAACCGGAGATAAGACAGATACTGGCAAAGGGAGAGAGGAGAAGGGAATTTCTACATTTATTAGTCATGTTATTGAAGAAAGAGGGAAGATTTTATCATGTCTGTCTTGCTGAAAGCAAGGCTCTGGGTTCACAAGATCTGCTGGTAACTGCATAACTGAGTCTACTTTCATACATGTTAAACATCACTTTCTTTACAATAAAGGGGAAGAAAGTTCTGTCATCGAGGTGCTTGCTGCATGTATGCCTCTGTAGGCATGACCGATAGGTGACAATTAAGCTGGCATTTGTTCTAACTGTTAATAAAATGTGAGTGGGGGGAACACAGCGCTAATCTAAACAAGGATGGGAGGAAAGCTATGTAGTGCACACTCCACTGGCCCAGCCCGAATAAAGGGCTGAAGTAGCAGCCACCCACTGCTTGGTAAATGTGTGATTAAAATACTTATCATGGAGAAATAAAGACTAATGATGTTAAGAGAACTCAAGCATTCCTACTTATGGCAAGCCCTTTAATGGAAAAAAAATCTGACTTATTCACTGCAAGTGCAGTATTTTGTTGTTTTACTGGTAAGAGGAGCATGGTCCCTTTAAAAGCCTTGGCCTCCTTTTCTAAATGTTGCTGCTGAGCTGTGCCCCACCCCTGCATAAGCAACACCTGCATCCCTGCAGGGTACTTTCTTCTTGATAGCTTGTATACCTTGATAATATATGTTGGTGGAGTGGCCTAGATTTGTGATTTTGAGCCATCCGTTTTATTAATGTAAGGACATTGATCTAACATTTGCCAGAACCCCAGTGATGTAATAACTTACCGTGCTTCTAATATCCTTTTTGTGGCATTTGTGTTCTTGGTAGCCACTGGGCTGCTGAGTTTTAAAAGGAAAAAAAGACACACACCCCTCCAAGACATTCTCAAATGGCAAATCCTAGCAAGAAGAATACAAAATGATTCCCGATAGCTTGGGACTGTGGGAGCTGTATGCAACAGTCTTCTCGGCAAACTGATTGTGTTTCAGAGCGGTTTCTCAGCGTTGACTGACTGCTTATGACATGAATTGGGGGTCTGTGCAATAGAAATGTGTAACATGTCTGGGAATCCTCAAAGTACAGATCCTATAGGGTCGGAGGAAGCCTGATGGATTTTAAGGAGGAGTGAGGCATTTGGGAGTGATACAATATTGAAGGCTTCCAGAAATCTTTCTTCCCCAAGCTGTATACATGTGTATTGCTCTAAGAAGAAATAATTAACTTGCAGAAAAAAATGCAGAGGATAATGTTCTTTGCCTCTTGACATGCGTGCTGTTGAAGTTCTACAAGGGACCAGACTGCTGCTCTCAGGAGCAGTGGGTTTATTAACAGGCTTAAGGCTACTTTCAGCCATTTCTGCTTCTCACCAGAAGTGTCAAAGGGGTGTGAGCGGAGTATTACTGCTGCACTCTGATGTTTATCTGCTTCTGGTAAGATCCACCTGAGCAGAGCAGGCATCCCCCAACAGGTATTTTGGGTCCTCCAGCACACTCAACATACTGGCAGTGTATTGACAGATTAAGGTCACGTTTTCCTTGTTCAATGGAGGAATAGGGAAATTAAAGCCACTGCATTTTCAGTTTTTTACACATTTAAAATATAAATGGGGTAAATAAGATACTCCTTTGAAACAATTAATGAGATCTTCATTATGTAGGAAGGAAGGAGAGAGAGAACAAAATGTTAGGAGTGAGGCCAGGGAGGCAAATACATGGAGGAGAAAAATAATCATAGAGCATAGGCACAATGTAAGCTGCAGAAAGAGGCAAAGGAGAAAAAAGTGTGGGGCTTACTGGGTTAGGATGGCAGGAGGCAGGGAGATGGCTGGCAGAGAAAAAATGAAGGCATGTGCATGCCCACCAGAAGGAGCTGCACAAATATCAGCTGGGGAGGAGCTGCTCTTCCCATGCTTCACAGGATCAGAGAGCAAGTGCAGTATTTTGGTGTATGTTAGTATAGTGTATAACACAATGCAATTCCAGTCCTGATTACTATTAAAAGATAGTGTAGACATAATGAAAAATCATCACATACAGGCCCCAGTAGGAAAGATGAGACAAGGTCTTGGCAAACCCCTGGCTGACCTAGTCTGTCACTCCTTATTTTGTTCCCAGTTATTCATTGCAGAGCTAATTAGTGGCATATTGTAGAAGTGAGGTCATTAAGACTTAGACCCCTCTGCATCTTCTCCAGCTAATTTTAAAACCAACTAGAGTGTTTTGGTACATTTCCTTTTTGTAGACAGTGCCACTGTATTCACCCCCCCCACCCCCCCTTACCCTTTATTTTGGCATTTGCACATTGTCACTGCCATTAGTAGGGCTTCCTTTCAATGCAGCGCAATGTCTGGAGATTTCCCAGTGTAATCCCAGACATGCTGCTGTTCTTTTCTCTGGACTATAGTCCTTGCCTGGAGTAGGTGGGAGCAGTACGCATATTCTGCCTCACATGCTTCATATCAGAAGGATGTCACTTGTGTGTAGATTGAGAACTGAGCTGCACTAGAGAAAACTTCAAGGATGACAGACAGCTCTGGAAAATCAAATCACCTTTAAAAAGAAACATACAGCATTTAGCTGGCTCCGCACTGATAACAAGCATTTACAATCACTAGATCATGACAACTGCACCATGCAGGGATAATTGTCTGTTATAAATGGCACTGTAGTAAAGAGGAGACCAGTGATCTGTCTTTAACACGATTATACACCACAAATCAACGATAAGGCAGGCATTGCTTCTCTGATTCACTTTCATCAAAGATGAATGACCATAAGGCAAAGAAAAACAAAAATCAAAACAGAGCACATAATATGGGGATGCTTTTCAGCCTAAAAATATCTAGAAATTAATTCTTTTGTAGACTGATAGACTGATGCATCTGAGGAATACAATCGCAGAGAGAATGCAAGGTTTATAAATTCATTTTGGCCTTAGTGGTCACTCTGCAGCATCCTGCACCACATAGCACGCAGGAGGTGTTATACTGTGAGGGAGATAGGAGAGCAGAGTCCTCACCACTTGCAATTACCAGAATCCTCAAGAGCACGTTCGTCTTGAGCCAGTGGTGTCATTTCGGTGTCCTGGCTAAATTTCAGTTTGATTAATTACATTCTGACTATTTAACTTCCCAAGAAGCATAGTTGTCATTGTCTTTAATTATTTGGAGATCGAATTTGCATGGGGTTTTTGAGCATGATAGTTACACATAAAATTCTACATGCATATTGTGTTTTGCAGGCAAAGAAAAAGACACAGGATTTGAACCAAGGAGCTTAAAATCAACATATGAATGAACAGCATCTGGGGAAATGAGTTGAGGTAAAGGTTGGTACATGGGAGTGTGAATGGAAGGGAAACGTGAATGTAAAGGAAAAGGAATGTATCTGTAAAGTGATAGATTATATAATTTGCTTTATTTTCTATGTGTCTTGCTAGAAAGGTCTCATGATGTTTGCAGTCTTAAAGTAATTTACATTTCTTGCTTTTGGTGCCCTAGTATTGAAAAGCTTTAAAATGGGATTTTGCAGAGAGAGGGCCAGCAGGTTGTACCAGGATCATAGAAACCAAACAAGCTCCCTTTCTCCATTTATGTTGCCTGTGGAAGCGCCATGTCCACAAGCAAAGACAAGAATGATTTATTTAATTAATCACAAGGCATGACTATAATTTTATTTCTCATCTGAAAAATGAGAAATATGCTTCCAGCAGTACAGTGCCCCTTCTACATGACAGACCAGGGACCTGTTTTGGGTACCTCAGACATCTAGGAATCGAGCCTAAAATTGGGACAGTGCCTTAGCAGTATTGTCAGCCAAATCCTAAATCCAAATCCTAAACTGTTTCTTACAGTATCTGTGTTTTCCCTAGAGTGTATCTCATCTGAACAGTGACCAAGCTTGACCTATTTTGTTCAAGATTTGATGAGATCACAGTGCAAGCTTGTCTAACTGCAGGCCATAAATTGTTGTAATCCTCCATCTGGTCGCTGACAAGCGTATGCTTTGCTTAACCAGGGTGATATAGTCTACCAGTGCTGCCTTCTAGGTGCTGAAGTCCTTAGCCACATGAGCAGGGTGGGGGAGCTGTAGGGTTCCCCAAGCTGTAGCATTCATGTACTGGGCAACTGGACCTTGCAGAAGCTGGACCAACTGTGCACTGACTGTAAGGCCACTTTCAGATTGCAGGTTTTCAGATGGAGTAAGGCAGCATTGCTACTTCTTGCTGTTTGCAGTTTTCTGGGGGCCTTCTGTGGTGATGTCCATACTGAACGTTTGATCCTTGTCTGTAAAGATGACACTTTTAGATATGCAGACAAAATGCTTTACACTGCAAATGACTTTATACCTAGTTGAAAAGGCAAATGGGTGCCTTAATTTTGCTTTTTTTTTTCCTCCCCCATTTTAAAGAGCCATTGACTGTGGTACTTAGAATACTGTTTTCCTAAGTGTTGGTAAGCCATGTAGTCCTTTCCCTGCTCTCTGACACCTCCAGTAACAGCAGAATCTCTGGATATGTGTAGCCTGCTTTGGTCCTTTAAACTATATTATTAGTGGACTGAGGTCATCACTTCTAATTCAGGTTGCCCAGTACTTCCTACATTGAGACTATTGATTTTATGTGTTTAGAACTTCATCAAACATTAATTGTTCTCAGTGTGTGCTTCAGGCAGAATACGTGTAGAAAATGTCAGCAAAACACTTCAAGTATTTCTGCAAACAGGATAAAGAATAACAAATTGAGGGCTGAAAATATTAGAGAATTTTTTTTTGAGAGGCTCTAGTGCCCCTGTCCACTCAGGAAGAGGGATGAAATTTGGCAGGGAAAGGGATGAATTTTGTGTCAAGAGATGACCTACGAGCTGTAAGCCAGTCTCAGTTTTGCGACTAAATGTTGCAAGAACAGTTTTCATAAGGGCTAGCTGCAGCATGAACCTGGAGAGAAAACAAAATCACTCTCCATTATTTGACCACTATTTGTTCTGTTCACTGAATGAGACGGGGGTCTTTAGGAAGGAACATAAAGGAGCATGCAATTAAAGACAGGTACCAGGATGCAACCAAACCGAATACTTAACTGAGATTATACCAGCAACACTAATTTTGATCGGTCGCAGCTTTTAAGTGTTGAAGTTAATATTTTTTTTCCCAATATTTACTTATATTGAGGATTTACAGATGTGATTTCTGCAATAGTGTATGAAGTGTAGAGGGGGTTGCTTTTAAAGCTGATAAAACTTGTTTGTCAAAAATTTGGCTATTTTCGGGTCAAGCAAGAAAACAGTGGAGTTTAAAATTGGTCTAAATGCTCTTGTTGTGTGGGCAGCCTTTTTCAACACTTTGTGTGACTGCCAAGATGTTTGAAACCTGCAAGGTAATATCCTCCTGGAAGTGCAAATAGAAACTAATACAATACATGCATATTTGTCGTCAGGGCTGTCTGTTATTGAGAACTCACTAAGAACCCATTGCCTTGGGATGACTAATTAAATACTGATTTACTTACTCTCCAGACTTCAGTTTCTTCCACATCTTAAGCAAAGAGCAAAGGAATTGGAGAATACAGGAAAGAAGAAAACTTGGGAATGCAGGCATACCCGGCGCCCAGGTATCGGCTTCCTTAAGCCAGCTGAGCACAATTCTGCCTTTTGAAGAGTCAATTACTAATTTTTGGTGGGATCCTTGCGATTCTTTGGCCTCTGTTCGTTCATGAACAGCAGAAGGGCAACCTTTTTTTGCTTTTTACCATATAATGCAGTGTCCAACAGCTGCCTTTTCTAATAATTAGGCAGCGATCACACCAGCTCACTGAATTCCTCAAGTCCTATCACGCTTTCTCCTAGTCTTCTGTTATTCACCAGTGAGCCCTGCTCCTATGCTTAGTGCAGTTCTTCTAAAACCAGGTTTGCAGTTGTGCTCAAAATTAAAGTATTTTTCCTTGGTTAAAAAAAAAAAGCTCTCTAAGTCTACCACAGTGTCATAACCACTTTAAACTGGCTGAAGCCAACAATGTTATCAAAAAGATAAGTGTCGCCCTTTCTCCCACCTCAGTCCTGCCCCTGCACAAGATCAGCACAAGGATTTGGACAATGACACAATGAACCAGATGAGGGAACTGATCCAAATTAAAAATGAGTTTGGGCCCTGAAACATTTGTTTTCCCCAGCCAGATCAGTTCCCTAGGCCTGTTCAGTTCGCAGCTGCACCAACAACTGTGCCAGCAAAAAGAGGGTGGGTGACATGGGGTTAGGGATGAGCAGCCGATGTGGAGGAGGAAGGGTGGGACTGTTTTACTACTGACTTATGCAGCCAAGAGTGACACTGAACTCGGTCAACGTGACTTAGACTTGCACCAGCTTAGAAAAATTGAAAAGAGGTTTCTAAATTACTCAAGATAAGTACCGTTTATGTGGGGAATAAAAATAAGACATGGTACCTTTTTCTTCTATCATTACATAAATGGGCTGAGTGTTTTGTCACAAAATATCAACAAAACGTGGAAGTAAAGGGACGCATTTAGATGCAATATGTGTGATTTTGTTAGTCTTCCAATGGTGTAATATAGTTGTCTCCTCTTCGGGTATAAAGAAGGAGATAAAGCCCTGTATCCAGACAACTACCATGGTTTGCCCAGACTGCAATCCAGTCCTACCCCAAGGCCTCTTTAGCCCGTGGATGCTAGTGCAACTGCCCGACCGTGGCACTGCCTAGCCCTGCGTAGCAAGCTGTGACACACAGCCACTTGCACGGCACCAGTCATTAGTGCACTGGTTGTACAGCCAGTGCAACCCAGTGACCAAGTAGTAAGAGCTCAGGATTGCCAAACCACCTTTGATTTCTTTTCTCACAGAGTTATTAGCTTTAATTTTGTATTTGCCACCTGCCTGAATAAATTTTAATATATCATTTGCTGGTGGTTTTTGCAACAAGATGTAACTGGGACAAGGACTGTAAGAACTTGAAAACAGTAATTAAAATGGGAGATAAGATTAATCTTAGTGGTGTCTTCCAAGAAACCAGTAGTAGAGCTAGGTTATTCCAGTTATGTAAATCTTTTTAAGCTGAGTGACTGAAGAGAAATTTAATTTTCAAAGCACCAATAATGTTTGGTTACCTGGAGTCCCTTATCTCTTGCTGAGGTGATAGCCAGGAGAAAGTGAAAGTACCTTCAAAAGCTTCTACATGGATGCAGGCAAGATCCAAAGGGAGAATTTCATTCTCTAGAAAGTACAGTACTGGTGCAGTACAGTGGGCAGCAATACTGTGCTTCGTGGCAGCATGCCATTAGCCATCAGAACACAGCGCAACCTCCCTTCTTTACCAGAAATGTAATATTCCTGGAGCAAAGTCCTTATGTCAGCATCTAAAGAGAAAACAACCAATAAAGGAGATAAGGTAGTGCCCTGCTTAGTACTTTGTTTCAGCCCAAACCTTTTGGATTCATAACTTTTAAAAAGGATCTTGGCAGCTTTAGCTGGGTATGTTAACCTTAGGAAAGTAATGAACTTTGGTCTGAATCCCATCATCTCTGGGGTGAGAAAGATCAATGACTACTCAATCTGATCAAAGACCTTTCTGGTACCTGCAGATAGATTTACAGCAGAAGCCTTATTTAATGTACCAGAGGGAAATACATGTAATAACCTTGTAAAATTATCAATTCCATATTTATTCTATATAAATCCCACTTCATCATGGTGGGCCAGTTTAGGAAGAACTTCTAAGAGTGAAATGGGTTCTTGTGTTCTTTTGCATGTGAGAGTGAATCAGGAAACTAAGGCAGGTCCCAAGCAGACATTTGACTCTACAGCTCGAGGTACCACCACCCCGATAATTCTGCATCCCCACTGAAGTGCTGGTGATGGGCCTCTGTGCTCAGCCCCGCTCAGTTAGCCTTGGGCAGGTGCTTGGGGCTGCTGAGGCTGCTCCGCTTCTGCTGCTGGGCCCTCTTTAATGGAGACAGGGTGTCGGGTGAGCAGCTCTGCTGCTGCTATCATTTTGCTGCCCCGTTCCGTCTGCCTCTGGAGGCCACAGTTCAGCCAGCCCATGCCACCGTACCACTTCTGCTGTGGTGCAGGACTGAAGTATTCGAACTAGCTCAAACCCAAGTGCCCTTCTCGATGGTGGAAATCAGCTATGAACTCTGTACTACTGTGGCTAGACAGGTCCTTGCGCCTAGATGGGTTTGGAAACCCACACGCAGCTGGGCACAGTTATGATCACCTCCTAAAAATACTCCTTACCTTCTCCTACATGCTGTCTTCTGCCTGAGGCATCTTTCCCAAACAGATTTGTGTAGTTGCTAAACAGTCTGCGTATCCTATTTTAATAATACTGAGGTGGGAGGCTTGTTTAGTACCTCACCTATTCAAAGAAGAAGCAGACAAGCCGTGAAGGACAGGGGTTGATAAATTCACCAGCCAGCCCAGGAAAGAAGGAAATTATGAAATCAAGTATCTTTAGAAAGCTATAATTCTTCTTGACAGAAATGCCTCTTCTCTCTGAAAATACTGTTGGTATTTTCCCCCACTAGGGCAACACTGTAATGGCTAAAATGAAAATGACTCCAGTGATTTTAGTGTAAATAATAAGTTATGCATTTGATACAATTTAATTATCCATGAAACTTTACTTTCTGGCAGAAACCTGGTGTACAGAAAGGTGAAGCAAAGTTACTGAGTTTGGAGCTAAACTGTCTCCAGAAGGCCCTCTCTACCCCTGGAATCTCTTGAATAAACCAGATGAAGCCTGGCTGAGGTTAACAGGAAATACTAAATCATAATCTGCATATAAACTCTGATTTCAGAGGAAGATTGAAAGCTAATAGTAGTAGCAGCAGTATCAGTAGTAGTATTTCTTAAATAGTTCTTACATAACATGATGGTATAAAATACGCAGCTTAATGAATATCTTTTAGCACTCTGCCTTCTGATAAGCTGTTTCTGAGACACAGATTTTAAAGGTGACTAGGCAGGTGCTTAGTGAGATGTTAAGATGTGTCTATCAGATTAAAGTTTCCTCTGAGAATCTTATTAGAAGTTTATCTGCCTAAGTGCCCCAACTCCATTAAAATTCAGGTTCACAGGCCTTATGACTGATGGTGTCATTGGATTGTACACCTAATCTGATGAAAAGTCAGGCTGTTTACAGAAGGGATGGTTCTTCTCTTTCTTCATTGCCCCAGTCTCACAGCCTGTTTTCCTTGCATCAGTCTGAATGATCATGTAGTTGCAGAGTAAAAAGAAAGAAAAAAAATTCTGTTGCTTCTTGAGAGAGCACAGTTACTTTAGCCCAATACAGAGGAGGAACACTGTTGTAGGAGTAGCATCAAGCTAGATAGCCAGGGGTATGTGCCCCTCTGCTCTCCTTTTTTCAGTTTCCTCATGTTATTCAGAAAGCCAGGCAGATGCTAATGATGTTTAATTAAGGTATATTAAAAGTCGCCGATGGAGTTAGAAGTGGTGAATCTACAAGTAAGACACTGGTGATACTACTCACACACGGAGTAATGCGTTTGGACAGTTAGCTATGAGTTGAACATCCTGGAGTGGGCAGCAGACTTGCAGTTTTGACTCGGGTGTGTACCAAAACACCCCAGCCAGGGAAGCCTCGTGGCAGATTTGACCATGACTGTTTCTGCTTGCCCTCTGGTCTTCTCACATGACTGATCTGTCTGAAGCCAGTTCTAACCAGAACAACCATTCTGGTTATTAAACATCAGAAAAAGGCCATACTAGGCTGTTTTATAGCCCTTTTTAGGTAAAGGAGCATATTAATGTGATCCTCTCCAAGCCTCAATGTAAGTAGAAAATAATTTAATTCTCTCATGCTGAAGCGAACCAACCAGTCAACCCTAACAACAGCAAAAGCAGTAAAAATGTGGTTCTAACCAGACACCTGACAAACTGCAGTGCTTCCCTAATTATCTTCTTGTCATATCTGTTTAGTGTGAATCATGCACTGAATAGATACTCGAGGAATGAGGATCCAGCGGATGGAGCTTGCCGCCCACCCCAGTCCTGCCAAGTCAGCCTGCAGAGCAGAGCAGAGCAGACCTCGGGCACATGTAAGGCGTTTTCCATGTATTTCCCTGTGTGAGACTGGATCGCCGAGACTGCCAGGCTCTTGCGGCAGATGCTACTGCTGCATCCACCACTCTTGACCCAAGACACTTGGCCCTGATTTAAGCACTACCGCGCTACAAAAACTAGTAGCAGCCTCATGTTTCTTCTGTACCTTGCTTGCAAATATCTTCATTACATTGACAAAATTTAAAGACATTTTAGTTTGTCTTGAGATAAACCAGTTTATTTGCAGCCCAGTGCTGCACTGTAGCTGTGTGTGATTGCATGTAAGAAGAAAAGTTTACTTGCTAACTGTAATTGCGTACAGTACAACCACAAAATACAAGTTAAAGCTGATTACCAAAGTTTACTCATCTTGAATCAGTCAAGGTTCAAAACTTACGTGGTAAAATACTAATTTTATTCCAGGCTTCCCCCATCAATGTTATGGCATCATTCTGCGTTAGGAGTTCCCCACTACACTTCTGTTGTAGCATGCTACCTACCAGTGTGGTACAATTTACCTGTTTGCAATTTATACAGTATTTATGTGAAAAAGAAATGGATGGATTTTAGATTATGAAGTTAGAAGGAAGTGCCGGTAACCTCACAGCCATAAAACTGGGTATTTTTCACTGCTGCAGTCACGCACCTTCTGTGACCTGGGGCAAGCCATTCCAGTTCTGTGTCTTCAGAGTTGTAATGCACCTGAGTGGGCAGGTGGGTGAGTCCAGGACTACTGTTCATCTGGTAAAACTCTCAGGGCCTTAACTTCTCC
This sequence comes from Buteo buteo, assembly GCF_964188355.1. Classification (NCBI taxonomy): domain Eukaryota; kingdom Metazoa; phylum Chordata; class Aves; order Accipitriformes; family Accipitridae; genus Buteo; species Buteo buteo. Next base: position 70,140,870 of record NC_134171.1, on the reverse strand, counting down.
GGGCCGCAGTTCTGCTGGGTTTTAAAATGAGATTAATACCATACCTCGAACTTCATATACACGTGAAAACTTACTGGCATAAATACAGAGATGTAATTACGCCAGTGCAGGTGTACTGTAATATTTTGCCATGTAGAAACATCTTGCACTTGTTACTTCACATCTCCTTCCAGGAACGGTGACTGGGTAAAAGCCAAAGCAGTTCTTAAAGCATCAGTTTCAGTTCAATCCTACCTGCGCTAACGCTCGTCCGAGTGCTGTAGATTTAGGTTCCTGCAAACGCAGTAGGCAAGAGAGACTTACCGTACCTCAGGCGGGCTGCAAGCGTCCAGCTAGGTCCACCCGCAGACTCGAAGGGAGTTCGTTTCACAGGGGCGAGACTTCATCACGCCACGAGGAGCCTCGTGCTCCTTCACGGGTTTCCCTGCATGAACTAGGAGCGACTGCCACAGCGCCTATGGCCAGGACGAGGCCCCCGCGTGGGGCGCCTGGGGGCGCAGAGCGGCGTGTCGCTGGGCGGTATCGCAAGCGATTACTCCGATATTGAGAACAGGGACAGTGAGGGGCCGAACCACCTGTGAGCAGGAGGCGGGAGGGACGCCCGCCCCGTCGGAGCGCTGCGGGGATTAACTCTAAGTGCGAGTCTCACGCCAGCTGGAGCTTTTCTCACAGGAGCACCTCAGCCGCGCTCCAGCGGCTACACCAGCGCCTTTTAAGCCTCCGCCAAGCCCCGAGGGCGGCCGAGGCAGGGCCCTCGGGGCTAAGGCAGCGGGACGGGGGAATGAAGTCACCCAAGCGCCTCGCCGCCGCTGCCGCCTTCCTCCCATTCCCCCTCCCGGGGACGGCCGCTTTGCCGGGCGTCGGGGCGCAGGGCTCCTAACAGGACCGGGCGGGGGCGGGAATTTGGAGAGGATCCCTTGCCGGGCCGGTGCGTGCGCGTGTGTGTCTCTGTGTGTGTGTGTGTGTGTGTGTGTGTGCGCGTGTGTGTGTGTGCGCGCGCGCGCGCGGAGGGGGGGTGGCGCGCGTGCCTGCGTGTCGGTGAGCCGCGCGCTGGCAGCGGGTCGCGCGGCGGCTGGGCGGCTCCGCCTGCCTGACGCCAGCCGGACCAGATCAATCCAGGCGCGCAGGCAGCGCGAGCGCGGGCTGCCCGCCGGCGGCGCGGAGCCCCCGCCTGCCCCGGCCCACACCCCCCCCCCTTCCTCCTCCTCCTCCTCCTCCTCCCCTCACCGCCCGGCAGCCGGTAACAACTTCGCGTCCCCTCGCCTCTACCCCGCTGCCCGTGCCGCCCTCCTCCTCCTCCCTCCTCACAACCTCCCTCCTCCCTCAGCCCCGCTCCCCCGGGTGGTCCCCCGGGTGGCTCCGCGCCGGACCGGGCCGGGGGAGGGCTGAGGTGTGGGGGGGTGTGTGTGGTGGTGGTGGTGGTGGGGGGTGTGTGTGTGTGTAAGCGACTCCTCCGCGCCGCGAAGGGAACGCAGCTCGGCTCTCCTCCCCGGCATGATGGCGTCCCTCCGGCAGCCCGGGGGAGACCCGGGGCCGCTTCCCCGCCGGCCGCTCCCGGCTCGAAGTTTGTGGGTAGGTGCCGCGGTCGGGCCCTGGCGGGAGGGAGAGCCCTTCCCCGCCGGGAAGCCGCCGTCCTCCTCGGGGAAGCCTGCGCCGCAGCCGCCGCCCGGCCCCGTTCCCCGGCCCCGTTCCCCGGCCCCGTTCCCCGGCCCCGTTCCCCGGCCCCGTTCCCCGGCCCCGTCCCATTGTGCGCCCCGCGGGAGGACGCGGCGGAGCCCCGGCCGGAGGGGGCAAGTGCCCGCCTTTGTTTTTGCGGGGGAAAAGCCCTTCGCCACCTACCTCGGCCGATCCGGTTAATGTTTGGTTTGGTGGTGGTGTTTTGGGGGGGTTGGAGGGGGTTCCCCTTTTTTTTCTCCCTTTTTATTTTTCTTTCCGCGGACCCCTTCCCCTCTTTTTTCTTTAATGACAAATCTGTGCTTAGAGGTCAAGGAAAGTTCACTTAATTTTTTTTTTTTTTTTTCTCCCTGTTAGAAGGTTTGGATGCATGAGATTTTCCCCTCCTCGATGTAGTTTCTTCATATACTCGGGCTCTACAGCCAAATAATCTTATCCTGAATATAGATCTTTAAAGCTTATTAAAATTTACTGGTGTGGAAATATTCAGTCATGCATTCGAAAGGATCTGAGCCAAATCCTGATTTTTTTATTTATTTTTTTTTTTTTTTTATAAACTGAAGTCAGTGGGAGCTCTGACTGAAGAAGGGTTGCTGTGCTTGCTCTTTTGTTAGCAGATCAATCTGAAGAAGATATGTGGTCTGACCTTACAGTTTGCTTTTACGGTATCCGAATAATTAGAGCTTATTCCAAAAGATAATTGTTATTTTGCTGTATTTTAGGAAAAAAATGATGCTCACTGCATGTAAAAAAAGGTAACAGTTTTCTTCGGCAAAGGAGAAGTATTGTTAGATCCAGGTGGGGAGGAGTAAAAGTAGATGTGTATTTCAGATACAAGCAAATGGAAAAGATGATTGCGTGAAACATGTCAGTGTTTAATGGATGTCAGCCTTTAAAGATAGGGTGTCTTGAAACTAACATGCTTAGGAAAAAGCTGTATTTCAAACGTGTCATAGCTCATAGTTCAGATCTCTTTTGCACACAGAGGAGAAGTCAAAAAGAGAAAACTTTTAAATTTTTTTTTTCCCCAGTAGTTACATGTGTTTTTAAGCAGCACTCGAATAAGACTAAAAACTGAAGCTAACCCACAGAGACCACTTTTCTTTGCAGGCGTGTGTCTAATTCTGGTAGTCTTCATGTGGCTAACTGTCTGCACCTTGTCCTGTCAAACAATAGGAGCAAATCATGTGAGGGAACCTGAGGTGTTAACGTTGACTTAATTTTTTCTTTTACTTGTCAGTAATTACTCTGCTGAATTATGGGAGATGAGTTTGTTAGTTGCAACTGATTAATACTCATTTTATTTTCCCATTGAAACAGAGAGCAGCCCTAGGAAGCTTTTTAGAGGTTCTTATTGGATTTTAGTGCAAGTTTTGAGTGCTCACTTCTTTACTGTGACTTGAGGAGCATCAGTATGATAATGGAAGATTTCTAGCCCTTTTTGAAGTTCTTGCTCTGGTCTTAGGGTTGAAATCTTGCAATTTTCTTCAGACTGTAAGTAGGCACTTGAAAGAAATTTCCCTTGATTTGGATGATCCAGAAGCCTTCCACAGCCACCAGAGAGGATCAGTTCAAGGCATGATCAGGTTACCCTAAGGGTAGGGATTTGTCCTTGCTTCAATTTTGACCCCATCAACTGCTGGCTATGTAATCAAATACATTTTTTCCTACTCTGTCCTGTTCAACTTGCTTTTTTGTGTACCCTTGAAGATGTGATGATCCAATGCGTTTGAGAAGAGTGACTGAATAAACAGATGGAGATCTTTCTGTTTCTGTATAAATATTAACTATCAAATCAAATGTTTGAAAGCTGCTGAGTTTAGTGTTTACTTTTCCTCTGTAGTTCGAACACAGAGTTGAACGTAAGAAAAAGCAATACAGAGGTTAATAAAAGTGCTACTTGTGTTTCTGAATACTGGGAAATTATTCAGATTAAATTATGAGCTTCTTGGCTTGGTACAAAGATTTAAATTTAAAAATGAAGGGGTTGTGACTTCTTTTTTTTTTTTTTTTTTTTTAAATTGAAGCAGGAATGCACTGCATGTTACATATAGCCAGTGTTCTGCTCTATGAAGCCCAAGCTGTGTGTGTAAAATAAAAGCTCATTTGAGTAGTCTTACAAGCCTAATGGAGGCATCATCTCAGCTTTATAAATAATGTAAGTTGTGTATAATGTGGAGTCCCCAGAGACTGCAGAGAAAGCATCATTACCAGCCTTTTCAACCTGCTGGAGATCTTAAATTGATTTACAGCCCTGAACTGGTGCAAAATGATACATCAGGATGACACAGGGTCAACCTGTAAAAGTCTATGATGTGAGCCCGTTAGTTCAGTCATCATAATTAAACCATATTATGAGGGCAGCGAAGCAAGTGTCTGTGACATGTCCCATTGTGCTTCAGATATGGGTGGTTTAAGAATCAAATAAAGAGATCACAGTGTTTATTATTTAAGTTATGCAAAGAGTAGTTGAATTTAAAGCTTGTGGCCCTGTGAAGAATAAATGCTGAACCAATTTAGGTTGACTCTTAACCTCTTTCTTGCAGTCATTAGCAACTGAAAGAGATGAAGGCGTGTGCAGCTTGGAGGTGTGTGTGGGGGGAAGTGGTTGTGAGTGAATATCTCTGAATTTTATATATCCTTTTTCAAGCCTCAAAATCAGCTAGACTTTACCTGCAGACTGTGCTGTCAGATATCAAAGAGACAAACAGGCAAACAAGCTTGTTTGGGCTTTTTTTCTTTTCCTAGTATTTTTATCCTAACAAAGTTTGTAACTGCCCGTTGAAATGTTCCTCCAGATCTGAGTTCTTGTATAAGACAGAGCATCTTAGTCATATCTTGGACTATATGACCAAACTTATTTTAGAACAGAGACTGTAATTTTGAATATGGGTTGGCATAGGTCACTCTACTTTTCTTAGTGAAGGCAACTATGGCTTCACATTCATGTTTTTGCTTTAAGTAACTTAGAAAGTAGCATGCCACAGACAGTAAAACGTTTATTATATACTAAGCATCTTAGGTCTTGCTGTTCCTGCTCATAAAATCACTATGAAGTGTTTTGGGAAAATTCTGCTAAAACTCCTTCTTTCTACTAGTCAGCCTGCTGCTTGGTGATTTGAGTGTGTTGCACGTCTTGGTGGTTAAACCAGCTCCTCATACCTGAATTCGTGTGAACTCTGCACTGCATCTCCTGAGCTTCTTCCAGCCAAGAAAGAAACATCTCTTATTTTTAGTCACAAATATAGCTAAAAAAATAATTTTGAGGGATACAAGAGAAGCAGAGAAAATAAATGGTCACTAGTGGTGAGAGATCTATTAGTCTTCAGGCTCAGTTGCATCTCAACAGCACGTGCTTTAGCTAAGGCGCTTTCTGAGCAGCAGATAAAAGAACTAAAGCTCGCCTTTGGGTGCAGTGCCGTGCAAAATGTGGGTATGGAGCCCTCTTCTGCTGTGTCAATGCAGATGAATAAATGAAACTATCCTACTGAAGAGAGCGCCGTAAAATCTGTGAAAATGAAAATCAGATTTCACAAATTGCTTTATGGTTAATGAAGTGATTCTACTAATGTTTTTGGGTTTGGGTTTTTGTTTGTTTGGTTTTTTTAAATTTTCTTTTTTTAATTTCTGGTTTAGGTTTTGATGACAAACTCACCCAGTTGTGCTTTTGGAGTGGGGAAAGGTCTGTTCTGGCCATAAAAACTTCACTTGTTTCCCTCTAGGAGCTGCAGACTAGTGTTCTTCCACTGGTCTTTCTTCTCTGTATGCATTCCTTCTTTTGAGACACTGCTATACAAGTCTTAATAAAGATGGTATGCAGTTCCTAGAAATGTACCTTTGAAGTTTACTAAACAGAAAATTCGGGTTTAAAACATAAACGCCAAATTGGCAAGTGTGGCTTGAAATGCTGGTGACTTAAAGGCTCATCTATGCAGGCATCTTGCACTTCTCTAGGTATCTTGCTCAAGCTATGATGGCGTAACTTTAGAACAGCATAGAGGATTTTTATGTTAGAACAGCGGTTTTCACTTGGGATGGGAAAGAAGTTGTTGTAAATTGATACTTTTTAATTGATAGAGTTGTATCCCTGCAGGCAGTTGTATAACTATTACCATTAGAATGTTGCTATTCTTCAAGATTCAGAATAACCAGAGAAAATGTTTGATTGGGCCTTTTGTGAAGGGCTTTGCAGAGGGTGAATTCAGGGGTGAGGACAAGGAGCTCTTGGCTGCTAATGGCTGCCACAAAGATCCCTATCCTCCTCTTCAGGCAAATGTTAATTTACATTACAGAAGCTTTTCGGTTTTCTGTGTATTTGAGTGGGGAGCATCTTTGTTTTTTAATAGGATAGAGAAGCCAAACATTTTGTAAAATTAACAGGCTAATTTTGGGTAGTGTAAAGCGTTTTCCAGAATGAACCCAGATCCTACAGGATCTCTCCCTGCTTCAGTTTTATGCCTGCATGTGTTGGCTTTGGAAGTGCCTCATAGTTGAATAGGAGAAAGGATGGAGCACGCTACTTCTAATTATTAGACTGTGTGAGGTAAAGTATTCAGTGGATGTAAGGCTGAACTCTGCCGAGTTGTGTAGATGGGTCCATTTTAAATTTTTTTTCGTTTTGCAGAAGGAGGGCAGATGTGTATCAGGTACTGTGGCACTGGAATTGCTGTGGTGGAAGTGTTGCGCAGCTGTGTGGCCACAGTGCTGCCCCTGATAGCAGTACTGTGTGTGACACAGCTGCTGGGTTAAGCTGTCCCTATGTTTCAAAGGGTTTTCTGCAAGTGCGGATTCCTTTACTCAGCTGTACTCGTGAGTGCTGTGTCCTGGGAGACTGCATAAAAGCTGAGTTTAGATCAAGAGTTGAAGGGTTTTCTTCCCTCTAGGCTTGCCAATGGAGAGACCCTGACCAGTACAGCTATTCTGGACACTTGTACAATTCAGTCATTCTAATGTAGCTCTGTAATTGTTCTGGGTTATATGTCACTTTTATTTCAATATGGGGTATACACTTGGGAGAGTGATATTAGAACAGATGTCAGCAGTCTTTCTCATTTTGTTCTTCCCCCACCCTTTCCCTAGCATGCACAGGCGAAGTCTAGAGTACAAGGAGGAAAACAAATTATTTTTAACATGCCTTTATATAAGTCATTATATTTAGGCACTGTTTAAAGCAGTATCATCCAAAGGCAACTATTATGTTGACTTGGCATGTAAGCAAATCATTAATGTGGTTCACCAGTGATTTCTGAAGCATTATTTCATATTTCTGTGCTTATAAAAGGGACCGCTCTTCCCAACATGACAGCAGATGAGACTGTCTGAATAAGTCAGTATAGACAGTCTGAATTATAACACTTAATGGTATTCAGAAGTATTTAACTTGCAAGTTTTTGTCATTAAAATAATTAAAATGCCATTCCACATCAAAGTGATCTATGGACTATCAGTCCAATATTGGGTAACTTGGAAATAAGATACCCATTAAAAATTTTTTACAATGCTAAAGTGATCATAGACAGAATTGCGAGAGTTTTCACTGTCTCCTTGCTTCTGTCCCCAGCATGGGTGTAAGAATTGTGTCTGTCCTCCAGCTTCTACAGAGGCCGCAAAACTGATGTACGTATTTAAAAACTTGCCTAGGTAGGTGAAAGCAAAAAAGCATGTGTGCATGTGGAGCTAACACTTGACACATGTAGCAGGTCAAAAAGTTTTCTATGAATTCAGAGAGTCCTTTATGTTCAGATTGCTTGGGGCATGCAGTGACCATAATTGATCATTCTTTTGCTTGCTTTTCTTCCTCACTTTGTTCAATATTGGAATTAGTTTCTCCTTCTTCCATGTTTACATGAAAGACTGATTTACTGAGGATATTAATTTCAGACTTCTGATTTCAAGCATTTTGAGGCATTGACAATAATAGCAGCATTCTGTCTGGTGTAGTGTGATGAAACCAGGGCATGAGACTCTTAAAGATACCTTATTCTTATGCTGGTATGTGTGTAGGGTTATTCACACTTGATAGATATGCTGTATGTGCGTGTGCACATATGAATGCCTAAAATAAGATTCACTGCTGTTGAAAGTTAAATTATTTGGATCGGCTAAAGGTAGACTAAATCTATATATAGTTGAGAAAAGCCTGTAAATTTATCAAGGTGTGTGAAACAACTATTTATATATAAACACTTAAATGCTTAAAAGCATAAAATCAGTTTTGGTTAAAGATGAAGTAAATAACTGGAGAATCGTGTTGCAACAAATTGTGGTTTCCACTTAAATGTGTTTCTAAGGGCGATAGGAGGAGGAAACATCTGCTGTTTGGTCAGATGCTGTTAATGAGTTACATTATTTGACTTTATTCTACCAATATATTTCACCTTTGTATCTGTTAGGTTTCATTTGAATATTGATGTGGGAGGAATTGATCAAATGTCCTTGCTGTCTTACATGTATCTTGCTAGTAAGGACTTTCATTCAGCTGACATGTTGAGGGACAAAATATGTGGCTTGTAACTAGCTGTATTTCCTGAGGCAGTGGAGAGCGAGCTCTCAAAAAATTTCCTCCAAGACAAATTTGGAAGTGTGTGTGCATGAGAGGGAGGGTGGAAGGTGGTGTGGAGCTGACATCTCCTGCCATTTCACTTTACGGTTTAATTCTCTGTGGTGTCCCTGCGAATTATAAAGCTGAAGAATAGCAAAAGTGTGCAGCTTGGGGTTTTTTTGTTGGTTGTTGGTTTTTAACTCTTTGTCCTTCTTTTCTTTCTTGCCCTCCCAAGATATGGCAAAAGAAACCCTGCTAGTGTTTTGTTAGGACAAAAAAGTTGGCAGCACACCTTTGGTCGCTGTTGGTCAGTTGTCTTTTTTTCAAGGGCTTCTGAGCTGTGTTGTATGAACCAAGAAAGTTACTTTCATGTTAGGCCACTAGCACCTGCTTGGGAATGTAACTTCTGCTAACAGGTCCTGAAAGTTACTGAAACTGACTCATCAATGAAACACAGTTCTGTTTGATCAAGGGTCTTTATCTTGATATCTAAATGCTCTGTTGTGAAATTTGACATATTTTTACCACTGTTGTGGTTTCATGACTGAAACCTACTTTGGGAAGGTAGTTTTGGTTTGCTTTTATTTTAACCTAGGGAGGACTTTCTTCAGGTTAGTGCAACTACAAGTTGTCTGATGATTTTTTTTTTTCTGTTGACCTTACTCCATGTATATTAAAATAATCCATCTTGCCTTTGCAGATAGGCTGGGAGAAAAACAGTATGTGAATGTGACAAGGGTTAGTCATGGTTGCTTAAGGTATCTGGTACTATAGTGATGAGCATGGTACAGGACCCTCTGTAGATCAGAATCTTTCAGTAGCTCACAAGCAGTGAAAAAAGAGGTGGAAAAGTGGCTTCTTACCAGGGCTGCATGTGACGCAAGGTGACAGTGATGAGGACTTGCATTTTAATGGAATGGAGCCACACATGAAGCCAACTTCAAGGGTACAAGCAGTGAAGGAAGGATGAATGAGGCAACTCAGAAGACTTCTGGATGCTTTGAAAATATTTTCAAAGTTATGTAAAATTTGGAGAGGGATTGTTTCTCATGACGCCTGGTTTGTATTTGAAATTCTTAAAAGAAGTACAGTAAGGTCACAGGCCATATTAAATAGGACTTGGTGAAGTGGTCAAAATCAGGGAAACCAAGTGACCTGATTGAGACTTTCATAGTAATTCACAAGAGTCTATTCTTTGTAGAATTCTGGACGAATCTTCTAACCTCTGTTGAAATGTATGATTTTTCTTTAATAGCACTGAATCCATTGAGTTTGACTTCCTGGTGAAAATGCCATATTACTTTAAAAAGCAGTTCTCTTGTGACTCTGCCTATGCACAGCAAATAGAGCTCGGTCCCTACCTCTTATCTAGTAGCACTTAATGTGATGTTGTATTTGTGCCAAGGCATGTGGAGTTCTGTCCAGTTTTCCTGAACCAATTGTTTTTCTGATGTGGAACAAGTTTTTGTTTTCAAATGATTAGCAGGTGGTTGTTTTGAGAACTTCACAGAATCACAGGATGGTTGAGATTGGAAGGGAACTCTGGAGGTCATCTGGTCCAACCCGCTGCTCAAGCAGGGTCACCTAGGTTGCGCAGGACCATGTCCAGATGGCTCCTTTTTTTCCAGTTGTATGACAACAGCATTACTGTTTTGTCAGAACAGTGATGAAAGTAGATTTGAAATTTACCTAGACCTTCCCATAGATGTGACAACATGTATGTGATGGCTGCAGGGATTGTTAAATGCATAATGTGATTACACTGGTTTAATTTCAAATGTGTAGTCTTTCAGGAATCTCAAACATATCTGAAGTATGTGCTTCCCTGCACAGGGAGGAAAGAGGGAGATGAAGGAGACAGGGACTCAACTCATGTGGCTTTACTGAGGTCCCACCGTGAATCTCCAACATTCAGGACCAGAGTTTCATCTCCCTTCATACAGTCTCCTGGTCTTTCCTCTTGTCATCAGACACTTTTGCCTTTTTTATCACTGAGGAGATGGATAGATAAAGTACACATTGGTTATGTCTTCATCTCTGTTCTGCTAATTACCTGGTGAATGCAGTGACGAGCTACACTATTTTGAAAAATGGGAACTTTGACCTTGCTGAATGTCTTGGAAAACCTGGCTTACATATAGGTTGCCATCTCAGCTATTAGAGTTTCCTGTTTGGCATTTTTGCCCGCTGCTGGCTTTATAGTATGGCATACTTAATAACAGGCCCTTTATTATCCATGCTGGCTAGTGTCAGTGTTAAGTGCTTCCACTTGGTTGTCATAGCCAAAGGAAAAGTCTTTGTCTTTATTAACTTAAAAACTTAAGATAACATAATTATAGTTTCTGTAACTTGTCATATTAGATTTCATCCGGAAAGTATTTTATAAATACTCTCAGCTTAAAACTCTGTAGTGTGTGGTATTTTTGGACAGATGGATATGAAATCACTCTTCTTTTTTCTGAAGTTTGCTTCAGAAGTTTGCTAGAGCAGAAGACAGTGGTAGCAGAGGGGGGTTGAAATGCTTGCTAGAGTGTTTGGTTTATTCAGAACCAGCTAGGGCAGAACTCATTGCTGTGAGGACGAGACGAGGTTTTGCAAATCAACTGAAGTATTCATGTATGAGTGTGAGCTAATCTTTGTCCTGGATATAATTTAAAATTAGGGGGGTGGCAGCTCCACAAGATGGAGAGAACTCTTAACGGTTTGGCTCCTGCAACTCACAGATTTCTTAGCGTATGCTGGCTGGGGGACTTTGGTGCTCATCCTGCTCTGAGCTGATCCAGCTGTTCTGGAGAACATTTTTTTTTTTTTTTTCTGTTGTTTTTGCCAGGTTAGAAAGGTGAATTGGCTGACAGACTGTAAGCAGAAGGGAAATCATGTTGGAGTACTGAAGCTGGCACAAGGGAGTAAAGGGAAACCTTTTCTCCTTGGGTGGGAGCAAGCTGTTAGAGCTGCTCATCTGCTTGTGGACCTGTGACCTTGCTGGCCCAAGGCAGCTGTTGGAGGTAGCCAGTTATAAACGAATACTGTAGTACTCCCAGATGAAGACTTCCTTAATATGCTTGCCAAGGAAAGGTCTAATTTACGTTTTTTTTCCCCAGATACTTATGTTGGTGATTAGCATGGTGAGGTTAGACTGCCAACAGTTACATCAGTCGCGAAGCCCCAGTGTAGTTATATTGGCAGCAAAACGACAATGATTAATGATGCAGTGTATTTTGTGGGGGGTGAGGGAGGATGGATGGGGAGGAACACTTAAACAAGCTTTTCTGGTCAAGTGCTCTTTTGCTAGTATAAACTGCAAGCTATATTAGAAATGTTTTTCTAGTTTAATGCAATCGTATAAGCAGAGCACATCTAGTGCACATTCTGTATAAGACAGGACAAGTGTTTTTCCTCATGGGGAAAAGAATGTCCTCCAAGTTTAACTTCTTAGTAGTAGAAGCTTTCTTTTCCTCTTTAGAGGATGAAATAACTTGAAACAACTGGCAGACCAGGTGCTGTTAGCAGTATTACCAAGAAATTAGAGAAAAGCTAAATATTAAATCCATTAAATACTCTTTTACAAAAAGCAGGCTGGTGTTACCAGAAATCACTGCCAGTGAAGACAATTAGAGCACCTGAGCTGATACGTGCTGTAAGCCAATGCGCTGCTTGTAGCTTTTCTGGGTTCTGCACCACTGCATAAGTCACTCTGAAATCTTTGGCTTTCAGTCCACTTTTCTCAAAAGAAATTTAGAAAGCACTTGTTTTAACGGTATATGGTAAATGTGTTTAAAAACCCTTACTTTTTCTTGTTACTGCTAGCTATTTAACATCTTCAGACATTGTGTCTTTGTAATATATTTCTTAACTTCAAGGAATTGGCCTATCTACAAATTTAAAATACAAACTTTAGGTATTTTCCCTAGTGGCAGTGCTGGAGTGAGGTTCTTGCTGAATTCCCTTGTAGCCTCCTCCTATGCCAAGGAACTCTCCAGGCCCTTGGGAACCCAACTGTAATTTTTTTTTTTTCCTCTGGCTTGGCTACAGAAATTTTGTAATTTTGAATTTTTGTAATTTTGAAATTTTGTTCTGTGCAGAAATCATCACCTAACATAACTGGCATAAACACTCCAGGGCTATTTACTACAGTTTACTGGATAACTGTTCCCTTTGCCCTTGTCCCCACTAGTTTATCAGCTATGACTCTTGCTCATGGTCAGACCCAATGCATCTCATGTGGTTCGTGAACTGGGAGCAGTTGACAACTGGGAGTGCTGGTGGCAGGCTGCTTTGGCTGAAGTCTTGTATTTCTGAATATAGGCAGGTTCCTGTCACACCTTTGCCTAGCTTCTTGCCTCCCCTGACTTGGGACATGAGGACTCTCAATCTTCCAGGCCAGCCAGCAGTCAGGGTTGTTAGACCCTAAAGGCTTGTTATCTTGGGAACTGGGGAGTACTGGTTTCAGCTGCAGAATTGAAGGCATCTAGATTGTCAGCTTAAAGACAAGGAACCTGAAATCTTTGTGTGCTCTTTTTGTGCATTAGCTTTCAGCCTAAAAGTAAGTAGTCTTGGAAAGCTGCAAGTCCTGGAAGTTCATCCTTGCGGTCTCACTTTGCGATGTATTTGGGGCTTGGAGTCCTGCCCTCTGAACTAGGACAGCTATGACTGTTCAGTAGCAGGCAACAGTGGAAAATTTGGGAAGTATTGTGGCTGTTTTAACTAGCTTGCTGCTGACCCTTCAGAGCATGTGGTGTTTGGGAAATACTGTGTTTCGGTGTCTCAGCTGTAAGGTTGCAGTACTGCAACTTTGCAAAACCTGAGTTTTGAAACTTTAAACTGGTCTTGGAAAATTACGGTGGAATGAATAAGTTGCCTTAATTCCGTATACAGAGTCATATAGGCACTGTTAATAAAAAAAGCTTGCAGATAAGGAAAGGGTACTGAGTAATTCTTTGTGTGGCTTAATTCCTCTTCCAAAATCATAAAAAGCTTACAGATAACCAGGGGATCAGATAGATTACAGCTATTTTCTCATATTGTAAGACTTCCTTATTCCCAGAAAGCAATGTAGGAGGATATCTCAATTTTCTTTCAAGCTATGCAGTTCCCAAGTGCCGTATGACCTATCAGTTCCTATCTGTGGGTTGAAGCCTTTGTACAAAACCCTCCAAAGCCTTGATCTCAGGAATATGAGAAAACAGTTTGACGTGAGATTCCGCAGATGTTCTGGCACAGGGCTGTGACAGCTGTTTTTGCCTCATCCTGCAGTTTTTTGGATCTCTCTGACTCCTCACGTAGGGGTGCACCCTTGTTTTTTTGCTTTTAGAAGGGGAAAGGTGTGTCTGTGCTTGGCCGTTCCCTGTCAGCAGTAGTTAGGAGGCGCTTCCATGGGTTGGGATGAGTGTGGTAGCACTGGCATGTGCCCCAGTCTCAGCCCTGGTGCCTTTGCCCTCTGGCCCCTCGCTGCAGTGGTCATCGGTTCTTGCTCAGGGCAAGTGGCCTCTGGCCAAGTGACTTACTGGCCTCTTCCTCCGTGGCATGGAGGTGTTGCTTGGGGTAATGGCACGTGCTCTCACAGAGCTGTCTTGGTGCCATCCTGCCAGCAAATGTTTTATGCCAGGGGTCACCTCTCCGACTTTCTTTGTCTACTACTTGCTTCCCAGTCAGTAGCTTTCAAGAGTTTTGTTCTCCACTTGTTAGCAGGAGAAGCTAAGGCTTGATGTGAGGAAGTGGCGTGCCGAAGGGAGTGGGAGCTGTGTCTCCTGAGCAGCAGCCCAGCGCTCTCCATGACAGTACTCCTTCTGCCGACAAGGTTTTACAGGCTTAGGTATGGCAGGAAAAAATTGCACTGATAGCAAATTCAGTTGCAGTCAGTAGACTTTTTTGGATTAAAAAGCTCTTGAGAACAGAGCTTTTAGACTTCATTGGTGAACCAGCTGTCATCTGGAAGGTTGTTGGCCTCCAACCACAATAATGTGTGATACCTGTTTCAGTCCAAGTGTGCCTGCTGGTTCAGGGGAAAGCTAGTACTCCTAATGCCTGGTCTTCAGTTGAACCAGGAATTGTTCCTTTGGTTCCGTAGAGTAATCGTCTGAAAACATCTGTAATCGGATGAAAACATCTGTAAAAGTAAGAGACCATGTAAATGCCTTCATAGTTGCATGTCAATAGCTTTATTCTTCCACAAGTATAGTTTTTAATATTGGTGAAATTGTACTCTGTTCTAGGATTACATTGGTATGTAGTTGAAGGCAGTTCAAGATTTTAGTGTAGGCAAGCTCAAGAGTTGTACCTCACATGCCAGTAAAGGCCTTGATCAACTTGGATCTGTGTTTGCTGGTGTATTTTAAACGCAATGTTTCCTTGACCTGATCTCAGAAGGATCCCTATAAATATGTATTTGCCTGTAAATCATAATCTTTAGAGAGTCTTATTTTCTTGTGTGTAAGCTGAAGGGGCATCTCTGAACACTGTGATCTTGGCTCCTTCCATTTGTAAAGGGTCTGGAGTGCTCAGGTGGCTCGCCAAATACCAAGATACTGCCAGGGAGTATCTGCTGCAGCATGGCAGCGCAGCAGCTGCTTACTGTCCTGGGGACCAGGAACAAACTGGGTTTCCTTTCCTCTGACATCTAGTCCCAGTTTTCAGAAGGCTGCTAATGGCATGCTGTAATTACACAATGTTTCATTGGGTGGTGGAAATCTGACAAATCTTGATGTTTGTTTTTGGGTTCTCTAAACTTGGCTTGGAAAGCTGTATCATCTTTAAACACTTTCTCTGTCCAGAATGGTAGCTGTGAGTTGCAGGACACTTCATGAAATTAACTTAAGGTCTTTTGCTCTGCCTCTTGACATTTTAAAGATGTGATGAAGATACAGTGTTTTAAAGGTCATTTGAAGGCAAAAAATACCTCTTTAGTTTTTGTAAATAAGGCAAAAAAAAAAAGGAAAGCTAGAGGAATCCTTTTAAAAAAGTAAAGTGTGCATCTCATGAAATACATTGAGACGTCTTCAGTATTGGCAAACTGAAAAGGCTCCTCTTATTCCAAGTGTATAAATGGTGGGGAGGGAACTAATCTGTGAAAAGATTTATTTATTTTAATGACATTCCCTTTTTGGTTTAATTTCCATCAGTTTATTCTGCTTTGCTGAGGCTTGACCTAATAATGCTTTTATTAGTGAATAAGTCATTTTTCTTTCTCGGTTTTTGTTGTCTCTTGCTTTGGTGAAAAATTCTGCTTTAAAGCTGGGGATCTTGAGCTGTAATTTAACATCTTTACTTAATCTCTGATAAATGAGGTCTGGGTCACAGTCTTTAGAAGTGGTTTAATGCAGCTGATGTAACTGTATTGGTGCACGCTCTTGGTAAAATGAATCATTTGTAGGAGAGGTGGCTTGCATAAGCTGAGCATAACTGGAGTGCATTTGGTGGGGTTCCTGCCTTAAAAATACCCTGTTGTAGCACTACTCTGGCTGAGGCTGACAAACCCCTTCCTAAATCCATGCAGTCTGTGCTAGGCTGTGCAGTTCTGTGAAGACAAAACATGTCTTGCATTTTATGAGCTTTACTCAAAAATTTTAATGCCTGAGTGGTGATGGGCATTTTTCTTGTTTTTAAAGGTTTTCCTTTATGCTGCAAATGTATGTTTTAACTACTTAAAAAAAAAAAAAATCCCTGAAAGTGACATGTCAGTAAATTTTCCCCATCTCACCTGTGAAGGAAGTTCCTCCTGCCCTGTGCTGATGAATTGGAGGGAAATGCTTTTTTCAGCTGATAAAAAGAAATAAAATTCCATGCCCTTCCCAAAGGAGGAATTCAACAATTGGACAAGTGGTGTGGGACCATGTGTTGGTTTGTAAAAGGATATAGTTTGTAAAGATGTTTCCTTTGATGCCTGTGATGAATATGGATGTGTTTCCGCTGGAGAGGGTTTTGATTAAATTATGCAATTAGAGCTGACCAGACAAATCTAAATATAGGAAGAGGTTTCAGTTATCCTGCCTTTGTGTGTATTAACACACCCACACAGATGTGTGTTTGTTATTGTTGTAAACAACACCTGTTTTCTAAAGACAGTTCAAAAAGTCAGGAAAGGGAATGGTCTTGGTGGAAAAAGGGAGTTATACAAGAGTTTTATGATGAAAGGGGAAAAAACCCCTTATTTTCCCCAGCTTTTTGACCTTTTAGAAAAGGACTTCCAACTTACTCTAATAGCTAGACTCGTGGCATCTTTGTGGATATCCCATGTTCACAAAGCCATAGCCAGTGCTCCAAACTGGTCTATAGGTTGTTCAGCATTTTTCAGACTTGACCTGTGTCATCTAATGATGCTGACTGAGCTCCTTGCCTGCTCCTGTACTCCTGAGTGCTCCTAGTGCCTTGTAGGACAACATGTGGAGTTTAAATGCCCCACAGCACAAGTGAAGTGGGTAACCTGCCCCAAAGATGTGCAGTGAAATACTTGCTGTGATGGCTGGTATTTCATTCATCTCTTGGCAACTGTTTGGATAACTTTTTCTTTTGAATATTTTGTCTTAATTTGAGGATTTCTTTAAGAGGCCTTCAGCCTCAGGAGAGAGCATGAAAAATGAGGAGTCTCCTCCTTCATTGCATTTAGAAAAAAACCCCACCTCATGAACACCATTCTGTCAAGTTTTGTGGTTCACAGCATTGGATTTATCTTACAGGTTATTTTAGTGAAGTTCATAGTTTTGTAATCCCATCTGTGCCAGAGTTTTGACTGAATCATCAAATTACAGTTCCTTCCTGACTTCACTTAAAATACTAAGTTGCAGTTTTAGAGAGAATCTTTGATAACGCATCCAATTCAGTCCAACTGCTTGCCGACACCAGAAGGGATTTGTCCACGCCTGGTTGTACGTTTTGATGTGTCCTACTGGGACTAGCCCTGGTGTGCACCAGACTTATCCAGCTTCCTGACCAAGTAACTTGGCAAACTTGGTGTTAGTTTTTTCTGTAGTCTGGGCAAGTCAGATCAGCATGGTGAGGAGACCGGCAGGCATTAAAGGAAGAGCTGTCAGTTTGTGACTTCATGGAGTCTGAATGCACAAATGAGTAAAATTCAGCAGTGCAAGCTAGAAATTTAGCATTGTTTCTCAACTCCGGTGAAAACCGGATGATTTGAGGATCTGGTGATCATGTAAGAGGCTGTATGCGTTAGTGTTTCTTGTAAATAGGGAGGAGCTGTGCTTTAATGAAGGTATAGATAAGACTCTTGCAGGATGTGGCGTTAAGATTTGTTTCCAGGAGTACAGTTTTCAATATGTCGAAACAGTTGCAAAGACATTGGAAAGAAGTGTTCTTAATCAGAAAAAGGGCAAATGTAATTGTGGAAACCAGGTATTTTCTCTGGAGAAGCAACAGTGAAGTTACTTAAGTCTTTCAAATCTAGTAACTTCAATTTGAGAAGGCAAAGTACAAATCCAGAAAACCTGTAAGAATTTGCTGTTGTTTTGCTCTTGTAATTGTGGTAATTGAAACTTAAAGGGTAAGGATCAGTGCCTTGTCTGCCAGAAGCTGAGCAGGTAGGTGAGTGGAGGAAAAGCTGTGGTTCAGTATAGGAACTGGCCGGACACTGTGTACTTGGTTTGAACTGTGGTGAGCATTGGGAAGGAGCTGGCAGATACTGATAGTATAAGGTTATTTCTTCATGCTCTGCAGTAACTGAGCACTGGGGGTTTTGTTGTTTGGGTTGCTGTTGTCCTCCTCCCCTCTATCAGTAGAGCATACGTTGGCCTTACTCTGTCATTTTGAATGAGTGGTGCATCTGCTCTTTGGTGCTCAGGTCACACTCTGAACTCGATGGATTTGATTTGGCTTATCAAATAAGTTAGAAGTTGTGCAAGTCCTTCTTCTAAAGGCAAGTATTACTGCCCTGTTGAGAACAACTAGATAGTTCTTGCAAGAAACTGTATGGGCTGCTGTTACAGTTAGCTGGGGTACAGTCAGCACCTTCTCTTCACGTGACACGCTTGCTCTCCTACCATCTGCTGAACTAAAGGGTGCACGTAGCTATCTAAAAGGATTTTCTCTGCAGGCTGAACAATGATACATGGGAGGTTTTCTTGGAAGGGCAATCCCTCAGCCAAATAGCATGAGCAATGGTCCTAGAAGAGGTTTCACAGACCGGGTGTTTTGGTCTGTCTCTGAGGGTCCAAGACAGAGGCTACTTTGCAGAGCAGGCTGGAAGTATCCTCCTTGCTCTTGCTAGGCCTAAGTAAGGGAGTCTAATGCAGTGTCAGGAAAAAAGCTACCTACTCCTGTTAAGTATATTGAAGCATTTTCAACACCAGTGTGTTCCTCTTTCCTCAAATGATATGATACAAAATTAACATGGGGTTGCATATTTAAGTGTTTTCTTGAATTCTTTCTACTGTGTCAAGAAGACATATAATTTTTTTTCTTCTTTCTCCTTGTCCTTTTCAGAAATACAAGGGAAGCCAAGTCAGGTTCTATATAAACTATCTAATGAGTTCCACAGCACTTTGAAATGAAACTTGCTTTCTTTCTGTATGTGTGTTGTAACGCCACTGAGGCTTCTACTGGGTTTCCATGCATTTTTCCAAGATGAGCAAGATCTAATCTTCTACCATAAAAAGGTGCAAAGAAAGAACTCTTTGATTAAAACCAGAGTAATTCAGCAGAAGGCTCTGGACTTTTTGTTTTACAAGTCACATCGCTTGAAGAAAGAAACTGAAACTTTTTGCTGCTTGCTCCAAAAATAGGGAGCCAGAGGAAGTTAGTGCATAATCTGTTGTAACACATTCTAGCATTACAGCTGCTTAGACTGCATGCTTTTTAGTAATACATTGAAATAGTTCTTGCAGGAGTAAAGTGACAGCTCCCTGGCTTCCGTGCCAAAATGTGATCTTTTCTTCTTTTTTTAAAAAAGGTCTAATTCTTGTACTGAGTACAGGAGTTGCTGAAAAGATGTGTCTTTCAGAGACGGTAAATTATGAAATATTTTTAAAGAAGCAAATTAAAATCTTTCTGCTTTTCTTTATATTGTCACTAGGTAATGGATGCTGGGAGGAGTTATGTTGAATAAAATAAGATAAATTGAATTTTAAAAATGTAGTCAGAGACTAGACAATTTTCTCTATTAACAATTATGTAGATGCTCTTCACTGTGGTTCCTGTCCCTTTTTATGTCTAACTGTGCTAGGCATATATTAAAAATATTTAATAGGATCCTTTTTGCCTGCATCACTGAGCCTGTAATACAAATAATGAAATTAGTAGAAGAGTTAGGGCTGCTTCTTGTTTGCCTGAAACTTGGGCTAGGAGTTGTTTCACTTCCCCCCCTCCTTGCCCCAGGAGAGGATCATCTAATTGTCCTAACCCTTTCTCCACCCACCAAAAACAGTCATTTATGCAAAGTGGGACAGTTTCCTATGGGATCTCCTGTGGGAATTTGAAAACGGTCTCATTGAATATTTTACTGTCTGCTTAGTGTTGCTGACAGAGTAACTATCTCTCCTTTGAGAGCTAGAAAAATAGAACTTCACTCTTAGGCATTTTGCCTAAATACGTTTGTTTAAATACAAGGCTGGCTAAACAGCTCTATATATAATGCTCACTTTTTTTTTTATAGGCTTCTCACAAGCTGCATGCATGTTTGTATGTTAGTCCAAAGATTACACAAAAGATAGCAGCAGTGGAGGAAGGCAAATAAAGCAGTATTGGGATTTAAAAGAAGTTTGTTGATTCCAACTCATCCATCAGCAGACAGAATGCATACTAAAAAGTGCATGGGTTTTGATGTGTAAAGAGTGGCTGATAAGTGGGTAACAACTCAATTTCCTTCAAACCGATTCCAGGCTGCCTTTTGGGCAGTGTGCTGTTGTTTGGCCAAGGTTTCTGTTTCACCCGTACCTCGTGAGTAAACACACCCTTCAAGGGCTGGTGGTCACTCAGCTATTGGAAATACTAACTCCAGTTTTCCCAGAAGGGTATGTGTACTTGGGGAAGAAAGATGTGGACTGTGTCATCTGCTGACTCATGGTTTAGTCTTTATTTTGCACTTCCAGCTGATAAGACCACTTTGTTAAAAAGTAATACAGGAAATGATGCACTGCAAAAACCAAGAGTGGCAGAAAGGGAAACGGAATGTACTGGCAAGGGCTCAGCACTGCAGATGCGCTCTCTGCTTCTTGGAAACAAAAAACTCCACCTACGCTGCTTTTTTTTTTTTTTTTTTTTTTTTTTTTTTTTAGCTTAATACTGGTATTGGTGCTTACTGTGAGTAGTATACAGCAGCCTGTGGGTTTTCTCCCCCTTTACTTTATCTTGCAGCTTGTTCAGGGCTTGGAATATGCTTCCACTTTGTTCGGGCAGGCAGGACTGCAGCAGGAGTCCCTGGGCTGGAGCCTGGTGGCCTGCTAGGTCCTGCTGAGCTGCATTACTTCCGAGCGTATCTACAAGTACTGTACCTAATGCTACTCCTCCCGCTCCCAGCGTATTTCTTGCCACAGTTGTTGCTATAGAGATACCAGCTGTTAAGATAATACCTTTGATTGTGATGGTGGAGTATGTTTTGGAGTGTATGATTGTGGGAGTGGGACGTGTGTGTGTTGCAGGATTTCATCCAAAAACTTTGGAAAATCTGTTCCCATGGTCTGGCTACTTGGGGCTGCATCTGAATGTCAGCTTAGTCTTTGCAGAGCTTGTGTACTAGCTCAAGTCAGGTTGTATTTTCAGGCACTGGTGTAAACATACAGTCTTAATAGATGGGACTTTTTTTCTTCTTTTTCACAGCAAGTAGTTTGGCCAATTATTTTTAAAGTAGCTTGGTGGAAATGGGTCAGGCCTATGTAGAACTGTGTCTGCATTCATTATCAATGTTGAAAGAAGTTTGGATTGAGATTTAGACTTTGTACTTTTTTTTTTTTTTTAGAACTTCAACTTGAGTATTTTAAATATTTTTCGTTTAATTCAAATGGATGCGAAGTAGAAAGCTTGATTACTTCCTGATATACCACTGGAACTTTAACTTTTGTGTGTGGAACTTGTATCTTTTGTTTGAACGATACAGAAAAAAGATACTTAGAATATCGATTAAGATACAGACTATATATGAGTTGAGAATACCTCTGTTACTTACAAACACATTTGAAGCACATGTACTGAGGTTCTGGTAATACGGTTCTTAAAATAGCACAGCATTTTAATAGAGCACTTTACAGTGTGTCTAAGGATAAAGTGTACCTGGGGTACAGTCAGTGACAGTAATGGAGTTCCAGTTCATTTAACAGTATAGTACATGCCTAGGTAACAAAATAAATTCTTAAATTTGCCTCAGCCTCATGCAAATCTTCCACTGCATTGACATTATTATTTCAAATACAATTCTTAGCATAAAAGGAATGGGAAGTATCAGTATGAAGTGTAGGTAGACACGGTCTGTGTCTTGTAGTTTATGCATTCAGCCTAATAAAACTGAACCTTTGCAATTAGATAATTGTTTTAGTGACAAATTAATTTGAATCAAGTGGATGGTTTTCAGCTTAAAGTACTTCAAGTATAGTGGTACATGATGAAACCATTACAGTCCATGATAGTCAAGAGGTTAAGTGTGGCATAGCATTTACAATTTTAAGATCTGCAATCTTTTCGTAGTATAACTATGAAATTCTGTCGGATGCGGGTGTGCTGACACCTATTCTGTGTGTGTACAGGTTGCTGATTGGTTGGGTTTTTTGTGTCTTTCTGAGGGCAACAAAAACATTCATATCCTTTTCCCCTTCCCCCTTCCTCTGCAACCTGTTGGTATCCAGTGCAGGATATGTTTCCTGTCTGTCTTCATGCTCTGTTTGAAAATCAGTGGTTTAGTGCTCTTTGTCTCATTTTCCCCACCCTGCCAGCACAGGGTCTCTCCTGCTTCCCCCAGCAGAGCCTTTTGCCTGCTCCCAGCCTGGGCAAGTATAAAACTTGCTGCTCGCAGCTGGGGCTTCTTTATATGTGGAGTTCCTCCTCCTCTTCACCCATCGCTTCATCCCTGTACCATGTCTTCCCAAC
Source organism: Buteo buteo (assembly GCF_964188355.1). Classification (NCBI taxonomy): domain Eukaryota; kingdom Metazoa; phylum Chordata; class Aves; order Accipitriformes; family Accipitridae; genus Buteo; species Buteo buteo. Next base: position 70,118,633 of record NC_134171.1, on the reverse strand, counting down.
TCGAAGACATCTAAAATCCTCTTATTGGGACTTCCTCCTCCTTCCCACTCCTTCATGTGTCCTTGAGTACCTCAGGCAGGCATTGCAACAGGAAGGGTCAGGATGTAATTGGTGAAGTAAGTTAATGATATCTTTCCCGCACAGTCTGTTTATGAGCTGTGAGGGCTTTTTAGTGGGGTTGGGAGATGGAGTTCTCTTTCTCATGTGAGATGAGTGAGGGCAAGGATCTTTCTAGTTTTCTTTCTCTTTTGGTTTGTTCCTCAAAGTAAGTTGGAGGTGAAACTGACCTGTTTTTGTTTCAGATCGTGGTATGCACAAGTCTAGTGCAGTGATTTTTTGAGCTGCATCACTAGCTGTTTGGAGAGGGCTAGGTAGCACAGAGCTGTTGGGGCATATTGCTTCCAGCTGCTCTCTAAAACAAATTAGAGAGCTTGTGATCTTGCACTGGTTCCTTGGGATGTTTTCCTGATTAAGGTTGCAACAGCTGATAGGCAGAGGGGAGTGCCCTTCACACTTAATGGTGAGAGATGAAATCTAAGGGACTGTTTTAGGCTACAGTTAATGTGAACTACATTTCTAATATAGGACCCTTGCCCTTTTGTGGAGTATGTGTGGGAATACAGCCATGTCGTCTTGTATTTTGGCTTTTTCTATCAAGCTTCTCGCAATATTAACTGAGGCTATGCTTGGGCACCAAGCAGAAGTATTGTTTGAATCTGGCCAATGCAGTTGCTGTCCCCCTTGCTGCGTGGCACAAAAATCACTGAGGCCACACAGAAAATTGGATGATGGAACTGAGCTGATGGGGAATTGTCCCACCACCTACCTCTACCCCTTGTCCTCTCCTCCTGCTAACCCCCCCTCCCCAACCTCTTTTGGTTTTGTTTATGCTGTGTCATTATTTTCCAGGGTGATCACCTCATATATTCAGGGCTGTTTTGGGGAGAGGGATATAAGAGGTTCAGCAGCAGGTGTTGCTGCTTAAAAGTCTTCATCACATGTGCCTTGAGTCCAGTTCTGGAGGCTGTCAACACTTTGTTGGTTTTTTTGTTGTGTTTAGTTGGTTTTTGGTGTCACCACTCTTGTGGGTTGAGGGGGGGATGTTTTTAACTGCTCTATGTTAATTTAAAAGGTAAAATCCTTTTTTTCTCTCCCTCTGATATTCTGCTGCAGGTTCTCGGCCAGAAGGTTTTAGAGCAATGAGAAGGTCGCGTTCGTCAAGGGGGGATGTCAGCGCTGCCTTCCTGGGACTGGAGGACTGAAAAGGAGAAAGGACCGGAATTATTTGATACCGGCTGCTTTTGACTACTGACACAATCTGCTGTACCCTGCTGGTGGTGGAAGAACAGGACAGTCTCTCCTGCTTGGTTCTGTGGTATCACCACAGTGGGGTCACCATGAATGTGACAAGTTTATTCTCCTTCACCAGCCCAGCAGTGAAGAGGCTGTTGGGATGGAAGCAGGGGGACGAAGAAGAAAAATGGGCAGAGAAAGCTGTTGATGCATTAGTGAAAAAACTGAAGAAGAAAAAAGGTGCTATGGAGGAGCTGGAAAAAGCGTTAAGCTGTCCTGGTCAGCCCAGCAACTGCGTCACAATTCCTCGTTCCTTGGATGGCAGGCTTCAAGTTTCACACCGGAAAGGGCTACCGCATGTAATTTACTGTAGAGTGTGGCGCTGGCCGGACCTGCAGAGCCATCACGAACTGAAACCACTGGAATGCTGTGAGTTTCCCTTTGGTTCAAAACAGAAGGAGGTTTGCATCAATCCCTACCACTACAAGCGGGTGGAGAGTCCTGGTAGGTTCTTCCTTGTTTGTACCTTTACACCTTATCTGAACAATGCAAAGTATGGCAATGAATCATGTGACTCATCAGCTTAAATAAGCAAAAGTGGCTGTTTGCACGTCAGATTCTTCCTCTGCAGTTTATCTGGATGTAAGCATTAATTAGCAGTTCTCCCTTTCACATGGCAAATGCTTCACTTGTGTAAATGTTTTATCGCTATACAGGGGCATAGTCTTAGTAATGTCTCAAGCTGCTGGCCCTGGTATCACCTGGTTATGTTGGTGACTGCTATCCTTCAGTTCATTTGTTTTTCACTGGATTGTGCAGATCAATGAATCTGTATGGAACACTGCAAGCTAACGTAAAGGATTATTGCAGTCTGTGCGTGAAAATCATTCTGACATAACTGTGATAGTGGTATTCTTATTGTTTCCAAATTATTATTTCACTTCTATCACTTTTGTTTCTTCATTCTCCAGGAGATAATATTGTCTTCAGGATCTCCCACAATTTTGGCCTTTTGGAAAGACTGTGATTTTAGACACCAGAATATAATCCCCTCAACTTAAAGCTTTGATGGCAATGTTTGATTGTATGTGAAGTTTTACTGTCAGCTCTTCTGTAAGCGCAGTTTGCCTACCTGTTACCCGCTTTCCCACTTCTTTTTTAGGGTGCAACCCATTCTCTCTGTCTCCTATTCAAAGGCCAAATGTCTTTTTGATAAATCTGTGCTTAATTTTACTTATGCAAGTTTATTATCAGGGAAAACTTTCAGGGACTAAGATGAAATGTGCTTGGATATATCTACACTGGTCTCCAGCTACTTGTGAGGTTGTACAGCAACATCTGCAGAAATGCACTGCAGGCATGGGTGGACTTCCTTGGTTTAAATTTGGGAAGTCCATCTGTGTTAGGCATTTCCTAAACTATGAAGCTGTCTCTGCAGAGTGGCATGGACACCTTAAGAACTGCAGTGGAAATAAGATTGTTGCAAGATTGTTTTCTGTGGATGGAAATTGCATTTGTCTTGGTTCTGCAACACACAAAGCATATCTAGATGTTAAATATTTCCCTTCAGTGTGTCAGTATTGACTTGGAAATCATGTGAACGACAGAGGTGATGCCCATTATTTATGTATTTATGCAGCAGAAGCTTGAATGAAGGAACTCTGCACTGGAAAAACAGTTCTTAAAAGTTTTAAAATAAAAACAAATGTTAAAATTCTTAACAATTCCATTTTAAGCAGAAGTGGGATAGTAAAATAGTCGTGTCCTTGTACTGCTAGCTGTCTGCATATGTTTGTGCTAGTTGCTTGCATTCAGTATTCCAAAGTACTGAAAATTAAGGTTCCTGAAAAACATCTGTTTCCATCAGATTGAGCAATAGTTGGGCTCTTACTGTTACTGTAATGTCAAGTGACATGTTCTAACTCATTTTCCTTTAATCTTGGAAACAATTACTGAGTTTGAGAACGTTCTAATTTGGACCATTTATACCATATTTAAAAACAGGTATTTGTAAATGCCCTGTCAATTCAATGAGATATGCAAGATAAAACTACAATAAAACTTTCGAAAGGTGTCTAACTAAAATATACATTTTAGTGAGTGCTGCTAAGTAGTTTAAGTGTTTGGAAAGCCAGGGTTTGGGTGTTAAGTCATCTTATGAATTTTGTATTTGGGAAATGGAACAAAAAGTTATTAACTGTAAGCCTGAATTCTGGATTGCTCTTTAATTGGTTTTGGATGAGATAAAAATCTCTACATTCATGTAGCTACAGAAATTTTGCTGGAAAAAAAATCCAAAACAGTAACTTAATCAAGTGGAGATGGTAGAAATAAAATGCTTCCCCTTTTGTCCAGAGAGTATCCTCCTTCAGGAAAAACTAGATATTCTTTGTCAATTGCCTAATAGGCAACTGGGCAGTTTTCTTGTAAGCGTTAGGGGCTGTAGTCAGTTTGACAGAGCTGAAAGAAGTGTTCAGTCTTTCAGAAGCTCAATGTGCTGTTCTAACCACTTAAAATGTTCTGGATGTGGCTGCTGATCAGGAGGTAGCATTCACTTCTGCTGAGGTGCTCTGTTAAATCAGGCTCTGGAGGCACAGTGTTATAGGCATGCTGAAATTACGTCTTGAACTTTTTAACAGCTTACCAAAGTGCAAGAGTGGGGTTGAAGCCCACTGTATTTTTACTGAGGTTTCTGGCTGGATATGTTAGGTAGGAGGGGTTTATATTTAGTCAGCCACAGATCTGCTATTGTTTTGAGGGATATTGCATGGAGATGAGTGGGAAAACGTGGCTTTTGGAAACAGGTGGTAGCTGAACTCTCGTTTGGCTTGGAGAGCTGTGCTTCATAGCTTATGACTTCTTTTTTCCTGTCCATTCCTTGTTCTTGCTGTCCTTCAAGCGTCATCTTTATCTTTGTTTCCTGATAGTCACTCCCAAATTCTGCTAACCGTTTTTCCCGTTTTTGCCAGGACATTAAAACACAATTATTGCTGCATAAGTACTTATGCCTTGAGATTAATGGATAGTGGGAATTCATGCATGAGTCACTGTTTCCGACTCCAGCAGATACCAAGGTTTGTGTTTCCAAGGCTATCATTGCAAGGAGTCTTAGAAATGTACTTTCTCTCGACAAAACAAATTTGGAAGCTCAGATTGTGTACGAAGCGCATTTTGTGTGCAAGGTACATCCTGAAATTCTGTCTCTGCTTGACACCGTGATCTGTATTTAGCTGCTTTGTGCAGAGCTGAAGCATATGGTGTGTGCACGGGATGGCATCTATATGTTCGCTCTTCTGCTGGTTGTCGTGTGATTTGTTTCAGTGTTGTGTAAGTTTTGAGGAACGGGTTAGCGGTAAATCCTCAAATACATAAAATCGGGTGATGCTCGATGGTAGGAAATTAGTGCTATGGATGTGTCTCGGTTTTCATGGTGCCAGGGGGATGCATGGATTTTCTGCTGTGATTCCTTATTCCGTCCTTGCTGTTTAGCTTGAGAAGATAAGCTTGGAAAACATGAGAGTTGGCATGCTGTGGTGTGTCTGCCAGCTACAAAGCTACACCTGAATCCAAACAAGATTTTTCTGTTAGCCAGGCTAGATAGGAACCAGTTGTAAACAGTCGAGAGAAGGTAGAAAACTATCAGCACTCTCCAACAGGGAGCCTCCCAGGTGTCCCTGAGCCCAGGCTGTGCTGCTGCCCCTGCACAAGGAGGGGAACGTGGCATCTGGCGGCCATGTGGGTGTGATGTGGTGGTACTGTATTCGTGCCCAACCTGTCCTAGAGGCTCTCCACAGGCCCGGGTGCCTATCTGATCCTGCGGTGAGTCGATCAAGAAAACTGAAGACAGAAAACTACTTTTTGGCACGGTTAGCTTGGTAAGCTCGGTGCCCTTGGCTCACTGGCTGCGGAGTCAGACGGGGGCACGGCAGCGGTGGGGGCACGGGGTGGAGGCGAGGAAGGGTGGCCTTCCTGCGATGGTGTGACACTCGGTCAGCCTGGGATCAGCAAGCTGCCCCCCCCTCAGGTGATGGAGACCCGATCTGTGGTGGAGTGCATAAACAGCTTCTGCTTGCTGTGTTGTGCCAGGACAGCTGTTAGCATGGCCTTGTGCTGAACCAGATCACAGTCACTTTTTCCTTCCCCTGCTGTGTTATCTTCCAGGCTGATCAGAGCAGCGCCAAGGCTCGCCACGTGGCTGCGGGAACATCTGTACCAACACAGCCCTGTGGACAACATGTGGGAAAGGAGTGGAGGTGGTGGGAAATGAGAGGAGAAAGTAGAGGCTGTTTTGTTGCTGGGGTTGGGAATACAACCTTGTACTCAACTGCCAGGAAGAAATATCTCCTTGAGATGTGTTACAGTAGCTCACTGCTGCTGTTTCGTACTTCTGTTGTGTGTGGAATTATTTCTGGTGCAGGGTAGTTAATGGCTGTCAAATTTCTCCCTTGGCAAGGCAAAGCAAAGCTTTTAATTAAGGAGGGCAGGGTATGAATTTGATGCCTTTTAAAAACTGGCACGCTCAGCTGAACTGGTGTGCTTACTTGGCTGAATCTGCTTTTTCTCCTCAGTTTTATTTCTTGGTTTAGAGATATCTGGAAATCAGGCTCATAACCTGGTTTGGGACCATCCTTAAGTATGATCGAGACTTGAGAAGTAATTAGGTGTAGAGCATACGTAGAGGCTGTGAGGAAAAAGTGAACACAGTGTTCCTCATGTCTCTGAAAATGCCACAAATGACCTCTCAGGTTTTGTTGGAGAATGTGTGAAATGACATTTGGAAGTCCCTCCCGAGATGCTTCCTTCCCTTCTTTTATTCCTTTGGTGTCTGTGGAGATACAGCCTCTGTCGCTTGCCTCTGTCCTCAGTTATGTCAATGGGATCAGGTGAAAAATGTCATCCAGAATTCAGGGGAAAAACCACTCATTTTTTAATCCTGGATCCCATTTGCTCTAACAGCAAAACAAAAGGAATGGGATAGGGAGCAGGGAGGATGAAGAGGTGCTTAAATTGACACTGCTATTAAAAAAAAAAAAAGTCACACCTCTAATGTGGCTTTTGGGGAGGAGGTTCAGTTCTTTTGCCTTAGCTAGAAGGAAGGAAGATGAAGAAACTGACTATCTCATTTTCTTAAAGTCCTAGTGAACACTAGCTTTCAGTTCCATCTGATGCAGAATTGTGTTCCTTTGCCTCTACTAAGCATCTTTGCTCATCAGCATGCTAGGTTAAAGAGGATTTGAGTTTATAGTATGTTACAAGGGAGGCAAAAGAGGAATTAACTTTTCTTTTATGCTTCATGTATGGAAGTGGTTGAAAGTGCAGAGTGTTTATGTAAATGGCTACCCTGACCCAGCAACTGAATGCTGTCTCCTGAGAGTGTCCAGAATCTGCTGATACCTCCTCAGGAGTCAGGCTTGGGAGAAACCGACTCTTCATTGATTTGAGTGAGTTTAAACCTACCTTGGGAAATGCAGTTGTTAACTTTTTGATTTCTGGAGGTGCTTACTGATGCTCTGCTGTGTTTGAAGCATGCGGTGCCAAGGGTACTAAAACCCGTCAGTCCAGAAGCAGCTGATCTGTTCTCTGAAATATTCCAGTTGCATGGATCAGCCCATTAGCACAGCCACTTGGAGGCAGAAAATAACTGCACTTGTGCAGGCTTTTTTGCAATTCCCAATAACATGTAGATAAAAAAGGCTGGATGATTTTCCTCCATTAAGCTTCACTTGGAGAGCTGGCTGCAGTCTGCTCTACATCAAGGGGCTTTATGAAGCTGATGGTGCCCATGTTCCACCCAAATCAGGGGCGGAGTAGCAGTTGCTTTTTCATGATGTGGACAAGTACACTGTCAGAATGGTTGAATTTTCAATTCTGCCTAAGGATCATGATGTTACTTTCCATGATAACCATGAATTTAAAGTGGATGTCTGCTTCAGCAAGCTTGGTTTTGGCAAGAAACATTTTACCTAAATGTATAGCTGTTTTTTGCCACAAGAGCAGGCCAGGTCCCCAGGCTCTGAGGAGAGAGGTAGGTGTGTCGTGCTGTTTTTGCTCCCGGCATGGACTCCTTGCCTATGACTTTAACCTGATTGTTTTTACATTTGTCTTTGATCTCCTCTGCTGTTTGCTCTAAGTGAGTCTCCATAAGGCTGCACACCTATGGCAGGCACCAGGGGTGCAGAAAGAAACTTGAAATTGTGGAAATCCTGGATAAGGCAGGTTTAGACTCACGTGGTCCTGGAAGTAAATGCTCCTTGAATGCTCTCCTGTCCAGCGCTGCAGCTCTGGTCCTCAGTGAAAGAAAAATAAGGCATGTTTAAAAGAGCTTTTTAATGCCATTTGAAATCGCACAGATATTTGGTCTGGTCATGCTTGTGAGTGCTCTCTCTTTAGGTACTTTACAGGAAAATGAAATGGGTCAGTCAGTCATCTCTGTCTTGAACCCCTGTAGTTGACTGACCTAGGATCATTACATATAAAATTAATATTCCCAAACTGTTTCTAGACAGGGTAAATCGAGAAGAGGATCTTTAAAAACCCGTCACGGCGTACTCCCCCTGAGCTTCAAACCTGACGCAGCCTGTTGTGGTGGGTCACCTGTCGGATTGCTAATGCTACTTTCTGCAAGCAGCAGGGTTCAAACGCAGCTCCTGGGACCATCAAGTTGGCAGGTGCAGAGAGTCTGTCCGGATCAAAATTGGAGCCAGGAGGGAAAAAAATTGGGAGTAAGCAGCGAGTCCCTTTGGGACTGCAAGCTTGCCTGGCTGGGGTTTTTGGGGTCCCAGGACTTGCTTGGTGGCTCCCACCCCCCAGCACCTGGGAGAACAGGGGTCAGCATGAGAGCCTCCACACCGTTTCCAGCCAGATGGAAGAGCTTTGATGGCCTGGGCTGGAGGGAGCCCAGCGGAGCAGCTGCCAGCACAATTCCCACAGCACCAGGTCTGGCGGAGGATGATGCTGGCAGCACCAGGCATCGGAGGGAGGGGGAGAGGTGCTGGGGGAGCGAAGGTGAAAGGGAAGCTGCCCTGGGGGTTGTAAGGGAGGGGAAAACTGGTGCATCCGTTTGGAGTTAACATGTAGAACCAAGTTAGAAAAATCCTTGTTCCTGTGTGATTTCCCTAGCAGAATTTCTGCACCTCTGCAGGCTGGGAGGTGAGGGAGCAGAGAGTGTTGTTGCTGAGAAGTCTTGCTGTATCACTGTGAAACATTGCTGTTGGGCGTAACTTTAAAAATAGCATGCTACAACAGGTGGGCACAATTATAGGATGGTTCCCTAAAATAGCAAGCAACTGTCAGTTTGCTTGGCAAGTAGTATAAAACTTTCTTCATTCTAGTTTTGCAGAATTCAGTTCTAAAATTCCCCACCAGAGCTGACCGAGGGGAGAGGAATTGAAATAGGGACGCAGAAAGGAGGGACTGGTCTAACAACAGGGTTTTCCTTGTCTAACCTCACCACGTGTCAGAAAAATGAGCTGCAATAAAGGGATATAAGTTGTCAAGAAGGATATGTTGGTGTCTTTTTTTTTTGTCTTTAAAATTAACCAGATTCAGATGTTTCTTTTGACTTAAAGGACCAGACTTCCAAGTTTTAACCTACTCAGTGGGATGGTGACTGTGGCTTTTGTACAGGTAATTTGAACTCTGGTCTGTGTAAATGTCTGAGTTAATATACACTATCACACTGTAACTTCCTCCTGTATCAGGACTGCTTCTCCCCCCAAATCTGCTTACAAGGACTCCTTCACTAATGTGCATACAATTAGTACCAAATTCTGAAATTGGCCTTGACAAATGTCAGTTTAATCAAAATGTTAGCTTATCAGAGCATCCGCAAATAAAATCTGTTAGCTGAATATTGTAATGCAGGAAATGCATTTGGCAAGTAATATTAGTACATTTAGACCAGATGTCTGATGTAAAAGTAAAGCCAGTAAAGCAAGTCTTCAGTTGTAACTATGTAAAATGACAAATCAAGCCGTGGGGTCTCCTGAAACTGCAAAACAAAATTGAGAGTTGGGAAAACAAGACAGCTCTCAGCTTTCTCCTGGAATAAAAAGTGGCACGTTTGTCCATCTGTCCCCCCAAACAGGCTGCTGAATAGCTATTTTTGAGACTTTTCACTTGCAATTACTAGAACATAGATTTGGAGCAAAAATCTAAAAGGCTGGCATTTCTGCTTTCGAGAACACAGTAAAGAAAGCCATGCTACCACAGCCAGTAGCACAGCCTTGCTTAAGCCAGGTGGTATTGGAACAACATAAAGTAGCTAGCTCTAGCCTTAGAGGTTGCTTTTGCCACAACACTATTAATTTTTTTTTTTTTAACCAAGAGTAAACTCTATCCTAAGTGTAGACATGTTAAGTGTCTTTGTATGTGAGAACTTGTCCTCTGGTCAAACAATATTTAATTTTGCCAGGTCTTGTTTTAGGCAACACGGGAAAACCTAATGACATTAAAACTTTTCCTTCTACTTGGCGTTTTATTGTTTACAAGCAAGATCTTGGCAAGACCTTTTCAGTCAGCATGCTTCAGTGACTCCCTAATGCTACAGACAGCAAGCAAAACAAAGCACGTTCAGCTGAGCATACGCTGGTACCTGTTCTGTTCCCACTGTGGGACTGGACTGCTCACCAGGATGCCACAGCCAACTTCAGCTGCTGTGGCCTCAAAGGCAGGAAATTAAGCTAGGAGTCTTTAGGAGGGTTGAAATCTGTTAGTTTAACACTGCTGCTGTGTTTTAGGGGGTTTGTGTTGGGGTTTTTTTGGGGGTGTGTATGTTTGGTTTTTTCCTTCTAACTTTTCATTTTTTCTTACAACTTCATCTTTGCAGGATTTTCTATCTAGAGCATGCAGTACAACCTGCAAGTTCCTTCCCCCCACCCCATGTTTTCATACCCATTTCCAGATAGCACGAAGTGCTGTGTGAGGATTTCCCTCCTTCCCGACCCGCAGTTCTATTTTTCGAGTAAAACATAAATGGCTTTGCATAAATTCATATGAAAATACAGCTATATGATGCTTGGAAATTAAAGTGCACTGTGTAATGATAGTGCCCTCAGGTCTTCATTAGGGCTGAGGGCCCTGTTGTGGTATAAGCCTGTACAAACCCTTCAACAGAACATACGTTGACCAAGTTGTTATGATTTTTAAGAGCAGAAAGTACAGCAGCAATGGCCCATCTTTTTTTTTTTTTTTTTTAATTTTATAAAGCTTACAGAAGTAGTAGAATCTACTTTGGCAAGGAAAGATGATCAAAGTCTGCTTTCTTATATGTGGCCCCTTGTATTTCATTACTTGGTCTTTCAATTTCCAGACATGGAAAGAGAGATACCTACCCAAATCATCATGTAACGTGCAAAGGGGATAAAAAAAGAGCCCTTGAGGGAAACTAGCTGTCATCTGGTCTTGTGTAAGATAACTGAAACCCATCTGGATAGAAAATATGCTACTTTGAAAGTACAGCAGGTCCTTTGGCTTGGATTAGGGTGGGTTTTTTTTAATAGAGAAACTTTAGAAGAAAAAAAGTTATATTCATAAATTGGAGCTCTTCTGTGTTTGCTAATATCATTATCTCTGGAATGTGAAAATAGAACAAAAAAGAAAACCTTTACTCTAGGACAGCACACCTGTTAGTTTTCCGAACAGGATGAAGTACTCGAGATACAAAGAGTAGAGATCAGTAGCTTTCTTCAAAGGCCACCATTACATTTTCATAAAAGTATTTCTTTCTTGGTGTGGTTAGTTGGAACACTTATCTGAACAGCCAGGTTGTCTTTGGTCTATCTTCTATATTTTTGGCATTCTTGGCTCTTAGATGAAATACGCCTGTGGGTTAAATTGCCCTGTAGCTGTAATTTCTTTAATACAGCTCCGCTTGTTTGGTGCGGGCATACTCTGGGTATTATTTGCATGGTAAAAACAAGCTACCCAGTTCCCAGGCTGTCTTGACAGATACAGGATCTCTTCTTAGCTACAGTTCCACAAACATACCCAGCCTGGCTTCCAGGTGATTTATCTTCCTCTTCAACCAGTACTAGTAGCATTACCTCTAGAAGTTGTGTATTAACTCCCAACTGCAGGTCCACATTGACACAAAATCTTGGAGCAAAATTTAGCCATGGTATAGCCCATAAAACCTTTTAGTCTGGTGTTTGAGAAAATATAGGAATCAAGCTGTCGGATGACTTTTGGTTTTACTCCATTAACTGGTTTTAACCATTTTAATGAGGTTGAATCTGCAAATCTGTTGCAGTAACTTTTTTAGACAACAGTATATTTAATAATATGTTTCATTTAAATATATGCATCCCTACTGAATAGAAACAATGATCATTTTTTAAAATCTTATCTGATTTTTTTGGAATCCATGTTCCCTTCTGCTGAAGAACGTAGAGACGAAGGGAGAAATTCTGTCTGCAAACTGTTAAAGCAGCATCCTGCGGAGATCTGCACAGCAAAGATGTGCACTGCTTCATTATTTTTGTAGCAACAGGTGTGCTAGCTTAGCCCAGAGTAACTCTCTCATGCTTTTTCTCCTTCAATTATACCTCTTCCTGGAGCTGGCAGCTGCAACAGAGATTGGCCTCCTCCCCTGCTGTACTGAGCCTCAGTAATTTGTTATTCCATATGGTTGAGGTCTGCAACCTGACCAGAAGCTCAGTTCCTTACACACGGGCAAGGGGAGCAAGAAGGGGTATGCATCCCCCTTTAAGTTTTGAACTCCTGGCATCCTTCTCTACTTGCGGAGGGCCCAGTCCCTGCTCGTGTCTTCACTCCTGAGTGACTCCGGTAGGAGCAACTAGTCTGCAAACAAGCCCGTGAGCTGCAGAGAGATCAGGTTATGGCAGTGAGTGACTGTCTTGGAGTTGCACTAATTGGAGCACTGTAGTCTCTGCCCCACCTGATGTGGCCTTTCAGGGTTTTTCCTCCTCATTTAAGGTTGTATGTGTGCAGGGAGGATGTGAATTAGGGGCAGCACTCAAAGTAAATTCTGTAATGATATTTTTGAGACTAGTTGTGCTGTATCAATACCAGTTGTATTCTTTTTCCCCCCTTCCCCCTTTTCCATGTGTATTTTGAAGAAGTTGGCATTTAATCATTTGAGGTTGAAGTAGCTGGACAAAAAGTATAGGTTTGCTTGAGGGAGAGCTAGGAAGAGGAGACTTGTTCTTATTTTGAGTCCTAAACTTCACCAGTGGCTCTGCCCAACAGGAGGAAACATGCATATATACCTTGGGAAAATCTGGCACTGCTTTATTTTAATTACAGAAAACATACAGAAAATATCCTGTTCTTCTGCTATTTTAAAGTGCTATAAATCGTGTGGCTTCCTGTGATGTCATGTGTGTCATTGTTCAATGTGAGGTAGGGGATGGGAAATGTAGGTGATGTACTGTCTGCACAAATTAGCTTCAGAAAAGTTAATGGTTTGACCTTCTTCCATAGGAAGGGAAAAGATAGGAAAGCTGTGTTTTTAATGCTCGGAAAAGTAAGGAAGAATCATAAAGACAGGAAAGGGAAAATACTTTTTAACACATGATCTCATTGTTACTTTTTTCACTGGTAATTTATTAGCCCAGCAAATGTTGACTATGACAATTAAATAGTGCTTGACCCCACTGCAAAAGGACTGCTAGGTTTGACAGAACAAGCTTAATTCTGAGAGATCCTAACATTCAGAGAGATTGGGTTTGACATTTGCTATGTTGTCGGTGAGGGAATTTGTGATGTCCACCTGAATGTTGAGTAACTCTTTGGGTTTTTTAATGGCTTTTTCCAGTGATGTGTGAGAAAGTCCCTTACCTCTAATGCAACCAGTCTGCATAGCTGAGGGAGTTGCAGCTTCTCCTGGAGTGTTTTGCGGTTGAGAACTTCTATAGAATGACAGGTTGATGTGTTTTGTTTCAGAAAATGCCATAATTAGGAACTTCGTATATTTCTTGTAAAGTGGAGTTGGTTACAATTTTCACATCTGAACAAATCTAGTTAGGGTGACATCTGCCTCAAATATTTGAGATCTGTTGGAATCTCAGTGAAGCTGCTTTAAGAAAGTGAGACATCAGATTCAATTTTTAGGGCAGCCTTAATTTCGGTAGGGGCGGAGGGCAGTGTTCAGTGTATGTTCAGTGAAGATTTCTGGGATCAAACTTTCCATGCATTAACGCCACTAGCAGGCAAAAATCTGGTAGCTTAATTTCTCTTAGGCATATGCCAAGGGAAACCTGCTGCTTTTTTTTTTCTTTTTTTTTTTCTTTTTCCAGTTAATCTGCGACTTGCTTTAGGACTAGTGAGTGAGTTTTGTGCATGGCATCCTTTTGTATCTGTTTTAAACATGGACCTAGACCTCAGGCCTGGTCTGTGCATTAAGCGGTGTCCTGGTGCTCTTGGACTCCAGGACACTCACATAAGTATCTGAATGCTTCTGTATAAGCAGAGTGCTGGAAGAGTGAAGATGCCCCGGTGTCTTGGAAGAACCTGTTTGTCTTGGCAAGATGTTTTGGTGTTTTTGCAATTAATTTGTAATTCAGCCTTTCAGTGAAGCAGCTGTCTCCGAAACACCTTTCTTAATCTGATAGTTATGTCTGTATAGGCTTGTCATGTATACATGCTCCTATTCCTCTTCTGTATGCCGGGCAGGTGTCTCGGGGAGAGGGGATGGTAGCCTGACTTGCTTTCGCTGGTTTTTGTGTTTTTTCATCACCCTCCCCTGAAGGCAGGCTATCCTGGGGGGTCTCTTCCAGTCCTGCTCAGCCATGGAGCTGGGAAATGGAAGTGCTGAAGGCTGGCGGATGTGGAGAGGAATAATTTCTTTATTTCACTTCCAATTCTTTGTGCATGCATCTCCCTTTCCCTGCCCTTGCCTCTCCTCTTTCCCCATCACCCAGGAATCTCAATCTATAACAAGACTAGCTTTTAATCTTTTGAGTAGCTTGGACTTTGCTGTGAGGTGTTCAAAGATAGAAGCTGAGCCACTGGAAAAAGAGCTGATTCTTTTATCTTAGTGTATCTGGTATCATGTTCATATTCCCAGTTAAAAAGAGACCTTTGTTTCCCCGCTGGTGAGGAGGCCTTGGGAGTGTGGTGAGACTAGCAGTTTCTGATGTGTGTTTCTCTGATCCCACAGTAGCATATAGTTGAAGCTCAATTGCTGTCAGTTGGTTTTTTTGAACTACATAATTTTGTTTAAATTGCACATTTTGTAAACTGACTTGAAGAGTTAATAACTATTTTAATACTAACTTGTAAGAACATAGTCCAGGTTAAAAATAAAATTACAGCTGTTGGGACCAGACTGAGTTCAAGGCCTATTAGTATTAGTATTGTCTTCAGAAAAAATATCTGTCCTTATTAGCAAGGTTTTGGGTTACAGGCCATTACGTGATTAGCAGGATCACAAGTACAGCAAAATGAACTGCATGTCAGCATTGTAATGCATTTACTTCCCAGCATTTCTTTGTGCGAATAAAACTAAAATGCAGAATTGCGGTTTGTTCTTGGCTCTTCTCCACTGGCCCTCTGTGAAAACAAGCTCCCATCTGGCAAACCAGGTAGCTAGCACGATCGCTATGAATTCAAGCTATGCAGTAACCGGATATAAGGAAAAGAGTTCTTGCTTAGACATGTGCTCCTAGATTTGACTACCTTGTTTTTAAGACAGATGTGAATATGCCCTAGGGGAGGAAGAATGAGTTGTGGTTTTTTTTTTCCCCCTGTATAGCCTAGTCCTTCAGAACAGAGTCTCTAATGCTGTGGCTTTTCCCTCTTTCTCCCTTTCCAGTCCTTCCTCCGGTGCTGGTTCCAAGGCACAGCGAGTACAATCCTCAGCACAGCCTCTTGGCCCAATTCCGCAACCTGGGACAAAATGAGCCCCACATGCCGCACAATGCTACTTTCCCGGACTCTTTTCAGCAACCCAATAGCCACCCGTTCCCCCACTCACCTAACAGCAGCTATCCAAACTCGCCTGGAAGCAGCAGTAGCACCTACCCGCATTCTCCAGCCAGCTCAGACCCGGGAAGTCCTTTCCAGATGCCAGGTACAGTCAACTTCATTTCCCCTTCAGAAGGGAGAAGGTGGTTGGACATCACTGGTATAATGATTTTTTTGCTTAATAATACTAAATTATGAGCCAACACTTGTGTTCGATAGTAAGCCGAGAGATACAAAGTAATAAAGACTATGTAGTCTCTTTGTCTAGTAATAATATTGAGGGTTTTAATAATTGTCCCTCTTTCAAACACAGTTAACACATTACAGTAAAACTCTTCTGGGGCAGAGGGAGGGATTCAAAATGGTTTGGGGATTAGTTCAACGGTTTAGCCCACAAAGCGTAGTGTTTAATGCACAAGAAGTGTAATGCTACAGATCATCCTTGCTTAGGAAAGAGATCATCATAAATTCAGCATAAGGCTTTAGTTCTGCAGAAGGAGGATGTTTCACAAGGGGATCATGCTATTGCTACTTGATAAATTTTCTTCGCATAATGATGTAATTTCAAGAAACAAATATACTTCAACTGAAAAACATTCCCTTAAGGGCCTGAAAAGAAATCCTCATGCTGTTTTGCTTCCTGAAGTCAAAGAAGTAAGAACCATTCTTTGTTGATTGATGTCCATAGAAAATTCTGTGAAGCTGTCTTTTTTTGGTCTTTCCATACAGATGGATAAAAATACTGCAGAAGCAGTCTGTGACAGATTTTTTGATCTAAATGCTGGGAGAAGGAGTCCATACAAATGCTTACTGATGTTCTGTTTGCATGTTTTCTTTGGGGGCTGAGGGAGGGCATGTGTAAACAAAACGGCAGACTTGTGAAAAATCTGTTTTCTATTACATGAAATTAACATCCATAGATCTCTGCTGCTGACAGTTATTTCTCTGTAAATTTTTCTCTTGTGAGCAAAGACTACTGAATTCATAGAGGCAGGAGGGAAGGAGAGTTTGTATTGGCTTTTCTAAAAAATGTAAAAAGTTGCCACAAAACCAACTGTCTTCCCCCCCCCCCCCCCCCCCCAAATATGATTAGTGTGGTTGGGGCTCTTCCAGCAGAGATAAAGGCTTCTGTAACAAGGTCTTCCTGAGCGCTGGCTTGTGGAAGTTCACTTGATCTTTGAGCATCTGTTCTGTCTGCATGCCCATAAAGACAAGTCAGCAGCTGCAGTGAAAAAATTGAATTAGAGGGGAGGTCAAGATACTAATGTCCTTGACACTTAGCTCTGGATGGTTGTCTGTCTCAACTACTAGGGAAAGAGGCTGACTTTTGGAAATTTAAAAAAAAAAAAAAAAGGCAAGCAGTTATCCAGAGGTCTTGAAAACTTTCTAGGTACTGGCTAATTCATTGCCTGTGGCCTTACAATCTTGTTTTCCTACCTGTGCATCACTAGCATCATGTTTGCACACATACAAACATTTAAGGCTTAGTAAAACACAAGACTTGAACTCCCGTGGAGACTGTTAAGCTTTTAATGCAGTCCTGTTGTCACCTCTGTCTTTCTCTGCTGCTCTCTTGCCCAACTGATGGTATCCAAGTAAGGGAATTATCAAGGTACCTGCCAGCATTAGATGTAAAACCTGAACAGTAGGCAGTTAATAGATTACATTAGCATGTGTTTTCTTAAAAAAACCAAACACCACCCCCCCACCCCCCACCCCAAAATCAAAACAACCCCACAAAGAAACAAAACATACAAAACAGTGGTATGATTCTCCTGCCTTTTGTTGATGCTAATTTGGTTTTCAGGGTTTTGGAGGCCCCTGTGATTATTTACTTCCATGCTTTCAGTAATGGAAGTAAATGTGGGATGAGCAGCAGCTGTGTTCACTAGAGATAGTACAGTGGTAATCGAATCTCATCTTTTGCAGGAAAGCTTGCAGGGATCAGGCAAGGGTTTCTCTCTTTTGCATGTACCTCTGTGCAGTTGATTTGAAGGAGGGTGTCCTCTGGTGTATTGGGAAATGGTGACATTGGCAACTTCCTGCAGCTTCTAAGAAGCCATTTGGGAAGCTTTCCCAGAATTGAAATAGGCAGCTGAAGGGCAATGTGAGTACCTGGCTGGGATGCTTCAAACAGGGCTGAAAGCAGTGTGTTAGTGAATACGGTCATTGTGCACAGGCTAGTTTTATGCTAGTGATTCAGTCCTGAACGGAGCAGTACAGCCAGTAGGGGACACTGACAGATAAATTCCAGACCCAGGCAGCTACTTCTGTGCAGTTTGGGTTCCTGAACACTTTCTACTGTTCTCAATCTAGGGAAACAGAGATAATACTTCACAATGACAGTAGTAAGGTCCTGGATATATCTGGGAAGTTTGCTTACTTTGCTGATAGAATCACATTGGAAACAGGAAGGTTCAAACTGGAAGTTTTCTGCTCCAACTTCTGTTCACATTTACTGTATGCGATATCTACTTCTGGCCTGGTCCTGAGACCTCTTTGTGCCTTATTATCTATATGGCACTTTCAACCTGCAAAAAATGTGGGCTGGAAACATAGCTGAGCTTTCTTTTTGGCTTGTGGCTTGTTTTTATTGCAGTTGTGCTTAATATGCACACTAATTCTTTGCTTTCCTGATTCAAGGTCCATGATTGCTTTCTCAGAGTTCTGGTGGGTGGAAGTCTATAGCTGAGTCAGGCTGGAAGCATTTCCAGACTAGAACTGTTTATGTGGGTATGTATATATACTTTAAAGAGAGGAGACGACTCATGTATCTCTGCCTTTTCTATATTTAGCCGATACTCCCCCTCCTGCTTACCTGCCTCCGGAAGATCAGATGACACACGATACCTCCCAGCCAATGGATACCAACATGATGGCACCCACAATTCCTCCTGACATACACAGAGGAGGTAAAAACGCTTCCTTCTTGTCTTCTGCTTTGCTTGTTAAGAGTAAAGAACTTTCAGAACTTAATTTTAATAGTTGAGTTTCAATTTTGGATGTGTGTTGTTTATGGAGATTTTTAGCTGTAGAAAAGAAAAAAAACAAGCGGTGTAACTTTTTTCTGTTGTTGTAAGGGATGAAATAGTAAATCTGGAGATAAAAAATTATAAATGTAAATATTTATTTAGGACAAGAAGCTGTCGTGTGACTCTTGGAAAACTGTAAAGTGTATGGGGTTTAGTACTTTCTTACTCCCAACCAACTCAATGGCCAGTCATGTTATGTTTTGTATCTGGAACTTCCACTAATCACCAAACAGAAAGAATTCCTATGATGCTACGCATTTCCGTGTGCGATGCTGAAATTACACGTGTGCAAGGAAAGGAATGTCTTTCTCTCTTATGATTACATTGATTTATTGGAACGATGCAGTTAATGCTATATAAAGCCTACTGAATTGTGGATGACAGTAGATATGGTCAAGAATAGCTCTCCAAGCAAAGACTTGATCAGAGGATGGATGCAAATACTGTCAGTTATGTAAATGCCCAGAGACATTTTACATGGGTAACTGGAATATCTGTATTTTTTCCTCTGAGACAGTACATCTCATAGAACTGTTTTTTCCTATTATGTTTTTGTCCTGAATTCTAAACTTCAGTCCTTAAAGAGTATGCTCTGCTTTTAATAATTTACCCTTCTCCTGGTCATAAGGGTGTTTTGAGGTTTTTTGTATTTTGTGGTGTTCCAACCTCTCTCCCCATTTTTTTTGCCATCTTAGAGTTATGCAGTGACAGCACTTGGTTCAGATTTCAGACCTGTCTGCCTGAGGTGTGGCACTGCTACAAACTTTAAAATCTGTATGGAAAAAAACCCCAACCCTATTGCTTTATGTACTATGATGCAAACATCTTTTTACACATTGCTTTTTAAAGCCTTTGCAGCCAGCTGTGACTGCTGAGTAAAGGATTTAGTGCATTCATCACATTGTGAGAAATAGCCCCTTTAGAGAACACAAGCTTACACAGTTGTGGCCCATGCCAAGAAAGAGCAGCAAGCTGGATGCTGTGCCAGAATGATTATCAAGATCACAAGCATATGAACAATTTAACTGTTGTTTGATATTTTTTTTTAACTTGTTGCTAAGCTTAATGTCTACTTTCAGGAAGTATATTTGCCCTCTTAGAACAATTTGGATAGCTTTTGTGCTAACCTGTTTACTCTCTGTGTGGAATGAGTTTTGCATGTGATAAACCTTATCTGTAGCATTTCCACTTTTCGCTGATCCAGTACCCTCTGTGTGTATGTATAGTCCTTGCTGGCCCAAAGTACATTTATCAATGTTTATGCCTAACTGCAGACCTTTTCATGTTTGTCCCTCTCACAAAATTCATGAGTACTGTAGAATTCCTCTATTACATGAGAGTTGATAAAGAGAAAAGGGTTTACATTTTTATTCTTGCTTTTTAACATTCAACCACTTAAAAATAAAAATTGTTTATTAGTATTTTTCCCTCCTAGTAGTTTAGGACAATGGATTTTCTCCTCTGTCCCTTCATTTAAAAAAAACCAAACAAACCTTACTTCTGTGTGCCTTTACATGTTTATTATTCATATATGTATGCTCTAACTGCACTACTTAAAAAAAGAAAATCTGCTGCAGGTTGTAAAAGAAGAGTTTTGCTGTGAACTTACTGCAGCATTTTTGTTGCAAACTTCTTAGAAGCATGTTCTTCATGGTGATTTGTTAGTCTTAAGAGATTTGATTTAACAAGCTGCATCCTGTCAATGAAGTTGGGTAATTTCCATTGTTGGCCCATGCTGGGAATAGAGAGACTAAACGCACCTGCTCTGCATGACTTAAAGCAAATGTAAGGAAGTTAGTATGAAATCTGTGTGAGAGAGATATGATTCATTCTGTAAGAATGGCCAGCTGGCAATATTTCTTCCTGACTTTGAGAACTGGGGCAAAGCTGCAGCTTTGGTAATTGCTGGCATCTTCATGGGAATTAAAAGTGTAGTAACCTCTTACTAATAATTAATGACTGATTTTTATTATATTTTATTGCTTGGGTGTTTTTTTGTTGTTTTTTTGTTTTTTTTGTGGTTTTTTTGTTTTTGTTTTTTTTTACAGTGATGTGAAAGGATAGAAAATGCTAGGGTATCGGGAAAGATCAGCTCCTTTTTACCAGTGTTTTAAGCAAGTTATTGGTCAGCAGTAGACACTGTGCTCATAAGTTTTGCACAGTGATGTAGGATGTGTTATCTTGCTTTTGGTTATTTGCCACCTTTTTTATCTTCTATTTGCTGCTGGTTTGTGGGAGGGTGTTTTGGTTTTTGTTTTGCATGTGTCAGAAAACTCATAATGGTATGATCTGTGAACAGAGGAAAATAGGAACACTGGTCTTAGCTGGCTGATTTCAGTGAAGATTTGGGGCTGGGAGAAGGAAACCTCTGGCCAGAGAAACAGGTTTTCCCATAGTACCAGTCTGATTTTCATTTTAGCACTTTGGCCTGTAGTTGGAGCTTTAATCTGCAAAGTTGGTATCTTAGCAGCAAGTCCAACTGTGCTAGGCTTAGCAGTGAAATAGTCTCCTTCATTTAAAAGAAACCACATAAAGCAACCACATCCCTTCGCTAGTCTCCTTTTATTTAGAGGAAGTTTAATAATTTGTAGCTGTGTTTGGCACTTGAAAGAGAGCACACTGGGTGGAGATACCTGAAGAAGCCCATGCTGCTGTTGGACACCCACTGGGAAACTCTTTTTGGTAAAGACCTTCGGTATCATCTGGAGAAATCGTTCCCTGTGCACAGTCACAAGTGTTACCTCAAGACTTCAATGTGTTTCTAGAGCTTGATGGGTGGAAGTTGTGAACCAGGAATTTCCTGTCGGCATTCTGCACGATTCCCAGCTTCAGTGAGGAGCCTGCTGAGGAGGAGCTTCTTGTTACCAGAGTCTGGAAAACCACCTTCTGAGAAATCCTTGCTATTACTCAACAACTAATTCTTTTGGTGATGAACAGTTGCAGATTTTCCATTTGGTAGTACTTGGTGAATAAAAGGTTCTCATTAAATAATATCTTCCTCCATTTCATCTGCTCTTCAGCGCAGTGTAATTGTTCAGCTCCTGTGTGTTATGCCCTTGTTCAGCTTCCGATCCCAAGCAATATCTAATCATATTGAAGATGGGCTTCACGCATGTTCTGCAGACAAATATCAATTTCTCTTAGTTTTTTAAATCTCCTACCCTTCCCCCAAGAAGCCCGGGAGGAATATTTGTGCACACCCCGAATTCTGAAAGATTGATCTTCTGACTGTATATTTAAGCTACCTTGCTATACTTCTTGCTACCCAAAGTTACAAATGGTCTCTTGTGCAATTGTGTGTTGCTGTTTCTTCCTGTCACTGTAAAACTTTGCAGTAAGCACAGAGGTGATTTGTAATTTGGTAGCTGAGTAAAATGAACTGAAGTAAAAGTTCATTTACTAAATTGGAAAGAAAGCTGAGCTGTATAATTGTAGCATTTCTCTGTTGTCTGGGCCCACACCGTTGTGTTGTAGAAAACGCGGCAGGGACATTGGGGTGCTGCTTGATACGCGCCCAGGAGCTTCCTGCACTTTTCTGTTGATGTCTAGTGCCAACCTTTGTCTCTTATGAGTCTTGTGCAAGTAGAGGTGAGGTGAAATTATTCCATTGTATGTCTGTGGCTATGAAGAGTTCAAACATAACTGAAGGTAGAGGAGCCTTCATTTAGCTGCGGTTGCTTATCCGCCTCATCTTTCAGTGACCTTCTGCCAAAATCTGCGCGTTTATGAATCTTCACATCTTGAGCCTGTATTCCAGCACTGTTAGATTGTAACGTTTCCATTGTTGCTTTACAGATGTTCAGGCAGTTGCTTACGAAGAGCCGAAGCATTGGTGCTCCATTGTCTACTATGAGCTGAATAATCGTGTTGGGGAGGCGTTCCACGCTTCTTCCACCAGCGTCCTCGTTGATGGCTTCACTGATCCTTCAAACAACAAGAACAGATTTTGCCTGGGGCTACTCTCGAACGTTAACCGCAACTCCACCATTGAGAACACTAGGCGGCATATTGGCAAAGGTGAGTTGCATGGATCTTTGCATCCGTTTTTTGGGTTTGGGGGAGGCAGGGCACGTTTTCCCCTACATGTGACAACCTGGGCCACTTGCCTCAAGAGCAGGCTGGTCTTCCCAAATACATGGGACAAGTGCTTGTGTTGGTAAATACATAATTCTCTGGCCAAGTCTTATAAGCAAAGTATTGTTCTTACCTGGTGTGTAATTACAGGAAGCTTTTACCCTTAATCAATTTTTAATTGCCTGAAGGCTATCATAATCTTAATTAGAATGAGAGCTTAAGGCGGTTTGTCTAATGAAATGTCTGGATTTGTATTGGTCATTGGTGTATATGGAAATGCAAATTATAGTTCTTGGCACCAAATTTTTAGCTAGCCTTAGTTCCAACATAAATTAGCTATCCTAACCTGTATTTAGAGAGACAGCCTGATAAAACAGTTTTTCCAAATGCATTTTTCATAGGCTGGTGATTCTTTCAGTGGAAATTTTGTGCTTCTATGGCTGTG
This sequence comes from Buteo buteo, assembly GCF_964188355.1. Taxonomy (NCBI): domain Eukaryota; kingdom Metazoa; phylum Chordata; class Aves; order Accipitriformes; family Accipitridae; genus Buteo; species Buteo buteo. Next base: position 70,095,863 of record NC_134171.1, on the reverse strand, counting down.
ACAGTGTCCTGCAAAAGAGAATATCTTCTGTTTTACGTGTGACTTAATACAGTCCTCTTTTCTGAGAACTCGCCGATAATGCAAATGACTGGCAAAACTGACATTGCCCCCTGCAAATGGGGCATTCCTGCCAGACACATTTTTTAGGTGTTTACATTATTAGTAAACTCTTAAATTTTCTGAGGCAGTTGAGGGTTCAGCATGCCCAAGCAGTGGGGTGTATGTTGTAAGTGCCAATTAATGAAGTATCTTCTTCCTCCTTAGAGGAGGAAAGAATTGAAACTGAAGAGAACTGTCGGGTCTTCAAGTTGAGCCCTCAGTCTGGAGAGCTTTTCTCTACATGAGGACTTGTGCTGCTCTCAGCAGTACACCACACCTGTGCTGTGCCACTCAAGTCCTAATACTTCATCCTTCTTTTCCTCCCCATCCATCTTACCAAGTATCAGGATATTTATTTAACACCTCATTCATATTCCTGTTAAAAGTAACCCAGCTGCAAGCAGAGTTCTGCTGAAGCACTTAACTGTGTGTGTACTGAAGCAGCGTGTGGAAGAGACAAGGATGCTGTTGGATAAGTAAATGTGTACAACTAATGATTGATTTAGAACTGTTAGTCTTTGAGGAAGGAGGTGTAAATCCCAAACTTGAAGACATAGCCATAAATGTTTTTGCAGATCAGGTGGGAGTGTATATGTACCCATACAGGTACACGCATAGTCGGCAGCAAAATCTTACATGACAGAGCACAGTCAAGGCTTTCTGACTGGAGTTCAGTTTAGTTTTTAAATTCTGTGTGTTTGCTTCTCTGACTCATGACATTGTGGGAAGTGAAAGGTTTAAACAGCAAATAATCATTTTTAAACACAAAAGGCAAATTTTCTTGCTTTCTCAAAGCCTTTGGAATTGAGTCCTACTGACAGCAAATCTCCACAAAGGTTCCCTGTATGTCATAGAATCATAGAATCGTTTAGGTTGGAAAAGACCTTCAAGATCATTGAGTCCAACCATCATCCATGCCCACTAAACCATGTTCTGGAGTACCTTGTCTACACGCTTTTTGAATACCTCCAGGGATGGTGACTCAACTGCTTCCCTGGGCAGCCTATTCCAATGTCTGACAACCCTCTCAGTAAAGAAATTTTTCCTAATATCCAACCTAAATCTCCCTTGCCACAACTTGAGGCCATTTCCTCTCATCCTATCACCAGCCACCTGACAGAAGAGACCAGCACCCACCTCACTACAGCCCCCCTTCAGGTAGTTGTAGAGAGCGATAAGGTCTCCCCTCAGCCTCCTTTTCTTCAGACCAAACAGCCCCAGCTCCCTCAGCTGCTCCTCATGAGACTTATGCTCCAGGCCCCTCACCAACTTGGTTGCCCTTCTCTGGACACGCTCCAGCACCTCAACGTCTTTCCTGTAGTGAGGGGCCCAAAACTGAACACAGGACTCGAGGTGCGGCCTCACCAGTGCCCAGTACAGGGGGACGATCACCTCCCTGCTCCTGCTGGCCACACTGTTTCTGGTACAGGCCAGGATGCCGTTGGCCTTCTTGGCCACCTGGCACACTGCTGGCTCATATTCAGCCGGCTGTTGACCAACACCCCCAGGTCTTTCTCTGCCAGGCAGCTTTCCAGCCACTCTTCCCCAAGCCTGTAGCGCTGCATGGGGTTGCTGTGACCCAAGTGCAGGACCCAGCACTTGGCCTCGTTGAACCTCACACAGCTGGCCTCGGCCCATTGATCCAGCCTGTCCTCTGTAGAGCCTTCCTACCCTCAAGCAGATCGACCCTGCCTCCCAACTTGGTGTCGTCTGCAGACTTGCTGAGGGTGCACTCAATCCCCTCATCCAAATCATTGATAAAGATATTAAACAGAACGGGGCCCAACACCGAGCCCTGGGGAACACCACTAGTGACGCACCACCAACTGGATTTCACCCCATTCACCACAACCCTCTGGGCTCGTCCATCCAGCCAGTTTTTCACCCAGCAAAGAGTACACTTGTCCAAGCCATGAGATGCTGGCTTCTCAAGGAGTATGCCATGAGAGACAGTGTCAAAGGCCTTGCTGAAGTCAAGGTGGATAACATCCACAGCCTTTCCCTCATCCGCTAGGTGGGTCACCTGGTCATAGAAGGAGATCAGGTTGGTCAAGCAGGACCTGCCTTTCGTAAACCCATGCTGACCGGGCCCAATCCCCTGCTTGTCTCGGACTTGCCATGTGAGTGCTCTCAAGATAGACCGTTCCATAATCTTCCCCGGTACCGAGGTCAGGCTGACAGGCCCGTAGTTCCCCAGATCCTCCCTCTGACCTTTCTTGTAAAGGGGCATCACATTGGCAAGCCTACAGTCGTCTGGGACCTCCCCTGTTGACCAGGATCACCGATAGATGATGGAGAGTGGCTTGGCAAGCACCTCCGCCAGTTCCCTCAGTACTCTTGGATGGATCCCATCTGGTCCCATAGATTCGTGAGTGTCCAGATGCCGTAGTAGGTCACTAACTATTTCCTCCTGGATTAAGGGCGGTATATTCTGCTCTTCTGGGGCTGCTTCCATCAGTGGCAGGTGAGGGAGGAGGCAGCAGAAGTGAAAAGGACTATAAAATTGTTGTGTACCCTCATTTGACAGATATATCTGAGAAACACAAGGGCCATTTTCTTTTCCCAGCTTTCTGGAATTAAAGCGAGCTGAAAAAACTCATGCTTCCCAAAACAGCATTCAAGACTTTTGCAGAGAACCCAGCTTGGGGCTGCTTTAGTATCTACAAATTATGCAGTAGGTTTCTGCTCTCTCATCTTGCATTCCCGATTATTGTTTTACATAAATATAATGAGAAAAAGTTCAAGTGGTCAAGCCATCCAATGTACTGCATCAAAACTACTGCAGTGCTTTCTAGTTTATTGTTGTTGAATATACAACACATTAAACCGCAGGAATTGCCAATTTCTGTTATATATACATACATACACACCCTCCTTTCAAATCACCTGCTGATGAAACAGAAAAGTAAAAATCAAGTTTGAAGACAGACAGGTGATGGTCTGATATGCAGTTAATGTTTATCTCTTAAATAGAAACCTATCTCTGTGAAGACAGAGCATGAAAAATAGATCACACAGTGTGAATTCATCTAACCTCCTTATGTCAACCTTCTCCTCCCAGGCGTTCATCTCTATTACGTTGGTGGGGAAGTGTATGCTGAATGTCTTAGTGACAGCAGTATTTTTGTGCAAAGTCGGAACTGCAACTACCATCATGGGTTCCATCCCACCACAGTCTGCAAAATCCCCAGTGGCTGCAGTTTGAAGATTTTCAATAATCAGGAGTTTGCTCAGCTTTTGGCTCAGTCAGTGAACCATGGCTTTGAGACAGTATATGAGCTTACTAAGATGTGCACTCTCCGTATGAGTTTTGTAAAGGTATGTGAAAATTTGCTTGAGATTAAGAAAAAATAATTTATTTTGCTTATAAAATAATGTGGTGATTTTGAATGGTCCACTGCCTCCCTCCATCAGCCTGTTAATAGCTGTTGAGTTTTAAGTATGGAATAATGTTCATTAAGTGTAAGACAGATCTTAATGAAATTAAAATGTCTTTGTGGAAAAAAAATCCATCTGACATGCATAATTTGAAAGCTTGAGGTGCTTGCAGAAGGTGTTTCTTCACATAAGTCTATAGTCACTTGTGAAGTATTTCTATCATGTCTGTTAACTATTCTAATTTCATTGAATTGCTTCCTGTAAATTTTTAGTGTTTCAGTTGAATTCTGGTATTTAATATGTGTATAGATAGTGTGTGTGTATGTAGAATTATTTGCATAATTACTCTGGAATTATGGGGCTTGTCGTCTTAATTTTGTGGGATATGGCAAGATACAGTACAAGTTTTGAAAAGAATTGAGTCAGGAATTACTTAGACTAAAAGTGGAAGAGCCACCAATTCATGATGTAGCATCAGCTTTTGCCCCTTTTTTTTGCCCATTGTTACAGTCCATGCCATCTCCTGGTCTCTCAGAGGCCCAGCTGAACCTCATGCTCCTGTTCCTGGGTGGTATTTTTGGAGAGTTGAGCTGGGACTGCAGCGTAAGTCATTAGAGCGGTTGTGGGAGTGTAGATAGCATAATCCTCTAAATCTGTCTTGACCAGCATATTGACCCAAATTAGAAGCTGCAGTAATTATTTAGAATAATATATGTACCTTTCTATTCTAGGGGGGCATGCAGGGTCCAGATTTGTGATATGGCTGTGAGTGTCAATGCAGGTACTGATATAAAAGGACTGGTCACATATGTGAAAGTAGTTAAATGAGGATGGTAATATGCTGAAGTGCTTCTCTTGATAGGATAGAAACTTTCAGATGTGTTAGGACAGGAGTTGCTAAAATGGAATAGGTTGTTTATAGCTTTGCATCCTATGGAGGTGTATGGCAGTGTTGCCTGAACAGTTGCACAAGACCTTCTGTGTATGAGATGTTGCACTGCACAATGTTTAGAGCTGCTGCCACCTGTGTTGGGAGCTTCGTAATCCCTTCATTACAGGTTAATATAGAGCAGAGCAAACTGTACCTGTGGCTGTCTTAGGGGGCTGATTTGGAGACAAGACTAAATGGTTCACTTACAAAATGATTTTGAATGCTGTTTAAATATCTGCTTATATCTTTGGTAATTACTGTAACTGAATCAGGTATAAACTGAAACAAAACCTATCTTGTCTTAACTTGAGAAATAGCCTGCTGGGGAATGACCATGCCCTCTTTCTCCAAAGAGGAATGTTTCTGATTTATTGCTTGGTTTATTGTGTCCATCCTGCAAATGATGCTTTGGTTCTTGTCAGGCAGATGCCTCACCCCCACTTCCATAATGTCAGTCTATGACCTCGTTTTTTTTATTTGTGGATATGTTTGGCAGCATTTCCCCCCCCAGTTTGTTCTATTTTTGGTTTTGGCAGAGAAGACCTGATTAACCCCCTCCTCAGAGGCTTTATTGGGACATCATGCAGCTGGCAGTGAGGTATGGGGAAATTTTTCACTGCCACAAGTTATGTCTTTAAGAATTTAAAGACTCCCATTCCAAGAGATTAAGAGATCTCAAAATGACACTTTCTCCAAATTTCTTTTTTTTGTTGTTGTTTTGTTGTGGTTTTTTTTTTAACTTCAGATTTGTTTGTTGAAGTGTGGTAATAGTTGGTGCATGAAGGGTATTATGCTACCCTGCTGATAATGACTGTTGAAAGCTAGAGTATTTTGGTAAGAAAGATGATTGAAGTATGCTTTTCATGTATTTGATATTATAAAATAGGGTGATTTCTTTTTTTCTTTCCCCACTTATGATTCTTTTTCTAGGGTTGGGGAGCTGAATATCATCGCCAAGATGTAACGAGCACTCCATGCTGGATAGAGATACATCTTCATGGTCCCCTTCAGTGGCTGGATAAAGTACTTACTCAAATGGGCTCTCCTCATAATCCTATTTCTTCAGTGTCTTAAAAGGTCCCAAGCTTCTGCATTTTGGAAACAATTGAGCCTTGCATGTACTTGAAGGATGTATGAGTCAGACACACACTTCCCCCCCCCTTCCCGCACCCCGAACTGGCAACAGCTGAATAAGAGCCATGAAAATACTTGACTTCTGTGACCAACTCTTGGATTCAGAAAAAAACCCCAAACCAAACAAACCTTTGACATACTGTTGGTATCAAGAATTTTAGTTTACATTGTAACGTACTATTGCAAAGTTGATTTGCAGGGCTTAGTGCAACGGGGACAACCGAGCCAAAACCACAATCTGTCGAACTGAGTTCCCGAAGTATCTTCCTGTAGCTGGCATTCTGAGATTCTCTTTCTTCCTTACGTTCAGCGCTTGCTTTTTTCCCCCCTGTGTCCTCTGGGGCTAAGAGCTGATGGTGAAGTCTGCTTTTTGCAGGCTCTCCGCAGTACATTTTAAAACCATTTGTCTAAGTTGATGATTGCTGTTCTCTTTAAAAGAAAAAAAAAAGTCATAAAGGTTTAATCTCAATAACTGTGTAATAATCTTTGAAATTGTGTCCTGACCATACTGCTGTAAGAATGTTAGGTATGTTTTTTGCTAAATGTATGTACGGTGTATTTGAAAGTTTAGAAATTAATTAGATTTAGACCATAAAGGAATTAGGAATATTTGAATGGGGGGAGGTGGGAGTGGGAAGGGAAAACGACAACTGAAATGTAGAATATATTGTAAACATAGCTTGCTAGTTTAAACTGAGGTCTGAATTTTGCTGTGCATTTCATTTTTATAGTGGCTTTATCTTGTTAATTCTGACTATTTTTGCCTCTTCGTTTTCCCCAAAACCAATTGCGCAGCTAGTTAATTCTTTTACCCATGAAGAGGACAAAATGATTAATTCTTGCAGTTTGAAGGCTGCACCTCTATGTATTTCAAGACAAAATTGTACAGAGTGCTCTTTAACTATTGAGCAGTTTTATACAGTTTATGTAACAGAAGTAGGCTTTTAATTTTGTAAGAGAATCTTGTTTTGCCAAACCTAGTAACTGTTAATTGTTTGGAGGACTTCAAAATCCCTGTATGGGTCTATTTCAAACTTTTAAAAAAATATATATATTTTTAATTCTTATTTTTTTTACTGCTTTGTTTATTTTCTTCTCTTTGATCTTTTATATTCACGTAAGCTGTAGTACTTTAAGTACCTTTATTCCAAAACTAGTGGGTCCTCTTTACTGGAAGTTTTGAATAAAACCTGTTGTTACTGCTTACATTTGATTAAAACTTTGTCTTGTCCACTTCTTGGTAGACTCTTAACAAACCAGATAAAGATACAGTCTTGGAGGAGGAACAACTAGAAATGAAGATACGCTGAGCTTAGACATTTATGATTAGTACAGGTTAGTAACCCTACTAAATTGCCATATATGAGATAAATGAGTACTCTAGAGAAAAAGATTTCCTAACCAGGCAAGATTAGAATGGATGCAGTAATACTGAATTACCCTAGCCACTTAGTTAAATTTCTGTGAGATTTCAACATGCAGTATCTGTATGTGAAGAGATTTTGCTGAGGTTGCACCATCAGCAGGTTCTTGCTGCTCCTTGCCATGTTTGTGGTGAAGAGCCTCCATGCTCCTTTCCCCACACCTCTGCTTTTGCTCTGGGGAGAGGTGAGGGAAGGACTGTCCCTTTGCAGCTGCAAAGTGTCTGTTAGGTGCTGGGATGATGGAGTTTGAGAGACTGGGGATTGACTGGAGGTCCAGTGCCTGTGCCTGGCTGTAACGGACCATGCAGCACTAACAGGAACACGAGGGAAAGCTGAGCAACAGTGATGAATGTGTGTTCAGCCAGATGTATGCATGTGTATGTCACTGTCATGAGTAATAGCCCTTTTTGGAGAATGAGTCAATCCCATCTTCTTCTTTTCCCTCTTAATTCCATTGCTTGTTTAGTATATGTTTTTAAGACTAAACCTTCCCCTGCCAAGGGGAAAAAAAAAATCCATAATGTTCAAGTTCCCTATTTAGGAGAACTTAGTTAGTGACTGTTTTACTTTTTTGTATTTGTAAGTTCCAAGAACAGATTTATTTTTTTTTAAAATTCAGTTTAACATATATTTTTCATAAAGAAGCAATCATAGCACAAATATGAGTCTTAAAAATAAGTAAAATTTAAAGATGACCAAAAAAAGAAAGAATACTGTTTGCTGTTCAGTCACTGTCTCTGTTTTTTCCATCTTCAGCCTCTGCTACATTAACTCCCAGCTGTTCCCAACTAGTTTCCTTCCATTTGTTGGAATGCAGCACTGAGGTAGTGACTTTTTTGTTTTTCTTTAATCAGTGCTGTAACCATCCATCATGCAAGTCTTAAGAGTGTTTCTGTTTGGATGTTTTCATATTTAGATGATATTGTGCAAGTTTTTGTAAACTTTGAAATGGCTTTGCAGTAAGAAAAGACAGTTCGATGTTGTAACTGCATTTGAGTGTTAGTGTCTTGTATGTTTGGGCTGTAATGCCTCTCTGTTTTTCCTAAACAGGGATTAAAATCAGACAATACTAGCTCTGCAGTGTCTCAGAAATTTTCAGTGGTAATACTTCGGCAGGGTACCAGTTTTTTTGTAAGTTTCTTCTATTGTGAATTTTTCTATGCTGTTGATACTGTTGAAGTGCAGTGTACATAATATTTTTTTATCTGTTGTCCAGCTTTTTGTTTGTGGTGAGGAGGCATTAGATGTAAGTAAAAAGTGTACCTTCATGTGATGGCACAGAGCATCCCAGCTGCACTTTATTTAATAAATTCAGTGGATTGGAGTAGCACCTGAGACTAATAGCCAGAAAAATAGGAAGTAGGACAGAAGTTACCATGGAGGAGTCAACTGCTAGTGTGAGGCTCTTGTGAAGATTTTTTTGGAGCATCTTGGAGAAGTTTTCTTACTGATTTGCCCCACTTCAGATAGTTGGAGTCAGAAAGCTGGAAAAGGCACAGGACAAGACAGAAGGAAAAAAGTTTCTTGCTGACCTCTCACAAAACAGAGAATGCCGAGAGCTAGAAACTTGGAGAGAGCCTACAGTGTCAAGTCTGTAACCAGGTGAGTCCCTGCTGCCTATTTGGTTTTATTTCCCCATAGTTTCCTGGGTCTAGTCTTCTGAACAACAGAGTTAAACACAGAAGACACGGCTTCAAGGTGAAAAGCCAGGATGGTCCCTGTTAGGAGGAACTGAAAAGGTATGTGGAGACAAATACTTCCATGGAGCTGAATGTGTTTGAAATCTGTGCTTTGGCTTTTAAGTGCTGGAAAGAAAATAATTCTCCCCAGGTGGAGATGACTTTTTAACCATTTAAGAGTCTCTGGTGAACTTTTAAAAGACTTGATGAAAGCGAAGAGAGATAGTCATGGTTACTTGTGTGGTTTTAGGAAGGTATGGAGAGAAATAATTCATGTTTTAATATACCTTTAATATACCTTGTATCAGAATCATGGACCTGATCTATGCTCACTGACCTGGTATTGCTATCTAGTATGATAACTTCTCTTGCTACTGTAGCTATGTTTTCACAACTGCAGTTGTCTTTTCTAGCCTCAAAGAATGTAGTTCTGTGACTATCATTGTTTGAAGACAATAAATCAACGCAGAGATATCTGAAATCTATGTGGCCCTTTCTTGGAGTGCCTCTCTCCTGGATTTTACCTTTGTCTTGCCACACATCAAACCTTTGATTGACATCTTGGAAGTTAGCTGTGTTTTGATGGTCTCTTTATTAACTGCTGCTGGTTTGTTCTGTTCAGCACACTGTAGCCTCTTATTCTGCTCTTGAGATTCATGATTCATAACTGTGAACTGGCAGTCACCTTTTTGTGGACATGTGCCTAAATATACAACATAACTCTACCATCACCAGTCACGGTAGAGCAATATATTTTTTGCAGGCATCATCTCACAGTTCATTTTCTTCAAATATATTTGTAATTCTGTGTGGGAGAGAAGTGAAAATGGCTCTTATTTTACTCTGTCCCCTTCTGTCCTTGACTTAAACAGCTCAGCGAAGAGAGACACCCTAGTCATGTTATCCTTTTAGGGGAAGTTCTCTCTTCTCTGTTCCCTAAGTCCCCCTCCTATATTCTTGATGACCGACTTTTGTTTTTTGAACTCTTTGCAAATAGCTTTTTGTCTGATTCTTTTCTCATACCTGCTGGATGCTATCTGTTTCAGTCAGACAAAAAACCCTCTATAGTATGCTTGCCAAAGGCAGGTAAAGAATTATGGGTTGCTGTAGGCACTGGAAGCCACCCATAAAGATACACATACTTCACAGGCACCACTTTTTCAACTCTTGCTATCTGAAATCCTTTTTGGAAGAGGAAGGTGAAATGAGACAGGTTCATGTTATTGGATTTCACTTTTGCTTGGGCTTATTGTTTTAAAGGTTTTTACAGTTATTAAGATTCCCTTCCCTCTTCTCTATGGTAGTATGTCACTTGGCTTGCACCTGACTGAAATGACAGAAATTGTCAGCCAGGGTGCTCAGGCTTTGTATTTAGTGGTGTTCCTTGGCTGCTGCCTCCAGCTTCACAAGCAAGCCTTGCACCTGTTCTCATCATCTCTCTCTCCCAACAGGCTCCAGAATAAATAACTCGTGTGGTTTGTAGCATGAAGCTCCTGAACCCTCCACTTGCCTTGGTGACTTGCTCAGGGGGGAAACCTCTCTGGGACCAGGTGGCTCCTATTTCATTCATCCCAGCTGTGGGAGATGATGATCTCTTCAGCTGCAACAGTGATGGCTGACAGGGTACATGGTGAATTGGTTTTCATGAAGCACTTGCAATGGAGAGACAGCCTCCTGATCAAGCCTGTTGCAAACACAAAATTAACTCCAATAAGATTTATAATGTAAGCATCCCCTGGGCTTGATGTGGGTACAAAGACAAGCAGGTCTATTGCAGTGAATGGACAAGATGGGTATAACTTTTACTTGGGTCTGATAAATGCTTTACACTTAAAAATGGCATGTGGATCCTCAGTGTATGTTAAGTTGTCATGTGTGGCCGAAGTCATTGAAAGTAATGTAAAAAAAAACCCCCAAATTTTACAAACAGTCCAAAAGTCTGGAATTTGATTTGGTCATCTTTCAGGAATGTAAGAATTTTTATTCTAAAGGGTGCAGATTCCTAGTTTTCTCTTAGGAATTGGTTTGCAATTTCTCCTTTTCATCCTCCTGCTAAAGTGTGAGTTGAAAAATCTGTCTCATCTCTTCACGATCCTGCCAGCTCATCTGAGACTTTAAATCTGTAAAGCTCAGAAGAGGCTGCTGCAGGTAAATTTTGAAGAAGCGAGCACCTTCACGTGCTTCAGATTCTAGACAGGAATTAGCAGTGATAAAAAACCTGCCACTTACAACTCTGTATTGTAGTAAATGTAAAATGAGCTATAATTGTGTTACAGAGGGGGCTCTGCACATGCCAAACAGGCTCTCCTTGCTCAAAGAGTTTGGCTTAAGTGGATAGGTCACTTGCTTAGACCTGGTGGGAACAGCACAGTTTGCCTTTGTAAAGAATATTCTAATTTTCCTATTGCAGCTTCTTTCTTGCCCCAGTATCCCTGTAACATGTAAAACCATTCTTTTGTATGAAGAAAAATGGCGTGCCTAACTTCCCCTTCCCTTCCCCTTCCTTACATGATGACTTTGAACTTCTTGGTTTTCTGTTCTTTAGATTACTGAGTCAAACTTAGGACATGCAGGAAAATGAGGCTTGATGTGTGTAGTGCTGCAGTAAGACTTTATGTTTTCCCAGAGCACTTGGTTCTTGGCAGGAGAGTCTCATCTCTGAGCCCTTCACTTCTGCCTTCTGTTGATACTTTTGGGATTGGCAATCCTGAGCGTTTTCAGATATGTATGTGGAGACTGGAAGATGGCTGCTGTCCCATCAGATATTTCTTCAAGCTTGTAGACCAGTCTCCTTGAGTCAAAATCACCATAGGCCATAGTGCTGGCAACAGCACTATTTAAAAACCGGATCCAAGCGTGCCTTCGTTTTGAACATGACTCGGGCAACGGTTTGACTACAAACAAACTTTACAAACCTCTCAAACACAGCTTGATCCCTGTGTCTGTTGGACTGGGTCCATGCTGTTTTCTAAAGCAGTACAGAAAGAAGCTACCTTGATCTGCATGCTCTGATGACTTAGGGTTCCAGGAGCTGGATTTTTATCTTGTGCCAGGAGAGTAGCTTTGTAAATACTCTTTCATGGGGTAGCTTTTAATTTGAGTGTGGGGTTTCTTTGTACCCCTATTGGTAACGATTGATTTGGCGCTAATTCAGAACACGTTCTGGTCATTGTGGCCAGTCTGTTTTCTGACTCACTGTATTGCTTTTGGTCTTTCAGGAATCAGGTCATTGCCTTAAGTGTTCCTGTGGTTTCCCCAAGTCACAGGAGCAAAATTGATCAGATACAGCAATAGGGCTTAGTTTGAATTTGATGAGCTTACATTGATAGAAAGCAGCTATTTGCATTCTTATAAACAAAATACTAAAACATTAAACTTCCTAGAAATCACAGAATTGTCTAAGTTGGAAAAGACCTTTAAGGTCATTGAGTCCAACTGTCAACCATGCCCACTAAACCAGGTCCTGAAGTGCCTTGTCTACATGCTTTTTTAATACCTTCAGGGATGGTGACTCAACCACTTCCCTGGGCAGCCTATTCCAATGTCTGACAACCCTTTCAGTAAAGAAATTTTTCCTAATATCCAATCTCATTGATCATCTTCAAAACGGTTCCTAGAAAAGCACTGGGATGTCTTAATGTTGGCATGGGCACGTGGCAATTTAAGCAGTTACCTTGAGGTGGGAACCTCAAGTTTGAGGAGCCTGATTCAGCAGAGCATACTTTCAGTAAGAGCCTGTTCTGGCTCATGGGATCTATTAGCACCATACAAGCCCCAGATTAATCCGTATTGTGAGTAAGCAGCAGAAGCAAAACGAAAAAGGTGTGCATGCAGTGGTAAGGGAGGGTTCACTGAACTTGGTGAATTTTTAATTTTTATTTTGTTTTATTTTGGTTTTTTTACAGGCTGGGCTGTTAGGGTTAGGCCTACACAACAGCAATTGATTTCCTGATCTTCTTTCAGAGATAGATTTAGTGTAGTGGCCTCTGACATTTTCCCCACAACACCTTCCCCACTTCAGTTGGACAAGGGTATGTTGTTGCTTTTGTGATAAGCAAAACTGATTAGGGAGATGAAGAAAACTGAAAGCTGTTCTTAGTCTAATTTCCCTCCCTTCTCTGTCCCAGTCACCCTAAGAAACAAACTCAAGCTGGTGACTGCTTTGTCAGGGAGGAGCAAGAGGAGCAACAGTGGTGACACTGATGTAGCTGGGGAGTCAGTGGAGAGCCGGTCCAGGAAGAGTGGCAGCAGCTGTGGGTGGATGGCTGGGGTACATCTGTGCTGTTACATGGAACAATCCCAGACATGTTGGTTAGACCTGGAACTTCACAGCTGAACACGCATGGAGGCTGTCTTGCATGTGAACATCGCGTTGGACTAGAGTGGGGGGAAAGGATCGCCTGATCATGGTGCGAGTGATCTCGTTGTGTGTGGTTATTTTCAGTGTTGTTTCAGAGTTGTCTGGGTGCTCTTGCACTTTTTTTCCTTCAATAATAAGGTGGATGAAAGCATATGCAGAGTATGTGGCCTTCCCTTTGTTTTTCTCCATGTTCTGGTCACCCCTTCTGTTCTATAAAACATAACTGTGTCTCCTTGCACTGGAAATCACCATGGCCTCACACAGGTGGTGTATACAAGAAACCCAGTCAAAATTCATTATTTCTACAACTGTTTATGGCATGCCTGAAAAATGTGACATGCCTGTCACATAAACAGGAAATGGCCCTTGTAGAGGACTGAGCATGGCTGAAAGCCTAATCCAAATAACAGTTAGTCATCTCCATATGGTAACCTTTCAGTGCAACGCAAGTTTGGAAAACATGGTTGTAACTGGCTTCCACATGCTGGATGAATGCATAGATACCAGATGTTGCCTTACACATTTAAGTCTTTTTCTAAAATCGATCCAAGGCACAAATATTTTACATACAGCAGTTGTGGGTGAAAGCCTGCGTGAAGGTTATTATTTACATAGGAGCTGGGGTGGACCTGCAGCACTAGAAGCAAGGTTGGGGTTTTTGTGATCATCTAAAGTTTTCTAATGACAGTAAGTAGTAAAAACCAGAGAGGTAGCATACATTATTAAACATGGAAGTTGTCAGAGATGGAATACAACCTACTTTTAAGTGCTGGCTAGTATGTCAGTAAAAGCTGGCTTAATTTCCTCAAAAAGAATACTATGTAATGTAACAATAGACTGATTATATCCTCTTTAGGCATATATATAATAATTAGGCACTCTCAATTTCCATGTTTTCACATGTATAATCTATGGATTATCTTCTGTTTCTGGTTTTGGTTTTTCAAAAGCAGAACCAGAACCCTCTTCATGAAGTTCCTACCTCTCATTCCTTGCAGCCTGCTCACTTTTTCCAAAACCTTTCTTAGCTCTTACAGAGGTTTTTTAGAGCATAGTAAAAGGGCCGGTTAATGAAAGAAAGTAGAGAACAAGTTAATGTGGTACCATAAGAAGTTATTTAGTGTATACCTGGAAAAACAAACAGTTGTGTTTGGGTTTTTTTTGTTGGTTTTTTTTTTTTGTTTTGCTTTGTTTCCAAGTATCCTGTTTATTGTTTGTGGATTGCTGGGAGTGTAACTTTCAGACTGCAAGTCTGACTTGATTAACCTGGCATTGCTGGTTCACTACTAAAGTAGAAATTCTGTGATTGGAATTAAATTTTTAATTCTCTTTCTTTAGAGAAGGCAAATTCTTTAAGACCCTATTTTTGAGGCACAGGTAAGAATAGAAAATAGGGATTTTGCTCAATGTAGGTTTGTTGTGCATGGCAGTTGTACCCTTTAGTTGCTTTTCAAAGGAGTGCAGCTCTGAGGATAACAGCCAAACAAACGGGTCTGTGATGTTTGTAGGAGCTGACTTTGCTTGTTTCTGTTCTCTAGCAGCATCTGTTGTGAGCTGTGTATGCGTTTTCTCTGACTATCAAAATAGTAGAGTACCTGAAATTACTGTACCTGAAAAATGGAGCTTGGTCCCATTTTTATAGGACATGGTAACTACTAACTGACACAGCAGTTGCACAAGGCCCAGGTCTTCATGTGGTCCTGTAGTTGTTTTGCTCTGTAGGTGCTTATACTCTTTAGAAATACCGTAGCACCTCTCAAAGTGATAATGAACTAAGTGTTGAGAAACTAAAGTTGAGAGACTGTGGTGTCTGACAAAAATGAAACATGCATAGTGTGTAGAATCAAACCCAGGTGAGGTTGGAAGTAATGTTAATGTGGTACAATGATTTGGAAATACACAATGTTAGTGATAGGACCAAGCTTGGGGTGCATCACTTTATTTATTTTGTCTCATCAAATGTGCTTAAGTGATGCTCTCTTGTGGGTTTGGGGATTTTTTGTGTTTGTTTTTTGTTGTTTTGGTTTGGTTTTTTTCCTGGAAGGGTTGATGAAAAGAGGTGAGAAATTATAGTCCTGATATTTTGGGAGGGGGAGTACAGGGATCTGCTTCAGTTCCTTCCCTGCCACCTCCCTCAAACAAATTCTGCCTCTGTAGGTCTTAGGGGGAGGAAAGGAAAAAATCTGGAGGGACTTGCTCCATGTAGTTTCCTGCTGGCTAAAGCTGGCCCAGCAAAAGGGGGAGATCTCACAGTGGAACGGATACTGTGTTCTTCAGAGGAAGTATGAATTTCAGCTTCTAAAAAGATCAGTCTAAAAGCCTGAGGGCTATGAAGGAGGGAAAATACTTTAAAAAAAAACAAAGCAACACTTTGGGTGCATAAAGGTTTGAGAGAAATTCTTTTAGGAATGCTGCATCTGAAGCGTATTTGAGCCTCATACATGTTATACATATACAGAAGTACAGTAAATCCCAGTCAGGTGATGGGCTGGCTGCATCATGCATGCTTTCAGGTGGTATATGGTATGGACAGAAGGACTTTGTGTAGAGATTAAGTAAAATTCAAATGGAAGGTATTTTGCAGTCTCCCTGTGTACCTTGTTCCAGTTCTTAATTGCCTTTGTAGTTTCTTCTATGATTTGGTTTAAATTTGCCTTTCTACAAATGAAACTGATTACTTCCTAGCTTGCTTTTGATGGTGATGCAGCAAATCCATCGCTGTCACCTTCATAACACCTTATGTCTGGAAGAAAGGTATGTTCCCACTCCTTCCCCTATTTTTCTAGTGCTTGGTGAAGTTTTCCTTTGGGTTCCAGTTTGCTTACATCTCTTCTAGTAAGGTGCCTGAAACTGAGTGCTGTTGTCTACTTGAGGCCTCACCAATAGTTCTAAGCTATGGAGTGGAGAGCTGAGTAAAGGAAAACGATGACTTCATTTCTTTCTTGTAACGCTTCTCTCAGTACATCTCAGAATTGCATTTTGCAACAGCATTTCTAGTCTGTGGTTTCTAAGCCTTTTTAGTAGGATGAGTGTCTAGTGAAATGGTTTTGGTTTATAGTTATGTATGTATTTATTTTATACTAAATGTTGTCTCTTGTGCTTGCCTGTAGTGATTGTCACCCCACTAGAAATAGAACAGGGTTCCATCATGTTTTCTTGGGAATCCTGATGCATTCATCATCTCGTGATGCTTTCATAAGGCTCTTGTAAGAATGAGCAACAAGGGGAGGAAAAAGTTGGCCTAATTCCAGGACTCATGCATGGAAGATTGAGCCAAAATCTTAAATTTTGTATCACCTGGAAACTGATCATGGGGAATGTCCAGATTAATCCTCAGAAAAGGTCAATTAAGCCTAATTGGCAAAGATAGTTCCCTTGGATGAAACTTTTTTTGTTCTTGCCTTTTCTTTTTTTACTCTCTTTGATACCTTTTGAAACTAAAACTCTTAGAAAAAAAGGGTTGGGGTTTTTCTTGTAAGTATTTACTGTTCTTTCTTAAGTAAGTGTTGAAATATTTATCCAACAAGTGTCTGAGAGTCACTGGTTAAAAAGGGCGGGGGGAGCGGGGAGGATCCTTCAACAGTTGCATTAAAGTGAAGGGAGGCAAAATTTTTTTTCTTCCTCTCTTATTTCAGTGGAAAAAATGCACGTGCTGTCACCTTTTTCATAGATCATAGCTAACAAAAAGAGTTTTCTTTTACAGGTCAGACTTTAAAATGTGGTCTTTGTTATTTAGAATGTATGAATTAAGAAAATATGTGGTTAGATAACTAGCATTAGGTCTGTACTTGTAGTCTTCTTCCAGAAAGGCCAGCCATAAACTTTTCAGAAAATAACCTTCACTAAAATACATGCTGCCCTGTTGTATGAGCTTCTGAGACACTGCAGTCATCATTAAGTAATCTAGGAGTGTTTGTGTGCATGGTGGGAGAATCAAGTGAGGAAACTGCCTGTCAGAGCTCACTATACTCACTGTATTGCTATTGGTTTTTATGAAAAGTTTTGTTCTAAAATACAATGGTAAATAAATATGATTTAAAATTAATTTAAAAGATCAGAGGAATGGATTTGTGATGTATAAATGAGGGTTTTTTTTGTTTGTGTTGGTTTTCTGTCGTTGTTGGTTTTGTTTTTCCCTTTCCCTCCAGATACAGTTCTGCTCTGCTTGCTAATGAACATCAGATCAAGGTTGTACATGTTTAGTTGGAAGTCTTTGAAGATTCTGGTCAGTGGCCTCTGTCTCTGCTCTTCACTGAAGAGATTGGGGATTTTCTATTTTATGGTTAAGGAGCTTTTTCTACCACCTGCCTTGGCATTTAATACTATGTTAACAAAACCAAACCAGATTTAACTGTTTAAACATGCAGTTATCTTTGTGGTCTGCCCTGTTGATTTTACCTAGATTACTGGAATGACCATGTCCTGTAGAACAAGGACTTTGACTAGTGAATTTTAGCAGGTTTCTCTAGCATCTCTGATCTGAAGTTGATAAAACACATGCCACACAGGTTTCTAGGAAAAAAACATGGACAATTTCTGATGTTAAAAGTAAGTAGAAATTTGGGGAGGGGAAGAAGGGAGAAAAGGTTTGTGGTTGTTTCGGTTTTTTGGGTTTTTTTTTGGGGGGGGGGGGTGATGGTGTTTGGGTTTGGTTGGTTTTTTTTGTTTGTTTGTTCGTTTTTTCAATTAACTGTAGCAAAGACCAGAAAGGTGAGAAATTAAGAAGGCCAGCTTTCCTTCTACTTGCATTGACTCCTAGAGCCCTTGAGGTACTGAGAGGGATAACTTTGTAGCTGAAAAAATAGCTTGCTATTTAATAGGGGTAAATGTGTAAATGTGATATCTGACACTGCAACAAGAATAAACAACTGTGTGAATATAGGGACTAGATAGGAAAGAGCATCCTTAGTAGTTCTAGTTGACCGATTTGCCTTGTACTCACATTTTTGCAACAAACCTGGAGGTCTTGAAACATGCTTAGAAAGCTACTCTGAGGAGGAAGGGTTCAGTATCTTTTCTCTACTTCATGGGGAATAGGACAAGAAATAGCAGGCTTAAATTGCAGAGAATAAAATTTAGTTTAATACTAGGGACACGGGGGAGAAATTCCTATCAGTAAAGATAGTAAAATATTTTAACAAGTTATCTGGATAGGTTTTGGAGAATTGGTCATTGGAGATTGTTAATGACAGGTTAGAAAAATGCATATTTGGAATAGCACAGGTGTCCTTGATGCTTTCTTGGATGCTTTCCTGCTCTGTGCTGTGACTGAGTGTTTAGGGTTTGGTCTGAACATTTAAGAACTGAATTCTGTCACAGATGCTGATGTTGAGGATCCCTTTGTCACTTATAGGCATATTTTCATGCCTATTGAGACATACTGATTTAATATAAAACAGGCAAGAATATTTTCCCCCTCTTCTCCTTGTTCCATATGCCTATGTAGTTAAAGTGAAGATGAGTTACAGCTAAAAAATTTAGTGATTTGCAAAGCTATCCTAGTGACAAACCTCACTTTCTGCTGGAGAGCGTGTTCTGCTAATAGTATTTAACCTTCATTGGGAACGGCTGGAGTATGAATGCCTCATACGAGACCATCTGGAAAAGAGGTTTTTCTGAAGCTTATCAATATTCCTAACAGGAACCTGCCCAGAGTCTTTACTCTCAGAGCAGCAAGACTGGAGAAGCAGTGACAGCTGTAATGGCAGGGCACTAATGACTTTGGAGAAATGTTACTTTTGTAATTGTAAATGATATAAACAGTGTCATTAAAACAGATTGTTGATGCCATTTTTATTCTTGTCATAGGCTTAGTTATAAGAATGGATTCACTCTAAGGAGATGACATCAGAATTTTTGTGCTTTCAGCAATTAGATGGACAGATCATGAGTCTTTAACTCATGAAATGCTGTTTTTCCAGAACACCAGCTAAAGTAAGTGAGGATTTGAATGACTGCTTACTTTTCCTTTAGTTGAACAGTAGCACAGAGGAGGTGAAATGTCATTGATATGATTCTGAAATGTGGCATAAGAGCGGAGAGCTCTGAATTGAGCTCTGATTTTCTTGTTTGTTTGTCTTGGTTGGTTTGGGTTTTGGTTTTGTGGTTTGGTTTTTTTTTTTTGTTAAAGATGTTGCTCTTTAACAGAGCAAAAGATCTTTATAGCCTAGTGTTTGGTATAAAATACGATAAGCTTTTTTGAAGACAGAATCAAGATCCCTTCCAGAAACTTCTCATTCCCCAAGTAACTCTGCTGCTCTAATCCTTTGAGTCTCCACTCATTCTTTTTTAGAATAAGTAGGTAGAAAGAGTCACCAGCAGAAAGGGGTGGTGGTAGGGAAGAGACACTTCAACAAAGCAGGCCTTCTTGAATACTTTTAATGCAACACTACCAATTTTTGCTTATCATCATTTTAGGTCATTTTTAAGATGTAATGGACATGTAAGGCCTTCTGTCAGACCTCCGCTATTGGTGACTGACATCCTCTTTGAAGTACTCAGCATCTGTTTATCATGTTCTAATATCAGTCTTGTTACATGAGAAGGAAATAGCACTGAGAATATATTCTGGAACAAGTGGCAAATGAAGACAAGGAATGGGTGTGTGTGTGTGTGTGTGTATATATATATATATAACACAACCTTGTATTTCGGTGTTCCTCTGTTCATTTTTTAATGTTTCATCCGTTGACTATTTGAATAGTCTGCCTCCAGCTGAGCAGAGAGTTGAGAGTTGGGGCACTCCTGGAAATTGGTGTAGCTGCTGGCAGAAGGTCTGAGCCCAGGCCAGATAAGGGAGACATAGATAGATACAAAACTAGAAAATTTGGAAAGAACTGGGTACAGCTTTTGGCATCTGACTGCTGGCGTTTCTTTCCACAGCACTGTGAGAAAGGCCATCTACTGTGGCTGATAGATTACCTTTAATCAAATAAGCAGCCATTTGTTTACTGCTGAGAAGCTGTAATAGAATAGTTGATCAGAAAGAAAAACCTCAGTCTTTCAGTCTGTCTCCTTCTCTACTAAAATTGCAAAACATCAAATAAATACAGTTTAATCTGGTCTGAAAAGAATGAAGGATGCTGACGACTCTCAGTCATCTGAGGTGAATACTGCATATTTCTCTTCATTAGTCCTTTAACATTGATTTATGCAAAAAGGCAACTCTTCATACATTTCATATGAAGTTTTCAGTTTGTTTCCCATACTGATACTCTGAATAGGGTGTCTTAACACAGAAAGAGAACGACTGGTTAAAATTTATGCTTTGTATTTTGTTTCTGGTTTAGGTGGGAAATAAAATGATATTTTTATGTAAGCCCTATGTTACACAGAGATCCCTGGCTTACTGCAGTGACCACAGAGAGGGCAACAGCAAAATTCTGCTGAAAAGTCAGAAACTCGCTGTAAAGGACTCCTAAATAGGGTTACAGCCACTTGCTGCTAGTCTTCTGTGAGTAACCAAAAAAAACCCCCAAAACCAAGATGGAATTCATGCTGGCAGAGGTGTGACTTTTTTATTTTATGTTCTGAAGGCTACTGAATGCACTCTGGGTAAATGTTCAATGTGTTTAAGTTCCTCAGGTTGTTAAAAGTCTGCCATGGCCGAACAGGGTAGATTTACGATTGTGTTGATGAAGCAATACTGAATTCCTCTCTGTCCAGAATACATCCGAGCTGTGTGACAAAAATACATAGCGCTAGCTTCCCCTTCTGGCCAAAAGGAGTAAGTGATCCTGAAGGCGAGAGTCACACGAATTATCTTTCAATTTTATTTCTGTGTGCTAAAGCTAAAACACTAGTTTCTGGAGAACAAATAAATGCTTAATTGCTACTGCTGGCGGGGGATGAAGACGTCCTGGTGGAACATCTTTGCTTCTTGCAACATAATATAATGATGTATTGAGATGGGGTTGCTGTTGGAACATAGAATTCTTTTCTAAACGTAGGTCTAATTTGGAAAGCAATTAGATAAAAATAACTTCTGGACAGAAAGATTCCCAATGTCTCTTCTAGACCCCTATTAGCTGGTGCTAGAAATAAATATTTTACTGATTTTCATATTCTGTGTGCTAATTTTCCACATGCAGATGCATCAGTTACAATCATAACTTTTTTGTTTGGAATTTTTTTTACTTGCCTTTTTGTCTTATTTAAATATTCTTCTTTCATTTTAATTCTATGGCACAATATTTTGTAGCATTAGCGTAAGTTTTGTAAATGTAGGGTATACTACCATAAAGGTGTTTATTTTGTGGTATAAAGCAACAATACACCGTATGGTCCAACATGTTTTTTAACAAGGCTTTTCTAAGTTAGTTTGCCAGCCTTTTACAATGTTGTGTTACTACGTTTCTGGATGGGCTGTTCATATAACATTGAATCTTAGCGGAATCTTTCTTTGTCCTTTTTCATTCCCATCTGCTACAGCTGCCTGGAAAAATGGGACATTTCAATCACTAATCAATTTTGCGTTATAAGACCACCAAAGTCTTGCTTTTGTGGGCATGTTCGAGAGTAAGCATGCAAACACAACATTTATGCACGTACATACATACGAGAGAAACAAAAGCTTCCTGCGTGATAAATGATAGCCTCATGTTTAAGATGCTTAGGTGGACTGCAGGAAACAGGCTTCCCTGTTCATACCATGGGTTTGGTCCGAATTGGAAACACTTAGGTTTTCCTATATCTCAAATCTGATAACCGGGATTCAAGATTATCATGGGCTTGGTCTTCCTCTTCATCTTGGCTGTAAGTGTCATCCTGGAACTGAAAATGTGGCTTGATATGTTTTGCTACAACATTATGTTCCTATGGACAGTTCTACCCACTATCTCATTTCCGCCAATTGTGGTTTTCACCTGCTTGTGAAGCACTCAGCATAGGGATGTTAAGACAAAGACCTCTGAGCACCAATGCTGTTGGAGATGCAGGGAAAAGCACTTAAGTGCATAAAAGATGATGTCTTTACTCTTAATGTTCAAGTTGCCTACAATGTAAACCGAGTTACGCATTCATCATTAATTCCTTGCCCCAATGTATGCTTCACTTTGTGAACTAAGGTATTCGTTTTTTGGTGTATAAGATTGTGCTAATTTCAAACCAACCTAATAACTCTTTAGTGCACTGGGATGGGGGGAAGGAGGATTGTATTTAGTCATTTGAAAGTGTCAGTCCTCCACTTCCTGTCTTTGTCAGCTCCTACAGAATTTAAAAATTGCAGCCAATCAAGCCTTTCCTTAAAAAGTAGCTGGGAATGAGGGTACCTTGTCAAAGTCTGGTGTCAGATTGTATTATACTTCTTACGTTTACTAATATGCTTGCTATGGTTTCATTGCTGTATTGAAAATAATCAGGAGGAGGCAATTAATGATTTCCTCTTCAGCTGTGCAGTGATGAACTACATGAGAAATATTTTACTATCATGAGTCATTGGTGGCCATGGAGAAAAACATACTCTTTAAGCCACGCTTTTAAATACTTTCTTAATTGAAAGAAAAAAATTAGTATTTTACTGGCAAGTGACTTGCCCTTCCAGGTTTATAATTCTAACAACGAATCAGTCTTGGAGAACATTATTTAACTTGCTTTTACAACCAGTAGTCTATATGAATAATGTTTGGGGTTTTTTTCCCATATAGTAATTTTATTTTTATTTTCTAAGAAACGTGAACATTTTACAGAAAAGACAATTACTTTTATAAGAAAATATTTTATCTGTCCCCTTTATATGTCATTTTATATCAGGCAGTTCATCATGAACAATTAAAAAACTTGTGCATAAGCAGTAGAAAACCTTTCTGTAATGGTTATGTCATTTCTCACTAATGTGCAATCATAGCTCAGTTCGTATCGACAAGAGAATGTTGAAGTCACTGCTGTAAGGTTTTGTGAAGAAACTTCAGCTCCCTTGTTTATAAAAACATTACACAAATATAAACCATAGTTGTGCAAGATGAATTTTTCCTCCTTTTTCTTCAGATACTCTCTTGTAGGTCTTAGCCAAAGCTCAAAGAGCAAATTTCTTTTCCCAGGTTCTCAGACAGCTCTAACAGCTCTGACAATCTTACGGCTCCTTTACCAGCACAAGTACAGTGACTCTGCTCAGCTGTTGGAATCGTCCCCTCTTTGTAGGATGCTGAACATGGAAAGCTGCGGTAAGGCTTTTGTCTCCAGACCTAGCCAGGGAGCTGATTTGCTGCTCTGTCCTGGCCTTTGTAGTAAAACCTTTGAATGCCCATATGCAGCAAACACCTGTTTGTGTAGCTGTTAATGAGCCTTTGGGGAGATTTGCTGCTTTTGTGCTGCTTCCTTGCCTGAGTCACAAATGCAAAACCTGAGACCTGGACTCATGTTGCATTTAAACAGGCAAACTTTCAGCTGTGATTATACTTGCTATTGTTTTTATTTCAGGTGTCCAATTATCTTTTAAGATGAGGCAGAAGAATATTTAGTCTAAAGTGCTCAGACTGTTCTTTTTAAAAGGCTAGTGCTCTTTCCTGAAAATAAGGCTGTAAGCAGCAGTTACCTTGCTTAGTGTTGTGCTGCAAAGAGCAGACTGGTTCAGTCTTCTCTGCTTGTGTGAAAACTGAAATGAATTGAGTGGTGTCCTCTGAAATAAAGGACAAATGGTCATTCAGTCACCCCTATAGTTTCAGTTTGTACTGTGGCAGGGACTGTAGTTATTCTGTAACTTGTCTAGACCTGATATGCGGGTAGGATTTAACGCTCACCACAAATTGCCACTTGTTTGTTGCTCCAGTCAGCTGTTGTAGGTTGCAGTGGAGCAGACCCCTCATTTCTGTTGTGCATTGGGAAGCAATAGGTCTGGTTCATAGCCACAAAAGGGGAAGTGCTGTGATGCTGGTTCCTGGGCGTTGGAGGACAGGTAGGTAGTGTTTGCAGGATGGACCCTGATAGAGTTTTGATGCTGAACTTCGATCTGTGTTATGTCAGCCAAGATTTCTAATGCAGTTTAAGGTATATCTGGTTTTTTTTCTTGGACTGCTTGTAATAGCAATAAAACCACTAGTCTAGTTGCAATCATAGTAGCCAAGAACATGCATTTGCAAGTGAGCAGGGTGGACTATTACATGCAGAAAGGAGAAATATTAGAGGAAGACAGAGTGTGAAGACAACCAGGTGCTACACTGCAAGTGCAATGTGAGTACTCAGCGTAGGAATTGCCACTGAATTTGTATTCCTGAATGAGAAGTTCATTTTGCAATAAGGCATAGTGGTGAAAGGGATTTGGGAGCATGGCAGAGCCTTCTTAAACACCCTTCCCATCCTCACAGGGGGAGGAAGAACTGATGAAATAAAATTTCATCTCTAAGAAATCATAATTTCTTCTTGTATGTGATGAGAATTTCATAATTCTGTAACCATAACCAGCAGTGACTGTAGGCATGCCAGATCTTTTAATGTACAGCGGGAGGGTCCAACAGAGTTCCTAACACAAGTACATCTTTATATGTTAAGGGAAAAGCTGGTGAGTTTCAAGCTGATGCTGTTTATTTAATTTCATCAATTATTTGTCCTGTTGCAATTTCATTTAGATCATAGAGATTGTTAGTTTTGTATTTGCCTTTGCAGCACATTGCTTATAGTTATGTCTATGAACATATTAAATGTCATCGTTGTGATAATAATGTGCACAAAGATTACTTTGGGACTTCTTAAAGAGGGGGTGAACAGACCAGGGAAATTAGAGTGCTGCCTGAGAAAGGAAGAACGAATGAATCCAACTAAAACTGCAAGGGGAAGCCAGTTAGACGGAATGTAAATTTGCATCGTGGAATTTGGCAAAGATGCTAATGGTAATACAGTTTCTGCTGTGAGAAGTTACAGAAGGCTCTTTTTCTATTCTTTGATAATGATTGGGATTCAGTTGCATGTTTTGTCTGAAGATTTGTGCCTCCCTACACCCTTATTCCATGGCACAATACTTTATAACACTTTACAGGGTGTTTGATTTAGTATTGGCTCAGAAGGAAGACTCCCATTTCATGAGTAACCAGCAGTACCGTTTTCTTTAACATCTGGGCTAGATTTGCAGCAAGGAGGTTAGAACAGATAATTTTCCTTAAGTATTGGACAAGTTTGCAGACTGTGATGGAATAACTATGGGATGCACACTTTTATTCTTCTGACACCCCTGGGGAAAAGAAGCAGAGAGAACACAAAAAGGAAGATGACTTAAATTTGGAATTAAAAAAAACCCACAAACACACCCCCCTCAAAAAAAAAAAATTTTTTTTTTTAAGAAAAGAGAGAGAAACAGCGAGGCTGATGTGGAAAGCTACTGAACTACCCTCCTGAATACCTCAGCTAGGATGTTAAGTGAATTAATAATGACCGGGTAAAGGAACACATGAACCAAGAGAACTGCCTATGTTGGAGATAAGAAAGCACAAAAACAGTGAGTCTGACCAAAATTCATTGATCTGTGTGTAATAAAGACCAAAAAATACATGTTTGGTCACATATGTTAAAAGACGATAGGGGAAACATAAGAGCACTGTATAATATGACAGAATGTAGATTAAGGAGACTCTAGATACGGTCCAGCTTCTAAGGAAGTATTTTGCCTATTTTGGATGAGGTTAGAGTAACATAGAGGTGGCAGAAGAGCACACAGTTTTAGGAGCCCTGTGTAATCTCTATTCCAGAATATTGAAAGAAGAGGTGCATATAATTGACAATGCAATAGGAAATCTACCTGTCATATCTGACCTTTGGGGACTATAGTCTCTGACTGGAGAAAAGCAATCTTGCTGAATAACGGAGTTGAGAGGAAAGGGGAAAAAAAGAGGTGACTTGAGCAATTTGGATTTCCACACCTCATCAGTGTGCAAGGTCTTTAAAACGGTTCTTGTGGGAAGACTACTCCAAAACACATACATGCTTGTTCATGGTCATATCAGATTGGCAGTGCAACTGATGAACTGTGTAAAATAGCAGAAGTTTTGTTCTTTACTGCTGAATGCACAATTTAATCTCATTCCTATTATTCTAGTCCACAAGATTGTCATAGACAGAGAACTGAACAATCCACTCTCCTCTTCAGTGTTGACAAAACATGCAATTTTGTGTACCCATTCATCTAGTTCTTGCAACAAGGTCAATGATAAAAGTATTCATGATGAATGCAGACAAAGTGGAATAAAACACAGGATCAATCATCTGTGATGAAACCATAGCAGAATGGCTTTTTTGTTGTTGCCGCCGTTACTAAAATAACAGTGGGTATGTGCTACCTGGGTTTAAGCACAGCCCTTGAAACAGAGCCTTAGAAAACTTCCGGAAGAGATGGTAGTGATACATGCTAACTCTGATGAATAAAGAACTGGTTAAATAGAAAGACCACACAAGGCTATTTTGAAATGGGAATTCTTGTCTCTTTCTGCTGTGGTTTCATCACACGCTGATGGGGACATGAAATTGCATGTTTTATCAACTCTGAAGAGTGGATTGTTCAGTTCTCTGTCTATGATAATCTTGTGGGCCGGAATAATAGAAATGAGATTAAATCGTGCATTCGGCAGTTAAGAACAAAACTTTTGTTATTTTACATAGTCAATCAGCTGCACTGGGACCAAGTCTAACGCATTCTAGAACAGTGCTAGGGTGATGGTACGGCACTAGTAGTGCCTCGGCCCGCGCATTGTGCCAGTTTCTGTTTATTGGAAATAAATGCATGTACGTTAGCAAGAAGCAGTGCACAAAAGGGAGGGTAAGATGACTAGAGAAATAGTAACAGTTGAAAAAAAAACCCCATTCTGTGAGAGCAAATTTTAAAAATCACGTTTAACTTTGCAAAATGAGAAGAAATACAATTTAATAAACACGTTTGGGGGTTTAAGCCTTTCTTCTCCCTTCCTGCTGTCTGAAACGAACTCGGGGAATAGTAAGTGGTCGTGCACAAATTCAAAGTGACATTTTTGAGATTTCGGACCAGGAGCGAAATGAGGGTTTGCAGCGCCCTTCCTCACAAGGAAGGGCAGGGCCAGCAAACGGTTATTGCATCAACGCGGAAGCTTGTGTTCTCATGAAATGACCAGAAATGAGCATATCGCGCGCCTATCGTGAGCCTATCGACTCAGCTAGCCAACCCCCGCCCAGCCCCGATTGTGCGGGACGCCGCCGGCAACGGCCACGCCCTCCGCCCAGGCCCCTCCCCCTGTGGGGTGGTGGTGGGCGGTGCCGGGCGGCGCATGCGCGGCGCAGGCCTCCGGCTGGGCGGCGGGGTGGGCCCTGCGCCCCGTGGCCGGACGCGGGTTCCGGCTCAGCGTGAGGGCGTCACTTCCGGGAGGCGGGGGAGGGCAGGCCGTTCCTCACCAGCACCACACGCCGGGTTGAGGAGGGATCGAGCGGGTGCGGGGCTGGGGCTGTCCGGGGTCCCGGTGTGTGTGTGGGGGGGGGGGGGGACGACGGTGAGCCTCTCCCCAGAGGGTTCGGAAAGCAGCTGCAAGGGCGGCTTTTGTGAACAAGGGTCGGCCCGGGTGGATCTGTGAGGCTTTTAGCGGTGCGGGTCAGAGCAGGCCCGGAGAGCGCGGTGGTTGCGCCTGGTGCTGCTGCTTTGTGTTGGTCCTCTGGGAGGTTTCTGCTCCTCGAGCTTATTTCTAAATGTTCTTGTGTCTTGACTGCGCTCCCCCCCCCCCTTCCTGGAAATAAGGTGTAAAAAGCTCATCCTGAATAATAGTTTTAAAAAATTCTAAAGCTGTGGAAGTAGAATATACAACAATTTCAGTAAGCATAAGGGTTGGTTTGTTCCTGGTTTTTTGGGGTGCCGTGTGTGCTCTTGGAGGCTGTCTTATTTAAAAGTGCCTTTTATTTATCTGCTTATTTATAAAAATAAAATACTTGTTTGTTTAGGATGATAATAAAGAGATGCTATCCTATGGAAGATTCTGTAGCTGCTTTTTTTCTGTTCTTTTAACTGGAAGAGGGAACCATCTTTTTTTTTTTTCTTAAACAGTAGGTATGGATAAAATAAAAGATGATGATTGCCTGTATACGTAGGTTTCAATTGAGTCCTTATCAGCGCTTGGAAGGAAGTAAAAATGTTTTTCTTTCTCTTTAAGGTGTCTGCAAATGGAAGTGAACTGATATCTTTGCTACTTTTAATTCCAAGCAAGATGAAGATCCCCTCTCTGCTGCTGAGGTTCCCTCGTTGTTATTTCTCTAGAAGGACTTGCCTCACAAGCTTTCACTTTACTTCCAGAGCAGATTTCCCGTGCATTGAATCTCTTACACCAGTGCATCCCTATCGTACAAAATGGATATGTTCATCAAACAGTTTGAGGAGAGAGCTGTGCCAGCAAGCAGCCCCTGACCAGCAGATAGAGGGACTTTCTGACAAAGAACAAAGACTGGTAGACAGACTTTACAGCGGACTAATTCAGGGTCATAGAGCCTGTTTAGCAGAAGCTATTACGCTTGTAGAATCAACTCAGAGTAGGAAGAAGAAAATAGCCCAGGTGCTCCTTCAGAAGGTATTATCCTACCACAGGGAACAAGAAAAGTTAAATCAAGGAAAACCACTTGCCTTTAGAGTGGGTTAGTCCTTTTATGTCTGTCCAGTAGCTGCTTTGACGGAATTACAGTCCTCACCTTTCGTTATCGCTATTGTTCTTTAAGCATCATGGTCGGTAGTCTTGGATCATTGGTTTCTTGTGGTTTGTAACCAACCTGGATCATTTCTGTTGTCCAGTAGGGTTATGGCTTGAGCTGGAAGAGGCTTTTGAAAAAGCTCTAGAAATTATTGTTGCTTCTTAGGGGGGCTGTTATTTGGGGTTTCTTTAATAACTGTTATAAGCTGAAACGTTAGGCAGTTTGCAGATTGATACAGCTATTCTCTACGCTTGGATAGGGAAGGATGTAGTTAAGCAGACCTGGTTTTATCCCGAAGAAGGTGTTTTCTTGAATACTTCCTGAATCCCTTCTTCAGTCTGCCAAAGGAAAAGGATGTACTTTCCTGATCTATGGCCTTACTTTAAAGCGGCCTGCTTTTCAGCTGAGGAGACTTGAACCTGGTTCTCTTGGGAAACTGTAAAATATTTTTCCCTTGAAAAAAGATGGACTACTAAAGTATGTCATGCCCAGCTGTTGTCTCTCGTGCATGTACAAAAGTAGTAAGAACAAAAACTTGTGCACGGGAGCGAGAAATGTGTGGTGCTATATCTTAGTTTGCATGCTTTGATGTGCAAGTAAATCGCCTCATTTTTTTAACTAACAGCTCTTCAAGGTAAGGGCTTTTGCTTTTAGAGTGTTTCTTTTATAAATAGTAAACCTGAAAAATCTAGATTTAGGACATGACATTTTTAAAGTTCTGAAGGATAAGTCAGTATAAATAAATTTATTTGGAGAGGAGGAAATAGGGCTGGATAAACCCAATGTTATGTTGGTGTGGGTAGGATGAGGGGTGGTGAAGTGAGCGCTGCTGTGTTGGGTGAACCAAGGTAGTGTATTTCAAGTTCATTACATCTGCTTGGTTGGCTGTGTCAGTTGTGGCATAGCTTTCATTTGCCTTTGTTGTAATATGGTGTTAAAGTGTGAACTGTTATCAACTTAGATGTTGATGGTATTCACGTAATATGTTACTTATTTGATTAACAAAATGGTTTTTTCTTAATATGATTATTTAGGATTGTCTGGTCCTCCTGGTGCTGGGAAATCAACTTTCATAGAATGCTTTGGGAAAATGCTTACAGAAAGAAAATACAAAGTGTCTGTGTTGGCTGTAGATCCTTCCTCTAGTACAAGTGGTGGTGAGTGTGAATTAAAGTTTGAGTCAGGTTTCTAATACCTTATCAACTATAGGACTATCTCTTTGGGCCAAATGGAGGAAAATTTGGGGCCTATGAAAGTAAAATGCTAAGAATAAATGTTGTATCATGTTTTCATTTTTTCCTCCTGTGATATGAAATTGGGAAATACATATCAATGTCCTAATTTTGTCAGGTTTCCTCTTTTCCAGTGTTTGAATGTTGCCTTACAACTTTTTTTGTCTGAAACTTTAGGTTGCTGTGGTTTTCTCTCTCTAGTTATTTCTTTATTTCCCTGTGAATGAAAGAGTAGAGGGGCATTCATTTCTGCTTAAGTTTCAACAGTGGTAATGCTGATCACTGGGCAGGAAGCATATGCTAATTTAAAACTATTTAGATGATGCTGCAATCCAAACATGTAGATCAGGTTGGATTTTAGAACATTCATTAGTTCTTCTCAATAGGAATTTTTGGATTTCTGTTGACTGTACTGGTTTCAAGGTCCCCTGATGCAGTATCATTGACCATTTGTCTGACTTGTAGCATGATTTTTTTTTTTTTCTAAATTTGAAATTCTTCAAAGTTGTGTGACTGTAATCTGTCACTCTCAAATCAAAAATTGTAGGGAAATTATAGGCTGACCATGATTGATTAATGGTGTCTCTGACATAAATAATAGAACCTTGATTTTGATCTTTTTCTAATGGGCAGCTGACAGGGAACATTACTCCTTTTTCCAGCTTCTATGCTGTTAGAGAAGATGCTGCAATGTGTAACTATTTAAAAAGAAAAAAAACTTCAGCATTGCAATGACCCAGAACTAAGGTAGACTATATTCTTGAATGTGTACATTCAAGATGCATCAATAGAATAGCAAAATATGCTAGCAAGACTGCACCAGTTAAAAGAATTGAGCATCTCTCATTTTTTGGAATGTACATCATGCATGTAGATCTCACCAAATCCGATTTAAAGTTTGTATGAATAGAAGGAAGGCAGGGATGCAGGTCAGCTTTCTCAAAAACAAAACAAAAAAATCCACCATCAAGACATATCAGAATCATAAGGCAGAGATTTGTCCCTTTGGACAGAAACAGCAAAGATTTAATTGTGTGGCCTGCTGTGTATAGGCCTCAAAAAGCCATTCAGGAACTGTGAAATTCATTCTGACCTAGAACAAATTCTTCGTATTTGATAGCAGTAAGGTCTGCTTATCAGGCCTTTCCAGCTTCTCATAGGCAGAAGAACTAGGCAGTAACTTCCTAGTCCTCAGCAAAGTCTTGAGCAGCTATTACTGGGATATTCTTATCTGACTGACTTCATCCAAGAGATCAGTCTTTTCTCACTCATTTATTGGGGGTGGGGAGAGGGGAAGCTTGGCTGGTCTGCACTTTTGAAATAATTTAACATTAAACGTTTAAGGTTCTCTATTGGGTGATAAAACACGGATGACTGAGTTGTCAAGAGACATGAATGCATACATCAGACCATCTCCAACCAGAGGGACACTGGGAGGTGTAACAAGGACCACAAATGAAGCTATTCTGCTGTGTGAAGGAGGAGGCTACGATGTTGTTCTTGTGGAAACAGTAGGTATGTGCTTAGGGTTTTCTTTTAATTATCCTGTTGTGATACCTAAATA
The DNA here is from genome assembly GCF_964188355.1 of Buteo buteo. NCBI lineage: Eukaryota > Metazoa > Chordata > Aves > Accipitriformes > Accipitridae > Buteo > Buteo buteo. Next base: position 70,064,444 of record NC_134171.1, on the reverse strand, counting down.
AGGTGTGTTACTAGTTGCATACTTTCATCCTTGATTTTGCTCATGCTTCCATGCATGGTGACTGGTTGAAAATGAATGCCTGTTCTGTCAGTTTTCTAGTCTTGTAGGTTTTGTAAAAACTGTTGTGTTTCCTGTTGTCTTTGTTAGTGGGATTTGTTCACGGTGCAATACTGGGATCTGGGATGTGATTAATGTGACTGAAAGTTTGCAATAAGTGGTGAACTCTGGATTTAATTTTGTAGGTGTGGGACAGTCAGAATTTGCTGTGGCTGATATGGTTGATATGTTTATATTACTGCTACCACCTGCAGGTGGAGATGAATTACAGGTATTTTTCAGTTTCTCTTATTAAGTATTACCTAGGACTAGGAAGAGAAACTTAAATCAAAGATATAGTATCTGTGTAGAGAGTCTGTATCAATAGTGTTTTGTAAATTATGCTGCTACTATTGAAGTCTTTTCAGAGTCTTATCAATTTATTGCCCAGTTAGAATCTGATATTCCTGCCCGATTTTGAAAGTATTAGGATGTGAAATTCTGATACTCTCTGACTTACTTTGACCTATTTGCTAGTTACATATGATTTTGGGGAGTGGCTTTGTATTATAGGAAAACAGAAATCAATATAAATAGGTTTGCAAACTTGGTCATGTTTTGGATAAACTTGAAATCTCTACACATGAAATAGGTTATCATGTAAACTGATACCCATATTTAGTGTTCTTATGTCAAAGTAGAGTAATAACTAGTAATGACAGAGGCCGTTGGTACTACTCTTGCCTGACTAGCACATACACACACAAAAAAGTCAGTTAGAGCCCCCAGAAACTAACAAAGCATTTTGACCTGCTTATTGTGATAAATCAGCATGTCACAGTCCTTCTGGGTATTCATGATTTCTCTCCATGTTCCATTTAGGGTATCAAACGGGGTATAATTGAGATGGCAGATCTAGTTGCTATAAATAAAGCTGATGGTGATTTAATTGTGCCTGCACGGAGAATACAAGCTGAATATGTTAGTGCTATGAAGCTGCTTCGCAAACGTTCAAAGGTTTGGAGACCAAAGGTTTGTGTACTTCACTATGATTTGAGGGGAGGGGAGTGTTGGGTGTGGTAAAATACCTCCTTTCTGGAATATTAGGAGTGCAAGAGTAGCTACCAGAGTGTATCTAACAGAATATGTAATTAATGCTACATTTAAGTAAAATGGCAACACTGTACCTTTTAGCTAAAGGACTCATTAAAAATTATTGTCAGTCATGATACAAGTAGTTGGATATGCCTATTTATCCCACATACTGTGGTTCTCAGGGTCCACTTATAGTTGGTAGAATCCCGATTTTGAGATCTTTAAAAAAACTCAAAACCAAAAACCCAGCATAAAACTGCTTAGAGCTTCATGAAGTGAGAGTATTGAAGTAAGCTTGCCTTATGCATTTCTTAATTTTCATGCAATCTACCTGATGAAGTAATTAAACCCTCAAGCCCAGCAGTTACTTGGCTTAAAAAATTCTTCTGAATCCAACAGGTAATGCGCATCTCTGCCAAAACTGGAGAAGGTATCTCAGATATGTGGGATAAAATGACAGAATTTCGTGACCTCATGCTCACAAGTGGTGAGTTGATTGCCAAACGACGGAAACAGCAGAAAGTGTGGATGTGGAATCTCATCCAAGAAAATATGTTGGAACATTTCCGGAGTCACTTGGCAGTCAAGGATAAGATTCCACTTCTAGAAGAAAAAGTTCTTAGTGGTGTCTTGTCTCCTGGACTGGCAGCTGACCTGCTACTGAAAGCGTTCAAAGATGGTCTCTAAGCATTATATCCTACTCTGTTCTTGTTAAGTGCTTTATGTAAACATGAACATTAAATACACTTTTTCTATGTATGGATTCAAATGTTTTGCTACAACGGACATTAATAGAATACCTATCCAGTACTCTGCAAAAAAAATACCGTAGGGTTCTGTATATGTGAAGATCACGACAAATCCAAACACTCAGAGATTACTACAGACTATATTGGAAAAAAGTACATTTCTAAGTCTTCTAATTGTACACGCCATAGATCTGTTGATCAAAAATATATGCCCGTGTCAAAATGTGACTGATTTTGGGAGGGTGGGAAAGGAAGGTTTGTGGTGGTGCAGAGTTTTATTGCAGTTATGGGACCATCTTAGAGCAGTTGACGCTGCAGCTTTCCATTCTAATATAGCATCAGCTGTTGCCAGCATGGATTGCTTTTTCTTTCCTCAGCTTGAGTGACAGCAAGAACATTGGGCCCCCTGGCAGCAACTGACCACAGTCTTAGTTTTAAATAAATTGTATGCATATAAATAGAATATAGTGGTGTTTGGTCCCTGTTTGCAAGCTATAGTTAGTTATTATACACTGTACACTAGGAGAATGGTATTTTAACCATCCCAATTTCTAAATAGATGTTTTAATACAAAAGCAAAATTTAGTTAGACTTTTTTAAAATGCAGACATCAGGTGGAACAAATGTCACCCATGATGCTTCAACAACAAATGTCTTCATACTAGAATATTTGATCTCTAGTCACAATGGTGTGAGGTTTTCTGATCTGACTTAATTTTTGGGAGGTTCAGACAAAATGCCCAGTTGTGTTTGGGTTTGGTTTTTTTTTCCCCTCCCTTCTAGCAGACATGACTGCTTACAACCAAAAGTACTTTTTTTTTTTTTTTTCCCAATTGAGAACAAATCTGGAGGAAGCATTTTCCTAAGCCATGATCTAGAAACCAGAGCTCATCTGGTACCTACTGAACATGAAGGGTAAAGTGGAAAAACGCTGATTTCTGGAGACCTAACAGAAAACCAGTAAAATAGGAGATTTTGTGAGTCTATTATTTCTTATAGGGGTTGACTTTGAAACAAACCCAACATTGGAAGTGAGGATTTTTATAGTTTTAATTTTCTGGACTCATACATGAAAGGTATGGTGTCTTTAATTTTTACTTTAGCTCAATTTCACCTGTTTGGCTTCCTAAGAAGTATGTTTTTCACACAGCGCTTGAGTTTTGGCAACCCAAGTCTGAATTTTTGAGACAATTCCAGGGTAGCAGTGAATTGGTTTACTTAGATCCTCTTTCTTTCTTCCTTCTTGTTTCCCCCCCGGAGTAATTTTTCTCCCCTGTCCCTCTCCCTCTCCTCTCCATTGTTATATTGCATTCCCAACTAAGTTTACTTTTTCCTGTTAGAACTCTGTGCTTCAGAATTTTGATTCCTGCATAGGTATTATTTGTCAACTATCAGAAAAGACGAGTGGTTGTTGAAAATGCTGAGGATTTTTTGGGTTTCTCAAAGTGGCACAAATTAATGCAGAAGAAACCTCCATCCTTGATGCTAGCATTTCAGTTATTTTTCCCATTGTATGATGGTGTCTGTGTAATTGTCCATATCTTTTTACTCTAAAAATACGATGTATGACCAGAAATTAAAATGCAAACTGCAAGGCAAAGTAAAAGTACTTTGTAATTAAAACCAGTGATCCCCGTATATATTTGCAGTGAAATACTAACAAAGAGCATTGTGGTGTTTCGTTGGACATACAGCTGAGGCATTTCTTTGTTAAGAAATTTTGCACTGGTATAGCTGGTATTAGTGGTTTCCACCACATAAATTGCCAGAACTTCAGCGCTCTGGCCCCCTTATTCCTATTTCTTAAACTTTGCGTCCCAAATGAGTAATTGAGGATTGCTGCAGTCAGTTACATAGAAGTAGCTGGAGGAATGTAGGGGGTGGCAGAAGCACGGTGACTTCCTTACGACCAGGCTGAGTTGTTGTGAAAAGAATGTAGCACTTGCAGGTTTTTTTCTATTTAAGCAGTCTGAGAGCAGCAGCATTTTAACTAGCGGGTTCTCAACGTTTTGATAGCCCATTTGTTTCAGGTGACAGGTTTTGAGGTGACCTCATTTGTGCTTATCTGTTAGATCAAACCCTTATTATTGTCATTACTACTTCTTTTGTCAGGGACTGCTGTTTTTCTTGTCGGTTATACGTGAGCTGTCAAGCAAGTAAAATAGAACCTGCAGCTTTGTTTAAATGACAGCTGCTGAAGCTGAATGTGTTTTACCACTTCTTAGTATTTGTTTTCTGGATGCAGATCTCTTGATCTGCTCGAGCCATAGGCCATCATTATTTTCTCGTTTTGTTGCTTCTTTTAAAGTATTGTTAAGTTACTAGTGAACTCTCAGCAGAAGACAATACAGTGGCTTAAGCAAGTTCTACTTTTAATTCAATTGCATTTTCCTCTTAAAGTAGAGCATTAAATGAAAATTAGATTTGCAGCCTTTGTATGTTCATTTGTGCCTCACGCTTCAGTAGGCAGAGAAATACCCTTACACTGAAAAGGGTCTTAAAAAATGGCATGATAGATAAGGGGCCCTGCTTTGTTTTTCAGTGATTCCCCTACCACATTGAAAAGCTGTACCATGCAAACTACGAACTGAGCCTCTCATGTGAGAATCAAATTGTTTGTTTTATATCTTGTAACATTTTGCTGTGACATGTTTTGGAGTCAACTGCTGTTCAATTAATTGTGCAGTTTTGTTTATGTCCTCACAGGCTGGGGAAATGCATTGTCTTCAGAAGGACTGCATAGCTTTAGCTGGTAGGCTACAATTTAGTGAACAATTCAGTATTTCCCAAGATAGGGAAGAGCGTTTCCAGCTCATCATTTCTAACTCTGTGGGATTAAGTGGGGTAAAATGCATTAAAACATTGTCATTCAAGTAAACAGGCTTCTGAAAAAAAAAAGTAAACAAATGTGTTGTGTAGGATGTTGACATATTCTTAGTTTCTAGAGTTGTTAAGTTGCTCTCATGTTAACATTTAAAACTACAGCTATTGCAGAACAGTATTCTCATACTTTACAAGAAAATAACAGCAAAATTATGTTTGTAGCTAGAGGTACGATAAACTGTTAGACAACTTGATATGGGAGGTAAGGAACAAACTCTTCAGATACACAAACTCGTGTCCTATGAAGTCTTGCAGTTGTATGTAAGTGTGAAACTTTTCCCCAGGTCCCTGTGTCATAGATGTTGCTGGTGTTTCACAGCTGGAAAAACAAGTGTGGTGTGATCAAGTGATTTACCCAGGACTCTGAAACAGGTCAGTAGAGTATAAGGGTTACAGTTCAGTAGTCTTTACTCTGAGCCCCATGTATATTTACGGCCATGTTACTTAAGGTTGAAAAAATGCTCTTAGCAAGTTCATGCTCTCGGTGTGACTTACTCCTTTCATATCTAATTTCTCTGTTTTCAGTGACGGGACCCAGTGACCCCTTCTTGACTACTGTTCTGTTGTAATGTCCTGCTTTAAGTAATAGAAGACTTTTCCTTGATATCTAATCTGCTCTTGCCTTTTGTAAATGCATTACTTCCTGTTATGCATGCTTGTTCAGCGTTTATCTTCTCACATGTATTGTTTGTTTGTTTGTGAAATCTGCAGTGTGTTGGCTGTCTATTTGTGGGTCTTGAGATTTCGGGGGATGGGGATTGAGCAAGCCTAAAGAATACAAATTGGGGGGGTATGTTTAACCTTATGCAGTTCCCTTCCTAAAGCTTTCTTAAAGTAATGTGCCGAGATTCAATTATTGGCTTGCTCTGTACTGGTGTAAACATACTTATTTCCCGTTTACTTTTCCTTACTGGGTGCTCCATTGCTCACCCCTTGGATGCATAGTCAAGAAGGAACATTATCCATGAGTTAAAATGAGAAATATTTTTACAGAGCTTAGTGCTTCTGTAACTGTTCCTGCTGGACTATTCTAAATCATATATCATTAGAAGAATGATTGAACAGAAGTTGATAAAACATGTATTTAAAGAAAAATCAACAGTGTGTTGCCCTGGGACTTAGGATTTGGACAATCAACAGTGTACAGGTTGACTAGCAGTGGGGTTCTTCTTCCAAAAACTAGTTCAGATACTTCATGGTCATATTCCTTACAGTTTATTTAAAAATCACCCACCTACCCCATGTTAGAACAGTAACAAAATTTGTGGATTGAGAATAAATATTCCAATATTAAAAACTCATAAGCAATTACAGTACATACTTAGAATGGAAGTATGATAGATGTATTCTGTTCCCTCCTGCTGTACCAAGGTATGGTTCAGCTGGTGAACAAACAAGGAAAAGAGGAGCTGACATTCATGGTAGTCTATGGAGAAGGTACATTATGAAACAGCAAGAAGAATGTCTGTTTTTCTCTTTTTTTCTCCCATGCGATCTTAAGAGTTACCTTAGACAATTCACTGGCAAGCTGCAGTAACTGATGTGATCTACAGTGTTTGCTGTGTGATATTTACAAAAATGATAAATTCAATTCCCTTTTCTGTCTTTTGGATTTGTGTGTTGTGGGGGGAGTAGTCTAATGCAGACACTTGTCCTTTGGAACTAGGTGGTTTTGTTTGTATTTGTGCCTTAAGTGAGGAAAAGCTAGGAGTCCTTGTCGTTTGAGTAAGTGATTGTTTGCTTCTAACAAAGAAGTCAAAAGCTTCACTTTTCAGAATGCATGATGAGATTCCTGTATTTTTCCTTAAAATACTATGGCAAAGTGAGTTCCTGCTGTATGTTAGTTACTATGTCTTCATTTTCTCTTATGTTTAGATCTCTTTCACTGGTAGAGTAGCAGAAAAAAGCTTTAGTTTAGTTATACACCTTTTAAAATTACTCCATTCATAAAGTTAATCAGGGATTAACAGTATTTTTGCTTTGTTTCTTCTATTGAAAGTGCCTATTATAACCTAAAGATTATAACCTGTTGTAACCTAAAGGCTATTATAACTTCAGATGACTGAGCTGACCTGCACTGTGGCAGACTGCAATGGCTGGGGATGCGTAATGTACATGTAATGAGAAGATACTCTCGTCAACTGTGGGGCTCGTAGCATTGGCAAAGTCACGCTCCTAAAGGTTTCTCTCAGCCCTGAATCTATGACACAAAGATCCTGTTCGTAGTTTTCTAATTGCGACCAGCGGAAGACAAGAGTAATGTTAGTTTTTATGACTTGTTGCTAAGCAGCGTTGATCAACAAAAGTACAACCTTTTCTTTTCCTGTAACCTTGGTGAACTCAGGCTTGGACGGAGCTCACCAGCAGAAGGCAAGGGTTTCTGAAGTCGTGCAAAACTGTTGTACAGTGTCTGTTAGCAGCGTCTGAGGGAAACCATCTCTTCTTGACCCCTTCGTTACCTTTGCCCTTTAGTCTTCTTTCTCTCTCTCATCAAGTCTTAGAAGAAAACAGGCACCATCCTAGGAAAGTGTGGAGGATGGGAAGTTTAGAGACAAGCCAACTGTGCTAAGATGTGTCCTGCCACTTATGGGGAAAAGGAGCTGAGCTGGTTCCCAGGCTGCGATGTCAGACCCTCCTCTCACGGCAGGAGAAACAGACTTCAGCCATCACAGTAAGGATTATTCATATTTAGAGAAGCTTTCCCAGTATTTTGGAGTAGGCAAAATAATCCATAGAGGAAAGGGAAATTAGGGTGCTAAGAATATCCTGGTTTATATCTTTCAGGAGGGATTTCACAAACTGAAGTAGGAGGGATATGGAATGTGTTTGAAAATGATTAGGGATCTGCACTGAATGTAGATATAAAGACAATTTTCCCTGGTTTTTTTTTTAATCTGATCAACTCTGGCAAAGCCTGTAAAATAAGCACAAAGAGTAAGTTGCTTGTTTCACCTTACTTCTAAGCTGTAAATTGTTAGTCTAACTGGACGAAGGATCTTCAGTGATGTCACAAACTGCAACAATTAATGTGCCTTATGATGTCAGAAGCTTAGACTATGAACTTTTAATGTTACTCAGATGCTTGTCTTTTACTTCTAAGTAAAAAACAGCTAAGTATTTGTATACTGTTTCTGCTAAAAATGTTACGATCCTGAGACATCTGTAAGCTTGTGGATATTATGTGGAGAATAATGCCTTGTCAGTCTGCTGGTTTTCTCCTCCCCCTACTGCCTTCTCCCTTCCATCCACACTTCAGGATTTGTTGATAGCTGTTAATAGCAGTACGGGTCAACATATTAAAAGGTCAGCATGTGTTTCACAAGCCTGTTACACTCTGGTGTCCCTTCTCTTCTGAAGTTCAAAGAGAAACTGCTGTTCAGCTATCCCAGTCTCATAAAATTCATGGAGTGGACTAATACTGCTGTAATCACACAAATGAGATCAGATACTCATGCCAGAAAAGGCAGCCACACAAGAAAGTGATTTCTGTCCTATGTGTCATGTCAAAAGCATGGCAAGTGTACGGTATCTGGCAGAGCTCAATCAAGTAAAATAAACAGCAAACTGGAATGTGAATTACGTTACAGGTATTGCTATTAATTTTTATTTTTTTTAATTGCACAAATCTTAACAAAGTGATGTACCTGGAAATCCTGACTGCTATCTGAGACTAAGAGGAGTGACTTTTCATGCCCTTGCTTGCTGGACAGAGCAAATTTTGTTCACCAAAACAGGGTTTCTTTTTTTTTGAGCTGTGAATACGATTTGTCTGTCTGCAGTGAACAACAGCTGCTAATATTTGATATCTGCAGGATTCAAAACAAGTAGCTGAAGTTACATTCTTAATTTCTGATTTACAGGAGAAGGAGGGAACTTAGGTCAAAATCAAGAAGCTTTTAAAAGCAGTTTCAGTAAAAGTAAAAAAACTTTTTTGTTGTTATAAGTGGTGTGATGCAAAATACCTGACTGGTTCTTTCTGTGTGCAGTGGCAGTAGAACCTGAGTAGATTTGAAAATTAATGTTTCAAACTTTAGATAATTAAAGTACTGTTATCCTTCACCTTTTCTTTTAGCTATCCATTAGAATGCGGCATTCTCTTAAAACTGAAAAAGTGTCTTTATTGTGAGACTCTTTAATGCTGTCATTTCCACATCTGCAATAACCAGGCAGACCATGGGGACTGTACAGCACTAGCACAACTAAAAGCCACTGAATGTTTTATTTCTGTACCAAGATTAATCAGTTATTCTGAATTATGACGTGTTGAATAGGCAAGCCCCAGTTTCATGTCTTGCAGGATGCACGTGGCTTTCAGTTTAGCTGCAAACAGTGCTCCGTGCACCCGCTCCCACCGCACACAACTCCTTGCTGTGGACTTGCTCCTATTAGAAATGCTGCGGTTTCTCCACACCCTGATGTGAGGAAAGGACGGCGTTTGAGCATGTGCCTAAGTGTGATTGAATAGGGGTCCTAGAATCTAGGCCGCCTGAGTTTCGTCCCATTAGGTGAGTCAGTTCTCCATTTTTGGGGTAGTAAATGTCACATGCAATGAGACAGGAAAATTCAGAGGGAAACTGGAATAATTAAAATAATCTTCTTTGGTCCACTGCCAACTCTTTCATCTTAGAAAACATTGGTCTGGAGACATACACAGTTCCTGTAAACGACCTGGTCTGGAGAGTTCTCATCTAACATTTTGAACCTGTATCCCTTAGTGAGCATCTAAAGTGCAAGGACATTTCTGTGGGACAGTTTGAATGGTTTTGGCTTCATAATTTTTTTTTCTTCATTGGCTGCTGCTCGAGATTAAGGCTGGACTAAGTGGATCCTCAGGTTAGCGTGGCATTTCCTCATGTAGCTTGCATCACAAAATCACCCCAAAAGAAAAAGGGTTTTACAGACAAGTCTTGTATAACTTAGGAAGAAAATTAACTTTGCATTGAAAGCTGAAAATAGAGACTTAAATCTTGTACAGGCTGGATAGAATTAAGGCGACTCTAGTTGTTTAGTTTCTGAATCTAAAAGCCGTAACATTTCCTCTCTTCCTGTGCTTATTAATCTAGAGTGTTTGCAGCAAACCCCCTTGTTCACACGCCAAGAAATGGCAGCGGAGAGAAACAAATCGCTACGAACGACCAAGGTAAATCTCTTTATTCTGAAAATTATTCCTCAGCCAACCTCTCAGGAACTTCCATTTTCTAGACGATTCTCGATGAAACGGTGAGAGCGCTTCACAGAGGAAACAATCCCTCGGAAACTTGTCTGACGACGGCCCTGCTGGGAGGGCAGGCACCGGCACCGGCACCGGGGACCGGCGGACGCGCTGGCTGGGAGCAGCCGCAGTCCTTACGTCTCCCTTGCAGTACCTATAGGGAGCCCATAGATGGTGCCGTATAGCAGGGCTCAGCCCCTGGGGGCTCTGCTCCGGGCGGCGGCTCCTCGGGGGGGGTCAAACTGCATTAGGGTTGCCTTTGACACACACCCCACACCCCCCCTTCCACCCACCGAGGGTCTGCTTTAAGAAGCTGGTCAAAGAATTCCTTAGCAATTGCCTGATTTCATCACCCACCGCTCTTGGGCTGCTGCTGAAATTCAAACTGGTTTGGGTTTGTTTTTTGTTTTGGTTTTTTTTTTTCCCCCATGAAGTTGCTGGGTAAGAGAAAATTAATTCCAAAACGTTGCAAGAGTAAGTTGTAGAAGCAAAAGTGACCGTCAGGGCCTGCGTGTTCACACCGGGGTGTTCCACACAAGTCCAGGCTTTCTGCCCTGGAGAGGAAACACCCCCCTTTGCTTTCAAAGTGTTGTACCCCACCACTTGCTAAGCCCTGTCCTTCGTTTTCTGTATAGCTGTGGATCCATAGCCCAGGTCTAAAATTTTGCCGCAGTTCAATCTGGAGAACATGGTTAAGCTGTCTCTGGGCACCGTTAATTAAGATCAGTAAATGCAATCTGTCAGTAGAGATGTATTAAATACTAAATTTCAAACATGGATTTCGATAACTGCTATAATTTAATTCTTATAAAACTTGAATCATGTCATGCTTAAACATTTGTGTCAAATATATTGCCGTCTATCTGTCTGTAAAACAAAGTGCTTTCAAATAACAGCTGAAGAGTTTCTGAGGGCATTCGAGGATCATCGTGATGGAAGAACTGCACTCACCCTGGGTACTTCCTTACATAAATATGGGTGCGGTGTTGTGGCTTTCAGGTTAAATCTTCCATGCTGTGAAACTAGCTTTATTTCTGAAGAATTGGGGATGCAGATTTAGGAATTTGAGTTGTGCTGTCAATTACAAGGTAATTGAAATGGAATTTCCTACAGTGGGATGGGTCTCGGGCCGCAAAGTAAGTTTTGTTTGGAAGCTGTTGGTGAAATTATGAAAGGGAGTTATTAGACAACTCTCAAACACCGTATCAGTATCTAGCCCTTTCTTTTGTAGTAAGGCAGGAGAGAACTGAGATGTTGAAAACAAATTGATCTCTGCCTCTTGGAAAACAGTTAAGTGATGGGTTTTTTTCTAAGTTGGGAGTATAGCCTTCCTGTAGTTTTATTGTGTGCTTATGCACGTTCCTGTAATTTGTAAATGGATCAGATTGTTTCCCAACTTTTACCACAATTTGAGGAGGTTTAGCCTGGGAATATTCCGCCAAAGCAAATTAAATAATTCGTGTTTTCAGAATGACTTCATTTAGTCGTGACTTTTATTTATTTAGGGAGAGAGGGAGAGAAAGAGCTGGTGTTGTTACAGTGTCTGCTCTATTTTTTTAATCTCTGTAACTTCCTATAACCCAACTATTTTTTTTGACCTTTGAAATGTACCAGACTGCATAAACTGAGTATCCACTGTGCGTTCTGCTTGTCCCGATAATTTTCATCCTATGGTCTCCGCACGCTGTTATTTTAGGTGTATCCTTTGCCATTATGTGAGTTGTTAATGTTACCCCTCATTCTGCTGGCGTGTAGGTGGGAACAAGTACTGAGCTTTTCTTTCTTGCGTGTTGAGAAACTCTGTAGCTGAAATCACTGACAAGTTAAATGTAACTAGCTAGTGACCTGTAGCCTAAAGCTAGTGGCTATAGGTTCTCACCTGTGAAAAGGGAATCTTGCAGCTCTGTGCAGTGTGTTCTTCCAGCTGCAGCTGAATTTCTGCCGAGTTAAAATCCTCAAGCAGCTGCAGCAGTGTGTCACACTGATCTGGCATTTTGCATCCTCAAAGCTCTGCTCAAATATTTGAACTGAGTGAAGCACTCCACCAAGCTGAGAGGTAGGCAAGTGTGGCTACAACTCTACACAAAAAGAAACAGCCCCTGAGAGGTTAAAGCAACTTTCCCTCATCACGCAGCAAGTCAATGGTGGAGCTGGAATTACAGCTCAGGAGGTTCCTGGCTCGTGCTACACTACAATGCTGTGGAGAAAGGTCATTTCCCAAAATAGCAAGTTCCCATTTGTTATTGATAATAGGGCAACAAAGGGCTCTAGATAGGTCGCTGTATAATGTCCTTAATAATACATAATTAGCAACCTTGCAAAATTGGCTACATTGCATTTTTCTGGGGCAGTATCACTTCTACAGTTAGTTTTGTCTACTCTGCTCTTGATAGGTATTTTTGTTTTGGCTCTTCTAATGCAACTTTATTTAAAGTAAATAGGGACATTTACAAAGTAGGCATAAATAGCCTCCCCACTGATTAACAGCCTCCCCAGTCACATTAAACCGCATGTCCGACTCACCTTTCAGATCAGTACAGCTCATCTGCTGCGATCAGTACATGTTTGTGGGCCTGCGGGCAGCAGCCGGGGCACTTTCCTCTGCCACTTGGAAGCCATTGAGCAGAGCTCTGTCTGCCTGGGGGGAATACAGAGGTGATAGAGGATTTTGGTGGCAACCTTTTCCCTGTGTTGTGTGAGACGGGGCCAGCGCTAGCATTACCTGGGCAGCGTAGGAGCTCAGGTGCAAGCATGGGAGCCCACAGAGGTGCCAGACTTGGTCATGGTCTTTAGGCCTTCCAGGGAGGACAGGGGAGAGGGTGCTAAATACTTGTGAAGGGGTTTTCACTGAGATTTGGTCCCAGTCATTCCTCAAAAGTCCCCGGGGCTGGGGTATCTGGTAGGTATTGCTGGATCTTGTAGATGTTTTGGTTTTTTTAATCTGCCTCTTATAAAATGCAGTTAATGCCCTTTGAACTTACTGGTTTTGGCAGTGTATTACTGAAGCTTTCTGTTTCTTGTTTTTCCTCTAAATGAATTATTTGAACTGCTAGGTTACTTACCAAATTCAAAATAGTCACTGAGTAGTTAAGTATGAAGCTTGAGTTTATTTTTTTTACTGAGCACCTAGATGTATGCATTTGCAACTGAAAGAAGAACAAAACGGTATTTTCTCTTGGCCAAATCTGAAAAATTGCAGTGAATAATGGTGGGAAGAACAACATTCACCAAAAGAAATAGTTGTCGAATCAATTTACACAGCCCTGTTTTGGTTTGAGTTTGGGTGAAGTGTTTCCAAACAGGCAAACACCAGGGGGGAAGAAAAGTGGAAAACAAAATGTGTAAGGAAAGTTAAGTAACCAGAGCATGTATAGCATACAGACATGGCAAGGGTGCTGTTCTCTCATCTTTATATCTGCAGATATAGGTATTTGAATTAGCAAAGCAATAGGAGCTTTGTGTGCTACATTTGCTTTTTAATGCTTGTTGGTTGAAGTAATTGGATCTATTGTTGTGGGCATTGGGAATGCCAGCTTGGCTCTTACGGTCACTGATTTGTGAACATGACCTTCTGGAGGTCAAAAAACTGGAGAGCTTGCTCTGTTTAATTCTCAGAGGTACCAGTCATAATAGTTACTGCTTTGAAAAACCAATGTAGATGTTCCCTGCTTCTGCCTAGTTTGTTGTTTGTACTGAATCGTGGTGTGGTTTTTTGGTGTTTGGTTTTGGTTTTTTTTTCCACTAATTATTCTCTTTATTTTCAAGTGGATTCAGATTTATTTTTTTTTTTAAACCACAATTGAGTTTTCACAACTGAAGTTGGTTAAATAACTGATTAGAGAGAAGTAAATATTAGTCAGTGTTTTCGAGTGATGTTTTGGTACTTGATCAGGCATCCTGCTTTCATTCTTCCTGGTAATCAAGTCAGCCAGACATAGTCAAACAGTCCCACATAGGAAAAACAGTGTACTTTCAGCAAAAGAGGGGAAAAAAAAAATCTCTTGTGATTCATGCCAAATGATTCATGGTAAATGCTGATGGCTACATAATTTCTGTGTTGAGTATGTCTGCCTTCCCTACTAGGGTACTCCAGAGAGAACTGAGTAAAACATCCTACAAAAAAAGAGAAAATTGATCTCTTTAGATTCTCTCAGTTCATGATCCTGGTCTCACCGTTTGGGCAGTGTGAAGCTTGAGCCCTTGTGGCAGAAAGGGAGGCTTCAAAGTCTGTGTGGTTTGCGTTTTCTGGCATCAGATGGCTTAGTGGTTCCTCATGGTATGAGTCCTTTACAAGAGCTAGGGGAGTTGTTGTCAGTCCTCAACTTTCATCCTACAAACCTGTCAAAACATAGTATTTTAACACCAAGCATGACATGAAGCCACCCATAGATTTTGCGATTCATCACCAGATCTGCTGGACTTACAGCAAAGCAGTCATGGCATTGGCGGGTAGATCGCCTCCCGTAAGGTTCCTGGATGGTTCACATGGGGATAGCTGTACTTCTTCAGAGCTTCTTTATCTCTTCCTAAAAGCCCACCAAGATATAGCTACCATGTTGCCCCTATCAAAGATTCAATTTGAGCTGATTTGAATGTTTTTATTTTTATTTTTTTAATGCTGGTGAATAGCCTTCTTGCACCACACTGCTCCTTAAAAATGCTTACATTACCAGATGAAATCTGCATCTGCTATAGGGCTGTTTGGGATCTGTGGGTACGGTTACTATGTCTAGGTAGTAGTGATGTTTTTCTGGGATTAGGATAGTTTAGACCTCCTTAAAACTGGACTCCTATTTACAACAGATTTGAGTATTTTTATGTCTTGCTGGAGAGCCTTATTTTTTCTCTGTTGCTCTATGGCTTGGTCAGGGCAAGCGGCATGCTGTATATCTGCCTGCACTTGTTTGGAATTGATGCGGTGCACTGTGTGTTGTACACAGATTTACAGCCAAGGTAAAAGGGACAACCACTTGTTACCATCTTTTTTTTCCCCTCCTCAGTATGTCAAACTGCTCTCTGTTCCTTCAGAAGTGTATTGGACTACACGGAACCAGGGAAAATATACCAAAGGAAATGGTGAGCAGAGTCCTAAATCAACTACCTTGGGTCTCATTTTCTTCTGGGTCTGCATCTCTGACTTGTTTTTGACCAGGGCTTTTTCACTGCTTTGTGATGGGCAAGAACTACGGAGGTTATAAAAGGTTTTGCAGCTGGAGGAGAGAAGATGGAGGGCTGGCAAGATCAAGACTCCTGAACTGTTGTGTAAATAACTTTAAGGGCATAACTTTTTCAAGAAGCCTGTTTGCAGTTAACTAGTTCAAGGCATTGCTCCTAGTCAGGAAACCTGGGTTCTGTAGCCCCAACACATTCAAATCCACTTGGATCCCCCCTACCTTATTTTTCCTTGATATCTTTTGTTTACATGGTGTGGCCTTGCTAAAACTATCCATGCCTCAAGTTTTCCTTCTGCTCATGTTTTAAGATTCTCATGAAGGTGTATTTCTGCAATCTTTCTGGCAATGAATTGCAGTGTGTATTGTTCCTCTTTTCCTTACTTCTGTCCATAGAGTGTGAAATTCATGCTAGTTTTAATTACTAAGAGCAAAATCCCACTTCTGCAAAGCTCTTCTCTTTCATTTCCTTCCACGCGGTACCTTTGCATCGCTGTCTTCTGACTCGTTTGGCAAAGGCTGACAGACCTCTCTCTACCCTGAGAGGGCAGGGCAGGTTGCAATCCTGGCGGTAAGAGGCACCTGACAGATGCAGCCCTCTTCACTAGTGTTAGATGTGATAAGGGAAAACGCATTTTTCAGTTGGAGTTAGAAAGGGGTCCCCACTACAATCCCTCACCCAAAATCCTGACCGTTTCTCTTGAAAAGATGCTGAACTTCTATCATGCGTCTGAGTGGCTGGTGTCACAGTATGAAGTCTTTATTTATAGATGTATGTAAATAAAAATCCGTCTTCCCCTACAAATTGTCAAATCGTATTTCCCAAAAGCTGAAGAATCTGCAGGCCATTAACTCTGGAGTTAATGAGTGAGTCTGAGTCTCTAGAAAGAGCACCTTTTGTTCAGAAAGACTTGTTTGTTTTAATTTGGCTGCTGACATGGGTTGTCTGCAGTTTCTTCCTGGAAAAAAAAAAAGAAGAACATACTGCTTTTAAAGTGTTAAAAAGAAAGTCACTGCACTGTGGTATAGTTGAGGGGGCATATGATATAGTGGCAGCACAGAAAAAAATAAGATGTGCAGTCAGGGGATGAGGATGGATAATTACTTTAATAAGGTGTTCATCTTCTGACATTATTTGTGCAAGGAAGAGGGTAGATCATTGGAAGCAGGTGCCCTTAGCAGCTGGTATGGCTGTCTGCTGTTCACCTTTCCAGGATGTGTGTTTGAATTATGCTGTACTGTTTGATCATAAACAGGAAAAAGAACCATATTTTGAACTGGAAGTACCTCGAGGTTAACTTCCATGCCTTATAAATTAAGAAACATCAGTTGTTTTGCTTCAGGGCCAGCCTGTGCAAACCCTGGTGGGTGCATTCCCCATTTCCTAGCTAGGCTGCATTCATCTATTTTCTGACACCTCCTGCATCCAAAATAACCTGCAGGCTCTGTCAGGGCACAGCCATATTGAGCTTGCTGATGAGATGGTGTTGGTTTTGGGTCCTCCGACATCTCCGATCACAGCCTCAAACTCCCACCTCTCCATTTCTGGAGAGTTTTATTGCCAGTCTCAGGTGTTACCACCTGAGTCTTAGGTCCTCCCTTTAATGACCTGGAGACTGGATGGGGTCTGGCACATGCCTGATAGTCCATTAGGAAGAGAAACCGTGCTTATTTGCAAGAACACCCCGAGACCTATCAGTATGGGCACCTGGGTGGTGTGCGGATGGGCTGTTGTCCTCCCTTGGGCTGTCTCTGCCCAGTGTCCCAGATTGCCCGCTGGAGTTGAAGAGGGTGAGAGTTTCTTCCCTGCAGTTTCAGAGCACTTAGGAGCCGTCTTTGGCCTGTGCCTGTGGGTGGGAGGTTTCTCTGTGTTCTCCCACCTTCCCGGGAGATCTTTCAAAGACCTTTGAGTAGGTGGGAGGGGATCTTTCCTTGAAGGCAGCTTGCTTCGTTGGCTGTCCTATTTATTGCCAGGAAGGAAAGGGGAAACAAGGCTACCATCAGAATTCAAGTTGAATGCTTCCTTGGAGTGGTGTAAGAGTTCAGATTTCACTTGACTGACAATATAAATTGCATTACTGGGTGTTGCAGGTGCTTTTTCCTCTTATGTTAACAGGAGAGAAGTTTTCAGGAAGTCCCCCTGCCTTACTGGGTCTGTGATGAGAAGATTTGAGGGACTTAGCAGCCTTCCCATAGAAGCGGGATAATTGAGTTTGTTATGACACTGCAACTTGTTACAACAAGTGAGCCACCCTCTGCAACAGAGCAGGAGGAGACAAGGTCTGTGCACTTCTGTGAGTACTGTTGCGGTGGAAGTTCTCTGGCTTTCAGTGTTTGGACAGTAAATTCAATGTCAACATACGTACAGACACTAGATATCAGAGGAGTTAGAGGTAAATAGCCATTCTTTCTGAGGTTTCTAGAAAGAGCTGCAGAGATGAGGGATTTCTCTGAGTTTTTGGCCTGCCATGAATTGGCAGATGACTTGGGAGGAGGTGGTCCCCGGTTGTTTGGCAGTGCCAAGAGCGAGATTTGAACGATGCAAGCTTTTGGCAGCTAGGGAACATTCACACTAGAGACTTCAGAGTCCTGGCCTCATTTTGGCTGCCAGTGACAGTTTTTGCTGATCTATTTTATTTTTATTTGGTCATTAAAAGTTATGTGTCTCAGTTCCTCTGTTAGTCTAGCCCAGGAAGCTAAAAAAGTCCCATGGGAAACAAATTTTCTGGTCTATACAAAAAACCACCCCACCCATTTTGTTTTGGCTTTCTAAAAATGGAGGATTCTTGAAGTCTCTACCACCAAATAAGAGCCTGGATCTTGACAAGCTATTGATTAGGTGACAAAAAACCTAAAGACAGGACTCATGTGACTTGTGCTGCCAATGGCACAATCTAAAAGTTGAGAAACTAGCTATTACAGTGATAGAATCAAAAATCCTGATGGAAAACATCCAGTTTCTCAAGAAAGCTCAGGAAAATCTCTCTGCGTAAAGGATTTTGGGAACCAGATCCAAAGGCAGTCAGTCAGAACATGGCTAGTAGCGCTGATCGTCAGGAACCACAAATTCTGCTCCACAGGAAATTTCTGTGTCTTTTAAAACTTGTCTGACAGCAAAATATTCCACTGAAAGAAACCTCTGAGCAATCCCAATTTCTGGATTTTTTTAAAATTCTTCTTTCTCCTGAAGTGTTAGTCAGTTGCATTTACCCCAAGAACCGGAACTGAGGAATGAATGGGCCGATCTAGCAGGGTCAACTCTTCTACCACGTCTGGAAGTGAACTGTGAACAGAATGAGCTTTTCATGTTAGTGGAGAGGGCCAGAGGAGGGTAACGGTGATGATGACCAGGAGAAAGTGGCCTCTGCTTGTGGCAAGAGCAAACAGAGCGGGACTGTCCAGCTCAAGGGCCTGCAGCAGGCAGCCATAAAACAGCTTGGGAAAGGCTAATTGGGAGCTATTTTTGCAGTGCAAGTAGTGAGGGGGGAATTTAGTGTATTACTGCAGCAAAGTACTTTTTACATAATGGGTTTACAGGTAACTTGTGGAACAATGCGGTGCTGGAGATACGCATAAGGTTTAAAGAAAAGACCAGGTTTGGTGACAACAGGTCAATCCTGCCTCCGAATCATAAGTACTTATGTCTCAGGCAGTCACTTTAGGAACACATTAGGTGTGATTTACTACGGCAGCACCAAAGGGACCTTAGTTAATTAAGTAGAGCTTAGAAGAAAACACGAGCAGATTTTTTCCCGTTAAATTCCTGGTTACACGAGTTGAGCTGGGCCAGGATGCCGCGGAGGGGTGTCTTTCCAGGTACACACCCCACCGTGACTGCAGCATGGCCGGGAAGCAGCTGGAGCTCAGCACCAAGCGAGCGTTGGGCCATTAGGCGATGAGCGGAGCTGTTGAGTGTGCTGAGACCATCCGCCTGGAGCTGAGTACTGCCAAACCTCTACGCACTGATGGGCTCGCTGTCGGAAAGCAGAGCTGCCGCAACCGAGTTAAAGAAGGTGCTTGCAAAAGCTTTAGGTGGTAGGTACGCACATGTAGAGGTGTGTAATAACCTTTTGCAGTGCACATGGCATTATTTTCCTGTTAAAATTGAATGTGATTTAAATTTTATTATGCAGTTATTAGCTTTATTAGACTAGCCACAGGAAAGTAACAGTGTGTTTATCGCAAAATGTGTTTATCCATAAAATGTGATATCCCAATTTTGGGAAGTGATTAAGTGCACCCTTAATTGTATCTTCCTGGTTTGAGTGGCTGGAGGACTGTTATTCCTGGCTCTGTCTATCTTAGAGGAATCTGTCACTTTGAAAAAGAATGAAACTTGACTGGTAAAAATGCAATCTTATCACAGCATCACCATATAACTGGATCTTATTTATTTTTAATTGAAATGTCAACTTAAAAGATGCAGTGCATATTTTTAAATCACATTAACATTATATTTAGATCTTTTCATTAAGTTCTAGCTATGCAGTCCCATTAAAAATAGGTGTCTAGGTATAAAAACATGAAGTCTTAATGCTTGCTTACTAAATATTCAGAGTGCAAATGGGCATCGCCCTGATAACACCTGCAAATAGAGCTATTCTGGTACGTTTTAGAAGTGTCACTGGCATGAGTGACAGCCACCAATGTATGCATATTATTTCAGAATCACACTGATGGAGGGAGCACTCCTGCAGCTATTTATCTTTACTTACATTCCCATGCCATTTAAACTTTTTTTTATCAATTTCAGGAAAAAAAGATATAGCGATTTTATTGCTAAAACAACTACTGTTTCTAACTGTAATGGAATGCAATTGTACACCATGTACTCTAAAGTCTAGATATCAGGGAAGTGTTAATCCCTGCAATACAAGAAATACAAGACATGTATAGTTCATCAGAATTTATTTTTCTGGTTCTAGCAAGAAATTCTGCATTAATGTACCCACACGGTTTTAGAGAAGTTAGTCCTGCAAGGAAGCCAAATGACTTTTTGCTTTCTCCTCAAGCAGCACTTGCTCTCGGTACCCAGACGAAGTCTGTGAGCGTGACGCTGCACAGGGTGAGACGTGTGACAGGGTGGAGGTGCCCGAGGCAGCGCAGCGCTCTGCTCCAGCCCGTAGGTCTGGCTTTTTGGCAAATGAGTCAGCGCTGGCCATCGCACTGGTAGTGCCACTGTTGTGGGTGTTCAGGCAGAGAGGAGCAGCAAGCCTTTTCTGAGCAGGGGCTAGACCAGGCTCATGTGGTTATTTGTGGCAAAATGCTTAAGGAGGCAGCGAAGGCAAGCCAGGGAAAACATGCTCTTATTCATTCATGCAGTTATGCATAAAGAGGTTCTAAAGTCCTACTCAACTATGCGTGAGCATGTTAGTTATAGCTTTGACCCTCCCAACTGGCTTCCTGTTACATCTGTTAAAAAGAAAATTCTTCAGTCTAGCGTGTGAATGAACATTCCAGTCTTAAATAACAGGGAAAGAATCAAGAAAGTGCTTGATATGTTTCTGACCAGCCAGAAAGCGAGGCCTGTTTTTGGTTTTGGTCACATTAGGCTGTGCTGTGAACATTGGCCTGAAGGTCTAGGTGCTCAGCGGTAGACAGCATTTTCCTATTCTTTATTTAAACAGGCACCTTCCCAGAAGAGTAACAATCCAAAGTTTGCAGTTCCAGTGAAGTGCTGTCTGAGAAGTGCTGGAAAAAAAAGGTATGTGATAGAAAGTAGAGGTTTGAAAAGTAAAGTAGAGCTGAACTACATGCAAACAACAGAGGACACTACAGGAACTCAGTCTTTTTTCATTAACTATAGCCTAAATTGGAAAACCTGTTGATTTTGCGGGTTTTTTTTTTTCAGAGTTGTGCCATATGTTGCATTTTAATCATGGTTGAGGGGGAGGGAAATGGAACAATTAAAAAAACCAAACCAAAAAAAAAGGAAAACCACCTCCTAGCATGGAATGCCCCCCACCCCCCCATCTTAAAGTAGGGAAATAGGCTGCAGAGGCTTCACAAGGCTGCAAAGTGCCAGAGTATTGCTTTGTGCTCTTCCGCTGTACAGTTCTTGGGGTTTGGGGTTTTTTCTTTTGGGGATGGGGTGGGTGTGGGTGGGGTGGTGGTGTTCTTTAGTTTGGAGGGGCGGGGGGGTGTGTTTAACTTAATGAAACATTTCCAATTGGTGTGTGTCCCCACTGCCCACCCCGCTACCGCTCAGCTCCAGCTCTAAATTATCTTTTTTCTTTTAATTTTTAAAATGGTGGGTACTTAAGAACATCATACATGTAAATATAGCCACTGCCGGTTGGTCAAAGACAGCTGTTGTGCACATGTGGAAGCACAACAGCTGCATTTCTGATGTATTTCCTGGTATCTAGCAACTGGATGGGTTCCTAGTATACATAGCATTATGTTCCCAAGAGCTACGCAGCAAGCCCACAAGCCAAGTAAAATTCTGGTCTTTGGTTCAGCTCTAACCTGTTTACTCAGCCTAGATTTGCCAAAAGACACGTGTGACGTCTGAGCCGTCCTGACGGGCTCAATGCCAGCAGCGCCGTGCTCCAGCCGGTGCACGCTCCTGGGGAAACCGGGCAGTGGGCTGCTCCCTGCGACCTCCCACCAGGATTTTTTAGGGCAAGATTTTTAAAAGCAGCTAGTGGATTTGTTTGGTCAAAATGAGTTGCCTTGAAAACGCTCACCTTTCAAGGGGCATTGAACTCAGGGCACTAAGCCCACCCCCATCCCTTTTCCAGCGGCTCCTGCTGGGCACTCAGGCCTCAGCTGCCCCACGTCCAAGGTTAGCTGTCGCTTTGGGAATTTTTAGATGTTTCACTGGTAGTTTCTGAAACTTTGATGCAAAAGACGGTGCCTCTTCCCTTGCAGACTGCTTGAGTGCCTCTGCGATGAGATGACACGCCACTTACTGCAGCTCCACAGACACCGTAGTGGCTGGCAGACCTCCGGGTAGGAGTGATTGCGCTGGTGTTTTATTAGCTCTTGGAAAATATATAGCAGGGAGGAGGCTGTGCAGGCTCCCACAAGGCCTCCCTGAGCTCTGACCCCTCGGGCAAGAGGCTAGATTGCTTCTACAGCCAGTACTTAACCTTGCTGCTGAGACTTGTCAACAAGGAGGCCAATTAGCAGCAGATACGATGGTGGATGATATAATGCAGATGTCTGTTTGTTAGGAGCACAACTGATACATTTTTAACACAACATGTATTTTAAAACATGGCTCTCCATAAATGATGCCATCTCCTGCAAAAGAATCCCCCTCTACAGTCAAGTGTTACAGAAAATTTTAGGTTTTTTTTTTTTCCAAAGTCTTTTCTTAAGCCTTATTCTGCTGGGCTCACGATGACTATGGCAGGTATAGGATTATAAGAAGTAATTCTGCTTGAAAAAATGTCCACTTTTAAGTTAATTATTATTTTTTAACATATATGGCCTATTAAAAATATACATAGCTGCAGAATGGAAACGGGGCAGTTATTGCTGCCTTGAGAGGGTCAATACACAAACTGAGATGTTTTCTATCACCACGCGTGTATATTGGTGCACGTATCAGAAAAGACAGCTTAGGGAAAGTTGAGGTTAATTGACTAAAATTGTGCAGGTCTACGAGCACATTATAGCCACCTGCTGCAAAGGACAGTGTCTCTTTATCACATACCAGCATGTGACACTGATAACCCTATTTGGGTGCACATAGGGTTCTTCTGTCAGATGTGTGGGTTTGGTAAAGCTAGAGAGGGGGATTGCATGAGGATGGTTGATGTTTTGGTTGACGTTAGGCCTGAGCTTTAAAACAAAAGTTCACAGTAAGACTCAGGGGCTGGAGCTACTGCAAGTCTTGCAGTTGACTGCTAGCTGACTACTTATGCAGGCAGGATAACTCAGTCCTCTGCACAGCCCCCTCCTAGAGACATCGAGACACTGTCAAATAGAGCTGAGTGCTTCCAGAGACAGCCGCGTCCCCTTTCTGCTGCCAGCCAATGTGCTCTTTGACTCACTGCCTGCATCTTCTCTGCTTATTTAACTGAACATTTAAACCTACATCTTAAACCATTGTCTCAATTAAATGAACGGTTACAATAATTTACACCAGAACTGTAGCACTTTACGCAAGCAGAGGTCTGTTTTAAAACCATCAAGATATAATCAGGGCTTGATAGATCAATCTCTGAAATACCTTTCAGAATTAGAGAATTTGCATGATTTGTCTTTTAATTGCTAGAATAACTATTTATGTCTAGTGCAAAAAAACCCCACATAGAGTATCACTGTATATTTTCTATTACAGATATAGTGCAAGAGGAGAGAAAGACCACCTCTTCTTGCAGATGACCTGCCCACCCTATGTCAAAGCTAGAGATGCCTTCCCTTCACCTAGTCACCAGCAAAAGGAGGAGCAGAGGATTCCACACACAAGCTGTTAACAGCACCGCGTATGCTAACAAGGTACTGACAGAGGCCCTGAAAATTAGTATCCACAGCCCAGCAGAAATAACTGTAAGAATTTTTCAGTTGATTGGATCTTAACACTGCCCTAACTGAGGGCAAAGGGCAAGCCACATGTATTTAATGTTAACATTAATTTATCTGAGGATAATTTTTATAATCTAATGAATGCCCAGATTGGTTTTTTTTCCTTGGTTAGTGTTTAAACACTCTAACTTCCTTTTAGGATGTTAAGTATCTTTTCTTGTTCAGTGGAGCGAGTAGTATCTTTGCTTCTTGGAAATTTGTCTGCTCTTAGGGTTTCCTTATTTAGCCTCCTCTGTGCATGTTAATTATTTCATTAATCTTTGGGGAAAAAAACCATCTTTTTCTAAAATGCTGACAAAATGAGTACATGATACTTTTACAATAAAAAAACCCAGACTTTCACTACAATCTTGTAATGCACAGTGTTCCTTTATGCATTGTGTAGCTCCTCTGTAAGGAAAGAGTTCTCCTGATTTCACTGGGGCTAATCCCAAGTAAGGCCAGGCTCACCAAGCTACTGCTTAAGAATCCAATTTTTGAACTGCACGGCTGAGGAGGGTGAGGCCGGAGAGCTCCGTCATCCTCCTGACTGAGCAGACTCCTCAGAAGAGGCATTACGCCCCTTGCAGAATTGACCTGGCAGGTTGGTACAAGTACAGAGCCCGCAGAGAGAAGTCCTGTAGCCGTCCTAGGAGTATCTGCCGTACTTCTTCATCAGTAGCTTTCCTTTTCAATTTCAACCATCGATAACATCTCACCTTTTTTCTTCCTACCTTCTTGCCTTGTAGGAGAATCCTTTCCCCCTCCCTCCAAATCAAGCCTAAATCTATTAAAGGTGAGAAAGGAGAGGAAGGAAAACCAAAAAGAAACAAGAATATAGCCAACCTTTTTAATCAGAGTATATTGTACTTCCAAACTGGATACACTAGAAATTGGCAATGCAACGTAAGATGCAAAGAAATATACCAGTTACTGTCAAAATGACCCTGTACAGCCTTATAATGCAAAAAGCTTTATACAATACAAATTTTTATTAATGTACACAAACCTTGACAGAATGATATTTGAACATAATACAACAAGTAAAAAAAAAAGACAGAAGAAAGAAAAAAGTGCTGAGAACTTTAACTGAATTACCAAATGGAAAAACACACTAGCTTTTGTTAAAGAATGCATAGTGAAAACCAGTATGAAATTACCTTTATGGTGGGGGGGGAATTTATCAGAACTGTTGGTCATTAGTTGGTAGGGGAACCTCTGGAGAACATTCCTTTCTTTAGCCTTGAACTGCAAACCAATTATTTTAATATGCATGAGCTCTGATAAATAGTGTATTTTTTTTTTCTTAAAAAAATAAAAACCTCCTAACACACTTTTCCTTACAGAGAATACTTCTATAACTTGCCAGAAAGAATTAATTTATCCTTTCCAAAGTGCTAAACAAATTTCCCAGGTACATTGAACATTACTATTTCAGTGGAACATTGTCAAACATGTGGCGGTCGCATGCTGACAGCTCATTCTTAGAAGTTCCAGCCCTATTTAAACTGCCGTTTGGTTTACGTAAAGCGTCCTACTAATATTCCTACTTCTTCCTCCTAGACAGCTGTACTTTACCTGTCGGTTTGGAAAATAAGCTTTTTGATTTGGAAGTGTTTGCTCTTCTATGGTGGGGTCAGAGATACACACGCATTGAATGTATTTTAAAGAACTGGTATAGTTTCTGGATGCAGATTGCATATTTCATGCTGTCGAGATACTCAATTTTTTTATGCTTTGAGTATTTATTAATACACCATTTTCTATGTTGTCTGTACTCCGGGGGTGGGGAGTTACCAGGAGTTCTGATGGAGTAAAGCATGGCAAACAGGGCCCTGAGTTACGTAGGTTGTTTACAAAGGTTTATACATACTTTGGAACAGATGGCTTTTCTTTACTGTGGAGACAGACAGAACTGCCACATGCTCGTTAGAACCAAAACTGTCTGCTGGAATGTAAACAAAATGGTGGGACTTTTCTGTCCTTTAATTAATAATTCCAAATGATAATCTGCTACTATTTTGGATATTTCCCCCTTATAAATAGCTTCCAGTACGTTAACAGGAGTGCACAGATCAGGATGTCCTCTCCCAACAGGAAGAGTTTGGTCATGATAATGGAGAATGTTTGGCCATCTCAGTGCAAAACAAATGTAGGAATCTTGCAAACAGGTTAAAGGATGCAAGTTTTGCATCAAAAAAGTATTTCTACACAAGCTTCATTTAAGAGCTAATGAAAATTGAGTTATGTTTCTAGTTGTGCATATGGCTAAGAGCCCTTGTGGACCAGAAGTGCCTTCCTGAATTGGGGCGTTGCTTTAGTGCTGTCACTAACAAGGGGTTGGCTCCAACCGGCCTGTTGGATTCCCCCCGTCCCACAACAACCTGCAGAAGAAGTTCCTTCAGGGCAGCATGAGGGTGGGTGGATAGCACGGTACATGTGACTCAGGGCACCTCCTACAGTGGCTCGGCCAAGGGACAGAGAGGGGACTCTGACAAAAGCTAGGTCAGACATTTCTAATACCTGGTGAAAGACGGCGAGATTCGAATCCAAGAGACACTATGGAAAACAATAATCCAGTAAGAAAGCATTCCTGTAAGTCACATGGTAATTTTGAAATGTTTCATATTTTATACTTCCAATTTTAATGCAGACTATTTTTAATCCTGATCTTTCTTCCTGGATATTAAGTTATCTAAGAAACAAAAGTCAATTAACAGTCGGTTAGCTTCTCTTAAGATCACTCTTGGCATTTTGAGATTAACAAAGGTTATACAACCAATCCGCATTTGCTTTTTCCTGCAATAAAGTGCTACATACATGTCATTTTAATGACCACAAGTAGGAGTGTTAAATAAGTATAAAGTTAGCTTCCTAGCAGAGTGTACACTCTATCTGCCTTTAACAAAAAGGAACAAAGTATTACTAATAACATGAAGGGTATCGGTAGGACTGTAGAATTTGCAAGTACAATTGAAATACTGAGGGTATAAAAGAGAACTGTATGGTTCAAACAGCATCTTTTTATAGCTTTATATTTCAAAGAAGTTACTGGTACCTTTTCAAATAAATGGTCGTCTTACCTTCAGCCCACAGATACTTTTTTTCTTTTTTTTTTTGCAAGTGAGAAACAAACTAGTGCAAGACTAAAGCACTGTGCAAAACTGCCTTTTTTTTTTTAGTCTGAGTATTTATACCCAGAATTTATCCATACCCTTTTTTTTTAATCCCCTTGTTGGATTTTTTCCACCATAGAATTCTAGTTATACAAGTTGTTCCTGCAAACTAAAAGGTAACCACTGCATAATACAGTATATATATATATATAATATTTATATGCCCTTTTAAAACAAAAGATGTATGCTATGGCCCAGACACAGGTGTTTGTTTGCTACACCTGTGTAACAGTTAAGAATTGGGCCTGCTGTGTGGGTGTGTAGACTGCACACACTACATACACACGCATGTCTGTGTACATACACACGCTTTTCATTGTCATATTGTCATCCTGCAGTGCTGAAAGCAACTTTTTCCTCATCAGTTCTACCCCAAATCCTCAAACCTTGACAACTGAGTGCAAGGCATCAAACAACTAAAGGAAGCTGCAAACAGCACTGAAATAATACACCAGTTCACCCTGAACCAAGCGTTACTCCTTCCACAACTCTACAGTTCAGGGGGAGATAGAGGGAAGAGAGGGAGCAAGTGTGTGAAAAGGGGAAAAGAATAATAATTAAATAAGCCAATATAAGGGATGTGCAAAAGCAATGTCATGGCACGCTACAGGCAGATTCTCTTTCACGCACCCGCACGCACGCAAAGCCCCAAAAATAAAATGCATCAATATGTAATCTTACAAGTGCTGATTGCCATTAAGGACACTCTTTTTCAGCTTAACAAGACAAAATAGTTTCTTAGATAAGAGTACTGGGAACATGCCTCTGAAGGTAGAAGTATGCAGTAGGTCACCTCTTGAAGATTTAATAAAGCAGCTTTCATGTCAATGCAATAAGTATACACACAGAGCCATTTTCTAAACCTTACTAATGATATAGTACAAGTGTTCGTTACCTCTTCGGTCTACGTTTTGCAGCAATGTATACCTGCTGGGTTTGTTGGGGTATTTTTGGTACAGAATGTAACTGCCCTCAGACAGTTTCTGCCCTTTCTGTTAGTCCAAGGTAGGCAAGGAAGGAGTGTTTAGGTGAAGAGGCACCTCCCGGTGCAGTCTGAGGTCTGGGTGGATGGAATGTGAGATCGTAGTGGTTTTTGGGGAAAAACATTGTTAAAGGAATAAGGTGGGCAAACTCCGAGTTCCAGTATTTATCAAAGCACAGGGAAGTGCCGTTGATGGCCAGGGCTTTCACTGCCAAGTTTGGCTCTGCCCCGCTGCCGTGTGCAGCTGACATAGCCACTGTTTGCAGAGCCTGGGAGGCAGACATAACTGAGAGGGGTGACAGGAGGTTTCTGGAGCTGTTCATGGGTAGGAGTGGACTGGCTTCCTTGGAGGTTGAATACTGGCCCTTCTTCTCCTCTTCAGAGCAGTCCCCGTTCTGGTGCTTCTTCACGTGGCGGCTGAAGACAAAAGGATGGGTAGTCTTGAACAGGCACTCGTCGCAGCTGAAAGTCTGGCGTGGAGCATGCTTCAGTTTCTTGTGCAAGTTGAGATTGTCTTTGCGTTTGCAGCTGTAGCTGCACTGGTCACAGTGAAAAGGGCGCTCACCGGTGTGGACACGCACGTGCTCAATCAGCTTGTTGGCGGTCTTGGACAGGTAGCCACACTGGTCGCACTTGTAATGGTTGCCAAGGCGGTGTTCTCGGATGTGCATCTCCAGCTCCAGCTGATTTGCTTTCACCGTCTGGCAGATCCGACACTTGTACTCCATCTTGTAGTGAGTCTTCAGGTGGCACTCCATCGCTGCGGGGCGGTTAGTGGAGTAGATGCAGAATGGGCACCTGGCAACACAGCAAGGAAAGGCAGGGACAGAGAAACGACAGAGAAAAGGTCAGCTTGAAGACCTGCATTCCTGGTTTAACCCTGTCACTCAACCCCTCTCTGACCTACTAAAGAGGAGAAAAAGGCACTTAGTTCTCGCTGTGAAGCCTCTTTCGAATACTTGGTTCACCTTGACACGTCTCTACTTCGAGGTTTGCCCATTTAATGGCAGTAGAGCTCACGCATCCCTAGGAAAAAACTGACTCACTCTGAAGGAGCATCCCTTTAATCTTCTGGCTTACCTTGATGGGGAAGATTCTGCAAAGCAGGCCGGGTAGTGCAGAGTGGGTGACTGATTCACAGGTACCTTGTGTAACGACATTCCTAGTGTTTGCACGAAGTCACTTTGGCCATTTTTTCCATTAAGAAGTGGTTTAAAGTGAGTGTTTACAGATGAGTATGAAAGCAGCTGTTTAAGTAAAGATGGAATAAACTTGTAATACCACATGTATAGCAAAAGCTTAGGAAATTCCTTTTATGTGACCTTGCACAATAAGCTTGCTGGGTATCCTGCAAGGAGCAGCTGAAAGCCAGTCTATTAGGATGATCTGTAGGGATTCCCA
The DNA here is from genome assembly GCF_964188355.1 of Buteo buteo. Taxonomy (NCBI): domain Eukaryota; kingdom Metazoa; phylum Chordata; class Aves; order Accipitriformes; family Accipitridae; genus Buteo; species Buteo buteo. The sequence continues at coordinate 70,035,222 of NC_134171.1, read as the reverse complement.
TTTCTGGGAGATGAGCTAGCCGTGCTCAAAGGGGGGGCGTGTGTTTGGCAGCGTTTGCCTACAGCCGCCTCTGCCACGGCAGGAATTGTTCCTGTGTGGGAACAGGATGTGGGCTCCGCTTACTCACAGCGGCAAGCGTCCGGACCGGGGTGGACGTGGCAAAGGGCCTCACCCCTGGTTCCTGGACCAGGAAGGGCTGAGAAGGCCGGAGGAGGGAATCTTGAAAGCTTGGAAGGAAGCCTGAGCTGAACAAGCCTGGACACCAACAAACCCAAAACATACCCAATTCTGCTTTATGTAGTGGAGAGGAAGTTGGTGAGGACAGCTATCTGCCAGGGATCTCTGCTGTATTAAACAAAGCACGCTCCCTTCCAGATCTAACCGGTGAGCTAAAAGAACGGGGCTAGATAAAAAGGTACGACTAAGGCACCTGGCTACTGTCTTAAAGACGTCTCCACCTGCTGCTGATCTGCGTTCACTGTTTAGCAGATCTGCCAATTGTGTTCTAGCATTGCAGATCTTTTCTAAGCAGAGATCCCCTCTCTCCATGTATCTTTTCCCTGGCTACAACTGGTTGCACATATAGGTTTAATATTAATCTACCTGCTAATAGAGAGACTTTTGAGCACAGTGAATAATACAGGAGCACAAACGGATACTAGAACGTCTGGACGCTTTTTCTGATGCACATCAAGTACTCTGATCCAGAGAGGGAGCCTAGCATTGAGGCTGCTGATGTGATTAGCTCTATTGCAACAGAGGACTCGGCTGTCTATGCACACATACCTCTCCTGGGCTGGGTGCTCTCTGGATCAGAATCTCAGATTTTGACCTGGAGCTGGAGGAATCATGTGTTTTTTCTCTTCCCCCACAGCAAACAGGAGACAGAAAAATACAATTTACTTAGATCTCTTCAGGCTCTTCTGGATGCCTTAAAAAAAAAAAAAATCAGTGCTTTTTCTTAGGTGCAGGTTTCAAGGTACCTAAATATTACTTGAGTTGGGCAGGAATAACTAATGTAGACTGAGAAGCCCATTCTGTCAGGAAGGCCTGAGTCATAGGTCATGGTTTTTCCTTGGTAAATAGAACAGATTCTGTGCAGCTTAAACCCAAAGTGCACTAGACAACTGGTCTGTACGTCCAAGACAGACATGCTGTTGTTCTGGCACACTACTTGTTTTTCAATCTGGTCGTCTTCCCAGATTCAGTCATCACATCTAAAGTGACCACAGAACCCAGTTCATGGAACTACTGAGCTGGAGACCAGACGCTGCCTGGCAAACAGAACCAGTTTTCAAAAACTGCATTGCAAACTGATAGAGCTACTCGTGGTAACATTAAATGTGGCGTGCTTGTCACATGACAGTTACAGTGCACTGAAAACATTAGTTTGCTTAGCAAGAGCAACAGAAGCGGGGAGTCCCGTGCTGAACCCTAGCTGGGCTCGAAGTGGTTCCAGCCTCTTTTCCTGCAGCAGCTGGAACAAACAGAGACCAGGGACGTGCATCTTGCAGAACGTCACATTGCCTGCCCACAGAGAGCAAGCATATGGCCCCAGCAGTCACTCCTTCCCTCAGGGGTCCAACCTTGACGTAAGGGCACGCTCATTCTCTAGAAACACTGCTCTGCACCAACAGACCTTAAAGGACACCACCTTAGCAAAAGCCAAAGGGCTTTTTTCTTAAGAGAGTGTATTACTCGTTACATGCTAATTTATACAATAGTGATCATTTTGGGCCACACAAACCAAAGCAGAAAGCATCAAAGTTATTAATTCTTGGAGAGGACTGACTTTGCCTTAGAGTCTACAAAGGTTATAACCTTTAAGGTTGTAACTTCATACCTAGTTGCAGAGACTATGCAGGGTTTAGTTTCTTTGAGCCAGGTGCAGAATAGAGCCTGTGCTGTGTGCTCTCCTTTGATGCCTTGGAAAAAAAAAACCCTCATAGTTTGCCAACAACTCTGTGTAGTGCTGCCTCATTCTCTGTAGGACCCATCACATACTGTCTCCTATTTGTCTTGAAAAGGGGAAGGACCACAGTTTGTTACAGCTCTAAGACCAGTGGATACTACACCTGCTGCTAGCTTACTGATCTGCTGTAATGATACAGGCCTACACTAGAGGACTGAGCTTGGGTCATCTAAACAAAAGGAAGCCCCAAATCTGGATTATCACGCATTTAACTAACCCTTTCCAACTGACTTCCTTTTGTCCTGTCCTTACAGTATTAGAGGTGCTTAACACAGTAAAAGTTTGTGTACTTGCTTTCCTTACTTGAGCCCACCGGTGGGGACAGTGTGGCATTTCTTGTGCTCCAGTAATTGTTCAGGTGTCTTCATGAACTTGTGGCACACATCGCATTCAAACATCCGTGTGATCAGGTGGATTTGCAGATGGCGCTCAAACATATTTTTTGTTTTGCAGATGAAGTTACAGAAAACACATTCAAAGCCTGAAAAATAAAACAAGAAAATATATTCCTTGCATTGTGGCCAGATCGACTGCATAGAAGGTGACAGTTTGTATTTGTTTAACAGTGTTTCACCTTTCTCTGACTTCTCTTCAGTGTTCACTGAGGTCTGACTACCAGGCACTACAGAAATGACTAGCAGGTTGTTTGAACCCTTGGTTTTTGGGGTTATGTCTGCATCTTCTTTGCTGTTGGCAGAGTCGCTCAGTGCTGACAGCGAAGATGAAGATGGACTGTTAGATTCACTGGGTGTCTTCCTCTCTTCAGCTGAAAAACAAGAATAGAGAGCAATAACTAGTACAGCAGATTAGATGGAATCTCAATGATCCAGTTTTAAATTTCAGGGAAAATATTTACAGTTAATTCAAACATGCTTACAAACGAGTCTGAAATTAATTGATCTGTTAAAAGATCATAGTTGCACCTCCTTCCTTTTTATTAGCGTTTAAAACAGTACATCTCTCAGTTTATCCTAGAGTTGAGTCTGTCAGTAATGGTAGTGGGAAGGAAGCATGCAACTCTACCTCATTACCAGGCTGAAAAAATCCCAAGAAAACACTTTGATTAGCTCAGAGTTCAAAAACAATGAAGAACTTGTCACTTGGAAAGGAAACAGAGCTTCTGTAGGTTTGGGGTGCGGAAACCAAAAGTGCCTACTGGTCCAAGCTAAACTTCCCCCACCTTTCTGTTTATGTGGGTCCAATGGGTGAATCTGGGAGGAAGGGCAAAGGAGAATAATCTGACTCATCGTACTGAGGAGCATCCTCAGTAATGATTGTTAAGAGATAACAGTGTGGTCTCAAGATTTATCTGTTTTTATTAGGACCTCTTACTGAAGATAATTAATTTGAAAAAAAAGTTATTTAACCGGATCTAAAGCTGAAGCCCATCAGAGTTTCCTTGTGTGTGCAATAAATGTATGATGTTCAAATCCCAAACCCTATCACACAATAGAAATGAACATGAGTGAGAGTTCTCATGTGAAAGCTGCCATGAGCCAGCAAAGCAAGGATGGGCAAATTATTACCTCCCACCTATGTCTTTCTTAGTTTAATCAGAGCTGTGTTAAAAAAGAGACTTTACTAGAACTTTGTATTGTCTATGTGCTAAGTCCCCTGATCAAGGCCTCTGCAAACACCAGTTCCTATGTGCCTAGCTTTAAACTGATGAGCGGCACCTTTAAGATAAAAATGTAGGAATGCACTAATGAAATCCGATGACCCAAGCTGTCAATAGGGAGGATGACTGGGATATCATATAGAAAGATTCACTGACCTTGGGGACCAGAGTAATAGAAATGGAATGAAATTTAATAGTACAGAGTACAAGGTTATGACCTGAAGGGCCAGTAACAAGAATTTTTGCTACAAATGAGGAGTGCTTAAGTTGGGAACAGTCACGGAAAACAAAAGAAGAATTTGAGCAGAACAGGGGATGAATATGAACAATCAGTGTGAGAAAGCCTTCAAGGAAGGTAAATATGATCACAGAATATTATTGTGTGAGCTATTCCCAGTAGCTGCTGCTGTTTTACACTGCCACCACTACTTATTTCATTTCACCATGTACAGCTGTGATTGCATATGTCGAGAGCAGGGGTTCTAACAAGAACATATGCTGTGAGGGATTGATACAGTAAGAAAACTGTGTTTCATTTAAGAAAAGGCTCAATGTACATTTAGAGGGGAGAGGGTTGCTCTCCATAAATATACTAAGGGAATAAGTACTGTGGAAGGAGGGAAGAAAGGTGGAGGGAGCAAGAGGTGGACTGCTGTTTCAGATAAAGGACAGTTCTGGCACAAGAACAACATGTGTGTATTCTGATTATCAGTAAGACATGCTGGAAATTTTAAAAAGGTCCCTAATCTTCAGTGCAGGAAAATCTGCAGCTACCTGTCCATAGTAGTTGGTTTAAAACAGTTATACTTGCTTGAAAACATATGCCAACATCCTTACAAACAGGCCTTTTATGACTTGGTAACATCACAGGATAAGGGACTGGAGTCAAGTGACCCAGAAAATCCATTCTATTTTTTACTCTCTGTATTTGCTAAATGTGTAAGCATTTGGCTGTATCACCAGCTGAATGGCTCAGTTTGACAGGGTAAAGGAAGAACAAGGGGTTTTTTTGTCTTTCTTTAGAAGACAAGCAGCAGCTCCGATCTTTTAGCCATGATGGGAAGATACAGTAGAGTACAGCTCAGCTTTGAGCTCCAATGCAAGCTTTTCATGTGGCTATGGGTGGCATTTCTCATTTCCCTTGACTTCCTGTATATGAAGTGGAATTGGATGCAAACACTCAGATAGAGGAGTAGTGCCGAGAGTTATCCAAGCATAAAATCCCTTGAAAGCTTTCCAGTAGTTTGTATTTCTGTAGTTACATTTAACTTATGTATCTGTGATCACAAACAACTGTATTGTTCTCTCCCTTGTCCTTCTCCACCCCTCGCTGTTTTCCCAATTTTATTCCTGGTAGGACAGGAAAAGCAATTTAGCAATGGAAAAATTGTGCTGCATGCAGTTCAGGTTCAGTATTGTCAACACAATTGTTAGTAGTTTGTGGCAGCAAAATGCTTCTGCCTGGTGTTATAAGAGAAATTAATTAAAAGGATTCTAATTTTCTTCTCCTTAAATTATGCCAGACTTCATTAGCTGGACTAAGCATTTGGAGCTTGTCTAAAAACTGCTATTACTCTTATCTTTGGCTATTAATTGAACAGGACCAGGGAGAGAACACATGACTTGTTCTGTTATTTAATATAAAGTTACATTTACGGTATTGCTGAATCACAGCGTCAACTAAACATCAGCGTGAAATTCCAAACTGTTAGTCTGTGGAGGCAAACACACTGAAGAGCGAAGCTCAACATATTGTGTATTTCAAACTTACAGCCAGGTATGCACAATTAGTGCTCAAAGTCACCTTATCATCACTGAAGTCAAACCAGGATTTTGATGAAATAGTAAACCAGTCAGAAAAACAAACAAACTATGCTGACTTCAACAGGAGAGGGGATTTGGGGGATAAGGGGAATAGGAAGAAGGAGGGCTAAGTAGTCCTTCATTTATTTCGCTAAGCTTGAAAATTGATCCGCACTACCAGATTATTTGCCTGGCTGGCTGGAGTCCAATTCACTTCAACTTTGAGAGATCAGGCCTTAATTAGCAAGCATTTCAGTGAAAGTAGAGTGCTAATGGGAACTGTGAAGGTTGCACCTAAAAAGCAAGAGAGAGATCACTGCAGCTGGGAGAGAGGGATCATCACCTGTGTGCTTGCTGTTGACATGAGCCTTCATATCTGCCTCTTCCATAGTGACAAAATCGCATGCTGTGCAGCAAATAGAGAACATCCACTGCTCTTTATCCACGTGGAGAGACATATGACTGACAAACTGGACATTCATCTCCGTCTCAAACCCACACACATGACAGCTGCAGGCAGAAGGGAGTTCAAGAGTAAAAAATATTAAAAACCAAACCACAAACAGAAGCATATTGCCTTTCCCTGAATTTGCAAGAAAAAACTCACTGCACAGATTTCTTCTCTTCCTCACTGTTGAAGGTTCACTGCAAAATTCTTTTGTCTGCTGAACTGCCTTTGAACTGATGGCCATGCCAACGTGATTAAGGGCAGGCACAATGCAACAATCCTGTACATGCTATAATGACGCTAAATAATCATAAAGTTAATTAAAAACTACAGATTCCAGATGCTGCGCATCACCTAGCTGATTCCTTTGGGCAATAAGAGGCATTGCAGCTTTGCCAAGATGTTTAGTACGGCTGATACACTGACAAACGGAGAGCTTGCTGCACACTCCAGGAGTTATTTTCAAGCCCTGGAATGGTTCCCATGCCAAACTGGGATCCTGTGCAAAACTGCCTGGCAGTTTCAGTGTAAGCAAGTAAAAATGGGTTCAAACATTTCTTATGCTTGACTGGAAAACAGCAGTCATCAGCTATGCAAATAATTAGCAGGGATACAGATTTCACAGCCAGTGCATAAACAGAGTGATATTGAGAGGCAATGGAAAGGACCCTTTAATTTAACTTTCTTTGCAGAGTCCTCCTCTTGCTTTGATTAGGCCATTAACATTTAAAACAAGCCAAAAACATTTTAAAAAGGCATATACTCTAGGGCACTATTTTGCTTTCCCTGGGGGATGGACTAGATAATCTAATCCGGCAGGTCTCATTTATTTCTTACTTCTATGATTTTGTAATTAAATCTGCTCTTGGCACTTTGACTAAAAGTAAGAGTGATTTGGTAATCTGCTTGGCCACTAGAGTGCCTGTCACCGTTTGCAGAGTGCACAACAGTGGATACAACAAGGAGAATGTCCAAACATCCATTTCATCTGGGCAATTCCTTTCAATTTTTCAGACAAATTCTCCTCAAGGTTTTCTTTCTTTCATCATGTCGGTCACTGACCACATATCCCTCTAGCAAATGGAGGAAACGTGTATACTGATACAACAATTCTTATTATGCTTTACTATTTGATTTCATAGATTTGGCTGAAAACAATGGAGTCGTCAGAGGCAATTGGAAGCACGCTGCTTTAGATTTGCCGTGAATCTGTGTATGCAATGGGATGTTTCCAAACACAAAACTTAAATGAACACTGCATAAAAAGTTAAAGAGGCTTCTAAAAGCCCATCTGCCTCCCAAAGCCATTTAGAAAAAAAACAACCCACACCAAACCCCAGAGTCTTTCCCAATGGCTAGCCAAGTCAAACAGCATGAGGCAGCCAACTGGGTTTTGCTGCTTAGCCTAGGTCAGATACGGGCAAGACAAAAACTTTCATCGCAGTTCCACCCTCCAACACCAGAAGGGTGGCCCTGTAACACGTCCTTAGCAGGCAGGCAAGACATGCAGATGCCAGCATCTGGTGCACAGCCCTTGTCTGGGTCCTCACCTGTAGTAATAAGGGTGCTTCTTTCCATCGCTGCCTTCAGAAGTGACAGCGCTGACAATGTCCTCAGTGTCTGTACTCACCAGCTTCACAGAATGGACGGTCAGGTGCTGGTTCAGGTTAGCACGGCACTTAGCAGCATAGGGGCACAAGTGGCATTTGTATTTTCTCTCTTCTGAAAAAGAAACAGAAAACCTTAAATGTATACTTCACTTTGAAGCAAGCTATTTTCAAAGCTTCCAATAACCAAGTATGCATTCCTTTGGGTTTCTCCAAGCAGCTTTCAGAATGAGGTACTTTCAAAGCTCAACATTTTGGAAACTTAAAGGAGTTCACAGCAATTACTCAGAAAAAAACTCATTTGGAGGTAGTTTAGGGCTAGTTTTTTTAACTTGCTCTACCATTTGTAGTCAGATAATATAAAACTTTGGAAAACTGGGGCAACTGCTGCTCTGAGAGCTGCAGCACAGCCAGTAGAGAAACAGGTCAATAATCTACATCTGCTTCCTTTACTTAGCATGTTTTATTTGATTTTGGGGTCTGGTTATCCTTGAGGTTGCCCATGTGATCACTTGCAGAGAGTTGGTGGTTGATGATTTCGTATTAAAATCTGAGGGTGGGGAGGAAAGGGAACACTTTCATTAGGCCAGTTCCGAACACCAACGAAAAAAACTCAAAGAACAGTTGAAGAAATAAACAAATTCATCATGAGTTTCTGATGCTTCACAACTTAAACAATTTACAATAAAAATTATTTTATTTTAAATTAAACATTTCTAAATTCTGGCAGCACATTTTTTGTACATGCCAAGCTTTATTTTGCAAAGAGTTGATTAAAATAACCAAACATTACGTCAGCTTTTACAACCTTTCCCTTTGAGGAGCTGCTGCTGTAAATATGAAATACAATGCTGCAAGTGTTAAGGGAAAGGCATTGAATAGAGCAGCTTAGAACTAAGAAAATCCCATGACGCCACGGAACACAGCATTTGAACATTTTCAGCATGGCTTTACTAGACAGTACAACATACATTGGCATTATACCAACAGTATTTTTCAGCACTGCATCAGAAATTCTTGCTTTCAAGTCTTATTTTGTGCAGTGCACCTCAGCAGGCAAACAAGGTGCATCTTCCGTATAAAAACTCTGTTAGTCTCAGTTGATACAAAGCTGATTCACTTTAAGAAAGTTGGTATGGGGTAGAACAGCCCCTGTTCCTCTCAGGAGAACTGGATGGTGAGAGGAAAGATGAATGACAGATACTAAATCCTTTCAGTTTCACCAGATCTGAAACACCAAGGCCAAATCTTTTGTTGTTCAGTGACATTTAAAAAGCTCATCAGGTGAATGTAAGAAAAGCTGTGCCTTCTCTTCAGAATTCCATTAACAGGCTTGGTTAACCAGTTGGTATCTACAGGCTGGTCTGCTGGAACCTGGACAAACTTGAATTCACACATTTTGTAAAGATAAATTACAAGAAGGCTGTAAAGAAATAAAATGTTAGTTAATCCCCTGAACACCGCTCTGACATTCTGTCCTGTTTCTGCGCTTGGCTCTGCCCTGAGTGCAAGGAGCTGAGGATGGCTCACACGCTCTTCTGCTTACCTTCTTTCCCCTCCAGTTAAACAAACCATGATGAACACACAGATTTCCTCACTGCTGTAACAACCAACCACAAAGCATCGGCTTACCTGTGTGCAGTGAGAGATGCCGGGACAGAGTCTGCTGTCGACCAAACACTTTTCCACACACGTCACAGGGAAAGAGCTGGTCGTTAAATTTCCAGGATGGCAATCCATTTCCCACCTCCAGCGCCAGCTTTTCTGTTTCTATGCCAAAAACCACATAAACAGAAAGTCATATTTTAAGAACTTGCAGATTTCATTCAATAGAGTCCTGTAGATGTCATATAAAATGCAACACCTCGGCTGCATGCTGTGTAATCTGGCATATGAGTTCATGTGAAAAGGCAATTAATCTTTCATACAGCATCTTTCATATGTACTCTAAAGCAGAACACTTAGTCAAAGTGTTCTAGACATAGATATAGTCAAAGAGTTAAACCAGATTATGTAAAGAGAGAAAGTCAAGAGCTAGCAGAGCAAAGCATTAACCTCTAATTCCGTTTTTGTGGCAAGACCACTCCTTTGGCTTTTTCAATCACCCACCTTTGCCTGCTGCATGAAGAAGGCCTGGTCTGAGACGGTGGTCTATTTTACACTGGGTTACTATTCATGGCTGAAGGAAGATTTCCAAACCTTTTCTCTTCTACTGATGCAAGAATTTTTGCTACATGAGCAGTCTTACATTGAAGGAGAACAGAAGATTGCTCAGACAAACGGTAAACCAAGAGGACATAGCACACTAATGAGTGGGTGGCATCTGGGGTAAGATCTACCCAGCACCTGCTGTCCTCAGGCATCAAAATCCCCAGCAGCTTAGAGGGCCATCCATTGAAAAAATGAGACCCAGAGCAAGCCATTACCTTTAAAGAAGTGTTTTTAATTGTTTCAGGAACACAGAGAGTCTGCCATACAAAAAAAAACCCCAAACCTACACACAGCGTAAAACACAGACATGAAGGCACTCCGTAAGGAAGTAGAGAGAAAAGGACTGGGAATGAGGAAGAGAAAAAAAGGTACACAGTGCTTCAAGAAGTTAAAAGCATGGCCAGTTTTGATCTGGACAGAAGGGAGCAGAGAGCTGATGGAGACTAGGGGGTAGCAGTGATACCACTTAGCTCAATAAGAGAAACGGTATCAGCAAGCCTTGTGTAAAGAAATATTCTCTGCAAAGGTCTTGTTGCTTGAGGAGAAGGGACCTCTGTTGTAAGCGGTGCACAAAATTGCAAGGGTACCCAGCAGCTTTCCAAATACAACAGCCAGTGGTGAGGGGGCTTGGTTTAAGACTTACTTCTGGTAAAAGACCTTCTATTTCCACTGGAAGGAAAGATCCCACATGTAGAGCACCCTTCTCTAAACCGACACCGCCTGTGGGATTGCTGCCCAGAACTAGCTCCACCAGTGCATGTGTGCATGCCGTGATGAGAAAAACCATTTGGCTGGGATTTTGAGGTAAACAGGAGGAGAGGAGCTGAGTACAGGAGTACAAAAACATCTTACTGAGTGTAAGTTACTATTGTGGAGGTTGGCAGAGACCAGCCAAATCTTCATCCGAAGAAGCACTGAGGAATAAACACCCTCCTTGTACAGGCAATCCTTCACTGACAGAGTCACCTATCACTGCAAATTTGACTGCCACGTCTGAAGGAATCTCTCCTTCACAGGTAAGTGTCCAGACGGCTCCGCTGTGGTTTATGCAAAGAGCTGTCAAATACTGTAGTTAATTTAAGCAATAATAAAAACAATGCCTCATTTGGGGCAGAGATTCCACATAGCAATTTCAGCAAGTTTAGGGATGGTCGTACTTGCCAGCCCCTTTTCAGCTGCTGTTACTTTCTTCTGTGACCCTGTAATAATATGTACAATATTCAGCAGACCAGAGGAATTATGAGGCACCTCTGAGTGCTACCACCCAACAACACATTTTTCTTAAAAGAATTTCTAGTTAGAGAACAACTTCTGCCTACTCAAAATAGTAATTCTGTGAAATTAAAAAGGAAGACCCCCTATCCCCTAAGGGCTGTAAGTGACCCATAACCTCCAAGAACTTCAACAAAGAATGATTCTTTTTGTTACTATCCTTGAGATCTAAACAATGGAAAAATCTGACTCTGTACTAAAGCTACAGATATTTTAGCAAAGCTTTTTGAGTACATAATCAAAAGAGGAATGTGGTAATAATTATAAGAGAAGGTCACAAGAGTGTAGGTTGCTTCAATATGGTCACAACAAAAATTGAATTAATTGGGACACATACCAAACAGGCAGGTTCAATTAAGTAAATACGTCTCTTAATGATTCACTTCAGCATCAGTCATCACCCCTCTTTTATCTCTTAAGAAATATAATATTCTCTTCCCTATGGTGGATTTATAGCTATCAGTTCTGGGAAGCTGGAAAAATATCAGCTTTCTGATTATCTCGAGCTGGTGAAAGGTAGTCCCTTGCAAAGCAGCTGCATATTTTTCATTGATGCAAAAGAGGATGCTGTAGGTGTTTTGAAAGTACTTGCATTTACTTTAAAGATTTATTCCTGGAGTCCTAACTACAGTGCTTCTTTCTTCTCCTTCGACTGAATCTTCTCTCTGTAGCAAAGTGCTTTTTCTATTCAGCAAGCTGCTTAGCTTGTTCATGGCAAACCAGAGTTTGTCTCTGGTGCAACAGGAACCTCAGCACTTCATGGAAGATTTCTCAGCTCCTAGGGAAACCACCTACTTCCACCCACCATACCCTCTGGGCAGCTTTGTCTGCAGCCTGGAAACTGGAGCTCTGTGTCCATACTGTGATCCAGAAGTCTTCCTAGAACATACCCAGCAACTGACCTCGCCAGTGACCTGAAGAATCAGGTGAGTCAACATCCACATTCAGTCCTTGGGCTCTGTCTCTAATTAATGCCGGGGAATGGCGTTTTCTGCGAAGTGAGTACAAGTCCAGTGACTCTGAGACCATAATACTGGTTTGTGCACAGCATTCTCTGTGTATCCCAAAGCACGCTACCAAGACAGTCAGCATTGTTATCCTTTAAGAATATCTTACACAGTGGCCAGGAAGAAGATGGACTGAGACCAACTAATGTTAAATAATAAATCACCGTTGTGAGAGATGTCCCACAGAAATCTCTCTTTCACGATGACATCCCTATACTAAAATGAAGGGGAGGGAGGACTTGATGTAAGATTTCTGCTTTAAACAAATACTCCACAGCAAATTCCAAAACGTCTGTGTTAGAAAAGCATACATGGCAAAATAATATTGAAATTATTAAGTAATAAACTGCCTTTCTGTATGGGTTTTGGAGTCTAAACCAAAATATGCCTAGTATGCTTAGTTCTCCAGTAGATCATTAAAAAGTAGTAGGAAGATTAAGACTCAGTATATTACAGGCTAGTAATAAAATTATTTTGAAATCGTTTTGCATAGAAGTCTTAAGAGCTAAAAATTTTATGTAAAGGTAAAACTTAATTCTCAATGAAATTTAGTGAAATACATCTTTAGGGACACCTTTCCTGCCCTTCTGTGTCACCTGGTATCATTTCCCTACTAATCCCAAGTCAACTTCATAACGAGTAGCTGTGTAAAGCTGATCATCCAAGATGAGGTTAGAAACTGCCGGGACTGTCACCATCTGTATTTTCCCTGAGGTGAGGATAAGGTGCACACCAACTGCAGAAATACTGTTCTCTCCCTCCTCCTGCCCCTCCAGATAGATTGATTTCTGGCAAACAAAGCCCAGCAGCTTGAGAAAGTTACTATTTACCCCTTTACTAAGCTGCTGGGCATAATTCTGAACATGTATGTATTTTCAGTTTTCACATTTAGTGATTTTTTTCTCTTATCCTCAAACTGGTAATATCAATATGGAGAGTGCATTAACCACCCCTTCTGAAAAGCCTTTAGCTTGACTTTTGTCAAGAAATGCTGAGAGAGGATACCATATCTGGTTGAAGCTGTAACTGAAGAAGAGAACAAAGTGTGACCTGAATACATAAGTAACTGTCTAGAGTCACCAAATCAGCCTTCTGACTGCTAGTAGCTGTCATGCACAAAAAGTTCCCCAGGGACTGGATTTGGACTCTGATACGTGGTACTTTGATTACTTATTTTCTTCTACTTAGCTTACATATTTTTCAATCACTGCTTCACAGTGTTTATACTACATTATGTTTTAATCTCTTGTTCAATGCTATGCCTACCTTTACAGCTTTATACTAATAACTGAAAGAATGAAACCACTATTTAACTGAAAAAGACAAAGCTAAGAAAACAGAGTATGCTGAAGCGTCACTCAGAGAAGATAAATTAGTATTTCTAACTTTTGCTGGTTTACTGTCTGCTCTCACATCCTATAACTCATTTAAACATCTGCTTCTCTGTTTCATCTTCACACCTCCATAGACCTCAGAAGCAACAAAATCCACAAGGGCAGATCCTTATGGTCACATGGAACCCTCCAGATATAAATTAAATAGATTGTCCTTTGCAATAAGTATTCCTTAAAGAGGTGGAAGTGAGAGGTGCTGATGAGCCATAACAAGAAAGGTCAAAATTTATTATCTCTCCATTCTTCTGGAAGTGTATGTCATATTTATACTTTGGGTTATTCAGACAGTTTGACACCACACAGATGGTCAAGAAGAAATCAGGGAAGTAATTTTGAAAATGAAATGAGCAGAAATACTGTGAAAGGAGCAAATAGACAGTGGTGGTTAGACTATTTTCAATCAATCCTGCTTGCAAGCTAAATGTGATCAAGAAAAGTTAGATGTCCAGAGGATCTGGTGACATGGGTGAGGCTGAGAGCTAAGAGGGAGAGACGGCCAAACTCAGAACAGGAGGCGAGTTGGGAAAAGGCAGATGATAGCTGATACAGAAGAGAAGGAGAGGAAGTGTGCAGTACCTCCCTCCTCATACTCCAGGGGATAAAACTTGATGCGAAGAATACGAGATGCAGAAGGAAGCTCCCATGGGAGAATGCATCTAAAAAATTCCACCAAACCAGAAAATGGATAAAATGAGTGAGAAACAGTGCTGGACAAGGTAACCAGGTTTCTATGAGCTCATGGCAAGAGGATGAACACTACCAGTAATGCAGATGTCCCACAGCACGGCACTTCACTTTGCTCTGAAAGACATAGGACATTAAACAGTCATCAGATAACTTTTGGTTACTACCAGCCTGAAGTGGATTGCTGCTAGCCTGTCTTTCGCGATCTTTCAAGCGCCCCACATTTACCCAAGAGGTAAATATACTGTATGCAGTGCTATATGAATGTCACAAAAACTTGTTCCATTTGTAAGGTTATTTCTATTTTCTTATGTCTAAAAGACAAAAAGTTCAAGAAATGATTTATTCAGAAACAAGGTATTCGGGTCAGGCAATCATGAAAACTGCTTTAACAACATTTATTTGGTCAAAGAAATTTTCTTTCCTTCTTCTGTCTGCATTCATCTATGTTATTATAATGTCTTCCTACTTTCTGCAGTGTCCCCATCATCAAAGATGTATTTTATTGCTTTGGAGCCTTCCACTTACATGTTCATCTATCACCTCTGGCAAGCACACTGTATTTAAAAATTGAGAACTCCTTTTGTGAAATATGTAATTAAGGCTCTGCTGCAAGCTTGTTTGCTGAAAGCCTGCAAAAGGCTCACAAGCTCAAAAATATATTGACTATATGAAACTGCAGCGCTCCAAATGCTATATATCTTACTCCTTTCCCAACTTACTTTCACAAAGGTTTTATTTGTGGCACCAGAATTCTTATTTCTAGTAAGTCAGTTAAAATAAATGGTGGAATCCTTCCAGATACTGTACTTCCTGAGTAAGATATGTCTTGCAACTTATCTAAGGTATCTGTGATCCTGAGTGGTCCTGTAGTCTTCATTTGTCACCACCAGCATCACAGCAACCTGTCTGGTGTTATTTTAGGATCTATCTTTTACTGTGAGCAGACTCATCCACTATTAGCCAGAGATAAGCAACTGCTTTTTTGGCATAAAAATTTTCTGTATTCCCCCCCCCAAAACAAACAAACAAAAAGGTAGTAAGAAAACTTTTGGTTTTTAATCTCAAGCTTCAGCCGAAACTGCAAGCTGGTTTGCCTGACCCCTTTGTGGTGTTTTTTTTTAATGCCTTTTTGAAGCTATTAAAAGCAGTCAGTGCTGTCCCCTCTAATGCCAGTTCAGGGGCATCTGTCCAGAGAAACCCAAGTCCCCTCGTGTATGTTGTGGGCTGCCCAGATGGGAGTTTGCACCAGCCTGGGAGCCATCTAGCACTGGCAGCAGAGCCCTGTGCCCAAGCTAGCATGTTCAAAGCATGAACAAAGGAAGGGTTTATGTAGTCATGCTCTCAGTCACAACATGCGTCAAGCATGAGAAGTTATTTGGAGGGATTTAATAATACTCTAATAATAACAAATAAATATTAACACAAAATTACTGCTCAAATAAAAGAACCCTAGTTCCACTTGTGAGGGGGACATGTACTTTTCGTTTCGTAAGTCCTGAAAAACTGCACGTAATCAGACAATCTGAATGACAGAAAAACTGCACAGAGGAAGCAGAGAAAGTCTCCTTGCTAAATAAAAAACTTTACCAACTAATGCTCTTATTTTTTTGTCAAATGCTTTTGCAAATATCTAACATTACTATGGAGTATGGTAAAAAGCAGTAATGTTATGATAATTTAAAATCCTTGATATGGAAGAAAATAGAACCCAAGTGATTTTTTATATTAGTAGCATGGTGCTTAAGTTGCTCTTTCTAAAAACATCAACCATGAAAGCTGGAAATATTTCAATAAGGAGCTTGCAGGACCCACAAAAAGAAACATTAATATTGTGCATGGAAGTCTTTCGTTGTGCAATGATAGGCAACAACACTTAAAAAGGTCACTGAGAAGTGATAAAGATGTTGGGGTTTGTGAAAAGAATAAAAACAAATAAAAGATGAACTTTAAAGATGCCTCCATAGAGGAACATGGGAAAACAGTGAAGCCCACTTCACTGCTAAGACTGAGCCTGTTGCTCAAAAATGGACAGTCAGAAGCAGGGTGAGAACAACAAAACCTGAGTCCAGGCAAAGACAAGGTAGGGACACACTGACTTCAAAACACAAGGCCACTCCCCACCTTCTACCTTTGCATCAAAACTAACACCTATTTTAACTTCACTTATACAACAGAAGACTTCTGAGTAAACAGTGAGGCTTATCATAACCTTCATCTGCATTATAAAGCTTTGAGATTTGCTTTTCTTGTCTGTAGTAAGCTCAAAATGTAAAAAACAACCAAGAAGAAAGAAAATCCCCAGTTCAAAACTTAAATCAGTCTGTAAATTCTGTGCAAGGCGACTGGAGTTGCAGATTTTTAAGGAACCCTAAAGCTGCAGTAATGTTGCAGTCATTTCTTGAAAATTATTTTTACAACACACACACTATGACATCAAGTTGAGGATAACACTGGACAACACCTTCTATTTCGCCCAACTTTCATTATCCACTGTACTGCTTTAGCATAAAGCAGAAACAGGATGGTCTTGTGGTAACTTCATCCCTTACACAATAAGAAAGAATAGAACAATGTAAAATTCCTGACATACGCAAAGTAAGGCCCCGAGCTGTGCATTTACTGGCCAAAATGTAGTAGTCATATAAGAGTCCATGTAGCTCACTGCACAGGCTGAAGGAGTTCCTCAATCATTCAGTTACCACAGTGAAGAAGGTCAGTTTGGTTTCATAACTATAAAGTAATGCAATGTGGCCCAGATGGAAACTGGTTTATTTTTTTCATTGAGGAAGTGGAGACACTGCAAGAAAGGTATAGGAAGCACCAACAAATCCGCTCCCCCAAAAGTGTCTTTAAAAGCTTACCTGATCGTTGTTGGCCAAGAGAACAATCAATCCTTTCAGTAGCAATGAGCTCCAGCATCGTAACTTTACTTTTTTGCTTGTTTAGAAATAATAGCTATTGTAAATAAAAGTTAAATTCTGCATCTATTGTCAAGACAATAATCTGATAACGTGCTCTCTGTTATCTTTGCACAATGTGTTTTATTTCAGCGTAATGCTAGAATATCATCCTGAAAATACCTTCATGGTAACTGTAAGATGTGCCACAACGAATTTGCCTAAGCTCTCTAAAGGACTCCCAAGCAGGTGGCCCTCACGTTTAGCTCAACCATTTACACTGCTTGCAACATTTATTTTGGGTGCTACAACATCGAGTTCATATGAACTTATGAAAGTATAATTTGGTCCTGTTGTTATTTTTAAACCACAACTAATTAATTTCCATAATGCCAATAAGTTTCTACCCTTTATATTTCTCTCCTACAATTCTGCTTAAGACACACTTCCTAAGAAACCCTTTTAAAAATCACTCAGAGACATTTGTGCACATTTAGGACCATTATGGTGTATGTACATATTTTCCTTTTTTTCTTTTGTTTTTGTCACTGTGCCAATTTCTACTTGCAAATCCACCTGAAATAGGGGCTTTTCTTTCATAGAGGGAAGGTAATAACACATCTAGGGCACTTTGCAGAGACTAACACTAGTACTCCCCATCCAGAATTCAGATACAAATAAAGACAAATTGGCCTTCAGACTACATTTTTCTTTTCAGCCTTCTGCATCCTTTTTAGTGAAGCAAAAGCTGCTGTACTAGAGAAACTGTAAACTGGTGACCAGAAACCTCAGTAGGGGAATGCAAAATAAAGCCCCAAATGCAGACTCAGTCCCTCTTCCTGAGCTGACTAAATTAACACAAACGAGTCAAAACTAGATGAAAGTAACTGTGAACATTCAGCCAGATCCACCTTTCCATGTTTCAGCAAGCTGCCAGGGAAAGGCACTACCCTTCACAGTACTGTGGTTGCTGCTGTAAAAGAAAACGGTTCTTATTGCTTTTATTGCAGATTCCCCAAGTGATAAGCAGTCAATCTGTCATTTCCTTGAAGCCCTTAACTCATTCTTTTAAGACATTTACCTCTCTCCTTGCTCTCTCTCCCGCAAACCACCCTCTCCTTCCTTCTCTGCTACTCTCCCATTTGCCTTCTGCTCAGCTTGCATTTGCAGGGCACTAGTCAGCACAACTGCCCCAAACTCAACTAAAACACCCAGCAACCAGTAGGGTGAATTTGTACCCTGATTGAAATCGTGCTGTAGAAGAAAAAAAACTTCTCGGCTTTGCTTAGATTATTTTTAGACAATGGTCTTTTATTTATATAAATATGTATCTATCTGTCCAAATAGCCTGATGAATTTTGCATTTAATTTACTCTTAGGCAGACAAATATTATAGAAGACAACCTTGTACGAGATAAGATAGGTGAGGACTGGAGAGTCCCAAGGTAACTCTAAAAAGAAATGTCAGGAATGTTGTGTTCCAATTCCTTTTGCAGAGCGAGAAAAGTAATTTTAAACCCTGTCTTTCTATTGCATGTTGAGCTTGTATTTGGAACAGTTTCATATTCAGGAAACAGTCTGACTCAATGCTGATGTTCACTTTTACAAAAGATTCCGATATTAAGGAAGACAAAAGAGGATATGAAACTATAGATGGGTTTGAATAAGATGCAGAGTCTAAAACACAGCATGCTGAGTATTTATAAACCAAAAGCCTCATCTATCAAGTCTCTCTCAAGAGGGTATTTAATCGCCATTATAGTTTTGCTACTGAATTTATATCACAGAATTAGAGCTGGAAAGTACCTCAGGAGGCCATCTTGTCTCTCCCTCGCCTGGAGGCACACCAGCCACACACCAAACATACCCATCAGTCCTGACAGGTGCTTGTCTAACTTATTTTTTTAAAGACCCTCCCATGACAGAGGTTCCACAGCCTCCTGTGACTGTTGTGCCAGTACAAAACCACCCACCCCACTGCTAGAAAGTTTCACCTGGTGTTCAACTTAAATCTCCTCTGCTGTCATTTAAACCCGTTACTCCTTATTCTGCTCACATGAACATGGGCAAGGTTTATTCTTTTTCCTCTCAAAGCTGTCATTTTACATATTTGAATACTGTTATCATGTCTCCCCTCTTCTTCTCCAGATGAAATAAAAATAAATTCTTCAACCTTTATGCACAGCTCCTGTTTTCTAGACCTCTGACCACTGCTGTCCTCCACATTGGTCTTGGATTACAGAGCCCAAAATTGAATTCAGGGCTCCAGCTGTAGAGCAGAATTACCACATGTGCCTTACAGACAACATTCCTGACATCTCAGCTGAATGTTTGCCCTTTCTGCAATGCATACAATGTCAGCTCTACATGCAGTGTCTGCATACAGTTGCACTGCCTGGGCATTCATCCCTTCCCTTTCTTTGTAGCACTAATCATTCCCTCAGGCACAGAATTTTGTCCTCAGTAAATTGGCTACTGTTTTCCAGACTGTTTCTTCAAGATAAGACTGAACTCTAATTCTGCCCTCTGAAGTGCTTATGGCACCCATGGTGTCACCAGGACATTCAATAAACATGCTTCCTCTTCTATGATCCACGACATTAATAAAAGGGCTGATTAATACCAGAGCAAACACAGACCCGTGCAGAACCGCACGTCATCCCCGGGGTTTGAAAGCTACACTTAGCCACTTAAGTGTAGTTGTACCTACTCTCAGTTTCCCTGCTTACTACGAGCATGTTGTGGGAGGCAGTGCCAAAACCCTCACTCAGCTCAAGAGGTCAAGTTTCTTTAAGGACCTGGAAACAACTATTGTTAGGTTTCTTTCCATATGCATCTCCAAGTTGGTTACAGTTGCCCTTCCTGAAGCCAACTGCTGTTATTTCGTGGTTTTCCCTTCTTCCTTTCCCAAAACCCACATTCTATCACTTCATGGTCATTCTTCACCAAGTTGCCTTCTGTTACCTGCATCAAAACACAGGTCCCAAGAACTTGCTGGGCAGCCTTGTGTTGTCCTGAATTCACTTGCCAGCAGAAGATAAGGTAGACAAAATCCCACATTTCTCATTCTGTACTTTGGATGAGTGTAGCGGCTCAGGAAGCCCTTCTCAAATCTGACCTCCATTTGTGCTAAATATTTATTTAAAAATATTGTTAGCAACAATTATTTTATTTTAAATAATAATTTGCTGTTGAATAACTATTAGAGACTCAGAAAACATATCAAAAATTGCTAAGAGATGCCAAAACCTACCCAGTTTGAAAGGGTAAAAAACCCAACTGCTAAGTTTTATTTTTCCATGTGGGATGAAACATTTACCTTTGGCCACTTTGCTTTGGGTTTGATGTTGGTGATATTTAACACTTTTGGTTTGCTGGGTTTCATAAATGGGGTCTAGTTTGGGTTTATTCTGAATGAAACCAGAAGGTATCTGTTCCGAGTGAAATTACTTTGTTCTTCTGTCCTTTAGCATGAGGTTGATACTGCTTTAGGAGGAACAAACGTAAAAAGGAAATGAAATAAAAATAAATATTTTTGCCTGTATGAAAAGACTGCACAGTATTAGAGGGAAAAAAAGTTACCCTATATAAAGGCAGCCCATAATAAAACAAGGATCACAAATTTTCAAATAGATGTCAAGTGCCTTTCAAGACAGCCATTAGACATGGACCTGAATGTGTATCGTTCTGTTTGTCTATTTTAATTAACACCTTTCGTCTTGAAGGTCCTGTAAATAATTGGCAAAATAATTAGTACAGTGACTTCACAAGGAAAAGAAGTGAACTCCGTATGCCCGTAACAATTCATGCAAAGTCCTGCTATTTAGCATGTGTTGTATTTGAGAGAGGGACTGGCCAATTCACCAGGAGTTTCATGTGTTCCTCAGAAGGATCTGATCACATTCCCCTTAATTGCTGTGGGAATGGCCAATAAATACTGATTGTTGAAAAAAATTAAAACATGTACAACTATGCACATGCTGCACATTTCACTTGTCCTATTTTAGCCAAAGAACACACTGTGCATATTTGAGCAAGAGGCCATTTGCTGATTTGAAATGGTCTGTTCTGCATAATAATATTTCCAGTTCTGAAAGGGACTTTGTTAGTTATGAAGACTGTGTGGCTGCTCAAGATCCGCAACACACATGCACTAGATGCAAACCCGTTTGGCAGCAGACCCAGAATAAGCTGCAAGGGAAATGCAATGCTGTAATCGGTTGCAGCCATGTTGGTTATGATCCCATTAAATGAACCAGAAATTTGGAACCCTCTGCCTGATGACTGTAGTGCAAAGCGGTTGTCAAGGCAGCTGGGTGCATAGCGAAAGAAGGCTGCACCCAGGCAGATGATCATGGGAATCTGAAGACAGGCTGCGATAGATAAAAAACATGCTAGAGCCAGAACCACTATCACACCGTTTAGCACTGAATTATGTTGAACAAATTCTGCAAAATCTGTCTTGCTTTAGAGAACTATGCCAAGCACAGCCCACTTCTATGGCAGTCCAACTATCTCACCTTCCTAGAATCACTTTCCACAACTTGCCAGCTATCTGTCTCTTGCTATCAGACTTCAGAGAGTCACCACGATGGCTGACAGTCCCTAGCCTTCTAGAGAGCATGAAGACAGAGAGTGTACACCAGTCAATGTATACCCAAAAGACATTCTTTTTGTGTGAAGAATGAAAGTAAAATGCACACTGGAGATAAGGAACTAAAATCAGTTACTCCAATCAATCTGCCACGCTGTCACAAAAGTTTTCCTACCATCTATGAAGCTGTCATACAGGTTGGATTTGTCAGAGGGATCTCTCCAGTATTCATTTTCCTGTACCTGCATGGATTTATACACATGCACACACATACATACACACACATACACAAAAAGAAGAGTATCTGGTTGAATCTTACCCCAGACAGGTACTGGAAGAGGAATAAAATTAAATGGGTGCTTTTAAAGACCGAGAGAACCAGGTTTTGCAAGGCTTAGTGAGTACCTACCATCATGTGCTGCAGGCAGCGATGACAGCAGTGTGGCATCTACCTCTAGCACCACTTTCAACAAGCACATTTCACAGAAATACTGAGACAGAAATGAGCAACAGGACCAAGTGCCTGATGGAGCATGCCTTGCGTAGTGAATTAAGTGCCACTCTACACTTTTCTACCCTGCCGTGGAGCCAATAGGGGTCAGGCACTCTCATCATCAAGAAACTGAAGGCAATATCTAATGTCCTGGGTGGGCAGAGCTCATAACTCAGAGCAAACCTGAAAGCAAATAAAATGACCATAAGCACTAATAATGGGATAAAGCGGGGGGGGGGGGGGATGCACTATATAAGTCAATTTACATGCACGTGCACTCCCTCTGCAACTATACTGGCAATAAAAATTGCTCTTCCATCACAGGGACAGAAGCTGCTGCCAGGATCTTGAAATATTCTTTCAGACTTTCAAAGAAGTCTGAAATCCGGCAAATATGATTAAGGGATTGGAGCATCTGTCATACAAGGACAGACTGAGAGAGTTAGGACTGTTCAGCCTGGAGAAGAGAAGACTTGGTGGGATCTTCCCAATCTGTATAAATACCTGAGGGGGGGGGGGGGGGGTGAATAAGAAGGATGAAGCCAGGCTCTTCTCAGTGATGCCCAGTGGAGAGGAGGCAAAGGCACAAATTAAAACACAGGAAATTCCATTTCAACATAAGAAAACACTTTTCTCTACTGTGAGCATGGTCAAACACTGGCACAGGTTGCCCAGAGAGTCTCCATCCCTGGACATATTCAAAACCTGACTGGACACAGACTTGAGCAACAAGCTGACTCTGCTCTGAGGAAGTGGGTGGAACTAGACTTCCTACCTCAACCATTCTGTGATTCTCTCAAAAATAATACTACACAGGTTCTGCTGTGCTGAATGAATTAGAAATCAATTGCTTGTAATTGTGCTCTTAACCCCTAGCTTTCCTTTACAAATTCTAGCAATTAGGACAGTGAAGAAAGCCTTCCTAAAGTAAACAGAGGATTACCCGCAATGTGAAGTTAGCGGCTTTTTGGCAGATGTAGGAAAACAACCACCACAGTAAGGTGTGAATTGTTCTAATTAACTCCATGGGTACATAGCTGGGAAGCTATACAAGGGCAATTTATATGCCAACTTTCATCGCTGATCACTTTAGCAGAAATCCTCAGGGCTTATGCATTTCACAGTCCCCTAAGGCCTAAGGACATTTTTCAGGGTGACAGAAGTGCAAACAGTCCCCTACGCAGAAATCAAACCCTCAAGGTGTCCTTTCATTTCTGCAGTGCAGTTAGAGTGGTCTCTGGGACAACATTAAGATAAGTTAAAAGTAGAAAGTCTGGCAGCAGGCTAAAAGAGACCAAGAAGGAAAACTGTCACTGGCACTTGTGAAGAAATGGAAACTATAATTGCATTCACTCTAACCTCATATTCAATGAAAGTCCTGACTTTCTTAACTATCCTAGTGATGATCCAAAATTAAGAGCTGGTTGCTGTAGATGGTTGCAGAAGTTTAGTTTGCTGCAGAGCACAGGAGACCAGAATCAAGCACAAATACTGCCAGAAAATAGTATATATGAAGGAGCATGTCTGCAGGCTGGACCAAAAGAGCTCTTGCTATCTACTTTCTAGATGGTTTAAGCCACACAATATTACAATATCAAGAGGTATACTGACCTTAAAGTGTCTTTAAAAAGGGATTAGGAGGGAAGACACATGCAAACTACTTCATACCAAAGAACACGGTATCTGTGCAACATGAACAGCTTGGTTATTTATCACGTTCAAGTTAAAAACCTAAACCCTCAGGAGGTATTTTTCAACTACAGTCACAGAAGAAAGTAAACAAGATTAAGTGTGGTCACAGCCAGTCAATCTCACACAAATGCTGAAATTTCACACGACTGAAATATATGGCCTTGCCTTTACCCTGCTCACATCCCAACATTCCCACAAACTCTTAGAAAAAAAAGGAGATTAGTTCACTTCTTCCCCTGATCTGGCTTCACAATGTGGCCACACAGATATTAGTACCGCTGTGTTGGACAATCTGCACAGATGAGGCCGAGAGAGCAGGTAGATTTTCCCCTTTAAGTATGTTAAAGTTACAGTGGAATTACTGCTCTAGAGAAAAGAAGTAGTAGGAGGGTGTCAGTGTAAACAGTAACAGGAAAAACGTGTCCATCTCCTAAATAGTCCTGTAGTTCCAAACATATGGAAATCTTTGTTACACATATTACCTTAGTTCAATAAACATAAATACAGGATAATGCCACTAATTACATCATCAATAAAAATACAGCTGACAGTACCAAAATCCAAAATTTTTGCACTATGTTTCCAGTTTTCTACTGAACTAAGTATCATGCTACTGATTCAATATCGGCTTCTGGACATTTCCGAAGAGGAAGCACGACCTATCTGTCATCTTGCAGGTCAGTAAAGAGTGTGGAGACACAGTGACAGAAGGGGCTCTGATACATTTTCAGAAAGGTACTTGAGGACAGAAGCTTTATTGGCTTTATTTCATTGAAATAAATAACACCAGTAAATTTAGCTCTGGCACCAATGGACAAAATTAAAAAAGCCAGGGCTATTCATGGACTACAACTCCCCAAAACCTACATTCTCTAGTTCCAAAAGTCTATTTTAGCCATGTGACGTTCACTTACCACAATCAAAATTACAGTTTTGCAAGTAGTAAATTTTCACAAAAAGATGGATTTTTATTTTTTATTTAATCCTCTACAGATGAGATTGTTTCAATATTTGGCACTGTCAATGTAAATGAAGGAGAATACCAGGTCCTTGGTGAACAGGAGAGAAAATAATGAAATATTATTATACCACACACATATCTACATAGAGAAAAATACTCCCCAAAACACACAGCTGGAATCTTTGCCAATATTAATGAACTGACTGGAAAAGGAATAGTGAATATCACTCATCTGGATTTCACGAAGGCAGGTTTGATTTACAGAATGAGTCAGTGAGATAGTGGAAAACTATTAAAACACATTAAAGATTGGCTAAGGGTCAGGAACACCAGTGTAAGATCAAGTTTTTAATTTATCTAGCAATCTGGACTGAACTATATAGTCTGACATAAAACTAAACTCTATTCTGTTAAAAGAAGACTCTTACAAAACAGAAGATAAAAATGCCCTTTTAAAGTGACTGTTTGAAATTAAAACTTTCATTTCTTCTCCCTACATTTTGCTAGGCCAAAAAAGGTCATTTTGCTATTCTTATAGGGGAAAGCTGAAATTATTGCCTTGTTTTGGATATGACTTTGTATTAGATATGACTTTGATACTATGGTAGTTTTTGAGCAAAGTGTGTTTGATTAATGTGGACATCAATACCATTTTATTTCCATTTCTGAGTAAAAATGAGCTTATTTGGACAGTAATTCAGGAAAGTATAATGTAACTACAACTAACTTTGTATGGTTATTAACATACAAAATACCTTAAAAAGGAAGGGAAGTAGTTCCCCAAATCTATCCAATACTTTTGAACTACATACTATAGGAAACTACTTTCTTCTCTTCTCAGAATGTTAAGAATTCACCACAGATTATCAGGGAGTTACCATGACTTCTGCAGGGCTGTCGAGTCCCCTTCTGACAGCTGTTGGAGATTTCATTGTCATTTCCTTGGGTACCAGACTTAAAAGCTGCTGCATGAGAATCACTTCTCCTGCCTGTGATACTGCTGCTGATCAGGATTACTTCACCTTTACTTCAGGCCAAATCCACTGTTATGTCGTTATTTATTTAGGATTTTATTTCTCCAGTAAATGCCCTGATCAGTGCATTGCTCTCACATATCTTTTAATACGCCTTTCCTAATTATTTCATACTCCTTGGGGATCTTATATACTTAATGCCCTACAAAGAGTGCTCTTCCTCTTAAATACATGATCTTGCAATTATCTTATAAACTGGCTACAAAGAGAAGAGAAGTGGTTTGCGCTGAGAAGGCCACTAAGCTGAAGTCTCAAGGACTGAACTTTGGACCAACCATACTTAAAAATCCTCTTTAATAGCTTCAACACAAAAACAACCCAGCATTGCATTAATGAAGGCAATATCATCAATATGCAGAAATTTCAGAGTATTAAAAAAATAATCTTGAGAGCTAGAGTAACAAGTGGAACAATTCAAATTACAAGGTCATGTGCCTAGAAAGTAGGAACAAGAATTTATGTTGCATGCTGAAATCATCAGCTGAAATTGTAAAGGAAAAGAAAAACATGTTACTATTTGATTAGCAAATGAACTGAGATTCATCAGCATGTTGTAGTTACGACTGTGATCAAACAGGAGAGGCATTTCCAATATACATATAGAAGATTGCATGCTGCTGAAAAAGTCATTGGTAAGATCTCCTGTAAAATAGCATATATAGTTCTGACTACTCATACTTGCAGAAATTATTTTCCCTAAACAGAGGCAGAAAAAGGCCTTGTTGGCCTGATCTTGGTCAGGAAATGGAAACCCTATCATGCTAAAAAAGACTAAAAGACATTGGCTGGCTTACTTTTCCAAAATGAAGACAGGATTAGGGGGATGTAAGATGGCACATCAGATGGTGAACATCGCAAGGGAGAAGAATTATCAAAGTTGAAGGACAGCATTGGTGAAACAACAAAAGTAGAACTT
This sequence comes from Buteo buteo, assembly GCF_964188355.1. NCBI lineage: Eukaryota > Metazoa > Chordata > Aves > Accipitriformes > Accipitridae > Buteo > Buteo buteo. Next base: position 70,008,616 of record NC_134171.1, on the reverse strand, counting down.
GCTATGAATAAATTCAGGCTGAAAAAAAGAGCGGTCCCAGCCCTTCAAAGGGGCGAGCTTCTGAAACAGTGTCCTCATACAAATAAGGATGACAGGTTTAAGGTGGATCTTGATAATGAATGAGATTATGTAATGTTGTTACCCGTTATAGAAAAGAATTGAATTTGACACATGAGATATCTTACTGTCCTATGTTCCTGTCACTTCTCCCAATTCCTCTGCAGCTAGGGTGCCAAGAAGTCTGCAGACAGAAAGTTGGCAGGAGTCTGGGGATACAACCGCCCATATTGGTGCTCTCTTGGAAAGAAGCACTATGTACATGGGGTTCCACCAAGGCGACCCAGACCAACTGGCAGTGAAGGCTTCCTCATGCCACTCTGCCTGCCTGATTCAAGCCTGGTCGCAGAGTCAGTACAAAGCAGCAGCTCAGACCCCATGCTTGCTCATCAGAATCTGCTAGCTGTGGTGACAGTGGCACGGAGTCGCATTTTTGGATATGGGGACTGCTTAATGAACACTCTTGCCATTAGCAGTTAATCTGCCTGGATTTTAGTTGGTGACTTGAAGATGACACTGGACTGGGAATTTCCTGTCATTTTGTTATGCTGTTCTTTTCTACTTCTTACTATCCTGTTTCAGGGATGAAGTAACCCAAAATAAATCTCAAGTGAAGGCATATATACCGTTTATCCATGGGACACCACATAAACATTTCCACAGCAGTTTCTGGTTTATCCTGTTGGCCTTTACAATGGTTTGTTACTGTTCCTTTATGCTACTTGCTGCAGGGATAAAGTTTCTCCTGAGCTATCCATAGCACTACATAGACTATTTCTTCTTGCAAGGCTAAAACTAGTAGGAAATCTACCTGTGGGTATTCTGCTGTTCTTTTACATGAATATCACATTTGTAATTGATTAAAAATTTAAATCACATTCCTGGTGCTACTGTGAAGTTGCACTTCAGGTCCAAGAATTTATTATGAGCCTGAAAAAAATCAACATATTTGGAATGATAGGGTTGTTCCAAAAATAAAAAATGAAGCAGAAACTGGCACTTTCAATTTTCAGTATAGATGCTGCTATTACATACCAGAGTCTTATAATCACAGAGCAATATGTATTAGAATACACAGACCTATCAAGGTAATACTTATATTCCATAAGGCAGAATATGGGGCAGCATAAACATACAAAACCCAGTTCCTCAGAAGCCGTTTTAACACTCCAGGATGTCCTAACCAACTAGATACTTTACATCTCTTAAGCAGAAGATTAAACATGTCACCAAAATCCATCCATGGTTTTAGTGGTCTCACTTAAAATGAAGTCTTACAGAGAATTAAAATTCTTATACATTCATCTTGGCATGATGTAAGAGTATTGCTGCTAGAGGCCATGTCCTCTGAGGTATCGAGCACCGCCTGAGGAGTCTAGAGCTCTTCTCCTTCATCTGGGTATATGAATATTCCACGTTATGCCAAGGTCAAAAGCCAGGACTGAAGTGCTAACCTGGTTTACATTTTAATACTTAAAAGCACCACACCTGATCTGGTTGTCCTTACCCCCAGTTACAAAATCCACTACTTCCTTGCAAAAGTGCAGCTGAGGCTAACCTGAAGACCCTTGTCCTCTTGCTACAAATTTTCTTCTTCTTCCTGCTATGCATATTTACCCTTAGACAACATCTAGCTCTTAACCTCATCTACCACTTCATGAGCTGTCAAATGACTATTCAAGCATTAAAAAAAATGAAGGGTCTGTTAAGTTGTAAATTAAATGACAGTCTATAGCTGAAAATTAGCAGTAACGTGCCCAAAACTTTATTGATTGCTAAGAAAAGGTGAATAACCTCCCCTACAGCTGGCTGTGTAATTACTGACCTTTAGAACCCAAGAGCTATTAATTTAAGAACAGATAGCAGTGAACTAGCAAATGAGTTATTTTGCAACAGGACAGTAAAGGCGCGTATCAAGTTTTTGCATGTGTTCAGTGCCACCTTGAATAGTATTGTTACAGGCCCATATTTTCCATTTTATTGCAGAATGTAACCCAAGCTACATCTAGACGTAAAATGCCTGTCAACCAGTTCAGAAGATCAGTGGGAATGTACCCACAGATACTGAGGCCTTTCAGGACGTTTTAAGAACTCCGCATCCTTCCAGAAAGTTTCTAAATTATTGTTAAAGGCAGGAAAAAATTGTATTGCCAAGCTCAGCCACTCTGATACATGTACTGCAAACATTTAATCTGTAGTCTGAGAGATGGAGATGGAAATGGCCAGTAACAGGAGAATAGCAGACAATAATCCGACACCAGTAAAGTTCCTTAACATATGGGAGACACGCACCAAAAAAACCCACCTCTGTTAATACTGCTGAGTTTAATCTGTTATGGACCCTTGTGCAATTCATGGAAACAGTAATTTAAAGACTATTAATACAAATGCTTCGGCAATATTTAACTTTTTTCTTCTTAATAATAAGCACTTACTGTGATGGAGAGAGAGTTCCTTTTTGACAAAGCAAACTACATTTTAAGAGCACTGGTCAGGTGGTGGAGTTTAAAGTAAGAAAATTTTAAAAAGGTCTATTAACTGGAAGTAATGGAAGAAAAAGGTATCTGACCTGGTGCAGCTGTCCTTCCATGAAGAGTAGTTTCATTAGGCAGGAGATCTTTTGAGTTGGAAGTGAACGGTGATTGTCTAAATGTGTCTTCAGAAAAGAAAGGGCTATAGGAAAAAATAAGGCACCTTTTTGTAAACAAAACAGCGGTTAATGAAGAAGTAAATACAATTTTTTGACCCCAACAGCTCAATATTACAACAAATACCATCTTGTTAAAAGCCCTGCTTCATTTACAGAATTCATGCTGAAAGATATGCAGACTGTGAGGCAAGGTGTGGAGAAGAGGCATGCTTTGGTAAAATTGTATCTAAGAGTGAAAACTGAAGTCCTTCCAAAAGGCTTTTAACTACATTTCAACATCTCAGATTTCTATATCACAATACACTACAGATCATTCAAATTAATGCTTCAAAAATTTGTATTCTACTGTCTAAAACTTTGTATTCTACTGTCATAACTGGAGAGGGCAATCAGGAAATGTGGAAAATATTATTATTTAATAATCTAAGGTATATAGTAATTATTTCTAAAACAAAACTTTCCAAATTTTAGGTTAAGATGCTGAACAGTTCTCTTTTGACACAGTGTTCCATGAATGAAATTAACTCCATGATTTTGATTTTTAAAGCAGAAAACAATTCATATAAACTAACTGAACGGTTACTTCCCAAAGAGTATTAAGTGCAAAAATTATCAGCTACTTGACTCCAAAAAGCATAGCATGCTTCGGTTTTAATTAACAGGCAGTGAAAAGTCAACTTCAATAGTGAATTGGCATTTCTGTCGAAGTATTTTGTTTTCTGCTCAATTACAGATCCTAACAGAAGCAAGAATTCTGTCTCTACAGTAGAGACACACATCAGTAAGAGGTACATCAAAATATTGAAAATGGAAAAGGATAGTCTTTCTCAGAAAACTGTTTTCTAAGGCAGTGTATTCCATCTCCACATAAACTATCAATTTCTTCTAAGCAAAATGAGAATTACACGAACTCTGATCTCTCTTATATTGAGAATCCTTAACAGGCTGGTGCACAGTAGGTGTTTTAAAGGTGCAGGACAGGAGGCCAGGTCATTTCTGCAGCCTGTTCTTATTCAGTAATAAAATCCAAGAACTTTTTCAGGATAAAGAACGTACTACGAGGTCTTACGAAGCATTGCATAGCGGGTAGTCCAGACCCAGAAAGTATCTGCCAGCAGCACCAACCAAGTTGACCCTACCAGTTCAGGTACCCAAGGTGTCAATCTAAACAATGACACTTGCATAAGTCTCCCCTCATACAGTTTTTCTAGAGAGAGCAAACAAGGCGTTCTCCACTGAGTCACTTGTATTCTTAGTCAGATCTCTTCTGCGTTTGGGAAACTTGTTGATAATTAGTTACCTTGATCATGTAACCCTTTTGGCAATCACGTTATTTACTTTTTTATTAAGATTTTTGGCCATTATTCATTTTGTGCTGTTCCATATGTGACAGTTAATGGGACATTTGGGTATTTCTACAAAAGTCTGAACATAACCATAAACACAGTCAACATTAGGTTGTGCTGAAGGGTAAGGCATGAAGCTGCCCCAAACCTGAACAGTTCAGTGTATGCAGATAGCTGAACAACGCATAATACTCAAGAAAACAAGAGATCAGGATAAAGCAAAACAGCTCCAGCCCACATGTGCAAAACTTTACTTTTTCCAAGACTCACACTCCCACGCAGGGGTGACATAATATAAAACAGACTGACGCTGTATACAAATATGGCATCATTTATTGCAACATTCCTCTCACTGGTTTAATAATGATTTGAAAGAAAAACACCAATAAAAAAAGTTTTGTTACTGTTGTAACTCTTCAAAATCTTGTAATCCGCTCAGGTTTCCATGTTGGCCTTCCTGCTTGTGCATTAGATTCAGTCACTGGGACACTGCTCGTTGCTGGTTTTAAGCAAAATGGATGATGCAGAACTTATCTATTTCAGGCTAGCCCATATATCATGAGCAAGTTGCTGTTGAAGACTGCATTGCATTGTGTCCCAAGGATTTCCCTCTCCGCCATCGGCCTCTGGTGAATTACAGAACCATCCTTGGATACCTCTTTTCTGCCTTCCTCTAGAATGGCAGCTGAGTCTCTTCAGTGCTGGCCCTATTATTATTTTTATTTCAGCAGCTATGTCCTCCAATTCCCAGTGCAAAGTATGGAGGGAGAAGCTCCTGGTTCATAGTAAGGAACTACATAAATCATTCTCAATCACTGTGCAAAGTCCCTTCTGATGAAGATTAAGCTTTAAGATTTTTTTTTTTCTGGCTGCACTTTTCCAGTTTTATGGCTACACACTTCTCTAGATGAAAGAAACTTATCTTGGCATCTTATGCTGGCGTACTCTCTTCCAGATCATTTGCTTCTCCACTTTCTGTCTTCGTATCACAGATGGCAGGCTCTACCATCTCACTCAGCCATTGAACTGTGAGGAATCCTTGCCAGTTTTGGCTGCTTAAGCGAAGTCATATGGAAGTATATGCTCACAATGTCCAGGAATACTCACAGGAGGAACAGCAACAGATAGGCAACAGTTAGAAATGTTAATACGGGATAAGACAGCAAAAAGTGCTAGCATACCCCATCCTGCCGGGCTTTGCTGATTTAAGACTCTCACCAATGACACAGCTTAATCTCTGCTCCCCAGCTACTCACAAGGGGGACAACACTGACCTCACCTTGGCTCTCTGCAGCTGTCAGCAAACTTCACATAACAATTGTGATCCAAAGGCCTTTCTGTCATTACTCCAGATCTAGGTTGGTGAGCCAAACTGCAACACCACACATTTTCTTAATGCAGTCGGAGTGCCTCTATCCTCCACTGGCTGCTCCATCACATTCTATGTTTGAGAAGGCATCATACCCTTACCAGTAAAGACTTCCAGCTGTTTGTCTGGTTTTGGGTGGGGTTTTTTTGGCAAAGTCTTTCAAGTCAATCTGTTTGAACTTGCAGGATTTAGTAGACTGACTCACTTCCCCTTAAGAAGCTCTTCTCATTCATGTCTTCTTCTGTTGATAGATAGGTAAGATAAGAAAACCATCCAGAAGAACTGAATCAGGCACTCAGCATTTCATGCCCTGATGGGTAGCAGCCATTATCAGGACTTCTCAGTAAAACTTACTGCAAGTTTGACAACAGCCAACTGTGCTACTCTCTTAAAAGTTGGCAGCCAGAAGAAGGTGAAGTTATCTTTGAACTGTCCTCAACCTTTCCAGTTTGAATTATCTTTGATAGATCCAAAAGTAGCTCTGGATTCTCACACCAGTCCTGCCGGTAACATCATGACACACTGAAATCTATTTTCAACTGACTATTTGTCACCCCGTGCCTGCCATGCACACTGGATGGTTAATGAGTAGTTGGACAATATGTGCATTTATCTCCATATGTATGTCTCAGGCTTATGCTTTTTAAGTAGTCATGGGAAGGCTATGCAGGCTGCATATTCCACAAATTCCCAAACTAGCAAATATGGGAAGCATTCACAGTAGCCAGAAGTTAAAAGCTCAATTTAATTATCTTTCAACTTGTAACTTCAAAAAGTCCCTAATGTACATTTACTGAGCTAGTCAGTTTATTAAAAACAAAATATTTATTTATTATAGTTACTATGAATGAATGGGATAGGCCTAGGAATTTAGGAACAACATATTTTAGATATCTTTTCTTCTGCAACTGAAATGCTTTTTAATTTCTGTCTGGACAAAGTTGTCTTAGTTAGCAGGCACTGAACACGCTGGGAACTTCTGTAGAAGGGGCTGCAGAGGCACAGAAGGTCTTACTCTGTGTCTGAAGGAACTCTTTGTCACTTCTGTGTGCTCAGTCTCCAACACATCCACATTGATTAGGGAACTTCCAGGTAGGAAATAACTGTACTCTTGCCAATTCCTGCCTACTCGTCACCATGGGCTCCCAAGTTTTTACCAATTCTAGGTGCCACTTATTACACAAGAGCTTTGAATTTTCTCATAGGGACACCTCACTTTGCTGCTCACGTATATGTAAACAACTCATGGGCTTGTTCCCAGCCACAATACTGTAAAGTGCATATTTCTTTAACAGCATGTGCTCTAATTGGATCATATTTTTAATTCCTGGATGATTTCATTTATTGTACTAATGTGACCATAATCTTTAATAAATGCTTCATTAGCATTTTCGTACAGTCTGACTTAAAAATTCATCTCTAGAAGGCATTGAGATGATAAAAATACTAAACTGAAATTTCATTAAAGAAATCCAAGTTTGACAGAAGACTGAATCAAAATCACCTCTTCTTACATTGGTCCATGTCTTAAAATCCAGTTGTCAGCCCGTTCTTCCCTCAAGCACTGAGAGCACTATGCAGTTTCTTTTAAGTTTCACTTTTTGTAGAAAAAATAATTCTTAAAATGATGTGTGAATACTTGATCAGAAGAGAAAAGTGATTTTGGCCCAAAGGCCTTTTGTCTCATGAACTCTAAGCAATCAGATCTATAGGTGTAATTTTTTCAGATACAGGTTACATTACTCATGAAAATATCTTACACTTGTAACATCAGGTCACATTTGCAGAAGATGGGCACATTTGAGTTCACGAGGCAAAATGAAGCAATGTCATTTACACTACAGGTTTGCAGGTAACAATGGACTGTACTTACCTGGCTGTAGTTCTGATGGCGTTATCTTTATTGTGGTTGTGCTCTTTGCTCACCTTTTCTGCAGAGGAATGTACAAGGGTTTTTGTGATTAGCATATAACATATTTTCCCTAACAGGTTTTATTCAGCAGAACTATTTTAATGCTTTCTGATAACAGCATAATCCAGAGTAATTTAGGGTAAATGGTTACAGCATGATTAGAGAATGGGCATGACTTTATTTAAACTAACACCCAAAAAATTTTTTCAGCTTCATACTTCAGTGTTAGTGCATAAGCCCATATGCAAAATGTGCAATACAAGCATTCATTAAACACAGTACTGATATTGTTGCCTTTATGTAATAGCTGAGGTTCACCCTCTTTGACAAGAGAAGTGGACAGTGCAGCCCCAGGAGCATTGCATGCTGCAGCCACTGGCCACTTATGCCAGTAACTGCCACCTATGGGTTCCCCTATACTCCAAGGCCTGGATCAACCAGTTGTCACAAATTATTTAATTAGCTTTCAAAAATGCAGGAGTTGAACTCCAGCTTTTCCAGTTCAGTTCAAATATTGTGAACCTGACCTGACTGTCACATGCTCTAAAGCATATGCAAACTACGGGGGACATTTGGTAAGGCGCTTGCGTTCCAAATGTGAGGGTAGAAGGGCTCTAACTCCTATTATTTTTCAGCCTTAGCAATCTCACACTTTCATTGCACCTTAATGGTTATACACAACCTCTTTTTGTTCTTTAAATTAAATGATCAACTATTTCCACTGCTTTTACCTGATAACTGGAAGAGCAGCTCAGATGCCATCTTTACTGATATATCTTGGCTGAATAGACTTCTTTCTGGGAGCACACGACCTTCTGGTGCCTTCTGTATGTGTTCACTAATGTCTCGCCCTAATAAAGTGCTGTAGCCAACATTTTGGCTGGGTTGGCTGGGTGACACTGAAGCCTGCGAATCATGAATGTCAACTTCCATTGGTTCTTCCTTTATCTTTACCATCTGGGTTTCCTTGTAACTCTCAGCTGTAAAGATGTATTTCAAAAAAATAAACAAGGGCCAGAATTATTTAATTAGGCTACAATTTTTCAGAGTAGTCAAAGCAGGAATCACAATTACAAAGTTATAAAATAATTTGTATACCGTATCACTGCAAATGGTAAGGGAAGCAAGCAGATGACTGCTACAGTATTCTTCTGGGGGTTATCAATAGAAGCAATCTCTTGAAAATAATTTTTCAAACTAGAGAGCAGAAAACAGTTGTATATTTGTAAATATGAGAGTTATATCACTTTCTATGAATACTGGGTGATCGCACACCAGTTAGTGAAGCTTTGTTTTTATTAAATGAAGTTGCAACTACACACCAGCTCTCCAAAGATGGGCACTGAAGACCTCTTACAAACTCTAAATTACTCTTTATCAGCAGGAGTACCAGCACAGTCAGAAGTATTGCTGTAGGGATGGGGTGGGGGAAGAAACCTCATCTGCTCCTCTTCTGCTCTCTTTCTCTTTTATGGAAAATTCCAGACAACTATGTGAAGAACTCATTTGTTATATCTGCATATGCTTTCAAGATGAGAGAAGTATTCTGGGGCCCACGCTTTTCTAAAGCCTGATTTTGTAACAAGCACAGATACTTCCTCATACGTTACAAGGTCCAATAACCTTAATGACCAGTTTCCATAAGCCCATATCCTTCCCTCCTTGCTTTCCTCTCTGGTGTGCTGGGTCTAGCAAACAAAACCATAGCCTAGAAGCCAATTTGTAGTTCACTTTCTACACTTGAGATTCCACAGAGTGTTGCTGAATGCTCTGGTTTGGCTGCAAGGTAAGTGATCATTTTTTCTTCAGAATAAAAGCTCTGAAAGCTCAAAATCAAGGCTCCAAGGTAACTTGCTTACAACACTCCAAATACCTATCCAGCCCTTTTGATTCAGACTTTCTGCTGTGAAAAGAGAAGTTGAAGACCTGTAGAATTTATTCCCAATTTAGTTTTGGAGAAAGATGATGAGGTTTTTAATGATTTTCATTCAGAGTGCTCCTGAAAGGACTATCATGGCAGAACTGCCCAACTAGGTGTTGCCTCTGCTGGCTGCATGCTGACCAGACACTCTGGAAACAGGCAGCCTAAGACAGGCAATATGCCTGGGAGAATCAAGAAAATAAATAAATGCATGAACACAGTTAAATATCAGATGGGCCATCCGGGTAAGGAATCATTCCAACAAAAAAAACGTACGTGGGATTTATTAATTTTGCCTAAACCTCCACATGTACTGGTACTAGCCAAGACACTGAAAACCTTAAGGAAAACCTGCTGCTGTTTACTCATGATTAGCACATGCTCTAAATTGTCGCCTATGTAGCCTCCACAGCTGGAATCAAGGAAAAGTGTGAGTTTGAATTGCTCAGACTTCATGAGCCAAAGGAGAAAAAGGCAACCCTAGCACCCAGCAAAAGAGGCCATGGTAGAGAGTAGGGACAGGCACACTGCAGCACACAGAGCCAGAGAAGCAGAGAGCTTAGATGCTGAGTGGATTAGAACCTGAGAGAGCAGTCTGGCCCTTGTCCAGACTGGGGGGGGCAGGATCAGATCTATGATCGTGGGCCAGCTTGTTAACTGGTTGCAGACAGGGGCTGGCCATCCTGATAGCATCAGGTCACTGACACAGGCAGTCTGCACAATGAGTTTCCTCACATGGAAGTTTCTTTGTCATCTGTCAAATTTTACTAGTTAGAAGGCTCTGGTGTTAAAAATAAATAAACGAATACCAGTTCGTAAAAAAAAGTCCAAACACAAACAGTATTTTCTACTAACTTTGGGCCACAGAGAAGAAAAGGCGGGGGGAATCCACTAACTTCACTGGATAAATGAATCTGTTGCTGCTCTCTGTTTTTCCCTTCCTCTCTAACTCATACGATTGTGTCAGCCTCACAGATTTTATTCCAAGCGTGAATATTTCAAACACCACCAGGCCTTTTGTTTTCAATTACCCAGTATTACAATGAATCTCAGAGGCACCAAAACATGGTTTGGTTATCCCTGATAACATCCTCAAGATAGTCAACTGATTGGTGTCATCTTGTAGTCTCTAGCCAAAGACAAACAGAATCCCTTCAGCATGAAGGCATACGCATTCCACCTAAAATTAAACTGATGTGTGTCACCAAGTCCTTTTTCCTTCCCCTGGTTTCTCCCTCTCCCCACATTCCGGTTGTTCTTAAGTGGAGAAAAAGTGGCTTTACTGCCTACAGCTCTTTAAAAAAAAAAAAAAAAAAAAAAAAAAATCGAAGCCAGGAGATAAAAGCCACTTGGATATGTTCCAGGAACGATTTACATGAAGTGCTTTCAATCCTTTCTTATGACATTTCTTGACCTTTAAAAGAAACCTATAAACATTGATAAAAATCTTTACCATCTACGATCCACCAGATACATTTCAGACTTTGGAAATTTTCATAGTGAATTCTTAACTGAAGACAAGTTAGAAATATCATATAATGCCTTTTTTTGTCCTGTTAAGCAAATTTTTCTTTTTTTTTTCTTTTTTTTATTTAAAGCTTCCATTAGCCTATTATTATAAAACCACAGAACACTGCATCTGTGCTGAAAAGTGTAAAAATAGCATTCTGTGCATTGAAAGTGAACTCAGAACAGCAAAGGCACACATCAGGTAACACTGTCAATCAAAAGCTCAGGTAACTCCACAAACAAATGAGTTCTTCAGATGTCTGACAGACTGAGCTCTGCACCCAGCTGCCAAATTTAGGTGCAGAGTCAAGCTGACCTTTGCTGCTCTCTGTGCTTTTAAAATATTCTTTCTATTTCTGTTCCTGCTCCACACAGTTTAATTCCCTGTCCTGCAAACACTTTTGAATCAGATACGATCCCAACTAAGGCAAGAGTCAAGCAATACTGATGACCTTCTCTCCCTCACAATCAGCTAGCACTCAAATTGCCCTAACTAAATTTACATATTTGATCATTTCCTTTGACCTTTATCTTCCCAGCTGCACCCTTTTGATCTGACAGAATGTCCCTGCTGAACGTGAATCCTGTCATACTCTGATTCCCAGAAGCACACACACACAGAAGGCTGAAGGAGGGTCTCTATGATAATTTTACAAGAGCTAAAGAAAGGGAAACACAGTCAGTCTGCCCCATGAACAGCAATCACAGGCATACAAGCCAGCTGTGCTAGATCTTGTGCTGGCAAAAGACTGTAATTAAGGTTATGCCCATACCCATCTCACCATACAGGCAGTCAAACTGTAACTTCCTGAAGATTATTTTCCCTTTTGTGCTACAGACTGTTCATTTGTGAAGTAAGGTGATACCCCTTATTTCCTTACTTAGGTATCTCACATGGTCATAGTGCAGCTAAAGTTTTTCAAGTCAAGGACTGGTACACCAAAAGGTCTCCCGGTTCAAATAATGAAACTCATGATAGCTTTGGCTTTTTTCCACTTTTGCATTTCCCCTTGAGTAGATGGGCTAGGTTAAATAAACTGCAATGTATCAGAATACAAAGTTAGTGTATGAGAGCAAATTTTCTTCATGCCAGATTTTTATAAAAGTACAGACATCTAATACCTAGCAAAAATCAGCAGGGAATGAAGACTCAAGCAGCTTTAAAGTATCCAGATTGTGATCTCCGAAACATGGTCTGCTATTCATTCAAAACTAACCTGGATGAAGCTCAGAACAACAGCACAGCAGTGAACATTGCTCATCTGGCAGAAGATGAACTAAATCACCTAATATGCCTTTTTCTGCTGTTAACTTTGTGATACAGAAACAGCTTAACAAAATAAGAGAAAATTGTTGCATACATGGATGTACTACCATCAAGCCACAGGGATGCTGTTTCTTTACAGAGCAGTATAACTTTTAATCAGCTGATCTACAAAAGCCTCCATGAACTTCATCCTATTCACAAGAAGTGAGACAATTTTCCACATCAGATATGAAAAATGCAGCATCAGACAGGCTTGTTCCAGAAGAAAGCAATTCCTTCCACAACTTTCAGGTTCTCTGGCATTCACAAGTGCAAGGCATCACAAAGTAGTGGCACTTGCTAAAAAAACCCAAACACAACAGAAACATAGAACAATACTTGTGCTACCTAAAGGCTCAGGATACAGCATTCATCCCTGAAGGCCTGACAGTGTCACCTTAAGAAGGTGTAGCAGTAAGAGTGCCTCTGAAATTTAGTCTTAGACAATGCCTCTCTACAGCCTAGGACAGAGATTGCCAAGTTTTAGAAAGAGATTATTCAAGCTTCTTCTCTGAGAAAGTTGGGACTGCCACAATCCAACCCAAGTTGTGCACAAGTCAGCAATGGGCCCTTGTGGCAACCAGGGCCAAACATATTCTGGGCTGTATTATCAAACCTGTAGCCATCAGGCAAAAAGAGGAGATTCTTATCCTCTATTCTGCACTTGTGAGACTGCATTTAGAGTACTGTACCCCAGTTGGGGCTTCCCAGTACAGGACGGACACTGACATCCTGGAGCATGTGAACTGGAAGGCTACCAAGATAGTTAGGGGGCTGCTGCAAGACATCAGAGGAGATCAGCTAAGAGAACTGGGTTTGTTCAGCCTTAAGAAAACAACATTAAGGGGACATTTTATTGCTGACGACAACTTTCTAAGGTATGAAGGGAAGGTATAGTGAAGCTAGAGTCAGACTTCTCTCAGAAATGCACAATGATAGCATAAGAGTCAACAGACAAGTTGGAACATGGGAAATTCTGTTTATATATACAGAAAAAAAATTCACTGTCAGGATGGTGAAACACTGGCACACATTGCTGAGAGAGGTTGGGTTCTCCATTCCTGGACACATTCAACACTTAATAAGACCTGCAGCAGCCTGATCTTGTTGGACCTGCTTTGAGCAAGAGTTTGGATTAGATGAAGCCTGGACGTCCCCTCCAAACTAAATTATCTCATGAATCATTGGCACTAGATCAGATCAGCTGCAGGCTTATCTAGCAGAATTTTCAAAACGTCCAAGCAAGGGAAAGCTACAGCATCCTTGGGTAACACTTGTTCTAGTGCTACACTAGAAATTTTTCTTAATGTCTACTCTGAACGTTCCAAGCTGCAGCTGGTAGCTGTTGCCCCTTATTTACCATCTACCACTACAGAAAAGAGTTTGAATCCACTGCTTTTCTAAGCTTCCTTCAACTACTTGCAGGCTGCTATTAGATCTGCCTTTAGTCCCCCCTCTGCCAGAATGAACAGTCCCATTTCCCTCAATGCTTCCTTGTAGGTCATGAGCCCTAGACCCTTAATCAGGTCTGCTGCTTTCCTCTAGACCATCTACTAATTCTCAACAGCCCTTTTGAACTAGGGAGCCTAAAACCGGTACAGTATTCCACATGCAGGAATTAGAAAGGTTAAGGAGCATCAGGGAACCTGAGAAAGAGATAGACTGGTGGAACCAGGCTCTACCCTCCCTGGAACAGAAACAGGAACAGTCACCAGAAAAAAAAACCCGAGATCAAGGGAATCCTGTATCCTTCCCCCACCAGGCTGAAGGCAATAGCTTAAAAGAGAGGAGTGAATGGTGGCAAGTCTGTGCTCCGGGCGGCAGGCAAACCCCCTTTGCCCACCTCGCCTTCCCAGGTGCCTCTGTACAACAGGTACGAGGCTCTGGATGTGGAAGGTCAGTCAACGGATGATGTGGATGACGGTCTATCTACACCGGAGCTGTTGCCAAGATCAGAAAGGCCTGTCCCCCATAACACAACCACCTCCACGAAGAAGGAAAAAATGTGTTATAGTTGTAGGTGACTCCCTTCTGAGGGGAACAGAGGGTCCAATATGCCAGACAGACCCTCCTCTTAGGGAAGTCCGCTGCCTGCCTGGGGCCCAGATTAAGGACATCACCGGGAAACTCCCCAGCCTGGTACAGCCCTCGCACTATTACCCACTACTGCTCTTCCATGTGGGCGGTGATGAAGCTGCAACACATAGTCCAAGGGTGATCAAAGAGACTTCAGGGCCTTGGGAGGGTTGGCAAGGGGATCTGGACCACAGGTTATTTTTTCCTCTCTCGTTCCAGTTGCAGGCAGCAACACTGGAAGAAACAGACGGACCCAGTCTGTTAATGCATGGCTCCGTGGATGGTGTCACCACCACAGTTGTGGGGTTTTCGATAATGGGGTGGCCTACACAGCACCAGGCCTGCTGGTGTCAGGCGGGATTCACCCTTCTCAAAGCGGGGAGAGGGTCTTCGCTCAGGAGCTAGCGGGGCTCAGTGACAGAGCTTTAAACTGGACTTGAAGGGGGAAGGGGATAATATCAGGCTTGCCCGTGACAAGCTGCGGGATGACACGCCAAGGTTAGAGGGATGGGACTACTGAGGGCCCTCAGCCTGTTGCTCTGAGCCGTGCTGGGTACACTGGAGCACACTTTAAGTCTTACGGAGATGAGCCAAGGGCTCCTGAGGTAATAGGAGCCAAGAGGGAAACACCAGTGAAATACCTCAAAGGAACTACGGAGTCTTCCCCTAAGAAGGTGACATGGCCAACAGCCCAGCTGAAGTGCCTCTACACCAATGCACACAGCATGGGCAACAAATAGGAGGAGTTGGAAGCCACCGTGCTGCTAGAAAGCTACAACCTAGTTGCCATTACTGAAACGTGGTGGGACAAATTCCATGACTGGAGTACGGCTATCAATGGCTACAGGCTGTTCAGAAGGGCCAGGTGAGGAAGGAGGGGTCGCTCTCTATATCAAGAAATGGGTAGCATGAAGAGCTGCCTCTGAAGAATAGCCACGAGCAGGTTGAAAGCTTATGGATAAGAATTAGAGACCAAGGCAACAAAGGGAACCTTATGGTTAGTGTTGTCTACAGGCCGTCTGATCAAGGGGAGCCTACTGACAAAGCCTTCTTACTCCAGCTACAGGAGGCATCGTGCTCGCAGGCTCTCGTCCTGCTGGGGCACTTCAAACACCCTGACATCTGCTGGAAAAGTAGCACGGCGAGCTGTAGGCAACTCAGGAGACTCCTGGAATGCACTGAGGGTAACTTCTTAAGCCAGGTAATAGACAGCCCTACCAGAGGGGATGCAATAGTGGACTACTGGTCACCAACACAAGTGAGCTAATCGGTGACATCAAGATTGGAGGCAGCCTGGGCTGCAGTGACCATGCTCTCGTGGAGTTCACAATCCTGAGGGATATGGGTCAGGTGAAGAGTACAGCCAGGACCCTGAATTTTAGGAAAGCAAACTTCCACCTCGTCAAGGAGTCAGTCAATAGGACCCTGTGGGAAACTGCCCTCAGGGACAAGGAAGCAGAACAGAGCTGGCAGATCTTTAAGGACACTTTCCATAGTGTGCAAGAGCTCTCAATCCCCAGGTGTAAGAAACCAGGAAGGGAAGGCAAGAGACCAGCGTGGCTGAATGGAGACCTGCTGGTCAAACTAAAAGGCAAGAAGGAAATGCACAGGCAGTGGAAGCAGGGACAGGTATCCTGGGAAGAGTATAGAGACGCTGCCCAGCTGTGTAGGGATGGGGTCAGGAAGGCCAAGGCGCAGCTGGAGCTGAACTTGGCAAGGCATGCAAAGAATAATAATAAGGGCTTCTACAGGTATAGCAGCCAGCAAAGGAAGGTCAAAGAAAGCACATACCCCTGATGAACAAGACTGGCAAACTGGTTAACAACAGACAAGGAGAAGGCTGAGGTACTCAACAAATCTTTTGCCTCAGCCTTCACTGGCAACCTCTCTTCCCACACCTCTTGAGTGGATGGACCCCAAGATGGAGACTGGGGGAAGCAAAGCCTCCCACTGGAAGAGAAAATCAGGTTCATGACCACCTGAGGAACCTGAACATACATGTCTATGGGACCTGACGAGATGCAGCCCAGAGTCCCGAGAGAACTGACTGATGTAGTTGCCAAGCCACTCTCCATGATATTTGAAAAGTCATGGCAGTCAGGTGAAGTCCCTGGTGACTGGAAAAAGGGAAACATTGCACCCATTTTTAAAAAGCGTAGAAGGGAGGACCCTGGGAACTACCGACCCGTCAGCCTCACCTCTGTGCCTGGGAAGATCATGGAACAGATCCTCCTAAAAGCTATGCTAAGGCACACGGAGGACAGGGAGGTGATTTGAGACAGCCAGCATGGCTTCACCAAGGGCATGTCCTGCCTGAGCAACCTAGTGGCCTTCTATGATGGAGTGACTACGTCAGTAGACAAGGGAAGAGCTACGGGTGTCATCTATCTGGAATTCTGTAAGGCCTTTGACACAGTCCCCCACAACATCCTTCTCCCTAAATTGGAGAGATATGGATTTGATGGGTGGACTGTTCGGTGGATGAGGAAATGATTGGGTGGTTGCATCCAGAGGATAGCGGTCACCAGCTCAATGTCCAGATGGAGATCAGTGAAAAAGTGGTGTCCCTCAGGGGTCCATACTGAGACCAGTACTGTTTAGTATATTCATCAGTGACATAGACAGTGGGATTGAGTGCACACTCAGCAAATTTGCAGACAACGCCAAGCTGAGTGGTGCAGTTGACATACCTGAGGGACAGGATGCCATCCAGAGGGACCTGGACAAGCTTGAGAAGTGGGCCCATGTGAACCTCATGAGGTTCAACAAGGCTAAGTGCAAAGTCCTGCACTGGGGACAGGGCAACCCCCAGTATCAATACAGGCTAGGGAATGAAGGGATTTAGAGCAGCCCTGTGGAGAAAGACTTGGGGGTACTGGTGGATGAAAAGCTGGACATGAGCCAGCAGTGTGGACTCGCAGCCCAGAAAGCCAACCATATCCTGGGCTGCATCAAAAGAAGCGTGGCCAGAAGGTTGAAGGAGGTGATTCTGCCCCTCTGCTCTGCTCTGGTGAGACCCCACCTGGAGTACTGCGTCCAGCTCTGGACCCCTCAGCACAGGAAAGACATGGACCTGTTGGAGCAGGTCCAGAGGATGGCCACAAAAATGGTCAGAGGGATGGAATACCTCTCCTATGAAAACAGGCTGAGAGAGTTGGGGTTGTTCAGCCTGGAGAAGAGAAGGCTCCAGGGAGACCTTATTGCAGCCTTTCAGTACTTAAAGGGGGCTTATAAGAAAAATGGGGACAAAGGTTTTAGCAGGGCCTGTTGCGCTAGGACAAGGGGTAACAGTTTTAAACTAAAAAAAGGGTAGATTTAGACTAGATATAAGGAAGAAATTTTTTACAATGAGAGTGGTGAAACACTAGAACAGGTTGCCCAGAATGGTGGTAAATGCCCCATCCCTGGAAACATTCAAGGTCAGATTGGATGGGGCTCTGAGGAACCTGATCAGATGTCCCAGCTCATTGCAGGGAGGTTGGACTAGATGACCTGTAAAGGTGCCTTCCAACCCAAACTATCCTACATTTCTATGCAGCACTCACCTGCTCTAAAGGAAACACACTGAACATGCTTCTTCTAATGCAGCACAGTCTGCTTTTCGTTTTATTTGAGATGAAAGTCAAAATCAGGTGCACAGATTTAATAAAAAACCTAAGTCATGTAGTAAATATTGGTTTTGCTGAAACAATAGCTGTCCAATGACTTTCCATTGCTGAAATCAAATGAATCCTTGTTAAATCATTCATGCTTCTTCCCACAATTTTATTTAAAACTTCATCCTGCAACTAAAATTCTAAGTTGCTCATATTTGCTGAAATGCCTATCAGCTTTACAAATCAACTTTATGAATAAACTTAGAAAAGAAAGCCTTTCCCATATGTCTCATAAATTGGACTCATGTACTAGTTTTCACAATCAAACAGACAGGGGTAACTAGCGGGTCAACTTGTACTGACTTCAAAAGCTTTCAGTATGGAGAATCAGGCACTTTGTTACGCTAATTGTTCTGATTTGCTAGAAATAAACATGCCCTAAAACAGCTTAAATAAAACCTTGGAGGTAGGGAACAGTTGGCGAGCCCTGAAGGTTCTGCTACAGAGACACAACAAGTAACATCTGACATTCCCTAGGGCGATGTGCTTGATGCTTTATTTTGCTAGTATTTTTTTCAAACTGCTGTTTTTATATAAGACAATGTCAATGGGCCTTGAATCAATGTAACAGGATCCTGCATTAAAAAAAATAAATCATAAAATGGCTCATATTTGTTAAAGTGGAACCTCTGAACTTCCATGTTACAGAATTTTGCAACTACAGTCTTAGTTTTACAAAAATGCAAGCCAAACAACAACAAAAAAAAAGAGCAAATTAAAGCAATAGACTAATTTGAGTTGTGATACGCATCTGCTGCTCCTTCCATGTAAATGATAGGATTATGGTGCTTACCTGAAAGCCCCAACTTGCAGAACACAGCCAACCCCTCAAAACATAGATCAAGAAGAATTTGATAAGAAGTATACACGTGCAGTGAATTGTTATTTTACAACATATTCCAGTCTATGCAAGTCTCCCAGTTCAAGAAAATTCTAGTCTGCATTTCTCCAGCAAGCTGCACCTTTGCAGAGAGCCTGGCTCCAGTTCTTCTATCTTTACAAGCTGACTCTCCAAAGGCAAGGGGGACTGCAAGAGGCCCTTCTGCAAATAATCTGCAACCATAATCCCCTGACACTTTGACAAAAATTGACGTGCCCACTTTCCATAGCTTTGTGGCCACTCCCACCTGGCTGAACATCATCAAGGAATAGCAGTAAAGTGAAGGATCGGGAGTGTGTGTGTGTGTGTTTAAACTCTTTAGTGACAATTCCTAAGAAGTCAAAGTAAAATAAATCCAGAACACCAACAGAAGCATATCTGAACTACAGACAATATGATTTCTTGTTATTTCAAATTATCTTTTAAATTATCATAGTTTTCATTAAATGACAAGATTACTCTGACATGGAAAAAAGGAAGAAAATTAATTGCAATAACCTAAAGGTATAGTATAGCATCTACTGAACTAAAAGCCAGTCTCTGTTATAAGGTGCTTGTTTTTCTGTGATTTTTGTTGTTTTGTGGTTTGGTTTTTTGTTTGTTTGTTTGGTTTTTTTTTAAGATCTATAGGGGGGAAAAAAACCAACATAGACTTTGCAGACTTCCATACTTCCCACCCTATACTTCTCCTGTGAATGGGCAGTATTTTTTTCACATTTTTCCTGCTTTGGGGTTTAGACATTAATGTTATCATGAAACATGGCAAAACCCATCAACAGGTAAGAATACATTACTAGCTGAGTTCTTCTGGGATTATGTGATTATGCAGATGTCACAGAAAAGCTTATTAAACTGAATGAACGTACCATGGCCTGATACTAACTTCACGTAGTACAGCATTGGCAGGAGAGTCTCAAAATCTTGAAAAAAATCTGGAATGTGACACATTGCAATAATAAATCTAGCTATCTAGAAACTTGTATCTTTTTCTATACCGTAATTAAAACACAGCTTCACTCTAACCATTCACAATCAATTTCACATTTCTGTTGGTTAAAAAAACCAAACAAAAAACCCACGTGGCTAGTAGCGGGATTTAATCTGATGATGTGACTTGCCATGGCTTGCCATGTCTCTAGTTCCCATCAAGAGAAGGTCTCATTTTGGGTCATACACTTCCCCACTTACTTTTCTGGGCTTCTACAGAAGCACCTGCTGCTGCCCAGAGCTTTCTAATGAGCTGTTTAGAGACCAAGGAACAAAAGACTTGCCTGTATTTTTACTCCTCTGCCCATTATCAAGGCTCTCTAAGCACGGATGAAAGCACTCCTGACAGCTCCCCTGCAATATAGGTATGGAGACTCTTATGAGGTCCTGACAACAGCTATCTCCAAAGACAGCAGCCTAGCTCCACATAAGCACTTCCCAGAACAGCCCACGAAGTTATGAAAAAGATATATACAGGAAGGTTAGTTTCTCTGTCCCCTGTCTCACCCAAAGAATGTAGTAACGTACTTTTTCTTCACCATAGTAACAATAAAGCAAAAGACTGCCAACACAACCCACTAAACCTGGGAAGATTTTGTGACTGCTAAGAATAATAGCTTACTAGCCATGGACTCATTTTTGTTGTTAATTCACATTGCTGATGACAGCCAAGCATAACGTCACCCAAGCCTTAAAATTAGGTAAATCTGACATCAGCTGTCCAGCCACACACGCATAGGTAGCACTCCTAGTTAGCAAACTTTTTTAACTGATATTGTTAGTTCCTCTGGAAGTCTGTGCTGTTGTGACTGGACTGGTTTTAATATGAGCTAATTTAAAGCCTTCTCAGATAGTCCTTCACCTCACTGTGCCCTAACACACAATGTGCCATTTTTTGAATGGGAGTAGCATTCAGGTGTTCTGGCCTTCATCTTATGCTAGAATTGTATTATCATTCGTTTTTCTTTTTCTTCTTCTTTTTAAACAGAATTTCTAATCCATGTGGTTTCAGTTAAACATAAGATACAGTGTCAAAAAATTAACTACAAGGCATGAAATATGAAATCAGCATAAACATTTTCAAGTGGATAAAGTCTTAATCAAAAAAGGAAAAAAAAACCAACCACCAAACCCCTGCAATGACCAGTTGTGCTGAAAGAGGAATTCTCATATAATTAGGTGATAATAAACAGAGTTGATCAGGAATGCTTTTGGAATCAACTGCATGCAACATTTTACTTCATGACCTTGGCACAAAAAGTAAGTATGCACTAACTGCACCTGCTGGTAACCCAAAATCATGACACATTGCTGGTACTGGGGAATTGGTGTATTACAAGACGCACTGTGTGACCCAAGGACTGAAGTACAAAAAATCCAAAGGAACTGGATAGCACAAAGGTCATGCATTTGCTAGTGATAACAAGGATATGTGCAATACATGGGGAATTGATCCACTGAAAAAAAAAGAGGAAAACAACCTGAGTTACCACTGAAATGCAAAATGACTACATTTCACAAATAAGATCTAGCTGAAATAAAGGCAAATGTGATTCAGACAGCATTTCTAGGAAAGATGGGGACATACTAATGTCATAGTTCAAGGCACCAGGGTAAAATATTACTTATAAAATGCTAGTACCTGGAATAAATTTTATACACCTCCAGCTATGCATTCATTTTTGGACAAGAAGGCAAAACACTGTATGCTTCTGAAAGGTAATACATGCCCAAAACATGTTAGCAGCATGACTATTTCAACAGCAAATTAGTTTTTAGACTCAAACATTAGCATGTAAATGCAAACATTTATTTTAAATATCAGTCTCCTCTGAAACCTACCTTTCAATTTACAAGACTGAGTGTATAAAACTGCCCAGGGATCACTGGGTACACCACTTAATTAAACATTTTGAGAAATAAATTAGCTTTTCCATGAAAGAGAACTAGTGAGAACGTAGAAAACTGGTTCAGGTGTATTTGAAATACATTACTTCCATTTCTTAATAAGTGATTTTGTGCAATATTTAATAGGAATTTAAAATCTTGCAAGGATGGCACCCTTCCAAACAGAGATGAGAGCGATTTGCCCTCCTCCACTATCTCCTCAAATCTGTTTGCTTACCATTGGATCTAGTCTCAGTCAAGACTTAGTAATGGACAGAATTCACAGCTCACCTTTGTACATTTGTATAAATCATGGTAGTCATTTTATGTTCTTCTGTAAAATGCAAGTTGACAGTCTGCATTGGGGCTTAAACGTTGGCTGTTAACCCCGAAAGACCATTTCTTCCAAATGGGCATTTCATTTATTTTTAAATAGCAGATCCATTGTTAGGAAGTTTTGTGTTGACTATCTGGACGGAAATGGGTTCTGCCTAGATGTGCCCAAGAGACATTAGCCTTCTCAGCTTGAATAACCCTTTGGAAGAAGTGTGACTAGGTATCAAGTGACTAGGTATCAAGCTTGTGAACTGTGAGGTAGAAGATCTGAATCCAAGTGGAACATAGGGGAGAAAAAACTGGTATAAGAGGGCATAGCATCTCCAGATAAGGTCTAACTCCACCGAAGTAATATGCAGGGCAAGGGCCTGATCTTAAACACTGGGCTGCTAGAAGCACACAAGTGTCCTGACAGCTTTTTAGCTTAACGAGAGAAGAGAGTGCCTTGCATAGTATAACTGAAATAGACAGCTGCATGTGATTTTTCTCATTTCTGTACACCTACCTCTACAACGACAGCTAGAAAATGTTCTGTTAATGTTCTACTACAGTAAAATACGTTTATTCTTCTAACTTTTCCTAGCTTTAGAGTAGTTTCTGAGTGGCTGACAAGTCCCTCCATTATAGGGGCTGGTGATTTGCACTAAGTCTTTCTTATAGTATGCACCAGCCCAAACTAGGCTCCAGAGCTGGAAAGGCCTTCCACTACACTATACAAGCTCAGCAATGAGCTAGCAACACAACATCTCTGTCTGGGAATAAAGATTTCCCAGTGAAAAATATAAACCAGTGTATGCTTCACACAAAAGGAGACAGCAAGGTCTGTGCCTAAACGCCAAGAGGTTCCCATGAGGCTGCAACAATCGGCAATATTATTGCTCAGGGGGGTAACAGACGCATGTATGTCAGGAATGCAGAAAACAAAATACTATTATGTTGGAAATCCCTTGCTGAACTTCTATGCAGTGCAGGTTTTGGTAATTAGTGTTACATAGAAGAAAGTGAAAATAAAAAAGCAAGAATGTAATCCATTCAGTCTTTACCAAGAATATATAGAACCCAGAAGGACCTGACTTAAACCCAATTATATAATATATCAAATCTAATAAGGGCACTTGACTGAAGTTTTCCCACAGACAGTAGAACATGCAGACATACTCATTCCTTTCCTTTTTTTTTTTTCCTCTCCTTCCAGTACCAGGAAAATGGAGGAAGTTTCTTCTTGTTTTCACTTTATTCTGAAGAAGTGGCTTAATTGTTTAAGTTCTAAATCATCAAAAACAGAGTGCAGAACCGCTTAAGATAAGCTGGGAAGTCAACAGTGATCTCAGAGTATTCTACCAGATAAAGTAAACATTAAAAAAAAAACCACTAAAGAGGCTATTGATCTTACATATTCCTCATATTTTTCCTACATTAAACTGTATCTTAGTGTTTTCCTCCTTTATAGTTTCTGCCTTAGACGGCAATTCAGAAAAGTGCAAGTTGAAAAGTGTATGCGATAAACTTGGTATAACCCCACCCACTGGCTGATTCAGGAATACCAACTGCAGCAATACCAACAGAGTATATCCTAGAGTAATTCTTTACCTTCTAATCTACAGATTAACCAAAAAAACCACTATCAGCAAAACCTGCTCAATCACTAAGAGATCATAACAGAAATGTTAAACTAGTGCACTTCTTACTACAGCCTTTAAAGACTCGGAGTTCCCAACAGGAGTGACTGTAGATTTGACCAAGATTTTATACATGCCAGATTTCACTCATATAAACAGATATTTAAGGCACAAATATTCTAATACTTTAGCCTGTAATAAAACTATTTAAACACAGCCTGCTAGTGCTGAATTCAAGATTCACAATCAAGAACCCTAGTGTCTCTGAAGTACTTGAGAAATCATTAAGTTATGGAACTCTTTCTTTACGAAAATAGTTATATAAATTTATATGCACCAAGAAAAATAAAGTCACAGGTTAACATTCATTAGGCTGTAAAGTTCTGTTACCAGAACACCATACTCGAACCAGTTACCAGCAGCAACAGTGCACTACATCAATAACCAAATGTTTAGTATTTGGGAGTCTGTGAAAAATTGGGAAATCTCTGCTCTGATCAACTTTTGTACCTGGGAGGCACTTTTTGCACCATTAACACAGAAGTCTGGCAAATCAAGGATTCAAATTCTTCAGCAAATTAAAGTGTGCAGGTATGAACACGAGTGAATTAATTACATGTTAGAATTTATGGGGGAGATCCTAGTCAGTTATAGTCTTTCAGATATAAATATGAGCTCAAATTCAATGTTGACAGTATCCAGTCAAGCCAAGTAATTTCAGATAGGTTTGGAAGGGATCTCAGAAGTTACTAAACTTGTAAGCATTTCCACTGGAAGCTCTTGCGTGACTTCGGCATACTTAAAAAAAGTAAGTCTTGTCCAGTTTTGGAGAAGACTTAAAACTAACTGATCCAGTTTAGGTGGAAAAGTGTGAAACCCAGCCTCCCAGACTGACTTTCACATCTTGGTCCTAAAATTTAAAGCCTATTAGAAGTTCAAAGCCTTTTCATCACTCACTCAGCCTCTTCCCAGCAGGGAGAATTCAACCCTTTTACTTTCCTTAATTCTGACAGTTAGACAAATCATAATTAGCAGAACACACATTTTTATTTTAGTCCATCCAGCTGCAACAGTAAATATGTGTATACACATGCATACTGTCTACTTGTCTGGCAGGAGGATGTATCACTAAGGCAATGCAAGCAAGTTCAAGTGGTCTCCCTACCAGGAGAAAGCTGGCTCAGTTTATTTTTTAACAGTGTTATCATATAAATTTGAGTACAGGATATTGTCAGAAAAAATAAAAGGCTTCAAAAATCATCATTTATAAAGCTATATCACGCATAGTTCAGTACAGAAACACACTCTTATGATGTTAATGAAGTGACACGTGAATAAATTGGTATTAACATGTTTTGGTACATTTTAAAACTGACAGCTTCTAAAAGCTTTAAGGCATCTTTTCTTTTGACTTATCCTATAGTCATTAAGTTGAAAACCAGAGCACAGATAATTAGATACTATGGTGACAGACAAAACTGCAACGTCTTACGTATATAAACCTGTGTAGACAGACCTTTTCAATTGTTCCTTCACTTGCTACTAAAGCTAAATATTCCTTCTGCAAGGTAACCCTGCTAGTATACACACAAAAAAAAAATTAAGAAGTTGAATATTATTAAATTAAATATCTACCTGAGAGCTTCATGAGGAGCTCAGATGCTGCCTTGACTGACATGTCCTGCCTCATCACATTTGCCTGCACTTCCTGTGGCTTGAGTTTCTCCTCAGGGACATTTGGAGCTGAGGCTTCGGACTCCTGGCTGAACACATAGCTGGACTGAGACAAGGCTGAACTTGCAGCTTCTTCATCCTTAGGCTCCTCTTTCACTTTAAATTTAGGAGTCAAGGGCTCTTTTTGATTTGCAGCTGTCAAGAGAAGGAAAGAAGTGAGACTTAATGAGATATGTAATATATAATCATAGAGCAGCTAGTAATAGGAAGAAACCATAACCTGAGAAATGCTACAGTACATACTGGAAGCAAGTATGCCAAACAGTACTCACAGATGCTTCAAGAGGTAAACAAATTTCTGCATCTTTTGTACAAACGGACAGTGTTGAAACACAAAACCTGCATGTACCAGAGCTCAAGAAACCATCCGTCTCCTCTTACTTTTTTGCCCCTACTCCTTCTAAAAGCATTCCCCCAGTCATTGGTTTGTAGGTCTTCTACCGGCTTGATGGAAGTTTAAAACATAATTTCACAGGAGGGCAAATTTGCCAAAGCACACGGGTACTACATATTGAGTTCTTAGAGCATGGAAAAGAGGCAAGAGATGAAGAGCAGAAAAACAGGAAAACTAAGAGGGGAGTAGAATGGAAAAGAACAGCAAATTCTTAGGTCCTAAACATTGATATTTGTTAAGAAAGAGAACAGAGGGATTTTCAGAAGACAGCTCTGCACTAGAAGATGCTATTAGAGCACTGTTCCAGGTTCTACATCCATAAAGAAGAAAGAGAGCAAGTTTAAAATAATCCTTTCAAATACTCCATGTAGGCAGCTGCACAGCCTCAGAGAAGGGTACGGAGACCTTGGGGCCACTTAAGATCTACACACTGAACAATGTTATCCTTGAACAGTCTTTCTGATACCCCTTGACAGTGGTAGATCCTTTGCACTGCTTTTGGTTGAAGGGATAAAAACAAAGAACGCTTCTCAAACAATACTTCCAAACCCAAGCAATATAAATTCACAGGCAGACTGCACGACAAGCAGGAGGCTAAAGAAGTTGGACTATTTTTCAGCAGCTCTTCTTATAATTCTTTATGTTTGACCATTAAGAGAGACTTCCTTCCCTGTCTCTCAGTGGCTTTTTCTTGTTCAAAATTTCACTTTAAATTCCCAGTAACACACAGCAGATGACTTGCTCAGTGCCCCAAACTTTGATGAGTTTACATCTTTCTCACCTCTCTAAACCTCTGTCTCCACAAATATGAAAGATAGAGCATCGTCCCCATTTTGTTATCTTTCTAAGCTCTCTCACCACTTACCTCACTACCTCTCCTACATATTTTTCTCCTTCCACATGACAATCCCCTGCCTACCCTCATGACTCTTGCAGATAAGCTCTGTCAAATCTCACTCGGACCACGTTAGAAAGATGTACCCCACCACCCCTTTCACAGGCTGCAGCAGGGCATTAGAAGCCAACGTGCATTGCCTGCTGCAGACAGCTGCTTGTTTTACAAACCCATTACATGAACAGGAAAAGCCAAGGAACTGGCATATCACAGGGATGGTAATATCCAACTGATGGGGCAGGGTATTAACAGGTCAAATCAACCTACCAAAATCTGGCAACATTCACCTGCTTAAGCCCTTGGTCTACTTTCTTCTCTACTTCACTGCTCCTTACCTACTCACTAGCTCCTCACCTTCCTGGCTTATTTCCTCAGATACTCTCCTTCTCAGCAGCTGCCCCCAAATCAGACTTCTAGAGAATCTGAATTCCTGCATCCCACTGTGAAGTGCTCACCATCTCACAGAGACCTCAACCCTAAAATATGGTGTACAATTGCCATCTTTATTGCAAATAGACACTTCTGTTTGCTACTTTGAGCTTTTTTCATTTTCACACAATCCATTGTTTTGTGGTTTTCTTCGTGTTTGGGTTGTTTGGTTTTTTTGATTTTTTTAAAGCCAATACATTACCCTGTAACACAACACTTACGTCTTTTCAGTTTATATTCCAGGGTTGTTTGATTTTTCTCCTTTCTTATTGGTTGGTAAGCCATTACCAAAGAACAAGATTAAAGCAAATGGTATAAACAGCGTGCATTATAAACATAAGCAGCATGTACATACACATCAGTGCTATGCACTACTTCAGAAATTAAATTACCTTATATGTGTAATTTTTAATATGACTTATAAACACTTTTACCAGATTTAGGAATTGCTTTTTCCTTTAAAAAAAAATAAAGAAAAAAGCAGAATATGAAACATTAAAGCATGCTTTAATTCATCAAAATACAGGTTAAGGCTCTCAAACCAATCTTAACTTTACCAAGGTACTTACAAAGAAAAAAAATCCATCTATCTTCTTTACCCAGGCCTACATCTTTCTAACTCAGTCTGTTCTGGGGTTTGACCTGGGGTGGTGGTCACCAAAAAAGACCCAAACCTTCTATGTCACACTACCTTCTGCATTCCTTCTCTTTTAAAATATGCCACTCTAGCTGCTACTGAGATGAAAAATACCTCCACCAGGAGCTGAGCGCAACTGATAGAGAGCATTCTGCCTGAACTTTCAGAGAACCTGGAGAAAAAAAATCTTTTCGCTTTATTCATTTCAAGAAAGTATTAATTGAAATTGTCCCAGAAAATAAAGGAAACATGAGTCTGAGTGAAGAGGTAAAGACGATCCACTGAGAACAATCACTAACCTGTGAAGCCAGTTATGTTTCTGCCCATGAACCAGGGCAGAAAATGAACGCAGTAGAGGAAGCACTATAGACCAGGACAGCATACACTTTTACCATTTAAAATACAGAGGTGATATTAAACTCACATACATAGATCAGCGTAAGTTTGCAACCATAGACCGTGGTCCATTACAAGCCAGGTTAAGAACAATGTAAAAACATCCATAAACAAACAGAATCACTGTAAGAGAATTCATGTAATACCACAGCCTTAAGCAAGGAACTTTTTTCAGAGTCAGGCGCTATAGTATGCAGTGGCAGATGCCTCATGGATTCCCCTACCACAAGAATGGAGGATCACAGGGGGCACTTTTGGAAGAAATTAGCATTTATTAAACCCTCTTATCACCAAGCCAGAATCAGCAGCCAATCTGACCCAACCCAAGGACAAGTGTCCAGTGGTACTTCTATGCTCTTCATCCCAGGGTATTCTCAAACTCCACTGAGATGAAGCCAAGTTCTAATAGCTCAGAGAACCAAAAATTCAAGGTAGGTCACATCAGAGTTTAAATAGTTTCATCATCATGACATGCTCAGAATGACTTGAATGGGGCATCCATTAACCTTCCCTGCTTTCCTATGTCTCACTTTCCCCTTCTCTCCCTACCCTACACATTAGCTTTCCTACTGTGAGAGCACATGCTGCTATAAGCCCCTGCTCCCTCACACTTCTGAGACGGCACCCTGGATAACAATGCTAAAACTATGCTGACAACAAAACTACCAGCACGACATCAGCCATAATCTAAACAAGCTCTTCATGAGATCTGTATACTCAGTTTGTCCCTGTGTGTCTACCAGAAATCACCTATGAGAAACGTAAAACATGGTCAGGGTCCCACAATCCAGAGGAAGTCCTGAAGATGTGCATTTGGCAGTATTACATGAAGGCAAAAAGAAACCCAGACTATTGTTCTTACCTATGTTGCTCGTTCTGCCTACTTTAGCTGCTTTCCTTTGGACAGAAGATAGAATTAATAAATTAGGAAAGAAGTAGGGGTTTCTTTCTTTAATTAACTGACAGCACATTCCTTGAACTGACCACACTTTCCAAAAATCAAGCGTTTCAATTGTAGACAAATCACAAAAATAGAAGAGTTATTTACCTCATTTTTCTTCCCCCAGAAAACAAAAACAAATAAAATGAGACAACTATTTGGTCAGTTTCAACCCAATTGCTTCCACTAATGGGGCTTTTGCTTCAATTAATGGGGCTTTTACTCTTTCTTGAAATATACTAAAGCAGGTTTCAACATAAATTAAGCCTAAATAGAAGGACAAATAAAAAAAAGGGGAGGCTGTACAGTCTGTAAGACCCATACATTAAAACTACAGGGGGAAAAAAACCCCACCCAAACCCAAAAACCAAACTACCCCAAAACCAGCAAAAATTCCACCACTCTTGCCTCTGTCCCATCTCGGATCCACAATTATGGGCAAAATTGCTCACATATGGGAAATAGCAACTATGATGCATCCACTAGACATATTAGGGAAAACAATAAACAGATGTAAGAAAAAACATTGCAAATAAGGGAAATAAAAGTTGACTGAGACCAGTTTTTAAAAAACCCTATGATTGAGGAATCTTTTAAAAATTAGAACTAGACAAGGATTAAAAAGATGATGTTGAAGTCTATTAAAGTGTATTTGAACTACAAAACTATTACTCCCTAGAAGGAATAACATCTTCTAGCTACGTACAAAAATAGATACACATACATATACTTAATTTGTATTTAATTTACATTCATTCTGAACTGCAATGAGAACAGACTGAAGGATGTGTTGCCTGCAGACTGAATTCAAAAAACCCAGCAATTTAATTTTGAAATACACAGCAAGGAAAAAACCAACCCACCCACCAAATGCAACCAACAGGCAGGAGTCTCTCAAGCAGGGTTGATAATTCTCCATTTCTTCCATTCCATATCCAGAAAAAAAACCAAAACAGATTAAAGAAGATTCCAGAGTGCTGATTTCTATCTTCCTGGCAACTGGAATAATTTGATCCATTTGGCAAAAGTAGATGATGAAAGTTGTAACACTTTCCTCAAACTGCTAAATGCCACAAGAAAAACTTTGGGCATCTGCCACTGATCTGAAACACTGCGATAGAAGCTAACTGCATCAGTCCACTTACAAGGATTTCTAAATGCTCAAAATGTTGGTAATTGAAAGGTGAAAAACGGGCTGATTACTTCAAGCCAAGCTCAATGTTACAAGTCACAATCAGCAAGGAGTTGGTCACCGTTCCATCTGTCTGAGCAAGGGACATGAGGAAGAAAAAAGAATCCACAACAAAAATGCTGCCACAAAAGAGGCCATGAGAAAAAGTGTCTACAGAGTGTGGGTTGAAAGGAACTGTGACGAAAACGCCACAGTACACCGCTGCACCACCATATTATTTTACAAGTGATGCCTAACTACAGCTACAAAGATGAGAGATAGCAGGCCAGTCATGGCTAAGGGAAAGGGGGAAACTGAGGACCCATTGCAAAAGCCACTGCAAATTGAACTGGTCTCCTTGAGATCCTGCAGGAAAATCTTCCTTTGTAATTCTCCTCAGAGCCACCATGGCAAGAGAACCATGGCATGACTTCTACCTGAGGAAAAAAGGACAGTGTTTTATCCAGGTCCTACTGGAACTAGAGCATTTGAATGACACAGGGAGCCTTCTATTCCAGGTGGTAAGTTGTGACCTGTGCTGGTTAAAAGAAACCAAGGATCTTTGACAGATCAGTTCTGCGGTATTTGGAAGGGACATTTCCCTGACGCTGGACATCATAGTCCTGAAGGCAGCTGTGGTCAATAAAGGTTATGAATTGAGTCTTCTACTGTTTTCGATCTAGTAATTGAAATGTGCAGGTATGTGTTGGCATTCTGTGTGGAGACTATGGCTTATATTTGATGACATTCGAGAACTGTGTAAGGGGTACAAACACTGCAGAAGCCACCACCGGTGAGCTAATTGCTTTGCAAGAAAAATCTATGCAACTGGAACCTGTTGGAGAATCTCTAGACTAAAATCCAATTGGGCTGATAAATTATGTTCAACTTATTAAACATAGAGGCTGTATACACTGTTAAGTGGCCCAAAAGGAGAAATACTGTTCTTCTGGCAGGACAGTCAAGCTGGTCTCTCTTTTTAGTGCCTTCTGCCCTGGAGTATTAATCTGTCCCAGGGCACCTCATGTTACCTAACCCTCCTGGAGAGCTAACTCAATTACATCTCATTTTCAAAGCCCTCTATTCTGCCCTCAGCCAAACAAACTAACTTACAGGGCTCCAAGGAAGAGGATGGGAACTATCAATGAAAAAGCTACTTATGACTCAAGGGCACTCAGCACTAAAACATTCCTTTTTATCAAAGCAGTGGAACGGCATAATAGACAATCATGAGAAGCATGATGGTGCCAAGACTTGCCACCTTTGGGCTTCCAGAGACTACTTAAAACATGAGGTCTTCCAAACCATCTTGCATAAGTATGTTAAAAATGTGTAAGCAGAGGTTAAGAAAAGGCCAGCTAACTATCCTGATCTTCTCTAAAACTGCTTTGCATTTAAGGAGCTGTAGTCAAGCAAAATGAGACACAGCACTGGAGAACGACCAGTCCTCCTACTGTCCCCTCAAAATTTCACAATGTTCTAGTCCAAGTGGAATGGAGAAATTAGGCAAATTGCTAAGGCACCTGTAGGACCACACATCACCCCACAGCCCATGATGCCTGTTATACAGCCAAAGTCCCACCTGCTAAACAAGGCTGTAATATCTGCCATGACCATCTTCTCCTTTCCAGGTAAAAATCAAAATAATAGCAGAACAGGTAAAATTCTGGGGAAGCTAAAGAAAAGAGGGGGAGGCGAATGAAAGGAGCAAAGGGAAATTTGTTGCCAATAAGAAAGAATTGTTTGCAGTATGGAAATTTCTTCTCTCTACAAAGGAACAGAAACAGAGGAGAGAAACACCACCAGACTGACCTTTATATTTGTTTAAGAAAACAAAAACCAAAACAAACAGAAATGATTGAACTAACAATGTCTTCAATTCCCATTTTGGATAGATGTGACAGAAAGGCTCATGAGCTAGGACTTCTGCTCAGAGTAATGGTATAATCAGGGAAGCAAAAGAGCCATCAGTCTAGTCTAGTCTTATACTCCAAGAGTTTGTGTAGATATTAAAACTAAATCATAAGCACAGAGCTGGTCCAGAATCATATGCATGTCTTCTTTTCAGTTGTATTGGGCTGAGTATACAAAAAGCAGTTTGTTATCATGCATTTTAAATGACAGAGTTTACACTGCTTTATCTTGCTGAATTCTACATACTCCTTCAAGATCTAACACATGATGGGTATGATTTTAAGGATGTCAGGAAATTATGGATGTAAAACTAGCAATTGCTGAAAAGAGACTATAAGGGTGGTGATATATTAGTGGCAAAGATTAGTATAAGCTTTTATTCGCCCAAGTTTTAATTAGCAGTGCTATTGCCCTTTTTCAGGTTTATTTTAAATTGAAGGTCTGTACGGAAATTATGAAAATGTGAATCTGGAGAGACACTTCAAAGAGAGATCTTGATGACATCACAGGTATTTATACTGACAGCAGCGTTATGGAATTCACAGTATTTTTAAGTAAAGGATATGGCTCAAGAATTGCCAGTCCTGTGCGCTTACATATTCTAATTGAAATTTTACGTTCTGGCATAAACTATGAATCCTAAATATAGGCAGCATGGTCTTTTCTTTGGAACTTGCTACACAAATACATCAATTATGACAATTTAATTGGACTTGCTTTTATTTTATTAAAAATAGCTGTTTGAAGAGAGTTCAAGCCAGTCAGTTCAATACTGTCAATGGCAAATGCCAAAACATTTCAAATTACTTGTGTTACCTTTAAGGAATGCAGTAATTTTCAAGGCCAAACAGAACAAATAATCTAAGTGATTACTTAGCTTATCTACTAATACTTTGTATGTAGCTGTCTGATGATTTACTATTTCATTATTCCATTAATGGAATCAGCTAATAAAACATGAATGCAAAGTCCAAGTACTTTGGACAGTCACCAAAATCCCATGGTGGCATTATTTTCCAAAATAAAGATTTGACTCCTCACACGATAGTGACAACAGATATGACTTGAACTGGGAGAAAACACAGTTTATTGCCAGCCCCAAACCCTCAGCATGTTATGACTCCTTCCTCCTCTCTATTTTAAAGTTTTTCCATGCAAGTAACTTGGGGAACATAAAAAGAACGGCAGAAGCAGAGCACACTTGATAATATACACCATCACAAGATGAAGAGACATGCTTTCTAGAGTAATGCACTTGGTGACCACAGAGGGGTGGGGGAGAGAGGCCAGAAATGAAGTATGCCTTACAATTACTGTTTCCACACAGAATTCCTTTGAGATCAATAGTGCAAGAATCCCATTCATTTTGATAGGATTCATTTATTTATGAATGTTATGAAAAGTAACTGCAGCACATAACATAGGCACAGTAGTTACTTCACTAGAGTACACTGGCCATTGTAATTTGGATCACTGTGAAAGCTGTTTTTTATTACAAAAGAAATCAAGCCTTAGAAGTGGGTAGAAGGACATCAATATTTAAAGAGATGTGTTGTATAATGCCTGCCACTGAAACCTTTGAAACAGGAAAAGCAAATACTCTGCAAATTAAGATATGAATGCAGTTACAAAGTTTCAATGTGGAATTAATGGACCGGGGGAAGAAAACATTCTGGCAAAGCACTGATCCAGCAAAGTACTCGGGCAACTTAAAGCCTCCAAGCAGTCCTACTGAAATAAGAGAAGGAAGATTTGAAGGTAAAAACATGCCCATGCTTGAATATTCTTCTGTTTATATGTTGAGTCATCTGCTAATTGTCTTTACAAACAATAACCCTTTCCAAATTTAAATAAAATTTCAGAGAACCCTTTAAAATTTCTTGTGAATTTAAAAGCATCTCCTGCCTTAAACTAGGACCTAGGGAATGGAATCTGGAAAAAATTTCAAGATCTGTTCTTATTTTTAGATTTACATTTGGTGATTTGTGGTATGCCTTATTTCATAAAACATGTAACTAAAAATCTTTCTGGCAAGCAATGGCACAGAATTAGGGCTGAAGGGATTTCAGAAGGTCACCCACACCAGTATTTCTCAACCTCTTGAAACCTAAAGCTACCCTAAGCCTTTCTGAAAAAAAAATTCAGAGGCCATTTTGACCAGTGTCATCACAATCCATGTCTGGCCCACTCGAAATCAGGTCTAACTTTGAACATTTGTGCCTTTTTTCCCCCACTTTGCTTCTCTACAGCTTGCTGCTTGTTTTTGTTCAGCTGAAATTTCTGGCAACTGCTTCTGATGTCCTATGGTTCAGTGACTGAGATACACAGATCTAGTCCATCCTACTGCCTAATATGCGATCAACCATATCTGACAGGTAGTTATCTAACCCATTTTCAAAATTCTCCAGTGGCAGAAATGCCACAGGCTCTCCAGCCAAACTATCATGGAGGTTTAACTACCTCAACTTTTGGAAAGATCTTCCTAATGTCAACTTAAACTCTACAGCAATATAAACCTGTTATTTTTTTGTCCTAATTACAAAGAATCACCAACAGATTATTTCCTTCTCTCCGTGACAAACTTTTTAATGCATTAAAGGCTTATTGGTGACTCTCCTTAGTCTCCTCTATAGGCTTCACAGCCTCACCCCCTTTTACCCACCCTCGCTAGATGTGTTTTCTAAACCTCCAGTCATTTCTGGTGCTCCCTTTGAAGTCCTTCCAACTGTCTGCACTCTTCATAAACTACAGTGCCAAAACCTTGGACTTCAGCAAGACTGAGAAGAGTAGGACTGTTTCCCCCTTCTTTGAGGCTGTTTCTCTGCATACATCCCAGTACAACAACTGCCGTTTTAGCACCAGTATGATGTTGTTAACTCCTGTTCCTTTCCCACAGAACTGTTGCCCAGCTACAACAGTTCCTGGTTTTGTATTTGTGAAACTGTTTGTTGAACAGTTGCGCATTTTTTACAGATCTCTCTTGACTGCGACTCTTCTCTTTCAACTGTGAACTACTTTCAACATACTGTTTTCCAATCATCTGATATCCACTTCATCTAGACTGGAAAGGTACTGCACTGCACAATCAGAAATAATACTGAGTGTCAAGATTATATACATGCTTATTAAGATTCAATTTTAAAATTTGTAATAGTTAATAAGCACCAATTTTGTACCATCTTTCACCCTAGTTGCACCAGTTAAACTTCTGGAAACTCTAACTCTTGGGTCTGAAGGGAGACAAGCACTCCTCTGAGTTATGACCTGGAAAAAGAGGAGGCTGAAACTGCACAGAAATGGAAACCAAGAGGCCCTGAGGTCTCCCATGAAACTGGAGGCATACAAACTGACACCAACCAAGAAGAGGAACAATAAACATTGGCAAGCAAAAATAAATGTTCATTTAAACCATCAATATTCAATAAGAATAAATGCCAAATTCTAAAAGTCTATGTATCTATCTACTACTTCTTTCTTAGCCACAAGGCCTGTCAGAGAAGAAAATTAGATTGTTTTGACATAATTTGGTCTCGACAAATCTGTGTTGGCTGTTACAATTGGCGTATACAATTTGAGATGTCAAAAGATTTATATCATTGAAAAGGTAGGGCCAATAATTGAAGTTCTGATGGGCCTAACGACAGTGTCATAATAAAGAAATCACTCAAAGGAACCTGGTTCAGCACAGCAAGCAATCAAAAAAATGCAGCTAATACTTAGCCAACTTGCTAAAAGAGAATTACTTCTACTTCTGCTCTAAATTTATGCACTCTGTATGGAGGAAAGCATAAGCTAAATGTATATAACACAATATAAATCTCAGGAGAAAAGAAATTCCTTTCCTTTTAACATTGCTCTTCTTGTGTAGTAAACTTGGTGACTGGCAGTACATTTTCATCCAAATATGCACACATACAAAATTACAGATACATCTCACTCCCCCAGTGACTTTATAACATGTTGCTAGGTAACAGTGCATACAAGTCAGGTTTCAAGACCTTTAGTAAGTCACCATAAAATAACTGCATGGGCCTTTTGCATGAATAATGTACATTTGTATCCTTTTTCTGATGCCAATAGATCAGACGTTGAAAACAGGACCGTCTGCCAAACTGTAAACAGCTCCCCATCAACTGGTACATGAAAAACAACACATCAAAATGTTCTATGTTTTCTCAGCTTTCAGGCTTTCCCCCCCTCTCCTGCTTTCTGCTCTCATTCTCGCTACATGCAGTCATCAGGAGCACTACCATCTACAGGTCAGTACAGTTGATGTGTAGAGCCACTCAGTGCACAGCAACCCAAATTTAAGATAAGATATCAGAACGACAACATATATGGGACAGCTGTCAGACAACGTAAAAAATGGATTTTATAGAGTCCAAATTTGAAACTGAATTAAAAAATGTACAAGTAAAAAAATGTACAAGCAAATCAAAACAGACTCATCCTCACTCATTTCTTGTTGGTCATAATAATAAATTATATCAACAGATTTTTTTTTTATTTTTATTTTTTTCTATGGGGGAGGTTTCTGTGGCTTCTTCCAACCACACAGCAACCCATTTGTGCCAGCCCATTTCACCTCCTGTTTGTCCGCAGCTCTTCTCCGTTTTCCTGGTTGGCTCCACAAATCCTCAAGCTTGATTTCTTGTGTTTACCCATTCTACTCGATTCCCTACAGAACGGCAATCCCAGAGGTATAAAGGTCTGGGCAGATGAGGACAGCAAGCTTTTCCAAAATAAATGGCTGAGGTTTCACCAAGGCAATGGCATTAGGAAAGAGCTAATTCCTTAGTTTACCTGACAATAAAATTTGCTAAAATGCAACTTACATTCCATTTAAAGGAAAAAGATGACCTATTATTCTCTATTGAAAAGGGTATCTTCTATCTCCAAAGTCTAAAACTTGCCATATGGACTGCCATCTCCTTGTGAAACAGAAGTTTCTTCAGTGACATTTTTCCTGACTTCTTTCTCTTTAAAAATTAAAGGCCAATTTAAAAAACATTTAGTATAGAACATCCATCCAGCATGTCCACAATTCTGAAATGTTCAGTCAAATCAATAAAAGAGCACATAAAATATAATAGATTCACTCTAAACACATTCTCCACTTCAGAGTCGCACATATGAACATCATTCTTACAGCAATAATCTGACAGTGAAAGAAAACAATGAACACATGCTTTGCATTAGATATGGATTTCAATTAAAATAGTAAAAAAAATTAAAAGCTGCTCTTCCTGAATCTCTAGGACTACCTTTTTAAAGTGTTAATAATCAAGAAATGCAGTAACATTCATACTTCACACATATTTACTAGTTAGACCTCAAATACTACTCTGAAAGGAAGGTGACCAATACTTTTTTGGTCCTATTTAACAGATGGGTAAAGGCAGAGAACTTAAGAGCTGAATTTTCTAACATGCTGGGCCCTTGTGACCCTCAGTGATTTCAAACCAGAACTACAGGTATTCAGGCATGCCTGAAAAACACACCAAATGAGATTTGCTAAGGTAATTATCAATGAACATGAAAGCCTGGATAAAAAGTTCTTACTCCCTATCCCAGCAATTAAAAAGCAAAAGCCTTCTCTTCTCTGTTTCCCCTCTTCCCTCCATCACGCACCTCTCCTTATCAAAAGAAACAAGAAATTGTAAGTTAAGAAGTTGCAATGTTTTTCTCCCTGCAATTCCACGACTTGGTAAACCCAAGGCAAAGTGTTTCTTAGCCCATAAAGGAGCAGCTGATGCTGCCGCCTGCTGCTCAATTACCTGACAGCTTCATAAGAAAATCTGATGCCATCTTGACAGAGATGTCTTGGCTGAACAGTGCCGATGCCGTATTGGCCACAAAGTCAGAGGTGTCTTTCAGCTTTGTGTTGTTGGGGGCTCTGTCGACAGTGCTAAGAGCAAAAGGTGCAGCTGAGATGCCATTGTCATCTTTGGGCTCTTCCTTCACTAGTAAAGGTGGAATACCTCCACTAGATTGCCCAGCCACATCAGGTGTTTTAGATACCAATGCTGATCCCGTAAGGTCAGGTCCACCTCCTTCCCTCTGTGGTCCCGGGCAGGAGTCACTATTTAGCTGTGGTGACCCCTTCACCTCAGTTTCTGGTATTTCCTCCTTCACTTTGGATTCTGTCCTGAGGAAATGTTGATGGCAACGCATATGAAGTTTCAGGCTGAAGTGGCGGGAGGAGGTAAAAGGGCATAGCTGGCATTGAAAGGTCTCACCCCTGTCTTGGTGCTGATGAACCTGGTTCAAGAGGTGAAAGATAAAAGCATGTATTAAGCAAAACAGTTTACTAGCATTATAGAAATCTCAACTCTACACTTCTCACACCATTTTTTAAAAAAAGAAAAGTTAACTAATGGGTGAACTCTTCATTCTGAGCACTTGGAAAGAGGTCAGGCCCTAAGAACAGTAGAATTCTTTCACACATAAGTCAAAGAACATAAACAGACTCAACAACAACAACAAAAAAATCAGGAACATCTGTTTCTGCAGCGTGGAAATGATGAAGTCTGCTTTAGATCAAACAGTCCTTACAACTGGATCCTGATGACCTGTCAGCACATAAATAGACTTCCAAGCTATAACTAGTAGCTTTCTTGGTTAAAAAACAAACAACGCCCCCCTATCTATTACATGTTCTGTTAAGCATGATCATTCTGTGCAATCTCATAAATAACAATGGTTCAGAGCAACTCAGCGAAACACCAACTTGCATAGCAATGTCCTTCATCAATTCATGTACCATCAGAGTAAAAGCACAGCACCTGGCAATACCAAGGCACTATTGAAACAGTTTGTTGCAAATTAATTCTACCTGAAAATAAACAGCTCAGTTATGATAAAATACAAACATGAGAGATGCTGTTTGACATTTATTCTATTTTATCAGTCAATTAATGATCACAGTTAATCTTACTGTCCTCATATTTTGACTGCAGGCTCTTTCTCATAAAGACTGTGTGCTCCAGTATGACTACGATGTCTAGTATCCTCAGGCCCAATCCTGATTAACTTTTAGAGAGAACTCTACCCATCCATCCATTCGTAATGGTTTACATATTATTTGGACACACACATTAATATAAACTATATACATATCATTATACCATTTCTTGTTCAACACAGAACTCATGAAAGGGAAAGAATGATTGAGCCCAGCATAATAGTGGCAGGTATATTGAAAAGTTCTTTCCCCTATAGCTTCACAAATGAATTTTAAATCCTGACAGTAGCACTCCGGGCTACTCCCTGCAGAAGGACTGGCAAATACATACATTTTTTCCTTACTAATTGATGAACATGTGATCAGGACAAACTGGCACCAGACTGAGCTCCACACATTCGTTTTCACTTGTGACTTGAGTTGGTTGGAAACATTTCAGTGAGACAGATTTTTGTTGCAAAATGGCAATTTGTTGAACGCAAAATATTTCACCTGAAACATGGAGAGGTTTGATGAACTCTTGGCAAACCAGGCATGTTTCCCCTACCCTACTGAGTGGCACTCTAGCCCCCACTCCCTGGGCTTGGCTCAGAAGCAGCCAGCTGTGCCAGGGATCCAAGGCTTGCTGCCGTAGCCTGGGAATCCTAAAGCCCTGAGAGCTCCAGCTCTAATCAAAGCTCAGCTCTACACCAGGGAGTCTGGAAAACCTAGCTTTAGCTAAGGCTTTCAGCACTTTCCAGTTTCCTGCAGAGCAGAGATCTAGATCCCCAGAGTCCTGGTGTAGATGCTGCAGATCTCTGGGGTAACGGTAGCATTTCCCAAACACAGGTCTGTCAAAATTCAGGTTGGAGTTTCCCATGGTTTTAGATTTCGCCTGATTAATTTTCTGTATAGCAAGAGGAATTCAGTCACAAGCTCATATCCAGCATTCCCAGCTCTACATATACAGGACCTGAATTCAGGTCTGCTAAAATGTGAAGCTGGGGGACATCCCTCTTTTAGCCCTTTTGCATTCAGTGAAGACACATTTCATTAGTGCTGTATAACTTTTCATTCAGTAGGTCTTCAAGGGCTCTGGAGATTAGGTACTAAACAAACAGATACAAAGAGAGAATTTCTCTTGGCCAGCTGCTTTACAGGATTACATTCTCAGTATCGTATAATCATGACATTTACAGACAAAGTAATTCTGGAATCTTAAAACTGCACCTGACAACAAAAAAATTAGAAGCTAATGCTAACCTAAGACAGTTTTAAAGGAACAACCTTGCAGAAGAACAGCAGCACAATAAATTCTAAATATTAACAGGTTACAACAGAAATGCCAACCAGATTGCCTGTCTACACTACTGGAAACAGGATGGTCTGTGAGCACAGCAGTATGTAAGCACTCTTCTTCGTGAAGAGCACCAAGATGTACTAATGGTAGCAAGCACTCTCACCATGGCAACTTTATCTCCTACACCCACTGAGATTCTGTATGCCAGGGTTTCTCTCCAGGATCCCCTTCAATCAACACTTCCCTGCCTACATATTTAACCACTTCTTCTAGAGGCCCCTTATCACAATCATCAATACGATGCCTTCTGAAGGCTGTCACTGCTGCAGTCAGGTGGCAAAGTCTGTGTGGGAGCCCACCTTCTCTCCCCAGGAGTATGGCATGCCACCCCTGCAATATCTTTTGAGAATGGATAAGAATAGGGGTGACTGATTCATCTGATTTGGATTTTTCTCCTGCCCAAAGACAATAGCAGCATCACCAATGGATTTGTCATAAAATAAAGTATGTTTATAACTTGCAGCAAAGGAATGACAGAACTCAAACCCAAAATTTAGAGTTTTGAAAGAAAGAATTCCAAATCTACAAAAAAACCCATATGAAACCACATCAAGCCGAATATTAGTCCCCAATGTCCTGGGTCCAGTCCCACCATAAGATTTTATTTTTTTTAATTCCCCAAAACAAATAATAATATTTAATTAAAAATTTGAACACTATTAGAAATAGAAGCTAAGAATTAAAGTATTTTAGAAGAAAAACTATTCCTTATTTTCTCATTCGAAGGCAGCTAACAGAGCCAAGAATTGCCGTTCTACACTATTCGGAGGGAAAAGTCAAGGTAGCAACCACTTGCTGCAGAATAAGAAACAAGAAACCCTGTAGAGCTACACAGAAAGCCACAGGGGAGATCCAGGTCACACAATGTTACAGTCCAAAAAGCTGCCTTCGCCCTCCACGAGACAGAGAACGGCTCTTACACTGTGCTAATGCTACCCAAACCATCAGATGTCCTCTTTAGACTCAACTAAGCTGTTTCTGCAAGAACGACAGGCAGGAGGAGACAAGAGGGCAGCTGACAAGTTTCCTCCAAAGTCCTAGTCTGAGCCCAGTTGCTGCCAGATTTGGATCTCTCTGAATTACACTACAACAAACCACAGTGCACAACCTGCTCATAGTTAATGGTTCTTTCAAATTCCTATAAAAATACCATTTGACTTATGTCAGAAACATTTAAGGACTTCTGCCTTCTGAGTTTATTTCACATAACTGTGGATATTCTGCTTGGCTGTGCAAAGTACTTGTATCATCTTTATTTTAACCCTACAGTCTTCCCAGTCTCAAACAATATTTCATGGTTCTACAGTTTTTTCAGTGTGTGCTTGATGATGTATGCAATAATTTTCAAGAGAACTATACACTCCTTACAAACTTTAGGCCTAGTTTGAGGACTCAGGTACAAATTATCTATTGGTCAAATTTATTTTTTTTTACTTGTGTCTTTCAGTTTCTCTTGCTGCCTCCTCATTCTCACAGTACAAGAAAGAAAAGAAGAGGCCATTCAATTTTTCGTCTCTATCACATGCATTATTTTGATCACACCTCCTTTCTATACCTGGCAGTACCATTCTTTTCAGCTTCTTTCTTCAAAAGGAGTTCTTGCCATCCCACTAATCATTTTCATTGCCAGCTTTTAAAATCCCTTCTATTTCTGATACGTCTTTTTGATGCAGTGACCAGAAGTGAATATTGTAAGTGACAGCATACCATATGTTAATAATAGCATTGTAATATTTTCAATGTTGCTTCTGTTTTATTCTACATTCAAATATCTAATGTACTTTAACAACTGCTGTGCATGCCAAGAAAAGGTTTTCACTGAACTATCTACAACGATACCCAGATATTTTCCCTGAGTAGTTACAGTTCATTATATCAGACAGCAAGGTGCAGTTTCCAAGGTGCAGTCCCTTGTATTTGTCAACAATAACTTCATTTGCCCCCTTGTTTATCTGTCAGCCAGACTCTTTTTATTCCCTTTCAAGCTTTGCCTTTTCTAATCTTGATTCATGCACATAAGGTTGCATCGTCTACGATTCTCTTACAGTCATCATTTTGTGCAGATCACATTTGCTAAAATATGCACAATTCCACTCTTAGTAATGGAACACCCCTCTGTTAGCCTTTTGTCATGCTTAAAATTGCTAATTCCTTCCTACCCTTTGTTTTACTGTCTCTTGGTGAATTTCTAATTTGCCATAGTACATCACATTGTTTAATTTATTTGGCAGCTTCTCAGTGAGAAGCTTTGCCAAAGGCTTTTTTAAAGACCAAATAAATTTCAACTGATTCTTAAGTCCATGATTTTCCTGACATGCTCAAAACATCTTAGCAGAAGAACACATGATTTTCTTTTACAGAAACCACATGTCCCTATCATATCGCATAATTCGTATCACTGTAATTTTTTGTTACGTTTTTTGTTGACATACTAACATTTCTAGTATCATAAGCAGTTTCTTAAATCATCTCTTCACATTTAAAAGCAACATCCCTGCTGATTTACCAGCCAATTTAAGTCATGGGAAGTACACGCTGGCCCGTACAGATGTACCACACTTACAAATACACGTGATCCCACCTAACAGGGTACAATGGGGAGTAGGGGTGAGGGAAACAGTGACACAGGCACATCCTGCCATTTTGTAGTACTAGTGAAGTAGATCTTTTCCTTTCCTCTTCCGTAAAGTTAGGGTAATGCTCTGCACAGACTCTCCCTTCTAGTTATGAGGCACAGGAAGGGAAGGATTGGTATTCACCTTTCTTTTGTGGGACTTAACAGGGTTTTTTGGTTATTATTTTTTAAACACTCAGAATAAGAGGAAATGTTTTTTCTGAGAACCTTCATCCCTAAGCAAAATCAGAACATATGGGGCTTGGGGTGCTGAATCCATTCACTGCTATATTTGCTTCTAGCTACTCAACTCTTTACTTACTTTCTGTAACCTAACTATCACTTTTTTCTTTGCCTGCTATAGGTTTGGGGTTTTTTTTCCACCAACTTTCAAGTGGATTAACCTACAAGAAACCCAGAGAGGGACTTGTTACAAGTGCATGTAGTGATAGGACAAGGGGTAATAGCTTTAAACTGAGAGAGGGTAGATTGTAGGGTTCGGCATTCGGAAGATCTCGCGATGTCACGGAAAGTTAGAGGGTTAGTCGCAGCCTTGTGATGTACCTGTAATCCCGCCTCCCCTTGTTAGTATAAAAGGAATTAACTGCGCAATAAAAGGCAGAAGTTGGCGCTCACACTGTGTATGTTATCTGTCTCCTTCCCTGGTCCGGGCCGACCAGTGATCTAAGCGTGGCACCTTGATATGTAGCGAACGCTACAGTAGATTTAGATTAGATGTAAGGAAGAAGTTCTTCACTGTGAGAGTGGTGAGGCACTGGAACAGGTTGCCCAGAGAGGTTGTGGATGCCCCATCTCTGGAAGTGTTCCAGGCCAGCCTGGATGGGGCTTTGAGCAACCTGGTCTAGTGGAAGGTGTCCCTGCCCATGGCAGGGGGGTTGGAACTAGAGGATCTTTAAGGCCCCTTCCAACCCAAACCACTCTATGATTCTATGATTTCCATGAGGGGGATCTGTTTAAAGCAATTACCACAATCATCAACTACTACAACCTAGCCATTTAGCCATACCTGCCTACCCACTGTTTTTTTCTGGGTTTTGTTTTCATTTGGTTTTTTTGGTTTTTCTTTGTTTTTTTAAATTCGTTTTACTAAAATGCCATCTTCTGTAACTACCTTTAAGTAAAATTGAGAGGTCTCCATTTTGCATCTATCATGTGCTCTCTGCTTTTTCATTTCATGCTTTTTTCTGGCAAGTTCCCTCATTTTTTAAAAAATATTGCACTTTCAAAAGTTTAGTGCTATGGTGCTAGTTTTGATATGATCCTTCCCCTCAGGACACATACATTATTTATATAGCATTTTCTTTTTGAAACTATTTCCTTGCTTTGCTTGAAAGCAAAGGAAAAAAAAAAAGCCTCTCTGCAGGGCTGGACTGGACTAGGTGTTAAAA
Source organism: Buteo buteo (assembly GCF_964188355.1). Classification (NCBI taxonomy): domain Eukaryota; kingdom Metazoa; phylum Chordata; class Aves; order Accipitriformes; family Accipitridae; genus Buteo; species Buteo buteo. The sequence continues at coordinate 69,964,269 of NC_134171.1, read as the reverse complement.
AAAAATTTTATTTTTTTTCTTTTTTTAAGATTTAAGGTGTCAATGCATATCCCATCTTATCCTTATCTCACATGCAAAAAGTGACAAGATTAAAAGGTAGATATTTGAAGTCACTTGTGGTACCTGTCTGAGACTCAGGACACAGATTTCACTTGTTGAAAAGCTGTGCAAGTTTGCATTACCTCCCCTTGGCTCAGGGAGAGTAATGGAATCACAGGTGCCCCCAGGGCTCTTTAAAGTTAGCTTAAACCAAACTAAGCAAAAATCCCTCCCATAAAACACAGTCAACCTCCTTCTCCCAATATGGTGAAGATGCTTTAAAATAACCTGTGCTATACTTCACCAAAATGGATTAGGAATGCATATTCAGTTGTCTGACCCTAGCTGAGGAAGAAAGAGGGAAAAGCAAATCATTAAGGGGTAGTGAGCACCTGGCTACATTCTTCAGGGCCTTTCCTTATTCCCACTACCATGTAATTAATAGCCTCTCCCTAATCAGGAGATTGATTATAACCCTCTTCATATTACACACGAACATTAATCTGAGATCTCACTACACGGTCCCTTTCATAAGCAACAGAAGCAGGAAGACCCTGTAGTTGAGCATCACACGACCTGCTTGCCATTGCATCTAGCTTTTCTGTTAAGCTTAATCTTCCCTTTCCTCATTTTCTGTCATACCATCACGCTTCAGCACATGTTCAAAATGCCAAACTTCTTTTCCACTGCTAGAAGAGCTGGCTCACCCATTTCTGCCTTAAGTCTATATAGCAGCACAAGGAAGATTTATAGGTATTGTTTTTGGCCATATGCTCCTCTTCCTCGTTCCCCCTTCCAAGTGCTCAGGCTAATATCCTGTTGCTTTCTTGGAACATATCTGTATGATCTCACAGCCTATCTGTCCACCAATTGCTGAGGAAGATAAGTGCATGATGCAAAGACACCAATTGGCCAAAGTGTGACTGATGCTTTTGGTATTACTCTGAGGTAAATTTAATCCCTACTTCCCTACCAGGAAAAACAGAAAAGCCTGAACACATCTTGCTGAATTACACTACCCCCTTCCATTGCTTTCTGCAGAAGTAGTACATAAGATTCTCTCTCTCTCTCAAGAAGAAAACAACATATTCCAACTGAATCTATGTTTAGATAAACACAGAAGACTCAAGCACAATCCTTGCTGCCTGCTTGGACAAGACACCTCTCTCAGTTACCCATTCATTTTGCCCAACTCCATTTTCAGTATTCTGAGCAACCCTGGAAACCATACTATAATACCAGAATCAAGTCCCGAGATGCTACCTCCAGATTCCTGGGAATAAGGACCAAAACTTGTGGTTATGCACGTACTAAAATTTGTCTCCAAACCAGACTAATAAAATTCCATACTGTGTCTATTTTAGGATTTTCCTAAGGTGCCTGTCACTGTAGTATCTAAATGCAATATAACAATTATAGGTAACACTGTGTGCCTTAAAAGACAGTCCACTCAGCCTCCCTTGTTCATTGTGTGTCTGTGTGGAAACTTTCCTTCTGCTTCCCTTCTTGCCTTTCACTTCCTCGCCTCCAGTTGGGAGTTGGTCCTGGCAAAGTACCCTTACTGGAAGAACGCTTCATCAACATGGTGAGTAGCACATATAGATCTGAATATGGGTCAGGGCTGGAATCAGTCCAACTCTGTATTAAGATTTTCTCTATCGGGGGACAAGACACCAAAAATGCTGGCAATGTGGTATTCTGGTTCAATCAGTTTGACATGTTATAATTACCACAAAATTACACAGTATTTATATTATAAAGTTATTATTCATTAACCTAAAGATACACACAATAAGGAAGGCCCATATGGACACACACAAACCACACACGGAAATTAAATCTCTAAATAACCAGTTTCACTGGAAAATGCCTACAGGAACCTAGTAAAAAGATGAGGTGGTTCAGCTCATGGCTACGCTGCCTAGGAGGAAACAAAGACAACACTATTGGATTTTGAGGACTGCAGCTGGACAAAACATCTCAACAGGTTTTGCCCGTCATCCTTATCAATAAACATAAAACCTGAAAAACAAAGAGCAGCATAAAGGAAAAAAGCTTGGCTTGTGATAGCATCCTAGAATAAAAATTGGCTTACAATGAATGACGAACAGCAGCCTAATACCCTAATTTTGAGTAGCCTTTTTGGTTTTGAAAAACGTGTCTTCACCTGTAGCCGCAGTTGACTCGTGGGGAGGGAGAAAGGGGTGGAGAGCTAGAGGCAGCTCTACCTTTGTGGGTTGCCTGCCAGGAAGGAGATAAGACCAGGTAGCTCCCAAAGGATCCTAGGACAACAAAGAGAACTGAAACATCTGACAGGCATAACCAGAACACTGCATCCTAAGTAGCTCCCAGCTGTGCTATACTATTTCTGATATGTATTCATTCCATTTTGAACACTGTTAGCTTACAGATGTGTCAGTTATTATAATCTCATACTTATTTACATACAGATTTAAAAGCAGCATTTTTTATAATGACAAAAGAAATCTGATATTTTTTATTTTTAATCTTGTTATCAATTTATATTTCCACCAAACAGAATTCAAATTATGTCTGACACTGTTGGACGCATGACTAACATGCCCCTACCTCATTCACCTGCTTCAATTTTGATGTGATAGAAAATACTTTTATGAATGGCCCACTCAATTGAGAAAAGTCTATGAAACCCATTGAAACTAAGGTAAAACATTATCTTTCAGATTCTTGTGCTTGTGATTCTTTACATCCATAAGAGTATAACAAGGACAAAAGACCAAATACAGGCCATCTAGTTTTGTAAGACAATTGCCTTCATCTTAAACAGGGAGCAGTTTTACCAGCAAGGCCATCATGAGCTGCATGACTGGACTGCATTGACTGAGGAGACTTCAGCTCTTATCTCCATAGTAAGGCTAACGGAGGCTGTCATCTCCTACATTGTGTCAAGCAGCTCTGGGCCTGACTCTGACCTCAATGATGTCTAACTGAGCATTACTTGGTAATAATTACTATATTACCAAATAATTAACACTACATGTTTGCACAAGGGGTCTGTTTTAAGATGACATGGGCACAGCTAACAAAGAAGTTTATGTTAGGTGGGGAGCAGAAAAGCATACAAGAGCTTCAGATAAACATCAATTTGATAGCACACAGAGACAGTAAAGAAATCCACAATTTTCTCCAACATCCTACTTGTGACCACTTATGGAAATCACCACGCCAAAAAGGAAGGGATAGGCCCTCAACCTGCAAATAATAATTCCAAAAAGGCAAAAAAAGCAGAGAAAAAAATTTCTTCAGGGAATAATAGGGATGCCCTTTACAAAGCAGGGGACAACAACAGGTCTTTGCCAGGGAATAGCAAGCTTTTAGGTGATGCACGCTTCTGTGCAGGCTATCAACAACCAAAACCAAAAAACCCTTCTTATCATGCTGTGTTCCCATTCTTTCTACTCATCTTCTACTTGGAACAGCCATCTGTGCCCTCTAGTTGACATGGAACACCAAGTCCTAAAAGAAGGAGCCACAAACACCAAACCTACTTGTACCTGATAAGGATTAGCATGATACACCAAGGATGCCTGGGAATAGTGCATTGATCCACAGTAGAAGCATTAAGGGATGAGGTTTCAGACTTTAGGGGGATGATTTCAGACCTAGCAAAGACCTGAAACACAGCAAGACCTGCTGTTGTGATCAGTGGAATCATATGAATCATTTACACTGAAGTGAATAGTTACTTGGTTGTAAGCAAGGTTAGACTCCTGTCTAATGATCTCAGATTCTGCAATAGCATATATAAAAGCTGAACAGGCATTTCTGTCCCCCTCCACACCAGTCTGGTACTCTGTTACACAGATTTGTCTAAAAAAGACAAAATACTAACTATAATAAAACATTTCACTGTTGTTATAAAACTCAACTGCATTAACAAGGGAAACTTTTTGCACTTTAGCTTCTTCATCCATTTTTACTTCACCAAGCATGTTCTACAGCTTGCAAGACCAGGCACTTTTTATGTTGCAACCATGTAGTACTTCAGCTAAGCAGACAGAGAGTTTCTTTACATTTTTATATTTTTCTGTTATCAACACAGATGTTGCTTCCTTCAAAAGGTCATCTTCAGTTCGAGCCTAAAACTTAGGCTGAGTTAAAAGCACGCTTTAAACGTAATGGAAACACTTGAAAACAAAACAATATAGTACAATATGTCCTTCATTTTTGTTTGGATGCTTCACTGCTGAAGTGCCTGCAGTTAAAAGCTACAGCAAGAAAAAGTTAAAACTGCAAGCCAGTCTGTAGAAAGTAATGGAGAGATCCCCTGCTAGTGCTGGCCAGGTTGGTATGCTCACTTAGTGTCATGCGATGGCATGCAGAGATACTAGCTGGCATCCTGAAAAGCAGCACTGCTGTTTGCATGGTGTCACATCTCAGCTAACATCCCTGCTTCTGGTGGTTCCAGGTCCAGAACTAAATCAGTCACAGACAGGTTGTGCTGCACCAAGTTGATGTAACCCAAGGCAGTTTCCATATTGCGTAAAATGGAAATGCAAGCAAAGGAAAAAAAAGTTATTTCTTTCCCTTTTTATGGTCTCTTTATTTAAATAAAGGCATGATTAGTAGTACAACTAGGGAAATTTTGTTTTTGCAAATGCAAATGAAATAGGTTTGTTATACTATCGTTTTTTGATTGAGGATTCAAGTGTTTTGATTGTCAGTAAACACTTGCCTTACCTTCATGTGTGACTTGAGATTGTCCTTGCGTGCACAGCGAAATGGGCAGAGTGGACACTGATGACTTTTCAAACCTGTATGAATCACCATGTGCCGTTTCCAGTAACTCTTCCTCTTGATAACCAAACCACAGATTGGACACTGGAAAGGTTTTCCTCCTTCTTCTTCTGAGGCTTAGCAGAAGGGGGAAGAAAAAGAGAGGATCCTTTACAGCCACTTGTCGAATACCTTCCCCTTGTAAATATACTCAAGATACCATTTTTCAATGCTAGAATTTCATCTGCAATGAGACACATCAGTTAAACAACAACACGTACCAGAAATTTCAGTTCCTCCCGCCTGCATATCCCTTTTCCCCTTAATCTGGTTATTCTCCCTCTAAGAAAGGTCACCATAATTTATAAAGGTTAATGTCCCAAACATCCTTTGGCTAATCAGTAGGGGATGCCACTCTGTCTCACCTGGTCCTAATGTTCCTTATAATTTAACTGAACTGAGATGGATATCTCTTATAATCATCACTTTGCAGCTTCATTTCCTACCAAAGGCCGGTTGTAGCAGGGTATGGAAAATATGCTTAACTGTTGAAAAATGATCCATTTCCAAATCTGATGGTTAGCCAGCAGGGGAGCAGGATATAAAGCATAGAACAATCCACAACTTAACTGAAAAGCATTCTGGTGTTGCATATCAGACATATTTAACTCCAGAAGTGAATGACATCAGAACCCCTGCTGTTGAAATTGTTTAGTTATGGCTCAAGCAGATGCTGCTGCAACTTCAGCCATCAGGGGTCTTCGCGTCGTGGGTTTCCTTCTGCTCCTCTTGTTGCCAGGGCTTTAAATCTATTGCCTCCCTAAACGTTTGCACTCTGCTTTACTGCCCAATTCACCTAAGATAAGAAAAGGATTTGGTGGCATTTATCAGGCAAATATGGTTAGTCTACTGAGTGGGGAACCATCGCAAGGTTGAAGGAAAGAGGAATTCCTTGCTGCTGACTTTACACAACTAACCATCCATTCATCCTCTCACCACCATTTCCTCTGCCTATTATAAAGAAAGGCCTAGTATTACCATGGAATGGGAAGCCTGTTTCCTCACTGTAAAAAGAAAGACTATTTTCAAATATCCAGAGCTCAGCAATGTGCATCCTGCTATTTAGAAATTCTCTCAGAATATTTAATCTCATTATTATCAGTTATTTCCTACTGATAAGGATATAGCAAACATCAAATTCCCTTGATGAGGAGCTAAGTGATAAAAACCTCCAGAAAGATTTGTCATATCCTAAAATGTAATTCTTGCTATTAGGTAGAAAACAAAAATACTGTAATTCAACTGATTAGGTAGTCATTATGTAAGTACAAAAAAGGACACATTGTCAAAACATGCACTTCTGCAAGTTCAGAAATTCTCCTCGTGAAATATTCTATCACACTCAACTTACTATCTAATTGTTCCTCTCTCTGCACCACTAAAGAATAAGCCAAAACCAATGCTATCATTGCTTGTGTTTCAATTTTTAAGTATCTTTACTTACTTCTTCAAACACAGGAGAAAGATGGACCACAGAAAAAAATACATTGGTAGCATTTTTACCTATCATTTCTTTTCCTTCTATCATATCTTTTCTCCAGCCTCTGGTTATCATCACAAAGGATCCAGAAAAGAAACGTGTAACAAGCTATTACCTGTTTTCCACCCCATTAAAAAATAAATCTGCAAACAAGATGGATGAACAGTAATTCAGCACATTACAAAATATGCAAAGAACTGTACTGCATGCATATGACTTCACCAATAACAATGACAATTAATGGTACACAGGAATTATGTCAATGCTCTTCAAAGCTGAACCACGTTAGCTCTTCACTATACAACGTAAACTTCAGCATGAGAAAGAAAATTGTGGGCTTCAGCTTTCCTTCATTTATACTGACGTCTATTTTATGTCAAACGGTGTCAATTAGTTGGAAAGAGCAACTCCAGTGAGGAGAGTATTAGCCAGTGCTTTCCAAAGAAGCTTCAGGAACAAAATTGCAAGCATCACAGGCAAAAAGTTACATCAAACAAGCATTCAGTCGGTAGAAGAACCGTCTGCCACCCACTCTTTCAAAAACAACATCAGAACTTTAACAGAGATTCCAGGCTTCCTTTTAGATTTCATCCCAAACACGTGAGCATTTTATAAAATTGGCAATATTAACAGATGGATAGAAAATTTAATCTTCTCTGTACCACTTTACTATAACCTATGCAAGTAATGATTAGGTCCACCAAGCCTGACATGCAGTTTCAGAGGCGACTACACTCTGATAAGCCATAGCTCCAGCTTCTTGCCTGAAATAATTCTGAGCAAATAGCTCAACATGGTGGACAAAAGAGCAGCAGGCATACTCTTGTTATTAACTTATTCCTCTTTAAATAGCCTCTATCTTTGCTGTTTCTTACTTGTTGACATCTAATTAATCTCACTGAGTATTGATCTCATAATCAAAGCTACATGTTGCTGGTGGGCAAGTGAATCAGATTCGTAACAACAAAGCAAACTCACCAGTGCCTTAAAAGTTCAAAGTATGAGAAGGGAAAAAAACACCTCTCAAGCTATGTCTACTGGGAAAAGATGTCTCTCTCTGGGAACAAGACAAAAACCCCCATGTCTCGAGGAGCAATCAGACAGACACAAAAAGATAAAACATTATAAAATGAAATACTATTTTTTGCTTTTAGTGCCATAAGGTCATAGGTGCAAAAGGAATCAGGAATGTGTGACATTTATTTTCATGGCAAATATACACACTCAGCTGCCCTTCTCAACTTTTACAGAAGTGAAGTCTTCAATCAAAGGTCACTAAACAGTGACCTCTTTTTGTAAGCTGCATTTCTCTATGGCTGAAGGAATCAAGGAGTCTGGCTTTCCATAATCAACATCCAGATATGCTAACCAACAGCTTGCTTTTTATTTTCAGTCGGTTAATTATTTAGAGAAGGAAAAAAACTTAATAGCATATCAGAAAATGGACTTAGAGAACTTTTGTTATGAACATTACACCATGAAGTTAGCTTGGATGCCAACTGGCATTGGCCCAGTGCGTATGAACTGAAAGGAAACACCCTTCCTCTTGGGATACTAGTCCCATATATTATAAAAAATGAATAGTTGTTCCTTGGTTACCAAGGACCTGAGGCAGTCAGTCCCCATTGTTATCTTTTAGCAGCACAGTATGCTTGAGCCTTCAGCAAAGAGAACAGTTGCTAGGAATTTGCTGCATCAGAGCTAGTTTATAAAGTGCCACTACTACCAGCACACTTGTGGTACTGTGTGTGGTACTGGTACCACACACTGTGTGGTACTATACACACTTGTGTGCTGGTACAGAGCACTCCCCTAGTATAAGCTGCACAGACAAATCCCACAGTTTGTTGGTCAAACACAGAACCTGGATTTTACTACAACCATTTACTTTTCCCCAGTAAAAACTTATGATGTGAACAGCTTTTTCTCCAGCAGGAAGTAAACGAATAACTTCAAATAAATGTTAACCTTACTCCTTTTCTATACATTGCTGCCTTTCTCACATGAAGGCCAGTCTTCACAGGGAAAGTTACATTAAATTAATGCCCACAGTGACACTGGTGTAGCCAGTGTCGGTACTCCTATTCCCACACAAAAGGACCTCTTCTTGGTTTAGCATATATTACTCCAAAAAGGACTTCATCTAAACCAGTGAAAACGTTAGGCCAGACCCATGCCAAGAATAGTTTGCCACTTTAATTGCCTTGGCAAAACACACCAGCAAAGCATTTGCAGCACACATGTAACTCAGAGCAAAAAACTGGTACCAGCTGCACCACATCACGTCCCTCCCCCTCCTCTTCCAGAGAGGAATAAGCATTGCTCTCCATCCAATAGCTCCTACCCTGCGAGTTTTTACCAAGAGCTGCACAGCAACAGATCAGACCACATAATATCCCTAAACAAAAAGGTTAGGTCAGAAAGAAGACGGTGCAATTATACAACGTCCGTGTCAAGCTTCATGTCTGTACACTGGCTTGCTACACCTGTACAATCAAGCTAGTATCCCTGATAAAACTCAGCCTGATAAAGCTCTAATATACTGAACCACTTTGTGCATCTTGTGAAGATAGCTGACATGCTGCTTCCCCCTCTGCAGCAGAATACTACTCCAGGGAGAACACCGACGACACCTGAAGCTGTACGTTCTACCAGAAATATGAATCCATGATGTGAACTTTTTATAGAAAGAGATGAAAGAAACCTTATTTTTCCTTATTTTGAAGATGGATCATTTAAATTTCCCTGTATGGCTTGCCAGTTCTTGAAAGCTTTTGTTACCAAGACTGTTTCTTCTTATTCCCTATAAGCCTGATTCCTTGACTGCCAACAGCTGGAACTGGTGGAGGGAAATCAGAAGTGTAAAATTGTTCTTGCTGAGCAAATTAGAGAAATGCAGTTCACTTTTTTTTTTTTTAAACAACAAAGGACTGTAAAATACCTAACTGCTGCAAAAAAATTTTAATGAAAAGTGGCAACATAATAATATACTCTGGTAAATTAGGACAGGGTAGTAAGCGATTATACAAAAGTCCATTTGTGACAGAGACAGCAGGAGGGAGAATTCTCCCTTGTCCAATATTTCAAAAGCACTAGTTTTGTACATGCTCACTGATACTGTGAGCTCCCTAACAGGGATTCTTTGATATCCTCCATTAAATATTTTTTGTAGACTTATTCTGAACTTGGTAAGAGAGGGAAATACCATTGTATGGAATAATAATAATAATAAAAAAGTACTGAACTGTACACTCCTATCTTTCAAATATGGAAACATTTGTGACAGTTTGGTCTTCAAGTGGTATTTCAAAAAGCTTTGCTATTGTTTACCTAAAGTACCTATTTCTTATTCTCATAATACATGGAATCAAACCAAATCCAGACCCATTGAAGAGATGTTATATAAGCCTATAGCAAAACAAACACATTCCACTTAGTGGCTCAAACTGTATCCATACCTGTACTAGTGGGTTTGGACGCTCTTCCCTTAGGGACTGGAAGTAACAATAATTCCAAAGACTGTGGTGGAGTTGCTTTCTCTTGCTTCATGTCTGAAAGCTGCAGGGGATCCTCAGCAACCAGTGATTTCTTCTTCTCAGCCAACAGGGTGCCTGCAGCCCTTGCAGCAACCTCCTTGAGAAGGGCAGCCGAAGAGGTCATGGAAGCCAGAGAAAGGAAAGAACTAGCTGGAGGCAGGTGCTCCTGCCCAGGAGTCATGCTTCTTTCACTCACTTTCTTAGATAAAGCTGCCAATGTGGAGCTGGCTGACTGAGAACTAAAAGGTGAGGAAAAGGATTCAAATCTTATAGTGTCTTCAGTCCTTGAAAGAGATTTGTCCTGCAGAACGGCATTGGCTGCAGCTTTCAGTTTCAGGATAGCTGAATCTGGGGACAAACCACAGGTGGTGGTTGAGTTTGGCAACCACTTACCTTGATTCCATATAAAGTGACTACTTGCATTGTATTGGTCACTTTGATCCTGTTTCTCAGCAAGCTTTCTGGCAAGAACACTTAGCTGCTGGGCATGATGAGCAGGTGGAGAGAAGGAGAGATTTGAGCCAAGATTTACAGGGGACTCGACTCTGCCATTGACTGCAACAGCAGCATCCAGCTTGAGGGAGCCAGCCTCCAGTAGCCGCCTCAGGTTACTACTCAGTGGCTTATTTGGACCAGGAGGTTCCTCTTCACACAGAGATGACACATCAGGAGAAAGGTGCTCTTTGCTCTGTAATGTGTCTCTTAGTGCCTCAGTTTCAATGGATCCCAGCTCTGCTGTGTTGCTGCTAGGAGTTGCACTTCCCAAAGAAGTGTCTGGGGAAGTGGACTGCTCTTGGATTCTGTCCTCAAGAGACAACTTAAAGTTCTCCTGGACTTCTCCATATGACGCTTCTGAAGGAGTTTCCGAAGAATTTCCAAACCAGCGTTCTTCTTCACTGAGTTCACCTTCCACTTCTTCCTGTCTGGTACCATCTGTGTGGAACCAAGAACAGCAGTATTATTCCCAAATCTGCATAAGATAACTTCTTAGAATTAAGTATGCCTGGCCTCTGCATGGATTGAGCGACCAGGAAAAAGTTTTTTGAAAATTAATAAGTCTTTCTTTGAAGACAAAATCATGACAAGTCTGTCATCTTTCAGTCAGCATAACTAAAACAGCTAAAACTGCAACAATACAAATATACATTATATATTCATATACTGCAAGTATTTCATTATCATTATAGTCTGTACATCCTGCAAAATATTATGAACTCTGTGGTATAAAACAGGGATTTAACAGGCCCAGAAATTACTGGATACTTGTGTCTGTACAAGTAGCACAGGCATGCCTTCAAAAGCAGATCAGGTGTGTGGCTACTCAAAGTAGTTTCTTCCAGTGACTTTAAATCTCAGCCCAATCCTGCAGTGACCCCTATCTAAAATAAAATAAAATTTGTACTGATAATGCACAATTCATTCCTGAATAGCTGAAATGACTAATACATGAATGCCGGCTAAAGCTCTCCAACTATTTGGGAAAGGAGTATCACACACACAAAACTAATCTTTTGGGTTTTTTCTTCTTATATAGATGCTACTTTCTTGTCATTTGCTTGTCACTCTTCATTAATGTTAAAGTTTTAAAGACCATCCTAAACGGAATTTAGTTCAGCTGAAAAGAAAAAAAAAAAAAAAAAAAAAAGAAAAAAGTATTGGTCTCAATGCAGTTATGTTTTCTCCTCCCCAGTAACTGCAACACATCTAGTCTCTCCTGAGACCTGAGAGCATTTAAAGCACTCTGACCTGGACTGCTGCTGCTCTTCCTGATAGGTATTCAGTGTCATACAGACATGACCAAGACTTTTCTTGCCAGTCAGAACATAGTTAAGAACAACAGCAATGCTAGAATTAAATTCACGTTACCTTCTCTTGCCACATACCTCTCACATTTCTTGCTTTTAGACTAAATGCCCCAAGCTACAAAAGAATCTTTGTAATCATACAACAGCAAAACAAAAGGATTTAATATAACCCTTCAGTGACATTCTGGAAATAAGCCTGCATGTTATGTACTGTATCTATGATCAGGTATTATTCCCAGATTCCCCATTTAATTCCAGAAAATTACAAAACTTGGAGAGAAGTTGATAACTAAAAACTTAGATGTATATTATTGCTTTTATCCAATAAATTTAAGGAGGAAAAGGCCAGCCAAATATATCGTTGAGCGTAGAGATACCAACATAAACTCTGAAAGCAAAGATTTTTTTTAAATGTTATACAGAATATGAGCAATAGTCTCTCACAGTAAGTTCCTTTTACGCAAATCCCTTTGGAAAAAAATTCACCAATGTTTTAAGAGCCCACAATAAAACCACTCAGTTAGCTTAGATTAGTAATTCAAGCAGAAGAGGGCTAGCATCTTTCCTACTCAAAACAAACAAAAGCCAAGCAAAACCCAAAGCACTTCCCTAAAATTACTTTGATATTATCCAAGTTAACATCACAGATGCAGCAAGATTAACAATAACATGCACATAAAGGCCAACACCATGCACATTCAAATAAAGACGACAGATGCTCATCAGTTGAACCAGCACTTATGCAGGTTAAAAGAGAACTGAATTTATTCCCTTTTCACCCTGTGAACTTGAAAAAGTAACTTGAGGCATGTCTGTACATGCCTGAGTACATGTACCAAGACATGGGTGCACTCAGATGAGAGATCCGTCAGCTCATCCCAGATGCAACCACGTTCTGGATTGGAAGCCAAAAAAGCATCTTAACAGCACTTTGCCTGAACGGATGCACCAAGAGCAGGGCACATCCTCTGGGACACAGCCTCGAGAGATGATGCCACTATACAGCTTCTGAGCCCAAGCTAGCCTGCATCCTACCACTTACATGTCTGCTTACATCTGTCTGTGTTAAAACAACCCCTCCTCTCCCCCACAGGGCCTACTCTTTCTGTGTCTCTACTCCCCATCCATAAATAGAGAAGGAGAATTGCATTTCACTTCACTCAGAAAGTCATCCAAAAATTACAGTTTGAGAGACATTTAAGTGTAAATGGTTACAAGAGGAAGTGGGTTTCTGTTTTAGAGACATCTCCAGCTTACTAAATCCCCCAACTTCTCTGTTCCTTGCCATGTACCTCAACTTCTTAATGTTGATATGTTTCCTAGTTGCAACCAGCCTTTAGAATACCAGTTAAATAACACTGTTTTACAAATCTCTCAATCTCGTTCATCCTACTTGCACTGGAAATGAATTCTTCATTCTCACCTGCACCAGTTTTTGCTTCAACCATAAAGTAATGTCCTGCATATATTTTCACTATCTATCCCTCCTCTCTAAAGTGACATCTCAGAGAACGCTCACAGTAGCTGAGGAACAGGACACTGGTATTTGAAGTTGATGGTAAGGATGGGGGGAAAGGAACTACATCTGCTATGGTAGAGCTGCAATACAACTTGCTTTGACAGTAACGCAACTACACTATCCCTGGAACCAAAAAAATAAGGTAGCAATAGCAGGAGAGATAGGAACAGGACGTGGACTGCCTTTCTTTTTCCAGACATGCATATCCTCCGTTGGTCTTGCCGATATGAAGAACAACCACCCATATTTTAATGACAGGGAGCAGCAGGAGTGCAGTACTCTTCATTTAAAGGTTTGCTACCAAGTCCAGAATTTCCCTCCTCTTTGGGTAACGCAGTGAGAGCGCCCTCTCCTGTTTCTAATCTACCTGTAACCACTAAAGCACTCTCAAATCTCCAAGTGGTCTCCTTAACAAAGGGCCAACATCCTCTGCAGCATCTCTATCCCAAAAGCCAGCTGGATTTTTTTTTTTCCACCAGTGCAGTTTCCTTCTGTACCCAGAAACCAGACCTCTAACTGCTGACACAGTTCTAATTTTCCTCTTCTCAGTAATTCCCTCAGTTTCTGCAGTACCAAGTCCACTACATTTTAAGGCTGTAAGGTTAATGCTAAAAAAGCCAGCATCAATGCCTTATCATGAGCTCAGTCAAGCCTCCTTTTAAACACTAGTGAATTGGTTTACAAGCATAACGGTGAAGCCTGGCAATTTCATTTCTAAGCGAAGTTGCCATTCAAGGCCTTCAGGGCAGGATTTTAATTCCCATTGACTTGTGAGCCTGTGAGTTTGAATAAGCTTGAGAACTCCAGGAGAAATCAGCCCAATCCACCAACTTTCCTTTGATTTCAAATTAAATAAAACCTTCCTTCAAACTCAGAGAGTTGATGGGACACCCAGACCAGGTGTGTCTGAAAAAGGAGCCAACTTCTATGCACCTGTCAAGAAACTTCAGCTGTTTTTCAGGTCTGTGGCAGAGGATTTGCATGACATGTTTTTCCCTTCTCTTGCGACACAGCTAAGGAGCTCCAGTGCAAAGTCCTTGAAAGCTAGCGATAGAAATGTAATACCACATTTAAACTTCTTCTCTCCACCGTAAAGATACTATAGCTTGCTATTACAGAATTACTTAAGCTACTGGCATTTCATTTCTATTGCAGCCTGATACACTAAACATGTGTAAGAAACCACACAGAAGTTGCAAAGTAGGAAAAGGTAACTTCAGAGTTAGGGGCAAATTCTCACTGACTTCATTTGGAACAAGGCCTGGCTGGGAATCTCACCAACTTTTACCAGGTAACCGCTCATCAGATTGCCTGATTCAAGAGTCAAGACTTGTCAATGCTTCTCTTTCCTGATTTCCATAGCAGTTCTAGAAGGAGAACCACTTCCCAAACCATTTGCCACTGGCAGACCCAGGTGTCCTGTGTGCTTCAGAACTACCCCATCACACAGCATCCAGGAGCCTCACACAAGTAATTCCCACTCCTGTCAGCAATGACAAAAGGCACCAAAGTACTGCTCGGTGACTGCTGCCACTGATGTAGCCCAGTATCAAACAATCTCTGGCAAAGCCACAAATGTGTGCAGAAGCACTGTTTGAAGAAGTGCCAGTTTCCCTTGTTCACCCACTCATCTGCTTGTTTTCAAGTATGGAGAAGTTCTGTTTCCTCTTCAAGAGACCAGTTTGACAGACAGACAAATCTTGATCCCGAGGTATGTTATTTCACTTTGTGAGCATCTGCCCTTTTACTTAGAGTGGTTGATTGGAATTTGACCCTGATGTCAATAGAAATGTGAGTATCAACTTGCCCAAAGTACTTATATCTGAAAACTGAAAAAGACAAATGTGTTTGTTGATTTATACACTGAGCCACCCAATTCAAACTCTGGAAACTTTAACTGTACGCAACACAATGTACACATGCCATTCCTGAAAGTGGCAAGTATGATATGATCCACAGTTCCACTTTATAGTACTTGGAGTGGAGAAATATTCATGTAGTAGGCTAGATCTAGAAACAGCCTGTGCAGCACACAGAAAAAGGGAAGAATCTGCAAGTTATGGTACTGAGTGACAGACATGGGCAGTGAAAACCTGATTGAAAGAACACCATTTGGACCACCAGAGATTAACTGAGAAGAGGCTACAGCTAAGGAAACCACCCCAAAGGGACTGAATTTTCATGCTAAAAGGAACAAAATCTCACTTTAATCATTCAGTGCAATGAGTAAATTAAAAGAACTTCAGTACAGAATTAACATTGCAAATCCATATGCTGCAGTGATATGAAACATATGGAAACTGTAATTATGGGATTACAGAATGAAAATTAAAACAAATATAAAAGTAGGTAGAAGTCAAATAATTTAAAAGAAATGTGCACAGAGCAATTGCTGATGAAATAAATTAGGTAAGATTGCCCTAACTTCAGCAGTTACATTTCAAGAAAAATCTGGGAATCTACAGGACCAGGATTTAAAGGGATAGGAGAGCCAAACCTCATTTTTATTATGTTGATATCAAATATCTTGATCTATATAAGGACTTCAGATATGATCATTCAAGTTTGTGTAATCTAAATAAAGTTACAATCGCATTTGTTGGCTGTTTGGCACCCAGGTCATCTTCCTAATTTGTTGCCCCAACAGCTTACCTTACTCCACCTCTAACGCCTACCATAAACCATTCTCTGTATTATCTTACACTAAACACTATACCTAGGCCTACTGAAAGAGCTAGGATTAAGTGATAGGTTTACACTAGAGAACTGAGGAGCTCTGCAAAGGTACCCAAAGAATTTAAAAGAATGTATTAAACTTAAATGAAGCAGTAAGACATCCATAAGGAGTTCTGAGGAAACACAGACTGAGTCAGATAAGCAATCAGTTTAAGGCCAAGTAAATAGGCAGATGCATCAAAAATAAGGCAGAGGCAACACCTGAGCAACCTAGAACTTAGCCTCATGTGACTTTTATCAAGAATAGCAAGAAAAGGGGAGTAGATGAAGAGAAGCAGCAGCTGACAACTGAGAAGGCATGGACAACTGTAAAGGTATTTAACTAGTCATGGACAAGGAAGAGGTGAGATATGGTGGTGGTCATATTTGGCCTCCAGGATGGCTTCTCTTGTTATAGAATCAAAGAATCATTTAGGTCGGAAAAGACCTTCAAGATCATCGAGTTCAACCATCATCCATGCCCACTAAACCATCTTCTGGAGTACCTTGTCTACGTGCTTTTTGAATACCTCCAGGGATGGTGACTCAACCGCTTCCCTGGGCAGCCAATTCCAATGTCTGACAACCCTCTCAGTAAAGAAATTTTTCCTAATATCCAACCTAAATCTCCCTTGCCACAACTTGAGGCCATTTCCTCTCATCCTATCACCAGCCACCTGACAGAAGAGACCAGCACCCACCTCACTACAACCCCCCTTCAGGTAGTTGCAGAGAGCGATAAGGTCTCCCCTCAGCCTCCTCTTCTCCAGACTAAACTGACCCAGTTCACTCAGCTGCTCCTCATGAGACTTATGCTCCAGGCCCCTCACCAACTTGGTTGCGGTTCTTTGGACACACTCCAGCACCTCAACGTCTTTCCTGTAGTGAGGGGCCCAAAACTGAACACAGGACTCGAGGTGCGGCCTCACCAGTGCCCAGTACAGGGGGACGATCACCCCCCTGCTCCTGCTGGCCACACTATTTCTGGTACAGGCCAGGATGCCGTTGGCCTTCTTGGCCACCTGGGCACACTGCCGGCTCATATTCAGCCGGCTGTCCACCAGCACCCCGAGGTCTTTCTCTGCCAGGCAGCTTTCCAGCCACTCTTCCCCAAGCCTGTAGCGCTGCATGGGGTTGCTGTGACCCAAGTGCAGGACCCGGCACTTGGCCTCGTTGAACCTCACACAGCTGGCCTCGGCCCATTGATCCAGCCTGTCCTCTGTAGAGCCTTCCTACCCTCAAGCAGATCGACCCTGCCTCCCAACTTGGTGTCGTCTGCAGACTTGCTGAGGGTGCACTCAATCCCCTCATCCAAATCATTGATAAAGATATTAAACAGAACGGGGCCCAACACCGAGCCCTGGGGAACACCACTAGTGACGCACCACCAACTGGATTTCACCCCATTCACCACAACCCTCTGGGCTCGTCCATCCAGCCAGTTTTTCACCCAGCGAAGAGTACACTTGTCCAAGCCATGAGATGCTGGCTTCTCAAGGAGTATGCCATGAGAGACAGTGTCAAAGGCCTTGCTGAAGTCAAGGTGGATAACAGCCTTTCCCTCATCCACTAGGTGGGTCACCTGGTCATAGAAGGAGATCAGGTTGGTCAAGCAGGACCTGCCTTTCGTAAACCCATGCTGACCGGGCCCAATCCCCTGCTTGTCTCGGACTTGCCATGTGAGTGCTCTCAAGATAAACCGTTCCATAATCTTCCCCGGTACCGAGGTCAGGCTGACAGGCCCGTAGTTCCCCAGATCCTCCCTCTGACCCTTCTTGTAAAGGAGCGTCACATTGGCAAGCCTACAGTCATCTGGGACCTCCCCCGTTGACCAGGATCACCGATAGATGATGGAGAGTGGCTTGGCAAGCACCTCCGCCAGTTCCCTCAGTACTCTTGGATGGATCCCATCTGGTCCCATAGATTCGTGAGTGTCCAGATGGCATAGTAGGTCACTATTTCCACCTGGATTAAGGGGGGGTATATTCTGCTCTTCATCCTCGCCTTCCAGCTCAGGGGGCAGAGTACCCTGAGGATAACTGGTCTCCCTATTAAAGACTGAGGCAAAGGCGGCATTAAGTACCTCAGCCTTTTTCTCATCTCTAGTGGTAACGTTCCCTTCTGCATCCATTAAAGGATAGATATTCTCCCTGAGATTCTTTTTACTGTTAACATATTTGTAAAAACATTTTTTGTTGTCCCTTACAATAGTGGCCAGATTTAGTTCTAGCTGAGCTTTTGCCTTTCTAATTTCCTCTTTGTATGACCTAACAAGATCCCTGTACTCCTCCCAAGTTGCCTGTCCTTTCTTCCAGAGATGATGAACTCTCCTTTTTTTCTTGACTCCTAGCAAAAGCTCCCCGTTCAGCCAGGCCGGTCGTTTTCCTCGGCGGTTCGACTTGCGACACGTGGGAATAGCCTGGTCCTGAGCCATTAAGATTTCCTTCTTAAAGAACGTCCATCCCTCCTGGACCCCTTTGCCCTTCAGGACCGTCTCCCAAGGGACTCTCTCAACCAGTGCCTCGAAGAGGCCAAAGTTTGCCCTCCGAAAGTCCATGGCGGTGGTTTGCTAACCCCCTTCCTTGTCTCACCACGAACTGAGAATTCTATCATGGTCACTAAGCCCAAGATGGCCTCCAACCATCACACTTCCCACCAGTCCTTCCCTGTTCGTAAACAACAGATCTAGCAAGGCTCCTCCCCTGGTTGGCTCACCCACCAGCTGTGTCAGGAAGTTATCTTCCACACACTCCAGTGCTGTGTTGTATTTCCAGCAGATGTCTGGAAAGTTAAAGTCCCCCACAAGGACAAGGGCACACGATTCTGAGACTACTGCCAGCTGCTTGTAGAACGATTCATTCATCTCTTCAACCTGGTCGGGCAGTCTATAACAGACTCCCAGCACAATATCTGTCTTATCGGCTTTCCCTCTCATCCTCACCCATAAGCACTCCACCTTGTCATCAGAATTGTGTAGCTCTGTACAGTCAAAACATTCCCTAACAGAGAGCCAGCCCACCACCTCTTCTACCTTGCCTATCTCTTCTGAAGAGCTTGTAGACATCCATTGCAGCACTCCAGTCATGGGAGTCGTCCCACTATGCTTCCGTGATGGCGACTAAGTCATATCTATCCTACTGCATAATGGCTTCCAGCTCCTCCTGTTTATTGCCCATGCTGCGTGCGTTGGCATAGATGCATTTGAGCTGGGTTATCGAATCCACGCCAACATCGGCATGCTGTCCCCAGGCTCATCTCTGGTGCACCTAGTTTTATCCCTTACCCCCTTCAAACTCAGTTTAAAGCCCTCTCCATGAGCCCCACCATCTCACGAGTGAGGATTCTTTTACCCCTTTGAGATAGCTGGATACCATCTGTCGCTAGCAAGCCCGGTGCCGTGTAAACCTCCCCATGATCAAAACCCCCAAATTCCACTAATGGCACCAGCCTCTGAGCCACGTATTAACCAGGTGTGTCTTCCTGTTCCTTTCAGTGTATCTCCCTGCCACTGAAGGTATTGAGGAAAACACTATCTGTGCTCCCAATCCTTCCACTAATCATCCCAGTGCCCTGAAGTCCCTTTTGATTGCCTTTGGATTTCCCTCTGCAATCTCATCACTGCCAACCTGCACAACAAGCAATGGGTAATAATCAGAGGTCCGAACCAGACCAGGGAGTTCCCTGGTAATGCCTTTTACCCGGACCCCAGGGAGGCAGCAGACTTCCCTGTAGGATGGGTCAGGTCTGCATATTGGGCCCTCTGTCCCGCTCAGAAGGGAGTCACCTACGACAATTACCCTCCTTTTTCTTTTTTCCAGAGGATATGAAACTCCTATTCCCTCCTGTCTGCTTTCTCAGAATCCTCAAACAAGGACTAGCGATCATGCCACAGGCCAAAATTCACTTCTAGGGCAGTCCATTTCAGAATACCCTCTCTTTACAGGTGCTGTAACCTAGGTTCCATCATGACTATTACCATCAGCATCACATCCAAATAAGAGGAGTTTCCCATCACATGATTCCCATCTGCACTTTCAGGAAGAGAACACAGGCCTACAATGTCTCCATCTTAGCTCTGTGAGAGTCAACCAACTTGCGCCCTTTAGAACTGGAATACAGAAGGATGCTCACTTTCTTCAGCCAAACCCAGTAAGTACCACTGGCACAAAGCCTTGAAATTTGCCAGAGACTGGTTGCTAGACACCCTGGGCAGAAAACAGTTTTAGTGGAACAAGGAAAGCAGAAGCCATACTGGAGAAGTTCCAGGATGAAATTAGAGGAGAGGAACTTGAAGTCCTAACTGCAAATGGCACGTTCAGTTAGAACTATCAGCCACAAAAGCGTCACATCAGAATTTAGTGCAGACCAGATAATACAGAGGAGAAAAGAATGACGGAGCCAAGGACTGAATATAGTAGATACCTTTAGGTAAACTATGTACACTGTGTAAGTGCGTCATTTTAGCAATGGTAAAAAATAATTACAAGAGATCACTTGCTAATATCACATCACTTTCTAATTCACATTGTCTCGGGGTGTCAGCTTCACACAAACTCTTGCTGATTTCACAACCAGGTACTATAGAAAGCAGCACGCACAGGCCTAAAAATGGCAGTCATATCTGGGAAGTCTATTCTGTGGCATCCTATATAAATTGCTCAGTTTAGCTGCCTACAAACTACCCTTTTTGTATTCAGGCTGTTTAAGTATTTCAAATGAAAAAGACTGAATGTCATTTCTTTGGCCTGAACAACCTTTGTGGGTTCCCACACCCACCAGACCATGTGGATGTGTGTGCTGTAGGACCACCTGAGAGCAGCTGGGCACAGGGTGCACTGACATCCCACAGGCTCCACCTCTAAAAAGCACTTATAGCCACATCTGATTAGACTATACATCCAGAGCACCAGCTATGTTGATTTTCCCATAGGGATGCCTGCAAGAAAATCATGATTTTAATAAAGACACAAAGGCCTGCCTTAACTCTTTTTATTATATTAATAGCAGCAAATAAAACTTAAAAGTCACAGTTACATAAACAGTCACGTGCTTGAGTGCCCTCGGTCCCCCATTTTCCCTTCATGATTTCTGTGACCTATAATAGGTAAGCAGCACAGGAAGTCACTGTCCTCTTTGAATGGAATTTCTGGCTCACTCACTTATCAACGGGATGATTATTCAACACTTGACCTCATCACAAAATGGTTTAGCAGCATTGCTGGTGCTTGAACCAAATTTCTCTACTGCAGGCTGACCTAGAGAGAGCAGCACAGCTGCAAGAAGGAACTGCCAAAAAGCCACAGCTTTTCTGTTCTGTCCTTCTCCTCTGTGTTTAAGATGTGTGAAAATACTCACACAATTAGACAGGAAAAGAAGCCCTAGGTAGGACTCTATTTCATTTCCACATCTTCTAAAAAAATTATTTTCCTAACTGGGGGGAAGGAGGAGAGGGGAAAAAGAAAGTCACAGCATTTAAAGACAAGGCATAGATCCTCTACTTTTATCCCTAACTTAAAGTGACTTTGAAAAAATCCACTTGCAAGAAAACCCCAGAATATTCACCTAGCAATTTCTCTAGTACTGCTTTTTTTTTAAAAAGGGCTCCAAGGCGAACAAGATTAGAGAAAGTTAATTACCTTGCAGTAACTGGAACTCTTCAAGATGCTTTGCCCATATGCACAAACAACTGTGAATGTGCAGAAGTACCATGCGTTCAAGGTTTGCCAACTGCTAGACAACCACAAAAGGTCAAAATGCATGTACAGCACCTCTGTTTCCTCTCAAAGGCAGAATCCAGGTGTGATGGATTCTTCCAAGGAAGAAGGAAGCAGGATGGATTACTGAAAAAGCTTGTCACAGACAACATAAAACTGCCTTAATTTCCTTTTCCTCACAGGAGAAGAATTTTGTGGTAGATGGGAAACAGAGACAGAGGTCTTTTATTTTCAGCCATAAGCCCCAGAATAAACGTGTCAAGTGAGTTTCATTACCTGCCAGAAAGATCCTTCTTTTACTAGCTAAGTATCCATGGAAGAGGACAGAAATACATGGTTTCTTCTGAGGTGAGCTGTCACTACTTGATGAAGGTTCTCAGGGCTGTTGACAGACCGCAAGATAGGACCTAATAGTGACAACAAGTCTGATCTCCCCTAAGACAAGTTCTTCAGAAGTTAACTCCTAGTACGATGGATGTTTGACATCTTGCCTCCAAGAAAGATTAACTATTCTTCTGTTCTAGGCAAGAGGTTCTACCCCACAGGTAGCTGTGGGATCAGTGTTTGAGGAGCGTTGCTTCCACTGGGACTCAGAAATTTTAAGCACCAAATGAACAGGCATTGCCTTAAGAGTGCAGTTAGAAGACAATTAAGGTGACAAAAGCTCAAGACCGACAGAAGTGGCAGTCCTGTGCCCTCCCTTGTATTTGCTCTGTTGTTTGACTGCTTGGTGAGCCAATTTCAACTCACTAAACTGGCAGAAAACTACTCACTCTGCCAAGAAGTCAGAACAAAACTGATGCAAAGAAGGCAGGAATGGGGAAGCAGGAGAAAGAGTCAACAATCTGAGCCACCTATCTCCTGAGGTCTTTTGATGTGCAAAGCATATCACGTCTTGTCAATGAAAAACACCAGAGGATTCTCCCTCCCATCCAAAACCTCAAAAATGTACTACACCTCTCAGGGAGGAGCTGGCCCTTGCAGTCAGGATGGCCACAGAAGTCAATATCATGCAGGCTGCTTTAGAAGCCTTATCTGGGACATCTGTAGCTGTGTTGGCCACCACAGATTCTTCTGATACTAATTAAAAAACCTCTTCTCTAGAATCAGTTGGCAGCATCTTCCTGGGAGAATAAAAGTCCTAAAGACCCAGAAGTAATATCCTAACAGTGAGGCCCAGTAATCAGTAACCCTAACAAGTAGGTGGGTAGAGCAGTATGTCTTATAGCATAATATATAACAATGTCACATATGTATATGTACACATATATAGTATATGTGTATAATAATACATGTATAATATTTGTCTCACTACAATTTAGAACTACTTTGTTCTAGCTGGATTTTGCCACTATTTGAGGCTCAGTGAGCTGAAGTACTTGAGGTGTGTGCATGAAACAGAACACATACGGCCTTAGAGGAGGGTAACAGTTTTGAAGACCGTTTCTCAAGCGGTACACCGCAAGAGCATCCTAGACAAAAAGCTTTCATCAGCTGTCTTGACCAATACCTAGAACTCCTGGAGAGAAGGTAGACAAAGATAGTTGATTTTTATGATTGAGGTTTTCAGAAGAAACAAATGTTTCTCAAGTTGGCTTACACTGCAAAGGCTCACTAGTAGCCCCAAGACAGATTCATAAAGCACATAAAGTGTCAGTATAACAATAGAAAATCATGTTCCTTACAAAACATATTTTATGATACCGATGTTCTTCTTGTAATACTTTTATGGAGACTGAGCAAAATACCACAGCCAGCCTTATTGAAAGGTTTTTCCACAGGCCCTCGTGAACATCCTATAATAACCTACAGTTGAGTTTGGGCACATCTTTCATAAAGCACAAGATAGTGATCAGACTGATTTATACACTAAAGGAATGTGGCCAACTGAAAACCTGAAGTCTGTACATTAACATATCAAAGGAATACACCTCTTTTACCTGATGAAAACAGAGAATATGATAAACCGTTTGCTAGAAAACCAAACACTTTTTTAGGCAGCAAATTCTGAGCCAGATTCAAGTCCCTTATCAGGAATTTCAGGCTTCCCTGGCTCTTTTAAAACCAGCTATGATATCAGATTAAGACTCTGATAGAGTATTATAAATTGGAGGACAAACTAAATATGCAGGAGATCAACTGTTATTCCCACAGCTCTATTTGAAATGGGAATCAGCTTTAACAATCTGTGATGGTTCAGGTGGTCCATCTGCAAGTCTACCCAGAGAGATTCCTTGCACCTGGAGTGGTAGTGGATCATTTACATCAGTGCACATATACCGCTGTGGGCTCACTTTCATGTTAAGTTCAGTACAGTGATTAGAAAGTCTACCTTTTCTTCATCATAAGGAAGTTTAAAAACTCCTTAAATTATTCCTAGTTGGCCAAAATCCACTTTGCTTCTTCATTTGTTTTGCTCTAGACAGATGTCTATGGCAGTGAGAAAGTATCAATATCAAAAGGTAATAAGGATGATGGCACCTCCAAAATAAGAAGAGTTAAACATTTTACTCAAGACTTCTATTATCCTTAGCAAACAGACTCAAGACCTATCATCTCAGCTTACTTCATGGAGGAGGGGAAATATTTTAAGATTACCTACCATGGGCCTTCATTAGAAATGAAACCCCTAAAAATTCTAGCAAACTATTTGGAAAAGCTGGCTACAACCAGAAGATCTCTAAATGAGGGAACTTAGTTTCCACTGTAGATCAAATTATTGTGGGAGATAATCACATGAATGCCAAATCGTTAATATAGGAATCCATAATATTTCGAAGTCATCCTTGAATGACAATTAACTCCATGAATGATAGAAGATGTTATTCCTTTGGCAGGCCATTAATGAAATCTTCTTTGACAAGTTGCTTACGGAACACAGAACTAGTGTCTCTATTAGGAAATTCTAAGCAGAAACACAAAACTGCCTTATCTTAAACATAGTCTATCTGCAAACCAGAGGCTCAGTTACCCATTTCCAAATGGCTACTTGCTTTGTAGTAGTGCAATTCTAGGTCATAGTCTTCTATTGTATATTTGAGGTAGAAGACATCAAAATACAGATTTTTTTTTTTTTCTGACAAGATCTCAGGCTGACTTAGAAAAGAAAAAGAGACAGAAGGAAAGAACACCGTGGTCAGACTAGACAATCACTATGAGCTCAAGCAATGAAGTAACTCAGCACTCTCAATCTATCATCATACAGTTCTGTTTAGGTGTTACGGAAGACCAGATCCATTCATTTGGACAATTCTGCTTGAGAAAATGGAAAGATCATACTATGTTATTAAGATAGAAAAAAAAAAAAAACACACAAAAAAAAACCACCACACCAAAAAAAGGCAGAATAACAACCTCAATTTTTTATACCTTTCATCCCTTAGGCAAAAGGCAATGGATTTCGAGAAAGGAGGTGGGCACATGTGAATGATCATGGAACTAGACAAAAACTTGACCTATGACCTGGAATAAAAGGCTCAGAAATAAAGGAAATTTATCCATTTTCAGAGGGGTAAGCCTCTGCCTTGAACAGCTCAAGTAAGACCAGCAGAATTTCTTTCAGCATACCCTACACAATGCTTTTTGGTGCTGTGATGATCAGTCTCCAAGACAAAGACTAAGCACAAGACATGGTTTAGAGGATCTATCTGCTGACTGGATGGCTCAAGGCATCTTAAAGTGGCTATATTCTTGGCTGACAGTGGTATTCACAAGGCTTTGGCAAACACCAGAAGAAAATTGGGAGAAGCACCCTTAATGGCATCACTTTTATGCAGCGAGCACTTCCCAAGAAAAGACACCTCTATAGCAAAACTGAAGTAGGGCATTAAGCATGAATAGTACAGTTTCTTATACCACATTTTGTATGATCTAGGTGCCAAAAAAGGCAGGAAAGTTTTGCTTTCTAATCTTCATTTAGCATGGCAACAAATAAAATTGGTGGTCTACTCTATTGCATACCTATGTTCTCTATTTTTGAGATACATCTATAAACTGCCTGCTCTTACACAGCGCCTTCATCAGCTAACAATTCATCTTAATTAAGGCCTGCACCTGACCTGCCACCTCCCCAGAACTGGCTGCAGTGATAGCTGTCTCAACTCTTTACTGTGACAAAATGCATCTTCATTGCCTGAAATGCACTGCAAGCCTCAGCATAGTCACAACCCCAACAGCAAAATGTAGGCACAAGAATCCTCACATGTTCCTCACAATTTACAGCAGCCAAGAATAAAGCAATCTGTTTATGCTATAGATTATTGTAACACTGATTCACCCTCATTTTAGTGTGGCTAGTCATTTAAAACTGACAGGGTCACCACAGCAACATGATTTTAGCCACCCTTACAGTTGGAAAGGAAGCGGATGAGAAGTTGCAAGTGTCAATTCAGCTGGGAAAAGGGGCTGACTAAAGTGAGAAAAGTGTTCAAACATGCCACTTCGTTGCATACAAACAATTTGCAATGAAAACAAATAACTCCCTGATCACAACTGCAATTTAGCATTATGGCCTGGGAGCAGCGATAAGTTTACAAAAAGTTCTCACATTACCTGAAACACTAAAATGATGTAAAAACTCCAGGAAAAAGCCATAAGTTACCTATACTCTGAGCTGTGCTGTGCAGGCAATTCCAAACTTTCCTAGGGGACAAACCATTGACCAAAAGGGTAATGGAGGCACCAAAACCACACTGGCTGATTACCTGCTTCTTCACCCATTCATTTCAGGGAGTTGCCCTCATGTGCTGTACACACCATATAGGATCATGCCCTTAAGCAATCCAGAGTAAATTTACCATAGCTACCACAATGTATCAGAAAAAATTGTCTGCTAAGGTTGATAAATCGGTCAATTACCTGCTTCCTTGACTTTTATTCTTGTGTAAATGTTTCCATCCTTACATTACCAGTACCCCTGAAAAGACAATCTGTACATTGCCAAAACCAACTATTTTAATTACTAGCAAATCCTTAATTACTATAAACAAGATTACAACAGGCTTATTTAAAAAAGGTTTCCAAACACCAAAGTGATAGCTCCAGGAAATAAAGCTCCCTTGCTGTCATTTGAGGCCACTGTCACCATGTTTACTCTTGCTCTCTGCATGACCCTCAGTGCTCCCTCAGCCCACCTGAACGCCACACCAAGAGCACCTGCTGTTTCTCCATCAACGCCCTCTGCATGGCTGAGCATATACACAGGGCATGAAGTTCCCAGTCTCCCCTCAGCTCCTCCTGTTAAATCCAAACCACCTTCCTCCCCAAGACACACACTCGCCCAGCCCCTATAAAACAGGAAGAAATCAATAACGTACAGAGGAAAGTAACAATGGGCAAATACTACCAAAGCTCCGCAGTTACTGACTTCTTCAAGGTAGAGATGCTTCAGTGCCCCTGGTGGGAATCTAAAGAACAGTCCAATCCTCACAAGTGCCAGGAGAGTATGGGAAAATTACAGAAGGCCATCGTCCTTGTCAGTGAGCTGGTTTAGGCTCAAAATGGAGTATCAAATCTATATCAAGGTAGAAGCGCATGATCTCAGGTAAAATTTCCCTTTCCATACTTCCTCTCTCACTGGTAATAGCAAGAGATTTCCAGAAAAGGAGAATAGAAAATATCTGACGACACAGAAGCTGAAACCAAAAGGATAATGATATATCATCCTTCTTCCTCTACACACAGAAGTTATTAAAAACAAAGGACTGTGCAATAGATCTGGTTTCCTGTATCTCTTCAAAGGCATAGTCAAATTTTGGAATTGAGAAGCAGAGAACTTCCACCAGGGTTTGTACAGGGACAGATGAATGGAAGCCCAGCATGGCTTCAATACTTGAGGAAAGCTCTTTAGAAGGTTTCAGCAGTGCTGTAAAAACACACAGCAACATCCAGAACATATCTAGTCATTTCAAGGAGCACGTTTTCCATCCGTTTCCCGCTTACCTCTGTTCCTCTGAGGGACAACGGCTATACACATGCACAACCTCAACCATTGTTACCTCAGTTTCCCTGAGAAACTGCCAAGTGCATCTTTCCTACAGGACACCCAATTTAGAATGCAAGCTCTCTTTCAGGCTGAAACTACCTTTTTGTTGGGCCACACATGTCTCAGTCAGCAGGCTGACTCGCCGGCTTGTACTCCTATGCACTATACAAATACAATAAAGGAGAAGGAAACAGTATTTCCTTGTCTCTCTCAAGTACAAGGTAATCCTTGAGAGCACTTTCTGATGTCTAATCACTACTGTAGAAAACAAAAGTCCAGGAGAGACTCAGGTGAAAGAGTAATCAGAAGTCCTACAGAAGAATATGGTATTTCTGATCTGCTTTCTCCATGACTACTGGCTCTCATTTCCCAAGCCAGGCCGACAATGCTGGGGATAATACAAATGGCAACCTTCACTTTTCCTCTTCCCTCCAATGGATTAAAGGCATGCTGTGTCTTCTCTTGAACCAGTTCCAAACTTCTCATTCTATTAACTTCTGAAACTGCCAGGAGTCTTCTGGCAGTGACACTGATAAAGTAGTGATATTATCAAAATGAAAAATGGGTATTTCTCTACTTTTCTACCTTTCCAATCTTCTCCAGCTGGTCTAGAAAACTTACCACAAATATTAACTGGCAAAGGGTGGAAAAAAAGAGAATTATCAGTGATAAAAGCAGTGGTTCTATCACAAGTGGTTTTTGGAGAAAAAGGAAGAAAACTAGTCCTCATCAGTGTAGTAGCACTACACAACAATCAAAGCTGAAAAAAAAAAGCTGTCTGTGAAGTTCTCCCAATAGGCGTGAAGAATCTCTGAAGAGAACTTGCTGTTGAGCCACAGGAAAAAAGAAAAAACAAGAACTCAAAAAAGCTGGACATTTCGTGTCTGTAAACTGTCCTGCCAAGCCTCCAAACATCCCCACAAACATCACACAACCCCAACAGCTCTGTCATTGCAGTCTAGAACTCTGGGACCCCAAAAACGTTCCAAGGAACACAGCTATAACTTACAGCACCAGTAAAACAGCAAGAGGAAAACTCCTGCCAAAGGAAGATTTTCATCTCCTGAGCACAAAGTTAACCCAGCTAGCTTCTAAGGAAGGAAGGAAGAACACAGCCTCTATCTCTCTGTCTATTGCTGCAGGAGGCTGGCTGTCTGGCTGCTCTTCATATAAAGGACATATTGGAGTTTGAAAAATTGTCAAAGAAGTGGTCACATTTGCCTGCCTCGATGATATGATGTACTGTTGTACGTTCCGACCTATGCTTACTCTTTTTTGGTCAGCTCATTATTTCCTTCTCTGAGCACAAATAAGACATCTTAACTTTCCAACAGCCCCAGTGGCATTCTGGCAAAAGCAATTCATTCCACCCAGTTCAGAAGAATTGCTACCACTACATATTCAATAATGCAGACACTCCAGTTTACGCATAGGGCCAGGTTCTCTCCTGTGTGGCATGTATCTGGCAAAGGAAGAACACGGCATGAGCCTTTACAGCTCTCTGATTCTCCTTCATGTTTTCTAACCTAGACTCAGCCTGGAGACCAGCTCATCAACAGCAGCTGGAAATGGCTGTTAACTAGCAATAAGTAGATTTGAGTGCGTTCCAGCTGTGGCTTCAACTCTGACCCTTTCCATCACCGATTCACAGTCTATTCTAAGTTGCAGTGATATGAAGATGTATGGAACAACAGTATTATTTCCTCCCTAGGAACATCCCCATGCAATGAGAATCCCCATCTGGGAAGGCCAAGGCAACTTCCATAACATTTGCATCACCTTAGCAGTCCAAGGGACATCAGAGGAAGGCTGTGAAGCTAGCCCATTGCTGATAACAAACACTAAGTCCTACTTTAAATGTTAAGTGGAACTCAGTGAAGTCATCTTAAATCATTCTAAATATTGAAGTTGGAAAGGTAGTGACAGCAAATACTGTGAACTTTCTTTCCCTTTTATTAAAATACAGAAAGACACACCCCTACACTATCCACTCAAAACACTGACTCTTAGAAAAATACTTTTAAAATATACAAAATTGTTGCTTTAGAACACATTATTGATCACTGGAACAACCTTCATAAAAGTAAAAGAACAAAATCAACTACAAACTTCTATCAAGGGGTCACAAAGTGAAGGGAGGAGCTCACAAATGGTGTGCACAGCAATATTCAAGCATAGCAGGTGACACCAGGCCAGCATACCTGCTCTAACAAAGATCTCCTTTGTTTATCTCCAGCTTCTGTTTATATTTGCTATATGCAGCTTCTCCTGCTCTGTTTTTGGTAAATAATGTGCTCCTGATTTACCATTTTACTCTGCCCCATTACTCACCTGAGGTGCTTTATGCACATTAGCTTTCCGACTGGTTCAGAAACAAAAAGTTTAGGTTTTAGATACTGAAACTTTTCCTTCCTGTAAATGTCACAGGAATCTAGTTCCCTATAATTTAATTTTTAACTCTCTCCCAAAGTCAGATTAAAACATGGCAGATTATATTCTCTGTGTTTCTAATTCCTCCCACAAGGATGATATTACGGTAACGTATCTAAGGGAAGCTTCAAGAAGTGTTTGTTTTGTCGTGCTGTGTTTGCTACCAAAGACAGCTGCTTTCTATGTCCCTGAGAGGATTGCTTGGGGTTAACAAGCAAAGCCAAGTAAGAGAGGATTAGGAAGCTACTCGTAGTGGTAGGCTAACACACAGAAACAGACCTTTCCATGTGGAATAGGCACTCCTTACTCCTAGACACACTGTTTAAGGCACTGCCGCAGCTTTCAACCTTAAGAAAAGTCAGAGGTCACATAATTAATGTGCAAGCACTGAATAAAAAGTGGACATTCCTAAAGCCTTATCTTATTTTAAAGAGATTTAGGATTCTGTGCCAAGCTCCTGGTACAAGAAACTAATGCTATGGCTACTTAGGGCACAGACACAGCATACGTGGCAGCAACCCATTTCTACATTCTGCCTAAAAATCCACCTAAAATTCAGATGCAGAGGAATAGCTAGAAGCAAAGTTTCATGTTCACGTCCATTCCATTGCTGCCTTTTCTGCTGAACAAACAAAAAAGTGTGCCAGTGGCAGTGGGATTTGATTTTATTTTTTCAAAGAGCATTTCTTGGCCGAAAACTCTGTGGGCTTTACCAACACTTTTTGTGCAGGCCAGTAAATGCCTTCAAAGACAACAACTCTGGTTCTCATGAGAGTATGTCTATACTAAATAACGTAGTGCTATGTAGTGATATCTGAGCCACCTTGAGTATACCCACAAGTATTATAGCTGAATTAACCTGGGTAGACTGCTGTGATAACTGCCTCCCGTACACAAGGTAGCTTATTTAGAGCTTGCTTTGTTATCTCAATGTGGCACAGCACTGTGCAGGAAGACAATATAAACAATTATGGTGAAGTCTATTTAGACCTTATGGGCAATGTAAAAGTACCTCAAGGTGGGCAGAAGAGCCCCCTTCAGAGTTGTTGGCTGTGCAAAGAACTCCCTTTGGCAATGCAGAATTGACAAAAGGATTATGTCAGCCCTTCCTTTCCAGAACGAGGAGCAGGGTGAGAGCCTGGGGGCAGCAGAAATTAGAGCAGCTCTAGGCTGTTATGCTTACACCATGCTTACACCGGTGCCTGAAAAGGGCTCCTCATGGGCTCAAAGTGCTAGAAATACAGAGGTAGATAAGGGGAAGTTCTGCTCCAAACAGAGATAAAGAAATTCCTCAGTCACTAGTTGCCAGGTCTAGATTTGGCACAGTGGTCTATAAGGGGAGAGACTCTGGCTGTGCTTCAGGAAATCAAGCAAACACGAACAGCTATACCACCAGCTGCTATCTAAATCCACTTGCCTGCCACACTCTCTGTTCCTCACCTACTTTTCACTGCATGACCATCTAGCTGTGGAAGATCTGTTCTTATTTTAATTTTTTTTTTTAGATGAGTAATTATTTGTACTACTACACAAGTCAAAGTGGAGTCTAGAAGTAGCTTCTAAAGAATTCATGTTTGTTAATAAAGTCACACAGGGGGATCACTCATTAAGCTAAACACACACTTGTGAAAGCCATCAATTCTTTTAATGCCTTTTTCTAAAAGTTACATGCCATTTATTTTTAAGAATTCACCAGACATCTCATTTTTGCCCTGATACAGCATATTACAAACTCTACCAGGCACCAAGATCCAGGACATGTCCAAAACATTCACTTAAAATAGGAAGTTGTAATTTTAAAGTAAGCTTGTGTCAAATCTTCTCCCTTACAGAAACTTTCAGACAAAACTTCTATCCTCCTAATTTAAGACCGTGCAGGGAAGAATTCTTTGTACCTGCATAGAAAGCCCTGCAACAGAGGAAAAACACATCCAAGCAGCAAACCCCAGATGAGGGTCAGCAGAGCTATAAAACCTTCCTGAGGAAGGGAATCCCTAGAGGTAGGACAACGCAGAATTCAAAGGCATAATGACAGTAGCTTGCTTTGAGTTGCTTCAAAAATTTTATTTCCATCCTAGTGAGAGAGCATCCCAAATAAAAGAAACAAAACAGTGCAGATGTTTGGAACCTAATATCACTTTCTGAAACTGCTGATTAAACCATTCATTACAAGACCTCTACCACTCGGTAACACTTTCATTTTCAGTGCAATTTATTCTAAACAGCAGCTAAATCACCAGTCTTGCATAAAACTTCTCTCTCTTTGTCTACTATACTATCAGCACTAGTCATTCTTTCCCCCAGCTTCCATTCCTACTGCCTAAGTACCAAAAAGAACAAGGGAAAGGACTGTTTAGGCAGCCCAGTTTTTCCCTCCTTACTGCATGTTTCTCAACAAAATCCCCCCATAACTTTCATGATTCCAAATTAATTGAACTTGGACCCTGTGTGAATTCTTAACCTGCACAACGGAACATGCTTGTCTTAGTGTTAGGCTTAACTTGGGATTCTACTACTCAGTGTAATTACACCAGAAGCAGGAAATCCCTTGAAAGGCAGGAGAAACTTTAAGGAATAGAGCTAACTACTAAGCCAACAGGTTCAGACTGAGCATTCAAAATATTTGGAGTCTACACTGAAGAGGATACCAGCCTGTAAATGCTACTGAAGGCACATGAAGAAAAGAGAAATTGTCTTTGGGAGCACAATGCTTCCATAATTGTGACTGTAAGTTAGCCTGTAAAAAAGAAAAACTAGAAGACAAGCTCTCATGTGAGCTTATGGATACATGTTGCTGAATCCTTCATTAAAAGTAGCCACAACGCAGCGTATATGTACACAACCAATGCTGACTGTACCCTGCAGCATGCGCCCTTTCAACTGCAGTATGGGTCACATCTGAGTTTTATTACTTAACTACATTTCAAAAAAAAAAAAAAAAAAATCTTTGAGGAAAGGGATATTATCCACCTTTTTGAGGTGGTGGTTTTGGGTTTTTTTGCTTCGGCCCAATATCATTTATTATTCTTCATGCCCATATCAGCCCATATAATCTATTATTCTTCATAGAAAACATTTTTT
The DNA here is from genome assembly GCF_964188355.1 of Buteo buteo. NCBI lineage: Eukaryota > Metazoa > Chordata > Aves > Accipitriformes > Accipitridae > Buteo > Buteo buteo. The sequence goes on along the minus strand of NC_134171.1, from coordinate 69,931,152 downwards.
TAAAGTGGAATAAAAATAAAGTTTTACTTCGGGGGGCAGAAAGAGAGAGGAAGAGAATTTCCCCCACCCCCTTGAAAACTGGATTCTATTACATACTGCTAACTACTTTGTAGTCCAGATTTTTTGCATATTATTATTTTTGTAAAACATGCAATACTTTAGCCTCCATACATCCTGAAGATTTTTGTAGGCGTAAACCTAAATGATACAAATCACGTACTGTGAATGGCAAGCTAGACAACAAAAAAATGGTATACTAGAAACCAGGACAAAATACTATTTAGAAGATACACTCTTCAAGCATGACTCTGGAGTAGTTTAACAGCTGTAACAGTAAAAGGATTCCAGGCATAAGCCATATTAGCTCTCCCTAACCATCTGAACTAATGTCTATATTATGATTTCTTTCCAATGTGAAAGAAAAAAAAAGTCCTCTATATGGTGCTTCATGACAAATCACATGCCTTGTGAAGCTTCATGTTAGAAGCCCTTTTAACTTCCAAAAAGTCCTCTTTTGTAGGTCATGCTCTCATTATCTTGCTCTGGGATCTGGTCTGATTAAATTATAGGAAATTACTAATACTTCACTTTGAACAGCCAGCTCCTCCTGGCTCCTCTTCTTTTTTTTCTAAACTTAATTCCTCCTACTCCTGCCTTCTTACATATGAAAAAGACAACAATCGCTCTGTTACAAAGATTAAGTCATACTCTTTCTTCAACCGTTTTAAAATTTAAAAATAAAAATGCATTCTGTCTGCACATTCTTACATTTCCCATTCCACTGCTCTATCTGCAGGTTTTCCTCTTTGGCCAGCTAAAAAGTTTGTGGTTTTGTTCTATAATCTTTTGCACCCCCACCCCCTCTGAAATCTAATTCATAAGATCCTAAAGACTTAAATAGCTTAATGAGCACAACGCTGACTCTTTAGTAGTCCGATTTATACTCCAGTGTGATTTATTCATATTCTGTACTATCAGATAACACTAAGACACAGTCTACCATTGAAGGGCTTTAGACATTGATCATTCAATGATTTTATAGAAGTGACTTAGTTTGTATAATGCGAAAAAACCCCAAACACAAACCCATAAAAAATTAGCATACAAATTTGAAGAGACAGAGACTTTACGTGTCAGAAAGAATCCCCATAAAGGGAGAATGAATTTCTTAAAAGTCTATGATGACTTTGCTATTGCGAGAGGGACAAAATGAGAACAGTGTTTTCAGGTGGAGTAATATGGATGCTACTCCATCCACTAAAACACTGCTGTTCATTTGAGAGGTGCATTACAGTACCACCAGGACAACCATGATGATAGCAATGAAATTATTAACCTAATCATACTAAGAATAATAATTTTCCCTACATGGATCCTCTTGTCGACAATGAGCTATATCATGATCCCTGCAGCGGTAAGAGGTTAAAAATAGTAAATAGAAAATATGTTAAAAGCTTCCCCTTGTACACGCAATGCCTGCTAGTAAGGTAATAAACTCTATTAAAAGAGAAAGATTCCTGTTCCTGGCAAAAGCCTTTTGTCTTGGAGGCAACTCTCAAATGCCGAATGACAGTAAAGGCTTTTCTGACATTGGGAAGTCTTTTGAAAAACCCATCCAACACATCCTCCCTTGCTATCAGAAAGTATCAAATGAAGCAAGCTGCAGAAATAAAAAAGAAGGAAGCTCTAAATCACTGTTAATTTACTTGTTTGACAGTATTTTCTTTACACTCTGATGATATAATCCAGCAATAAAAAACAATACAATAAAAAGCTTCACAGAGCATAAGGGTTTTTTTAGTGTATAGAAACAGCTGAACACTTCAACACAGTACGTGGAATATCTAACAGTACACCTGACCATGAAAGCAAGAAGAGTTATGCACCCTCATTATCACATATCTAGCTTTTGATATCGAAACTAATATTGTTTCAATTCTGCATCTCCTTCTTTAACAAAATAAATCCAACAGAAAATAGCATTGCAGTTTGCCCTACGTTAAACACATTCCTCAGAAAGTAGTAGTAGCTCAAACTTCTCAATGTAGCATCTAATTCTGCCTGATACTCTATAATAAATACAAGCTTTGTGTAAATGGTATTGTGGCATTCATTCACAAACTGCATTGCTTACAAGCCTCTGAGACAGAATCAAACCCCAAAGAGTATCGATTGCTACACTTAAGGCAATGTAGTGGTCTAGATCCTAAACATTTACTTGAGTGCCTCAAAACTTCCCAAAACTTTTACTTTTCAGACTGAACTCTTCCAAGTCACATTTGTGCAGTTCAGAGGAAACAGACTTTCAGGAATTCTCAGAAAAGAAAATAAAAGTGCAAGGTAGAATCGAAAGGAAGACAACAAAAAGAAAACCGGAGTAAAATTGTATTTATACATACATTTTTAAAGATCTGATGCTAACTGAATAGATGTGGAAAAAAAAATAAAAATCTAAGCGCTGAAGTAGCTCAAGGGGGAAAAAAAAACCCTAACACACACATACATACACACACACACACACACAAAGGAATGAGCAAAATTCCTTTAAACATTCCAGTGAAAATGAATTGACTTGTCTGAGTTAGTCGCATCCAAAAGTAACCATAAGACACACATGCACTGGGCAAATTTTTAACTTGTGGACCTAACTCTGTCATTGTAAACTGAGCCTACACTGCTGTAGTATTTAGCTTAGGTATGAATAAGCCATTGTCTATCCAGGAACTCTTAAAGTCCTTTCCTCATTCACTTGTATCTTAAATTAAGAAGGATGCACTTTCTCTTGTATTTCAGAGTGTGAGTGAAGACATGCTGCTGGCATCTGTGACTAAACAGTTCCCAAAACCTGACTTCCTTACACACAGAAACTCTACTTAGAATACATGTTATTAAGATCAGAGACTCAAAGGACCCATCCACCTGATTGAACCCTGAGGTTCATCCTGCTTTGAGCAGGGGGCCAGGCCAGACAACCTCCAAAGGACCCTTCCAAACTATATTATGTTGTAAACAACTCCAATGACTGAAAGCTCAACCTTAACTCTGCCCTTTTAAGCAGACGCCACCAAAACACAGTATTATTGCACCTAATAGTATCAGTCCTTTTTTCCCCTCAACCGCTGAAGCATCAATATCTAGCAACTCCCTTGAAACTAAATTAAGCTGTTGCAACAGCCTTAAACATCTCTAGCAAACTCTTGTACAGAGAACTTCACCATAGCATACATTTGGGGAGTGCAGTCTTCTCTTGTGAAATTACATCTAAATTTACAGGAGGGCTGTCCAATGAAGTCAATGAGCGGAAGTATAAAATCAGGGTCCTGGTCAGCAGCAGCTGCATACTGTTACTTCAACGGTTTGACAGTATTCTTCAGGTGCATGTAACAATTTACAAGAAATCAATTAAGGCCTACAGATCCTGAGAACACAGCTTCCTACCTAGGCTATAGGAGAACCCACAGGACTTGCCAGACTAAGTTACATTAGCTGGGTTATACTGTAACACTAGTCAATTATTCTGTTTATCAACATCCTACTGTTTATTTCCCAAACAACTGCAACAGAATCCAAAATATCACAGGGAGGTACAGCAAGATGCTACATCATTTAGGCGTACTGGAAAGCATTCAGGCACCAGCAGCAATATGTAATTTAACTTAGGAGTGAATCACAGCCTAATACCCACAATGGGGCAGAGTTAAGGTTGAATACAGGATTAGCCATCTTCTTTCTAGATGCGCACAGTGCACTTTACATTCTTCTGCCATCATTAATACTTCAAAATGAAATACACACTCTGTTCCTCTAAGAAACGTATGGCTAAAACCAGCAGGAATTGTAGAGTAAAAATGTATTTTACACTGAGCACCCATTAAAGCAACATGTTGCTAAAAAAAAATAAATAAATCACTATTTATAGCATTTGCACACTGAATGCAATGGATTCCCAAGGCATTTTCCGAACCTGCAGGACTGCAGGCTAGAACAGTATTCCTGCAATTCTTTCTGAATTATCTAATGCATTATTATTGTCAAGTAATAGCTTTTGATCCAGTGCAATCTAGTTGTAAAAGAAATTAAAATAAATAAATTTCAACAAAAACTAGCATTCGTGTGGGACGTACAGCATGTGCGTGTTTCACACATCAGGAAAAAAACTCCCATGAATTGAACTAAAAAATTAATCCGAAAGAACTGCAAATTAGGCCGAGCATTAAAAAAAAACCAAACCAAACCCAAACCCAGAAACAAAAACAAATAACAGACGCACAACTCTATTTGCACAATGAAGGCAATTGTTCCCGGGGCCAGAAAAAGCCGTGACTTCCCCTGGCGCGGGCGGTCAGGAGGTCGGGGCCGAGGGGAGCCTCAGCCGCAACCCGGAGGCAGGGGCAGGCAAGAGCCCGGCGCCGGAGCCGAGCCCCCGCCGCCGCGCACGGGAGCGGCACGCCCGAGCGACCTAAAATGGAGCCCAGGTTTGATGTCAGCCCGAGAGGCAGGCGGAGGGCAGCCGCACCGGGGCGGGGGCGAGGGCAAGGTCAGCCGCCGGGCCGGCCGCCCCGCCGCCTACCTCCCGCCCCGAGAGCCCCTTTTCGCCTCCCCGCTCCCGCGGGGCTTCTGCCAAACCGGGGCGGCGGCGCTCGGCCCCCCAACCCTCCCCCCCGAAACGCCCCTCCACGGCCACGCAAGGCCCTGCGCGCCCGGGCTTGGCCCCTGCCCCCGCCCGCCGCGCCGGGGCCGGGGCGCTGCAGAGGCGGGCGCCGCGCTCCCGCCGCCGCCGCCGCCGCCTCCCCCGTGCCCGCCGCCCCGGCCGGCGCTCTGCGCGGAGAATTAGCGCCGGGGCTGCCGGCTCGGCTCCTCTAGCGGGCGGACCGCGAAAAGGCTGCGCGGGGGCAAACGGCGAGAGGAGGGGAAGGGGGGAAAAAAACAAAAAACAAAAACCACCAAACCAACACAGCGCCAAAAACCCCCCAAGCAAACCCCACCGCAACTCAAGCCCTTGACTCGACTCCGGCGGAAAGGCAAGGGAAAGAAATATTTGCGGGGCGGCAAGTGCCGCCCCCCCCGCGCCGATACCCCCGGCCCGTGTGCCGGTGCCGGAGGGGAGCACTGCCCCAGCCCCTTCGCTCGCAGAGCGGAGGGAGGGGGGACGGGGACGGGCCGCGCTCCGCCCGCAGCGGCGTCCCCCGGGCAGGGGCAGGGGCCGGGGCCGGGGCCGCCCCGGTGAACTCCCGGTGACCGAGGCCGGCTCCGGCACCGGGAGCTCAGCTCCCGCCCTGCCCCGAGCCCGGCGCAGGAGCTGCAGGCAAGCTCCGAGCAGATGTGCCGGAGCCAGACAAATGACCCCTCCCGTCCACCCCCCGCTCTCCTTAAACCGACCCTGGGGCCAAGCAGGGGCAGGGTATTTTTAGGTCCCTTCCCCTCCACTCCGCCTCCCTCTCAATAGCTGCCGAGCGCTTAATGCAGGGAGAGGGGGGAGAGCGAGCGGGAGAAAAGTTAACTGTTTTGCAAAGAGGGGAGAAAATAGGCAGGGAGGGGGGAGGGAGCGAGAAGGAGCAGGGCAGGGTGAGCTGTGTCAGGGGACGTGTGCGTGTGCCTGCGTGGGCGCGCACGGGGTGCCCGCAGGCGGAGGATCGGGATGCACTTTAGCCCTGTGCTCTGCTGCTCTCGTCTGGGGCAGCGCCGCCGAAGCCCGAGTCTCGCCTGACCCTTCATTTCACTGCGGCCAGGAGGAGCCCGGAGCCCGCCGCCGCCGCCTCTCCCTGCTCTGCAGGGACCTCGCCTGCCACGGTCTGCCTCCCCGCCGCCCCCTCCCCCGCCGCCGCCCCCGGCCCCCTACGGGGTGGCCGCGGGGTCGGTGCGGGGTGCCCCCGCCGCCGCCGCCGGCGGCCCCCTCCGCGGCCGCTGCCCGCCTCCCCCCGCTCCCGGGCCGCCCAGCCCCGCCGCAACCTTTAGCCGGGGACGGACCTCTCGGCTGGTTCCGCACAAGACGCCAGCAGCCGCTTCCCCTCTCGCCGCCCTCCCCTCCGGTGCTAGCCCCCCTCCCCACCCCAATAAAACAGACCCCCCCCCTCCCTCCGGCCCCAAAGAGAAACCCACACCGCCCCCCCCGCCCCCCAGCACAAATGCACAATCACGGGCGAGGGGAGGGAAAGGGAGGAAAGGGCGAGAGACGCGAAGAAAGAAGGGGGGAAAGGAGAGAGAGAGGAAAAATTAAAAGGGCACAAGGCTGTTCATCACCAACATGGCTGCCTTAGCTCAGACCTAAAAGAGGAATAACCCAGGCTGTGTCTTTGTCAGTTTCACCTCTGTAACCCTAAACTAATGCACGAAACGACGGAGGCGGCTGCAGAGGGGAAGGAGACGGGGAGAGGAGGAAGGAGAAAATGGCAAAAAGAGGGGGCACTTACGTGAAGAGAGGCGCTTGGGCTGCTCCTGCTTCCTCCTGGGCATTTTCCCCCTTTTTTCACATTCTCCTCCTTGGTTTAACGGGAGATCAAATAAGACCGGGAGGGGGGGGCACAGCCAGCCACAAAGCCGGGGCCCCCGGGGGAGCCGCTAACCGGGGCGGGTTTTCCCTCTTCGCCGGGGGAAAGGGGGCTGAAGCCGGTTTTCCCGGAGCCACCGCGAAGGGCTCCGTCTCCCCCTCTCTCTTTTCTTTTTCCTCCCCCCCCCCCACCCCCCCCCCAACCCGGTCGTGCACCTGGCTTGTCCCCGGTCGCAGTATCCCTCAGCGGCCGGGGATGTGCTCCCGGCGGGCGAGCGGGTGCCGGGCGCCGTGCCGGGGCGAGGGCTGGCGCGGCGGTGCCGAGGGCTGCGCCCCGCGCGCCTCCCGGCCCCTAACTAACACTAACGCCGGGATCAAAGGGCAGCGGCGGCGGCGGCGGCGCTCACGGCTCGCCCGCGGGCGGCAGGCGGGCGGGCGGGCAGCGAGAGGCAGACAGGGACACGCACACACACACACGCACACACACGCACACCCCGGCGGGCGGGCACACGCGCGCACACACACACACACTCACACACACACACACGCGCGCCCGGGCAGAGCAAAGGGGAAGGTGCCCCCGCTCCCCCGCTGCGCTCCGGGCGCGGCGCGGCGCTGCGCGGCCGGCGGGGTTCAGGCGGAGGATGCGCTGCCCCGGTCCTGCACCCGCTCCTAATTCGCTCCTTAAGAAAAGGAGGAAAAAAAAAAAAAAAAAAAAGAAAGAAAAAAAAAAAGGGGGGGGGGGGAGTTGTGGATCTCGACCACTCGCACTGTAATTCCCTCATTTCTGGTGGGCAACAAAATAACAACAACAATTCTATTTTAAATTCAGACGTTTTGTCTTCCTGAGTTAGAAAAGAAAAATTGTACTAGGGCAAAGCTAGCCCCGTAGAATTTCTTGCATGTGTTCAGCTGTTCCCTCACAAAGCACAGGGGCCGGAGGGGCTTATTGGAACTGAACTTCGGGGGGGTGTGATTACATACAACTCCCTCCGTGCAAATTCAGCGTACAAAACAAGCAAGAAAGGAAGGTCGGCAAGTTAGCATGTGGGTACACGGTTCCAGTACCAGGTTCTGACAATTTCTAGTGCGGGTTTTAAAAAGTGAAAAGAATGCAAGCAGCATGAAAATCACAACTTCTTGAGAAGTGTCTGTGTGGGGAGGTGGGGGGGAGGAAATCAAGATTATGTCACCCCTAATGGTTGATTTAACTGCTACATGATACTTCCACAGTGCACACAGCAATCTGGACTTCTGAAATTTACTTTTTTTCCTGCTGTAATGCAGGTATATGAACCTTTATTCTGAAGCAATTCCAGCGTGCATTATGGAGCCAGGATAGCAGTTTTCATTAACTGATACATACTTTCATTACTTCACAAATCACACATCTTTCTTCAAAGACAGACATGAAGGTGGAGAAAAAAAAATAGAAGAGGGATTGGGTCTCACTGAAGCACAAAAGGTACTTCGTGAAAGAGAAGTGCTCTCTTTGTGACTTGCAGTCATTTGGATAAAAGTTCACACAGAGGTTGTTAATGATTTAAACTCTAAAACCTGTTACTACAATTGAAGTAAAATGGTTTGAAGCATGGTTGTTTCATATAGCTCTCTCTTTGTGTAAGGAAACTTTGAACTTGGCAGAATACATAATCGAAATCATGAGTCAGATGTTGCAAAAATAAAAAAAATGCATTATTCTAGCATGCATACCTGTTAGAATTTTTTGGCTTTTGACAACCTGACTCATCATTTTATCACATCATTTTTTATCCTAACTTCAAAATACTTTTTTTTTTTTTTAAATAAACAACTGTCTAGAAAAACACAAAACAGCAGATTTGCAACCTAAATCTTTTAGGCAGTCAACTTACACTCTTAATCACCTCAAGTTAGAATGGTTTCAAATAATATTATACCCATTTTACAGCCACAATTATCTTTCTATAGGAAGAAAAATACTAAATAAGATTTACAAGATTATATAAATGAGAATCTCAGGTTCACTAGCATGCATGTGCAATTCTGAGTTTTAAAACCACATGTACAGAGTACACTTCTACTGAGACAAAATAGACTCCTCCTGACTTCCGCTAGTTTATCATTTCACAATACAGTTAAAATACTTCATTTTCATGGAGAGATTTACTTTTAATCCAGAAGCAAACACCAAAGTGTATAACTGACAGAAACAGGGCTGGATATTTTTGGGGGTGGAGATGAATCCAAACAGCTACCTTATACTTACTCATGCTCAAGTGTACCAGAGTCAAAACTCCCTCAGAATATTTAGGTCCTGTCTTTTCCTTCAGTTCTCCAGATTATGCTGGTTTGAGAGATTTGTATAGCATTGGTAATGATAACCCAAAATACCAGAGGCATTCTTTACTATTGCTCACAAACTGCAATTTTGACATGCCTGGGACTAGCAACAGAACTTTGTTCACTAAGAGTTGCAGTGCTAAACCCCTCTTAATTATTTTTTAAATACACTCTAATGGCAATTGTGTTGAACTAAGCCAGCTTTGTTGTCAGCAGTTTTCTGTCCGTCCGAATGATCCTACCTGTGTAGGAGGCCGCAAAGTAGCCGTTTCAGAAAGGGAAAGAGTACTGGCTCTGTGCGACGATCCGCCACTGCTGTGGCAGCCCTTCTTCAGGTGCTCTAGGAGAATGGGATGCAGGAAATACTGCATTCCGCATCATCTTTCCACCCTCTATTCCTCACGCATTTCTGGCATAAATTAATGTTGACATTGTCAGCATTAATTTACAATATGCTGTGTGGGTTTTTTTCCCCCTCCATCATTTGAAACCCCCTTTAGGGGAGTTGAGGTGGCTGCAGCAAAGATACTATAGGAACACAGCTCTTTGAAAGGGCCATGGGGATGGGCAAGCAACAGAGCAGCACTAAATCTCTTTGAGGGTGACCTTGGCTTCGATAGACAGCCCAACAGTTTGCCTAAGAGTTTAGTGGGCCAAGCCTTAAGCCTGTTCTGCAGTGAAAGAAATCCCAATGGTTGAATGAATTATCAGGGAGAAACTTTATATACTCTAGCTTTGAAGAGTTTCTAATCCCACGCCTGGAAATACTCTATATGGGAACAACTTGGTTCTTCGTGTCTATCCTGGCTAATTGCATTACTCCACACATTGCCCTAGTCAACAGATCATATCCAGCCATCACATCCAAATCAAAGACACATCAGTCCTAATTTTACATTCTTTTATACATTGGTTTAAGGAAGATGACTAAGGGCATAATGCCATTTAAAAAATAATCTTCCATTATATGTTTGGTGGTATAGTAGGAAAAAGAATGAAGTCAGCTGACCGTACTTTTGAACATTTCTAGTCCAAACACAAGAAAATAGTTGCAAGTCTTCCACAGATAACATAATATAAATAATGCATTGCTTCTGCAGGTCCTGCTATTAATAAGTAATGATTGTATGGCACCTTCCAAACACCAAACCTAGTTACACATATGAATTAAGTTCAGCCTCAGAAACCACTTTTGAACAAAGTAAATATTTTCTTCACTTACACATGAGAAAAATGAAACAAATTGAGTAAATAAGATTTTACACAGTAATAAATGATGTAACATTCTTAAAACCATTGCAGGGTGTCTAGCATCCAAACTATCTTTATGTAATGTAACAAATACTTGAAAAGATTGCTAAACAGAAACTTAAGAATTAGCTGACATCCTTGCTTTATTCTTTGAAACTTTGAAGAGTTCCGTTCCCAGGCTCAGATCTTTTTTAAAAGTGTACTGAGTGGAAAAAACCGGATCATTTTAACCAGTTCTTGGGCCCCAAACCAAACCATGGTATTAGGCTACCTCTGCTTGTAAGTACAGCCTACCAAAATGATGGTCCGGTCAGCTGTGTGTCCCTGAGCATGCAGAGGAGAGCTATTCAGGCTCCACGGGCTCTCTTTAATGGTATTCCTATCTTTACATTAATTTCCTATTGAATGTAGAAGATATTTGCCTACAGCCTCTGTATCTTCAATATCTAGTATAAGGCACACTGCTTTTCATCAAAATTACCCTCTCTCCCAGACGTCTTAGAGGGATACCCTCAATAGCCTAAACTCCTCCTCTTTTCTATTTTAATTGATATCAATATTTCTATGGTCAGCAGTAACTATGAATCAATCCTGCAAACAAGATTTGATTACAAACTTCTCTTTGCTCTAAAGCATTTAAGAGGCAAACACAAGGGGATGAACAAATCCATAGGATAACAGCTCATGGATACCATCATCTGTGTTTGCAAATGCTCTGTAAAGAAATAACATTAAGTAATGGATTTGTAATAATAATAAATAATGACAAGTTAGTGACTGGCAAGGCCACAACCAGTTTCACAAAGGCTAATAAACAATGATCAGAAGTCATTACTATCTGATGATTATTATCTGTCCCAAGGTAACAAATAATTACAAAGTGCGAGGTGGAGTTGCATAACCAGTGGATCCTAAACAACAGACAGGCTTTAGCTTTTGTAAAAGGCAAGCAAGTTCTCCTTCCCCAAAGTTTTTAACCACCTTCTTCTTAAAACAAAAGTAAGATGAAAGGGCCACAGTCAATGAACTACCACAGCAACCTAGACGAGAACTCTTTTTGCAACCCTGGCGCTGGCAGTGCTCTCCCAACTCTTTAGCTGCCTATGCCCTGCTTGTGAACAGAGAACATATTGAATCAGGAATGTTCTTCAAGACCAAGATTCTCGTGAATTCCACTACAATCTTGCAGCCTCAGGGAGAAGAGGCATCAAGAAGGAGGAGTGCAATATATCCTGCATCTCTTAGCTAAACCGCAACTGGTTTTCTCAGAATCCTGTCTAAATCCTGGCAAACAAACTAGCCATAATCATTTTAGAATAATTTCAACACAAGATGCTTCTAGTTGAAATGCAAATTTAGTATGTTAATACTTCTTCAGAAGAACTATGGTGTTCACATTTTTCAGCTGTTAGTATAGCACACTACCTAGGAAAGGTGATATAGCTCCTAATTTCAATTAAAAAAAAATAATAAAAATCAATACTTAAAGCTGCTAGCCTTAAACACATACTGACATATAATCCTAGATTTTGCAGGCCAAAAATACATTGTCTCTAGGTCTGGAGAGGGATTACATTACTGTCCACGTCTTTTTGTTGCTACTCAAATACTATAGGATGTTTCTTCAGATTTACCAACGAGGTCTCATGACTCGTATCTTACCATAAGTGCAGTTGGCTTTTCAATTCTGTAATTCACTACACCACCTCTTCAGACCCCTTTTCTGTAAGCACATTTTGCAAAAAAAACTCACTTGAGCCTATGACTTAGACTTAAGCCTACAGATACTTGAAATGCAGAATTTCTCCCCCAAATCTGAGCCAGCAACATCTTACCCAGCGCAGATTAAATATAGAAAAAATAAATTAATATTTTACAACACAAAATACTAAGCAACTTCTGAACTGATGAGAAGAATTTGTTTAGTCAACTGGGGACTGGAACATTTAGCTCAGGGCTATTACAGTTACAAATGTGGAAATAAAAACCGATAACTATCTGCTCCAATCCTGATCTTTTTGCACCATTTTCCGTTCTCCATTTAAATGCACTGAAATCAAAAACTTTACCCCATCCTAAGAATGGTTTAAGTTAAATCAGGGTGAGACCCAGCGGAATCCCTCTGTCATTTTGCTTCCACTTAACATTTTGTTAGTCACTGGCTAACTGAAGGTTTAGGCACATGCTCATTAGCAAACACCTGCCATAGTTTAAGACATTACCATCTTCCTGGAGAAGCTAACTGCTGCCACCCCCAAACCAGCAAAACAGAATGCATTTGGCCTCCTCATCTGCTTCAGTGTGAAGTCTTGCAGCTTAGTTAAGTAGCAAGGCAATAGCATTTTAAGCCACAGCTGTTTGCTAAATGAAAGTGTGCCTAAGTTCTTAAACACCGTGTTACATATACGTTGAGAAGCAGATTCTCTGCTGCACCAGCAAGGTGGCAAATTCCTCAGGGAAATCAATTCTGGTTTCTCAATTCACTAGCTAGTTTTCTGTTAAAACACTAGAGTAATACAGAGACCGCTCTGGACCCTGAGAACTGGCAAGATCCCAAGGAGCTCATCTACCATCTAGGACTGTGCATTTACCAAACTCATCTCTCTCTCTGACATAGCACCTTACCACAAATCCAGGAGGAAGGCAGGCACAGAAGTGGATGGTACTGATGCCAACTATGCCTTCTTTGCAATACCGTAACAGCTTAAAGAAGGGTGAGATAGAATAGAGGGGCAATTGGGAAACAAGAAAACATGGTGGTGCTGAGATCTTAACATTCCCAGGGAAAAGAAACACATTAAGGTAAGGGAGAGGACAAGTACATGGAGATCAAGCTTCCAGCAGACTTCACCTGCCTGGTGTGATGAATTTCACATGGCATTCAGCTGTGCTTCGCCATGCTGCATGTCCTCAGTAATCAGCCCTCACCTACTGGCAGGCAGAAGGGTTTGGGCTGCAAGTCAGCCTGCTGTCACCGCTGCTTGCTGAGCATGAAGTCATGTGGCCAGTCTCCTCCTGTAGGGAATATCTTCTTGCATTGGCACTTTCCCATCATACCAAACAGCACAGAGGAAAAGGTTATTTGTCTTTTGAGATACTAGGAATAAAGTCTAGTCTCCTCAATCCCTGCTGACACAGTTTGACAAAAATACTGTTTCTAGTCCCTACTTCTCAGCAAAGCTAAGGTCACGCAGTGTTTTCAAGTTTGTAGTTTACAGTAGATGCAAATTATTTGTCCATAAGTAGACTAATAATAGTGAAAAATCACACAGAGTACCACAAAACTTAATGAGTAGGAAGAAAGGAGAAGAGGTAATGCCTGAAGGGAAGCAGCTTATATTTCCACACAAAAAAGCTGAGGAATGCACCCTCAACAAGAAACCTGAGTGCACTCAACAAGTTTGCAGATGATATAAACCTGGAAGGAGTGGCTGATACACCAGATGGTTGTGCCACCTTTTGGAGGTACTAGCTTGACAGGCTGGACAAGTGGGCAGAGAGGAATCTCATGAAGTTCAAAAGGGGAAATGCAAAGTCCTGCATCTAGGGAGGAATAGCCCCAGCACATCCTGGGGGCCTACCAGCTGGAAAGCAGCTTTGCCAAGAAGGACCTTGGGATCTTGGTAAACAAGCTGGCCACAAGCCAGCAATGCACCCTCACAGCCAAGACGACCAACATTAGGAAGATTGTTGCTAGCAAGCCTGGAGACATGATCCTGCACCTCTACTCAGTACTGGTGAGGCTGCATCTCATTCAGGGCTCCCTGGTACAAGAAAGATCTGGGCTTACTGGAGCGAGTCCAGCACAGGACCACAAAGATGATTAAGGGACTGGAGCATCTGTCATATGAGGAGAGGCTGAAAGAGCTGAGACTGTCTAGCCTGGAGAAGAGAAGGCTCGGGGGAATCTTATCCGTTTGTACAAATGTCTGATGGGTGGGAATGAAGTTGAAGAAGCCAGACTCTTCTCAGCAGTGCCCATTGACAGGATAAGAGGCAATGGGCACAAATGAAAAACAAAACAAAACAGAAAATTCCATCTGAACACAAGAAAACAATTTTTTACTGTTAGGATGGTCAAACACTGGCACGGGTTGCCCAGAGATGTTGCCTGAACAACCCGCTCTAGCTCACCCTGTTTGAGCAGTGAGGTTAGACTAGATGATCTCAAGAGGACCCTCCCAACCTAAATGGTCCTATGAAAGTATTGTAACATGAGCATTTGCTGTTTCCTGAACATGGTATTCATGTCTGGTTTTATGGGAGTAGTTCACAGAACATAAATATTCCACTCCACTGTTTTAGCTACTAGGACTCTTCACTGAAAACACCCTTATGATAACCAGAGTTCTTTAATGTCCAAATACTTATTTTTAAAATTCCTACTGGTTTATGAGCTACTTTCTAACAGAAAACATTCACTAATCATTCCAAAACTATGGCTGGTGTTCTACTCCCTCACTGTTCTTCCCTCAATATGGTTCCTACCCTGAAGATTTTACAAACTAAATGAAGCTACAAGATAACTGCAGAGCAGGTAGAAGAGTGACTGTATTTTTAACCCCTCTTAAAATGCACGCACCAGAAGTTGGCTCTCTTTTTTCCTTAGACTTAGGCTCTTAGACATTCGCAAAGTATCTTTAGCTCCACCTTTCAGCTGGGGACGCCCACTCTGCCTCCAACAGCAGCACATGGTGGTTCACTAACAAAGCTAGATGTAGAATTTTAAGGCTGCTGTTCCCAGCAAACCATTATCACCGACACATACCTGATGTGTAGGTAAAGTGGCCACAGGATTTATTTGCTCTTCTTGCTAACCTGAACCCGCGTTTCCTTTGTGCAATTCTCTTCTTCTACCACTAAGCATACAGCTTACTCATATATCCCCTCCTTTATGTTGGCTGCTTGCCCTAAAGGTTCCTATTTCATGGAAATTCATGAGGTACCCATATAATTTGACTTCTTGTTACTCTTATTCGCGTTTAGACTTTGGGACGGATACTGCTGTACACTGAGAAACACCCGTTGATTCCAGCAGCTCAACGCTGCATAGAGGTCATGGTGGCTCTCGGCAAAGAGTAGCATGCTCTTGCCTGCAGAGGGAGTAACGTTCCCATGCAACACGCTCTCGCACACCTCTTTCCCCCCAACTGGAGCTACAAACAAACAAAATGAAGGGGTTGCAGGGCAGGGGGTTTGCCCCTCTGTATGCTTCCCTTCTCGAAAAGCAACTGTGTGAATGAAGAATTGAGGGTCTGAGAATGGAAGAATATACTAGAAAGCATTTGAGTGAATCTGTTTATCCCTTTGTATATGTCCCACAAAAAACCCCACACATTTTTGTATTAAAGAAGAAAGTGGGGAAGAGAGAAGCCAAAGTGCTCTTAAAGTAAAGGGAGGAGTACTTTTTCCATATTTCCTACACAGGGAGGATTTTACACGAGCCAAATCGGTGGAAACTGGCAGGAGCCTGAGCAGTAAGTATTCCCTGCCTGGCCAGAGAAGGTACACATCTCCCACTTAGTCTTGTGAAGGTCACCAAACAGAGGACAAAAGGGAAAAATCACAGTGAATTACTATTAGAGAAGAGGTGCAGCAAGGCAGTTGACCTGTGCAAGGCCTATCAGATTTAAGATGTTTTTGTTGGGTTTACTTGGAAATCTTTATTATATTTGGGAGGTTTTATTCATTCCAATGTATTGAATGGCAACTAATGAGAAAACAAGTAAGCCTTCCTGGTCTCAATAACCATTAAGTTAGGTGGCCTGTAGTCCAAAGATCCAAGAACAGTGGCCATCAGAAACAAAACCTTTTGCTGCTTTGTGAACCCTACAAGAGATATATCAAGTCAACTCAGGAGGGAGGTACTGGGATGCTTTTATTTACATGGGGGGGGGGGGGGGGGGGAGCAAAAATCAGTGGCTTTTAAATCATCAGCTGAGTAGCAAAACAATTGGGAAGAGGGCCAAGAAGGTACTCAAGTGCAGCTTTCCAAGAGAAAACAACACTGGAGAACGTACCGCAGCAGAGCAGAGATTAGGAAGAAACAGTGTGGAACATCTTTCTGATCTTCTAATGTAAAAAAAAAAGAAAGTCTGCTCAGTGGAGAAGAGTAATGCAGAAAATGTGATGGCAACTCTCCTGTTCAGGGCTTATCAGGTTTATACAATTCATACAAGCCTCCAGTCCCCACAGCTGTGATACCACCTCAGACATAATTACTTCTGCTGCCCAACTGGGTATGCTCATCAAGGAAGCTGGGTCAAGTCTGACCCTCACCTACTTCCCTCCCTTCCATAGCTTATAATCAACTTATTAAAAGTGTTGAGAGCTCATCACACTCTTCACTGGAGAATAAAAAAAATATGAAGACTGTCATCCTCCATTGCTGACATTGTTGGAAACTGTCACAACACGTGATCTTTTACCAAAGGTCCTGCTTTATGGTCTCAGTGCCTATATATTATTAAAGAGAATAAAGTCCAACAAGTTACCTGGAGCTAGATACTCCAGGTTCCAAAATACAAAACAAAAAAAGAAATTAAAACATCACCCACAAACCACCCAAAAACTCCCAGAAGATGCTAAAAAGATGAAGACATTATAAGTTGCAAGGAAAGTCTTAATACTTTCTGGCTTGACAGCTCAAACATTTCAGCTGACTGAAATTGTCACCCCATCATGTAAGAAGAGAGAATATCTGACTTATAAATCTTTTAAACTCAGGGGCCCTCTCTCTTCCCTAGGTTACCTCTGAACTCTTGCCTCATCCAGTTCTTCACTCCTCCCTGTTTCTCCCATTTTGTCTTTATGACTGAGGCACATCCCTCCCCTTCATCTTGCCCAGAACATTCTTATAATCTACATGAACACCTAAACTTTATATTCATCCTCTGATCAATGATCCTACCTAATTCAAAGCTTCTAGCTTGATCTGTTGCTAAAAATCAACTGTCCTTACCAAACTCCTTCCCATGTGCAAACTGCTGTGTCTTCAACAACTTCCTGTAATATGAAGACTTTTCTGTCCAGTGTCTTTCCAAATGGGCTGCCTATACTTTTCAAACTGACTTTCTCCAACAAATTGCTCATGTCCAGGCCCTGCTAAAGTCTCCCATTATCTCAGTGACACCGTCCCCAGCAAAGCTTCCCATACCACCAAGTGTCTTTTTCTTTTTAGCTGCTCCTTGTACAACCAAACCTTAGGTTTTTACTGGCACAGTAAAGCCACCTTATATACAATGTGGTAACAAGTGATCTTGCCACATAGTTAGGAAGGAAAAAAAATACTAAAGCAACCTTGAGGGCCTTTAGAGCTCTGTCCTATGGGACTGTACCTCCTCAGACCCCAGACTGAGGCAGCTATGCTAGCAGACATTTGGAGTGAAGAGGCTTCTTTCTTGGCCCATATCCAAGAGCCAGGCAACTCTTCAGGCCTTGCTCACCTGTCCTTTAAGACACACAACATCCTAACTCCTGTATTCGAAATCCTTTTCACAAAAGGGAGAAAGTCTGCTGAGGGAAAAGGCTATGTCAATATACAGAGGATGACAGTCACAAATGCAGAAAGATTAGGTTACAGGCCAATACTTGTTTCCTAGTGATAAGGTTAAGAATACTGGAGATAAGATAGTGACTTATTTATGGGTGCAGGAATAAAAATCCTGCAGGAATTTAAGTGATTTTTACATCTTACTAAGCAAGTACAAGCTCATCGTTCGATCAGCCCAAGACACGGCTACCTTTTGAAACCCACCACGCCTTTTTGATGCATTTGAACGCGAGGCACCCGGCATTAGGGGAGAAGAGACAGCACACCTAGAGCAGTACCGACTCTTCCAAAGCGCCCCTTTGGCTCTGCGGGTCCCTCTCCCAAGGTCTGAGGGCAGCCCCGGCGAGGGGCTCCCGCCTTTGCCCTTAAAAGCGGGGCGGCGGCGGGCACCCCTCTCCCCACCGCTCCCCTGCCCGGCCGGCGGGGCGAGCTCTGGGCATGCTCGGCGGGGCTGGGCCGGGTCGGGCCGGCCGCCGGGCCGCACCGGGGCGCTGGCGGCCTCCCCTCCCCTCCCCTGGCCCCGCGGCCGCCTTTGGTGGGGGGGTGGGCGGGGGGAGCTGCCCGCCAGCCGCGGGGCACCGTTCCAGGCGGTTCCTGAGGTGGAAGGCAGCGGTTCCAGCCGCGCTGCAGCGGGCGCCGAACGGGTCGCTCTGTGTGTGTGTGTGTGGGGGGGGGGTGTGTGCCCTCCCAGGACGGCAAAGCTTAAAGCAAAGCCGCGTTTGAGCGGGGACGTCTAGGTGATACGTGAAGGGAGCAGTAAATCATCTCATTAGCATGCACAATAGGCAGCGGGTTTAGAAGTGGCTTAAGGATATGCCCCATTGTGTTGCGATATTAGAGGTTATTGGGGCGATTCCGGCCCTAACTTCAGCTTTCCTTGCTTCTGTTGTTACCTCCGATTCTTACAGAGCGATTCTTAACATGGGTCTGGTGGAACCACGCTCCATTCAAAGGAAATGTTTAGTTTCCTTTGTGTTGAACAAAGTACCGTTAAAAAAGCCTCAAGTCCCCTGGAAAACATATGCGACAGTCTGTTATGTTACTATTTCTGCTCCTTAAAGTTAAATACGCTGAATCACTGAAAATTAGATGATTAAAGCAAAATTTCAGGCAGGCCTTTAGCCACCACGTTATGGAAACTGTAGTAATGTCAGCTTTTGAGTAAATTAACACAAGAATTGGGGGGAAAAAAGCCAGCTCAGAAGAATTCATCAATGCCATCTTAAAAATAACCCAAGCTGGCTGGTAGTTTATTTGTGTGGCTCAATTTGTGCCTCACCATGTGCTCAAAGATGCTCTGTTTAGCAGCCAACTTTTCCCTTTTGCTTAATTAAAACTACAACGTGAGTAGCAATGTTTAAAAAAAAAACACATAGTAGAACAGCATGTCCACCTGCACTTTTAAAGTCTCCCCACATACTCGCTACTAGATTCTCAGTGAACC
Source organism: Buteo buteo (assembly GCF_964188355.1). Classification (NCBI taxonomy): domain Eukaryota; kingdom Metazoa; phylum Chordata; class Aves; order Accipitriformes; family Accipitridae; genus Buteo; species Buteo buteo. The sequence goes on along the minus strand of NC_134171.1, from coordinate 69,912,096 downwards.
AAAGCTGTCCCTTAACAACTCTTGAGCTTCCCCAGTCCGATACCATATAAGATCTGCCACTGGACTTGAGCAGTAGGTTTCACTTGGGCCATTTTCATGTGGGTTTAGCTGTGGAACTGCTCATTATTAATGCAGAAGATGCGAATTAACAAAGATGATGCAAATGACACTCTAGAGGTATGAAATTCACCCATTAATCTCAAACCGGTTAAATGTGTAAATGCTAATGCTGTTAACCATTCAATTGCCAAAAAGTTTTCTGGTGGTGCAATTTCTATCCCAGACCTTTCTTCACAAAGTATTCATGAATGTTACTACCAACCAGGAAAGCAGCAGCTGCTCTCTGTGCTAAAACGCACACACTCCATAGCAGCGTCAGAGAAAGAATTAGGCACAAAAATTAGGAAATAGATAATCCCACATGGTAAGTTACTGTGGTTTAGTACATTGCTGCTCATCAGCTGAGCATCCCTAAGTGCTCTTGTGCACCCTCTTAGACTGTTGTAACGACAAGTACAATGTGTTAGACTAAAATACCTTCGCTTCACTTTGGTTTTTTAGTTCTACCATTTTTATTACCTTTTGGTGACCATTTACTGAGCATCTAGAAAATTGCTACTTTTACCACTGAAAACAGGGAGTGATTTCCTCAGGTCTGCACCTTCTACTTGTTCATTTGATTTTTTTAAGTTGGTCATAGCAATGGCATTGCTCATGCAGTCACACTTGAATGTGAGAAAAAGCATCACACGATGCACAAATACAGAAAAAATCATTTAAAAACCAGTTCTTTTTGTAGTCCCACCTCTAGGGCAGAATCCAGAATTATGTTAGGCTACAGAGGTCCCTACATAGCTCATGACTGTATGTGCCTCAGAACCGGATCTGTGACCAACCCACACACTGAGAAGCTGCCTAGGGCTAGTAGAAAATGGATTTTACTCTTACTAGTTGCTTATGCATTTTCCTCAACAAGTTTCCCCATCCTACATAGCCAAATATCAGGTAATACAGGCACACTTTATAAAGTGTAAGTTATGGACTGGAAAGAGCTCCTTCAAGAAAGAAACTGAACTTCGCTCACCTTTATCCTGGAGTTCACTAACCAGTGGCCTGCAGTATGGAAGACTGTGTGTCATCAACTCTTCTTTTAGCTTCCTCCCTTCTCCTCCGCTCCTTTGATCTGGAAGAAAACAGTAGCAACCAATGCCTTTTCTGAGCAGCCCAATCATTTACCACTGCCTCCATCAGTGGAGGCTGGTGGACATGTTCTTGATTGAGATCAGGCTAAACTACAATCACTGGTCAAACTGCGTACTACAGCTCAGACTCAGTTTGAATCTGGAAAACTTTTAACAATGAAAGCTAAGCTTAGGTGCTTCCAGAGTTAAATAGCAGCTGATACTTTTTTCCCTAATTGCAGTCTTAGGTGGAGATAAGGTACAGGTTGCGGGGGCGGGGGGGAGGTTTGAGCTTTTTTGTTTAGGTTTTAGGTTTGTTTTTCTTTTAACAACCGTTGAACACTAGACCCTGAACATGGTCTGGGCAGATAGAAGTGTGGGGCAACTCATTGTATCTTCTCCACCACCGCTTTCAATAGTTCAGGTTTTTTTCTGTGGAAGAGAAATAGTAATAACCTTTCCTGGGTGTTTGATGGAAACATCCTGTAAAGGTCTAGGACAAATGCTAAGGAGCTAAAGTAACAGGATTGTACCATTAGTCTTCAGCTAAATTCCTGTCAGTCTGTCTCAGACTGCATCTTCACTGCAGGGTAGTTCTCCTGGTCACCAGTCTCTCTGCCTCTCCATGCATCAGAATTTCCCTCTGAAGAAAACCAGGGAAGCCAGAAGACAATGCATACCAGCTGTCATTCCAACACAGGCTCAAGGGGCAATCAGGCTGCTCATCCATTGACCAAGAATTACAGGTGCAGCTGATCAAAGTATTATTTTTCCTCAGGGTTTTTGTTTGTTTGTTTTGGTTTTTTTCCCCCAGGAGTGGGTGTTAGGGAAAAAGGTGGATCAAATCCTGATGTTGAAATCCTACCAAGTATATTCCTGTTCTGCTTTAGAGGATGGGCCCACTAGCCAGTACATATATAACCTGGTCTGGGGTATTCAGCTGGACAGCTAAGTCAATGCTGCTAGAGAAAATTGACTTGTGATAAATCAACAGTCCTCTGCACACTTTTCCCAAGCAGTATTTTTTTCCAAATGAAGAACAGCTTTTCCTCAGACTTCTTAGTAGTCATGACCTCAAATTTTAACAGTTTCTTTTCAATTGTCCCAATGAAGCCACCAGTTCTGTGAACTTGTTTTCTAGGCTTGTATGTCTTTTACTGACTATCACAGCTCTCTGGAGACCAGCTAGACTGGAAACAGAAGAGAACTATTCTACAAAAAAAAATGTTCCCAAGAAGTATCTATAAACAGAAATGGCTATCATGTCAACATGAGATGAGAAGCCTGTATTACCACTGACATAGTACCAGCATTTTGCAGAAAGACCCTTTTCTGCTAAAAGCTCTTTTTTTTTTTTAAATCAGGTTTTTCTACTGAATCCGCAAATACTTTATGCGGTTATTTAATGCACTTAGGTCAGCAAGCAGTGCCTGAGGGGCTGAAGAGGAAAGAACTCACCATTCATTTGCTTGAATGGTCCTTCCATGCATCCATCCTCATCAGCCAAATCCTACTTTTTGAGTCAAACATTTTAAAAGCAAGTAGCACAGAGATTTGAGCCCTGCTTCCCATGCTGAAAACCTGGGAGAGGGAAGGAACTAGCTTCTATCATTGAAAAAAAAAACCCCAGAAGTAAGCAGTTCAGCTCTAAGCAGCAGCACAACTGTTGCACATTTGCCATAATTAGTAATTACAGTGAAATCCCGATCCCAGTTCAATCAATGACAAAATCCTCAGTGATCTGCTCATAGCTGGGGTTTTGCTCATAGAGGCTAATGATTCTAACTCTCATGCACCAAAGCAAATTTTTCCAAGGCGTGAGCCACTTTACTGTCCCCAACTGCTCTTTCCATCCCTTTGCCAGAAGTCATTTTCCCTGTAACAGAGTCAGCAGAATTAAACATATACCTTGACCTTAGCCACTACATTTTGCAGTCCAGGTGTTAAGACGCAGTCAGGCAAACTCAGCTAGCTGCTCCTGATCCTGATTAAGTGGTTGCTGACCCATTTCTGATGTCCTGGCACCCCCTCCTCCTGCTTCTGTTCCGTTGATTTCACTTTCTGCCTTACCATTTTCCAGTTCAGATTTCCAATCTTATTGTTTTAGGGGCTTTTTTTCTATTTTAAGACACACAAAACATAGGGTGATATACTGAGCTTTTGCTGGGGACTCTGCTGTGTAGATAGCAGCCTGCACCAGAGGAACACAGGTAAGCTGTCAGAGGTTGTGTGTCACCTCATAGTTAGTTCTCCCCTCTCAAACCAATTCCAGCTCATCTAGCCACTTTGTTGTTGACAGAGTTTCAGACATACAGTAGCATCAGATTTTGTTTCAAAGCTTTTTGAAATTAATGGAAGATACCAGCCTTGGGGAGTTTTAGGCAGTAGGTAGCAAATGCAAATTCTGCTAGTTTTCACTATGAGAGGGAGACAGTCATTTAACGTAACCTAGATTTCTCAGTTACCTGTTGTCAAAAGACAGCGTTAAGCGGTACAAGCTGGCAATCGTTCCCCATCCTGTGGAAGGCAGGATGAATTTCGCTGGAGAAGCCTTGCTCTCTCCATGGACTACAGAGGGAACTGAAAGACTGGTTCAGCCCAAACCATCAAATTTGTAGGTACCTGAACCTAGCTTAAAGGCAAACTCCAACTCTTAAAAATCAATTATCACTCCATAATTCATTTAGCTAAAAGGAATGCCATTTAACTAATAGGAGTGCTGTGTCCTAAGCCATCATGCCCAGTCTGACACAGCCTAGTAACATGGCATGGTTTGACGTTCAGCGGCAGTACAGTTTGAGCAAATATAAGCAATTGCCACCCACCTTGTCTATCATTCCTCCTTTTCTGCACCACACTAGCAAAAGCATTTGTGTAGCACACAGTGAACAAGACTGGACGACAGATGTTGCTAAAATTAACTCAGAAAAACAAAAACCCAAAGTCACTCATCATTCAGCTGGGTTCCCAAAGACCCCACAAACTGCACCTCTAAAGCTGAAAACAAGGGCTGCCTACAACTGAATAGCCATCAAAGCCATGTGGGTAAGACCACACACTGCCTGCAGCCCCTTAGGCTGTTGTATGCTATTAAACATTTCACTCTATTCTCTTTCTCCGTGCAGATCCCCATCTCTAAGAAAAGACTAACACACGCCGCACCTTACTAGGCTGTTGTGACCCTAAATATATTACCTATCATGAGCTGTTAATGTGTATGTTATTGCATAAGCTCTGTAAGTATGTACACAAGAAGAGCAACAGTATCAGAAGCCACCTGCTAGTCTCTCTTCCCATACCAAATCTATCCCTTCCGATTGCTCAGCACACTAGGCAAGTTACACAAAGGTCTGTTTGCTCACCTGCAGTTTATCAGAATTAACAGTTACCATGTTTGCCAATAATGCTTTGGAAGGCTTCTGTCATAGATCAGACTTCTGCGAGGAATATACTAGATCCACCACAGCCAGGAGGCCAGCACTACAGAAATTTCAGCTGCTGGATCCAGTAGATTTTCAGGACTCATGAATCCTAGTAAATACTCAGTGAAACAACCACTTTCTTCAGATAAGAAGTGCAGAACAGGTTGCAAATATCCTAGTACAGTGACCTGAGCAATTATACTTTCAGGTAAAATATTGATTTCTAGCCTGGCCCTGGAAGTCAGTCCTGCTGAGGTTTAGGGTTTCTTAGGCCAGATAAAGAGGATGCCTGCCCCCCCCCCCCCCCCAAGATGCAATTAGGTAACTTGCAGGTTTCTTGATCCGAATAAATCTGTCACTGTTTCTTGCTGGAGGACCCTCTTCTCACTGCAGCCATACTTCCTGCATTGCTGTACTGGCAGACTGCTTCCACGTCTGACAGAGATCAAGTAGCATAGCCCCAGCCATGAATTCCCAGATTATAAGTGAAATTATAGTATTAAAAAAAAAAAAAATCAAAGTGTTTCACAGGATGATGACTGGGACATTCAGCTATAGCAACCTCCTCTCAGACCCTGATGCTTTACAAGCCAAGACTTAGTTAGGCTGTGATAAGCCTTCTGACAGAAAGGCCCCCACCAGTGCCACTGCCACTTGCTGTCCCAGAAGTTCTGCACTAATCTGTATCTTGCTGCCTCATTTGCACAGCCACAGACCTCACCCTCTACTGTAACCTGTTACGCCACCTTCTGCTTTAGCCATTCTGTAACACTTACACAAGCTATTCTACTCAGTCTTGCTCTACTGATGAGAGCAGTTTACCTTCTGCATCAGACAATTACAAAGACTGCTTCTGCTCCTTCATCCCCCCCCCGTGGGGCAGGAGAAAGATCTGGGTCAGCAGTTTCCAAACTGGAAGGTCACAGGTCAGCTGAGTGACCTTGGAGGAGTAGGAATGTAAAGAGTAGGATGTTTTGCATCCATCACACTGTATGCCCATTTACAGCTTCTGTGAATTCAGTTTACCACCTGACTAAATACATTCCTGAAAGTTGCTTTAGCAACCCTTTCTGCAAATTAAAATGATACCTGTCACTGGCAATGAAGCTGAAGATAACCGAAGAGAAAGTAAAGAGGAAAAAACCCACAGTATTTACATATTATAAATACTTTGCCTGTCCTTTTCTCCCTCATTTGTGTTACTAATTGTTTTATGTTGGATTATTTGGCAAAAATTCTAGAGGTACCTACACACCTTTCTGCACTCTGATGAACTGAAACAAGTTGGAGGCCTCAGTGTTCTGCTAAGCAACATTCTTCACACTTTGGTGTAAAGCATATTTAGAGGAAACATAAATAAGCTAATCAATACTTTATACCTCAGTTAAATTACCACAAGCCAAAATGTGGTTCTGATTCTCTTTCTCTTTAGCTTGGACCCAATTAGTAAGGAAGTTAAGGCAGAGGGGAAAAAGCTTTGAGTTTTGAGGTTTTTATATCACTGGTTTACATTTTTTACCCTTCTTTACAGTGAAAGTTTAAAAAATAGAAAGTAGAACTTGTTTTTTGCCACAATCTCTGGATGGTGTTTTGAAATATTTAATTAACATACTACACAAAACAATGTAAATCAGACTGACTCCATCTGGTTTTTACTGGCTAAAGTAATGAAAAAATGTAATGGTAAAGAAAATGAAGGTTGAGATTAAAGAGGCCTACATTTAATGACAGGCTGAAGTTCAACTGTCATGTAATCGAAAATGTTTGAGAATGGACAATAATTAAAGTCAAGCAAAAGATGAAGCCCAGATTATTATAATGAGATATGATATGTTCTTCAAACTATTTGGAGGTTAATGTTACTTGGTTTCATATGGTTACGGGTAAGTAAGTACTGTACTACTATATAGTAAAAATAATGTAACTGGATACAGTCTGCTTCACAGTGACCCAAGGTTAATGGTAGTTGCTCTTAGTATATTTAAAAGGTTTAAAAGAGATGTAACAACCTCAGCATTACAAATCTAGTGCAATGGCACTAGAAAATGGCACTGAACAGGCTAGCATAATACTGGTGTTCTTGGTTCCATGAAAGCAGCTTCCAGTGTAATGTATGTTGGCTTTTATCTGTATAATTATACTGAATATGTCCATGAATTCTTTCATTCCTGAATGGCACCACCTTTTGAGTAATAGATCATTGGTATGCATCACTCTGATAAGGTATTACACTAATATATCATTAAAGCAACAGATGTATTAGTGTAATACATCACTGGGACAAAGCACTCTGATGATGATGTATTCCTGAAAAGATGGCACCATACAGAGAAGACGAGGCCCAGGAGAAGACTTTTGCTCAGTTTAATAGAATAAAAGGTATGCCTTCCTGGCACAAAAATGTGATGCTCCCTATAAAGATATGGCACCACTATTAATTGTATTCCCATTTGTATTGGTAATTTGAGGATCATATGGCTTGGAAAAAATTTACTGTAGTTGAGGAAAAGATGTAATTTAAAAACATAACCTGTCAGACTATTTCACAGTCCTTTCCTGTAATGTCTGATCTCCTCAGCCCTCCAAACACCTTATCAAAAACCTCACTGTGTTGAAAGCCTCAAGATGCCTACCTTGTTCTGAAGCAATGAGGCTATGGGAACAGTTCAGAGGTGCTGGTGATGACATGGCCTTGCAGAGTTCGCCCAAGGATGGGGCTCAGCTAGACAAACAGGCAGAAGCCAGGGAAATCCACTAATATTGGCTTTGGAGGCTCTTGCTGACTCACTGCTTCTGAGAGCAGGTATTATGCCGCAGCCCCCGTGCCAGCCAGCACAGGAGTTATACTTAAATAGAGAGCCACATGCAGCTCAAGAGGCACAGACTGGCCAGTTCTGTTCCAACCTTTGTGTATCAGCCTGCCTCAAGACTTCCCACAGCCAATGAATTGCATTCAAGCTTATGTAAAACCAAGGTGCTTTTTGAGATGAGTCAAATAAAAGAATATGTACTTTGAAAAAGGGTTCAGGAAGCTAAATAGTAGCAGTCCAGTCAATAGCATGTACAAAAAACCTCTCTGGATTCCAGAAGTCCCAGGTTATCTCACTTACCAGGATGTGTATCTGGGCAGCAATTCAGGGATATACTCCCTGGTCTTTGTTATTTCAAAGGAATTTCACATATTTAATTACAAAAGTGCATGCTGATGTATGAAACAAAGGTGAAGGCTGTGAACAATTAGTCCTCTGAAGCAGTCATCCTTTGTGTTTTATCCATTTTCAGTCCATAAAATTTCTCACACAAATTACAATTCAAATCATAAATGAATTAATCTGAAAAATCTTTAAAATAGTTGCTTAAACACAAAGGTCCAGATTACAATACCTTTAGTCATGCAGAGTTGTGCTGTATTCCTTAGCCCTCATAAGGCAAGGGAGTGTTCGGATGCAGTGCTGATCACAGCTGGGTCCTAAATGAAATTGATTTGAGAATTTAATAGTGAGTATATTGGCCATTTTCAAAATAACTCTGAACAACTGGAATATTAAGGGGTAAGAGCAGGATAGCTATGGAGAAAGAAAAAGGAAGAGAAAAATAAGCATAGAGAATGAAAAGAAAAGTGGTGGAAAGAAAGGAAATAAAAGAGCTAAGAGAAGAGTTTGAGTGGCAAGGATAGAAGAAAAAGGGGTAGAATCTCCCTGCCAATTTACAATGTTGACTTCAGTATTCAAAAGTTTTACTGTATCAGTTATAGGCGAATGCATGCACACACACATGGGCGTGTGCTTTTCAATGTATGGTAGAAGCAAATGGGCACACTGGACTGGATCTTACCACCTTATCTTGGTGGGGATACTAACACTTATACAAAGAAGGTATAATGTTTTACCAGATTAACATCATAAAGTTTTGCAGGGCCAAAATAACTACAGAAGGGGTAGGACAGATGAGAATCAGGATCATGAAGTTTTGGAAAGCTTTATTTTAGCAGTGTGGTATTGTGCCTCTTAAAAGGTTTTACTTTCAAAATTATGAAGTGATAAGGCAGTGATATTAAGATGAAAAAACAGCCTAACTGGATCTCTCTCTCTCTCTCTCTTAATAGGACTGATATGTGATGGGACTATATGTTAGTACTGTCACAATCAGGCCTACATGCTCTACTCAGGGGAAAGTGGGTGATGTAAAACAATTAATGTGTGGCATGTCTTCATATAATTTAGCTTTAGAGTAAAATTATTATCTAATTCTTCTCTTCACCAAATGCTCTCCAGCAATCTTCTATTATTCTATCAGAAATAATTGCATGATTGTTAGATAGCAAAAGACACAGGGTTGTTTTTTTCTTTTTTTTTTTATCAAGTGCATTTATTTCTCACATACAAAATACAGCACCAAATTCTCACTCCCTGTAAATGAAATTGTCTTTAACGGACCTATGTTGATTTACTGTAGCTGAAGATCTGTTTCACAATGTGGCATTTGATTGGTATCAGAGAAAGGGAAGCAGATGCATTCATTATTTCAGTACAGTAGCACCTAGAAATCAAAAAGAAGGATAAGCACAGTTATCCTTATTAGGCCCTGGAGAAATGAAAAATACAAAACTACTTACTGACATGTAAGCCTTACCATCTAGGATTTTGTTTTGGTTTGTGACCCACTTTCACAAATGATCACAACCCAGTGCTTTGCAAGTCTGAGCTGAACAGGTACACCATGGAGGGAGATCATATGTAATATTTGAAGCCTTCCCTTTGCTTTTTTAAACAGATGAGCATCTGCCTAAAAACTTAAGCCCCAAAGTCAGCTATGCATTTTACAATTACTCAGCTCTACAAAAGAAATACTACAGGATTATCATTGGTATTATAATCTGGTCAGTCTCCATGCAGATTTGCTCTTACTTTGCAGCAAGAACCTAGAAATAGGTAACTTCCAAGATGATATCTTTTCTACAGTGGTTATCAACCTGTGGTCTGCAGAACTCAGGGAGAACTAAGGGACCTGCAAAAGGAAATTCAAGGAAGCACACTTATTCTAAGTAGGTTTAATTTGCCATACACCTACACTGGAAATCAAAAAGGATTTAACAGCACTGATTTATGTGAGATACAGATTTAAGTGAGATACAGATTTACATTCTTATAACCATCCTAAATATTTCCTTTAGCAGTTTCTTCCATGTTTTACTTGTCTTCTATCCGATGCTCTATACTTTTCTTTCAGTTGGAAACTGACACTGTGCTTTTAAGTTTTTTTAACGCAGAATCAAATTATGCAGTAAGTCTCTGTAGAACCTGTCACAACTCTTTCCTTGAATTCCACGATGGCCAAGAATGCCTCTAATAAAAGACCATTCAAACATAAGAAACACTCTGGGTTAAGACCAATGATCCATCCAGCATGGTATTGTGTCTCTGACAGCACGAAAAAGTATGGGGTGGAGGGGGTGTTCTGGCAACTGTTTCCATTTTTTCATCCTTGGAGCTCTACAGCAAGTAGTAGGCACACCTGGGTGCTTTCCTCTGTTTCCCTCCACTTCCCTATCTATATATTATTGATACTCTGACCCTTATGCTGCTTCCTTTTTTTAGCTCTTGCACCATAAGTTGTTTTTGCATCCTCAAACAGTTTTGGTTTTTTTCTCCTTTATTTACTTTTCCTTTAGATCTTTCTCCCTGGGAAGTTTTGTGGGGGTTTGGCTAATGCCTGGCCCACAATGGAGAAGCCAGTGAGGATAACAACAAAAGGAAAAGCTGTTTAGGGAGATCAGCCCTCTGATCATCTTCATGGCCCTCCTCTGGACTTGCTCCAACAGGTCCATGTCCTTCTTATGTTGGGGACCCCAGAGCTGAACACAGTACTCCAGGTGGGGTCTCACGAGAGCAGAGGGGCAGAATCACCTACCTTGACCTGCTGGTTATGATTCTTTTGATGCAGCCCAGGATATGGTTGGCCTTCTGGGCTGAGAGCACACATTGCCAGGTCATGCTGAGCTTCTCATCAACCAACACCCCCAAGTCCTTCGACTCAGGGCTGCTCTTAATCCACTCATCGCCCAGCCTGTATTTGTGCTTGGGATTGCCCCAACCCATGTGCCTCTCCCCTCACCCTTCTCTCCAAACTGAAGGATACAAGCTTTTTAAAGTGTCTCTTCACAAGGCTGGTGCTCCATCATCACAAGCATTTTGACTGACCTTTTCTGTATCTTCTTTAATTACACTGACCCCTTCTTGAGATGTGGAAACCAGAACTGCACACAGTACTGTATATGTGGGTGCATCACAGCTTTTTATGGTGACAAAATGTCATCTTTCTTTTGTACTAAGTGCTTCCCTTGGGGTTTTTTAGTTTTGTTTGATTTGGGGTTTTGGTTTTGGTTTTGTTTTGTTTTTTTCTGCCACAGCACCTTGAGCTCATAATTTCAGAGAAGTGACAGCAATGACTCCAAGATCTCTTTCCTGAATTCAGGAGTTCAGCACCTCAGTTCTGAGTTCAACATCGTGTAGGTAGGGATTAGATTATTTTTCATTAGATCGCATTTATCTGCACTAAAACCTGTGACGCAAAATCAGTTAATAACACCTGCAAACCTGAGGATTTCACTGTTCATTCCCTTCTCCAGCTCTTTTATGAAGATACTGAATGAAACTGGTCCCAGGACCAGTTCCTGGGGGACCTTACTGCTGACTCTTCTCCATCCTGAGAAATGCCCATTAATCCTTATTCTTTCCTTCCCATACTTTCTCCAGTTTTCAGTCCATACAAGGATCTTTCCTCCAGTCTTACTGCAATTTACTTTCTTTAATAACCTTAGGCAGCTGGACTAGATGATGCAGGTCCCTTTCCAATTGGAACTATTCTGTTCTGTTCTGTTCTATTCCATTCTATTCTATTCTTTGGAATCTTGGCAAAGGCATTTTGAAAGTCCAAATATATTATGTCCAATGGATCCCCTTTATCCATATTCTTATTGTCACCATCAAAGAACTTCAACTTAGTGAGGCAGTATTTCCCTTTACAGAAGCCAACCTGACTCCTTCTCAGGATGCCAAGTTTATCCATGTGCTCACTAACCTTATTCCTCATTATTATTATTAGAGATGGTACTCTACCATTATGCTAGGACTGACAGTAAGGCTCACTGGTCTGTAGCTCTCAAGATCCCATCCAGAGCCCTTTTGGTGGATGGAAGCTGGCAATTTTGTAGATGGCCATGCTCCCGCCCTCCAACAGAGGCTCTTTGTTATTATATTACACATCATGGCCAGCAGTTCTGCAATTTCGTATTTGAGTTCCTTCAGGACTCTTGGGTAGATGTTATTCAGTCCTGGTGACTGGATGTATGTAAATACATCCTGTGTATTTACTTCAAATCTATCTATTTTTTCTGCCTTATCTGCTACAAAGAATGCATCTGAATTGGAAATCAGACAGCTTCTACTGTAAAAAACAGCTCAAAGAGTTCATTAAGCTTCCTTCATCTGCTGCAGCCCCTTCTACACCTTGGTCATTGTGTGGTCCCACTAATCCTCAGCTGGCTTCCTGCTTTTGGTGTATTTACAGAATTCTCTTCTATCAGCTCCAGCATTCTTTGCAAGGCTCTCTTCAAATCCTTTTTAGCTTTCTTAATTTCTTGTTTGAAATTGACCTGCCAGTTTTATGGGCTATCCTGTTCTCATTTGAGCAAGCTTTCCATTTCTTAAAAGCCTTCCTTTTTCTTTTGATGGACTACATCATTTTCACATTGAGCCATGCAGGGGATTTTTGGATTGCTTTGGTTTTTTTCTGATTTGTGGCACAATTTTTACCTAGGCCTCTAACACAGTAACTTTTAACAGCCTTTAGGGTGCTTTTAGGTTTCTTGCTTTTCAGACTGCTCCTTACAAGTTTTGCTTTTGAGAATGTGCCTCATTTTTATGTAGTTCCCTGTCCTTAAACTGAAAAACTGTGTGCTGAGTTTATTTAGCTTGCTCTTTCCCACTATAATTTTAAGTTTGATTATACTGTGGCTGCAACTATCCCACTATTATTTCCTGAATGAAGTGTTGCATACATTCAAGACCAAATCCAGAACGGCATCTTTTCATTGCTTTCTGCTTCATTATTTTATATTCAGCTTCTTATACCTTGACCAAATGTTAAGCGATTGAGCTGAAATTTTCCATGTCAGATGACTACCTCACCCAGCTCTTTCTGAGAATGAGACTTGCAAAAAATATATTACAAAATATGTTTGAGACTTTTGTTTTGAAATATTCTACACCCCCAGGCTCTGGAACAGAAAATCATTATTTGCAAGGGAGAACTGTTAGAACTTAAACACCTAAAACCTCAGAAAATTCCAACCTCATGGCATGCTTGAACTTAGAGGGCTGACCAGACAACTCATACTATGGAGTATATGATCACAATGTAGCCCCAACAACTATGGCAGCTCAAAGGGACATTCTTTATAACGGCCACTCTCAGCTTGCTGGACACCAGGAGTGAAAACAGGGTCCCGGTCACATCAGTGACTAGTAGGAATCCATGCAATAGAGGAGAGAAATCTGTCTAATTAAAACACAGAACAAAAACTACCTCCAAAGAAAGATGGAAAATGGATTGGGAGAAATATGCCTGGGCATGAAAAGCAAGTGAGTAAATGTCAGGGGCAGACTCTGAAAGGACACCCAGAAGACAAACTAGGTCTGGCTTGATAAAGAGACTGGGATTAGGATGAGAAGCCTTAGGAGTTAAGGTTAAGCAAAAAGAACAGGAAAGGAGGCCAGGAATGGAAAAGTGACAAGATTGGGAGAGGGACACCTTACAGAGGGAGAGACATGCAGGGACTGGTTTGTTACGATAGGCAAGAGTACCTCTGTGCACTTTGGTGTGCTGCTGACCAATGCCCAGAGTTGAACTTGAGTTTTCACTGGTTTCCACTGAAGTATCAGTGTTCCTTTGCTGCGTTCCACTGCAAAAAATAACAATCATATAATTGAAGATTATCATAAGGCATACATACCCAAGAGACTGAGGTAAGGTTGTATTGCAGCATTGTTACTGGCACTTCCTAAACCCTGAAGGCTTAATTCCAGAATCTAACTGAACATAGCTTTCTGCGTGTTGCAGAAGTGGAGGCTGAAGAAGGGTAAGGTTGTACTGCTCTACCTACTGAAATGATCCAGACCAAGTTGGTGATAAAGGACCAGCTCTGGTATGGTTACTGTTGAGCAATCTACCATTTGAAGAAATGGGCTGCACCTACTCTGAAAGGGTCACTCCCAGTTTGGAAGGGAAGTAAAAATTTTATGGAACAGTTAGGCTTCCTGCCAAAGTTGCAGCATAACTAGTGGACTTCAAGAGGGAGAGAGGAAACCCCTGTAATTATACCAGTGCTTGCAATCATTTGGGTTTTTTTCCCTGTCTTGAGCCAACTGCTTTCTGCATGCTCACCTTCATTTACTTATCTTCAAGTATTAATTTAATTTTTAAATAAAACTACATTATAAATATAAATTGCCACACTTTTTTTCCTTCCTTTGGCATGACAACCGAATGTCTGTGTGGATATGATAACTTTACAGAGATCTTAAGTAATCTGTTGGAGGGTTTTCTTTTCTCTTTTTTGTTTTTGTATCAGAAATGAAGTGAATTAAAGTGAGAAACCTCCAGAGGTTAGTTACATAATTTTGAGGCTTCATATACATGTACATACTATACTTTGTAAGTTCTGCTATAAATACAGTGCAAAGTTCATTCTAAAGTATGTAATGTTTCGGTGATTTATATTTTACTAACGTATAAATTTAAAGCAATGCACATTAAAGTGAGATGCCTCCTTGGTGAAGACTTGAGAGAAATAAAATAGCAGCAATGGTTCCTTGACCTTTTTTCTTATTTAAAGATTAAATAGGAACTATATTGCTCTTTTGGAAGCCTCTCTACATCTTTCCCAGTGGCACCAGAGGTCAGCACAATCACCAGGACCCTGACATCCTTTCTTCTGTAATGAAAAATCCTTAATAATACGTATAGTTAATAAAATTTAATTGCATAATTCAACTGTAATTTCAGTCATGGTACTTGTCAGTGTGTCAAACACATCTTTCATAATATATGCTTCTATGACATAAGCCCCCCAACTCTATGCAGCTTCCTCATGAATAAGGGTATACACTTTTAAATATTCAGTAATTGTAGGTTTTTGTCTAAATCCAGCCAAATTTGGCACACTGTAATAAAGCGAAAGGTCATTTCTCCGTTGCTGCTTCTCTGAAGGTGACATTTCTTTGGTTGAGCTTCCTGACATCGTGTAATTCCTTCTTCTGTTTATTTTACCACTCTGGTACCTCATTAGCCATTGCAGAAATGGGATTTCTTTGACTGTGGTTTGCACAGAGGACAGAACATATCGATATGCACTTAAAGAGTGTTAAAATGCAGACTATGTAAAAGCCAGTGTTTAGGGACAACCTGTAAATGTGACTTAATGAACCAACAGACCATAGCAGCTTCAAAGCACTGAAAATTTAAGAACAGAATCAATACTGTGACACAGGGTTGTTAGTAGGTTACTTTCATTCTTCTGCAAGGAACACAGTTAATTTCATTACTCCTAAATTCTTCTTACTAGAGAGATACCGAATCTCACCTTAACCATACCTAAGACAGCCATTTCCGAAGTCCTTTGACAACCTCTTCTAGTTCTACAGAAATAAAGTGGGACCAGAGTCAAACTGTACCTGCCAGCTCTGGTGGAAACTGCCTCAGTCTCCTGTGGATTCAGAAGAAGGAAAACTAGGTAATTAGATTTTGCTGGCTAGGGACAATTTTGGGGTACCAGCCCCAAAACCCCATGGCATGATTGTTGTTCTCCTCCTGGTCCCCAGGCTAAACTCCTGGTGCCCTCCTTCACCAACCTGAGTTGAAAGACAGAAGGCGACTGCTGCCACAGAGTCCTCACCCCAACATCAAACCTTCTGCCTGGTTTTCTCTGGCACAACCCTCAGACAGAGTTAGCCTTAACATACCAGCTACATTTCGCCTCCATATACAGTTTAGGATGGACTTGCCCTGTTCTTCACTAGTAAGACTGAGCCCTCTTTTCCTTATAACATCCCTTTTTAGTTATTTTTAAAATTATTATGTCTCCCTTCAGCTTTGTTTTTCTAGCTGGACTGTGCCAAAATTTCTTAGCCTCTCTTCATAGGCCTCATTTTTCAACTTTTTGGTAATTTTGTTGCTGTCAACTGAACTCTTTCCAACATAGTGAGGTAATTTTCAAACCTGGTGCCCACAACTGAACTAAACCTTGCAAATGAGGCTTGCACAGGACTGTCAAACAGAATAATTACCTTGCTTGTCTCTGTATATAATTCATTATCAAAACTTTTACAATACTAGGCTTTTAAGGACAATGTTGTGTTTTTAATTCATGTGTGCTGTGGCATGTGCGCCGCATACAAGACCTATAGTTCGCCTTTGCTTAAGTAAAACTTTAAAAGCTGAAGAGGTAGCAGTAATACTTCCCTATGAAAAGTAATGAATCTCAAGGTGTTGGACATGTGAGCCAGGATTAGACGTCACCGTCTGCTTCAGCAATGTCAAGAAAAAAAGCTGGTCAAGGAGTACACAGTTAAGGCAGTAAGGTATAGCCAGGCCAAAGCTGTGAAGCTGGAGATGCTCAAACCCCTGGGAGGAGAGGAGCAAGCAGGCCTGCAGCGAGGTCTGGCAGGACCGAGCCACAGCTGTGGTGGCAGACAGCAAGAGCTGTAGCCGAGAGCTTGGCACTCAGAGGTGGTCTGAAAGGCCATGAGGCTGCAGGGGATAGTTGATAGGATCCCTGTATAAACAGCCATGAAGTGAATTAATTCAAAAGTCGGGCTCCCCGGTTCCAATCCACTCTAATGTTTGACTTCTGTTAGATGCTAGGGAAACTGGGTGCAGGTAGTGGGGGCTGGGCAGTGCCCAGTGGCCATCTCATAGCCTCCTGCCGGAAAAGGCACAGTTTTTACACTAGGGGGTGTCTATTTATAAAAAAATCCTCTTTTGGGGGGTTTAGCTAAATTTTCATTTAATTTTATCCTACATTTTTTGTCTCAGTTTCTTTCCAAGACATGTCAAACACTAACACAACAATTATATCTTTAGCTCTTTCCCTCAATGATTTTCTTTTCTTCTATTTCTGCTCTCATCTGTTGCCCCCAGTTAAGGCTCCCACATGTCTAACACTTAATCTCTACATTAATTTCACCTCCTAACAATCTGCAATGTCACATATAAAGTCTTCAGTGAAAAACATTGAAAAGGGAAGGAAAGCACAGTAGACGGAGTAGAAGAAAAATCACTATCATTTCCTGTAAACTTTCTGTGAAATGAAAGCTTTCTTTTATATTACAAAATTGGGCAGGAGGGATAATTGAAGAAAAAAGTGATACTTTCTTTTACTTACACTTGTTTTTATTCAGAAAAGAAGCCTCTTCATACTTCTTCAGTGGGGGAAAAAAGCTAAAAACACAAACAAAAAAACCACAGAGCAATGAGGTTAAAAAAATCTCTTATGCTTTCATTAGAGAGAAACTCAAACCACAAATTTTAAAACTAGAAGCTAATAACCTGTTATTTCTTCAACTTTCAAGTCATATTAAAAAGAAAATAAAAAGTTTTCCTCATGCACAACTTTTCCCTTCCAAAAAGGGCAAGGCAAAAAAAACCCAAATAAAAAATAGATAAGAGGTCTGTTTAATTTTCAGCTGGCAAATAAAAAAAAAAAAAGGAAAGTTACAAAATTTCAGTATTTCTTAAGAGAGATTAATGTAGATTTTCTGAGGGGGATGAAAATAGGAAATGTAAAAAAAAAATATTTAGTGGTAAAAGAAATCAACCACCTGCAGTCTTTGGTTATTTCACAGAATAGCTTCCAGTGAAATGAAACTACTGAAGAATAACTGGAGATTTGTCTTATACCAGTCTGATTCCTACATTGCAGGTCAAAGCTGAAGACTATTGTGTATCATTGCCTTTAAAAGCAAAATGGGGCCTATAAAAATACATTGTAATTAGCAGGCTCAGACCTACCTATCTTGACTTCCATGACGTGCCTATCATTGCAGACACCAGTGGAGAGCTCAAATGAGGCATGCCACCTTAGAGACTCTCCTATTGCTTTTCATGGTTTGTAGTAAGTAAAGGTTAATTGTTATCCTTTGTATTTCCCAAGAGAGACCAAAGAAATTTAGAGAAGTTCAGGTGTCTGTAAACACAGAAGTGTCTGGAAACCTGTGGCAAAGGTGGTTATTTTGCTAGCCTTACCCTTTGTGTCCTGTAGTTCTCAGCACTGTCCTGACAACATCCCCTGAAGTATTCATAAAATTATTTCACAGGACAACTGAGTGTCACAAAGGCTAATTGACTTGTGCGGCTGCAATGATCCATGGCTGTATACATACAGACAGCATTGTTTCCAGCCAAATGTATACACACATCTGCAAGTGGAAACTGGGATTTGAATTCATAACCTTTAGCTCCCAAAATTCAGGTCTTTATCCAGAGAGTTAAAAGAGCAGCTGTAATCACATAAAAATACTGCTATTCATGAGCGTGTTTATGCTGTTGAGGTAAAGAGTAGCAGTGCATTTTCACTTTGGCCAAAGTGACGTATTTCCCAGGGAAATCTACTTCTGGAAAAATGCCACGGTTCCTTTATGGGTTTTTGGGGGTAATCTGTGCCTGGCTGCTACTGAACAGCGGATACTGGAGTCAGACTGAACTATCTCAGTATTTGTTGTCTCTGTGCCTCCGTTTCTGGTCTTCTCCTTGTACACCCTACTCTTCCCCCCCTCCCCATCCCGTGTTTTGTCTGGCTTGTCTACTAGCCAGAAATTCAGTTTACAAGTATATTAAAGCTGTTAAAATTTAAGTACAAGGTGCACTACTCACAGTACCATTACTGATATTTAGTTAATAAAGAGAATATGTTCATAATTGTTGTAATGTATCAGGACTAATAATAATTCATTTCTAAGCTTTCTATCTAGTCTAATACTCCAGCCTAAGGAGACCCTTTAGGAATTAAATGTGTATTTAGAAGGATTTTCAATGCCTATACTTTTTAATTATACAGTTAGGGACGTGGAGGATGTGTTTGCAATAACTTTCTGAAGGATTATATTAACATACTCCCTGTTGAGGCAAGATAGCCTCACCTACCATACCACCTGAATAAGAAAACCTCTGTACTTACAGAAACAATGCTGGTTACCTTTAGTAACTTTTTCAGAAACCAGGAGGGCTATTTCTACAGAGCAAAAACACGTAAAAAGTGTTTCAAGTGTCCTTTAAAGAACTATTCAAAGCATTTACTCTGGTTTTAGCACACCTATTCTATGGTTTTGGGGAAGACAGGATTACCATAAGAACACCTTGCAGGACTAAATGGCTGATGTCCAAGGATCTATATCTCCGCCCCACGAGCAAAGAAGAGGCATCCTGCTTACACATTCACTCATTTCAACTCATTTTCACCTCTGTGCACAGCCCAGGACTCACATTTGAAAACAAGATGTCCCCATTTGTTCACATGGAGGCACAGAGATGCCTGCTTTTAGTGACCTGAATGACATCTGTTGTGGTGACATGACACAAGCTAAAACAAAATTCTACAGCCAGTGCAAGAGACGTGGTGCCATTTCTTTCACGCTTTCCTCAATATGGTATTTAGGGACTTAGTGGGAAAGACAAGGATTTAATGTGTCTTTCTGATGGGGAATACTGCACAGACAAACCGGAACACAGGTTATGACACTGTAACATGACACAGAGATGTCAGAAATGAAACATGAATCCACATCTTATTAACACTGCTGATACAGCTACAGTTGTGCAAGACTAGTGCTAAACAAAAGAAAGAGAAGAAAATGGGAAAGGTAAAATTCAGCATAAATACATGTCTATCCCAAATAATCAAATTCTTTCAACATAAAAAATGGATTGTATACTGATTTTTATATTTTGCAAACACAGGGAAGCTACAGTTCTTTTAAAAGCGCTCAAGGAGATGAGTCAGATTCCTTCAGAGTGGTGTTATTCCTATTTTTAATAAAAATGCCACAGTGTGAAGTGCACATATCTTAGTTTTGCTTTCTCATAGTATAAGTGCAAAATAACAATAATGAAACTAAATTGTGCTTACTAGCTTTTACTGCCTTTTGTTTCTAAATAACCCAAAGCATTTTATACATCAGAAAGGTCAGTAAGACCAGGAACTCAGCAACTGTCACTGTGAAACTGCCTGTAGTGACACTAAGCTGCTCAGAACAGGAAGCACGAATGCCATAGCTAACCGATACTGAAATTTATGAAGATAGAATTTAATTACCTATAAAGTCTTGAGAAGGGGTAGGATTGCTGCTCTTACAAAGAACCTTACCTGCCCTAAATGACGCCTCTAACAGCACAACACACTTCACAGCTAAGACTACCAGATATTTGTTAACTCCTTTTATTTCCTGTTGCACATGTATATGTTGCGATGATTTACCATTCAAATACAACCCTTTTCCAGCTTAATGGAATCCAGATTGGTAACAACACCAAGATGGTACCAGCTCATAAAATACAACTTTGATTCTTTTTTCTTCAAATAAAGGGCAAAAGGCTCTACTTGCACCTAACACCAAATATTGTATTCAGTACTGGATCAGTTATTTTACTGAGGTATTTTCTGAATGCAATGCCTATCCCCATTGCGTAGTGATTTTGGCTCTTGACTGTAGTTTACAAGTAATGGTACTAATGCATTGCATAGCTCTTCTATAAGCACTGGGAAGTGTAGCTAAATACCAGCATGAAGGATGTGACAAACGAAGTTAGAAATGGGGAGAAGGAGTGGGGGGAAAGAAATTGCAAAAAGAAAAAAACAATCAATTTTAATAATAGCTTGACAATTACAATTAAATAATCCAAAGCTCAAGCTGAGCATTTTTGTTACACACTGCATGAATGATGTTTGTACTTTGGAGCCTTTAAAATATTTAAGCAGAGAAGAAATGAAATGAACTGCAACCAGTTAAGGTCATCCATTTAGGACAAAATTGATAAAATATTAAAATGAAAGAAATAAATTTTCAAACAGAGATACTAAGGCTTCATAGAGATGTATTATTCAAAGCAGAGGAACATGTGTGACCTCTGGGCTATTACATAATGGAGAAAGGATACGACAGTTCAAATGAGCAGGAACTACAGGCAGCAGAGACAGAGAAGGAAGATGGATTAACCGTTCTGTAAGCCAGTGCTTTGCTTCCAGGGTACTGAGACTGGCCCCCCGTATTAAAGCATTACATTCTCAGAGCCAGCTCTTGGACCCCACTATTATATTGGGCTTTAAAAACTTTGGAAAGTTCATGGATTTTTACTACAGATTGATTTTGTATCTAGCTGAGTTCGTTCATTCTCAGAGGCTGGCATTTAAAGCAGGGCTGGTCCTAGGCTGCTGAGTTTCAGTGCCTCGGCTTCTTCCAAATCATGACTTTGTCCTTACACATCTTTTGTAGAATGGCCTGCAGTCAGGACAGCACAGGCTGGCCAAGGTATAATGTATCACACTTCGCTCTTTCTGTGGTCAGCTTTGCAGGCTGACAGCCAACCTTCTCCTCATTCATCTCTGCCCTATCAGGGCTTGAAGATGTCCAGTTTACGCTTTGGGCATCTTCAAGGAAAGTGGTCTTAAATTCTGGCAATAAATTCTCCTTTCTTAATTTAAGGCCAGAGACAATATTTGTTTTACAGGGTTTATTATAAAATGGGGTTTTGCAAGGCTCTCAACTCTCTTGTACCTGAGCTATTTGGGATGTATGTCCCCTAAATGAAGAAGTAGCTGCCTGAAACAGGAAGTATCTTTAAATCCCAGCGAAATCTTTGTAAAAGTAGAGACTTTCCTCCTTTGACAAATTAATTTCCATCTAGCAGAGGGCCCTTGCCTCCAAGCTCAATGTTCTGATGCAACTCCATTGCTCGCCTGTTAACAAAAGGTATTCAATATTCATACAGCCAGCAATGCTGTGCTTAACGTAAGGCTTTGAAATGCATGTCAAGGGCCAGGCATCAAAAAGTTAGATAACATAATGCCAAAGCTTTTTCTTGGACGTAGATTGTCTTCTCTAGAGGATATACAAAAGCATCTAAAATATTAGGAAAACAAAGGACACTGACAGTCGTTCATGATCTTAAGTCCTCTAAATGTTTTTGATCATCTTCCCATTTTTACTCAGTTGCAATTACTCTATGTGAAAAATAAATCTTCATATTTGCAGAGCAAGCATTTATTTCTAACTCTCAAAGCTCCTTCCAAAACTAAGTATAAACATTATTAGCTTGATTTTATAGCTGTCCTAAGTGGAGAGTTAGGGACTGTTTACAAATGAGGTACTATCAAGGATGTAGACATAACCTATGATACTAGTTTTCTGTTCCTGGCACTGCCGCAGGCTTCTCTAGTGACCCTTGGCAAGATGTTCGGTTACCTCACTGGAAAACGGGGATAATGGCATGGGTCTGACCTTTTGGAAATGGTATGAACACAGTCCTCATAAGGCCTACGGAGCATGGAGCATTTCAGTGGAATCACCGAAACATGAGTCCTGGGCCTGGCCCTGTACCTCAGGAACATTTTGGAAGAGAATGGCTATTGATTATATCCTAA
The DNA here is from genome assembly GCF_964188355.1 of Buteo buteo. NCBI lineage: Eukaryota > Metazoa > Chordata > Aves > Accipitriformes > Accipitridae > Buteo > Buteo buteo. The sequence continues at coordinate 69,889,801 of NC_134171.1, read as the reverse complement.
ATGTCTCTTTCAATTTTCAAAGGTATTTTTAAAACAGTTTGGGTTTGTGTTTTTTTTTTTCAAAAAGGGATCAACGGAGCTCAAAACCTCAATAACAAAACCTACCTTATTTCACCAGTTTTGCACAAATGAAGAGACACCTACTTATAAAAATAACCACAATTTCTTAAAAAATCACTACCCTTCTCCTTTATGGATATCTTACATTTCAATCTGTAGTGGTATAATTTTCATGAATACAAAGTAATAGGAAGTGCTTAGGAAAAAAAGTGAACCAGCAGTCCTCAGGCTCTTAATCTGACAAAGTATTCCCTCAAATAATGCAAAAGTTTCAGCTCACATTTTAGCTGTTAATATATTTTACCCCTGAAGCTGAAAATATGACCATGTTCCTTTTCCTTATAATTGTCAAAAGGGATCATAGACTATGAAGAACATAACAGAACCGTTCTGTGTATCAAACTAAAAAGAAAGACTGAATTTCTAGTGTGATTGATTAAAAACCTGTGGCTACAGTTCTAAAAGAATGTTTTTACCTTTGGGTCAAAGTGAATTTTTTGTTGACATAACTAGGACTGGCCATATTGATCAAATCAAAGGTCCATGCCACCAGGTACCTTTCCTCCAGCAGCAGTCAATAGGAAATGCCTAAGGAAGTGAATAAGAAGGGGCAAAGACACAGTGACACATCCTCACTATAGTCCTATAGTTTCTAGTGATCTATGATTTAGGCATTTTTTTTTAAGTAGAGTTACTATCTGTATATTTGAAAGTCCCTGATAGGTTTTCCTCTCATGAAGTTGTCTGATTACATTTTCAATATATATATAAAAAGTGGGATTCACAAAATGCTGTAGCAATGAGTGCCACAGTTTAATTACGGGTTCTGTGAAAAAACCCTCTCATGATCTTTCTAGATTTCAGCTAAACAACATGTGCTGGTATTCCTCTTCCTGCTAAATCCAGCAGAAAAAAAATCCATTGATATTGGTGTGTGGGAGATCGGTCTCAGAACTACCTAGAATAAAAACAATAAATATGTTTTAACTGAAGACAATCTATCTTCCTCAAAAATCTGGTAAAAGGGAATTATATGGCAAGACTGAAGAAGTAGTGAGCTACGCTTTTCAAATAATGGAGGAAAAAAATAGAATCAGGTAACTTGAAAAACTCATACTAACTCTACTGAAATTTTGCAGAAATAATCTGCTATGCCTTCAATGCAGACAGAGAAATTTTGTAGCCAACATAATTTTTAAAACTGAGATAAGTATGTGTTTTGGGGGAGGGGATAATAGAGCTTTCTATTAATGGAAAGCAGTCCGGCTGCAGCCTGAACTCTGGTGTCTTCCCTCCCCATAATCATGGCATTAATTACTTCATAGGTCAAATTATGTTTCCGTTTGAAAGAGTTTGGCCGTCTACGTGAATCAGGGCATGCATATTTAGATCTACTGTATCGTCTAGCATGGGCTTTTATTCTTGTCTGATGCATGCGGGCTACTAATTTAGTTTTTCATTGAAGATGGCTCTTTTTTTTCTCTCCTGCACAATGGCAGTCTGGTTCCAAAATATATAGAACAAGCACACATTAATTGAATCTGAGGGCAAGTATACTTCCTCCTTCAACCATATGGACAGGATTTTTCTTTAAAATAAAAAGGCCAAAAAGTGACTGGAACAATGCCCAAAGGGGAGAATAAAGACAGACATTTAAAGGTGAGCTCACTAGATTTATAATAGCAGGGGACACTATCATCCTTTCCAGCCAGATACCCAGTTAGCAGTAATGCTTATATCACAAGAAAGGCCCAGGAGATTCTTCTTTAGAAAATAATGGATACAGCTATTAATATACTGGGGAAGCTGCAGCAAACCACTTCAGATATTGATAATAAATTACATTGTTCAGATATGAGATTACATAATCCAGGCAGGCAATCAGAAAAGCATTTTTTGTGTATCAGTGTTATTTAGAAGAGCTGCTTGCAAAAGTTTTAAGGAATTAGAGCGCTTCTGTCCAAAAAGAATAGCCAAGAGCTTTGAACAAAAATACTCCTAATCATTTAGGCATATGAAGAGCCTGGATGAGATAGTAGCTCAGGGCTCACAGGGAAGGTGCTGCTTCTTATACCTGATCCCACTATTTGTGGGAACAGCTTGTGAAATGATTTTGAGTGTATCAGAAGAGGTAGAGAAAACATCAACATATTGTTACACATAGCAGGGCTTGTTCAATAGATGAAAGGCATTTCACAGTAGGCATTAGTATCACCTCTAAGAGGGCCAGAAGTGACCCAGCAGCCTACTCACTAAAAACTATATCAAGACAAGTAGTCTTGGTCTCAGAATTTTTTTAGAGGATTAGCTTACTCCTATGTGCAAACAGGTGTAGGAATTTTGTTGTCCAAAACTTAAAATAAGAAGCACAATGGGGGAACAGGAAATAAGACTGAAAATCCCAAGATTGCTAACCCTAAACATATTAAAAATACCATGAGCTTGTTTTAAGAACTACTGTACTTCAGAGCCCTGTGATATGTCAGTCATCTGACTTGTCTGCTGGTGCTGAGATAAATGGATTCAATGTTTTAATATTGTTCTCAGTCACAAAGTTTAGACATTTGTTTGTATAATGATAGCAAAATATCCTCATATTACCACTGCTATGGGAGCTGAGAGTTGTAGAAGCCCTTAAAAATCACGACCTTGTGATAAGGTTGTGAGTGTTGCCATGAGTGAACTCCAAAGACATTTCTGAACCCTGTACAAGCTCCCTCTCTTCTGATTTCTGACTGAGCATATGGTACAAGAATTCCCACTGAAGCCAACAGAAGTTAAAATCCCTTTTACCTGAGGTGTTCGGTGCTTTGTAGGATCAGAGCATAAGCAGGCTTACAAATTAATAGAATCAGAGTCTTTTTTTTAACTATACCTTTTTAACTGTATAGCAATCTTTAACACCACCTTTTAAAAAAAGTCCGACTCTAAGAGGATAAGCATAATACAGCAAGTTTGAAAAATTCCCTGACTTCCTGGCACCACAGATTCAAGTCTCGGGGTCACTGAACCCTTCATCTTTCTCAGATAGATAAGATGACTACTGCAATATTTAATACAAGATAAGCCACACAAGCATTTGACTGGATTTGACCTCTCAGACAGCTTACAAACCCAAAAGCTTGTGTAACCTGAACCTCTGCAAGGAAATGGATATTTCTGCATTATCCCATAACTCCAAGAACTGGGGACTTTGGAAACATCAAATATCATAAAATGTGCTAAAGCTGTTAGCCAGCAATACTACTGAAGACATTTCTTTAGCTGTATCCTATAGTATTAATGGCCAAAGCTTCCGTTCACTGAGGTACGACCACGAGGCTGAGCTCTAGGTGTCCGTACATCTCCAAAGCTCCATTCCAGAAGTAGCTGCACGAGAGGTAAGCGGTAGGTACGTAAAAACACCAGACAGCTCTGCTAGGTCAGACCAAGGGCCACCTCGCCCAGTTCCCTGTCCCCTGCAGTGGCCAAAGGCGGATGCCTAGAAAGCAGAATAATAACAGAGCTAACTGGTCCTTGTTACGGCGTGCGTACTGCCAGAGACTGCTCTGGCCTCTTGACAATTTACGATTCAGCCTCCCCGGGAGCCAAGGGTGGTTTCTGCCTGTTGAACAACCGTGTACTCTCTCCTCTGAGCTTTTGTCACCCACCACATCTGTGCTAAGCAGTGCCACAAAGCTTGCCTGGGTATTACGTGAAGAATTGCCACTACTTGTTTGTTTTCACCTGCCCCACGTTGCCCTCCTTTGATACGCACTCACGTATCGAAACAACGAACAATCAACCCTTACTCACTCTCCTCACGCCAGTCACCATTTTATAGACAGCTAATACATCCTCTCTCTGCCATCCCTTTTCCAGACCAAAATGTCTTAATGGCTGGTGTTTATACCCTTGACTGTCACTGCTGGTTCTTGGATATCTTCTCTGGCAGAAGGAACCACCACACGGCACTCGGGGTGCTGGCACGCCGCTGACTGAGGCGGCGGCCGGCTGGCGTTGGCCGCCCCGCGCCCCCTCACGTGGCAGTTAGGAACCGGCCCCGACCGGTTTGTTCCGGACCTGGAACAAACCCACCTCAGCTGCCCCGGGGCTGCCGTAGGGCTGGCACCCCTCCCAGCAGCCAATCAGAGTAGCTGTGCTGGAGACGGGGGCCAATCCCGGTGCAGGAGGTAGCTGCCCCAGCCAATGGGAAGTGGCGGAGGCCACCGGGATGGCGTCTGGGGAAGGAGCTGGCGGCATGGCTGCCCCGTGCCTCCAGTTGGGTGCCTGGGCCAAGCCAAGGTGAGAGCCGGCATCTGGGAAGCCAGAGGAGCAGCCAGACGCCTGATCTCCCTGCTGCGTTGGGAAGTCACGAAGCACGTGCCTATAAGGTATCAGTAAGGAGAACAAGGACCGTAGCGTGGTATCAAGCTTGCGTTCAGAAATTATTTTGCATTCCCCACTTGCATCACATCAGCTTCACCCATGACACTTCCTTTCTTAACAGTCCCTCATGTGTAATTTGCCTTCTCTTTTTTTTTTCATTTGCTGCTCAGCATTGAGCTAATATTTTAATGAATGACGCACTATAACCCTAAGATCCTGCTCCTAAGTGACAATAGGCGGCTCAGAAACAACTATTCTGTATGGGAAGTCTAGATGGGTTCTCTGTTGTGCCAGGTACATCACTCTGTTTGCATGTAACTCGGTGTGGCAAACACCCTTCCTGTTTGGTCAGATAAATATACAAGCATAAAGGTATTTTTTTCATTAGAAAACATAAGCAGAGAGGAAACCAGATAGCCAAGAACATCCATCTTGCATGACTTCGCTGTCCAAGTGTTGTCCTGGCGGTATTTTGGGTAAACCCAAGCTCTGATCCACCAGAGAAGTAGAGCAGGGGAAGACAAAGCTGCAGGTGGGCAGCAGGACAGCCACCGGCCTGGCCGTACTCCACTGACTCTCCTGTTCCCCTTTAACCGGTTGGCCAGGAGTCCCTAGATTTTCATACAGCTTCTGTACAAGTGTTTCTTTTCACAAGAAGTGCATATAGTTTCAGAGTATGTTAACCCTGTCTTCCCATGTGACAAGGTTTCTCATAGTGGCTACTGTCACAAAAGAAAGCAAGCAACGCCTGAGGAGACGTACGTACAACTTGCCTGCCAGCGTACCTCAGCCTACAGTACTTCTGACGTACCAGCAGATGCTGTCATTCATATTACTGTGTCATCCAAACCTGTTCTGAAAAAAGTTATCTGTTGGTAAGGACACAAATGCCTTGTCTACAGTTGAGGCTCTGGTAGTGCTACATGTAGCCTGGCAATAGTGGAAAATTCCCAAGTGCAGACAGTCTAAGACAGCCACAGAAAATAATTCACCCAATTTCAATAAACTTATGCAAAGCATTCCTATTTCAGAAGCAGTAATTCCTTATGAAACTATTTCCATTTCTTCATTTGTATTTCAGGGTCCACTTCAAATGCCTCTGAAAGACCAGGACAAAGATTCTTGTCTTAATCTGAATGTCCTCTAAATAGCAATGGAATCTTGAAATTGCCTGTAAACTGTCGGAAACGTGGGGATTTTTTTCCCCCCTTCTGTTGTGGCATCAGCAGAAACTGTAGATGACAAAAATTCAAACTGCATAGTTGGAACTAACATTGTCATCCTAACCGAGTTTTAAACAACAAAGATATGTGTCTTGTTTAGCATGATTAATGAAAGCTTCTGCAGAAGCCAGGACCACTTCAAACCACTTTGACGAAGAAGAGAAAAAAAACATTTTAGGAAAAAGTACTGGATGTAAATTGATGAAGAATTTTGATATGTTGTTAACACTATACTTATTTGATAAAAAGAAAAATAATTAGAATATCTTTCATTTCCACTATTATTACATTTGTCTATACAAATAAATTAATACCTGTTCCAATTAGGTCCTAACACAGACAGCACTGTTTGTATGAGCAAGTAGCAGGAAAACACATGTAACGGTTTGTGACTGAGGCTATCTAACCAAGGACATATTTTTGGTACTGAAAACAAGTACAACCGTAGAGTTTTATCTAGCCCACAATTTTTTTTTAAGAATGGAAGCTATAGTACACTATAGATCACATCTGGTTATGATGAACTGGCATAAACTTCTGTTTGGGTGTTTTTCTTTTTACTAAATGATTGTCAACGTAGGTTATTTTTCCTTGTTCTGACTGCAGTTGCATGAACTCTTCCATGTGTTATTGCAAGTTGATTCAAACATTTTTGCCCCAAACACTTCACGCTACGCAACTCAACATTTAAAAGATCTGGGATCAAACTAATTTATTGCTTTTGTTCTATTAAACTTGATGCTAACCAAGGCAGTCCCAAATCTGAAAACACTTGTCTTAAAGCATGCAAACAGTCACCATTACTTCAGTAGGTCTACTGACATACTTGAACACATGTGGTTTCAGGTTCAGGAACCTGGTGAGTCTTCACCAGCTCTTTGCCTATGCATTCTGCAGGTATATATTGGCTGCAAAATGCTCCTGCAGAGTAAGAGATGAAATCCACAGGCTGGACAACTGCTTGCAAGATGGATAAATATAATCAACTTGCCAGAGGTACTTCCTTTGTGTCAGATTGTTGCACACAAAAAGGCTTGATAACCTGTGCTTTCAAAAACAACAATTCAAGGTGGCTAAGATCAGTTTCCTCAATCTGACATAATCAGGTATTAGGTATTATTTTCATGACAGAGGCCACGAGTTGACCTAGATTCAGATGCAAAGGTTATTTATGTGTAAATGTTACATATATTACTAAAGTTACAGGAAGCTTTTAAAATTAAAATTAATATTGCATTGTAATGGTTCCACATATGCGTGTAATGAACAATAAGTTGCCCATAAGATCCGCTGACCCTGACAGCAGTGACAGTAAACTGCTGCTGCTATAGTCCAGGCTGACAAAGGGACAAATATGATGTAGCTAGCAGCAAGTTACCTGCTCTCTTTTTGTTACCTATAAGCCAGCACTAACTGGGTATTACTGCTGAATATGTAAATGCTGTGCTTTCATATACATACATACATGAATTTATATATATATTTCACTTATATAATACACACATATGAAACAAAATATTCTAGATGAGGATTCCTTGGCCTTCTAGAATTTGCAGACCCCTCATTGCTTTCTTCCAAAATGCACAGCTCTGAGTTCATTGCTTTCATTAATTTTACCCAAGCAGAGCTTTCCTTTCACTTTTGTTTGGGTGATTTTATGAGCTGAGCTTCTAGGTAAGCTTTGTGCCAGCCATGGATAAACCAGTTGCACTTTAATGTCACACCTTTCCATGAGCTGCTAATGTATGGATTACTCACTGCATTGATCTTGGTGGATGAAGTCTGGTATGGTGACTGAGTTCCTGTGACAGCAGAAGACAAGCCATTACGGAGTTAACTTCTATTGCACTCCTTACTGGAAAGTGGTGAACTAATGTTTGAGCTGATAGTGGGACAGACTCCAGCTCTTCTCCTGTAAACATATTTCAAATGGCAAGACGGAATGTTTCCAATCCTCTGTCGCAATCGGCTTCTTACACCAAGGTTTCATTTTGAAATCTTTCATATCAAATCAGTGATTGACATACTAGACTTCTTATTGTGTGGTGTTGGGACTTTATATTCTGTGGTGTGCTATATTATCTTAAACTTTCTTCCCTTTTGAGCAAGCTGGTTATGGCAATGTTAACAGGGTTAACCTCAGAGCTGTGCCTCCTTTTCCCTATATTACTTAGTTTGCATGCAACTAATGGTATATATTAAAAACAAAGAAGAAATCTACTTTTAAACATTGCATTAGGACGTTCAGCTAAAACAATGTTTCTTCAGAGAAATGGGATGCTAATAATTTTAATATGATGGCAAGATCTGAGGAAGTTAGTGATCACTTGATTTTACAGTGGCTAATGGTAGCTGAATATCTTAATGTAGACTCGCTACATTTTAATGTAGACATTAAATAGGTGTGTTCTCTGTCCTGAGGTTATAAAACAGAGAAGGGAAAGATAACTATGAAGGAGATTTCAAAAGTTCAGAGTGACATTTAGGTGAGCATCTTTTGTGAATGTTGAATACTTTTGTACTTTTGGAAATTGCTCCTTTCATAAAATAAAAGTGATTTTTTTTTCAGGTATTCAGAAATCTTAACAATCATGTCAATTAACTTTATTTGGGGTTTGCTTATTGAAAAATTAATGTACTTAGTCCTGATACATTTAATAATATGCTGGGGGGGGGCGGGGAATGAAGGAAGCAAAGGAAATGTATGTGCCATAGGGTCAAGCAGCACGAAAGTTCTCTTGGACAACAGCATTCTAGTGGAACCAGCTCAATTAGTCAGGAGCAGAGGAGAGACAACTTGATGTAACTTGGCCCATGTTTTCACTCTCAATAAGCAGGGTTCAAACATAATGGGAATCAATGAACAGAAGCTTCAAAATATTTACACATATCCCGAGAGAGCAAAAAAGTTCACATCCATAATTAATGGTCTTTTTAAAAAAAAAAAATCAAAGCAAAAGCTGAAGCAGATTCTCTAGGCCAAGCTGAATTTAAACCAGGGCTGACTACAGCTGCATTTGATGGCTGAGTCCAAAATTTGGCTCAACTCTAGTTAAAGCATAATCTGACAGATAGCCTCTTTTTATTACAACTCTCTGCTGAATCATTTAATTTGGGGAAGAAGCATGAATCTGGCATTGTATCTTAAATTACAAAAATGATGAGATGATTCCTATAAGTAAAAGGGTAATACCAGGCTCATTTATTAATCTCCACAGTCTGCCCAGGATATTTTTTTGTCCAGGAAACATACAAGTTACAATGCTTGGCATCCTGTAAGACCTATAGTAGTAGTAGTCTTACAGCTGTCTCCTCAAAAAACCCTTGCAGGTGTATAACCTTGTTAACTCTCTTTTTTTTTCCCATTTCACAGATGGAGGAACTGAGGAGGGTTATGCCATTGACAAGCTTGTAAAGTGTTCAAACTTGTCAATGACATAAATGAGTGGTTCCCAAACTGTGATGTGCATGCAAGTAGTTGTATATAAACTACTTCTAGGTGGTATATGATGTAAAGTTGCCACTGCCAATGAATGGACCCTCTAAGATAGTGGTCTCCAAAGTGGGGTGCACATAAGACAACCAATTGGGATGCAGGAATTTTTTTTTTTTTGTGCCATTAATAAATAATAAAAAAAAATAATTTTGTCTATTTCATATTTGGCTCATCCTTTTTTAATTTCTATTTTGTGTATGTTTTATAATGTACATAATGTATTAGTACAGTTGTACACAGTTTATAAATAAGTGATTATACATATACTGGGGGTGTGTGCTCAAAATTTTTTTGCTGATAGGGGTGCACGATCCAAAAAGTTTGGAGACCATCATTTTAAGGATCAGTCTCTAAGTGACCAAAGTGGGACTCCCATAATTTGACAATTCACCTCTAAAAAACTGGCAAACGTCTCTTAGGACTTCATGCAAAGATCACTGAAATAAATGGAAGCCTTTCCAAAAACTTCAAGTGGGTTTGGATCAGGCCCATAAGAATTACAGCAGCAAGGTAAGAGTAGGTAGCTGGCATTCCTGAATCCTGTTCATACAGCCCTGCTGACATTGCACTCTGTAAAGTATTGTATAGATGGAGAGGAAGAAAAAAGTGGTTATGTGTAATTCTGCATAGCAAGGGGATAGTCTTATGGTGAATACATAAATATGCAAATCAAGTCTTGATATGGGGCAAGATAAACACTTCTTGGATCACAGTAAAGGGTATAGTTAGCAAACCATAAATTTAGTTGTCAGCTCTGTACTTTTTCTAGTGTTACACAACATAATCATAAAAAGCAGAACACTTGACACTGCTATCGTAAAATAACCAAATACACAACCCACAGGTTTTGACAAACAATTGCATTCTATCATCCTAAAAATGGATGCCATCTTATTCCTTAGCCCACGAGTTGTCCACTTGGGAGCGCAGTATTGCTGCTAACAAGAGGGACTTTGTGGCAGGAGACAACGATCCTTTTCTGTCATGGATTTCTTTTATTATTGACGGCTATGTTTGGGTGGCATTGATCAGCACTAGTTTCCCACTGACCACAGTGTGACAGCTTTAACAGGAGGTGTGCTTATACTTGATGCCAATCACGCTGTCCCTCAAGCAGTTCAAAGGCACATTCTTTTCTCGGTTCTGAATGATTAAGAAGGGCACCTGAAATATAGCTATTGCTGCCGCTGCACTGTAGAAGCGTTGCAATGTAATACAACACTTTTATGCACCAGAAACAATTCTATCACTATAAAAAAAGGTAGGCGCATTTATTCAAACGTCTAAAATCAATCATCGGCTACCAGGAACAGATCATGTCTGAAAAGCTATTGCTTATCCTCCTCAATTTCAATAGTAATTCCACTGTAGGCCTGTCTCTAACGGGGCTAAGTGAATGGGAGGGTCAGAATGAGGGCGCTTAGAGCATCAGCATATTTTTCTTGCTGTAGACCTCCCTCCACAATCAAAATCTCTTTCAAGATCTTTCAACTGGCTTTTGAGCTCCAGGTGGAGATACTGCAGCCCTTCCCAAACAAAAATTTGCATTGTACCAGATGCAAAAAGATGACTGGCACTTCCAGAATAATTTTAATTGAATAAAAAACATGATTATTAATAATATTTAATTATAGAGGATTATAATTTAATTATAGAGGATTGAAATTACATTAGCTCTAGAAGAATGCACAAATATAAAACCAGGGCGGCATTTTAGCATTGACACACTACTACTCCACTTTTGTTAGTATGATCAATAGGTCATTGACTGATGGGTCCACACTGGACTGTTCTCTAGGTACTGGCACACTTGTGCTGTGGCTGCTGCTGTAATTTCAATCTATACACAAGGGAGGGACTCAAATTATTTCAGAGGGTGCAGAGGGGCTCATTCATTAGTCTGGCCTCATAAAAGCTTACTCTACTGCAAACATCTAACTGGCTACACCTATTTTCATGTAATTAGATGACCGCATAAATCAATGTCGCCACAAATATCCCCCTTTAGATACCCACTAGTGACCTTAGCTCTTAGGAGAGGGTTTTCCTTTCTATAGTGTCAGGTCGCAACATCTGGTTGGCCTTCCAGTACAGCTGTGGCAGCAGAAGCCAGTGGTCCGGACAGCTACGCGGGCTCTCCGGCATCACCAAGCTTTTGTAGCCTTGGCTGCTGCTTGCCTCCACGCTGCTGGCAGAGCAGGCAGTGCCCATAGACCTGCGTCTCTCTGCTGTCCTGCCTCAAAGATCACTGCTACTGTTAGTGTAGCAAAGAGGCCCTGTCACTGCCTCCAAGCACTTTACAATGACGATGTATTTTCTTAGAATGCCCTTTTTATAAAAGGGGAAGTTGAGTCACAAAATGTTTAGGTGGCTTATCCAAGATCACAAAGCAGCATCAAAGTGGTAATTCTTATGTAACTCTTGGGGAAAGCAGTATATTTCGCTGAATCATGCTGCCTCCCAACCGTAAATAACGATACTTGGATTCAGCACTTTCAGATCTATGAGCTACTCTGTCCCTGACTGATGGCTTATGGAATCAACTGTTTTTATCCTCCAGAACCTGAAGAGAAATAGGGTATATTTCAAGCTTATGTTATGAGTGAGCCCAATGTGGAACAGATAACAAGGTGGTGGTTCCCAGGAAACTTTTCATTATAAGCTTAAATAGGTAATTTTCTGGAGACATGCATATAATATTTAAAAATAGAAACTCCAAGGGAGCTGTCGTGGTTTAACCCCAGCCAGCATCTAAGTACCATGCAGCCACTCCCTCCCTCCCTGTCCACCCAGTGGGATGGGGGAGAAAATTAGGAAAAGAAATAAAACTTGTGGGTTGAGATAAGAACGGTTTAATAGAATATAAAAAGAAGAAACTAATAATGATAATGATAACACTAATAAAGTGACAGCAGTAATGATAAAAGGATTGGAATATACAAATGATGCACAGTGCAATTGCTCACCACCGCTGACTGACACCCAGTCAATCCCCGAGCGGTGATCCCCCCGCCCCCACTCCCCCCAGTTCCTATACTAGACATGACGTCCCATGGTATGGAACACACCGTTGGCCAGTTTGGGTCAGGTGCCCTGGCTCTGTCCTGTGCCAACTTCTTGTGCCCCTCCAGCTTTCTCGCTGGCTGGGCTTGAGAAGCTGAAAAATCCTTGACTTTAGACTAAACGCTACTGAGCAACAACTGAAAACATCAGTATTATCAACATTCTTCTCATACTGAACTCAAAACACAGCACTGTACCAGCTACTAGGAAGACAATTAACTCTATCCCAGCTGAAACCAGGACAGGAGCACAGACTGGCAAAATCACACCATGCAGAAGAGGATTAGGTCAAACTCATATATCCCCATTCACAACCAACAGCCCCCCCCAAAGCCTTTGGGCTTGCACATTAGGTAGGGCAAGGTTGCCGAGGCTTTTGAAGGTGGTCTGTCAGACACAGACAGGTGGACCCCAAAGCACAATGCACTCGGTATCCAGGTTCATCCATTACCGCTTCACCAACGGCACCCCATTCTGCAGTTCACAAAGGTGAACAAGGGGAAGGGCACAAAGCCTACTGTACACCTTCGTAAGGTTTATGTTTGTCTGAACATGGTATCTATGATTGTTTTATAGTCTGGAGCATGTCGACAGGCGATAAAGAGGAAAGATGGCTGAGGAATTAAATTATCTATAGTGCTGAGCAAGCCTATTTCAGTCCACTGTGGTTTAAATTTGCCACCTGACATGGTAAGGTAGAAAAGGTTATGTTACTCTTCAACTCAAAATGCACCTGTCTGGGAAGCCCTAACATCCCTCATTAAAAGGGATAGTGCATGACCTAGCATTGAGGTTAATACTAATATGTTCCCCTGGAGCCATGACTGTGGTCCCTCATTACCATTATCCTCTGAATGTTGTTCTAAACACTGGCACCCTAATTGATAAACAGACTCGGCCAGTTTCAGACCTCAGAGACAAGCAGCTAGAATTTGAGACAGCTATTCTTTGAAACAGGCAAGGAGAGCTTTTTTCTTTTTTTTCTTTTTTTTTTTTTTTGCATTAGGTGTCTGCAGAACTTTTATCAATCTTCATGTGATGCCAATAGTTCACAGATAGAGCTACAGTGCTTGAAGGAAATAGGTTATCTTTTCCCACTGTGAGCTGCTATTTCTGAGGAGCATTTGATGTGAGTCTGAAGTAACCGTGCAAACTGAATTTGAAAGGACCATTAACCAGGAAAAATTAACAAAATACATAGAAATGACTGAGCTCGGATGGCCAGTTTTCCAGCTATGACCTTTAATTCTCCGTAAAGTGAAGGTGCTTTAAAAAGTCAAACATTCTCACCAATCTGGTTATTTAAACAAAATGGTGAATGATGCCGCATGTGTGGAAGGAATCCAAAAGCAGTTTGGGTGCAAGAAAAAAATTGCAGTTATAACCCAGCCTTATTTAAAGAAGAAAAACTAATATTTAAGCACATATTATTTCATGAAACTTATACTGTGAGACTAGTGTAAATATGTAATTGCATTAAACGTACATATAAATAAAAATAAACTCTGAATGAAATCTATTTTTCTTCAAAAAATCTATCAGAATACTCAACATACACACATATATATAGGGAGAGAGTGTAAGCATGCAAGCAAGGTCTTAAACAACTTGTAAGCCTTATTAAGTTACTTATAGACGACTCAAACATCAAAAATTCAGCTCAAATACAGGCTTTATTTCAGAGGTGCTGCGCTGGGTTTGTTTGACAGTGTTTTGGCAGTGGGGGAGGGGCTACAGGGGTGGCTCCTGTGAGAAGCTGCTAGAAGCTTCCCCGGCTCCAAGTCGGACCCACCTCTGGCCAAGGCCGAGCCCATCAGCAATGGTGGCAGTGCCTCTGGGAGAACAGATTTAAGATGGGGAACCTGCAGTGAGTAGGGGGATTGGAATGTGAGAGGAACCCCTCTGCAGACACCGAGGTCAGTGAAGGAGGAGGGGACGAGGTGTGCCAGAGGAGGGGATGCCCCTGCAGCCCGTGGTGAGACGGCAGGCTGTGTCCCCCCCAGCCCATGGAGGGGAGCGGGGGAGCAGATGCCCACCTGCAGCCCGGGGAGGACCCCACACCGGAGCAGGGGGATGCCCCCCAAGATGGCCGTGACTCCATGGGAAAGCCTGTGCTGGAGCAGTCGGTGCCTGAAGGACTGCAGCCCATGGAAAGGATCCATGCCGGAGAAGTTCATGAAGGACTGTCTCCCGTGGGAGAGACCCCACGCTGGAGCAGGGGAGGAGTGAGGAGTCCTCCCCCTGAGGAGGAAGGAGCGGCAGAGACAACGTGTGGCGAACTGACCCCAACTCCCATTCCCCATCCCCTTGTGCCACTGGTGGGGAGGAGGTAGAGAATTCAGGAGTAAAGTTCAGCCCAGGAAGGAGGGAGGGGTGGGGGGAAGGTGTTTTAACATTCAGTTTTACTTCTGATTATCCTTGTTTTGATTTGATTTGTAGTAGATTAAATTGATTTTTTTTTCCCCCAAGTTGAGCCTGTCTTTTGCCCATGACCATAAGTGGTGAGTGATCCCTCCCTGTCCTTGTGTTGACCCAGGAGCTTTTCTTTATATTTTCTCCTCCCCATCCCTTTGAGGGGGAGGAGTGAACGAGCGGCCTCGAGGTGCTTTGTTGCCGGCTGGGCTTGAACCACGACAGGCGCACAGAGCCCAAACCGGTTCATTTCTTTCAGACTGCCTGAACTAGGTACATGCATTCCTCACTGACAACTTTCAATACAGTAGGTGCTCACTGACACTAAACGTTTGCCTGAATCATGGCCAGAGCAAACAGATGAGTTGAACTTCATGCACCACATAGCAATGACCCGGTACTTGCATTCACAGGCAAATAAAATGCACCCCTGCAGGAAGTGTTCTTCCCCTATGCTATCTAAATTTTATTCAAGGCACAGAGATTTGTTACCCATCTGAGGGTACAATCCTCATTCTCTGAAAGGCATCATATACCTGCTGAATATGTAAAGAACATAACAACCTTCCAAGTTTTCTAAAAAAGATGCTGACATCAACAAACCAAGTTACTAATCAGGTATAGGTTTAAACCCAAGGCTTTTTAAAGCAGGAATTTATGAGTTCCTGGTCCAATATGCATTTATTTTAAAATTGTATTATCATAGCACCTAACGATCCAAGTCACAGGCCATCACTCTGTTGCACTTGGCACTGTATAAGCACACACAGAAGCAAAGCACATTCCCTGGATAGTTTACGATTCAGTTATAAACAAAGATACAATAGAGGGATACAGCATGGAAAGCACAAACAAACAATGAGATTGGTTGATGTAATGCAGTAGATTGAAAAATTTTGCTTTGATGTGGCTCTTCTTCCACATTTCTACCTTCCAAGAGTTGTTAATAACAGCTAAAATCCCTTGATTTCTTCCCTAATAGTACTTTCCCAGGTGACCATATGCCACAGGGATGCTACATGATCACAAATGGGAAAAATACCAAAGATCGTAAGGGGAATGAGTCATGAAGCAGTGAGACATGTTCTAAAAATATTTACAAATCCTTAGTTAGAAAAAAGGGGCTGTTGCAAATGACACTTCTTGGGCAACAGAAGTCTTTGTGTGGACAAACGGCACATGTGCCTTAACAAATGGCAAGCTTTTCATGCGAGACCAATTTTCAAAGTGCTCATGAATGTCTCTCTCCTGAATTTCTTCCTCAATTTTTGCTTAAACTATCCTGAGTCTTACATATGGAGAAAGAACAAGCTTAATCGGGGCAACGGTAAGCCTTTCATCAATTCAATTATCCGTTTAAGGACTCACTCAATGAACTTAGCCATAAAATGTTAGAGTTGCAGTGCTGCTCCTGTCTATCAGCTTGTGTCCCTGAATTCTTTGTACCCTCAGGGATGTTTTATCTTTTGAGAAATGTGACAGTCTGCCTTCTGAGACTGGCCTCGGCAGAGCTCCATAACCAATATATTGACAGATACAAGGTAGCATAGAGAGTGAAGCAGTTCACAACTTGTGTCTGTCAAGCTGCTTTCGTCTCCAGACACAGATCTTTTAAAACTATTACAGGATCTTCCAAACCATTAACTTGCATTAATGGCATCTGATTTTTTTTTCTTTTCAGGGATCTATGGATCTACAGCAGTATCACATCATACCTCATTTCCCAGTATTTTTGCTTTTTGGAAAATATAATTAGAATATTATCATATCTCCAACCATACACAGGGCTTATCTTTGAAATGTTCCTTTGCTGTCAGAAGAACAGGCTCAAAATGAGGAGAACAATTCACTGATACTGCCAGTATTTCTGACATTTTCTACTGAAATATGAGTTGATTATTTCTATATGTAAACTTCCATATGAAACTTGCAGTTTCTCTTCCCTCCATTTTGAAGAGGGATGAAAAGAGCGAGCTGTTTCAAAGTAAATTAAAACCAATCACATCACCTCTAAGAACATACTCATTTATAAAAGTTAAATTCAAAACAATACAGGACTAGCTGCGGAATATTACAGGCATCTTCACGAGGTCAGCCATCATTTCTGATTTTGCAGGACACACAGATATGCAGCTGTATTGACATCAATGCTTCCTTTTGGGGATAACACTGTACAGGTTGGCCAACACTGTGAATTCCTCCTTGTTTTGCCTTACTTGACTATTACTGTTTCAGTGCCCCGCCACCCCAGCTAGGAGAACATCATGGTTCAGATCCTGCTGAAAAGCATTTTCTTTTAAAATTAAGATTTCTGCAAAGAGAATAGAAAACAACAGAATTACTTCTTCTGTTGTTCTTTTCATCTCTTTAGTATGTTCCTTCAAGATCAAACTGCCAAAATACCAAAAGACATGATATTCAAAGTTGATTTTCTTGAATTTTAGTTTAGAGGAAGTGAATGTCTTGTGGGGGGAGGTGGGGGGAGAGAAAGAGAGAGACAGAGGTGCCCACATATTTTAATTTCCTGTCTTTAACCAAAGTCACTAGCCTAATGCTAACACAAGGTACTTATTGGACCTTGAGATTTCTTGCCATTTTACGGCCTTTTCATCTTATGCTCTTGTATACAAGGTTTAAGAATGGTGCAGCTTCAGTCAGGAGCTGGAAGCACCTTTAAGAAGGGACTTAAGAAATGCACATTTTAAATCAGCCTTTAAAATCACTGGCAAATATTTCCTAGATGAAGTAGTAAATTCATTGGTCTAACGTAGAACGAAAGACCTACGTTTTGGTACTGGGTTGCTGTCCTTTCTCTCAGTGAAAGAATCCTGTGTCCAGCTAATGATAGACTATATTGCTGTCAATATCACTTTCAAGTTATTAGGGCCAATCAATGCTGGATAGAAGGAAAAAAGGTGGTCAACAGGCAATCTAGCTTTCAGTTTAACACTCCCTTGAGGATTTTCATTATCCTTTCCTTTTCTGTTCTCAAGGTTAGCTCTAGCTAGACTATTTCTAGCTTCAACTTCCTGGAGATAATGCACATCCACAATAGCCTTGCTCCTCCAACGTCAGTGTGCCCTTCCACCTGAGTAAGCAGAGTCCCGTCTTTTTTTCTATTATTTGTGACCTTTTCCTGGGTTAAAAGGTCACTCCCGAAGCAGACAGGTTTCACTTCTTATGGTGATTGCAGTGCAAAAAGCAGGCTTCTACCTTGTTAGAAGTGACATCACTGTACATTAAAGACATCATATCTCCTTTCATATTAAAATGCCTGTCAGTTCTGCTGCTCGCAGGCTGTAAATCTGCCACAGTATCCTGTGCTTGGGAGCTTTCATTATGAAAATATGGAAGATAAGCACTCTGCTTTACTGTCAAAAGGAAAAAGTAGTCTGGTAGTAATGAGGTTACTTTAAAAATAAAAACACAATTTCTTAAGCATAGATTATTTAATGTGGGGCAATTTTTGAAAGCAACCCTTTTTACTTTAATTCCTAAAAAAATTCAAGCTTAAAAAACAGTAGCAGTAAAGCATGAATATACAGTCCTGTAGAATTTATTAATGCATAGATTTTGCACTTGCTCATGCAGTAAATCATTAGATTTTCCCTTTGACTTTGGCCCTCCAGCCTTGAGAGAAATGACATACCAGAATTTAACCTGGTTTTCATCTTTATATCATATAGATACAAAAAGACTTGTATGTTCCGCAAGGAAGTGACAACATTCAGCTGTTAAGCATATGACCTTAGAAAATATAGACAGTAGAAAAATACCTCCTAAACAGCAAAGAAAATTATAAATAATTATTGATCATTTTCTCTCATGGCATCATTAGGATATTAATAATACCTTGCTATTACATAAAGCTTTTCATCCATTGATCTGAAAGCACTTTAGATATATCATTCTTCTTGTTTTACAGGAGGGAAACTGAGACACAGAGAAGTGAGATAACCTGTCTTTACATTTGAGAGCAGCTCAGCAACAGAAGTGAGAACAGATCCTACATCTCTAGACTAGCCTGTCCGATATTTGACTTGCTTATTTCAAACTGGAAATTTGCATTGTTTGCTGACGTACCCCTGAATTGTTCACACAGCGTGTGATTATTCATTTATTATTCATTATTCAATAATGGGCTAAAATTATCACAGATATTTCTTTATTATTAAAAAAAAAATAAAAATCTCCTTATCCATTTTGTGCAAAAATACTAATCCACTGCTGTTCCCCATTCCCGTTAGAATTCCTTCCAAATGGGGAAACTTCAGCATGTGAGCATAGCATGTGTATTTTCAAATTTCATCTTCCAAATGACATACTCCATTGTTGATACTCTGTTTGAGGAGCTGAAATGAGTGGCTCAAGAGTTATTTATGGACGATGAAGCCTTTCACCTCCAAGGCATTGATTTTAATGTCTGAACCCTACACCCAGAGACAGAAATATATATTTAGGCTGTGCTGTGTGCATTATGTGAAATCAATTGGTAGTGTCAGTTCCAAGTAGACAAGAGCCCAGGTGAAAAGCATGGAAAAAAAAACCAAAACCCTCAAGAAAAAAAAATATATTTGGATGAGGAAGGTGAATGCATAAGAAAAATGTAGTAGCTGAGGAGATGGCATGGTTGGGATATGGTCTGATGAGGCGAGACCAGAGGATTCGACATATGTCATGGAGGAAACCCGAGTGTGTGTCACTCCATGTGGAAGCATGTGGAGCTGGAAGTGAAATGAGACAAGAAACCAAAGAAAAGCAATGAATGCATGGTACGAACGCAGCTTGCTTCTTCACCTTCCAGCTTCTCCTGAATGCAGAGGGGATTTTCTTCCTCTTTGTAGAATGAAGTCCTCTGTTTATGTAGAGCAGAGCAGAGTGAAGTAATGAGAGCTGTAGTTCTTTAATGATCCAAGTCATAAGGATTTATAACCCATTTTACAGCAATGTTGCCAACATCTTCCTAGCCACAAAAGCCTGCAAGGACTACTGATCAGGCTTTTGTATCATCTCTCTTCTCCGCAGAAGAGTCTTTTGAACCTTTTCAGTTTCACAGTCACAAGTCTTGTCTCTGTCGAGTGTTTTCTTAGCATTCTCCATTGTTTTCAACATCCATGCGGGTCCACCGGCAGTAGCAAAGGTGCAATTTTTAATGACAGGTGGTCTGGATTGCTACAGGCACTTTATGCTACTGCCCTCTAAATTTTCTAGGTAGGATTAGGTGAGTGAAAAAACCATGGATGTTGGTTTTGCCCTAAAGCTCCAACGATTCCTAGGACCAGTGGAGCTGCACTGATAGCACAGATGGCAGTTTTGCCTGAAAGCCGAAGAACGGACCACGGAACAGTGAGTCAGTTGCCCTGCATCATTGCCCCCTCCTAGAAGATAATATTCATTCATACCTGTTATCACACATCTGGAGGAGTTAGTACATAACCTTCAATATTGGTTTATATAATTTTTCCAGTAATACATTTTTTCTTGTAAAAGCAGTCAAGACTAAAGTATATAGGAATATTTTCTTGCATATGTGGACACCAGGGAATCAGATCTGAACATTGTGCTTGAGGTTACACTACCTTTGAAACTGCAGGCCCTGGGGACTGGGTCACAGGCAGGCACATCACACTGACAGATCAATATTTATAGATAGCATCCTTATTTTTGCTAGTGTATCCATTGAATTTATAATAAAGTTTAAGAGACAAGACAGCTGTATAATGTACTCAGTTAAAAATTAACTTTTGTCTTAATATGAAACTTTATGCTTTTGTTCTATTCCTAACAAAACTGTTTATCTTGCATATATACAGTTTCTAGTCCTCCCTTTTGATTTTACCTATCTTTGTAAATAACAACATTTTTGTAAATAATAACTATTTTTGTAAATAATCACATTCCATTTTGTTCCCTTAACCTCAGAAATAATGATTTTGTAGTCAATGGCCAAGAACTGGGGCCACTGGAAAATACCAGCTCACAAATGCTCTAGGAGTGACCTAACATTGACATTAAATCACATTTTATTTCTAAAGAAATTGAGCTCTCCAGGTAGTAAAGGCACAGAAAGACCAGAGTGATTATAGCACAATCCCCATTACTTTAAATACTTAATTGTTTCACTTCCTGGATTAACAGTAGATTAAATATTTATGTTTAAAATTACTGAAACTAGGAATATTTGAGATTTTTCTGCATATATCTTCCCTACTTTCTCTCCACTTCAAAAATAATTTATACTAATAAAAATAGCTTCTTCCCTCTAATCAAATTTCTGTTAATTGAATGTGGGAACTGAGCCACTGAGGATGTGATTCACCCAAGGTCACCCTGGAAGCCTCTGGCACAGGCATATGAGAACCCAGGTATTCTGAGTTACAATGAACACCATCATTTTTGCCTATTTCCAGTATCCTCACAATAGTAACATGTATCAGTCAGCAGAGTAAACATTGACTCCGTAGCCTCCACATGTGACTTCCAGTCTGGCTAATATCCACGAAGGTGCTCCTCACATAGACAAACTGAATCATCTTTGCATAGTTATTTTCTCTCTAACATTTGATTATTTTTTTTTATTTGCATTTCAGTAATGTCTAAGGAGGTTTCGCATACTGTACAAATATACAATACCAACAAAAACAAAGGCTTGCAAGTCCAGAGCTTGAAACCTCGATCTCTTTTTTCATGCCTTCATTTTCCAGTATTTTTTCTTGGTATGTGTCAGCAAATGCTTTGAATTTCACAGAATTATCTACACTTCTTTTTTATATAATGTTGTGGTCTATATCAATAAAACTCAATTTGCTACTATTACAACTAGTACTTAAACTGTGCTAGCTGCTCCATACAGTGAAGTAGCACTGCTGGGTTGAGGCTTATGTCTTACAATTTCTGGAAGACTGAAATGTGTGGATGGAAAAAAACCCCACTCAATTTATTTCAGGCTTGATCCCTAATCTGCTGCTTGCTGAAATCCATGGAAAGGCTCTTGAGCTCTTTCTCAGGAGAGGCAAACACAAACTTTCCCCCTATATGAAATACCTGTGGAGGGTCAGATAAATGGAAAAATTGGGTTGAGAGGCTGGAAGAAGTCAGGTGATGGCAGATCCAGTCAGTTCCCAAAAAGAGATTTATTTGTCCTATGAGTCAGATGATACTTCTTCCCTAGAGCATCAGCTGGATGCTGAAGTGGAAAGGGTCAGAGAGGGACAGAAAGGTGGCTGAACACTTTTTTAATCTTCCTTCTTCACTGAATTTCGGAACAGGATATAGATTGTTTTTACCACACTACAAATTAGAGCTGCCTCATGTTTACTTCATATCCCCAGGTCTGCATCAGAACCATTTCTGGGGAGCTGGGAACTAACCTTGCGAATGCTTTACACCAGCAGGTCAATTTAAAGTAACCACTTCAGCCCATGTCTGTGCTTAAACTTGACACCAGAGTTTTCAACCTGAAGTAAGGAATTAGCATCATTGAGCTGACCATGGAAAACTTTACATTGAAATGTAATCTGGAATTGATATTCCACACTGGAAAAAAATAGAGAACATGCGTTTCTTTAATGTAAATATTTTAGAAAGTCTAAACACAAAAGGATGTGTCCAATTCCAGAAGATTTTGGATGGAATCTAGCTAAGTGTTGCAGAAAGAATCAAAGGGAGCATCCAGCCTTCACTTAATAGAAAGCACAATTTTCACATGATCTGTCAAACTATATTTTAACTCAACAGAAGGTGGGAGAGGCAAACATGTGACAAAAGGTAATCATGTCACTTAATCCATAGAGGAGGACAGGAACATCCCCAGGTGGTGAGCATAATGTGAGAACTTGAAGAAAACAGAATTTTATTAGGCTCTTCTATCTAAAATCTATAGCACAAACCCAGTATTTTTTGATTAAGGTCCAATTTAAAAATGCATTAACTTTTTAATTGAGAACATGGCTGGGAATCAGCAGTTCTGATGATCTTAGCATGGCATGGGAAATAATGTTGGATAACTAAGCCTTCATTTAAGGGGAAAAAATCTTTGATCTTTTACTGTATAGCGACAGATAGACTATCGTTCAAAGGCTGAAAGGCTTGAACTCTCCCATCCAAATGCATGCAAAAGGGGATGTCAAACCTCTTAAGGCTCGTGAAAAAGCTTGTCCCTTGGGGAAGCCAAGGAGAGCACTCCCAGGAACTCAGAGGGAGTTAAGTGAACTCTGAAAGCTTCTGGGGATCCTCCCTTTCTTTTCTGCAGACCTGAAAGTCTAGGAGACAGAGAGAAAGCCTCTGGCTGAGTTCTCACATTATTCTCCCCAGCTCCCTGAAGACCTGCTGACAGCTCGCTGTTTACCAGGAAGTTTGCTGAGGAGGAAAAGGAGGGAGGTCCTAATACTTCCTTTCTGTTGCTTCTTCCCGCACCCTTCAACTCCTTAATGTCCAATTCCTCACCCTCAGGACATCAGAAGAAGGCTTCTAAGAAGCACAACTCATTGCAAAAGAACCCGGCCCAGAAGGAAAAAGAAAGGGACGGAGAGCACGGAGATGATGCCAGCTTCAGGAGAGTCACAAGGTCAGCTTCAGTAGCCCTGTGCCAAAGTGCAGACCTGGCACCGATCTATTCTCTGCACGGAGCCCAGCCTCTGACAATGCAAAGCGAGACACAGAGCCCTCAGCAAATCATACCCACTAGCTTGCTATCACACAACAGCCCGGGGGTCTGCAGCAACGAGGGGGGAGCTAATCCCCACTCTTCTGGCACGGGCGTTGTTTCAGGACCGAAAAGCAGACGAGCCACGCGGGTTGCAAAAGCTTTCTTGTCGTGAGGTACTCCCTTAGGAATCCCGTGGGATAGCTGTGGAGAAAGCACGCATGGTGCTTTCTTGATCCAAAGTGGGTGGAAAGGATCTGCAGCCTAGGAATCTTATCCTGAATCCACTGGGGGAGTTTTGGATCAGGCCAGTGGGCTAACGGATTGTTCAGCAGCCAGGATCCACTGCTGAGAAGTTTCTAAAACCAAGCTGTGACAGCTATCAGTCTAACGGTTGTATTTTTGGTCCCAGCTCATCAGGATGGATTTGTTTTGAGATTTCAGGTGTATTTTCAATAACTTATGGAGGCGTCCTTAGTACAGAGAAGTAATTAGCAAAGCTTCCACCGGCTTCAGTGGGAGCAGAATCTCACCTTCCACCTCTCAAACTCCAGAAATGTAATAACATGTTTACTTCAGGGCCCTCTGGAAACCCTACAATAACAGGGCTAATCTTGAATTGCAGAGCTTTTCCACCTCAGCAATACTTCATAAAGGCTGACATCTCCTTCTGCCCCCACACTCTCAGGCTCTGAGCAAGAAAAGTTTCCCTGCATTTGGAACTCATTCTTGGCCTTTTATTTTATTGCATAATTCTCAATGTTTTCTTTTTTTTTTCTTCTTTTTTCTTTTCTTTCTAATCTAAGAAGGCACCAAAGTTGATTGTTAAAATTATGGGGTATGCTGTGATTGTGGCCAGAATGGGTTTGTCCTCTCTGACACAATTTTCAGGTGAGGACTGTTTATTATGTCGTCTTTTTTTCATCTACTGCTAGTAGCTGGGGATTATTTAGGCTGAATTCAAAATCTGCCACAGACATTCTTTTGTTATCTGCATTGCTGTTCTTCTGCATTTAACTTACATAAATGGTGTGCACTTCACAAGAAATAGAAAAATTGGATACTACTTTTAACACATTCTGTGTTATATAGCCACCTCGCTCTATGGAAATGCTTTTATTTCAAGTAGCTGGGAGAGAAAAACCTTCCTAACTTTGAAGTGGTTTTTATTGCATTAAAGAGAGAAAAAGAGAGACTGTCAAATCCCATTTAATTTTTAAAGTTAACTGTAAAGTTTTAATTAGGTCCTCTGAACAAGGATTCTGCAATGCTTTATGTTTAAGAGTTAGCAATAGTACATGATCCACCGACTTCAATCATTAAGTTCGGTTGACAAAGGCCAACACAACTCTTTTCTTTGTAACTTTGTAACCATTTATGTTTGAGGTGAAGATGTTAATATGGAAATTTTGTGAGCTGGGAACGACTACGAACTCTATCATTGTAATTTATGACCTTTCATCTGAGGCCAAATGTAAAGGCAATTGCAATTGTTCTATATCTCAAGGCCAGCACACAGCAGATGTATGAAATTTGGAGTGTTAGACATAAACTTTTATTACCGAATTATAAATAATTTCTACCACTTACAATGTTCACCTTTCAAGTTCATCTTGATTAAAACGCAAGGGCAGCATCTCACTGATTTCCATGAGTTATACAGCTGAAAAAGCGCTGTCATAGTGCACTATGAAAGGATAAAGCAATGTAGTATCTAAAAGAATCTACTGATAGCAAGGTATGCGATGTTTTAGATCAAAATCCTTTTTCATCTAGACGATAAACAAACAAACAAAAGAGAATAATTAGCAAATGACGCCTTAATTCTATTTTCACTCTTGAAGCTTTGAAATCTTTAAGAAGTCCACTGAATGTGGATTACTTAAATCCTTTGAAGACCACCTTCCTGAGGTCATTGAGGTTTTGTCACTCAGGAAATAACACATTCTTTAGGTTGCCTAATAACAGATGTGATGACATAATCTTCCTGAATGTACAAGATGGGAATTGTCTTCCCAGGTGCAAATCACGCTACACCAAAGTGTTCAGCAACATACGCCTTCCTGCACAAAGGTTAATTTACCACTAGAAACAGCACGTGAGATTGCTTCGAGACCTCTGGCAAACTAAGGAAAATTACCTAAGATTTGGGTTTATGACTTGGTCTCCAACCATAAAAGAGGGGAGCTAAGGATACAAAACTTGCCAATCTCAATGCCCGTGATTCAAAATAGATGTGTTTGTGAGGTTAATAGGCGATGAAGCAGGAAAGTGGAAGGATTTTGTTGACTGACATCAAACAACCAAAGTGTCCACACACATAGGAACTGTAACTAAATATATGCCTAAGCTAGCTAGAAAGCAGCCTGTTGAGCAGAGGGCAAAATAGCTCATCAGGTTCTGATGGCTAGCAAAAAAAGGAAATACAAGCTATAAAGACAAACTCATAAGAAATAAAACAAAGAGGAAGGCTCCCAAACCATAAAATATCCCTAGATGGACTTGTAAAATTGAAAGTCTACCAGTCCAAGCATGAAAAATCTACTTGCCCGGTCTTTATCACAGACATCGATAACAACACAAACCAGAATACTCCCCCTTATCAAAACATTATGCACTGAAGCCAGGCGGCCAAATAAAACTTTGCAAGCCTGCTGCCCAGAGTAACTATTTTACGTTTCTCTTCTGCTTCAAGTACTAGATATAATCAAGCACAGTTGGATGCTCCTGAATAATATGATGGTTGCCTGGAAACACGGGCACAATGTGGCACAACTTTCCTGGCCGTGCCTGTGCTGGAGCTCTGGGACAGTCAGGTGAACTTGGTCAGGTTTGCAGACCTCGACTCTTACAGCTTTTTAGCATAAGCTTTGGGGAAAAAAAGTGTTACTGGATATGTGTTCAAAAAGAGAAGATAGACAACTCCGGAAGGAAGAGAGAATACAAATCTGTGTTCTGACAAGCCCTAGCACATTTTCTTCCTATGATGAGAATTAAGAGTTTCACCAAGATACTAAATCAATAATGGAAGAATAAAAAAATCCACTCCAGAAGCTTTCACAGCTGATTAACTCCTGTCACAGTACTAAACCCCTTAAAAAAAAAAAAAAAAAAGTATTTTCCAGACATTAGGGGATAGCTGGGAGAAAGGGGAAAAGATGGGTGAGAAGATAGGGAGAAGTAGAAGACAAAAGTTTAGCTTCTTGTTGTGCCATGTTCTTTCCAGGTAACATTTGAAAAAAAATCTCTCAGCTTTTATGTTCACTAATTCATCTGTAAAACGAAACGAGCACCACTTCTCTCTCTAGTTCTAGTAAGGACACCTGCACTGACGGCTGCGAGACGCTCACTTATGTCTCCGGTAAGGCCCGTATAAGACAAGATCATTCTGGAATAAATAGGATTTCACTATAATAGAATGTAATTATAAACTGGGTCATATCATTTTCCCGTAAGAAATCGATGCGACGTTGTTTTGGGCCTTAAGTGTAAGCAAGCCATAAGGCACGATGAAGAAGTCGGAGTTCCTCTCACGAAGCGCCCGCGGGTCCCGGCACTGAACCCCTCTCAGCACGGCCGGGTAGGTTTTGGGGGGACTCATACGAGGAATCAATCCCCGGTGCTTCCACGTCCCCACGGTGCTAAACCCGCCGCCTTTCGCGCCCCGCCCCCGGGAGCGGGGCCGGAGGAACGCACCCAAAATCACGGACTCGGGTGGGAAACTCGCCCGGGGCCGGGGCCGGGACGAGCACCTCGCCACTTCGCCCTGCGGGCCCGCACCGACCGGGCGGAGGCCGGCTCAGCGGCCTACCCCCGCCTGCCCGCCCCGCCCCGCGAGTTCTCCCGCCCGGGGAGGTTTGTCCCCGCCGCCGCGCCGTACCGGGGCGGGGCTCACCGGGCGTGAGGCGCGGCGGAGGCGGCGGCGGCGGGTGAGTGCGGGGCGGGCCCGGCCCAGCGTGGCGGTGAGGGGGGGGGTCCCCGGCGGCGCCTGACCCGCCGCCTCCGGGCCGCGGGGAGGGGGCCGCAGGGGGGTTGCCCGTTGCGTGGGCTGCGGGGTGGGGGCTCCTGTGAGGTGCGCGTACCCCCCCAGCCGCGTGCGGCAGGCGCGGGGGCGGCCGTTACTGGTGCCCGTTGCGGCCGTTACTGGTGCCCGTTGCGGCCGTTGGTTCTGCTTTTTTTTTTCGGTTTTTGAAGCAAGCGGCACTAAAGCTTCACACCCCATCCGGGGTTTCTGTCAGGGGCGTTTGTCAGGACGTGTTTCGCGCCGTTTTAGCTGGTTTCGAAGAGGCCGCTTTTGGAGCGGGGCGTAAAACCGGAGCGCCTTTACCTGCGGGCGGGCGGGTGGGGTGGCGGGGTGGTGCCTGTGGTTCAAAAACCGCTCGTTTCCCAGGAAAGCTTCGGCTATAAAGTGCTGCGCTACCGAGCCCGGCGGTGCCAGCATCGCCCGCGAGATTGTGTGTCGATAGGAAAACCGGTGACGGTCCTTGCTCGGCTGGAGGAGCTTACGGCGGTTTGCCACAGAAACTGGGAGCCAGCGTTAGTGCTACTGTCTACCGCTGATTTAAAAATGCCCAACAGCTGTTACTTAGGCAAAGTGATATCAAAGCAGAAGTTAAGCAATACTGACTGAAGGAGGGTCTCATACCAAACTGGGTGTGGGCTGCACCAGCAGTTTTTAAATCACAGCATCTTGTCAGGTCTCTGTACAACTTAATCACAAGCCTCAGTTCTAAACTTAGTCTAACTTATCTGATTCATTTGAAGGCATCCTTTCAAATTTATTCTTTGCTCATATTTGTGAGCTGAGATCAGAAAACCTTCTCTTGCTGTTCCAGTACAGACTTCTGTGTATAGAGCATGTACTGGCTTCTCTCTCCAGCCCCTAAAGATACGAACCACTTATTATGGCTTAGCTCTCTTAATTTTAGTAGAACCATTTTAGCAAAAAGTGTACAGAGATGATGAGGCCTTTGGCTCTGTTGGAAGTTTACAAGATGCACAGCGTGGCACGCAAGGATTCTTACTGAATTCAGAAGTTACAGAAATGCCAAAGGGAAAGTTTAATACTAGGTGCTCTGTCTCTCCACCTCCACTCTTAAGGTTTTGCTTTTATCTCCTTCGAAATTTTCTCCTACTGAAAGTACTAAGAGTCAGGGGACTGCCTGTCCGTACTGAGTGTTTAAAGACCATGTGTGAGCGTCTTGCTTATCCAAATGTTTTCTCTCACTTACCTTCCCAGCTTACCAGAAAAGATCAAGATGAGTCTACGGAAGCAAACCCCTAGTGACTTTCTAAAACAAATCATTGGAAGGCCAGTTGTCGTAAAATTAAATTCTGGAGTTGATTATCGAGGTAAGTTCTCCTTCTGTTTCTCACAGTGAGTAAAGTCATTGTTTGAAGAGCCCAAAACAGATGCATTGCTTTTGAAAAGCAAAACAGTGTGATCCAGATGTTGGAGTGTGTGAATATAGGTCTCAGAATGGTGACATTAAAAATAGAAAATCAGCTCTGGAGAAACTGATGAAAAGGAGGTTAACGGTGGATTTAGAGATTAAAATTACTTATCTAAATCATTAGTGTCCTTAGTCACAGATGGTTAGGCTGGAGTCTCAGGATGATTCTGAGCATCTAAACTGATATTTGTAAAGATTGGCTGGAATTACAATTCCTGAAATGGCCGGTCAGTTCCCTTTTCAGTGCTCTGATAGCAACCCTTGTTGGAACTACCCTTTTCTTCACCTTCCTGTTCTCCAATTCCTAGCATAGACCTTGGTCCAGAAAAATCTTCAAACAGTAAACTGTGCTATCAGTCATAAGCCTACTCTTTACATGAGGGATGAAAGCGTTATTTACATTCTTGGTTAAATAACTGCCTAGACATGTGCTGGATCAAGACTTATGGAGATACAGGAGAAAGCTTACTGTGGCTTTCGCTGCTATATGCCCAGTTCATTTTAACACAGTCCAGCAGTTTTATTCCACAACTCTTCAGCCTATCTGTATACCTTCATGCACTGTATGTAGGATTATAGGGTTTTTTTAACCAGTAAATTAAACTTCTCTGTTCATTGAAACGTCCTGGTCCTACTCCCATCAGGATAAGACTGTTGGCCTGTCCAATTTTTTTAGTAGTATCCAAACTTAAGTAAAACTATCGTGTATCTCCTGTTGTGCCCAATTTAGACATTTTATTCTGAAATGACTTAAACATTATCGTTCTGCTACAGATTACCACTTCAGATAGGTTTAATTCAACTGGCTCAGCACTGTGAGAGGAGACTTGTTTGTGCTGTGACAAAGAATCTTTGTATTATGACAGTTTTAAACTGTTATGGTTCACTCACAGCAAGCAGTGCCGCCTTATCCCTTCCTGTTCCTCTTTAGTGTCTCTCAGCTGAAAAAATTTGCAATCTGCCATTTCTTTGAGAACTGCGTTGTCTGAGCACTTCAGGTGGGGTTGATGGCTTAAAAACTTTACTGCTTCTCATTGGTCTTTGGCCTCCATGAACTCTTTCTTGCAGGACAATGTAGCAACAGCTCATGAAAGTCAATTAAAGCAAGTCATCATTTACCTGAAGGTACATGCAAGGCAGGGCCAAGCCAGATTTGGTTTTTGGATGCACTTTCTATTTTCTTTGAGAACATTGATACCTTCTGCTCGGTAAGATCCATTTGTAACTGCTGCAGATAAATTGCTCAGCTTTCCCCTCAAAAAGGCTAGTCTAACATGCCTGCAATCAGACCTACCAGGAATCGAACCATAGTTCCTTTGAACACCCTTATTTGTTACTGGATTTTTTCCCCTCCCTTCCTTACTTCACTCTGCTTTTCTTCCTTCCCACTTGACGTGATCCTGCAGTTAAAAACCTGTATACTGTTCTCATTTGAAAAATATGCATTCAGATTGTTTTCTGCAGAAGTTTGACCAACATTTGTAAAAGCCAAACATTAAAAAAGCCAGCATCTCAGGCTTTTGTTGCAGATCTGTCTAGATTCTTCCTCTAGGCTGTGTTGCTAATTTTATGTCTGTACCTCCACCCTCCAAGCCACCACATGCACAAACGTGGCCTAATACAAGTGTTGACATGTAACCATAGAATGTCTTGATTCACTGCCAAGTGCTGCGCACACCTAGGGGAAGAAGCTCTGGGAAAGTAATCAGTGATAAATTAATATGTATGATTTCTATGCTTAGAGATTGATATGTACGTTTAAACATCTCTACATATAGATAAAACAGATAAAGTACTAGCCAGGATGGGCAGTGACAATATTTAATACCATTAGTGACCTGAGGGTAAACACAAAGAAATGGAGGAAGAGAGTGGAACAACCATGAATGCACTCTAGGAGCAAAACAGTTTGAAAATACTGCATTTACAGCCTACTGAGTGGTAGCTTAAGAAAATCCACAGTCCAATTTTAATTTTGGACAAACATTTTTTTGTTTTCTGTTGTTACATGGAACACTTGGGATTACTGGAGTGAAAAAGAGTTCTGACTTTGGTTTGGTTTGGGTTTTTTGGTGCATTTAGTAACACTTAGTGAGCACTCAGTTTTTCCTATTTTTGTGGAAACAAGAGGAAAGAAAAATATAAAGGAAAATAGTAATCGTCAAACTGTTACAAGCTGGCAGGAGAACTTGAATTCCTAATTATTTAATGGAAGATATTACAGTAACTGTTCTGAAAAATGAGAACGTGTCCTAGAGCAGGATTCTCAGACTGGAGTTTTCTCCCCCTCCTCAAGTACAGCCAATACACTAGATTTCAGGTTTTAATGCCAGGTAAATAAAGTGTTTTTCAAACAGAGGAAAAAATTGGTATTGTCTGTGTGTGCAAGTTGTTTTATGTGCACAATTAACAAATCAGATTGCATTCTCTGAGCAATTCTTTATATCTGTTAATCGTGTAGTTTCTTACACGAATAGTCTGTTGATCAGGCAAGTTAAATTTGTAGATGGCCATGGTTCTGATCTTAAGGGTGGGTGTAAATACCAAGGACTGATTTTGAATGAAAAAATGCTATCATGCTGCCAGCACATAGGAAGTACTGTGTGAACAAAGTACAGCCTTCAACAGGGGCTATGAGAAGTGAGAACGTAAGTACTTGTCTAAAATCAGGGCTACTCAAATGCATATTTTCCTGATCAAAAGAACATCTAATATTACAAATGGCAGAGACTTTCTTGAGTTGCTTTAATTAAACAGTGTAATTTTATTTTTGTGGGACAATTTCAGTGTCATTTGAAAACCCTTTGCCTGTTGAAAATGATGTAGAATTTTGTTTATATCAGAGACTCGCAGCCAGTGTTCTAGATCTGTAAGCATGAAGATAAATAAGAAAAAGTGTGTATGGTGTCCTGTATTAAAAGGGTTGTTTTTCAGCTACATCCTTCACAAGTTTTGATGAAAACTCAATTTACATAGCCTTGCCCTTAGGTTATCCAGTTACACTTAATGTCACAGGTTCTTTTCAGGTGTGTGACTTAAAACACAAGTGAGAAGGGACAACTTAAACTTTCAAAGTGGAAATTGTCAATCTCTTGAAAGTCATACCTTAATGACTTCTTTTTCCCCCCAACTCTTGTATCAACTGATTAAATTGCTACTAGGGTGCCTGGGATTCGTCACTCCCAGCTTAATTCTTTGAAGAATACTCTGATCTACTGACTCATCTGGCCAAGCTTGGGCTCTTAGTTTGTTATGAAGATACAGGTTTTATCAGCACTACTCAAACACAATGCTACACACAGCATTTTTGTTTGTTTTAAAATAAGTTTAAGCTGATTCGTTTTTAAACTGTCACTCTCTTCAGGTGTCCTGGCTTGCCTGGATGGGTATATGAACATAGCTCTGGAACAGACTGAAGAATATGTAAATGGACAATTAAAGAACAAGTACGGGGATGCATTTATCCGAGGAAATAATGGTAACTCCTCCTTATGTTATTGCTCATTAGAAGATTGCATTTTGGTATTTACTTCTGAATTTGAGGAGTGGCTGAGGTGTAAGCAAGCTGCCTGTAAGAATATTAGTTTTAGGCTTTCCTCGAAACCTTAACGTATTTACTTTTTACAGTTTCACTTTTCAGTGTCTGTGCTTTTCTGCATTCTTGTGGCCCTTTTTGCCTCTGAACTTGAAGTTCATTTAGAGAAGCATGCTCTTTTCTAGCCTTCTTTAGAGCTTATTTCCTGTCATTTGACAGGTTTACTCTTTTGCACTTACTGCCTGCTTAGATGGCCTCTGCTCCATAGAAGTTTCTGTGTTTTGTTAGGCAAACTACTGTGTAAATTTATGATACAGCACAGATATTGATGACACTGTAATACTTGCTTGTGATGCAGTTGTCCAGACCTGAATGAATGCTGTTCATTAGTACTGAAGGCTGTTGTTATCTTTATGAGTAAAGATTTTACCACCAGTCAAGAAAATCACTTGTACTTTACTATTGAGCCTTTGAATATCCCAGTGCAGTAGGTGGATTTTAGTGCACTTCAGGGACAATCTCAGGCTCCTGAAATGATTCTGTGGTATCAGTTAGGCTGTAATAGCAGGACATCCCAGGGAGAAGAATATCTAAAAATAGAAAAGGTTCACAAGTCAGATGTGAGGAGGCTTGTAGAGACCGTAAATGAAGCAGAGGTTGACCAAGTTACTTGAGAAGAAAATGGAGGACAGGATGGAGGGAGGGAATAAAAAGAAACAAGAACTGAATCCTGTGTTATAAAAAGAGTCAAAGAGAATGTGGCACCAGTGTGAAAGAGTGTTTTGGGAGGATAAATAATCCTTGAATGAGGCCAAATACTTTTTGCAAGGAATTTGGATTATTATGCTAAGGAGTGCAGTGACATTGCAGCTGGAGAATCAATTAAGGGAATAAGAATCTATTATAAAAGTTAAAACAAATGGATGAGAGGCAGGAGGCTGAGCAGAGAACTTGAGACACCCCAGGTTTAGGAGCACAATGCAGTTTCATGTTGTGAATAGATCTCTTCTGGGGATATCACCAGCCAAGCAGGTGGAAGATGTCTGCTCCTTCATAGGTAATCATTAGTTTTGCCTTAAGTGCTTGAGATTTCCAGCTTTTGTTGAAAGACCATAGCGTTAGTGTCTGACACGTGTAATTCTGCTGCTTAGAAACTCTCTCAAGCTCCCCTCAGTAATGCTGCAGGGTAGCTGGCTTTATTCTTCCTCTGTTCAGCCTGCATCTGCTGGAGTGTAGTTTGGCTGCAAATATAATAAATACTGAACCAAAGTAATAAATAATGTGTAAATTTGATAGCATTTATTGAAACCTGGACTTAAAAGGTTTCCTGACTTCATGCATGCTGAATGAGATTCATTACACTCTTGTTTTACAAGCCATGGAAACAAGATGTTTTAAATAAACAAGCTTCTGCACATTATTTACCAGGGCTCTCTTATGTGTGCCGCTTTCTCCTTTTCACAGTATTGTACATAAGCACACAGAAGAGGAGGATGTGAAGATGCCAGAAGGAGACTGTTTTGTACTTGTGAACCTCTTCGAAGTTATGAGCCCTATTTGATTTGTAGTTAATAATCTACAGGTGAAATACACAAGTGTTTAAATATTTTTTTAAATAAATGTAAACCAGTGTAAACTTCCCAAATGTTTTTGTTTCAAAGCATTGCTTTGTTCCACTGTACAGAAAAAAAATAAAAGAGAAGCATGTAATAGTGCCGCAAGACTAATTCAAAGCAACAGCTCATTTAATTATGCTCACATTTACAGAAATACTGATTGGAAAGTAAGTAGGCATGGAGTAATTGCAAATCACAGCCTTGTATTGATGGCAAAACAATAGTTTAACTGATGTTGGGAAGGGAAATACTAATGTTTTGGTGACAATGACCTGTCCCTTTTGGAAAACACAGGGTCAGCTTTAAATGCCAATCTAGTAAGAGTCATCAGGTAAAAAGTTCAGCTGTCCAAAAAATCTTGAATTGTGGATTGAATCAAGGGATCAACAGTGACACTTCAACAGTTAGGGGTGGGGAAAGAATTGAATCAAATGGGAGAAAAGCCCTAAGGGTGAAAAGAAAGCTCTGTGCCAGCTGAAGAAGTCAGTCACAGGTGAAAAGCTCTCTGTTGGTGTGCCCTAACAGCTAGTAGCTGCTTCACCTCCTGCCTCTGTATCTCCCACCCTACCTGAGCTTGCAGTTACCTTTTTTTCCCTGCATCACTACCAAACACAATGGACTTCTTCAATAAAAAGCAATTTTAACTAATATCTAAAGCTACTCCTGAAAGCAGACTAGGAATCTAAAAGCTTTTGCAAACATGCCATGTGTATCCTCCTCAGACAGTTCACTCTCCCATCCACTTCCTACCCAACCTAGTACCATCTATATATTCTTTTTCATGTGCTAGCCAGAAATTAGAACAAATACTTGCAGTATGGGGGATGCTTTAGATAGGGGGAACCTCTGTGTAGGCAATGGCATCAGAACTTGTTTATAATTTGCAACAGTGCTCCCTGATAATCAAAGCCCAGTGACTATATCCAGCTCAGTTTTACATGGATTTATAAAATCCATCCAATTTATAAAAGATCTTTTCTCTTTTTACATACAGTAAGCCAAGAAAAAAACCCTGAACGTTCAGATATTTCTTAGTCCGAGTGTTACTGCACTCAACATCCATATACTCAGAATGTTTTCTTGTTCCTCTGGATAAAGTTATAAGTTCGGGTAATGTACCTCATGGTGAGGTTATTTAGCCAAATTTTTTAAATTAGTTTTCTGAAGCCCTGCTTCATTCTTTTGGTGGTTTATAGTGCCTCCAGGAACAAAAATATTTCTAGTTGTGGATGGATAAACACAAGACAATTGTGTGAATGTAACATTGGCCCATTCTTTCCAAGTACCAGTAGCTCTAAAGCAAGCAGAGAATAGTAACATTTCAGTTGTCCAAGGGAGAGAACCTGGGTTGCAAATTTTTAATTATATATATATTTATTTTTTTTAAGATCAAGGAATAATTCTAAGTTATTTTGCAATCAGTAGTTAACCTTTCCACATGAAAGACTTCAGAAGCCATTACAGAACACAGATCTAGAGATGCTCTTTATAATATGCTTCAATAATTTATCATTTTCTGACAAGGGTTTAAAAGGGTCCAGGATGTAAGTACAAATCACCAGCTTGTTCTTCAGTGACTTGTTTTAAAAAAAGGAGGACGTATCTCCAAGTGGAGCATACAGTTTCTATTTTATTTTTTTTTTGTCATCTGTATGCAGCTGGCAGGTTACGGTATGCTTTCATTCCTGGAGACTCTCTGGGTTTGGTGGTTTGGTTTTTTGTTTGTTTGTTTCTTTTTTAAAATTTTAATATGGGGTTATTTTTTTTCCCCTCTTCTTTCTCCACCTTTGTCCCCTCTTCCGCCTACCCACCTATAGCAACACATTTTGCACAGACTTTGGTTTACTCTCGTTTGCATTGCTGACTTTTTAACTGCAGTTGTGTTTCTACAAGTCTAGTTGTAAAACATTTTTTTAGTTGTGATCTGCTACTTCAGATGGTCTAATCACATACTAAATCTGAACTTAGAAAATACTATGTAGTTTACCTGCTGAGGGTTTTTTTTAATGTATTCTAGATCATGAAGTCACTATTTACTATGTGAGGTAGATAGGAAAATTTGCCCTAAAGATGAGCTGTTGTAATTCATATGCAAATTTTAGAAGTAGCTAAAGAAATTAAAAATTTAATTCCCACAGTCACTGACCTTTGTTTACATTTTATAAGATTTTTCCCCCTTAATTCAATTTTTAGCCCCTATGTTTAAATCAAGTGTACATTTAAGCTTGACTTCATCTGGGCAGTCCAGTGTTTGGATGTAGTCTGGTTTGAGCTGGAGGAAACATTCATCTTGGATTTATTTTACTTATCTTTTAGGTTTTGTTTTGACTTACTATATTCTGTAGGACAACATACCAGTTGCAAGTAAATCAGACACTGGCCGGACAAGTTTCAGAATAGCACATGGAACGCTATCCAAAGTTTAAGTTTTAAAGTAAGCCATTCCATTATATATGTATGTAAACATCAAAGTAGAACAGTGTATTTCACAAACTCTTGATCCTTAAAAATGACTTAACTTAATTTATAAGATCTTTTTCCCCTTGGGAGATACAAATACACTCTTACAAATGCAATACGTCTTCACACACAAAAGACTATATTAGATACTAATGCTCGTGTCCTTCATGTTACCTCATTTACCATATCATAGTGCTCTTGCCCCAGTAACTGTGTATAAAACGGTTTTACTTGTGGATCAAGCTCATCTAGACGAGGACTGACAATGAAACACCCCTTGAGCAACTTGCAAGTGCTTGTCCATCACTTGTCTTAGAAGAATGCACCCAAAATTAAGTAATCCGAAACTAACAAACAATGAATTGAATTTCAAAGGCTAAAGCTGCATTCACGTACATAGTTAGTACTTCTATGCTATGAGATCACTTCATGAAACCAAGGCCGTTCAACCACTACCCCACCCCCTTCCATGTGTTCATAGACTCTGGGAAGAGCAGTAACTCTGGACTTGCTACATCCCCACATCCAGTGTAAGTTGTTTGCACTTGAAAAACCAAACTAAGCCACATCTCCTTAAACAAAAGTCCGGCTGGGAACAGCAGCGCAACACATCCTGTGGAACTAGAGAAAGCAAGTCTGGAAGAAGGAGGTAAGTACTCACTGCGTGGCAGGTAGGGCAGCCAGAAGCCAGGTTACTACTAAAGCCTGCAGTGCCCTGGAGTGCCCCTATATAAAGGGAGCAGAGCATGCTAGGAAGGTTTTGCTTTAAAGGTATATACACTGATGATCACTCAGTTGTATGATTTGTTGCCACTTGGTTCCTAGTTCAAAGGGAATCTTAACGCAAACCACTCTGAACATTATTTATTGGAGTTCCTTCCATCTTCTTCACAATGTTACAATGACAAAACAGCTACCCAAGACCCTTTCTGGGTATGACTTGCCCATTAAGTCCCAAAGCTGTTACCCAGTTCCAAAAACCAGCTGTGCCCCACAGCTGCAGATTTCGGCTGCATTGTTCACAGTAGCCAAGAAAGTGTGAAATTGCAAAGTGACGGCCTTCAAACGTTTGACTGATGGTGCCAAAGCAATGCTTGATCCTTAATATGCCAACCCATGCCCGTGGCCAGCTCCAGCCCCGTGTCAGTTTTGAAAGCAAACAAACTGTGGAGCCAGGAGTTTCAAAGTCTCAAGTTCCTGTGCCAAACTTCTCCAACGCTGAGAAATTGGACGGGAGGAGGCTTTTCCTGAGCTGCTGTGTTGATCCTGACTGAGGGATGTTTAGGAGTCGGTGATCCACACAGCAGCTTCAGGCTGGGCTGGGCCGCACGCCCAGCGTGGCTTCCAGGTCTCCGTTGGGCTGCACGGACCCCTCGGCCGCAGGACACCTCTGGCAGCTCATCGTAACAGCATAACTCACGGGCAGCTCCCACTCAGTATCGTGATTACACCACCTGCCTGGCCTTGCCTTTATCTAACAGAGCAGCGACAAGTTCTCATGAGAACATCCTTTAGAAAGAGGATTGTTTTCTTGTAAGAAAATTGTAAAATAGCTCAAGTGGTGCAAAGGGAGAGCTGCTCCCCACAGATGGGGTTGCATCTTCTCTGCACAGCGCACCGTGGGAAAATCCATCTGGGCTCCGTCTGATGCTACACGAGTGCAGGGTGCCCAGCATCTGAAGGGATGTACAATTTACTTGCTGTCTGTATTCCTTGTCTTATTCTGTCTTATTGAAGCATTAAGCTATTGGTGGCTGGGCCTTTCTTACTAAGATCTAGAAAGAGCCCTGCACCACCTCACTCTCTCTCTCCTCAACCCCCTCCTCTAGTGCAGAACAGCTGCAGTAGTTACCAAATAAAATAAAGGGTGGTTTGGGGGGGTTTTAGGCTGAATTTGTAAGGGAAGGAGGCTCACACTGTATGTTGCATGGGTGTGTATGTGTCAGTTCATTCCCAGCCATAACATCTGAATCCAGTCACTCTTCGGTAAGTGTGATAGAGGAATAACAAGAACAGTCAACTGGATAGAAATGGAAGGACCTGCCAGTACTTCTGCCAACCTCCCGCCTAACTAGGTGTCAGAGAAACATCTTCTTTTCCCAGGTCTCCCCAAACACAGAGCCACAGACATGCAGAGGTGAACCCTGAGATGCCAGTCTGTAGGCGTTGTTCTCCATTCTCCCTGTGGGACTACCATGGGTTTTTACTGCTCTCCTACTGTGCGTTTTTAACCGCTCTTCTCACAGTTGGCCACTGCTCTTTGTTTTAAAGGTGACCTGAAATGTTCTTAAATAAGACGGTGCTGCCAGCTTTGTTGGTCTAATGAGCAGTTCCTTGTGACCGGGACTCAGCTAACTGTTGCCACCTTCAAGCTCTCTACTTGATCAACCTGCCCACTCTCCTGTAACCCCCCACCAAACTTTGTTTGCAGGACTCAGGTGGCCTCTAGCTGACTGGGAAGAACTTTTAACTTGTTATAACCCTTATTATCTTGCAGTAGGAAAGCATTTCTCAACCTGTCAATGAAGCAACCAGCTTGCTCTTGAGTGTCAGCTCTGGGTTGCTTACATCCGTGCTCGTATTACGGACTGATCTCCACTGCACCTGCTCCACATCTGCTGTCCCTGTTGTGGCCCAATGATGTGGAGATGTAGAAGCAGCCTGTAAGGAGAAAGTTTCTGCATCAAAGAGCCTGCGATGTTACCGGGTTTATAATCCTTCTGTGCACTTCATTGATGAAATTTCAAGTTACATTGTTTATAGTCTATCTTAATTATCAAGCTATTAAAAACCATGCAGTTTTCCCTAGTGCTATTTTAAAATCCCAACTGTGGTGTTTTCTTTTTCTTCTAGAAATCCACTACACAAATGCTGCTGAAAAAACAATAGGCAGGGTGTAAGTTGTCTTATGTCCCTTCTCCTTGCCAGCTTCCTACTAACAAAGAAATTTATGTCAGGAAAAAGGCAAACCTCTTCTCTAGTGACAGCAGTGCCACGTGGTCTTCTCATGTCTGTCTGGGCCCCATCGTCAGAGTGATACGCAGAGCCTGGCTGAGCTCAAGTGACTCCAGCAGGTCAAAGCTCTGGCCAGAGAAGGCTGAGGCAATGCTGTCCTGGTGGGTGATGCAACCAGAGGCTATGGAGAGGGCTGTATTTCTTATTGGAAACATCTGCCTGTCACTTCGTATTCAAACGTGCAGTTCAAGGCTGCTGGTAGGTGCTTGTGTCACGGTAATGACTGTGACAGGATTTTTTCCATCTCTAAGGAAGAGATGGTTGTGACATTTGGTTTGGGTGAGCCTTTGAAGCTACCGAGTTCCTCTGCTTGAGAGCAGGCAGCGAGGATGAACTCTGCGTAAGGCTGTATTTCAGATCAGCCCAGCAATTAATGCTGCAGCTCTGCTGACTGGTACTGCTAAATCTGCGTACAGCAGCCCCCCGGCAGCGCGTCCTGCCCTGCCCAGAGACT
This sequence comes from Buteo buteo, assembly GCF_964188355.1. Taxonomy (NCBI): domain Eukaryota; kingdom Metazoa; phylum Chordata; class Aves; order Accipitriformes; family Accipitridae; genus Buteo; species Buteo buteo. Next base: position 69,850,002 of record NC_134171.1, on the reverse strand, counting down.
GCCGCCAGCTTCGGGGGCGAGCAGAGCCAGGTCAGCGCTGCGGTACAGCCTATGCTGTTACAGGTGGGTTGGGTCTGGGTCTCGTTTGTTTGAAGCTCTTCTCCCTTCTCCCCGTAGCTTTGCACAGAGCTGCAGGGAACACCCGACACTGCTGTTTCAGGGTCTGCGCTCTGCTGCTCTTCCCCTTTTGTCTATGCAAGACCATGCAATGCTGTAACACTATACTGTGATGCAAAGACCGACACTTACCTGGAATACTGTTTTCAGACCGGCCACTGTGCCAGAACAGCTGTGACGTGTTTGACGTTTCCCCTGCAGATTGTCAGAGGTCTGGAGCTGCTGCTTTATTACACTGGAATTATAAGCAAGGGATAGTTTAGTTTAGGATTAAGATAGTAAGGAAAAGCCATAAGAGACCAGCTGGTTTCAGGAAAAGATTAGTCATTAATATGGAATAAAGGTACTCTCTTTTGTGTATAAAATATGGGCAATTACAAACTGGAACAGAAGCAATAATGCAAACTCTTCCCCCCCTCCCCTGAACTACTTTCTGCTTCCACTGACAAAAGGAAAGAAAACTATAGGACTCGCACTGTATCTTGAAATTCAGTGACTATAAGGCCTCTTTCAAGTGCAGAGGAGAGCAGGCTGCTGAGAGCCCAGTACCACCAGTTCCCGTACTTTCAAACTGGTTAAACAGATGAGAGCCAGGGCCAGCCCCCCTCCCAGTGGCCCTGGGACATCTGACGCTGCCTCTTAAGGGTCTGCTGGCTGAAGAAAAGCCAGCCATCCGATGGGGTTGTTACTCTGTTCCTCTAGCTCTAGTCGGGGCTGCAAGCTGCCAGCAGTTCGTTCAGCATCTCCTGATGGCAGCTCTAATGATGACAAGAAATTGGACCCTAAATTCGATCCGTTGTGAGCAAGGAGCCACTGGCAGGGAGCGGGGCGAGCTTGGTGACAGTGGCCAGGTTTGGCCGAGAGTCCTGATCACCAGAGCAGCCTGCAGTGACAAGGCAGATACGAGGAGGAGCTGGGAAGCCCCGGGACAGGATCAGCTCCATGGCTGGGCACTGGGATGGCTGCAGCGTAGCTCAGGCAAGGAGCAGGGGTGATAGTCTGGACTTAAATGCAGCTCATGTGCTGGGGGACAGTCACACATATTGGATGTTTAGTCCCCTGTGCTGGGTCTGGTGGGTTTGTGGGGTGTTGATGGCTCCTCCTGGCAGGGCTGGCGTGTGGGACGCACCTTTCTAGCAAAATTCTGCTGTTACTGCCAAAATAACTCCCATGTAAGTGTGAGAGACAAGGGCACGCTGCTCAGGGGTCATGGACTAGGGGGAGCTGACGTGGCTTCGCTTTGCAAAGATTCGGCATGGAAGGGGGGAGCGTGGGGAGGGTAACGGGGCAAGCGAGAGTCCGATCCTCCTGCCCCTCTGCAGAGGAGTCCCAGGGTGTTCCACACAAACCCCGCGCCTTGCTGCTGCTTCCCCCCCCCGCCGCTAGTTGCCTTTGTTTTCACTGCAGAAGCTTGGAGATTTAAAAAAAAAAAAAAAAAAGTGGGTGGGATGTGAAGAGGAAACTAATATGATTAAGGCAGGATTTGGGCACTGGCGGAGAGCTGCCGTAGGTGGTGGGTATTAGCAGTAACAGCTGCTGCGCTTCCCATTAGAGGAGAAAGGGAAGAAGGTCCCTGAAAGGATGGGTCTCTGGCAGGCCGGGAGCGCAGCGGCAGCGAGCCCGGTGGTGTACGTGTCCCGAGGTAAGCGACGGCGGCACCGGCACCCCCGGCACCCCCAGCCCGGACGGCCCTGGGGAGCACGGCCCCCGTCACGAGCGGCGAGGGGGAGGGAGGGGGAATGGCGGTACGGCCTGGGAAACACCCGAGGGAAAGAACTGCTGCTCAGGGGTACTTTTCACGAGCTCCCGCAAGAAATCGTATCCAGCAAGGGAGGGTTAGGTGTGCCTAGGGGGAAGGCTGACTCCACGAGGAGGAGGCATCCCGATGCCGGTCCTGCCGGGGCTGGGATATTTAGCAAAGGCTCCTGTGACTCCCACAAGCATCTACTGGCACATAACTGGTTGGAGCGACACGATGCTCGGCTGTGGAAGGTTAAACTGCATCTGTCTGCTCCCTGCTTCAGGCTGGGCACAGACTTTCATGGGCAGTGGTGGTTTGTTAGTCAGCTGGCAAGTTTCAGAAGTGCTAGAGTCAGAGGTGTAAGCTAGACCTCCTCAGCCTCTGGTTTCCTCTAATTTATTTACATCTACTTATTGACTAAGCATAATGAAATCTAAGCCAGGAAAAACTGCATGCTGAAAAGATGTTAGAAAGCGCTACATTAAAAGCAGGACTATCTACCTTACAATATCCACTACAATAAATACCGCATGCTCGTCCTTCAGCTTCACTTTCAAAAGTGCATTCTGCAAAATCAGAATAACACAGTACTCCAGCTAATCTGGAAATGTGTTTTGTGCCAGCTACCAAAACTGAGAGGTACTAAAGACGCGGCATACCAAATATTAAACTTCGACTGTGTCAGAAAAAAGCTTGCTTGGATTAAAAATTGGAGAATAAGGAGAAATCGACATTAGCCAAAACAGCCGCCCACTTATCTCAGGCTTCCAATGCTGACTTCAAAGACAGCATCGCTACCATCTTGTCAGCAACAGCGAGCACTGACCGAGAAAGACAAGCTGAAATGCCGCTGGGTGGCCAGGGACGGGTCCGACGGTCACAAGCAGCCCAGTGCCTCCAAGCCATGGCGCGGGGGCTGCTAAAAGGTGCCTTGTGCTTCCGCAGGCCAGAGCGAGGGGCAGCCACGTGCTGTCCCCGAGGGGACACGGCTCTGTGCCGGCGGGCAGGGAGAGGCTCTGTGCTGGGCACCAGCCCCACAACTGACAGGGCCTGCAGCAGCTCTGCAGGTCTAAGGGTAGAGGTTTTCCCCCATTGATCAAGTTGTACATTTGGGCTGGGAATGGTAGAGGGTGCTGAGCATGGTTGTACAGAGCCTTCTCCTCCTCCTAAATGCCATAAGACTTTTTAGAGCAAATCTTCCCTGACCGCTCCCTCCATGGGTGACTTCGCAAGAAATGCATCCTCTTGCGGGGCCTCTCCCCTCCCAGCCTCAACAATTTACTTCAAAACGTCCAATGCTGTGGATTACCAGAGTGGCTCCATGCGCCACAGAGATCATTTATTCTCCTTCATTTAAAGGCTGTGGGAAGGGCAGCTCTGGAGCTCAGCTAATTCAAAGGCACCAGACAGGCTCACAGGCTGCTGAAGCTGCTGCTTTGAAGTGAACCTGCCCATTATTTTCCACCATAGGATGGAGGACGACAAGAGAGCCCACATCACCGTTGTTGGCTGGGCATGCACAACCCTGTGCTTGGTCTCCTACGCGGCCGCCTTCTCACACGGTGCGAGCCTTTCTGCCTGCACCGACATGATGCCCAGGCACCTGCGAGCGCAGCTGCACAGCCCCAGCAACAACTACGTTACTGTCCACACCAACATGTCCTTCTACGTCCCAGGCGACAAGGTGCCAGGTAAGGAACAGCTTCTCATTCCTGCATCTGAAAAATACATGGTAACTAATCTCAAGTGACGGCACTAATCTTTGTGAGGGCTGGGAACAGAGGTAACTGCTCCAAGTGAGCTACGCCACCTCTCTCGTCATGAGGAAACGAACGGATTTACAGAGGGATTTTGTTTGCAGCGCTTGGCCTAAGGTGTTTCAGGTGATGGCTGACTCCAGGTTTTTACCATGTTGCAGACCAACTGTTTGCTGGAGGCAGCCAGTAGGTTTGGACGCTTCGGGTGGAATTCATTTCTCTCAGCTGTGTCTCAACCATACAGGACCTCATCACACGCAACGGCCCATGAGAGGCACCTCCAGAGGGTGAAGTCGCCTTCCCTGCTCCTCCGCACTGCACAAAAAGGGTCTGGGTGACTCGCCTGACTCTTAGGTACGGTTGGGCAGCGTGCCCCGTCCCCAGCATCGCCGCTCCTGAGGCAGATACAGACAGAGCTGAGAGTCACCGCTCCCCAGCCTGGCCACCTGCTTGCTCATCCCCACGCAAAATAAAACCCCTCCAAGGGTTTTTGCATATGTACCTCCTTCTTTAAAAATGGCTGCATGCTGCCTGATGCAATGTGGTTAGCAGCTTAAAATCAAGGGGTGGGGGAAAGACTCAGGCAAATTTATTGTGTGCAATTACATACTGCAGAGTTAAAGGTGAAGTCTGGCCTCCTGCATCCAGCATGTCCAAGGCAGACCGTGAGGACAAAGACAGTAAGATGTTTTTGTTGTTGTTGCACAGGGTTTGCTTTTGGTTTCAGTGCTACCACTGGAAACTCCATTGCAAACAATTCACCCCATAACTACAACACAAATCTCTTTGTGTCCCATGTTTTGTCTTGCAGTGACAGTGAGGAGCACCCGGGATTTTATGGGCTTTTTGCTTCAAGCTCGCAAAGTGTCTAATGATGAAATTGCTGGCACATTCATCTTCATCCCTCCTGGTTCCAAGCTGCTGAGTTGTTTTGAAGATGGTGACACCGTCACCCACTCGGACAAATCACTGAAGAGAAACCTGTCCTTCGTATGGAAAGCACCAGACCAACCCATTGGAGACATCAAGTTTTTGTAAGAACATGCTGGTTTCTAACCAGCATTTGCATCTTCTCAGTTAAAGGCTTGGCTTTATTTTTCCATCGTACTTGTCTAGCACAGTGGTTTATGTATCTTGAACCCCATATAGCTAAATACTTATCAAACTCTGCAACAGTATCCCAGCTGGTACATAAATCACCATTTATATCTGCTAGGTAGTGCTGCTTTTTATTTACATGGTCACTATTCTCTCAGAATATATACACTGGAAGATGACAGCCTAAGCACTTAGGAAATAGAAATATTAAGGCCTAAAGAGGGAACTATGATCACGTGGCCTGTCTTTCTAAATAACACAGCCCATAGGACTTCCCTGCCTACAGGATAATCTTGTATATCACTTCTTAAAAAAAAAAATTAAAAATGAGTGGTTTTCAAAGAAGTTAAATGTAAACAGAATTATTCACAGTAGGAAGAGACAGTGAGCGCTGGGTCAAAACTTGACATCTCTGTTTTGTACCAAAGTCCCAAACTGTCCAAGTATTTTGGTTCTGATTTGGAATGAAATTAAACATCTTCTAAGTGGCTGTCTTAGAGGAAGCACAGCGACTTTTCATTTTGGAAGAGATTAAATTGTTATGTTTTGACTTTACAAAACCACTTAGAAACTACTTGGCCAGATCCTTGGCTGCTCCCCAAAACGTAAGCATCCTGGTGAGTGCTGTGGCTTGTGCATCTCTTTGTGATTCAACACCAAGTCACAGAAACAGAAAAGTTTCTGCTTGGCATTTCCAATTTTTGCCCATTGTCTTAGATTGGGAAATACTATTAAAAACACATACAACTCAAGCAACCAAGTAAACCCAACCCAAATCGAACACCACCTATTCCTAGCCACCCACTCTGATGCTTCCTTCACCCTCTGGCTTTTGACTCTCCAAGCTGACTTCTGATAGCCTCTCCCTTTTCTCCCTGTCACAGCATCTGGAAAAACTCCTTGTTAGGCTCAAAAATGCCTCATAAGAGTCATCTGGCACAGGAAAACCTGAGCTGGTTTCTCCTTAGCTAATTCTCAGAAGCAGCTGAGCAATCTGAGCTGAAATTCTCCCAAAATCTCCAGCTTAAATAAGGCTCTCTGGGTGAACAGCTAAAGGTTGGCCAATGCAGTTTTGGCACCTGACAAAAAGCAGAAGGTTAGGCCGGCTCAAATATCAGAGGGCTGAGAGGAGAGGCTTTTTTTTTTCCCTACCTATTCTGCTGTTTGTACAAGTTACATTGACTTGTTTTAATTAGTAAATACCACTGTTGTTTCCCTGCCTACGGAAGATTATAAGCAGAGCTAGTCCAAGTTTTCCAAATGTACTTCTATCAACACAGTGAATATAATAGCTTTTTTTTTTTTAATTTAAGTTCCCACACATTTTTTTGGCTGATCTTAATTATGAGTAGTGATTCTTCACCCTGTATCTTTCTTATGGGACCCAGTACCTTTTATTTGTAATATAAAACTTGTGCTGGGCTAAGCCTTTAAAATACTTTTGCGTCACTTTTGTCTTTGGATTAAAGCAGTCTTTGTGATTAGCTAAACAGTTGGATGTTTAGTCCTTGTGATTAGCTATACAGTTGGATGTTTTATTAACACTATAGAGCCAGTAAATTCTTGCCTAATTATGTTTTAACAGCATCTCCGTAGTCCAGTCATACTTTGTTTACTGGGCAAAGATCGAATCTGCTATCGTGGCACAGCGAGGGCAAAACAAAACACTTACTGGCAGCGGCAAGAAGCCCGACCCTGTAACCCCCACGCCCTCGCAGGGACCAGCCGACCCACACCCCACAGGTACAGCGAGCAAAGGTATGGGTTTCTTACCAACCGCTTCCCGCAGAGTAGTTTTACGGCTTATTCCGGGCAAGCGTTGAACACAAGTGACCCAAGCAAGCTGGAGGGTCCCGTTTAACTCCTGTGGCCATCGGGGAGACCAGCGATGGCCGTGGCGAACTCCTTGAAGTGAGGGCATGGGTCAGCATTTGAGGTGATGGAGCCAGTTCCAAGCAGGGTACCAGAAAGATAAACAGGGTTGCCAGGTCTTACGATTTCAATGCAAAACCTAAAATACAACATACTTTACCTAAAATCTCAGCTCCTGAAGACAAGCAAGTGCAATTAGCAATGCTGCCTAAATAAAGGAATGCATTTGTCTCTAAATGTGACTATTGCCCTTCAGGTTTGTATTTATGTGGCCTTTGGTCAGTAAAATGCTCCACAAATATACTTATATCAGATGTGTTTCTCAGCATTTTTGGCATGGCACCAAGACTGAGTTTTAATTATTTTGCTTGACCATAATTTAGGTAGTGGACTTTGCTGCTTTACTTTGAATCTGGATTCCCACTTAAAATTAAGTGACATGAAAATAAAAAAAAGTCACTTTTACCACCCTTCCTGGCAAACGTTAGCACCGAGTAGGATTTGAAATAAACAAACCAAAGACAATAGACTTTTGCTCCTCTGTCCCTGCTTCTTGTTTTGTCTCCATCCTGGACAAGGTCCCACCTCTCCCGTGGCTGCCACCGGCTCCCCCCCGCGCACCCCCACGCTGCCTGCCAGCCCCACTGGCATTGTGGCAACTCCGGCACCGGCGCCAGGTTTCGGTGTTGGGTCAGACGCCCATCCTGTTGCTGAGCCGAAGCAGTCAGCCTGGCCTTCACTGGCTGCAACCAGCGGGAGCGACGGGTCCAGTGGCCAGGGGCTGGAGCCGTCCCTCCCCACCCAAGACCCCGTCACGGTGGACGCCTTGCGACGTTTCCTCTCCCAGGACAATGCCTCCGGCTACAGCACCTCCGACGGGTAAACTTGGTGGTGGGAAGAGCTATTTCTCCAGCCCTTCTCGGGAGGAAAATAGTATTAGTTTCCCTGTGGATGAGTGAGGGTCACTGTAGGAAGGTGTCTGTGGCTGGTGGGGAGGCGAGAGAGTGTTTTCTTGCTGAAATTTTGAGAAATAATCCCTTGGAGTTTGCACATGACAGACAACGACAGGGAGAAAATCCAAAGCTCTTAAAAACCTGACATTAACTGGTCAGCCCAGCAGAGGACTGGCCAGGTGGTTGAAAAATGTGATAAAAACTATTGACTGCTACAATATTTTTCTAAAAGCACACGCAACTACTCAATGAAACAGTGAACTCACCAGACCTATTTCTCTATCTGCAGGGAAAAGGAAGAAAGGATTCAAAGCAATTATGAAATTTGGGCTTGAGGATGTCTGCTCAGAAATCTTAGAGGGTTTGGGCTGCATGAGCTTTCATGCAACAATTTATACTGTGGGTGAAAACGATGGGGATAGGAATAAATGATCAGGCGTCATTAAAAATACAGCTCTGTATGGTCTGTGTTGACTGCGTACGTCCTGAGGCTGCTCTCAGGAGCGGCACGCTTCGCCGGTGGTGCAGAGCCCAGGGATTCCTGCGTGAGCCGCAGTGACAGGTCTCAGTTACTAACCCTACCTTTCCTCTCTCCATATCTTAGAGCAGGAATCATTGCCAGTGCTGCCACCCCATGCTTGTGTTTGATGTGCAAAGACGATGGGCAGGTAAGCGACGGGGAGGATGTCTTCTCCAAAGGCAGAAGGGTCTAAGTGAAGATGAGGATAAAACCTCTCTACTGCATCACAGCACCAAGCAGCCTGCGTAGGTCTCATAAGTGACTAAAACTACATTGAGACCGTTAAGAGTTTCAATTTTTTTTTTTACTTTAACTGGGAATTGTTTTTTATCTCTCTTTTTTGCTTTCCTTTTGAGCCTGCTGCCTGGGTTTTTAAGACTCCTGCTGTAAAAACAATCTAAAATAACTTTTCCATATGTAGACATGACTACAGGCTGCTGGATGTTACCAGGCTGGGAACATGTGTTTTATTCCTGTGAAAGGCTGAGAAGTTCCTCTCCAGAGGTTCTGGATAGGTACCACTCGTGCCATTCACCAGAGGTCAAAGACTTCATCTTTCCTGGGGATGGCCAAGGAAGCCATGTGCTTTCTGAGGGCAGGGTCAGCTTGGGAGGCTGGGTGGACTGGAAAGGCAGAGGTGGTGGTGGTGGTGGTGATGATGGTGGTGGTAGGGTTAGACACAGGCACGGCACGCAGTCACTGAAGACAGCTGGAAGAGCAGGAGCTGGCAGATGGGACGAGCGTGTGAGAGTGCCTTTCGGGAAGGGGTGACCTCAGGAGAAGGCGGCAAGAAGGGTGTGAAAGGACTTCAGCCTCAGGGGAGCGGGGTGGCTGTACGTGTGGAAGGAGATGTGGGAGCTGGAAAGGGCAAGCGAGGAATTAGGTAGAGAAAGAAAAGGACAGCAAGAGGAGGGAGAGAAACTGCAGAATCCCAGGGCTGCGGAGGATGCTCAGACGGGAACTAGTGGAGAAGCTGGAAAGCAGGGATAGCTTAGAGACACGGGGTACAGAGTTAGGAGGGGAAGTCCAGTACACAGGGGATGGAGAGAAGAAAAATACAAGGAAAATAAAGAACTAGATCTGGGTTGCAGGATGCCATGGAAGGAAGAGAAGTAATCTCACAGAAAATAAAACAGGAAGGGGCCGTACAGCAGAGAATGAGGCAGAAATATTTAGGAAGGAGCGGAGGACAGAGGAGAAGTAAAGGAGACGTGTAACATGAGCATCTGGCGTAGCTATGGAGAGAAGTGGAGAAATGACAGAAGATGGTAACCAAAGGACAGGAAGAGTTATTGCACAAGCCAAGACCAGAAAAGCATAACAAAATAAAAATATTGAGAAATTAGGCAGAAAAGGAGAGAAGAAGTGTGCAAAGCAAGGAGAAATGAGGTGAGATAGGGCAAGGACTTGTGAGGCAATTCCATTTTCTATCCCAAAGTCCCAAATCCGGCAGTGTATCCCTACACTATGGCGTTTGCACTTTGAGTGCAAGTGATCCATACACATGCAATCCTAACTTTTCCAGCCAGCTACTTTACAGTTTGCAGTCCAGCCACTGAAAGTCTTTTATTTACTACTGTATTTTACGTGCACCTTCAGAAACCATCTCTTCCACAAATGATGCTCTGACCCTCCCCTACTTTGTTTCACAGCTTGCCAGGGCTCCTGCCTCAGCTTTGTGCTCCTGTCACACTGTCTTCCCAGCAAGCTTTGGAAATCGCTAATGATAGTAGAGGGTGAGAGTTTCTCTGGTGTAATTAATGGATGTGTGAAAAAGCCTGCTGGGCTGGACAGGCTGGAGAGGTGCCAGCTACTGAGGGCCAGATCCAAATCTTAGTGGAGCCAAAGAAAAAACTCCAGTACATTTTACAGGTTTTGGATAGGGGCTCAGGTGCACAGTGGGAATGGAGAAATTCCTTGGGGGCCTCCTAAATTGTATGATTGTTTCACAGTTAGTCTTGGATGGTATCTGCAGCAAAGCCTGGGCTGCAGAACTGGCATGGAGCGGCTGTTGTTTTGTGATGGATAAAATAAGGTGCATGGCACCAGGCAGAGCCCCTGGAAACGGGAGCAAGAGCAGTCATTCCCACTAAAATGGGTGGTTAAGCAACACCGAGAGGCAGCAGGTTTCAAACTGGCTGTGCAGACTGAGAAAGCAGGATGGGCTTTGGGGAGAGTTCACAGCTTGTATGCGAGTGCCCCAAAACCACTGATGTCAAAGGCCACCCCACGTCTCCTGGGTCCCTCTGCTCCATGGTTTGATCCACAGCCTCAGAAGGGCAATACTGAATCCCAGTGAGCCCAGTGTGACCCTAAACACAAAGCTTGGCCGGGAAGATCATGCCTGCCCTTTCAGCGTGACCCTGGCATCATTCAAGGTGGGAATTGTTTATTAAGCAATTTTTTTTGTGATAATGATGCCTGTGAAAAATACCACCACCACCACCATGGGAATTACAGACCTTTACTTAGGCAAAGCAGTGACCTTCCTCTCTGCCTGTGCCGTTCACCTCTGCCTCTTCAACCCGCTCTGCCTTGCACCCCTGGGACCAAGTCCCAGCGCCTTGTCCCTCCCATGGCAATTCTGATATGGATGGAGCAGGCTTGAATCCACCTCATTTTCTAAAAGCTACTGAGTAACCAGGGGATGGAGCAGGGTTATTCCAAGGCCAGGGGGACAGCTGAGTGTCAGAAACAGAGCTGAACTGTACCATGACGTAGGTAGTGAGAACCTAATCAGTCCCCTTCCTCTTCCCTCACCGCACGTCTCATCAAAGGCCAGTACCGAGAGCGGGGCCACCTCGAAAGCCACCCCGTGTGTGACAGCATCTCCTTCTGCCCCGCACGTACACACTCACCTGGGTGATGCCGCTGCCACAACAGCCTGGTTTGGCGATGCCAATGCTGCCAGCAACTTGTCATCGGCTTCAAGGCAAATGGCCAAAAGAAAGCCAGCACTGCAGCCAGAGGAGGCAGGCACCGAGGGCGAGGAGAAGGCGGCGGCGGGTGGGAATACCCTGCCGTGGGTGACCAGACCAGCTCCTGAATCTGCTGTTCCCGGCAAGGGGGAAGACCCTGGCAGAGGGACCCGACTCCTAGCAGCCCAACTCGGCATCCTCCTGGTCTGCACCGCTGCCCTGGGCCTGGCGCTGGCAGCTGCCATGCGCTGTGTCTGTGCCCAGCATTGCCACAAGCGGACGGAGGTCTCCTTCAGCGAGCCAGACCCTGACGTCGTTGCTGTCAGAGAAAATGGGGAGGTGATGCACTTCCGAAAGGTCCGGGAGAACAGCTTTGTGTTGGTGCAAGCTGAGTACAACTGGGTCAGCCCCTCGAGCAGCGGGAAGAAGACAATCATCTGAACGTTTGCAACGCAGAAAGCAGTGCTACGGCAGCTGGAGAAGGTGAAAACAGCCCGGACTGCACAGCACAGGTTATAGGAAGCGGTGGTGTAGTTCCTCTATGTGCCACCATATAGGTAAACAAACTCGAAGCAGCCAGTTCAGAAAGAGATGTTAGTCGAAAGTATCTAAGCTACAGCTGCTAAGAAAATAGAAGTTGATAGATTGTTCAGTGTGTTACGCTTACTACAATTAATATTGTATACCTGCTCATTAGCTGTTACTGCAGCCATGACACACACTTCTTCTGTTGCCTTAAGGGTGTAGCCAAAAATAGAAATTCTTCCTCTGCACTGTACTATTGTCTCCTGTTTAATCTCAGCAAAAGTTTCTAGTGTTATATTTCAGCAGAAGTTTCTAGTGTTATATTTCTTTCTAGGAATTAGAAACCCTTGATATAAACCCAACCATTCTCATTTAGGAGTTTAGAGGTGTGATTCTGTGCACTTGGTATATCCCAGATGACAAAATATTTGCCGGTAGATTTTAAGTTTCAGTTTGAAAAGAAAAAGCAATAACTCACTAGTGGAGAACATTGATTCAAAGAACACTGAATTGATCTACAGGAATGAAAGACAGGGTGGCGGACATCAGCTTTTGGGGGAGAAACATGCCTGCTCATCAGGTGCAAATGGAAGAAAACCTTTCCTGTCCATTTGCACCTGATGAGGAAGCTTGTTGAAGCCTGACAGCCAGCATTTACTTTGTCTTTTACTTCAAGTCAGCTCAGTAACACTCTGTGCAGAAACACGCACTGAGAAGTACCCTTCCCAGGTCACTCTGGAGATCCCCAGCAAAGGCTGCGTGGAAAGTTAACAGCATCCTTGTACTCTGAGTTTGTGCAAAACTCTCTCTGACCATGTGGTTTTCTGCAGGAGGTCACTAAAACAGCCCTTGGAAAATATGAAGATCCTTGTAAGAAGGAGAGTTGACGACAGCAAGGGTAAAGGTTTAATCTACTGCAGCTTTGAAAGAGCCAGAAATAGTCCCGATAACGATCCTCTTGAGACGTACATTTTAGAGTCTTTCAGAGAGCAGGAATCACCCCTTCTGGTGCCCTTTCTAGGGTGGAGGGGCTCAGGTGGTCCCCAAGCTGTGTAATGGGGGACAGACTTAAAATTTGGTGCTGCAGCTTATTTCACAGCCCGCAGCAATCCCCCCTGAGCTAAGCAGATAATGACGGGACCCTGATGGCTCACACATCCTTCCTGGTGACAACTTCCCCCTCTGTCAGGAGGACCCTGTGGCCACCTCCAACTAGCTGGCCATCTTCATGCTGGATAGTCAGTCAAAGCTCTGCTCTCACCTCCTCCCTTACCTTGCCATTGACTTCAGACGAGACAGGTGGGACATAGAGGAGTTCTCCTATTCAAACCCCTACAACATGATGAACATAGCGCATCTTTTGCTAATTGCGCCTTCTATTAGCATTCAGAAGGAGCTGGTTTCTGACTGTACCACTGTACTGGGATTAGTGACATAATGCTTTGCTCTACACACATGGCCAAATTTCTACTGACTTAACTTCTAGGCCTAGTGAGCCTTGGGCAAAATAAATAAGAAAAGAAGTGTACTCACAAATGCAGCTTGCAGAGACGAGCTTGATGGTCTTAACCATTGCACTTTGAAGAGGAGGATGCCCGCACCATGGCCCTTCTACTGCAGAGTAACCAAGGGTAGTGCTGTAATTGAAAAGATGTTTGTTTTAGGAGTCAAAATGAATGGTTTTATGTTCAATAAATCGAGCTTAAGCACTACCTACTAGGAAGTCTACAGGATTTTAAATACAAGTCTAGACACTTACAATGGTGTTCCTCTCCTGTGTCACGTGCCTTAGAAAGAAATCATGTTTCTGTAACCCAATGTAGCTGAACTGTGTAGCGACTGTGTAGCAGCCTGCATGCAAGTCATCATTGTTAATGCAGCCAAAAAAATCCTAATTAACTGAGAAAATAGGTCAACAAACTCTTAAATCTTTAAAGAACTATCACATATTATTTTAAAAAGTTTCTTATGATGGCATAGCTGTTTATGAATAAATTACAAATACCTATGGCCTCTTCCACTGTCTCTCTAGATTTAATGTTACCAGACTGCTATAGCTATAAAACTGTAACCTTCCTCTCCCCACCTCTTTCCCCATGACCCAGCACCGCTTCTTGCTGTGCTGACCAGAGGTCTCATGGAGATGTTTGATTAGGAGAGTGGCACTTCAACACCACTCTGCCTTCTGTCAAACTCTGCCTTCTGTTAAATTTATGCAGCTCCAGTATTATTATTAGTAAAACCAGTAATGGTGAGCTCTGAGGGACACAGCTCCTTTGAATTAGTAATGAGTTTTGCTACTTTGCGGACTTGGCTGAGACCTAAAGTGCTTGTGTTTTTTTCCTTGACTTTGGAATGATGTTTCGTTTATCGTAGTTGCCATGACAAGAGGGATGGAGGTTTTATCTCTTCTTAAGGCTGTTAAAAACATGAGCACTGATTAATTTATTAAAAGGCAAACTATTCAAACACCCCCATTCTTAAGTGACTCGCTTTGTATGGATATTCATCTGTGCTTACATTTGGAACAGATTTAGGAGAAAAAAAATGACAGAATTAGGAAAAGAAAGGCACAGACCATTCTAATATTTACTGGAGGGACAAGTGAAAGACTTGCCTTGTTTACCTCTGTAGGTACAGGACTGTGTTGGTCACAGAAGTTCTGCTGGAACTGGGGGATCTCAGTTCCTCCAGTGCGGGTCAGCCTGCAGCCGTCTTGTGGCCCACGTTAGGCTGCCATCCATCAGCAAAGTGACAGGGCTTTGAGTCAGATTTACCGACCAAAGGTGTGGAAAGCTGCTCACATTCAGCTGTAATGCACACCTGTCCTGAGTCTCCCCATCAGCCAAACAGGCATCAGATGCAGTTTTGGCAGTGAAAACTCCTATTGCTTAAAACCTCTGATGCCATTACGACACCTGAGCCAGCCTAACTAAAAAAAAAATAAATAAAATTTTAGAAATAACTAACTTGCATGCAGACATGTCTGTTCATCACGCCCTTACTTGCATGCTAATTTTCCCATCTCGTGTCACTGATTCCTGCTTTCCCTCTGCTCTACAAAAATATAAACCACCGCCCCTAAATCATCAGTCCTGCACGTCGAGCATATAACACCATCGCTGAGTCTTACTGCTTTTCCATGGTATCTGAAATCAATTTGGTTTTGCCCATCATCAAGCCTGTCCATAAATCCATTCCCCCTCTGCTTCGGAGAAGATGTTGTCTTATGCAATGCTGCATCTGCTCCATTAAAGATGCCCGCCCCAACTGCAGTTAGCAGAGAATGGCAACCCACCAACACATTAGTGGCACTAAATGTAACGTGGAGAGGTTGCACTGAGCAACGCCGTTGGCCCAAAGCTTGGTTAAGTCATCATGGACATTTCCTGCATTGGTTGAATTGTCACTAGTAAGCAAAAAAGCCAAACACATGCTGATTTGGTCAGCTCCAGAATGGGTGACAAGACTCACAGGCAATGCCACGGGGCCCAGCTATCATGGTCAGTGGGGATGTGCAAGCTCAGGCTCTCAGCAGAGGCAGCGCTCTCCCTAGAGCAGTGCAGGATGAGGCCCCAGGCATTACGCAGACCTGGCCCGGTGGCTTGGCTAGCCCTTTTGGCACAGTTTCGGTAACTACTTAAGACTGCACAAACCAAGGGAGGCGAAGCAGCAAGGCCAGGAACGCGGGGAGTAAAACATTCAGCGCACCCTGGCAAACGGAGCACGGGGAGGCCGCCTTGCTGAGGGGTGAGGATTCGTCCTCTCCCTCGCCTCTGAGGGTCTGCCCCTGCTTCAAGCCAGATCCTTGGCGGAGCAGCAGATGCACGTCTTATTTATTCACTTAGATTTAAATGACAATGAGAAATGCCTGCAAAAAGATGAGGCGATGCGCTAACGATTCCTGCAACATTCAGCTGCAAAAAGACAGCTGCTTACCAGCAAAAACCAACGACAAAGTAGCGACCCGACCTGCCCAGCTGGTGAACAGCAGAACAGCCCCCTCACTCCTCCTGGCGAGCCACCCCCCCACCTCCGCTGCCCTTGCCAGGGTCTCAAGGCTCAGTCTGAAAGTCATCGTGTCTGGACATTTCTGCAGGGCTCCCTTCCTTTCCTTCCCCTCCCCTCTCTCCCGCCAGCTCCTCCAAGGCACCACATCACCTACGAGAGGGCAGAGAAGGACCTGGGGCGTCACGGCGGCCCTTGGACCACGAGCTGCTCAGGGATCTCTGCCGGCTCTCTCCTGCCACCGAATTGTTTCCCCATCGCAGACCTCGCGGCAGCAGCCCTCTTTCCTCCCTCGTTAGCGCGCGTGTGACTCTCTCAATAAAGCATTTTGTTATACGATGTATGAAGGATCGTGTCTCGAGCCACATTTTACTGTATATTTAAGTGCATGTTTTGCTGATTTACTGCTGTTCTAGAGAACGTCTCCCTTCCTGAGCGGGGCAGGCCCATAAAGGATCTATCAGCTCTGACTAATGATTATTAGTACATCCCAAGGTTATACACCACAATCAAATAACGAGTAGGAGGGAAAAGAGGCTCCAGCTTACTCGGCTGAGGACAAAGATCACAGATAGTCTCTCTGAATCTTCAGATTGCGATATCCATTACAGATTGCCACCTTCTAATGTCAAAGTATAATTTGTTGTTGGGAAAATGTGTCGCTATTTCAAAGGCGAGTCAAAGATCAGCCTCGCTGTATATCAGCGTGCGCCGATGTACATTAGGAAGCGACGGCCAGGTACCAAGGACATGGGGCTGTCGGCGGAGAGGGAACGGCAGAAGACGCGACTTGCTGATCTTTATTATGCAAAGACACGGCCCGAAGTGGGAAAACATTTAACCCAGTCAAGTAACGTGTCACCAGTAATTCCCAGCGCCTAATGGAGCACAAACGCCACGCGTCAGCCGAGCTGCCCGCGGCCTCCTACTCCGGCACCAGCCGGTGCGGCCGGAGCGACCCTCGTTCCGCGGGGAAAGCTCAGCCGCCCCCCCAGCTCCCCGTCCCGGGCAGAACTCCCGTCGACCTCCCTTCGCCGGGCCGGACCGGGCCGAGCCAGGCGGAGGGCAGGCCCCGACCGCCATCCCGCGCAATTTCCCCTCACGACACAGCGGCGCCCTCCCCGCCCGCCACCCCGGCCCGGCCCCGCCGCCGCCGCCAGGGGGCAGCCTTGTCCCGGCGATGGCGGCCGCGCCCGGCCCCGCCGCCCGCCCCTCTCCCCCGGGAGGGGCCCGTGTCGGGGCGGGCAGCGCTGAGGCGGTTCACGCTCGGCTGGGCCGCGGGAGGGGGGGGACACACGCACGCACACAAACACGCGGGTGCGGGTGTGGGTGTGGGTGACCCCGCCGTCCCCGCGGCGGGGGCCGCGGGGCGGCGGTTGGCCCGGGCGCCGCCATCTTCTCAGGGGAGAGGCAGCGGCGGTCAGGAAGCCGCCCCGGGGGCCGGCCCCGCGTCGGGCTTCAGTGCGCGGGGGTCCGGCGCGGAGCCCCTCGGAAGGGGCTGGGGAGAAGCGCGGAGGGTCGGCTTGCCCGAGTTGCCCCAGCGGGCCTCGGTGAGGCGGGCGGGTGCGCTGAACTCCCGCAGCCCGGCTAGGGCGGCTGCCTCGGGGACGGGCCCTGGGCCCTGACTGACTGACGGACGCTGACGGAGGCGACGTGCAGCTCCGCAACTCCGCTGGCGGCTTCTGGCTTCTCAGAAGAATCGGGGCAGTCCGTCGTTTTGGGAGGGGAAATAGCCGAGCCGTTTGTTAATACACACCAGTTACCTCCAGTCTCCAGCTG
The DNA here is from genome assembly GCF_964188355.1 of Buteo buteo. NCBI lineage: Eukaryota > Metazoa > Chordata > Aves > Accipitriformes > Accipitridae > Buteo > Buteo buteo. The sequence continues at coordinate 69,832,714 of NC_134171.1, read as the reverse complement.
TGGCCGAGTCGCAACATCCCCATTAAAGCAAAGGATGCCGCCACAACGCAATGAGGTGAAGGAACACGTTAATAGATTGCTAGAAACTAAGAATCCACGCTCACCAGCTCTCCGTCGTTTTCTGAACTGCAAATGAAAAAAATAAGGCCCAAGACAACCATCAGTCCAAATTTCTCACTTCAAGTCAAAGGACTGATTTGACTCTTGATCTTTAAAGGACAACTATCATGATGTTAAAGCAATAACACGCAGAAGAGATGAATAGCACACTTGGTTATCTGCATGATTTATTTGGCAAAGCCGATTAGTTCTTTCTGGAGCAAATTAATAATAATTCTCATCTGTTTGTCAGTGGGAATTTAATGTAGGCTAAAAAGTCAGCGAGAGTTTTCTCGAGATGGAAGTCCATTCAAAACAGATAAAAAAAGATGAATTTGGGAAAAAAGCTTAATAAAGTCTTTAAACGAAAACCACTCAAGGCTGGACTGTTAATCAAAAGAACATTACTTACCTTACTCAGCAGCATTGAAACCAGAGTCTGGCAGCAAGTTTTAAAAAGGAACCCTTTTCTCTTTCTTTACAGTCATAATTTATAACAGCTGAATTATTGGCTATAAATACTCTTTTCCTTCTGCTAATGTATTGTGCTTCTGGGATTGTTCACAGCAAACATTTTGTTGCTGAGACAATAAACTCCTAAATTGGGGCTTCTGAAAAAAAATTTCAAGCACATTCCAAGCACCAGCTATTCAAAGAATACTACTATGCCATGGTAACAGACTAAACTTTGTTTTATTTTCATTAGCATTGAAAAATATTGACATTTCTCACTAAATTTATTTTTTAAACATGGAAAGCTGCTGCTTGCAATACACTGGAGCATATTTATGTATATACCCAAGCTAAAAATTCAAATGGGATGAATTAGCAGACATTAGCTAATTAGACAGATGAATTCAAGACTTTGGTCTTGAAAGTAAAGAGCTAGACAAGCAAAAAATATTCTTAAATACATGTAAAATGTTAAATTATAGAACATAGAAGATAACGATTTAATATACATCCCGTTACACATGGAGAGCAGATTTTCCTTCATGTAATATGCACCTTACTTTAAAAAAAAAAAGCTATCTAAAAATCTTCCAAAAATCTGGTACCAGCAAAATTTGAGTTTTCTTGTTTTTTAAACAATGTCCCAATAGATAATTCAAATGAGATTATTTGGGAACATTGATACGTGATAGCATAGCTATATACAGCTCTTTATGCCCTTTATAATCAGAGAGGTTACCCGTTAGTGTTATGCATCGCAAATGCGTGTTGCCTGATCAGAAACACGATAAAAGTCAGGCTCCACAGACCGCGGTGCTTTTTATTCTGTTCCCCTGCCTCACACAAAATCTCACATATCACACGGCTGTGGGATTTGGCTCTGGCTTGGGGGGAGATCTGTGGGGATGCTGGCGGCGGACAGCTGAGCTGAAAAGATACAGGCTTCCCACATTAACACTCCGTGAGCTGCATCAAACAGAGTTATGATATTAGCTGGCTGAAATTGTGTCATACTCTTATTTTTAGTATGCTATTATGCCTCTGGGATATATTTTATTTATCAGGGAGTTGGACCTAAACAGATGTTGTAGCGCTTTTCTAAAGGGGGCTTTAGGCAACTCGCTGTGAGGTACCTGAGAGACTACATGTATGTTTTGGGGAAGGGGCAGCGTAAATGTGTGAGCCAAATACTGTACATGCAACTTTTTTAGTCCTGAGCCACTGTTTGGAAATTACAGTTAAGGAAATTACAGTTAATTTTTCAGACAAACAGTGATCTAAAAATTTCACTGAAAAAAATATTTTTTGTCGTTTTTATAAAGAAAAATATTGAGGTTTTCCCAAAATTTCTCTAATTCAAAGCAACATTATCGAACAAAACAAGTGAGAATTTGCTGAAGAATTCGGCAAAACACATCAAGCAGTAATACGGGATTGCCCAGAGGACCAACAGTAACTATAATGGATACAGCAGTGAGCTGCAGGCCCACGTGCATGCGGGTGTTTCCATCCAGGGGAGCTGCGAGTCCTAATGCAGAACATGCGAACCACAATTTGGGTAAAGTTCTTCCGTGTCGGCACAAAAAGCTGACTTCTGCTTCCCTAAGCAGCATCTCGGAAAGCTGCTCTGGTTTGTCGGTCATGGTTATCCCATCATGCTGCTACAGGATGGGGTCTCTAAGAAGAGAGCATCTTCTTAGAGATGCTCTCCAAGCAGATGAGAGCATCATCTTGGTGATGACACCAACAGGTTCAGTTAGGGACAGCTAACTGGGAGAAGTTAAAAAAAAATGTGGGGGGGGAGTGTTTAGGTTGAAGATAGGGAAAAAAAGACATTTTATCACTTATTTCATCAAACACTGTTGACAAGAAGTGGCAAAACTACACTGGGAAGGCACTGGGAAATAAGATAGAATTTTGTAACCTGTTGGGTATGGGCTGTGCAGCAGACAAAGGACACATGGGAAAGGACTGCAGTCACAATGCTAAGAAACAGAAGGAACACAGAACTGCAAAAGCTTTTGTCAATAGAATTTCATACCCAATTACTGTCATGGGACTCAAATTTTATTTCCTGCAATTCTTCTGGCAAAAGGCCAGTTCTCACATGACCTCCATAATTTTTTTAATTCTATCAATGAAACAGTCTTTCCTTCGAGGCAGCCCATTTTCTTCCCTTTTAAGAAAGCTGATTTCCCTTAGAATTTGGAACTGTTTCATAAGAAAACTGACCATAAATAGCAAGTTTTCTGTTAGACACAAACTAACATCAGCATGCTAACATCTGCAGCCCTTTGATTTTGTTACAGTTATGGAGCCCACCCACAGAGAATGCCATCCAAAGAAGCTTTTTCTTCTTCTTCTTAACTGGGTGAAAAATGGTTGTGCCAGGTGGCAACTTTCAACACAGGTAAAGAGCGGACAATATGCACCAGCAGAGGATCCTCAGGAGATGCACAGCCTCTTCTCTGTCCTGCAGCTCTTGGGTATCCGCTGTCTTTCTGTGCAGGGATCACAATCAATTTCTAATCTCATGCCTACTTCTGGTCTGGGCTTGCAACACAGAGTCAGGGTTGATTTGAACCTACCAGATAGCCTAAGAATTAACAGATTATTTTATTACTTAATGAATCCAGGTGCTGGGATCAGCTCAGTGGGGCTCTTCTCTGCATAACAGCGCGAAAAGCCTTTGATCTACCAGCCCTCCCTGCCCAAAACTGCAGTCAGTAGGGTAGGTGGCAGGGAGCAGAGCCTGATTCAACAGCAGCTATTGCTCATTTTCTTGTCACTCTATAGGTCAGTGGCTGGCAGAAACCTCTGCGGAAACGCGTCTAAAAATATTTTGAAAACTTGGCCTCTGCTGATGAGAAAATTAAGTGGTGACTCATGCTCCCATCAGCTCCAGACTTGATTACTGCAATTTGATGGACTGAGAAGCTGATATTCCACCGAGACTGCAATTTGCTTAGGGGAGCAGCCGAGAGGCCTCATTGGCACCAATTGCTTCCAACGCATCTCTCTTGTCCTTTTAATCACTAACAAATTTAATTTCACTTCTCACTGAAGATCTCACTCTCCACCTTTCTGGCAAGAGAACAATTTAGAGGCTGCTTTCATGACCTCTGCTACAGCTCTAGCTGCCAGCATGAAGCAGACCTGCCTGTAGCAATGCCTTGCACCTGCATTTCCTGGCATTGCTTTCTCTAGTCCTGCACATCTAAAGCCATTGGACAGTCCTTGTCCACGCTACTCCAGAAGATTACTCACCATCCTGCAGGGTGTTCTCTGCTGAATGAGAATTTTGCAGGAACCATACCCGTAAACTTTGAAGAATTTAATTCAAAATGCCTCCTCAGAGAAGTCACAGTCTAATGATCACAAGTGATAACGTGGTTTAAGCAGGAAAATGGCAAAGAGGAGACAACCTCCCTCTTGTGACATTGTTCTGGTATGATGCTGTAGTTTTCCTCTGGCAGATCAGGGCTACCCGTAGAAATAAGGACAAAAGAGACTTGGTTTGTTAGATGCTGGAAAGGGCAGGCCATCAAATCTAAAGTAAAATACTCTTCATTTACTCTAGTCATGTGAACAGTGGCAGGGCTTTTCAAACAGCTTCCCTAGGGAGACCACTCTGCAGCTTAACAGCCCTTTCACTGGAGATGTGCAAGTGTAACCAAGGGCAGAATTTAGTCTCTTGTCTATTTAACGTGTTTGCGAGGGACTGTATGTGTTTCTGGCACTTTATAATAATAGTAATATAAATGCATTTGGATTATAACAAAATGGAGAAACCATGATTTAGCCCTTTACTGTGCTGTAATTCCCAAACGCATCAACATCTATTTAAGTGCAAAATAGCCTACAGTTTACAAATACAATGCTGAGGTTCTGTATGAGATTATGATTCAATACAAAACACAATTCAGTGTCTGAAATGTCATTTTTAATGTCAGAATAACATCCAAAAAGTAGGTCTTTCTCCATATGCAGTCTTGCAAAGAAATGTATACCAGGGACTTGGTCCTTTCTAGTGATTTCTACATATATAACTGCTCATCTCTTATGCACGTATGCACTTGCACATAAATAAATGTGTCTGCAGACAGACAATATTTCATCTTGCCTTCTAACCTCCTGCTGTCAAGATACTTCCACAGAAAACCATACACAAATAAAACTAACAGCTCCTCTTTCCCTGACTGCCAGAATAATGTAGGGGACTACTTCTGTAAAACCAAGCTGCTGGATTAGTCTCTTTTTGCTCTGTGAACAAGCACAACTGTGCAGCTTCTGCTGAGATTGCCTTTTCTGTCATATAACCTATTTGCATTAACTAAAGGATCTATAAGAGAAAACACAATTGCAATTTTGATTTTAACTACATAAAAAATGATTTATCTTGGACCTATTACTGGGGTCATCAAAAGCTTCTCAATTTAGTGCACAAAAAGGGAAATAAAATGAGTAACTCAACATGAAGTGCTAAAATTCCCTGTGACCTCTGAAGTGCTCTTCTATTGTTTGGGTGTTTTTTGCCTCTGCTATCATTAGATGGGATTATAGATATGCACAAGATAAGAAGTGTTGACGACCAAGAAAATCCTTATGTTTTAACATGGGCAAAGTTCTCATTTGCCATCAGTTTTGCCTGATGATGTTCAATACCAGATATTTCTCAGTTAAATTTAAAGCCAAGAAATTGAAAAGATTCAGCACTGCTCTAATCCTCTACTGAAAAACTGGTGAAGTTCAATGAATTAATTTTCAGTTGATGGTAATTTGCAGTATTCTGAGGACTTTCTTTCCCCAAGTTTAGTTCATAAAATATTTCTGTACAGTTCATGGATTTTTTTTTTTTTTTTTTTTTAAAGAACAAGCAAACAGTTTAAAAGCTTACCCACAAAAGAACAAAACGTAGGTAACAGAGGTAAAAAGTTGACCTAGAGGATAAGTAATTTTATCTTGTTTTCTTAGTAACAGAATTAAATTCAAAACCATTCTGTTTATTGAAGACATATAAGGATAATAACAAGACATAAACCAAATATCTTAACAGTCTTTAAACATAACAGAATTGATATGCATAATTAAGTTTCATTAAGTACAGATTTAAAATATGTATTTCAGTTTTGCTTTATATTCCCTTTAGACCAACACCTCCAACACTCATACACAATATTTAGGCTGCCCCAAGCAATCAACAAGGACTTTGTAAAGGCTCTAACAAAACTCCATCTTAAACCAGTTTGAAATATTCTTAAACGTAGAAAAAATTTCACAAAGAAAAAAGGATGTGTTCAGTGGAATCTAAGCAAGTTGTTGGATGCACTGAAAGTCGGAGATTCAGTACGTAGAGGTAGCTCAGTAAGGGTACTTGCAGTGTTCTGACTGTTTAGCATTGACACAACCACAGTAAGTTACTGTATGCTTGAACTCTTCCTGTAGATTTAAAATAAGTGAGCACTCTTTCCGGGCCTGTTGCTTTGCCATTCAAAACCAATAGAGTCATCAATTTCAGTGGGATTAGGATTAAGTCCTTATATACTCTGGAAGTTCCGGTTTATGGAAACAGGACAAAAAGAAACTGTCCTGAGTCTGGACTCCCTGCTGCAAGCAGGGTTTTTAAGCCCAGATAAAGGATTTTTTTCCCTCATGGAGCCAGTTCCCAGTTAGCATGCTTAAGGAGGGGGAACCTTGAATTTGGCCCCAAGAACACACATGCTGTTCTCTCCAACTACCTCACAGGTTGGCCTGTGGGTGGATCTGACCATGCTACCTAGGAATGCACTGATCAAAACTGTGAGCTCACTGCCCGCAGCCCTTTGCATCACTGGCTAGTGAGAAGACAGCACAGCCCTGGGGAACACGGGGGGTGGACAGTGTCCCTCAGCCCTCCCATCTGCTCAGTGTGCAGAGCTTGATCCCCCTTCCAGGGAATGAAAGAATTCAGCCTGCTGCCACCTCACGTACCTTCGTTACATGGTCGTTTTATTGGTGATAATTCTGAACAAGGTGACGCTGTCAGCTCCCAGTAGTTTCTCATACAGATGGCAACAGAGCAGTCTTGCACTGACTGACCATCAGGTAAAGCACCGATGATTGGTACCAGATTGCTTTCCTGTTGTTCGCAGGAATAACGGACTAGGAATAACAGACTAGGTAAACCAAACACAGTTGTTTTCACTAAGGCAAAAGGATATGAATTTCACATGCCTATTGTCATACAAAAGATCTTTAGCTTGTGTAAATGGCTATAGCCTTATCAAGAGCTATGATAATTCACATCTGTGTGCTAAAGATCTCCTAGGTGTTTGCACTCAGTTGCACCATTAACTGCAATGTTAACCATGACACACATGAAACTTCTGCATTTATATCGATCCCAGTTTGACCTATTTCCTTCGTTCCTTTTAACGTTTTAATGCACAATCGCCAGCACAGTTTTTGCAGATGGGTACACCTCAGAGTGTGGACTAGCATATGCTTCTGAAATCTTAATCTCCCAGACAAGATGCAGTGCTGGCTCTATGTTTAAATGTATGACTGTGTTCCTTTCTCTTCAACACTCTTCTTAGAAATAGTATTTTGTATTTTTTTTCTATAAGTTTATTAAAGAGAGCAACATTTTATTTTCAAAAAAAAGTTGTGACTGATTGTCAAATTAGCTAAGATAGCATTTCTGTTACGGTGAGGATCCTTTTAATTGGAGAAAAAAAAAAGAAAAAAAAAATCATCAACTTTCTTGTCCTCACAAGCTATTATTCATTACCAATGCAGCAATACAGAAAACATAGGTTGGCTTACTACAATAAAGGCTCTGTTTCAATATTAGCATCCTAAATTCTGTCACCGTAGATCTCTGTGCATTGCACCAGGGGAAGGAAAAGAAAAAAGAAAAACAAAGATTTGTGTTCTTCAGGGGTAAATTATAAAAGATCTCCTAGCTGCAAACACAAATACTTCACTCATAACCCAAGCACCAGACCATTTCTTTGAAGAAGCTTATGAGGCATTTAAGATATACAATGGCACAATATCATACAATAGAATTGAAAGAGTTTTCTTGAGAAACCATTAACTTTGAAGGAATGTCTAGACAACTGTGTCAACAAATGCAAATAATTCATGCTTCTCAGCTTCTATCCAATGGATGGCCCCATGCTGAGTATACACAAACTCAGAAGAAAAAGGCATGTCACAGTCATATGACTAGGGAGTGTAACAGAGTCACACAGAAATTCAAGTCAATCTTGAAAAAAGCCTTCAGAAAGCTCTTCCCCAGGGTAAGCCAGCAGTGGGATAGGCTTCTGGTCATTTTGGCTAGTTTAAAACAGAGACTTACAGCTGGTGCACCTGGCTTCAAAGCAGGGGCAATGGAAGAAACAGCCGTTAGTCATGACCATTCACTCAGTTAGAAAAATAAAAACTAAAGGACTCCAAAATACTGTACAACCTCTTGCAGTAACCAACAAAGTGGCTTCCTGAAACAATGCTTTTGCCAAAAATGCATCTGTAAGGCACTTAACAGGTATCTTTTTAATATATATATATATATATAAAAATAAAATATGCACTGAAGCAACATTCACAAATACCCAGTTGTCTCAATTGTCTGTGTGTACAGTATAGTACATATATACATTCACTGTGACACAGGCCGTCTCCATAATTATACCTTCACGGGTGCTTTGGGCTGCCTGGTTAACTTCAGTGCCTGTGAACAGCAAACAAAACAGTCACTTTTTATGTTCTTAAAAGACAACCAACAGCACAAGACAAGATTTTTATTTATAAGGGGCAATAAGATGCTGCATGTACTTCTGGGAGGCCAGGTGAGGAGTCAGCACGCAGCTGACAGGCCGCTCTCTGTTTTACGATGAAGTTTTTATCTCTGATGGCGCAATCACAACCTCCTCCCATACAGATAGCCTTAACAGAGGAACCACAAGGAATACGGCTACAGTGCCAGCGAAGGAAGCGGAGGTGGGTCTCAGATGTCTTTTAGAAAGCAACTATTTGGACCCCACTCAAACCACTTGTGGCACAGATACAAGAGTTTCTGACCCACTTAGGGAAAGACTGCGAAGAAAATTTCTGCTAACACCTTTGTGTTCCCTGGCCTCCCTCCATGCGGCTCGAAGCCTGCTCAGAGTATAGTCACTGCTGCAGTGGTAGATGTCACACACCTCTGATGTTTATACCTTCCTTTCTGAGAAAAGGTAAGAATAAGCCAAAATCCATCAGTCCAGAGGTGATCTTATGCCAGGGGACACCTGATGTCTTTGTAGCTCTAGGCTGCTCTTACTGAGGAGGAAAGAAACCACATGCCTTTATTTGATGGCAGGGTCCAGCTCTATGTTCCCTGCAGGGCTGGCCAACTATGGTAGCTGAACTATTTATTTAGTGCGTGATGCAAGTTCAACTGAAATGATAGGTGGTCATGCTTCTAGCTTGGCAGGAAGCAGCCTCTCTAACTTAGGAGGCAAATGTGACAGGCTTAAAAGGTGTTAGGTTTTCAGCTGCTCCTGTACACCGATGTGGTCACTGTGAAGGATGCCTGTTGTTGGTGTGCTTTGCAACAAAAAAGCTCAGTGCTTTCTTGTCCAGGACGAATAGGCCCGAGTGAGAGGGAAATTCATGACATTTGCAAATTCCCCAAATTTGGAACCTCTGTTTTCCATAGTCTCTTGGGTGAAGTGCCCTGACAGACTGGCATTTGCCTGTCAATCAAGAGACTTATCATTTCTGGAGGGTTAGCTAACCAAGCAATTTTCAGTCTGAGAGATGTCTGATGGGTCTTCTTATTGTAGATATTAACCTTTAATATTGTATATTTAAAGCTTGTAAGCACTGCTTGAAAAACGCTCCAGCACAAGTGTAAACCCTTAAAAAAAAATCCAAACCTTTAAAAATAAATAGGCTATATTCCCCTCAGAAACACCAGCTTTCAGAAACACCAGCATTTAACTATTGTTAAATCTAGCCATTTGAGATTAGTCTTTTGGATATTATTCAGCAAGAGACTTTGGAGAGAGACATCATTCTGCATTTGGGGAAACGATTTTTTAACTTTGTAGTTTGGCAGATTCTGCTGCCATATTTACAAACTAGAAATACCTTAGTGTAGATGAACCTCTAAATATTTAAATTCAATTTCATACAACCAGATCACATGTACTATCATAATTAAGTAAGAATGTCACTGTAGTTGAGTACTGTGACTGGATAACCGTCTTCCCCTGCAAGAGAGATGCCAAAATGAAGCCAAAGTGTTTATAGAAAATAAACATCAAGGGTGATGATGACATGTTTATTTTCAAAGCGGGAGACCATTATCCAGTCACAACATTCACTTCTATTATACTTATTGCAACTGTACCAGACCCAACCTCATTGATTTTTTTCAAAGAGTAATTAAAATAACATTTGTGAATAATACAGAAGACCAACTGAAGAAACTGCTGCTACAGAACAACAATCCCCCAAAGTGGTTCTATGGTAGCATTACAGTCTGATTAGCACAGGAGGTTTATTTGATGCTTAATGAATAAGAAACTAGTGCTGGTGAACTGTAAATCTCTCCAGTACTGGTTGACTTTTCTGATGCCCTGTTCAAAGGCTGTGTTAACTTGCAGCAACTGACAGCAGCCCCTAAAGGCCATTACCACCCTGAGGATCGGGAAGGTCTGGATGAGCTCCAGCCCCACTCCTGGTCTTGGCAGCAGAGAGCAGTTAGATGCTGAAGAGAAGCCAGCATTGCAGGGATCGTTCTGTCACCAGTAGTGTCAACTTCAGGCTATCTTTCTGCAGGAATAGCGTGGAATTTTCTTTACGCAACCTGTGATGTCTCCTGATAATTTCTGATTTAAAAAAAATCATGACTTTCAGACTGATGGAGAAATGACATATGATTGTCAAATTTCCATTTTCAGATGCTAAGATAAGTATATCTTAACAGGTCTGATTTCTGGACTCAGTTCCTGAAAACTGAGTTTTTCTGCTCTTTGCAATTCAGGTAACCAAAAGTGGAGCCACAAAAAAAATAATTGTTTTGGGGAATTTTATCATTCAAGTTAGCAAGATGACTTTAGTGAAGTGAAGCTGGTAAAACGGCAGCCTGTTGGGTTTTGCTGAAAATCAGAAACATGGAAGTTACAAAAAAAAATTTCTCCACTGACAAGTGGAGAATGCAGGGTACTGGTGGTGCTGGGCTTCCCACAGCAGGTCTCAATCTTCACCTAAAATGGCTGTCAAAGACTGCTTCAGTTGCCACAGTTTCTTGATCCTTATTATCTCAGAACATTAAAGACAGCATTAATATCAGTTGCATGTACTAGCTTTCTGCAAGGTGGTTACTACTGCTCTGAGAACCTGACTAAAACCATTGCAATTATTTCATATAGATCACAGAATGGCTGTCAGATGTCAATAGCTTCAATTTGTACTGAAATAAGCATAATATCAATCAGTGATGTCGATGCAAAAACCTCTAGGTTATAGTCTATAACCCTATGAGCCATCCCATGCCATAATTTTGGCATGAAATGTGATGCATCAGACTCCTGTAGACTTCTTGCTGTTGTAAAGGGTGACCCAAGTAGAGAGAAAATAAATTTAAAAGTCTTCATCCTGCTTCAATTCGATTCAGAAAGTGCCCTCATTTTACCTGATTTCCCCAGCTCCCATGCCAGTGGACAGATCTTTGTCAATTCTCCGTAAGGGAGATCCAAAGCTGTGATTATTAGCTAAAGATAGAGCCATTCTTATTGGGCGTAACCCGAATTCATAATTTGAACTAACTGTAGAGGTCTAACATCAAGATTTGAACCTTTTCAGAGCCAAGGGGGATGAAGTTCAGCATTTTTATTTTGATACTACTGTGACTATCGCTGTCATAAAGGAAGTAAAGAAACAGGAAAATCCCTACCATGGAATCTCCAAGAAGGAACCTGAAGAGTTTAAGATGTGTTTAGGTATTTTTTGACTCATAGCACACTTTCCATTATAAATCAAAACCAGCAATTCTTACCTTTTGCCTAGAAACCATCCAAGATTTTATTGTTGGTACCAACAGACTGCCAAGAAGAATCTGAGCAGGATGATAGATGAGCAAGGGGACGGAAATTAAGGACAGGTGCTCATAACCCGCAAATACTATCTTCAGCATTGGAATCCCTGCAGGCAGAAAAACAGGAGACAGACTCTCACCTCAGACTCTGAGCTCCAGATAAAAGCAAAGAATTTTATGTTGCATTGACATTTCACCAAAAAAAAAAACCACCAAAGAAACAAAATGAAGACTCAGAAGTTTTATATAAAAAAAACCAACCCAAACAAACCAGCAAGAACATGAACAAAAAAAAAAATACACAGCAGAGAAAGTTCTGTGGCAGAAAGGAAGGAGTAGGGGAATGCCATAAAAGATCTTTTCTAATTATGCTAATAGCTGTCAAACTCCTGCTGAAGACTTGATATAAAATACATTCTGCTATAGCCTGACTGTTCAGTTGCTGAGCATAGTTCTGTACTGCTTATTTGCTACTTCCTCTCACTGTGCTGTTTTGTGTTTTCATGATTGTCCTCCATCCAACCTGCCCGACTCCTGCTTGTAACCTTTCTTCAGTCTGTTCACCACTGGAGAAGGGTTGCATTTTACTGGCACGCTCCCTGCCAGTTGGTGAGTATCCAAATGACAGCCTTCCCAGCTTTGACTGATTCATGCAGTCAGGGTAGAGTGTCAAGTACTCTGCAGGTGAATGCTCGTGTTAGAGAACAAAACTCTCTGCTCTGCCTCTATGTTCCAGAAGAGATACAGCATGAGACAGAAAAGGTTTAGTAAACTGAGTGAGCAATATGAAGTGGTCATGCCTATTGAAGAGTTAGAGAGACGCTGGAATACAGAAGTTGCTAGATGCTGGAAGAAGTGTGTGTTAAGAGCTAGAGATGGGCCATTTTTCCTAAGAGCTTGAATTTGCGCTCAACAGTTCTAATTCTATTAGACATCTCCACACATAATCTTCCCACTTGACGATGTGATATGTAAAATTAAATTCGATTTAGTTTTGCAGTGATGAAACTGATTATGTTTACTTTGAACATGTTATTGTTCAAAATTATCTGTTAAAATCTTGGAACTTGGAGCTACCATGCTCCACAAAGCACAGGTGTAGGTGAAACTTGCAACCATCTCTGTCTTGCTTGACCAGGCGTTTGCATAGTCGCCAACAAGAGCAGCTGCAATTCCTCAGGAGCCCCCTGAGAACATACCTTATTTTGTCCCTCATCTTAAATGTCATTCTAGGAATTTTCTGCCAACATCAACCTTGCAGAGAAGCAGACTACACAGAGTTTTCACAGAGCTTATCTATGTCTCCTCTCTTAGCAATAACAAAAAGCTGAGCTTTGTGTCACATGCTCTCCATTCCCCCATTAGTAGATGTTTCAGATCAGCCAAAGTTGCCATGTTTACATAATCTTTTCTTAATGCCTCAGATAAATTCCTGTTCTCAACACCCTTTCAGGTTTCCCTTAATAAAAGTTGCATCCTCCCTATGTGAGAAGACAGCTTATTCGTTGAATATTACCACTCCACCAGTGTCCCACTATTGCTGACACATGTCTAGACTTGCTGAAAACTTCCTGATATTTCCACAGCACTATTTCTTGTAATTATTTTGATTAACTTCATCACATTACACCACTAACATTCTCATCCCCATAGTAGTAGCCTTTACTTACATGGATATTTCCAGGGAAAGATTAAATCAAATAGCTAAAGGCTTGCATGTTTAATTTCAATATAATTACCTTCAAAATAACATCATGGACCTATCACACAATAGGGCTGCTTATTATTAACACTAATTTCTGGGGCTTGGGAATAGATAGTATTTGGATAGAAATTAAATGGGAATTTGCATTATATTAAGGATTGTAATTTACTTCAAATGCCCATCATACTGTTTTTGTAAACAGATAAAGGTTTTATTGCCCGTTTCCAAGTCTCAACTTGACCCTTGTGGGTCCTTTTCTGTTCTCTAACCACAGAAAAATAAACTAGAGTTCCAAGCTATGAACATGCTATATTTATGTTTGTAAGACAGTACCTGGTGTTTTGGTAGTGCAATTTCATCCATAGATCCAAAAACACTTTAGTAAGCTGAACAGGACTCCTACAGAGAATCAGAGAACACTAAAATGACTAGCCTAAGATCACACAGAAAACTAATGGCAGAGATGTGAACAGAATGGATCCAAAGTGACTTAGACATGCTTTAAATTACTGTACATTTTATGAAAGAAAAGATGAGAAATTCCAGCCTAAAAGGTAAATTCTCTAGAGGAAAGCTATTTTGGTAAACTAGGAAAAGAAAATTAAAGTTGTCAAATATAAATACAAAATACTATAATTAGTGTGACAATATAATTAGATCACTGGGTGGGAAGAGGTTCTTAATTCACAGCTTATTTAAATACATGTCACAACAATAGGTTCCTGTAAGCTACTAATGTGCAATTAAAGTTCCTGTTATTTACCAGGAAAAACTAACTGGTGAAAAGCAGAAATAGTAATCATTTTTGCAGGTAAGCATTAGTTCAATGGAAAGAAAAAGCCCTGTTGCCTTCTTATGCACTTTCTGATTTTTATAATTCCAACTTTGCCAGTATGCAACTCTCTCAGAAAATATTTCGTGACAGAGATCCACAGACTAGTCACAAATGCTCATGTCAGTAATACAACCACAAAGCTAAACAAAACAGCATGGGTTTTATTTATTTTCAAAATGTTGTCTAAACTTTTTCGTAGCAATACATAGTAACTGCAAGCATCAGTATGACTGCTAATGTCCTCCAAATACATAAAACTCATGCAAATTCCTAATTAGGAAAAACATATTATAATAGTTACTTTTCCCTCTCTTAACCCCCCCCCCCCCACCTGTATTTTTTTTTTAATATATGTATAAAATACTTGGAAAAAACCCCAAACAAAATGAAAACCAAATCCCAACCAAAGGAAGAAAAGTGACGTTATAATGCCGGGGCCGATGCCGTGTGCTGAACCTTAGCCCGTAATGCATTTTCAAGATGAGATCATGAAGTAGCACTAAGAGAAGCCGTAACAGAAACACTGACTGAAGGTGTAGCGACATGAACAGGCACGGCTATAAAAAAACCTAATAAAGTGAGTGAGATGAGTTTAAATCTTTCAGATAGATAGCAAGGACTGAAGGTGCTAACCAAAATGGATACGGTGATCTTTATTTTGGGCTGTCCGCTCCTCTTTTCCTCATCTTTTATAGCACATTGCCTCCAGTGCTAATGGAGTATGATAGCTACACTAAGTGTAAGATAACTAAAATTTTGCACAGGATCAAATCACATATATTAAACCCCAGATCACTACTTTAGTGTTAAGTTTCCTCAAAGTACACAGCAGCTCCTCCCTTCTGCCACCCCCCAATACCACTAGGGTATTTATTTGCCATCTGGAGCATTAAGGCTGCATTCACATGTATAAAGAATAATGCCTGTAAGGATTTTTCGTTTTGTTTTCACAGAGACATTAATCTTGCTTATCTGCATTTCAGGGTAATTGGACTGACTTCTATGGGTCTTCATCTTGATTGACACTGGAGAAGAAACACTAGCATTATCAGTTTATATAGACAATCTTTTCGTTAAGTTTTAAGACTGCTGCCATGGTCTGAAGGCTCATGCCACAAACACCCATTCATGTTGCTGTGGTTTATTAAGTTATAGGCTTCCAGCAGCTTGGTTCAACTCCTCTGCCGAACACCCTCACTCACTACATATCACGAGAACTGAATGACAAAGTGCTCCTCTGTGGTTTGGTGCCAACTTGGGCAGCTTTACTCAAAGTAGGGGTGTAACAAACTGTTGAGTTGCCAAAATCTTTTAAACAGCCTTGTTGTGCGATTGTCTGTCTAAGTCCTGGATGATAGCTGACCAAACACTGTGACAGGCGCAAATCAGGGTTGTATCCCATCCTCCTCCAAAGAAAGAAAAAATGTGATACCCAGCTGGGTAAGAAAACAGCACCTCACCTGACCAGGACTACGGAGAGCTGTAGCGGAAGGAAGGAAGCACTGAGATCATCCCTTACAAACAAGATCATTGGTATTCCTAGCTTTTTACCCTGGATTTCCGTCTTCTCCTTTGTTTGGCTATGTTTCTCCTACCAGTGCTCCTCCGTGTTCCCATCTTCCTCCTTGCTCTTTGGCTCGGGTATTCAGAGGCTCTTTTTCTTTTCCTGTTTGTATTTTCTCCCTTCCTCCTTCTTCCTCCTCTTCTCCACTCCCATGCTTCTAGCCTGCTTGGTTTTGCTTCCCGAGACCTTTGATTCTGCTCACTTGCAGCAGCGTGAATTTTGGGTACTTCCACTAAAATCACTAAGCTCCACTAAGCGCAGTGGGCACGAAAATCACAGTCCCACTGCAACTGAGAGAAGTCTGTTAGGCCTGTGATATGCAGCATGTTTCATTTTTCTCCCTGTTTGCGTCCTCACTCAGCCCATTTCACGTAAGAACTTTGCAAACCTGAGGAAGAGCTACCAAGAGAAAAGCTATTTATCTGTGACCTTCAACAACGGCAAGGAAGAGTGAGAGGACTGCTCTTACAGTGTGGTATAGGAAAGCCTGGTTTGCTCTCCATTGCTCCAGGGTATTCCAGTTTGGCTCCAAGGCTGTGGCTTATCAGCCCTGGTCAAAGACCACTGTTGCTCTAGTAGCCTGCACAACTGAAAGCTACTTATCCTTCCTCCAGCTTTGCACCCAAGTATAACCTCCCACATCCTCCCTTTTCCCCTTTGCTACTTTCACATTTCATAGTCACCTTCTTAAAAGGCCCATGAAAATATTATGCTGTACTTCACTACATTTAGTTAACTGTAAAATAATAATAATAAAAAATCCTAAAAGATTTGAAGGTATTTTTAAGAGAATTTAAATATAGGACTCTTTTCATCTAGCTATCACTGCAGTAATATAAATGAAGCAAATTAATTTTAATGCTCCAAGGTACTGATTCTGTGTCACTGTCACTGACAGGATCCAACTAGACTTTATGAGATGGCATTTGACTTTATGGAAGTGAGCACTATGCACGCATTTACAATTTTACAGGGACTTTAAGCTGTCATGCTGAAAAATGTTTATAAAACATTAATCAAAAAATGCCTCTTTAATACAATGCATTGTCTGAAAGATGTTAGAAGGCACATATTGTAAATGGATTCTTTTTCTGACTAAAGTAATTTCTACCAAAAGCCTTTCCCCACTGCTATACAAGTACACAGTGTGGAGAGATAAAGAGCACTTTCTCAGCACATTACTACCTGATCCAAACACTTGGGAAATCACTAATGTACAGCATGCCATATTTCCATGTCACACATGACACATTTGTCTAAAATTACCCAACAGAGTTTGACATTGCAGCATATTCCAATAGCAGAGCTTTCAACTGACATCTGCCAAGTAAGAACTTCAAGTAGGAGCTTTCTTCTTCTAACAAGCAAGTAGGAGTTTTCTTTTATCCTATACCCATGATGGAAGTGATAAAACAATAAGTACTGGAAATCAGAGTTTTTTTCTATTTTAATATGTTTATTTTATGCTCGCTGAATGTGTAAGCTCCCCTTAAAGCACTGTTTCATCATTTGCTGTTTTCTATCACATTGCAATGGGTTCAGAGAACTTAATAGAACATTTTTTATTACCACCGAAACATAGGCCATTATCTCTCACACCCAAAGCAGAATTAGTGCTAGATGCTCTACTTACATACTTCACTGTATAGACTTTTCCCCTTCAATGTCTTCATAACAAACAATTTATCCTAAAAATTTATTGCTTACATTACTGAAACACATTCCAAATCACAAAACGCTACAGCATTTCTTAGGAAAAGAGGTTTAGGGCAAAACAAAGAGGTCATCACTAGGGCTATGGAACCACCAGGCATTCTGGAATCAGAATGCCAAACAACCCTCACAGAGGCAGTGGAAATACTTTGAAGAAAAGCCTTAGCCTCTGGATTTTCAGTTCTCCCTTCTACTCATCTATGCATTTCAGAACTCTAAATTGCCATAATCTTCAAGTGCAATATACAAAGTGAATCAATTGTACGACGGTAGCTTCTCTGACACTCTCCATGCTACTCTCTTTCTGAAGGATCCTCTCAGGGGTTGATGTGAAGGGAACATTAGTAGGTCAAATAGCTATTTGGTTTTTTTCAGCTGAGAAAAGGCCTGTAAAGAGGGCCATATATTGCATTAAACCCTTCCTAAGCTGCCAGCGCAGGGGGTTTCTGAGCTTACCCCCGCAAAGACAGTGCCAAATGAACACCTGAAACTTTACCGCCAAGTTTCAGAATAGCATTGCATGCAGCCCAGTGACTGCGTGGTGGGAAAGGGCAGTGAGATCTGGGCAAAACCCAGTTTAGAGGATTAGAAAAAGGTTGTTCATGCAGATAGTTACCAGAATGGCAGGATGCTGCTAATCTTGTTTGAAAACTTTCTTAAGGGTTTCCCTGTTTCTTCCCAGGCAAATCACATTGCTATGGTTAATTTTGAGAAGAAAGAAGTTTATATACTATGCCTATCCTCTGTGAAAGGCTAGTCAGGGATAGAAGACGTTTCTTGCCCTTGTTCAGACTCTGTTACAACATACTGAGATCACGATAGGAGAAGATGCTTTTGACAAATTAACTGGTTAAGGATTCTTTTTCCTATATGCATGCCCTCTCCAAAGCATGCACTGAACTCAAGTTAAATGCTCTTCCCACAGCACCAGTTTCTTTCAGGTATGGGAATAGCTGAATGATATCTGACAACCCATAACAATACAAATATTCACTTGCTACTGAGTATTCCCATTTCAGCTGAAGCACCGTCCAATGTAATAGGAAATCACATTACATTGGAGGAAGAACAGATTACTTGAAGCTGAGCCTAAAACAGGCAGCCAAGCTCTTCCCCAGGTGAAAAATTCCTCAGAGGAATATTTGGTAGTCCTTTTCCAGCCCCACTCCAGCTGTAACTCTGAGATTTCTTTTGCTTTTAGCCCTAACCAAGAGATCCTAGACCTTATGGTCATTTTGTACTCTGCAAAAGAATCAAGGCTGAGAGAAGTAATAAACAACCTTTGCTACCCTGTTGTCCAGAAGGAAATAACAGTCTCAAGGTAAGATTCCATCTGGAGTGGCTAGACAGTGGTTTACAATGGCACAATGGTTTTTGGCACTTTTGGTTCAATCACACCTTGGTGACAAAGCCTAGTGTTGCCATGGAAATCTGACTTTTGCCAGTAGGTATAAAGAGATCATCCATCAGCACCACCACAACTGCCTCCAGGTGATACGATACTTGGTCTCTGATTGGGAAGGATCTGCAATGTTTGTAGCAGTTGAGTCTACATTCCCCTTGCTTTTTTGCCCACATACATGCTTATGAAGACTTGTGCTTAAAATATTTTCAGAGAAAAAAAGACAATTTTTTCAGTATGTTTCCATATTTCAGGTCAGTGATAAGTGTCATGGAAAACCAAAAAACCAGGCTCACAAAGTGGTCAAAACAAACATCTGACGGGGAGGTTTTACAAGTGACTGGTGAGACGTTAAGGCAGTCTGGAAGAGCTGCAGGGGAAAACTGCAGAATGGAGGGCTATCCTAGTTCGGTTTGGAGGTCTGCATGGACCCTAATCTACAGAAGCATTTTCATCTTTATCCCTATCCTTAGGAAAGAACAATGATTACCAGAATATTCAACAAGCCCTCGCATTACATTAAATGACTTACCTGTTTTGGAGGACTAGAATTATTGGGAAGGCTCTGTACTAAATCAGAGCAATGTGGTCACATATTGGCCATATAGTTATGCTAGGATGCAAGAATTTCATTAAGACCCATACTATGTTGTAAGAGACTGGACTGGCCTAGTATTTAAGTAAAGGAGGAGAAGGAGGAAGAGAAATAAGAAATCTCTTTTGCCATGACTCCAACAAGAATAAAAAATAAGAAAACCTAATAGCTTTGAATGCTTTTACTAACTCTTGTTCTTCACGTAACTGGCTCACTATACTCATCACCAAAATCAGTAATTTAAGTGCAACGTAAGTACAGTTACTAGGAAACAGCACATCTTGATACTATCAAAGTTTTAAGTAAATGAAAATGTAATAGCTGGGAGGAAGAGAAAGAAAGTACAGTTTGTCTATTTCTGGGTTTTCAGCGGCTGCATTCAGATTGGAAGTGATGTTTAATGAACAACACAGGCAATCTTACCAGCTGCTAACAATGAAACATTTAACACCAACAACTGAAGACTAGTGCCTTAGACTCCAAAACACCTCCACCTGTCTGACAATATGGTAGAATTAATTAGTTAACATGGAATTCAAGAATGAATTGAACCACCATAAGTCATATTTTAAAATGTGACTTATCCTTATTTTGGCACCACAATGCAGGCATAGCAACGTTGTCACTGATCCTCGCACTTCAATGCTTTTTTTATTGCTTGGATATCAGTTCACTCTTCATACACATAACATACTCAAGGTACAGGGTAAATTCTTCCTTGTAATTCACTAGCAATATCTAAGCTATGAAGTTTAAACAAATGGAATTTAAACACTTCCTTCCCTTCTCTATAATTCTTACAGCCAACACTTTTTGAAAGTTTAATAGGTTAAACGACCTACTAATGAAAGGAATTCTGGACAAGGAAAAATTGACAAATGTCCTAAAAACACAAAGCTGAGATTTGATTATTTCCTTGAACATTACTGCCCTTTCCACACATAGTTGAGGCTAAGATTTCTCAGCATTAAAGTTTTGATTATGTGGATTTTATTTACACATATTATTAAAAGAGCCATTAGAAATGTTTTACAGTTGTTCTTATTGTATTTGTAAGCACAAGAAGGAAAGGATTATGCTCCAAACTGTTTCATACTATCTTTTAATTAGATTTTTTTTAAAGCTTTTTTTCTCCTGAAACCTTGACGCAAAGGAAAACACAATACACAAATTCATTATAGATGGTAAAACAAGAAAACACTTACTTCTTTTCATAAAGAAAAAATGTTATGAATACTAGCACAGTTTTTCTTCTAATTCTCTCTTCATCTGATTTCTGTGGCCAAGAAAAGAAGATAAGAGGCCAGAAAAGCTTTAATGCTCCAGTCATATGGGAAGGCATTTTGAGAAAACAGCTCACTACCTAGAAATACTGAGGGATACTACTTCCTATTCTATGGACTAGGGTTATGTGCTTGCAGTGGTCATGGCAGCCTTTAGAGGAGGATCCCTCTGCCAGATTTCCAAGACTATCCTGTAATAAGAGATTTCTAAGTTTTGCCGCTGCTGCTGATTTTTCACATCTTTGCACCCAGCCTTTTAGAAGCGTCTGGAGTCAGCAGCTCAGACTGGCTGCCAGAAGGTGCACTGAGAGCAGCAAATGTAGATGCAACTCTCTCAGGGAGACTCAACATCATCTTCAATACTCGCCAGCTTTAGTATGGGTGACACTTGTAGCTTCTGCCAGCTTGAGGTAAAAAAAAAAATAATCTTGAGTCATGTCCAAACGTGGATCTTCCCAAGGGTAACCTGTCAGCTGTCTGCTGAATATAATGTAGTTTCTTAAAGTAGATAAATTAACTTTAACTGTTTTTGGTGGGGAGGGAGAGCTCTTGTGTCATTATCATTTTACAGATGGATATGTGTGTTTATTTTGGTTTTTTTTTTTTATTATAAAGAGGTATGAGCTTGCTGTCATTAAAAACCTGCAATCTGGTTTTTATTGTCTGATCCAATTACGTGTACATCTGGGAAGACACACAACCAAATAAATAATTGGAGAGGTGCAACTCTGAAATGACAATTGTTATTCATCGATCTCTTTCTGCAAGTCGAGATTGAGAGATATAAACTTCAAGTGAATGAGATCTCCTGGGTGAGATTCTTCAGTTCAAACACAGTAAACAACTGTTGTCCTCTGATGCACATTTTAGTACTGCTGGAGGCAAACTTTCTAAATATGAATAAAAAACCTACTACTGGCAGAGTATACAGATGAAAAGGAAGCCCTGGGAGCTGGTACAGAATTTCTTGCCACATTCTAAGTCTAATCAAAGAAACATACATTTCAGGTCAGAAAGGAACAGAGATTCCCTAATTTACTCTAGTATTTCCCCTTCTAGAATCACAGAGAGGTCAAAATTGAGTAAACTGCAACAGATTAGACATGCTATACTGTGAATCTTGTGATTAAAAAACCAAGGGAGAATCAGGTGTTCTGTGTCCAAAAGCCACTATAACTCACTGGACTATGCCATTTCCTACTTTCAGATTGGCCTGCCAGCACAGTTCCTTCCTGAAAATACAGCCCCTAGGGATGCTCTGGTTCGAAGGAGACAAACAAGGGGTGCTTGCCCAGCCACATATATGAGTAGCAAGGGAAAATAAAAGAGATGCTCTGGCACAGACTATCGCAGCGACCACAGCCTACTCAAAACTGTCAGTTTGACTTCTTGTGGAGACAGCCCCTTCAAGTGAGTGGTGGCCTTAGTATTATAGACATGCTTACACATGCAAAATGGCATCTCACCTCCGGTGGATTTGTCTGTGCAAGCAGGAAACTCATACTATTCCCAATTACAGAAATCTTCGGTTTTGCTAATATTCTGATACGGCAACCATACTGGAAATAGCATGTCAATTACATGGTAATAACCTGACTGATAATATTGTTTGTTGAGAACCAAACAGTGGTTCTAGAAGACTGCCGAGTTAGGAAAGGCAATCCACCTGCCCTCAAGTTGGGCTACAAAAAAATAAAGATGCTAACATGAGAGAAGTGCAGTAGATCCAGGTGTGTCTGCTCTCCCTGCTATCATCTCATATAATGCAAATCCCTCAGTTCTTATTTTCCAGAGACAGAGAGAGGACAAAGAGAAGGGGAATCACAGAGCAGAAGAAAAAGCCCAGCCAATCACTTGCTGCTCCTTCCAAGCAAATGCTGGCCAAAGACTGAGATGATGAGAAAAACTTTCAATTTTGGCCCAAAGAATCACTGTATCAAAACTCATCAAAGGTTCTAGCGGCCACTGAGCCCCCTGGGATCTCAGAAGCAGGAATGGGAGAGAGTTTCTAACTCTCTGGCAGTAGTGAGGGGTACATATTGGCCCAGACACAGCCTCCACAAGACACTCATTCTTTCAAGCATATTCCTCCCATCAGCTTCTCTTCTGCCCCAAGGGTCAGCACCCACCAATTCTAGGCAGAGGAGTAGCCAGATCATTTTCATTTACATTGGTCTATCGGACACTGTGGGAAGAAATGAGACTAAAAGTCTGTAACAGGTAAGAAAATATGCAAATTCAAGCACTAATAACACCAAGAAGTATGATACGATGAACAGGAGACATTACTGTTGACAACACCCATAGAAAAATTTTGAAAGTAAAAGAGACGCTATAAAAAGTCTCACTTTTGAAACTTTCAGAGAGCAATTAACCAGGATTATTTTCTAGATCTTTTTGTAAAAGTCAGAGAAATTATTCACACATTTATAGCTAGTCACAGTTAGTACCTTGATGAATAATCGCCTTAGAGGACAATTCTCTGCCAGGAGCAGAGAAAAAACACCACATTTCAAAAATACCACAGAGTATTGTCTGAATACTCACTTAGGGCAATGCACCTGATTTTACCATCTTACTTTCTATTATAGAATTATTAAGAGATGCCTCCTTTTTAAAATCAAAATGATCTACCTTTTATCTTAACACAAGTTAGAACATTTTGGCATTTTTCTATCTAAAGGAGAAAGGTGATTATCACCACACAGTAAGAAAAGTCTGCACTTGATTAGTACACCATTTCACAGAGTTTGCGTGTAAGAAAAAAACGACGAAGCAAAAACCCAGCTAATATTAAACAGCAGTGGTCTAGGCTGTGCAAATATATTACTTATCTCTGAAAAAACTTGTAAGGAGATATCTGTAGAAAACATGAGCAAACTATAGATAGCTGTGAGCAGATTGGAGCTATATGTGAGCACGATGCACTCTGTCACATTGTGCAGCTGGGGAACTCGGGGGAAGGCACGGGCTGATTAATCCATAGCCTAGATGATTCACTCACAGACAGTTGAGTTGTCTGTGAATCTACTTGTGCATTACAGCAGGCTTTTAAGAATTGTTCAAGTACAAACTACCAGTTCTTTACTCATGCAGTAAGAAGCTGAGTATTTAAAAAAAAAATTTGAATTAAATTAGAACAATACAAAAGATAGTTAGTGCTTTGGCTTTTATTTGCAAGATGAACTCTATTCTTTACTGAAAATATTTTGTAGCCTAGAAACTTTGATTGCATTACTTTAAGAATTCCATAGTGAAAGAACTGCCACATTGATAAATCAAAATGAGGAAAAATGCACTCTCCATCACAAATGGTAGCCTGATTTTATTATAAGGTGGGGTTATTTTTGTTGTTTTGGTTTGTTTTTTTACCAATCTGCTAGTCATCATACCTACAGTGCTAACATTTGCACTTGTGGTAGCCAAAACAGGTAACAGTACTGCATTTTTTGCTGATAAAATAATTTTACATAGCAAATACAAAGAATTAAAGTGAAAATATTTTTTGACAATCCTGCATTTTCCTTTTGGAAGTTGTAACTTCTAGCAAGCAACTCACACTCTGCAAAAAATAAAATAATGTTCTTTACTTGGCTGCAACTTTTGCGTAAGTGCAAGCAACAACTGCAGTATTTTTTTAGATGAGCCACACTGATAGCTCTGCACTTCCTTGAGGCCTCTTCTCTTCTCACTGAATGAACTCCAGGGAATGGCATCATGTCGGGCTTTCCAGATGGATTATGTGAAGCCATAGCTCAATGTCATTTTCAATAGCAAGGCTCATAATTAAAGGTCAAATAGTCACTTCATCTGCAATCAATCAATAGAAGAAGTACTAATACTAAGTACTAATCAATCAATGGCAAATGCACTAATAAAAGCCATGCATCAAATGTCCGCATATGTGTGTGCTCACATGTACTGTGCATATATGTGAGTAGGGAGAAGGAGAGAAAGAGAACAAAGTGTGGGTGAATATGCCAGAGGGCATTGTGAATACTGTATTTATCTTTACTCCTTGTAAGTTTATATCCTGTTTCACTCATTAAGTGAAATACAAATACATATTAGTTTTTCTGCATATGTGATGCACTGTATTCAAAAAAGTGCCAGGGCACCCACCTCTATGCAGAAATATCGGCTTGTGTTCCTACCAAAGGCACCTACCCTGTGTAATTTGTCCTTACACAAACATGCCCTGCACTCTGATCTTTGAGACAAAAAGTGTGTCAACTGTTCTGTCTACAAAATAAAACCCAGCATATGGGAACAGCACTCATCTCTGTGCAGAGCAAGCACTTATTCATGGATTCAACAGTGGAAGTGGCAGTTGGCCTCATGAGCATGCACTGCATGGGAATTAGTTGGTTTCATAATATGGTGTGGGAGAAAGTGACTTATAAAAGTCTTCTCATGCCTCTCCTATTACCACTTCTAAAGCTTTAAAGCTGTCAGCTCTTCTCCCACTTTAGTCGGTGCCATTCTAAGCTCCCCAGGGAAAGGGCCAGACGTACCTATTTGGAGTTTCACCTGCCAAGCTGAGAGAAATCAGTTTCAAAGCGAAAGAACAAGTGTTGGGGGGTCATTTATACACTACCACTGGAATCTTGAAGACAAACAAAGCAGAGCTCCACAACGGATGTGAAACCAGACCCTGAGCTGTGTGTGTGCTTTCAGGCATTGTAATGACAGAGGGAGAGGGAAAAACTCTCTCCGCTGCAAGAGAACAGAAGGTTTCTCCGTACATGGTTTATAGCAAACACCTCTGGACAAGTAGAAATGTGACAGAACAACAAAAGAGTAAGGGCCAAAGTGCCTACGCCTGTTCTTGTTTCTGCTACGATCAGGGTGGACAAGACTGTGCTGTGGGTAGATTTAACTGTCATTCAGAAATGGCTGATCCTTAAAAACAGATCTACTCTGCTTCCACCTTCAGTGAAGGAATAAGTGCTAGCTACTCTGGTTAACATTCCTGTTTCCATCATGAGCTCAGGGCATGCCTCATTGCAGTACAGCTTTATAAAACTCTCTGTTGACACAGAAATGTGTGTTTATGTAGCTCTATCTTACCTAGACCTGGTACTAATACCGAACAGAGTAAAATACCAGTGGTCTCAAAACCGGCCAGCTTGAAACTGATACACAGCGGGCACACCTACGTAGTGCACACACTGCGTGGGGGTGCACACAAGAGTGGCGGGGCCCCCAGGCTTACCGCAGACGGGCTCCCAGGGACTGCCAAAGAGAGCACTTCCCCATCAGGGGTGGTGCTCAATTCAGGACACACTGCTGCTGGCCCCACGCAAGACAAACCCGGGAGCCCCAAAGAAACCTTGACAAAGCTCAGCCCCAGAGATGGAATACAGCAAGGGAAGCACAGGTCTCAACCAACCAGCCATCTCAACGCAGGCCCTGAGCAGTAAGGCAAAGTGGTGCAAAAGTGAAAAGCCTAAGAACGAATTACATCTTGTGACTAGCCTCCTAGGAGGCAAACTCGCTTTCCATGAGACACCAGCTCTTCAAGGATGAAGGTAGTCTGTCCCGAAGCTGACAAACGGAACAGTCTGTAGCTGAGAAACAGTCCTGCAATGCTGTGTTCTACCATCTGCCTGTTTCATGTCAACTTGCACACTTACCCGTGAGACGTCTGTATTAGCAGGGTAAAAGCATGTATAGCTGGGGAGAAGCTGTACAAGTCCCTGAAGTCAAGGTGGCCAAAGTATTTTTAGTGGTGTGCTTGGGCAAAGAAAGCTGCAAAATACAAAGCCTGACTCATCAGGCTGTGCTAATGAGAGCAGTAACTTGGAATTGGGAAAATGTGAGCCAAATAGTCAAGCAAGCTAGGAACTTCAAACTAGGTTCTTCTAAAGGAGAAAATAAAATATAAAAAGGAGTGTGTACTAGCAGAAGAAAAGTGAACCAACTCAGCTGTGTGCATAGGGTGCAGATCAAGACAGACTGCATGAAGATGCTTGGTGGAGTTGAGTAAAAGAAATGAGGAGTCCTCATTTTTTTCTGGGTGATGGTGAGCCTCTCTAGGACTTAAATATTAAAAAAAGGCTTTGTGCTTATTTTCTTAGTGTCATGGCAAGCTACAGAAGTATTCAATAGAGTGTATATAAAACTAGTTTCACTGAGGAGGGGAGACTCACGTATTTGTGCTGTTAAATACCACCAGCTTCTCTTCTGCAGTATCACAGTTGTGTCCTAAGTTTATACGCACCTCCAAATAGCAAGTACAGTAGTGTGTTATGACTTACATGTGCACTTGCTTTCTATAAATACAAGTGTAACTATCCTCCTGAATACAAGCTCATTTATTAGTTGAAGCTTCAGTTTCATAGAACATTTGGCTGAAAAAGACCTAATGTCATTTAATCTATGTTCTGCTCCAAGGCAGGATCAACTCTAGCTAATTCCTGTCTGAGGCTTGTCTACAGTGATAGGAGATTCAAGAAATCAATAGGCAACATATTCCAAAGCTAAACTGTTTTACATTAGACAGGTTTCCTTGATTATTAGCTTAAATCATCATCATTGTAACAAAGTCCTTCCCTTTTCAAAGACCAGTGTGAAAGAGTTACTTTCTTCCTTCTTTGCATCAACCTTTTGAAGATCACTACTGCATTCCAGGCTGTCTTCTCTCAACAACCCCAGTTGCTTCAACCTTCCTCTGGGGTCGCATTTTTGAGATCTATGATCATTCATGGCACTCTCCTCTGATCTCTTTCCACTTGGTCCACATAATTTTTGAATTGTGGAGCCCAAAACATCATGCAAATGTCAAAAGCCGTAATGTTCTCAAGCTATACAACTTTTGCTACTTCTCTGCAACAGGACCTTGTGTGAAAGGAAATTAGGTTAGTTTGGTATGATATGAATTTGACAAATCTATGGGGCTGTTACTCATTTCCTTGTTTCTTCCTACACTGTTAAAATAATTTAATTATTTGTTTCAGTAGTTTTCTACAAAATGAAGTTAAACTCACTGATCTATAACTCCTCGTCCCCTCCTCGTTTCCATTGTGAAAAAGAGGCATTATGTTTGCCTTTTTCTTGTCTTCAGGAACTCCTTCACTTCCCACAGACTTTGAAGGGCACTTGCTAACAGTTCTGCAGCACAGGCCTGGCTGAAGCAAAGAACCCTGAGATGAGTTTCGCTACATTAAACTGACTCGGAAAACATCTCACCTAAGTCCCGACTTGTTCTTCCCCTGTTTCAGGCTGAGTTCTTACCTTTGTTATTGACACTAGCTGTGTTTCTCTTTGACAGATACAGTCTTGAAAAGGCATATATTCAGTCGCATATGCTTTATCAAACACATGTTTTCATATTTTGAAAAACAGTAAGAAAATATTCTAGTCATTTCACTGACTGAACATAATGGATGAAGCAGTAGCAAGTGGCTGTAAGCATAACTGATTTAGCAGTATTTTGTGAATTTCCATCAGAACATCTTATTATCACTAAGGGGTCATAAGTGACAAATATCTCAATGATGTTTTGATAAATGAATTCTAATAAATAAAACTATCCAAAATATCTGCAGACTTAAAATAAACACATACATTTTGCTCATGCTAAGCAAAAGACAGTATTGTCTATTTGTGGTTTCTGAATACACTACATGCTTTGATTTTCACTTGTACATCCCAGTTTTTAGGTGTACGATTTTACTGTGAGACTGGGCGGATATACCTTACAATCTTTTCAGTAACAAACCTGAAACTTTATCAATATTGGATTAGGCAACAGAACAGAATAAGAACAGAAAGAAAAATCCAGCTTTCCATAAATAAGGTGGTCTTACTGTATAACCACTAAAATCTGAGCTGAGAAGACTATGTTGACTGCCCTGTAATAAGCATTTATTTTATCTGTGCAAGAATATTATCCCTCTGTTAGTATCATACTGGTAGCATTACTTGTCACACTAAAACCAAAACCATTTAAGCAGAAAAGCCAGCATCCAACAACATGTTTTTTTCCAACACAGCAAGGTATGAATGTTACTGTTATTTTGCTCAAAAGCTTATCTCCTGACTTACCCAGGGTGAGGGATTTGTGTGTGGAACAGAAAATGATAGCCACTGTGTCTGCTGGTGTGAAACTAGAGTTATTCCTAGAAAAGAAAGAGTTTTAATAACCTCTGATAACAAAAACCTTCTTAAAACATCATTGATCAAATACATTACTTTGAGGATCCATATGCACATTCACATCACTTTGATCAGGTCTAGTGACAGAAATAATTCTACCCACAAATGAACAGTAGTGTTTGATTATTTTTTTTAAAGCAGAATTGTTTCTCAGTTGTGGCAAACTCTCTAATGAACGTGCTCCCGTGTGAAGGAGACAAATTCTGGGCACATGGTATGTAGGACACAACTTTATTCCAGCCAAGGTTATTTTTGCAAACATGCTATAATACAGCAGTGGCTAGCTTGCCTCTGTAAAAAAAGAGAATGACCTACGATTTCTTTTCCTAGCATGTAATGCTAACAAAATGCTCAATTTAGATAGTAGATTGAGTCTACACTGAGCACTGCTTAGAATATGTAGTTATCTTCCACTTCAGAGAAAAACTGCATCTAAGGGTTTACACACTGGGAGTAAGGCCAGGAAGGATGGAAAAATGACATACAGAGAGAGGTTATACAGAGGTGGCCAACGGATCACCCTTTGGTTCAAATTAGGAATCATTTTATGAGATTCTAAATATTTACCACACTGAGTTGGTGGCTCCTACTTAGGGCATTTCAGATTTTAGAGTTGGGACATATCTTCCCCCCAGGTTAGGTCTAGCAGTTCAAACGTTATTTAAAAATGCCTTCTAAGGTCAGGGTGTGATCTTGTCACAGAGAAATTTTCTGTGGCACTAAAAAAGCATAAGTAGCTCTAAGACATTGCACCCTTCTTTGTGATTCTCCCTTATGGATATTGTATAATTGATATAAAGCATATGTCTGGAATCTGCTGTATTGTGGCATATCCCATTCAGCAGAGTGCTGCTGAGAAAAATACTCCAGTAAGCCTAAGTGAGAGGACAATGGTGGATAATCTGACCAGCTCCAGTGATGCACTAAGCCATTGGCTAACACCATTCTCACAGTACTATTTTTTGAGAAGTGAATGTACAACAGTTCTTCCTGGTCGATATTTAAAAGGAAAAAAAAAATAGCTCTACCAAACATTAGTTCAGGACAACTGTCTTTTAAGAATCACCATATAAACGTAACAAATTTGACATATACAGAGAAGACTGAATTGCCAGCCCAGCAAATGTATCTTGAGATGTAAAAAGTCAAACTGAGTTCTCTCTCTCATATGTCATCAGCATGTCTGCAGGGCAAATTATACCTTCAGTGACATCTGTGCAAATCCATTTTTTTCAGTGGATGAGGTATAGCAGTGATTGATTGAGATTTAACAACTCTGTAATTAACACACAAGAAAGGACAGAATTCAGGTCCTGCTCTCTTAGCCTATGCAACTCTAACAGAGAAAATGCAGTAAGGACAATATGAAATACCAAAATGAGGTCACCCCTATTCAGAAACCTGCCCTTACAGATTTGCATAAACTGTATCACCCAAGCCAAAGATATCACACAAAACAAATATTCAAAGGTTCTGATTCAGCACATTCAATTACCTTGTAGAGAAGAGGAAAGTCAAAAACATGAAGCTCATCTGAACAGAAAATACTGAAAGAGAAACAAGTTAAAATTAGACTTAGATCACACAAGTAAAGATCACTTAAATCTCTGCAATTGCTGTGTACACGCCTTTTGTCGCCCTACAACAGGTCAGAAGCTAGGCTGGACCAAGTCTATCCAGAGAAAACCAATGACAGACAACCTTTTAAAGACTGTCTGAAAGAACAATAAGTATCATTACATGCAAGAAAGCTAGAACTAATATCATGGCTACACAAGTTCTTCCTGAGGTAACTCTTCTCAATCAAGTATTTCTTGACACAATGAATGGCAGGAAAGTTCACTACTGCATGCTGCGCATCTGTTTGCGCTAGTTTTGCTTATCGGGTTGGCAGTATAAAATCTCTCGGACATGCTCTGGTTGTCAAGTATTTAAATTTAGCCCCTTTCTATTTAACAGGAGAAAGTACAATGTGTAACCATGATCACAATAAATATTCTCGTGCACTGGGTATATTTACTCTCTTGATGAATGATCACTATTAAGAGAAGATCATCACAGACATTTTAATTCCCTCTGAGACAAAGGCTAATTCCTGACCTGGGCAGCGTACCTCAGACAAAGCAGCTTTCGTTCAAGCTCAGTCAGCTCTGTAAGTGCGGATGGTTTTTGAGCATCCTGAGGGGAGCTCTCCTCTCCGCCAGCTCTCCTGACACCCACAGGGGCTGTGGGATGCACAGAGCCCACCCTTGGTTGGTGGAGATGTGGCGAGAAGCAGGCAGCTTCCCCGCTGTGCTGCGAGTAGCTGCTGGGACTGCAGAGACCGAGCATCGTGCAGAAGTGCAGGAACTCCCCACGGAGCTGGAGGAGAAACCCTGTGACCTGCACAGACCTTTTCTGAGAGTGTTTGTGGGTTATGGGGGAAGGGCTTTTACTTGCAGCAGAATCTGGGGTGGGTCCTCTCCTTTTTCCTTGCAAAACTTGTGAACGCAATAAGGCTAATGTGTCCCATGGGGTAGTGTAAGCCAAGACAATACATTTGATTTTGTCCCCAGTTTACAACTGGGAAACGTGGCAGGGATATTAGCTATTACCAGTGACATTTTCCATTCTCTTACATACATTTCCTAGGATGTATAAATGTCACCTCAGCATGCACTTAATTCTTCCTTCGTGAACTAAGGAAGCTATCCATTGTTCCTGAATTACAATTTTTCTGCAACTAAGTGCCTTAATTTAATATGCACAGACAAAAAAAATCCCTTAATACGTCTAATTCTGTAAAGCAATAAGCATGTGTTGCTACCAATTATCCCTTGTGCATATTTTGCTGTGGCTAGAATATTAACATAAAAATTACATAAAAACATTAATCAGCAGAATAATAAATGCAGCTTCATCTCAAACTCCTCATACTAATTTCACATCCTGGTATAACACAACACAGACATCCGGCCAACCCATCCAATGGTGGTACAGAAACTTTTTCTAGAATACAATGTGCATATCCATCTCCACAACTTCCTTGTTTTTTGGGTTTAGAAATATTTCAGGAAAAAACCAAATGTCTAGTATGTTCCACACAGTTTCAATGCTTATGTTAATATTCTTACTAAGAAACTCCAGTTATGCACACTGGCAATGAAAATGTATATATAATGATTTTCAGCGTATTGCACTGCAAGTGATATATATAATTACACATGGCACAAATGCAGAGCTGTCTTGCAGAAAAATAAAAGAAAGGACAAGAAAGGCAATGGGAGCAACCACTCTACATCAACTGTTCAAGGAAGAACATTCCTTTTTAACTAAAAAAGAACTTTTTTTTTTCCCCCCCAAAGTAGCGGTCAGCACACTAACATAAAATTACTTAATTCTGAGTTTCTCTGCCTGTTTGACTCGTCAGAGTTGAAAATTTCCATATCCCTCTTTTTTGCTGACAACTCTGCACTGATTTAAGTGCTTCTCAGATGTGGTCCTTCTCAGGTGCCTGTGCAAACAAGTATTTCCTCCATTTTGAAAAAAAGCTCCTTAGCATGGCTTCCTTCTTCTCTGCTTTCAGAATGAAGTGTTTATACAGTACCATTTATAATTCCATGTAGTATTTTACACACGTATTGTGTTTCATATCCAAAAAATTGCCACAATTAGGATAGAATAAGAACTGACCCACAAAGGGCAGAGGCAAATTTCCTAGTGACTTTCATGCAGGTTGGATTTATAGAAGTTACATTATTTGTATTAAACAGAAACGTGAATATACACACACTTCAAGGTAGGTGATGCATTGATTTCTTGAAATGTAACAGTTTTAGAGTGTATGAGATGTGATTTATACTGTATTATACTGAGTTACCTCTCCCCCAAGCAAATTGAAACTCCTGTCTCTGGACAGTCTGAAGCAAGATGGGAATTTCCTACTGGGAGAAGAGACAGTGCCTGTATACCACTGCCTTTCCCTGGGAGGTGGTGATCTGTAAGTGTATTTTTAACTGATGGCAAGGATACCAGCAGTCTATTCTCATGTGTATGTTATTTAGGGCTGAATGACTACAGTGCTTCTAAAACGAACTCTGCAAGAAATGTGTTCATCCACAGAAATATATCAACACATTCAAACTCCCAACTAGTTTCTAGGTTTATAATATGGTAAGGAAGAACTATTTAAGTTATAACAGTGGTTTGAGTTACAGCTCAAACCCAAATCTTTCCTTTCTGTTTGGAACGCAGCATCTGTGCATTTATGGTTGTTTAATAACAAAGAAGCCAAAACAGAATGGTCGTAAACACTTGGAAAGTAATACCGTGCCCCTTTAGAAAGGGAGGACCACTGAGCAATCTCAGGCACACCTAAATAGCAGGGTTCATCCCTCTCTAAATGCTTACTCAATCCCCTAAAAGCATCCCGCCCCTAAGAAGTCTGGTAATCTGGTTTACTAGACACATTAAAAGTACAAGCTCTAGCCCTGTGCCAGTATCCCCGCAGCCCCACCATTTCCAGTACATACAGCTCATTACACACCTGAAACACAGATAAAAGAGATGCTTTAAGGCTGAACTTACTTATGAACACTATTATAATCAAGCTAAATTTATCAAGGTCAATATTTGGATTGGCGAAAGTATCACAGAATGTTGTGTAGATGATCATCAGGAGCACACAGCTGCTGATAGTGCCAAATGGAGGCTTCTTCCTTTCAAGCCAGTCCTTGATGTATCTTCGGACAATCTGAAACACAGAAACCAACAGGTTGCCTCTTTTCAAAGATGCAGGGAGCCAAGTTGGGCATCACAAAGTGAATCTGACAGCAGAAAGACACAAAGAGAAGAGAGTAATTTGGATGACGGCCACAGTGGATTTCAAAGCTTCCCTGCCACACAACTCTTCTTCTGGGGAATTTAACATTTGTAGTGCAACTTCCACTGGGCGTCCATAATGAGAGTATATTTTCAAGTACATTCAAATCCATCCTTAATCATGCCAAATGTTCTTTGCTAGCTGTCACTGAGACATGCCCATTAAGCCTCCCCAAAGTTTATCTCCTCTGCTGATACTAATGGATGTATGTAATTATCACAGTCCCCTTTGCATCAACAGACAATTCCAAGTGCAACTTTGGGAATCTTAAAAATCTGACATCTTCAGGAATTTCATGACGGTAGATAATCGAAAGTGATCCATGGAACATTTTAATATTTAAATAGCTAGCGATGCACCAGAAGTTTTTAATTAAATTATAACTCAAGCTTGAAAAGCAAAAGTGCATGTGTTGTGGGAGTTTAAATAATTCAAACCCTGAATATCTAGAGTTTTTGTAAATCCAAAGACAAATGCCATTTGCACGCTTTTAGAATACCAGAATTAACACATGAAAACAAGGAAACCTACTGTACTTAGTGGAACTTTTGCACTTTCAGGAAACAGAATTTGAAGTTGTTTTTCAAGAATTTTTTAGAAACAACTATAAATTTTAAAGTAACTTCAACTTTCAAATTATGCCAAATACTACAGGACTAAGCATCAGCAGATACAATGCATCTGCTGCAGCCCTGCCTGAGGAGTTGCTTTTAGTTTTTTTCTTTACTTTATTCGGTTTGAAAAAACTTTTTAAAGCTTTTATCATACAGCTGCCACTCGTGTTAATTTTTCAGCAATCACATTATCTTGCCTAATTTCTCCTGAGACCTCCCGATGTTTTCTGTTACCAGGCTCTTTCAGAAATAATAGCAGGAGATCCTGCAACATTTCTGCCAGAGGGCTCTAAAGGTGTCTCGTTACCTTCCCATAGCAGTACCATTAACAAACATCACCACTATCGGTTTAATAATACAGAAGACTTTAGAGGTATTCAAGATTAATATCAAAGCATCATCACCAATGCTACCATAGGACCTTTTCACACACTAACTGCCGAAGCTGCGGGATTGACCTCACAGCTGTCAGTTTTCCTCACTGCCTTCCCAGCTTGTTTGCAAGTCTCTCAATAGGGAAGCCCTGGAAGGAGCTATCCCAGTGACCACAGCCAAAAGACTTCATCGACCACATGGCAGGGCACAGACTAAAAATTCGGCACATGGCGTTCACGCAAAGCTAAGCAGGCTGAAGACCAGTGCTTAACTCCCAGCACTGCTAAGCTGATGAAAAATAAGGGATTTGCAGGAAACCACGTAAGGG
The DNA here is from genome assembly GCF_964188355.1 of Buteo buteo. Classification (NCBI taxonomy): domain Eukaryota; kingdom Metazoa; phylum Chordata; class Aves; order Accipitriformes; family Accipitridae; genus Buteo; species Buteo buteo. Next base: position 69,797,659 of record NC_134171.1, on the reverse strand, counting down.
AATGCTCAGCATCCCAGTGAAAACACTCAACTCTAAAATTTCACGCTTGCCAGATGTTAAAGAGATAACACAACTCAGAATATACGGCCAAACTTCTGAAAGAGCATTCAGTGGAGCTCCTTCAGTCACCTCCTTATAAGCTACCAGGTAGGAATAAGACACTGCACTGATGAAAGAGAGGCAAAAAGGCCGAGTGAAGACATTTAGTGTGCAGTGTGAAAGACATCAAGTGGGAAGACCAGATCAGTCTAATCTGAGCAGATTTGAACTCTGTAATTATCAGAAGCAAAAAGCAAAGCCTTTCACCTCTAAAGTGATTGTTTTCTAAGGAACTTTAAAAAAAAAATCCTATTATCCCCTAAATTAAAGTCACATTGAGGAAAAAGAAAAGCTACTTAAGACCACCTATTTATTTGTGGTCCTTCCAGAAGATTCATACTGAAAGTAACAAGATGTTGAAAAAGAAAAGTGATGGTTAATTATGCCACAGTACAACTTATACTGGAGGTATTTATTATGAAAACTATAACCTTGTATCTGTACAAGGTATAATTAGAACATACATGACAATAATACCTGTAAACACATATTTATCATGGACTGACATATAAGAGAAAAAAAAATATTTAAAAACGAAACTGCAAGCAGTATTTTCTCAACATCTCCAATCGGCTGTTATCTTCTTTAAATATCCACTTCTATCTAGTCTGGAATTATTGTGAATCAACAACCATAAATATGAATACAGCTTCTTTCTGAACATTGTATTTTTAAAAAAATGACATAGTCGGACCCTGAAGAACTAAATTGTGGCTTCAGGAAATCATCTAATCAACCCAGTGTCATCCTAAATATATACTGTAAAAACACAGACAAAATACATTGTCTCTAACACAGAATCCCATACATTTTCATCTTCTCAAAGGGTTCAGGACGACCTATAATGTCAGAGATTGATTCAGCCTATGATCACTGATTCAAGGTAATCTAAATTCTTGTATAACTTAAGAGGGGAGAAATATAACCCTACAGGTATCTGTAAAAACTCAACTAGATTTTTCACAGGGAAGCTCATCTCAGCTGATTCATTTTGACTGAAAACCAATCCACTTGTTACGTATTTATGCCCTGCAGAGTTGTTTCAGGACAAGGATGCCTTTTAATTCTTAACCCAATTCTGTAATTTTTCAGGGTTAATGGAGAACTTAAAAAAAATTGTGAAGATTTGTAGTGAAATAATGATAAATCCCACAAATACAATAAGGACGACACACAATAAAGTACCGAGCCAGCCAGTCAGAGAACCTTGTTGTTCTGTCGTGCCGGCACTCTCTGACAGGAAGCCTAATAGAGGTTGAAAAGCCACGAGCAACGCAGACTGAAATGATTAAATAAAGAATCTCATAGGTAATTCGGAGCCTGGGCAGAGATATTAAGCTTCATTTGTCTGCAAACACAGCAAAAGCTATCATGATAATATTTGCATGTTACAGCCTGTACGAAGGATGCCAGACTTGGGCATCGTACCGGTATGCCACTTCTCAGTTGAAATAACAAAGTCCAGTATTTTGAAGTATGTACCAGTACAACGGGGGACAAGGGAGGGACAAGCACCGAAGAAACAAGCAGTTGAGAAAATGTCTGAACTGATACTCCTGTGAAAAGATGAACTTACAGCTTGGGGTAGAAATACGAATGACTGAGATCTAAAATAGATCCGTCAGACTGGCACACTGATGGAAAAGAGCAAAAAGAGGAGTACTCTTCAGATGCAATAATTCCATAGTTCCTAGTGAAAGGGAATTCCTCAAATAAAAAATGCAGTTAAAAACATCTGGGGGGGCAGGGAGAGGGAGGCAGAGCTGTTGAAAGAATAATCATTATGTGAAACGTAAAAGCATTTTAAAATGTACTTTACAGGGGCAAATTCTGCAGGATGCTACTATGTTGCAGAGAATGTATGCACAATCTCAAGGCCTTGCAACCCGTATCCCTGCTGAGACTCCTGCAGAATTACTTCTGCAAGGAGGGCTTTGGGCCCTCTGGTCCTACGGTAGTGATCACATTAGGTACAATGCACTGCAAAGATTTTTGTGCAGATTTAAATGCCAGTCCCAAAGAGCAAGGAATTCCTGATGGCTGACCTGGGGGTTGCACATGAAAGAACAACGCATGGTGAATCCTTCCCCCACACTGTGGTTTAGTGGGGAGAAGAAAGGAAGAGAAGCAAAACCTTGCAATAGGTGATCTTTTATAAATAACCTGCATGATGAAAGGTGCTGATAAACTCACAGAAAAGTTAGATCTTAAAAGAACATAACTGTGTCCATCAGGCAACTACCTCGTGGTGACTACATCCTGGCAATCTCCAAAGGTTTTTGGAAAGGCATCAGCTCAAATTTGCTTCAAAACAATTCTAGGCTCAAACCTTGCTCTTGCCCAGGATTTAATTTTTAACAACAAAGGAATGTAATTACACATGAATTAACAGTAGTGTCCCCATTTCAATTTAGTTCTTCTACCAGAATGGTTACATCCACAGTATTTTTCCTCCAGACTGCTCCGTATCCTGCCATAACCTCCTTGTCTAAACACCAGCCTCCCTAAGCAAATGGGCTTACTGCTCATATGCTTAATTCACTTAACATCCCCTGTACAAAGAAACAAAATCTGCTATTCCAGGAAAGCAGGTAGATAATGCTCATCCGTCATAAGATCATACATGAAAACAGCAGAAGATATATTATAGAAAAACAATTCACTTATCTAATTATACCTTCATAACAGTCACACTGTATACCCAGAGAAATTTGTCAGTAAAATACAGCTAGACTGTTTCCACCTGCCTGCTCAAGTGCTGGACATACAAGATAAAAAATGTAATAAACAATGTAATTCATTAATGTTCATTATTAATTGAACTAAATAGGGCAAGGAGCTCCCCTCTTATGTATATGGAATGGAATAATTTCTGACATTTGTAATACAGTACATCTTTCAAAAATTATCTAGATCTTCAACTTAATTTTTTTTAAACCCATGAAATGAAAAAAAACTAGTGGAAATGGTTATGAAGTCACTTTTTCTGTTTCCATTATACACACAAGAGTATCTCTTGGTATTTACATCATTACACAAAGTAGATTTTTCCTTATTCTATCAACTCTTTCGGACTGATTTACTCTTTCACAGAATTTACAATGTTTTTTACTGCACTTCTGCTCCTCTTGTTTATTATGTATTGGTATGTACTTCTAAATACCTGGGAAAAACACCTGGGGCTTTACCATTTCAACAAAGAAACACAAGTCACTTTTTCCCTGTGTTGAAACACACAAGGAAACAAGCTGAAACTATGCTGGATTGTCACTATACCTAAATGTAGCAGTTACCTTATTTACTTTGTCTTTTAAGGTGAAATTCCTAACTCACTTTTAAGTAATATTATTACTACTTATAGCAACAGACCTTTGCAATGAACTCTGCAATGCAAAATTTTCTTTTGAAAAGCTTTGAGTCAGGCTAGATGTTTGCAACAGTTCAATAACTTCTCAACATCTCTTCTTATATAGTGATGGCAAACCAAGAAAGCCAACGGCATGGAATATTGGTAACTACTTCAGTGAAGCTGGGAAGATATGAAAGGGGGAAAAAATTGGAAAAAAGTGAACTAAGATGACAGTCACTGTGAAAATCAGTAGAAAGAATCAGATACTGGAATGGAAGGGAGATTATGCGGGTTGTAGAAATGACATAAATAAGATGGAATATGCGTCACAGATTTCCATAGCATAGCCACCCTCCATATATCCAAGGTCCGCATTGCAGTTCAAATGCACAGACCCTTTTCCAAAGCAGAGCTCATATCACTTCAGCCAGACCCTGTCCTGATAATTGTATATGGACTGTACCTGTGTGAAGGCACGCATTCTCACCTGTTCCTGTATACTGCTATAAAGTCCCAAACTTTGTACTGGTTCACCCACCTTTCTGTACCTTCTAGGACATCAACAAATGCTAAATTTATCCTTATTCTACAAAGTGTGCAATCTAACATTTCTTTTCTGAAGATGGGATAGGAAAAAAAAAAAGTTTTTGCAATCTGGGAAAAAAAATCTTTTTTACAAGCATCTTGTTGTCTTTCTTCAGCTTACCAAACTCCCCTAAAAGCTATCTTACTCCATTATGTCAGCCAGTTTACTCCCAAGAGACAGCTCCTGACACATATACGCCTTCAAAGCTAGCTTTATAAAACTCACATGAGGCCATTTTCCAAATTAACTTTCACATTTTGGGGTAATTTACAACTGTTGCTTTAAAACCTTACAAACAGGTGCAACATGACATAAATGTAAAGGGAGCCTGTAGCAGCGGTACATGTTTTCCTCATATTTTGTATTTCTGAGGAGACTAGGTTCTGTTCCCTGTTGGAGTCAAGTGTCAGAAGGGAGCGAACTGTGGTCTGAAGGCTGTTTATCTGCCAACTCAGTTTTCTGCAACAAGCTTCTAGAAGTGCTCATCTCCCAGGGTACCACTCCTCCTCCCTGCAGCTCCCCTAGACTTTGAAAAGAAAGTAGGGCTACTTTCATGTGGATTTAAGTTACAAGAACAAAAGGATTTGACACTGTTCCCTTTGTAGAACAGTTTCTTTAACTATTGTTTCCCCCACCCACCCACTATAAACAAACATTAGGCTTAGGTGAATAGTACCTTCTACTCCCTAGCAACTGCCACCTACCTTTCCCTTTCAATTTCTTATTCTTTAAAAATAAATACATTGCTAAGCTTTTTAGTCTCAATTTCACTGACAACTTGTATTGCAACACAGCACCCTTTTAGAGTTGTGTTTATAAGCACACCTCCCAAATGTTGATAAGGTTCCTCTGGAACATTTTGGGCAATGATGCAGAAAGCACTTAAAATCCTTTACTTGTAGGACATTGAGATTTTTTTGTGTAACTAGACTCAGCGAGGATTTCTGTACAACTGGCTTCATTTTATAGATTTGGGAAGAAGAACTACTTAGAATCATAACATTAATTTTAGCTTTAGTTAAGGTCTGTTTAATGTGAAGTGCCCACTTTACGCTGGCAGACAAATTACCAATGGGGCAACTAGAGAATGCATGAATGATAATGTACAGACAAGCTTTTTATTATTTATTCATAGAAAACAGTGGGTTTTGGTGTGCTGCTTTGAAAAATGTTCAAACTAGTAGAATATAATGAAAGCACAGTGAAAATTCTATTTCATTAACATTTAATCATAAATCGCTCTTTAATACAAAACATAAAATAAAAGTCTGTCATAAGCATTTAGGTGTAGAGAATGGAGAAAGTCTGCAAAAAGAGGAAAGGAAATATTGCAGTGGTTTTCACTGTTCCTGTTATCTGTCACTTCAGAAGAAAAAAATAAGCAAAGAAACAACAGTCTTCAGCCAAATCTCACAACTGGTCATGGAGAAACTGCTTAAGACATTTCTCGAAACCTTACTGTTTGCTGACTAAAAGTATTACCAACATCTATAGACAAGGAAACAATTATTTTAGCAAAATCATAACAGCTCAGGAGCAGCAATCTTCATCAGAACTCCGCTACCCGGGAAAAGAAATAACCAGAACTTCAAGCTGCCAGAGCAAATTAAAAAATCTTTTCCATGAAATATCTATTACCATGTTTATCATATAACAAGCATTCTCAAATTCCCCTTAGAGGTATACAAGAGTGGTGCACAAATAACAAGCTCTTACACACTACAGATCTTCAAGGCTTATAGAACATTAGATCTTTATAAAATACTATAGATTATGTCTCTTTTCAAGACCTCTTGTCAGAGACATCTTATTTGTTACTCTATAAATACAAATGGAATATTACATTATCAATACTGATTTGAGGAACATCATACTGTCAATTCGCAAAACACATCTGAAGACACAGAAGATGCAGGCCACAACATTTTTTTTAGGTTTAGACAACCTGCACATCTCTGACAGAGTGATTCTCTTTACTGAAGACCATCTATCAGTAACTGCTATCTCTAAGACTCAGTGCCTTTCAGATAACATAGTATCTTCCTCTTCCTTTAACAGTTCCTTCTTTACCTAACAAATGGCAGCCACCACCTGAGCATAACCTGTACCTGCAGCCCCTTATGCATTTCATTGGCAGCGGCTAGAAAAGTGTGTTTGACTCCTGTCAACGGCAGTCTTGCCACACAGAAAAAATTGTTTGAGAAACAGTAGAAAATAAGCATCAATTACACTATTGTGACTTTTCTCTCCCAGCCATCATTAAAAATTCTGACAAGTCAGCCAAGCAACCAAAACTCTTGATACATTTTGCCATAAAGCAAACAAAAAACCCCAAACAAAACAAATCTAAAAGCACCTTCTCATCTGCTTTGCTTATATCCCAGGGGCTGCTCAAACAGCCAGCTCTGCAGCCTGCTCAGGAAATGAGCGTTTAGGCAACACAGGTTTTCCCAGAGGCGAGATTTTTTTAAAGGAAAATAAAGCCCTTGGAGAATGCTTCCTTTAAGCAGCCTTCTCTGTTTAACACTGATGTGGATCGAGCGTAAAGCCTCTGTTGATCACAGCTGAGTTAGGAAGGCTGAACAGAAGCAATCCTCCAAGCAGGCAGGTTCCAACCTCGGTTTTTTCCCAATCAAGCTCTTTGCTACCAGGTAACCTTACCAGGCATTCTTCCACTGACTTTTCTGCTGAGCAGTATGACTGTGCACGGTAAGGAATTGACATTGTGGGCATGAAATGATAAATTAGAAGTAACTGCTGAAACCATCATTCATGAATTGTGGGCCATTATCTCTTAATGCATCTGGAATCCCAGAGCAAGCAACTTGTGATTCACAAAGCAGTATTATGTTGCTGTGCCGCAGGTTGTGCAACAGTTCAGTAATGAGCGAGTAGTGGTCTACAAACTAAATGCAAAACTTCCCATTTAATCAGAACTGATCCATGTCACCTCCAGATGAAGGGCAAGCAGACCTATCGCTGTATCTCTTAGTGTCAGTCCTTTTCTTGCTTATTGTTTTCCCCTGATTACTGCATGTTATTTTTGGATATCCACCTTAAAAAATGGCTTCTATTCCTATCTGGGCAGGTTGGTTTACTATTGTACAGTTCCACCTAATCAAGAAAATCAATTTAAACTACCCTTGGCATTTTTAATCTGTAGCTATCCTTAGCATTTCCTCTCTTCCATATCCTCTGAACAGATAAAATCAAGTGCAGTAACTTTAGAAATGAAGTCTTTATGCTTAGAAGAATGTGAGCTATTTCTGTTGACCATTCATTTCCAGAAACTGCTTCAAACACTTTTGAAGGAGAATCATCCTATTTCTTGCTGAAGTGTATTTATAAAAAACAAACTCTTAAATAAATTTGTGATTGAGTTACACAAGCTTTAAGATTCTCTATTTTTTCTTTCAGTCTTTATCAGAACTCCTAAATCACATCTGTTCTCAGTTAAGTCTCATCACAATTCTGATTTCGAACTTAAGATCATTCAGAGCATTTATTTTATATGCTTATTGCTTAATTCATGTTATTTAGCCTTATTATTTGGTGAAGCCAAAAAAACCCCCAACTCCACCAGTTAGCTCACATAGCAATTTCTTGTAACATCCCTCCAAAGTAACATGCCATTATATGTATAGATGAAAGTCCTCTTGAAATTTTGCAATCACTTTGTCTAGCAATCTACCATCATCTTCAGACTTATTACACTGCAGTATAGCTTGCTAATACCCCATCACTATAGGTTACTTTATTGCTAGATCTGCTCCCATGCTATTTGTTTCTTAGAAATTTCCAACTAAGGCTTGCAACTAATAGCTTCCAGATTTTGGACCTTTCAGAATGAGAGGATTCAAGTGCTTTTGCTTGTCTGCTTTTGGTGGAGACTTAATTTAGATGAGATAAGAATGTGCTACACAGGTAGGTTCATCAGCAACCCTTTGTGGTCTTAATAAATAAGGAGATTCTTAGGCATTTAACTCAAAGCATGTGAGCAATTCAATAGCCTTCAGGGACACAGAGGTTATGCCTGTTTTCCACATGGTATGGTTACAGCCAGGTTATGCAGATACTGAATGCTGGTGGCTACTGTCATGCTTATCATGCTCATCTTCTTATAAGGCTTTAATGGGGTTTTTTGACCACATAAGAAGCAAACTTCACTAGGGCTTCAGTAAGGTACAGTACATGCTAATTCTGAAACGTGCAGTTATAGTTTGATACAAGACTGATTGCCTATTCTACATAGCACAGGCAATGACAGATATTCTTAACCTTGTCCAGGGTGCTCCTTTATAGACGCCACTTTCATTTGCCTACATTTTAACTATGCTTTCCATTTCAAAGCCTGCTTTAGGCTGACAAAATTCAGAAAGTTCCAGCTGAACCCCAAGTTAAACTGGATGCTAGAATCAGCAACAGTACCCCTTGGGAATGAACTGCAAATCCCACTGATACTCCCTTCATGCATTCTGAATGCCTGAGAACAACGAATACTTACAAGTATGTAAGAATTAGGCTTCGGGTGTTTTGGTGTCCAAGAATAGTGGACACCTCTGACAACTTTTGGTCTTAATATAGCAACTTACCACCATGATGTGGAAGAAAAAACTAATTAATATTAACATTTGTGAAAAAACAGATACTACAGATAGAAGTGTCTCAGAAAATCTTATATTGCAATTAGTATCTTTACATTCAGTGAAAGATTTCTATCATATGCCATGAAAAAATAAGGCCTTGTGTTACAATACGAACAATGAGTATAAAATGAAATATTGAACAGCTGCTCATTCCATGAATACCCTCCATCCAGTGTAACAAATGATAGAGGAGTCATGCAGAAAGAATAGTTTGCAATTGTGCAATTAAAACCCTTATTGTAAAGCATATGCAAAATGGCTTGAGCAGCCTTAATTTTATGATTTCTTAACTTCTGACTGCTTAGCCCTTACATGTTTTTTAATGTTGAGAATTTTTTATTCCTGTAATTAGCAGTAGATACTACACAGGGAGAACTTCCTTCATCATCCAGGCAAAGGGCATGTGACAAAAGGACTATATAGTATTCTCAAAGCTCATTTGTATGGGGCTGGAATTTCTCACAGTCTGGGCTGCCATTTTTCCCACTTTATGTTCACAAACTCCCTTCTCGATATGCAGTAGCGTATGTTTGTGGTAGTGAGGGACAGATGCTCAATCTCAACAAAGATCAATGTGGCTCCAGGGAGCACTGTAGCATCTTTTCTCTGATATTAGACTTCACTATCCTGAGGCTGTTCCTATGTGGCAGCTTATCAGGTTGCCAGTCTGTCTTTAAGATAGCTCTCTTTATCTTATTTTTTTTAAATAAGAATGTATATTTAAAAGACATACCTGTCCAATAATAAGGGGGACTACAACAGTCATGAACAGCTGTGAGAATATAGATGTAAAAGGCACAGAGGAGGATGATCCAAGCTACAAAATAAAAATATACCATTAATATTGCACTTTTCTTAGTATCTGCAAATTTCATACATAGGTATCACACATTAGTATACATTTTATTTTACACATAAAAACTTGGAAGTATATGCACAAACTTGGAAGTATATGCACACATTTAATTGTTAAGTCCCAGTAAAGCATTTGGTATTCCACAATAACAAAACTAAAACAATCTCTGGTTGATTACTTTATAACCTAAGGTAATAGTTCCATCAATATTCATTTAATTGAAACCCTGCTACACATATATGCCAAGTAAATTATATAAGCATTTGTAGGATGATAGTCTAAAAAGACAGGGAATGAATCTTCCTAACTAAACAGTTAGCTCAACTAACTTACCATTTATACAAATATCATGCAACAAAAAATGGTGTAGTTATTTCAATAAATAAGTAAAAATAATAAAATAATGAAGACATTCACATGTTTTATTTCAATGACATTAAGAGATCTACTGAAAGTATACAACTGTTCTTTCATTAAGACAACTGAACTGTGACAGGCTTAGTCTTCAAATAGGTGATCTCTTTAATTACGACTGTAAATTCTAAAAGTACTTTTTTTTAAAGATGCGGGTGGAAAAGGTGAACAAGCACAGTGGGATTTTTGCAACCTACTTCAGAATGCTAAAGAAAATATGCATCTTTTATATTCTGATTGGACTTGTTTTATGCTACGTCATTGAAAAGTTTCCTTTAATGTAATTTAACATATATTTAACAGCAACAGAATGTACACTATTAAATATATAGCAAGAAGACTGAAATAGCCTTGTCAGAGCTTCCACAGACAACCATTTGCTTCATGATGAGGGTAAATGACATAACATTGAGGATTTCACAGATCCATATTATTTTGTATTTTCCACTTCACTTTAAAGATCCTCAAAACAATGACAGAATTCAGAATCTTTGCAGCTCCATCTAAAAGATACTGATTTCCTAAAACATTCTCACATACGTCATTCTCATAAATTACACTCAGATTGCATTATGCTTTTGACACTTATCTTCCTTTCAAAGCTACCTGCAGGCATGATAGACAGGGTGATCATACAATCTAGTCACTTCCTATAACTCTGCCTAGAAAAATCAACATATGGCCATAAAAATGGGTTTGGCATAAAAACAGATTCTTCAGAAATTCAAAGTAAGGAAAAATCAGAAATTTCACATACTGCAGAATTTTACTTTATTCAGAAACGTACAGCTGCAACCTTTACCTACAGAAAATAATCTGATGAGAAAACACCAATCATACCACCTTTGCAGTGGTTTACATGTACACACACTGCTTTTTGTAAATGGCATTTGTAGATGTACTACTTGGGAAAATAGTGAACATGCCTACGGGGCTGTCTGTATGCAAGCTGAGCTTTTGGTACACACAAATGGCATCAGAACCGAGAAACAGCACAAAATGGAATTAACTTCTGACACTAGGAAATCATGGGACTTTGAGTGTTGCTTGGTCAGCTTAGAGTTTAAGAGAGTGGGACCAGACCAAATCTACCTTTTCTTTAAACATACTCCACCACTTGCTTTCACATGTCCCTTTCTGAACACACTCTAAGTATAGAGCCTTGCGCAGAACGTATGGGATATGGCTGTTTCCTATGCGTTACCTTAACTGGCAACATCAGGTAAGACTCAGTTTGGCCATTTAATAAATTACAACATCTCATCCCCATCACCTCTGATTTTAAAAATGTGGGCACAGAAGACAGCTGGAGGGGACCTGAAGATGATGTCATCACTGAGACTTTTGGTCTCCAAGTAGGGTGCAAGTGACAGCACTGAGATTAAGGAGCCTGAATTTCCCATGGAGTCAAGAGGGAGAAGTAAAGGCTTGCATTGCAGGGGAAGATTCAGATCACCCACATGAGTACCTGAAGTCAGGCAGTACAGCTACTCCATTCCCAAGGGACATGAGGTTCTCTGCATGATTCCTTGCAGCAAGCAGAGCAGAAAACTCTGTCATACCACTCATGATCTCCTTGTTGTTTTAATTCTTATAAGTAGCTTCTGAAATTTTAAAAGGTTCATAGTTTTTCAAACTGTATTTGGACTTACTTTTTGCTATGTGCTGAGGAGCTAAAAGCATTACTTACTATGTATTCAAGGAAGCTTTTTCAAGTGAAAGTGAAGATTTTTAAACTTTAAAATCTGCTTGGGTCACAGAGGAACGAATCTAACCAAGCAGTCCGCATGCCAGGACCCTCTGCATAGCTTCATGAAACTATGACACTTTAGCAGTGGCTCTTGTGCGCTTTTATAAAAACATTGATTGGACTTCTCGCACTACTTTAAAGTTTTATGCTCTGTGGATGCATAATCAGTTTCTAAGTCAGGAATGAAAAACTGTTCAACAATATAACACACTGCTGAAAAAGACAGCCATTCAAACAGCAACAGTCTTGCCAGCTTTTAAAAATATTACTTCAAATGGAGTATCTTCAAGCTGTTATGGATTCTTAAGCACTTGGTACATGTAAGGATATGTTTTGTTTGGGGTGTGGGGTTTTGGGGTTTTTTGTTTGTTTGGCTGGTTTTTTTACATAATTATAAACTGAATTACAGGTACTGTGCTGCGATGCTAAACCAATTTACCTAGGAAAAGTAAAATTATTTTATTCAAAGAAACAATCTTCTATATCAGGATATCAGGGTATGGTTCTTCGCCTTGTCAACTCCACCCCACCCATTCAGGCTCATCTCACTGTCATTTGGATCACCAAAAGGCAGATATTTCAGGTAAGCATCTCACCCTGACTACATTTTAAACGAAACAGAAATCCTCATATCATTCCAAAATGTCAAAATGAATTAAAAAAAAAAAAAAAAAAAAAATTCATTAACCCTCCTTTTGCCCAGAGGAAGCGAGTTCTTCAACTACACCTGGCTTGTAGGGGAAAAAACCTCTCCTTCTTGTAGAAAAAGTCAAGTTTTTCTGCTTCTGAGTCCTCCACTGCATGATCCTATGACCACACTATTTTTGATCCTGTTTCAGTTGTATAGTTAAGAATTATATTCTTCCACCAGTCTCCAGCACCTTCATTACTTTCTACAGAACAGCGTGGAGCTAGCTTTTTTCTTGGGTCCTTAAGGGGTCCTAACACTCTGCTATACCACACTCAGGTACAGAGGTTTGGAGCAGTGTGCTTGCTAGGCTCTGCCCCAGCTTCACGGATTGCTATGGTGTTAACACTTCCCTGTCCCACCTGTGGTACTGACATTACATCTTCAAACAGACTTCTGAACTTTATTTCCCTTCTGTATATTATGACAATAACTACAGTGGACTGTTTTTTATCAGAATCTATCTGTTAGACCACGTCTATAAACTCTTGTATTACCTTAATCTTAAATCTATTCCCAGAGAAACACAGAATGTAAGATAAAGGCTGAAGAAAAGAGAAGGCAGGAACTCCTCATCACACAGAAGAAAAAGACTTTTTAACCCAGACCCTGGACACATAGTGGCTAACCATGCAGAATTACAAATGCTAAAGGACCCACAGCTAATGAATGCATAACTTGGCCAGGACTGCCTCAACACTTGCAAAATGCAAACTTATCAGTCTCACAAACATAAGTGTTTCATGGATTCAGACATTGCTTGGGTTCCAGACTTCCTTTGCACTTGGATATTTTTATCACATCCATTTTGACAAAGTAGTGAGAACTGAGGAACAGAGGAAACAAAAAGCTTGGTATAAGGTTAATCAAACCTTCTTACACATTTACAAATATTCTGTCTGAATGAATAAATACGATTTTGCTCAGGTTTTAGTTGGATCAAGCAAAGTTCTGTGCTCCATTTGCTGTCATGAAACAAAGTTTTTTAAAAAACCACTTAGATGATCTGCCTTGCACCAAAATTAGCTTTATGCTAAAATGTCCGATGATATTTGGCTGCCCTCCTTGTTATAATAATCTCCATGCCTAAAAATGAACCTTTCTTAACAGGCAAACAAACAGAAGAAGTACTGTAAGAACTGGTATAAAAACATCATAGACTCAAACTGCTGATTTATAGCTATTAAAAAAATATTCTGATTGGAATCTCTTCTGGAAGATGAAATGCACCATTTAATGAAAAAGTTATCACAAATTTTCATGCCAGTATATTGTCTATGCTTGTTTTAGAACATTTTTTAAACAAAAGTTTGACACTGTAAAGGGATCGTTATGTGCTATTCTGGATAGCAGCATTTCAGTTGAAAGTTTATTAATAAGCCAGGCCTGCTTGAATAGACTCACTATTCAAAAAAAGACCCTGACAATTCTTGCTTACGAAAAGGCACTTTTCACTTAAATGATCTGAGTGATTTCAGAAGGACAACTCAGATGAGCAGGAGCTGCACCTTCTGCAAGTGTTTGCTGGATATGAGTGTAATGAAAGAGAATTCCAGGCAAGTCTTTCCAAAGAATTCTGTCACCGTGCAGTACTTCAAACCTGACCTGCAGCATTCTTGCTAATTAGTCCTAGACCTTTCTTCTCAAGAGACTGCCTGTTTTAAAAAAACTCCTGGGAAATTATTTAGTGTGTTTCTTTATGAGTTTGTGGTAGAAACATTGGCTTATTCTTAATTGATGGGCTATATTTAACTGGTTGTGGTAAAAACAAAAAGCAAAACCCAACCAAACAAAAGAAACCTTCCTTGCATAAAACCCAGACAATTCCACTTCCCAGCCCAGACTGCCTCCATAAACCAGATGCTCCATTCTTACCCTTCTGGCCGACAGGCAGGTACCACTGTGGGTGTTTCCTCGTCTACAACTGCCACTGACTTAGAAGAAACACACCTCCTACCAGTCACACCAAATTATAATCCAGTGCCACATGTGCTGCACGTATTGAATCCACTTTGGAGGCAGCTGTCATTGGGGCCTTACTCTTCCACTGTTCTCCTGCAATTAACACATTTCCTCAGGTTGTGTCTTTGTGCTCTTCATACACCATCAGCCAGCTTCAGCTTCACCATTTGTTGAGCACAGAGAAGGAAACAAGGCCAGGGTGAGAACAGGGCAGAACTGAAAGGAGAGTCACAGGCTGCTGTTTAAGCTTTTCTTTTCCACCTTCAGGTCAGGCTGCTCTGGTTTTTAAATTTTGTGTTCAACGCTGTATCGCTGCTTCTGGTTACTCTCATCCAGTCCAGATTCAGCTGCCTCGGAGGCCTGTCTGGACCACCCCATGCACTAATCCCTTTATATCCTGTTGCGGATGACAGCCCCGTTACAGAAAGGACACAGAAGGTGATGTACTTTTGAAAAAGATGTGCGTGGGATCCAGTTCGGTAATGAAGGACAATGAACAAGAGTGACCAGCTGAACTAAGCCCTCCCTTGCTTTGGACTCTTTCCAGAACCCTTATCCTAACCCAGTCATTGCAGTATGCTATGTTACAGCAGAAAAGTATGCACACCGCCCTCAGTAACCCAGGTACTTGGCAAATGGAAATGCTTTGCAGTGAATACACTGCAATCGGCAATAACTGTAAGCATGCTGAGGCTCTGGGAAGTAGGAAGAGTCCATGCTACTCTATGGGAACGGCGCTGACAGGTGCCTGAGTTCCACGGTGCCCGCCTTTAGATTTCAGGTAGGAGGTTGAAAGAGATGAAGCAGTCATTCCCATGTAACATTTCACAGGCATCTAAACAGAGCTGGCAGGTCACTAGGATGTCCTTCCTACTCCACTGCTTTAAAGGCATTCACATGCAGAGTGTTTCGGTATCTCAGTAGGTAAGGCAGAGAAGCTGTGTAAAAGATGCCAGCTCCCAGCAACTGACCAAGAGTCACTGGTACTGAAATTGCCCACCTGTAATGGGTGCTGACAGCAGGAGAGGGAAGGGAAGGGGAGGCATATCACTGAGAACAGAGCTTCTATAGCAAGAGAAGAAAGAGGGTCTGGCATTCAAAAGCAAATAGGTTTCAATTTCCTAGCACTGGCAGAATCGGAGGTATCAGAAAGAGTGTATTTAAATTTTAAAATAAAGCTTTTGATTCTGCCTATCAAAAACTGCAAGTTGTCTCTTGCCTCAGAGAAAGGGGCAAAAGGTACAACAGAGATCACGTTCAATGGTTTGGCAGTCAGGTATTCGAAGAATAACAATGAAAGATCTATTTGTTAAAGGAAGACATAAGTCTAGTTCTGCTAAAGAAAAGATATGTTCTGATCTTATAGTATATTTTGCAAATTCTTACATATTCTATATGCTTCTGTGGCCATTGGAATTGATTTGGCACAAATAGAAAAAAACCTCTAGCTGTCTACGTATACCCTCCAGTTTTGTTTCAAAAAAAAGAAAAAAAAAAGAAAAAAAAAGAAAAATCAAAGTTTCATAATCAGAAGTGTGGAAAAAGAAAAGCTGGCTTGGGCAAGGAGACTGTATGTTTTGGGGTTCCCTTGTTAAAGTGATCACAGATGCCTAATCCTGTTCTGCGTTCCCCTATGACACATTAAATACCAAGCCAATTCAAACATACCTGTCAATTTTAAAGCCTTTTATAGACCTGTAAAAATAATCATAGGTATTCTCAATCTGAAATATACCAGAGCTATTCTTCCACTTTACCATAGTACAATGATCTTGAGGGCTGATGTAAAGAAATGAGATCAAGCATAACAACCCAAAGGCATCTAAATGGGGGTTAGATGATTAACACTCTTGGAGAGCTGAGACTTAAGGACTAGTTCCCCAAAATTTTGCTGCAAACAAGGGGGTGACTAACTGGAAATAAATAGATTAGTAAATACAGGATAATTAAGAACGATGAATATTATGTATCCATGAAAAACGCAGGTGTGACGTACCAGAAGAAATACATCAATCAAGGTAGGGGATACTTGTGACATTGCACAAGGCCTGGATAAGCCCTTGTGAAGAACACTGCGCTGCTGTGTGCAATTCTTATTACCTGGACTGAAGGAGGAGTTAAAACTGGAACGGATGCACAGAACACCTCAGAATAAGGGATTTGGTTGGTTTTTTTTTTTTGCATTTATGTTTTAAAGATTAGAAACGCATGGCTTGTTTAGCCTAGCTGACTGAAAGCTGGGAAAGAGGATAGGATTGTACACTATGTCTGAGCCAGGGTGATAAATTTCAGAGAAGTGCTAGTCAGGTGTATGATAACATTGGCAACAAAGACAAATGGGTAAAATACCTGTCACAAATACTAGAAATTAGGTTTCTGTTCATCAGAGACACAAGTTTCTAGTAGTGCAAGGTGGAGGGAGAGCAAAAATCCTTACTTTTAAGTTGGATCGTGTTCAGGTTTTGAGATGAATTGCACGGCATGGAAAAAAGGTGGATTGGTGAGTTGGGATGGCATCTTCCTGGTAACCTGGCTCTGTGATCCTGTTAAGATGTGTGGTTAGCTTCTGCTGTGTAGAAGCAGGATGTGTACTTAAAAGGCTCCTCTAGCATGATATAGATGAAAATTTCAAGAGCAAAACCAAGTAGCAAACAAAGTCCTCCACAGAAACGTTACATATTTTAGAGTCTTCTACCTAGACAAATTTACAGTATTTTGTGTGTGTCAGGAAGAGGGAGGGCCCCTGTTATTCTCTGACTGTTATTTGTATGCAATTTATATAACAAAGCCACAAAAGGTCAACTTGAAAAAGGAATAAAATGATTAAGCAAATATTTCATAGCAGTCATTCAAAAGTTCTGGTTAATTGTAAAGAATTTGGATCAGATCAGAGAGTTTTGTCTTCCCAATGATTAAAGAGAAAGGAAACGGTGAGGTAAATAACCAGGTAGAAATAATGATGCACTTTAAATCTTCCACATGAATGAGTTGATCTGTTAACAGCTAATGCACTATGCTGCCCCCCCCCCCCCCCGCTATAATCAGCCTTTTGTCACATACTAGTGAAATCCATTAGCTGCAACTTCCTTATCAACTTCCAAGGCTTTCCAGCTACTACAATATTTGCATATTTAACAATTCATTTGACTGGTATCAACTCTCATTTACGAAGTGCTTGAGAGGAAAAACAAGACATAGTATGCAGAAATCCTGTTTAAAAAAATACGTAACGACAGCTCCTTTTAATAAAAAGATTTATCTGAAATACATGGGATTGGAGAATACTTGGCAAAAATTTGAGACGTATCAACAACTTTTAAAACAATGTTTTAATTTAAGGATTGTGAGTGTAGGGGAAAGCTTTTAACTTCAGTATTTCAATCAGCTTCTAGTTTCATTCATGCCCTTATTCACCAGAGATTTTATTTCACTTTTCTCTGCAATACTTGCAGAGAATTTCCTTCACTTGTCTACTGAATTCTTTCAGCAGTGCTACTTTCTAGTACTTATGGCATCATCACTACAATGCCACCATAAAAATACCTATTATAAAATTCAGAAATTTGAGAGGTACCAGAAAAGAAAACATCACTGAATAAATCAAGAAAAGGAGGAAGCTGATAAAGACTTGGGAAGATTCCGTTTTGACACAAATGTCATGGTAATCTTCTTTGGTAAAACAGCAAACATGGAAGCAATGCATGACAGTTACATGGAGGTTTTTGCCAAGTGTATTTTTAAAAATACACATGAATTTTGCATTGGCTCTTTAACATTCCATGTTAACTGGTTTGCAGGCATGCTTCTGAAGAATGTAAAGTACATAAAAATGCAAACCTCTTACTTATCTCTAATTTTCTTTGATGGCTTTCAATAAAAATACACAGATTCACATACCTTGAGTTTTGTTACTTTGACAGCTAACTAGATGTGCTTCCAACAACTGAAGAGACCACATCCGTCAGGCACTGAGTCTCAACAGTAGGGGTAATACCAAGAAGGTGGCAGAGCTGGGATACTGTGCCATAAAAACTGCAGCATCACATTTGTCTCTAACAGGTGTGCAGATGACTGACTTCTTGTATTTTGATACTAAATACAACCAACAAAATCATTAACTTGTGTGGCTTTGTTATCAATTAATATGTACGATATGGTTGAAATAACCAGGGAGCTGCTAAAGTCCTGTGTACAACCCCCATCAGCTAATATTTAAAATAGGGAAACAATAACTAGACATGATTTAGGGTTTAGGAACTAACTACTAGACAATGGAGCTTTAAGTTTATGTCAGAAAAGGTAATGGCATGGTCTGGTCAATAAACCTTGAAGAACAGCTTCAAACTGCCAAGATTAGGGAAGAAGTAGGTAAAAGGTAATTTCTACAGGGGGAGATCACAACCACCGCCTCATTGACCACCTACTCAAATGATACCACCTACTCAAAAGAAGACAACGAAGGAAGAAGACAGAGTCAGCGCACTACTTTAAATGAGAGGTGAAGAAGAAAGAACCAATCATTAAGGGAAATAATAATGAATATGTATTACTTAAGTATATAAATGTGGGAATTTTTGAGACAAGGGTGTGCTGTCTCGAGACAGGCACCCATTCATGCGCGTCAATGAAATTAATTTGAAAACACCTTGAGACTGTGTGTTATTGGCTTGCACACTGGGTAAACAAATCCACTTTTAGGACAACAGCTTGGTAAAATTGCCAGTCCACGTGCTTAACCAACTTTAAGGACAGAGAGGGCAACTCTATCCCAATGTGGTTGGAAAGGAACAGAGCTACCTTCACATGAGAAAGGTCACCCTGCATCATCCTTTTACGTGGTAGTACAATATCTATGCTCACTCTGCTTCCCGGGCAAATTCAAGACACGTGACCTTGCTGAGGCATTAGGCTGGCCTCCATCCTGTGCAATACAAAGGCAGATGAAATCCCTCAATGAAAATAAACCTGCATTTATACATATTGCTGTTTTTCATGACTAAAGGTACAATCTAAGGACATAAGTGAGATGATACAGCTACAAGTGTTGCAGAGTGCAGTGCTCCTGAAGTTCTGTCTTTCAAAGGAGACATCATACAAAGGTGCTGACATCTCGAGGTTATTAAAGAGATCACAGCACTATTATCTTCACAGTATGATGACATCTTATGTTTAACTGTCTTTTAGTAATGTAAATATGCCCAAATGCAGCATACTTAAGAATTCAAATCATAAACTGTTATTACAAATCACAAAATGTTATTACAATTGCTAAAGGAAATAACTAAACTGAACATAGAGAACAAGTCATATAAGATGGACAGTCATACCCAAGTGACTAACTTCCTCAGGCATTACTTAACCTATTCGTAGTCATTATCTATTGATAGCAATATAGTTATTTCTAAAAGCAAAATTTAGTCTACACTTCAATTTCTAATTGGTGAGGTTTTTCCCCCAAATGCCTCTGAGAAAAAACTTATTTCTCTGCTTTAAAAAATTTCATGATCAATCTGTTACCTCTGGCTTCAGCTAAGTATATGACCTGACAAGAAGACAGACAGCATCCTTCTCTGAATGCTTTGGTACACAGCCTCCTAATCATCATTAATGAAACACTGCAGAATGTTGCAAAGGAATGTGAACAGCAAAACCCCGTGTTAACTTGAAACTGATGTATCTTACTGTACTTTGTTTCAACACTCCTACTCACCACATATATGAACTCTAATCAATTATATACAGTTTATAGACATTGCCCGTTTATAACATCTTTGCTGGGAATATAACATACTAACCGTTAATAATAAGGGTTAACATGAGGATGATGATATTGCAGATTGATGCATCTGGAAGCCAGACTGAATAGCTTCTGATTAGGTAAAATGTTAGTCAGAGGTATCTATGGTGAAGATGGCTATTCTTTAAAGCCTAGCTAGGCACCCTCAACAAGGGTACAGCCTAGTAATTATGTGCACAGTATTTAAGGTTTCATTAAACCAATCAGAACATCTTAGAATTCTTTTTTTGAGTACACTTTACACCAGAAGTTTCATAGTAGAAATACCATTTTCAGAAATGTAACTGACAATCTTATGTTCAACACCATTCATTTAAGATGATGAATTATTTGCATTAAATGCATTATTTATTATAAGCTTCAACATGTCTTTATCAATGTTGTTTAGACAATTTATATTTACATTACTAGGCAATTATGAACAGAAAAGGCAGTCCAGAACATTATATTCTCTGGTGCACATGGGGCAAAATTTAAACCATAACTGCTACCGCAGGTTAAGCTATATGACAAAAACAAGCTAATGGACAACAACGTATTTTATTTCTGGCAGCACTAAGGGTATTTTATGCACTCTATACAGGGAGACTAACAAACAGGATCACTAATACAATATAGCATTCAGACCATCGTAGTATGACTCTGTAGAAGAGTTAATGCTCGTGAGTACCAAATTCAGGAATTAAAATTCACTGAAGGCATTGACTTCAAAGGTCCCTGAATGGTATTCAGAAGCCCAGGTCAGCTACTGTTGAGGTAAATGAGAGTTTTATCTTGAAACTTGAAAATTCCACCCTTTATTAACTAAGTATTAAGGCTAAGTTGCATGACGAAACTAATGAATGGTCCAGAAGAGATAACCAGGAAATTACTAGTCAGTAATTACTCCACAGTAACTACACAGTACCACATGAAATGATTAAGCAGCAGGTTGTAAACAAGTGAACAGAAACATGTGAACTGTGTGCTTGAATCCACTACATGTTTAGCAGGCCAGATGCATCAAGGAAACTCAAAGGAAAATTAGAGGTTCACGAGAAAAAAAAGGTTTCAGCAGTCCAAACCACAGACTGCCAGGGTACAGGAACAGTGCATCAGGGCATGCACATTTAGTTCACTATCCTAAATGCCTGCCACTGAATAAAATGAACCTTCAGAGAAGGTGGACCTCATCTGAGCAAGATGTGCTGCTAGACTGACCAGAATGGCTGCTCTTCATGTGTCAAGTCCTCAGCAAAGATCTCAAGGAGTTTTAAATATTTATATACCCCAAGAGAAGTCCTCCAGTTCTGGGCTTTGTGACAAAAAAAATGCAGCTTTTGTAACTCCCCCTATCCCCAGACTAGTTTGTTTATCACTCCAATGAAAAAATAATTTATGTGTGTGTTTTTGTCAAGAACAGCAGCTCCAAGTCATGTTACAAACTGTACAACAATTAATGTGCACTTCTCATACAAGTGTTTCCAGGGCTGGTAGGAAGAACAGAGGCATACACTTTGCCTTCCTGTTCTTGCACACAGAAAGTTTTACCACCTCTTTTGAGAAGTAACAGTGAAAACTGCAATTCATAGGACAGAATAACGTGTTATCTGTCCACAAAGTCACCAAAGGAAAGATCTTTATCTTGCTTGAAAAAGTATGCACATCATTCCTTAACATTTCAATTTCTACAAAAAATATCCTTTTTGGCTATGTAGAGCACCAAAACTCACTGAGGAATAGCAGCGTGAAAGCTGCCAGTGAGCAAAAGTAAAAAGAGCTGAAGTTTCAGTCACTTAGAAACAAAGGCACAGGTCTCTGGATGAATGCCTGTGGAAGAAACATGTTCCATACAGGAGGGAAGAGGACAGGAAAACAGTGAGGTAAACCATCTGGAATCAATGCATTCAGTGCAAGAATAACAAAACACCCATCTTTCTTAGAACAGTTATCTTTTTCAACCTACAGTAAGTCTATGGTCCCAGCTATATTAAGCTTTGCTGGTGTGTATTGATATATATGATATGGTCAAAGCAGTTCTTCTGTAAACATAGCTACATCAGATGAATTACAATTTGTTACAGTAAAATAAAAATCTTCCTACACAGCTTTACTGAAGCAGTAGTTTATAATGTTACAGCCACTCTCCCAGTACTATTTATCCCGGTTTAGTATACACTGCTATATTTGTATACAGTACATATGCTGCTTAAGCATCCCTACTGTAAACAGTGTGCCACTTGCATGCCACTTACAAGTTGTTTCAAAATAACTTCACACTTACCCCCCTTTCCAGGGTGCTGCCTTACATACAATGCAATTAGTAAGATAAACATAAAAGACAATATATACCTTTCCTAAAATCTCTGAAGTGCTTCAGCCTATTTCCCCGCTATTCACAAAGCCACGGTCCTCAGTAACTTGCACCATACCATAACATTTGTGCCAGCAAATCCTCCAGCACCAAGACTTCCTAACTGGCAAGGGACTTACTAAAGCACCACTACCCATTGTATGCTGACTAATATCCATACCTTTTTACAACATGAAGATAAAGCTTGCTCTTCGCCCTTTTCTTCTACCATGAACTGTAAGGAACCAAGGCCCTGACTGAAGGCTAACGATTGAAAAAGAAATCTTGAACTAACAAGAATGAAGAGCATCACATTTAGTGATACACAACGGCTCCAGTAATTTGTCTTGCTGCTGCTGCTGCTATCTCACTAACCTCTACCACAAAAATACCCACGGGCTTAGTTGCCCAAGAGCGAGGCTGTGTTTATCTGAACAGTGCTCTCCCAATTGGCCTGACATCCATTTTGGATCAGTACGATCTTGTCCAGCTCTTGCATGTGAAAGCTCTCCAAGAGATCTCCTGAGTGATCATCTTACTTGGCAAGTGTTTGTATTTTATCTAGCCTGACTAATAGCATATGTTTTTGTAATTCTGCAAGAACAACAGGTTTTGGTCCTCTTAGAATGAAGTGCAGGTAGTGTTTGCATTCATTGCAACACACTTTGATGCCCTTTCTGGGAGGCAGCTTATTTCAAATACTGACCAGAAAAATCTTCCTCATTATTTAAGCATTGTTAAATCACCCAAATTTATATCTTAAATATACTGTCCAACAGGTGCAAGATTACTGAGTAAAAAGAGATCTTAAGATCAAGATACTTACAAAAAGCAGAAGCAGAAGTGGAGTTATAACAATGCCCTGGAAGAAACAAACAAGGAAACAAAAAAGTCTGTTAGTCAGGGAAGCAGAATAGTCCTTCCTTACTTGTACCTTAGTGCACAGAAATACAAAAACATCATTCAACATCACAGAAATTAAATAACAAGAAGTTTAACTTTGCTCTTCACTGCGTACGTTCTTTAATATCTGTACACTGATCATTTTATAAACTATACTCAGTACAAAGTATCTTTTTTTACCTCTAGCTCCCCCATTTTGGACCTAAGTCCTTCTATTCTAAAAGATCCGATATACAGAAATATAGATCATTTATTTTAAAAAACATATTAAAGCTCTCCTCTCACTGTGCTGTATCTTAACTTCACTAAGCTGCTCCTCCTTAGGGGGAGACTTGTGATCAAGTCCCATGCCACCCAGTCCCAGGTCCTCTTCTGCGCAAAAGCCACATCAACCGTGATGAATTAGGTGTCGTGACTGTGTAATGTAAACTGATATTCCCGAAGGAAATGAGCTGAGATCTCAAAACTCATTTCACTTGATTAGACTTTGCGTCTCACTGGTAGAAGGCAAGTCTTTCATCTAATTTAATCACACAGGACCACCTCAGCTTTCCACATCCCCCAGGCAGACACAAGCAAAAAGATTTGTTGCCATCAGTGACAAGGAACAGGTTTAAAGCTGATGACTGGACAAAACAGAGGATTTTAAGTTTCATGAGAGCAAATCTTAAAATGAGTTGTTTGGGTTGGGAGTTAACATGACATGCATCAGTTTCATAGCTGCAAATAGCAATTCCCCATCATCCTTCCATCTGACTTCAATATTTTATTATTGCTCAATAAAATGATTCTATCATTTAATGCATGCTAATTCACAAAGCTTGCTCAGAACTTCTCTAAGCCAAGACTATTCTTCATTCAGATATGTCTCAAGAATAACTAGTCTTTCAGCTACTCACAAACTTTATTGTTTAAAGGACAGAAGTCTAAAACTTGCTCACATCCATCTAAAAGGATGTTTATTTTCTGTTTGATTTTATCTCCAAGTGAAAAACAATCGAATAAAAAAAGCTGTTGTCCCCTGCTTTTCATTTAACCTTGAGCAACACAGCTTGACTTCAACCTTTTGGAAGCTAATATAAAGAAAAAACTTATAAGACTAGTTTTGTATTTGCTTTCTGGGTCCACAAAAAGTCATGGATCCAGACAGCCCATTAGGCACAGAGAGTTCCTATTGTGCTCTTAAAACAAAATGCAACAAGTAAATGCCACAAATGATAGCAGACAAGAAGGATTGAGGAGGCAACAGTTAAGCTGTGCGACTTGAAGGCTCTGCAGAATTTCAAAATGTATTTTGAAATAAATAATACATGCCATATCTGACTGCCCCACAGCCTAGCTATCAATAATCATTTATCTTTTTTGCAAATGTCACAACTGAGATAGATCATAAAAGAGTAGAAAGAAGAAGTAGAAGCAGTAAGAATTGCTTCAGGGAGTCACTCACTGTTTACAGGGAGGCCCAGACCAAAATGCAGGTAACAGTTACGAAGAAATATAGGTGTTCAAGTATACCAGCCGTAGAGGAAGAACCAAAAGTTGAAGAAGGGAGGAGGCGCCAAGAGCTGAACTGACACTTCCATGCAGTAGCATCTATGATGCTTAGAACGGAGAACTGACAGTAAGATCTGTGTAACACAGATGCAACACAGTCACTTCATCACAACAACCAAACTCCAGCTTTTATGAACTACTACTAAGAATACGTGAGCCTGACTTTCCCCTTCTTCCCCTTTCTCCATTGACAACTACACTGCACAGCTCAAATATTACCAAGTGCTTGAGTATTTCCTAAGTATTATGTAATTTTGGGGTGGCAGAACACCACGGCAACAGGGTTCCACCTTCAGACCTTCACATGAGTGCAGAAGAGCATGCATGGAGCGGGAAGCGATACGCCAAAAACATACTATACTCCAAATGAGCATTGAGTGTAGGGAGAAGAAAGCACGCTGTCAGCTGGTGAGTACAGCCAGCTCTCCTCTAAATCCGAAGGAACTCATTGATTCAGCACCATTAGTCATCTCTTACGCGCTTCATGCCTTGATATATTTAATAGCGCTTTTATACACTACAAAAAAAAAATGCAAAGGTAAAAAAAACAAACTAAAACAATCTTCCCCTTTAAATAAAGATGGTGCCCTTCCTCTTTAGGATGGGACCTGTGACTTGGTATATATTTGCTTTAGAAGCTTGGTGATATTAACAATATGGGCAACAGCCACTGCTAATCAAAGCATATGTCACAAAAGGAAACATTACCTCTGTGACAGTAACACTTCTTCACAATTCTTTAAGCAGAGAGGAAGAGAATCCTAGTATACATCATAAATAGATTCCTGATTGAGCCTGTTGAAAATCCAGCATTCAAAAGGTCAATTCTAGCAATTCTTTACAAAATTTTGCTATTAAACCTGGTGATCTTAATAATCACAGAAGCAAGTTTCCTGTTGCCTCACCACAGAAAGGATTTACAAGGTTGAAGTTTCCCATTTGCAACATATACGCAATTCCTTGGGAAGCTAAACAATTACCTGACAGAACAGACAAGATCATATTAAAAAATAGATGCTGTTGATGAATCAGAGTAATTTGATGTTAATGTTTTATTTTGATAAGGAACGCTGGTTTGAAAAACCACAGGAATTACATTAAAACCAAAGGGTTTTTTTCAGTCATTAGTGTTGTGGTGACTGTCATGGCTTACAGGTGCAAGCAAGGTGAGATTTGTTAGGGGAGGGAACCTTTGTTACCGGACCAACTGATGCAGTTGGTAAAGAACAAACTTGGGACACATAAAGCCCATTTATATGTTACCTAAAGACACTGATGTGCTTTTATGCCCAAAAGCCCTTCTCTTCAGGTTCCTGTTCCAAATTTGAAGAAGGGTTTACATGACTACAGTATATCTGTCTAGCAAAAGGTATTCCCTTTCCCTACACACACTGCCTTGCTTCAACACGTTACCTCTTCATTAGAAACGTGCTCCTCAATATGCTCATAAGCATTATGTGATGTGTCTCAATTAATACCTACTAAAGAATAACATATAGAGCACATTAAGTCTAAAGCCGACTGATAGAAAATACAGACAATGACTTAGGTTTTGAAGGTAAAACCAAAATCTGGTTCATTTGGAATAAAGAAAAGGTGGAAGAAAACAATTAACTTTACACAGTCCAGCTCATGCACTAGCAGAGGCCTCACAAAGACGAGCATATTCTGACACCGTCAGTGTGGCTGCTTTCTAAGACTACAACAGGCTGAAAAGCACTAAGGAAGCTAAAAATTAAAACAAAGACTATCGTTTGTAAGTCCATTGGACACTCACACTATCAGAGAGGAAAAAGTAACTAAATTTGACTACGCTTTTCCCTGCCTTGCTTCCTAGGCAAGTGCTGTCAAATACATAGTGTATGGAGATAAACAGATTGTAGATTAGCACTTCCAGCAGAAGCTGAGCATCTGCCCTTGAGAATGCAAGGTCATTACACAGTTTTAGCATCTTCAAAGTTCGGGTGGAGTGTTAAGCTTTCCGACTGCTGCCCACAATGGAGTCAAAGTTGTAAAGTGACTGCTGTTTGCTATCAGCAGAAAAACTTTCAAGAAATCCATTTACACCTCTGATGTGAAAGACTGACTGAATATATTTCAATTATTTTAGTGGAAAAGGAAGAAAAATCTCAGCCTGACCTGAGACACTGATACAACATAGGAGCCTGAATAGTCAGATACGTGTAAACACATTTCTTTTAACAGTAAAGGTCATGAAACATGTCTTAATTAAGAGAGTTTAAATATAGGTTTGTGTGTGCGAGTATGTGCGTAAACATACACTTTAACAGCAAGGACATACTTGGAGACCCATTTAATTGCTATTTGCCTTGTATAGATAAAGATGTTAAGAGGTCGTCTATATGTTTCATCCAGTACAGCATTGCTGTAGAGCAGATATTAAAAGGTGATTATTCTCCAAAAGAATATGTAGAATCAATACATGTAATTGGCTGCCAAATCGGACAGCAAAAGGAAGTAACATAATGGATTTGAAATTATGATGGCAAATCATTAAGAAAGAAATTATGCAAATAGTAAGAGGAAGGTGGGCACAGATCCAGAGGGACACATGGTAGAAGACGAGTAAGGATTATTGTAATGAGGCATGAAATACATGTGAACTTTCCTTCCTTTCCCTTACCCACAAATTTCCCATGCAATTTTTCTTCATTCTTACAGGTCATCAGTATGACATGCATGTGGCAATTACTAGTGAAAAAAACCTTAACCAAAGTCACATCTGATTTGTCTTAAGAAGTATGGCTAGAAAGAAAAAAAAAAAAAGGGTTGTGTAATCAAGGTTCTGAACAAATTTGCATTTTCTGAAATCAATTATCTACTCATGCTTACAGCTACAGATCTTCTTGAATGCTTCATCAGAGCAGGACACAAAAGGAGCAAAAGTATAAGCAGCGTTATGTTATAAATTGAATAAAGGTTAGTAAAATGTCAACTGGGCAACATTTCCATTCCTACTGATAGTGTAAGGTGCGAGAAAAATGGCTATGAACTCTGGGTAATTTAATGAGAAAACAAGCACGAATGAGGACTGAAAGTCAATCTTCATCTGTGTATAGCAGTATTTCTCATGCAGTTTTATTTCAAGAGTCCCTGGCACTTTTTGGAAAAAAAAGAGCAAACAAAAACACCCAGCCCCCCCCCCCCCCAACCCAAAACTGTGTGGTTTTTCTGATTACAACATGAGAGATAGACTTTACCTTGAAACACTTATTATTTCTATTTCTTCCTATGTCTTTTGTTTCCTTGCTTTTGTGCTTGAAAGTGTGTTTTAAAAAAAATTATTTTTCCTTTTATTTTGTTTTCAACAAATTTGCAGACAACTTTATAGTTTTTTACATTTCAAAAAGAGAACCCTGCCTCTGGAAAAGTACTACTAGGTCTGAATTAGGTATGTTTGTGAGCAACAGACAGCTAGTACCAAAGTTCTGACAGAATACAGATAAACAGATGTTCTCAAAAAATCTGGTATCATCACAAAGGAATAAAAGTGGGCTCTCCTAACGGTCAAAAATCTTATTGTTCAGTGTTTTCAAGAACATGATAGAGATTGTAAAGACCACGACAGCACTCAAAGCCAACTCTCAGTCCATTCAAATGAAGGAGTATAAGACTTCCCCCTGCCCTCAGCCCCCAGACTGGTCACAGCTCCACAATTCCACATTGCGACATGACACCTGTGTAAAACGTTGCTTATTACCTGCAATACCACCTTATGCATCCTCTTGAATAAAATCATTCAAGGTATAGTCCCATGCCAAACTGCTTTGCAGTAATCTTAATTTTAGACATCATATAAAGAATGACTCCTACGGCTGAAACAGGGCTTTCACATACCTGGATAACCAGTCAAAATCCTCAGAAATTAGTTATGCACTAGTATTTGGATCAAGTGGCTGCAGGAGCCTATTTAAGACAATCTTTTTCTGGGTTCTTTAAACAGTTTTTAATATTTGTGTAAGCATGGCCATACAAACTATGCTGTTCATTTGTTCCTACTTAAAGACGACATTGGAGATGACAAATTTTTGTTGAATGAAATGTTGAAATAGATTTTCACAATAAAACATATGTTTTCCCCCTTTTCAAACTTCATGTCCATGTAAATGATGTAAATGCTTGGGTTTATCTCGTGCAATCTCAGAGATTAAGTTAGAACTGCACCTTCTGGTGTGCTTGTAATTTCAGTCATTGCCCCATGACGCAACTTCAATGTCCCTGTGTTGCTCCCCCATGGACATCACAGAAGCTCCTGACGCCAAATAATCACTTGCCTTTTGTTTTCCAATGTAATTATTTTCAAAATCATTTCAGGTGCAAAATACAGGCCTTTAGAAGTTTCCTACCATATATGGCTTTTCTGTCAGCTACTCCAGTGATATTGCTACTTCTGAGAAGGTTAATACAACTGTAGGACTTCAAAATAAAATATGTAATTTAGCTCTGTACTGTCCTGTTTTATATCAAATGACTGATCTGAATGCTAGGAAGAACAAACGCTTATGAATTGATGCTTTTTAGGATGCTAAATACACCCATCCTCCCCATAATAAATAATAGGAAAAATCTGAAAAGATATTGAAAAGAGCATGAAGTTAAATTCACACATTTTTGTTAAATTCATAAACACTTTACAACACCAAGGCAATGAACTACAATACAAAATTGAAAATACAATTCTACATAACCCCAATTCAACTACAACTATAAATAAGTACCACAACAATAGCTACAACTCATCCAATTAGGCCAATAACAACAAAACTGTAAAATTAGAAGCACTGTGTCAAAATGTCTTTTGTTTTATCAGAGGGGACAAAATAAACCAGATTTCATATCAACTATGAGATTATGCATAGTACTTTGTGAATTGTTCCAGACATTGTACCATCTTTGCTCTGTTGTATCAACCTAGTGGCCTCTACTGTGGGAAAGGAAATAAAAAAAAAAAAATTAAAAAGCATACTAGCATCAGGTAATAGTAGAAATCAAAAGCATTTCCACTATTTATTAATAATTACTAATTGCAGATGTTCCTCTCACACACATTTTAAGCAAGTATGAACTTGAAATGGAATCAGAAGGAATGCAAGCAGCCAGAATTTGGTTCTTCCAACACAACAGAACCTAGAAACTAAGCAAGCCATCTGAACTACTGGCCATAACACTACTGCACTTGTCACAGACTGAGTGTAAAGAATAAAACCAAAAGGAGGAAGCAATTTTTTCAGTAAGTTTGAGACTTGAGGTTCCAGTATCAAATTGAGAGTTAAGCCAAGAGTACGAAAACAGTATTTCAGAAAGGTAAAACTCCATACAAGCCTAGTTTGCCTGGCTTCCCAGCAGAGGGCATCTTCAACACATTAGAAGTTTTCTTCTTACACAGCAACAGAATAGTTCAGCACACAGTAGTAAGGACCCTGCAGTTTTAAAGCAACTATAAAAACTTCTCGGGTCTTCGCAGGTGATACTGGAATAGTATCTGGAACGATGCAGAAAATACAACAAAAGTGCTGCTGGGGAAACTGCTTCTGGCCATGCTTCCCGAGTGCTGCAGCCTCCTGGTACTGCAGCAGCTCTGCAGTGCTGTGCGTGACCAAAGGAGATTTTGGTGGGCCTCTCCTCAGGTGTCTGGAATGCGTCAAGCCACGTTCCCCACTCAAACTTGTAACACCTTCCTGCAACTTTTTGTTGTGCCACTCTCTCTTGTGCAACAAGTTCAAGTCAGCTGTCTTGTTAACACCTTCAGTGCATTCAGTGATACCGCTGAGCCTGTAGCTCCAACTGTTTCCCATTTCCTCTTCAGTTGCTTTTGCTGACCATCATTCCTGGCCTCAAGATATTCTTCCTCTCCTTTACGTCC
Organism: Buteo buteo; assembly: GCF_964188355.1. Classification (NCBI taxonomy): domain Eukaryota; kingdom Metazoa; phylum Chordata; class Aves; order Accipitriformes; family Accipitridae; genus Buteo; species Buteo buteo. The sequence continues at coordinate 69,766,839 of NC_134171.1, read as the reverse complement.
CACCTCAATAAGAATCTTTTAAAACCTCCTCATATGCACGATACTTTTCCTAATTCCAGCTCATTAACCATTGTCTGTTGCTATTCAAATTTATTTCTCATGCGGTGTCAGCAGAGAACAAGATCACTGTAATTCTGTATGTCAGCATAGGAACTGAACTTATACACTGCCATTAGGTGGGCCTTCCCTAGAGGAGGCATTAAAGGGAGAAAGGAACTTCTCAATCATCCACACCCATGCATTTTTCAGAGCGATCCTCTTGTCTTTGCAAAAATCACTTTGACACAATCCTGTAATTTCTACAATGCAGGCAGGTTCCCACACCGTACAACATGACCTCAGTGAGACTGAGGAGGAAGGACGCACAGCTTGTAGGATTAGGGTGTCTGCAAGTGTAAGCATGGCCCTTTCTTGATAAAGAGTTTAATATAAGGATATAATAAACTTACAGTTACATGCTTCGGGGTGCATGTTAAGTGCAAGGTATGTCAGTGCAGTGTTAAGGATGCATCACAATTTCTCCTTTGTTTTGTATGTAGAAAACAGAAATGCAGTAACATACACATTTTAGAAGAAAAGTTATTTTTCCATCTAATTTTTAAGTCTGTTTTCTTGCAGAAGAAAGTTACAAAGGATTTAAATTTCTCCTGGATTTGGATTTGTGTCAAGTAACCAGAAAATCCTAATTTTAATTACTAAGACGACATTACTATTACTAGCAAAACGTGCCAGGCTTAGCACCTCTGCTATCACAAAACCATTTGGCAATATGAAAGGATGGGCACACTAGATGGTGCTGTGGGACCTTCCAGGGAAAAGAACCTCCTTCTAACACTGAAGTTGTTGTACTGTTAAATTAGCCACATAGTTGATTCCATATTTTGAAACACATTAAAGAGTACTGAGTCACAACAAGAGAAACCAGAACCACAGAAATGGAAGGAATATGCTAAGCAAACATTCTGCTTTGACTGACACTGCTTTTTGGAATAGCTAAGTGCCCCTCTTTGACTGGAATGGTTTCTCATCTCTCCTTCCCAAAACAAGAGAAAGCAGTTTTTATGCTCTACACCAGTCTTAATTTAAAGGGCTCTACATGTAAAACAGAATTGAAACAGTGATGTCCGAAGTCAGAGATCCAACAGAGCAAGGTCTCTACAAGCCTATTCTGTCCTTCCTTGTGAGCTGGACCTAATCACCCTCTAGGACTCAGTTATTTTATTCTGTTAAATGTTTTAAACAATATTTTAACACAATAACCTGTGAATAAACTAAACCGTGAATTAACTTTTCCTGCCATGATTATCAGTTGTGCGAAAGAAAACAGAAGCGTAAGGGGAAAATTACAGAAAACTAAGAGAAAAGCTGTAACAAATACTACAGAAATGAGCAGTTATAAGCAGTTATCAAAATTGATTCTACTTATTACTTTCTATAGCTTTCCTTGTAACTGAAAGCTATTTAAGTAGAACAGTTTCTGTATAAACACACCATCAATATATGAACCAAAGTGCATTTCATTTTATTAACATAAATGCTATGTTTAAATAAACTGCTATCTCCCTCATTTTTCTTCAAGCCAAGAACCTCAAACAGTGCAAGTATGAAACATAGTACAACCCTCTTTGACACAAGGAAGAAAATAAAAACTTTGTATAATGGGCAGGAGTGTTGTACCAATAAAAACCTATAAGAATTAATTATGAATCAGTAGTAGAAAAACACTTTCTTAGCATTGCAAAGGTCTCTTGGTGATCTACTATTTAGAAATACTGCTTATATCACTGGAGTGCTGGCATAATTCTCATATTCACCCAAAATGTGAGTTTGGTCCGTGGCATCCAGGAAATGAGATACCACGCCCCCCACACCCCCCAAATCAAACCAACAGCATAGTTTGTCTATAATTATTGTTACAGATAAATTAGCTTACATTGGTTTCGTCAGGAAAAGGTCTCATCAGCCAAGGTGCTAACTAGACTCTGTAAGGTGAGAAATGCCCTCCAAATCCCCCAGGGCAAATGATGCTCAGGACCCTTCAGGATCATTTCCAACTCTGCTGGAAAGTTAAACTATTAATAAATTAGTTTCAGAGTGAGCTCACTCAGACATTCTCTTTTTCCTTTAGTCTAAGTGCCCTGACTTGTTTTACTAAAATGAATCACAAAGCTCATTCAATCTGTTTCCACTATTATTCCCAGATAAGATTTCCTCTCAGAATTGAGTATTTCAAAGGCCAAACCCAACCAAAATGCACACATGCATGTGCGTGTGCGCATGCGTATACACAAACCCCCCAAAACCCAGCCCCCAATATGGTAATCTATATTGCTTGTGTTCTGTGCTGCCTGCCTGGCCCCAAGTCATCAATAATGAATAGAAATGTACAGCTACAGCAGTAGCCTGTGTCATGGGCTTGTCAGGGATTTTTGAAAAGGAACAAAAACACAGGTTTGCCATTTGATTGTGTCTTCTTTTACAAACACAGGACAGACAAAATGAAGGGGTATTTAAAAAGGGGTAATATGATTAACCCTTTTCATACTAATTGATTGATTCTTCCACCATACAGAACGGAAAATTATTGCTTGTAATGCAACCAGTATTCTCCTAGGCCTGGGAATTCAACAATAATGTTGATTCTGAGCACAGGGAGGGGAGCTTGCTTCTATTTTAAGATAATGAATACATACTCATGAGGAGTCAAGTTTAAACAGAGGAAGGAAAAAAACTGTTTTGTTTTCCTAGGAATCCATCAAGTTCAGTCTCAGATAAAATTGTTCTTGAAGAAGAAACTTAATGCATGCAAATACATACACACATAGTCAATGAAAGCAACGGCATTATTAAAAAATATGATGGCACATATGCAGATCCTAATAAATGAGTTAGACAATGTTTAAAAAAAGAGGTGGTTCTTGTATCTATTCTTTCTTTTCAGTGTTCCCAAATACAGTTCTACAGACATCAGGACTGTAGTCTTACAGGAGTGATTATCTCACATTTTACAAACAGAACACACCAGCTGGTATACTACCAATCCACCCCCCGGGGAGGGTGGGTGGCAGACTACAAAATGTCTACAGGACACACACAAACTAAACTGATTGTAAACGCAAATCTTTCTTGCTTTCTACATCTGCATAAATTCCAGAGTAAGTCCTGCATTAAGAAAATTAATTAAAACATTAACTTCCATAGTAACTTCTGTAGTAAATGAGTAAATATTCTCCACTTTGGAAGATGTAACTGAAGATGCAGCCTTGTCTCCAAAAAGCCTGGAACTAGATAATTTATATTAGAAACGAAAGTATATGAGCACCTACTTTCAACTGGGCATTAAAAGCAAGACGTCTCAATTTGAATTAGGTTGCCAGGCCATCTTTTCTAGAAGCCAGCAGCAAATAAAAGCACACGGTTTAAACACAACTGAGGAAAATCTTCACAAAGCAGCAACCGGTAATACGATTTAAAACAGCCTACTCTGTGTTCTGACCTAGTGTTATCTTGCGATAACTGTTTTTACTGGTTAGAATGGGATATCATAGTATTCAGCTGAACAGAACTGTGCATAAATCGCTGAACGTTCATGGGTTGAATATGTTATTAATGACTGTGAATAAGGAAAAAGGACCATAAACCACCTTTCTGTGGCAGATAATAAAATAACTGCCTGAAAAATTACAAGTACACACTATAGCAAACTAAGGTTAAAAAACCCCAAATGACAGAAATGTGATTCTGTTTAAATTAACTGATTAAATTAAGGTCATTTACTTTCAAAAGAAACTTTTTTATGTTTAAAGAGTTACCAAATTATTTTATAGCAGAAAAGTTGTTTCTCAATTCTAACTCCAAATATACTTCAGCATGACTAGACTGATTATTATTCATTTTACCAATTCTAAACAAACACTAAAACCTGCTTCTTTTCTCCTACTGACATTATTTTTTTGGTTTTGCAAGTGCTCAGCCACCCCTTTTTTAGCCTACTGCCCCAACACAGGGTTGAGAGCATGAAACTTCTGCATTGTTTTGGATATCCCTGCGGAGTAGACAATCTGCTTAATAGACATTTTAACGTGCTCAGTATGCACATCTGCAACAAGAAAATGCAGGGTTTTGTTCATATGTAGTAGAATGGGCTAAAACCTCTCTTCTTGTTATCAATGCCATACGAGTCTTGGAATACATTGTATTTTTTTTTTTACCATCTGCTTCAAAGATGTTCTTTTTTTAATATGTTATTCACTAGATACAGATGCAGACCTCGCATTCAAGACAAAAGAATGGTGCATTTGTTCAACTGAATGCGATCACTCAAGTCGCAGATGACCTACTAGGCCAAGGTATTGCTTATAGCAGCCTGTCCCTCAGCACAGCATCCTAAATTGCTCATTCCACCTGCTAAAGAAACTGACAACCGCTTTGAAGCATGCAGGAAACTGGTTGAATCTACAGTACTGTCACATCAAAAGAGCTCCATCTACACTGATTTTAAGCTGGCAGGTCCGAGGAAACCTCACCTCCCTGAAACTCACCTCCACAAGACCATACTGCCTGGCTCACATCTACCATCTGCCCTTGCAAGGAGACAGGAGTGCCGCCTAGGAAGGCTGTCAGGCTGCCCAGCATTGCCCACCTCACCGGAGCACAGCGAGAGGCAAGGTACTGCCGAGAGCTTGAGCGTGGCAACAAGCACCGAAGCCCGTGTCCGCTGCGGTGAGCTTTTGTGGAGCATCCTCTGCCAAAGATGGCACGTCACGGTTTACCTGGAATGGTAATGTCAGCGCACTCCGGGCGTACTGGAGCAGGTAAGTTGTAGAAAGGTAAAAACCCAGGCAGAGGCAGCCCAAAGAACTGGTTGAAAAAAAAAAGGGGGGGGGGGGGGGGGCGGGAAGAAAAGGGGGGGCGCGGCAAACAAAACTTGGCTTTGTACTTCAATTTCCTGTACAGGTTATGCTGCTCAAACTTGCCGTCAGAAGGAGCCTGCTTTTCCCCTGTCTGATATGAATTCTGGTTTTGCATTTAAATCATCTGCCCTGAAATGTGGATCTTTGATTCAGTAACATAACAGAATATTTCCAGAGGGGGAAAATTGTTTCTGAAAACAAAACAGTCCTAGTCTAGCAGAGACTGCCTAGGCAGGAAAGGGAGCTGGCATGTGAGACTGGAACCAAATGAAGAGAAAATATTTCCCTCACAGCCCCCACAAGAAAGGCTTTTTTTGATTTGAGCTCCCAAGAGCTCAAATGGCAAGACAGTATTAACTTGGAAGGTGTTGCCTACTTTACAGGAGGTAAAACAAGGGAACAACTAAAAGATGTTATCCAAGATTTCCACCTTCCCTTTTTCAGGGCAAGAGTCTTCAGTCGACTCTGTCCTCAGGGAATCCCAGCTCCCTGGGTAGCTCCTTTCTGACTCCTCCTCAGGCTTTGCCCCAGCTCTCCCCAAAGAACTACTGCAAGGCTGGCAGTTCACAGTACGGGATTAGACCATTTGTGTACTTAAATTTCCAAAGGCCCCAGTCCTCTGTATCCAGAATAATTCTCATTCTACAAGTAGAATACATTCCTTTTAAAAGTGAAATCCCTTGTAATTACTCAGTTAAATGACATGCCACAGACATTTCACAGAACCTTACTAGCTGAAGAGACAAAACATATCCCTAAGGCCCTTAATTCTTACTGAGAATTTCTAGGATTTTCTAACCAACAAGAGATTTGCTTGTGTCTATTTTGTGTGCCTAACACTTTTCATAAACTGTTTCATCTGGCGGGTGGCAGACAGGACTTCTGTGGAGAAGTTGTACAATAAGTAAATCACCTGCTATCTCTATCCTGAACATGGGAATTGCGGAGAGAGCAGCAAGATTTAACCCACCTTAAGATTAACAACTGACCTGATTTTCAACGCAGTTCTCAGGTGCACTGTTTGCCTCATTGATCTAAGAAAATCAAGATATGCAACCTAATAATCAGCATTACACATCATTGCAATCTACCAGCTGTAACCATTTTGAAAATTACAAAAAACAACCCATCATCCAACTCAGTATTAGCTGTTAATAACTAATAATTACCCATTACAGGGCAGTTTTAATACCCATAATATGCCGGGGTTAAATAGCCTCAGCTTGGTGTTAAATACAGGTTCTGCTCACATTCTGCAAATGATACTTTACAAATGAGAAATAAAACAGCTCCTGGCTGCCTAGGTCCGAAAAGTATGTTTCATCAGAGAAGGGATCCTTACTCACCAGTTTACTCACTACCAGTTTATTATCAGCTCTTTTCGTTCTAAGTGTAATTTCTATGTGAAAAAGACTCAATTTCCTACTTTTTTTCCTGAAGTTTTGCTGCATATTCTCTCACAGGCAATAGTGTAAAAAACGAACTGCTTTGGTTATTTACAATTACACATAACTGTTTCTTTTACCTATAAAGGAATTACAGGCAATGCAAATAACCTGCACATAACGCACGTTAGTGTAACACTGCAGTGGGCAAATCAAGGCCCTATTATTAAAAGGCAAAAATGCCATCATCCCTCTCATTTCTGGGTTGGATACAAAGGACATCAGCCTAGCTCATACACAGACCAGAAATAACCATCCTGTAGGCTAAATGTAACAACAACTTGGGATGGTCATTCCCAATATTAGTGCTGTAAATGAGCTGCAAGCTATCTAAAGACTTTAAAAGTGTTTTTTTTAACCACACTGTTTTACTGAGAAGGTACATGAACTAAAGAGTTCCAGGATCAGTTTGCCAGATGCCTACTACAACTTTCCACACACAGAAACACCAAAAAAAAAAAAAAAAAAAAAAAAAAAAAAATCTAAAACTGCTGGGTTATTTTTTATATCTTATGTAAGAGTTTTTTAAAATTTAAATATTATATTTAAATTAGCATTTCTGGTTTGCCTACAATCAAAAGCCTCCAACATCAACAAATCATGACAACAAGGTGGCCTAGCAACCTAGACAGACAGACACAGTAAGTTCAGTCAGTCAGTAATAAAAAGCTTTGGCTGTCTGGCTTCAGGGAGAAGAAAATTGCTTGGATGATCACTTCAGTACTCTACTAGGTGATGCACTATTTTATTCTTTCTGATAGCTGCAGTTTAAAAGAACTCAAACCAGGAAAATGTACATGTAAAGGCTGAGCAAAGATGTGGACTGAAGCTTTATGTTGTTCGGCTTCAGATTCACACTTTTGATAGAGCCTAGGGAGCCAGAGAGAGAAGAAAGGAAACTGTCCCCAAGCGCCTGACAGTAGCAAAAGCGAAAACAGCTGCTTAAGTTGCAAGCTACCTGTAGAGTGGGTCTAGGAGCAAGAGGCTCTGCTGCAGGGGGGACACAGCCTTTGCAATGTTAGCATGTCACTGCAGTGTACTTGCCAGCAAAACAAAACATATTTATCAGGTCACAGTCAAAATTAAATTTCTCATCATGACTCACCACGATACAAAAAAATGCACTGAACTCGCCGGCAACTCTGTGGTACGTTTACGTTGCTGCTCATTGTAGACCCAAGCCTGAAGGTGCTGAGCGTTTACAGCTCCTCCCAGAAAAAGAAGGCATTCTGCACCTTGCAGAAAGGTTTGTTTTACAAAAGAGGTGGTGTCAGAGCTGAAGATTGTTTCTCCATCCTTCTTCACTCTAATTGTATCTAGGCAGTTACAGTGCTACACTCTATGCTATTGAGAAGCTTTAAATCCTTCTGTCAACGTGATTGGCTTTTCTCCTCCCCAGCCTTCTCGAGGCTCTTTCCTTTCTGTTCCTCTCTTCTCTTTCTTTTTATCCCCTCCTCAAATCTTTTCCAAAAAGTTTAAAAGTATAATCCTCCAAAGAGCTGACTTCCAAGCATACCTAACATTTAAGCCTATACCCAGCAGGAACTCTAAGGCTCTCTGCATTTCCTTGCCATAGATACGTTTTTTGAAGAACTCTTACTCAATGATGAAACCAAGAAACGCCTTCTAACTTCATTACTAGTATCAACATTGAAAAAACTCCAAACATTAGCTTGTTTTCAGTCCCTCACTGACTACTCACTCAGACCCTGAGCTGCAATGACAATTGGCAAATAAATTGGATTTGGTCATTCATCCAGCAAGCACAGAGCATCAAGATGAACATTTCCAGATTTGACAAGTAATTGCTGTATTAAATACAGTACATGTACATTTCTCAGAAGTTGATGGCCCATCCGTGGAATACTTATTACTAGCAGCAATAACCATTCTGGATAAGCGACTATTCTCGTCCAAGGATAATAGCATCTGCTTACATAAAGGGATATTTTTGGCACATTCTCAAGGTCTTCTTTCTTCTGCCCTGCTGTCAGAACTCTAATCAGGTATGCATGGCACCTACAGTGCTCCTGCATACTCCAGGTAATTAGCCTTTCCACTAATCAGAGAGCATCTCTCATCACTGCAAACGTACAGTATGCTGCTTGTGCCTTAACCCTCAGGTTTCCTTTGCTCATTTCTTAAAGAATTGACTGAACGCCAGTTACCTTGAACTACTCTTTCAATGCACACCATTTAGAGCTTTCCAAATAAAATCATTTCTGAGCATTTTGCTGGGAGCTGAATTTAAAGACATGAATTATCGATGTTTCAGCTAAAATTTATCCCTGATCTTTCCCTTCTCTTCTAATAGTTAAGAAAATAAAAGCTCACAATGTGTTTCCTTGTGACCATCTTCACATGCCTCTCTGCTTGAAAAATTGATCACCTTAGATAAAAACTAATTTACACCTGTGATTTATTAAGACAAGAAACTCGTGTTTAAAGGGAAAAAGGCTGCAGTAAGTGTCTATGCTCTGACAAATGGCAAAAAATACAGCTGATTTAACAAATGAGTGCTCAATCAATGATGCACTGAGGCACATGACAAAGGGAAGTCAAAATCCATTACATTCAAGAACCCCCTTTAAATTCCACTTCAGTGCACTGACCCTGTTGCTCAATGCTAAAGACTTTACAAGGTTTTCGGAAACATTTAGAAGAGCTTTTGTTTTGGCATTCACTCAGCTGCACCTCACAATTAACACTGCCAGACTCCTTTCTAATCAATTATTCATTAAGATTACTAGCATATCTTTTGAGCGCCTTAACTTCACATCAGAAGTGTGCGAGGGATGACACATGCATGTGTACTTTACAGAATAAAAGGCAGACTCTAAGCAGGTTTTAACGCTAAATGAGAACAAGGCTAAAAGAAGCGAAATCAACACTTTTAGTCAAAGTTGAGCTTCAGGCGAGCTGCAGGCAGTGCACAGCATGAGAGAATTTGGCTCCAGAAAGTGCCCATGTGTTGACAGCTGAATAAGAGTTTGAAGGCTTAATAGTAAGAAATGTTCCATCAATGATAATGTTACACATTACTTACTCAGTTAACTACTCATCTTCTGCAGCCCTGACAGCTAATGATGTAAACCCCATTCAATATAAGTTTTACCATTCGCTATACAAACCTGTTTATTGCAGTTACCATGGCTAATATTTTTTCCAGTCAAAGAAAAAGAGGGAAATAATTTTCAGGAAATAACTATGAAACACGACTGTGTGGAGAAATTAAGAATGCAGAAAACCCCCAAAAGCTGCTCAAACTATAGAAAAAAAAACAAATTAATTTGAGCCTATTTCTACAAATCTAATAATATATGTACAAGATAAATTATTATCAATTTATTTTATGGTAGAACCTACTCTATTAAACACAGTGTGTTGGCAGCAAAGGATATTTGACCCCTTAATATTAAGACATCTAACTTAAACATACAGGTTAGGAGGGCTTTGTATTTAAACTCCATCAGAAATCTTACTTGGGCACTGAAGTCAGATGGTGTAAATGCTTCTCCCTACAGCGTACAGAACACCCCCATTATCATAGAATCATTTAGGTTGGAAAAGACCTTTAAGACCTTCGAGATCATCGAGTCCAACTGTAAAGTTGAAGTTATGAAGTTCTCAGTCCTAGTTTGTATCCACCTGTTTTACCTGGTTCAGAACAAACAGCCAACTAGGGCACTAGGCAAGATGAGCCTACCTAGTGTAACACATTCAGGGTGTGCAGAAGCACTGATTCTGCAAGACCTAGGTACAGAGTTGGCTAGGGGGTTTTGTGTTCAGCTGCGTCCCAGCTAGCATTACGCAATGTACATCCATGCATAGATCTTCAGACAAATATGGCCTAATTGCCTAGCATTTATGCATTTTCTAAACATCACAGCATGAGCACAGTCTAAAGAAAACAATAAAAGAAAAGAAAGAATAAAATTACCAAAGACGATCAAAGGGTAGAGCCATTAACTGTTCAAGTGCCTACAGGGCTACCAGAGTAGAAATGAGTTTCCTGAATCTGAAGTTGTATTCGATAAAATCTCATAATCTCTCTAAGTGTGAGCAAGTCTGTAGCTGTCAAATAATGTCAGTAAAATGACAATAGTGCCTAATATTCCTCTATTCTGCATGCCCACAGCTGCTGCCATCTTGACTGAGAACACCACCTCTGTGTTTAGTTTCTACACATAGTGATGAGCACTTGTCTCAACAGGTCATTTACCAAAACATGGATATCGTGTTCTGGTACTTGTTTTTACATTATAGAACCAATCAAAAAAATTTTTTATCAGCAGTTGGAAGCAAGAAAAGTTTACTTTGAAAAGTTTTACCTACTGTGACTTTGCAGAGCATACAGAAAGCTACTAGTGCATACTTAAAACGACAACTGTATTTCTGAACTAATATTCACTATGTCACATGCTGTAAATATCTGCAAAAAGTCTCGGTGTATCAAGAAGTATGCTTGAAATCTTGACAGCAAAAGAACTTAACTGTTAATGAACCAGCATTACTGTCCCCAAGCCAACAACAAAGACATTTAAGTTATCCTTGGAAAAACCAACACTTTACAGAATTATTTAACTGTTCAGTTCATTTTGAATGTACTTCAGAAACAGAGGTAAACAATTAAAAGACAAATCCAGCCCTGGAATTACTATTCGAGGCTCTTACTGGAGTCAGTAGGCACCATTCATATATATAGCTACAGGCAAACAAATGAAAATTATGTTTCACTGTTGTGACGTTCCAGCTTTACACCACCGTAAACACACTGATTCCAATGGATTTAGAATAGGTTTGAATTAGAATCATGGAGTGCTGAAGTTAGCCCTGTCATCAACTTTACCAGTCTACCAGGTACGAATTCACCATGGTTCCCATGATGGGGACCGTACACAATACCAGTTTTAAAAATGTGTCTTGTTCCTGTTAAAATTCCAGTGATTTCATAGGTTTTGGCTACTCAGAAATAATCATTTCAAGCAGAAATAAAGTATTACGATATCTCCCTGCAAACAGACTGGTATTCCAGTTGAGGTACAATCTAAATCCTGAGAGGATTTCCTTTACTATCCTGAAATGATTCAGAGGTAGCACTTAACAGTAGTATTACACTTGCACAAGTTATCTCTGCTTTTCAAAGAGAAAGTAATCACTTAGATTTGTAGGTAAATTCCATGTTCCTTCATGAATCTTCAAGCAATACATGGCAAACTGTCTAGTATTATGATCGAATATACAGTATCCTATAGGAAAAAAAAAAAAAAAAAGAGAACAAGACAGAAAAAAAATCCTCATAAAAGCATTATCAATATTCTGTTTAGCATCAGAGGCCCAAACACAAACTACAGCTCTGCAATGGAAAGCAACCAACCGACAGTCCTTTTGGACTGTTGTGTGTCATTTATTCATGCTGTAACACAGAGGTCTATTTCAATGATCAGTTTTACAAATGTTCATTGTCGAGCTCACCATCATCTGTAAAACAGATCAAATGGTACCACTAAACACGCCCTCACTCTGTTTATAACTGTGTATGTAACCCTGTCCTCAGGGTGTATATGAGCAATGTTTAAAAGAAAGCAACATGCACAGCTGATCAGACCAGCAGCTGATCAGTATTTAATCACTAAATCCAATAAGGAAACAAATGAGGCAGAGCACAGGGGTAGAAAACAAAGGTAGATGGAAAACGTTAAACGAGCCACCAATTTATGGAAGATAAAAACACTCTCAGAAACAATTTACAAAACAATTTTCTTTTTACACATTTAATAAACATTCTGTCAGAGTAAACGAAATCTCAGAAGCTGGAAGTTTAAAAAAATCAATTAAAATGAAGTCACAGGGAATGGTGGGGAATTGTTCCTGGCAGTTATTTGATATAGTATGGTTAATATTTCTAGTCAGGCAAATTAACAGTTTTGCTGCCGTAGACTTGCACTCGCACAATGCATAACCTCTGAGGGTTTGCTCTAAAATTTACAGAAATATATGCATAAATATTTTTATATAGCTACATTTTAGATGTATAGTAACAGTCATTTACTCTACAAACTTTTATATGGAGGAATTCCACACTGCTAAAACCAGCTGAAAAGAATGTCCGCATCTAAAAAAGTAACAAAATACACAATTCATTCCATGGCGTCCCATTTCACTCATAAAGAATACTCTGAAAGCTCTTCGATAAAAACCTGTTTCTCTAGCCATTTGTATCAATAGATAAGCTTTTCTTTAATACTGTTCTACTGTATAATTTGTATTGTGCCACACTCATATTGATTGAAGAAAATTCAAGCAAGGCAGTGTCAGTTTCTGTTTCTACAGGGAAACCACTGAGCTGAACAGTGAGGCACGTAAGGTCAAATCAGGATTCAACTTGCTGTGTTACTACCTTAAAATTACACAAGGCTAGGGAAGAAAACAATGGTAAGCTTTACAGACACAGTATAAATACCAGGAATTAATCTTTTTCTTTTCATTATCCTATTAATGAATAGCAACATAAATTAAGGTTTTTACTTTCCATACCCTTTCATGTATTAAGTCATATAAATTTGCAAGCAAAAGCTGTATTTTCTTCATATGCTTCAAGCCAAACTTTGCTTTCTCTTCTGTGCTCTCAAGTGTGGCCACAGAACGAAGTTCAAGTTTATTTAGTTTACCAGCTTATCTCAACATTCTGCTTAGAAGAAGCTGCTGTTCCTCAGCTTCTGCAGCTCACGTTTGCATTAGACATTTACCCACCTGGACTTCAGGTGCAGGAAGGAAGAAAACAAGCATTTTATCTTTATCACAGTGCGTTTTGCAAACACATTTCGTTTCACATGGATGGTGAAAGTACGGATAGGCAAACTGATGCAACCTTGCCTTGTTCAGAGGAATGAAAAGGGAAAGAAACACAAGTGTTTAACACGCAGAGTTCACTTTCATTTATGTTTGACCCATACAAGCTGAACCACTTATTCTCAGCTGTCATGGGTCCCTGCCTGCAGATACCAGAAAGTGGAATACAGAATACCTCTAGCCTATGCGTTCAGACACCCGAGTGGGTCAGCAAGAAGTGGGAGTCTTAGTCCTGCCCAGTCTTCAGAAAATAAGACTCCTCCTATGCTGAACCTTGGGCCCTTGAAGCCACAGCTCTACTGCGATGCTTGGGGATCCCTTCATCCCAGTTTTTAGCCTGACTGCATACATGCTAGTTACCTAGTCTTCTGGATCAAAATGCTGTGCTAATATCATACTAAGGGGTTTGCCCATATTTCCTGAACCGGGCACTGCCTATCAGTGACACTCTTCCCTTAACCTGCAAGTATCTCGAATTACGTACAAGTTTATGACACATAACTCGGAGCTAATCAACACCGGCAAACAACTGAAAAGCTTCCTTCCTCAGTGTAGTACTGTATCATACGTTTGCTTACACACATTCAGGCTTTCAAGTTCTAACATAATGTTATGGAAATTGAGCTGACAAGACAATGATACAACAAGGGAAATATATCAATAAAAACAGTTGTATTTGAACTAAAGAATGTGCAGACTAAAGAACCTTTATGTTGGCATGTGGTATTTCATGTAAGTCATCCTCTTTTTCCCCTCCACAGATCACACAAGATATTTATGCAAGTCCTGTTAGCACATACATGCTGAAAATAGTGAGCACATACTGAAAGGATCAGCAATGATTTTTAATAAGCACGGCGCTTAATTATTTCTTTTTTTTTTTTTTTAGTGACTGCTAGATGAAAAAAACCCAAAACTATTATCTCAGCTTGCTTATAGTGCCTCAGAAAAACTAAATGAGCATGAAACTGAAAGGCACCTCCCATCCCAACAACAGTAAGAACAATGTCAGAAGTAATACAATTAAAAGAGGATCCACCTATTGAAATAAAACCATCTCTGAACTAGTTAACTTTGATATAAAAGAGCAAAATAATTTAGTAGAGAACAATGCACACTTGCTAACCTTTCATACCATCTTAACAGGTGGCAGTACACTTTTCTTTGATGTTTGTCGTGAAGTGAGATTCAAAGAGCCTGTTTAGTTATTCTTTGTTACATTTGTATTCCCCTCTTCTATCAATAGCTACATTAAAAAAAAACCAAAAGAACTCCCCCCCCATATTTTTAACCTTATGAGATAAACCTGTCAAACAGTGCACACAGGCATTTCTGTAAGCGCACACGGGCATCTTGCAACTTTTTTTTTTTTGAAGGTAGAATTGAAATTACATGCTTTTGACTACTGAAAGATACTGTTTCGCACAGAAGTTTTGTTTGCAAAATCAAGATATACAGCTGAAATTATCAGAAGGGATATATTTAAAGCAACAAAGGGAAAAAGCAGAGGAAGGACAGGTTACATATATAAGCCTTTGCCCCAACAGTTCCAGTCTGTTCCTTATCCCAAAAGCAAAGGTTTGGGCCAGTCTCCTGAAGGGAATGGTCTCCTCAGTGAATGACAGTTCTACATGCAAACAAATGCAAGTTTTTTTGATGCCCATCTCAAACGAGGTATTAAAGCTGTGCCTTGTTCCTGCAAGTAGTATTTTTTATTTTTGAAGACTTGCATTCAAAGAGCTATTTGTTTTCGGTTTGGTGTGTGAGCCATTGAGATACCAATGCCCTACTATTTCAATAAAATACTCAAAGTAGTAGCTAGTAAGCACAGTCAACATATGGAGAAATGGCAGAACCTTCTGATTAAACCTAACAGAAGAACACTCACCCCAAACAATTCTTTCCTTAAAACCATTTATCCTTTACAACTGGATGCATGTATGTGGGTTGAAGAGAAAACAGGACAAGTTCACAGAAGATAAACTTGTCGAAATTTATTACATATGCAGAAATTATAACTAGCTCAGGATATACAGAGCTGGAGAGTGTGAGAACTTTAGAGGAAAGTGTCACATATGAATTCCCTGAACTTTAAATACAGTGTTCCTTAAATTTCTGCTCTTGGCCACTGATAATGCATATTTGGTCAGTCCCAGTACGGCAGATTTTATGTTTGCTGCAATACAGTCTCAGCTATCCATGTATAAACTTATTTTCATCAAAAGAATATATTCTTTGTTTCCACCCAGACTCATAATACAACCAAGCAGCCACAGAATCTCTCTGTTGTTTTATTACCTACACACTAGGAGAATTTCAGAAATTAAGACGACAGATTAATTACACTGTACAATTTAATTAAGTCTTTGAAGAATAATGGATCCAAAAGAAGGCTCCCTAATAATCTGCAGATAGAGCTATGAAAGAACAGTGAGTTCAAAAAATAGGCTAAAAGGCTAAAGTGGCACAAAAAGTCCCTTTCCACTTAAGTTATCTTCTGAGTAACTCAGGCACAGAATCTGGAAATAAATACCTCCACAGTACAAGCCTTGGTGAACAGATCTGCAGCTACAACCTCCAAGACCACTCGGTCAATCTGAATATTATTTGAGATGTGTCATCTCTGTTAGCAATTAGATGCTTTCTGCTGATCCGCTGCCTCAGCCCAGTGCATCAGCTTCTTACACAGACAGCTAAGACACTACAATGGACACTGCTCTCTTTCGAGTGAACATTTCCAGGCTACAGAGAAAACAAAGCCTACCCATTCACTGTTTTCTAATGAATCAAGATGTACCGCTGGTGGCTGAGGGATGTAAAATGTCCAACAGCTAGGAGAATAGCCCCAAGCTCTTGCCAAATTATGCACTTCAGTATTACAGATCTGCTAGCAAAATGTATCAGATTTTCCTCCAACATGATATTTATTCTTTTGGACAAAGAGGACAGATAAAAATAAATTGTTGAACAAAATCTGATACCCAATGGAATAATAAGGTATTCAACAGGGAAAGGTTTTCAGGCACAGTAAAATACTACAGAATCTCAGATGACCAAGACACACGCACAGTAAATGCAAATGCATTCACTGACATAAAGTGTGGAAAACTTAGAAAAATAAAATTCATTAATATAAACATAAAATCTTGTTCCACTGCTGAATCCAGCTGAAAAGTTAACTACCCAGTTAACGGGTATATACAAGACAAAAAATACAAACCGCCATAATTCTCAAAAATGGCATTGTAAATCAGACATGATAAAAAGTATCTTACTTTCTTGAAACTGTATGACTATCCATGGTCAATAAGATACACAGAACACAGTCAACTGTATATGTTATTTGTTTATCCCCATCTTGGGACATGCTCAGTCTCAAAATTAAGGGCAGTAATAACTTGTTTAAAAGAAAAAATAAAACCAAATCCCAAACAACAAAAACCCCCAGTACATTAATTACAGTATCAATTACTTCTATGTTAGTGCATCTGGATTAGGGGAAATTCTGCAGACAGGTGTATGTGCGTTCCTCCTACTGACATCAACGCAAACCCATCCAAAATCAAGATTTCACTTATCACATATTTGTGATCATTTGAAGGGAAAACCTGTGAAGAGTTCTCTAGTAGCCATCTGTCCTTCTTATGCCAATGCAGTGTAGACAATTATAGCAGTATTCCTTTCAACCTCTTGAACAAAGTACATTAAAAAGGTTTGATCAAATCCTCTTTATGCAATATATGTCACATTCAGTGAATACAAATTGATGACCTTGCCCTTTGCCCTGGCAAACTCTCTTTGTTTTTCCTGTATGAAATGGTATATTTGAACACAGTATTTTCTTAAATGTTGCACTGATTGCATATGGAGAGAAAAGAGGCAGCTAAATGTTAATTAAAGGAATGAATGAGGTTTCTTAAATGCTCTGCTTGTACACAATTTTAACACACTCTCTCTCTCACCTCAAATATTATCTGTATAATGAAATGCCAGAAAGGAATATTATCCAAATAGATTAAAAAACCCCAAACAATGGCACAACCTCAAATTGTTTAATGGTACAGTGAAAACATAAATCCTTCTTTTTGCACCAAAGCACCAACAGATTATCTTTAAAGGGAATATAATAAAATCTTTAAAAAAACCTCAAGCACAAATTATGTTTAATAACTTACATAGCTATGGACAATTCATTAGGCTGCTGTGACTGAAACAGACTAAAGAGCACCTCTCCTTTTTGTTCCATTTAGTATGCAAAAGGTTGTCAAACAGCCAGAGTAGCTGGTTTCACTGATTTTTTCTATACTGCCAGTTAATCAGTCTCCCATTTCATCTGCATGCAACCTTCATACACACATATAGGAGAAGCAAAAGCATAAAAAGGAAGATATAAGTGCTTACCTAAAAATTAACAGGGGACTTTCAGCACTAGAACAGAGTTATTTGCATTATTTGTTTTACAGTAGTGCTAAATGGTTAGACAGCCCAATGTGCAGCAAACTGCATGTATTTATCAGGCAGTTTCTTCCTCTGAAAGTCTATAACCTGGCTTACGAGACATACATTAAAAAAATCCCAGAGGACAGAAAAGAAAGCCAAGAGACAGATAGATATATGAGGGGGTTTGTCTGGTTTGGTTGCCTTTTTTTTGTGGGTTTTTTTTTTTTGAAACTGGATTTTTAACAGAAATCTCTAAAGAGTCACAGAAGTTAACAGTAATGGCATGAAGTGAACAAACGCACCTATCTGTTCCTGTGCTCCAGAACAGAATGGATTCAGTAGGTATTTATATAGTGAGTTCAAGTACAAGGTATTGAGTTCTAGCACAAGATGAGACTTTGCAAAGTGCACACCCAGAGCATTCAAAGCATTTAACATAAAATTGTGTGTAACAGGCTGGCAAAGGCGATGGATTAAGAAGAAGTGTTAAGTATGCGTTACTTTTGTGCTGACTGCCATTGCCCGAGCACTAAGAAGGTAAGAGCTGGCATTCGATAAAGGGCTGGTTACTAGAAGGAGAAACAAAGAACACTCCATCTGTGTCACATGCATGTCACAATTCATATTAGCAATGAATAATACAGAAAAGACTGTTTCTTTATTCACCTTTTGGGGGATAAGACGACCTGTCTCTAAATAAATGAGGACTGAAGATTCTCCCACTTTGCTTCATCAAGCAGCAGATAAGATAGATAAGAGATCCCCTTTGCAGCAGTGTAGCCTGCACTCCACTGATACAACACTGGTACTCACAAAGGGCATTTCTCTTCTGATTTCTTGCACAAAGGCCAGAAGAGTTCAGGCTCCATTTGATTTGAGCATTCCAGCAGGCTTTTTCCAGACCCTTTCCTGTAATATCCATGCCCCTCAGAAGCATTACCAAGTCTTAACTTCACTATCAAACTGTGTGAGGTATCTCACAGATATTAAAAAAATGCAACTGGAAGATCTTAAATAACTTAAAAAAAAAAAGGCAATGTTGACAATATATTAACAGTGCTACTTATATTTATATCCCTATTTGGTACTGTTTTGTATCTCGACTCTTAACTTTAGCATTTGAAAATTAAGGGATTTCATGTAACCTTATCTTAAAAATATTTGCAGATGTTCCTTTCAAGCTAAAGGGGTTTGAAAGCAGTAACATTTCTCCAGCTGGGAAGATATTTATCCTAGTTATGGAAAGACAGAATATTGTGTACATGATTTGTCATGTGGCCCAGGTAGGGAATCCAGTAGGGCCATGAGAAGGATATTATCAGAAAGACAGTATAAGAGTAAGTGTACGAGCTTATAGCATTTACGCTTTTCTAACCACACTCAGATCTTAAGACTTGAATGAAATATCATAGAATCATTTAGATTAGAAAAAGATCTTCAGGATCATTGAGTCCAACCGTAAATCTGACACTGCCAAGTCCACCATTAAACCATGTCCCTAAGCACCACATCTACACGTCTTTCAAATACCTCCAGGGATGGTGACTCAACCACTTCCCTGGGCAGCCTGTTCTAGTGCTTGTCAACCCTTCCAGTGAAGAAATTTTTCCTAATATCCAATCTAAACCTCCCCTGGAACAACCTGAGGCCACTTCTTCTTGTCCTATCACTTGTTACTTGGGAAAAGAGACTGACACCCACCTCTCTAAAACCTCCTTTCGGGTAGTTGTAGCGAGCAATAAGGTCAATACAAGGTTGATAAGAACCATAAGAGAGCAATATGAAGCATCCATGGTTGTTTTTTCCCAGTTATAGCTTGGAGCACTCCAATACTTGACAAGATAAACTTCAAAATACACTACCAAAAAAACCCCAAAACCAAAACCACCCACCAAAATGCAACTTCTCCTTCTAACCCTTCTGTTTTGTAGCAAAACATTAATTAAAGAAACCTTGCACTTTGGCATCAGAACAGCCTTTTCCATTGATTTTCATCAGGGCAGAATTCTACCTTTTAAGTTTACACAAAGCACAGCTTCACTTCAGTCTCCTCTAGCAAAGCTGACTAATAAATTGTTATCCTTAGTCTCCTCTCCCTTGGCCACAGTTAACCATCTCCTCTTCTTCAGGCATACACAAGATCATTTCTAAAATGGATCACAGACATGATCCAAGTAGGGAAATAAACCCCAAGTTTTTGTTTCTAAATGCAGCTGATTTCACTGTACTGGTCTAAAACATGGCCCAAGAAACCACTGCTGGCACCATGGTGTTGGCACCATGTTTTGCAGCATGAGAGGAGCAGAGAGCAGGGTTGTCACCTCTTAAACTGGCTTTGTCACCAGAGAAGTCAGTGAGGAATTGCACCTCAGACTTAAAAAAAAAAAAAAAAAAGAAAAAAAATTATCCCATTTTGCTGGATCACACTTCCCTTTTGAAAGTGCTGTAAGAAAAAAAAAAAGTGGCTGTCAAAAAAACCTGACAGTCACTGGACAGGAACATTTGTCATTCTGAGCACCCTGCCTCAGAACCCAAAACAACACTCAAAAGCAGGGCAACTTGAAGTGAACCAGTAAACACGTTTAGGAAAATATATCCCTTATTTGAAACATGTAGTACAATCCCACACGACTGCAGCATTTGAAGCACATTGCTTGCTTTGTCAAAGCAGCAGGGCAAGCAAAGCAAGAAGTTTAGGATTTTTCAATGTTGCCAGGCAGCAGCAATGAACTGGGAACAGCTGGGATATAATCCCTGCAACACACAAAACTGCCTAATGCCCATTTTGAGCCACTTCATAACATAATCATAACATTTCTTCTAAAAGGTCAAGTTCATTTTTTGACCTATTTGATGTTTTTTCACTTTGGTAGTTCCATTCACCTAAACAACCTATTGAAATAAATGCATTTCTAATGATCCCAACCAAATTCATGGTAAAGTGACTCTGGTTTGACTTACTACAGAAGCTGCATCCAAAGCATCCCACAAAATACTCCTCTCCCAGCCATTTCATCATTGTTCAGGGCTGTACAAAGTAAAACTTGCATCACTCAAGTCTCTTGCAGGACCCCACAGAAAGACCTTACTGTGGCAGGTACCATAAAAAACAAGTCTCTGACCTAACCCCCTACAGTTATACTGACAAGCAAAGGATATAGCCTCAAACCTGTTCACCAACTTGCTTCCTGAAAAGGCTACCATATCTTCGTTAGACAGAAACAACTTTCAATCACTCCACAGTTGCAATGAAAGGTTTGACAGCTCCCTAGAGAAGACATGAGACATCCAAGATGTAATTTCCTGCAGGTAAGTTTACTAACTCCACTTGTGACTTACTTGGAAGTGTTTCTCTCTGGTTATGTAATAAACCCCTGCGTGCTTTTCACACTCAAGTTTTACCCTTTCAGACATATTTTCAGTCCTCCTTAAGAGGAAAAACTTCCGTTAACCAAGAAAAAAATAATTCAAGCATATAAGCTTCAAAACTAAATTTTCTTCCAAATATTATGTTGTCATACACAAGAACTCTCCCAGTGGTTACGTAGTCCTTGTGATATACTTTTTTGCCTGTGCATTAGGGATGATCATGCAGAGAGCTTCAATTCATGATCCACAGTGCTACCACCGTTACGGTGACCACCACTGCCTTCTGCCGACACAACCAGAAACCTCCCTGTGCTACAGAGGCCTGACGTCAAGTGGATGATGTGGCCACAGAGCAAATGAGACACACCAGTGCAGAAGGACTCCTCTTCAGTACAACAGCATATTTTCCACTAATTGTGGCATGGACTTTGAATTACATAGAGGTAGAGGGCTTGGGAAGAGAATACTGGAAATGAAGACATGGGCTGGGAGCTGAAAACACCATCCAATTTGCAGCACAGAGAGAGACTTGGAAACCAGCCCGTTTTGAAAGGGCTGGTTCTTTTGTAAGCAAGAGAAGTCGAACAATGCCAAAAAATATGCCCACTGAGCCAAGAAGGCAGAAGAAACTCCTTGACACAAATGCAAGACACCCAGAAGCAGTGACAGAACAACAAAGGAACTGGAGTCTGTGGTTTTCCAGGGGTAACTCTCTTGTTGCATAAGACTTGTGAATAAGAAATTCATTTTCTGAAGTCCATGATTCTTTGCTTTCCTGACAACTGGTTCCTGCTACGAGTAATTAGAAAACTAAAGCCTCAGCTCATCACTAGATAAGGGGAAGGTGTGTGTGAGATAGAGTAAAAATAACCAGCATAGAGAACAGGTTGGCTAAGCCTGGGCCAAAATCCTTTTAAGAGTGTTCTCTCAGGATCCATTTCCACTTTTGAAATCAGATGCTAAGCCTGCTTGCAGAGATGCAAGTCTATTCAGAAACTCAGCAGCCCAGATCTGCTTCTTTTCAAGAGCAAGATGCTGATAATCCCATTTTTATGTGAGGTTCTTGCAATTTCTACTAATTGCATGTTTTACTGGGAAACAAACTGGGAACTGCCACTTTTCACAAACAGCTCGTAAGATGCTGTGCCTCCCAGCACTCGACCTCGTGTGTGCCACTCACATTCTTCTTCAGCATGTTCTTTAGCACCCATGTTGTGTATTGTTGATCGCTGGACTAAGATCCTGGTTCCATGGCCTGGGGGCCAGGTTTATTCTACTCAAAAGAAGATCAAGCATAACCTAATGTGTAACTGAGAGGTCCTCTGCTAAGAAGCAAAACTAATCACAGCCTACACCCAGGGGTATGTAAGCCTGTGGGATTCAGAGGCTGGATCCAATCACAGGAGGCTTGTGACAGCAAAACACAGTGCACATTGTATGCCAGTCACACAAGCATTTATGAACCAATGCCAGAACATGAGGAAGTAGGATTCTTGCTTTCTATTACTGGTCCTAGGAGACGATTGTTTTTTTATGTTTAACCAGGCTGGTTTGTGCCAGCTATTATCTGTGCACTTTTCATTGTCCAAGTAGGTCCAAAGGTATGAACTCAAATAACAGACATCAGCCTCTGCAATGCTTCAGTCATAAAGCATCTGCACACACTCAATACTTTGAGAAGGCAATGACACATTGTGCTAACAGAGTGACAAATTAAGCGTCTAATTTCACGAACTCCTTCTGAACACTGTGCCACACAGTGGAAGAGTTGGTTCCTTCTACTGAAGACCTGAACTAACTTCATGAAAGCCTTTCCTTACCACATTAGCAGAATTAGCAAATAAATGTGAAATACACATACATATTATTAGTAAAATACTGAGATCAGACTTAAGGCCTCAGGTTTGTAGATGTTGTGGTTTAAGCCCAGCCGACAACTAGGCACCATGCAGCCACTCGTTCACTCCAGTGGGATGGGGAGGAGAATTGGAAAAAAAAAAGTAAAACTTGTGGGCTGAGACAAGAATGATTTAATAACTAAATTAAAATAAAATGTAATACTATCAATAATAATAATAATAAAAATATAATAATAATAATAGTAATGAAAAGGAATAAAATAAATAAATTTTAAAAATCCAAGAAAAAGACAAGTGATGCACAACACAGTTGCTCACCACCCGCTGACTGATGCCTGAGCAGCGATCCGCACCTCCCAGCCAACTCCCCCCCAGTTTATATACTGAGCATGACATCAGGAATATCCCTTTGGCTAGTTTGGGTCAGCTGTCCTGCCTATGCGCCTTCCCAGCTTCTTGTACACCCGCTTGCTGGCAGAGCATGGGAAACTGAAAAATCCGTAACTTAGGATAAGCGCTACTTAGCAACAACTAAAACATCAGCGTGTTATCAACACTGTTCTCACACTAAATCCAAAAACCACACTGTACCAGCTACTAAGAAGAAAAATAACTCTACCCCAGCCGAAACCAGGACAGTAGACCACAGAAATAAAGTACTATACAGACAATCTTTCTTATGGTCTGATTACCTAAGTGTTGTCTTCAGCTATAAATGAGTTCCAGAAGCTGCCATTCTCTTTTCTCTTCCATCCAGCCTTTTACTTCCATTCCCACACTCTGGAATACCATCTTCTCACTTAAGACAGCTGTATGATAAACCAGAGTACTGCCATGGTCAGGTTTTAAAACAGAACAAAGCACAAGAGAGCCACAAGAAACATAGAAAGAGTTATTTTAATACTCAGACCAGATCTGTCTTCCAGCCGAGTCCCACTGCTAGTTGCATTAGGACAATGGAAGGCACAGCAAGCTGCAGGGGATGTGTGGGAATAAACAGCCCTAAATTCTGCTAGGGAGAACAGGCAATTCTTGCGTTCTCTTCTTTTGCTTCCCTGGAATTACAAGAAGCCTTCACTTCCCATACCAGTACAAGACTGCCAGCAGCAGGAACCAAAGCAAAGAAAGATACCCCTAAACCCCACCAAAACTAGTAAATGAAAGTGAAAGGGGGGATCTTTTAAACTGTCTCTTCCTCACAAGTGTTAAACTGACCTTTCAATTATTGATAGCTCACTTTCTCAAGTGACCACTAAACTGGAAGCTGACCAAATCGGTATTTTTATTTAAAAACAACAGTCAATGAGAAGTCGACTCACAACCTTACTTAAAAAAAGTGAGCAGGCTCTATGCAAAGCAACTTTGCAATCTGGGACTGCAAGTGGACTTGCTGTTTTCCACTGTAATTAATCTAATTGAAAACTGAAACAAAGATTAAACCTACTCCTATTTAAAATCGACAGCCTTGTATTAAAAACGTCAATTTATATGATGAGCAGCTAACAGAATTTGCTTTATTGCCTAAGTTTTGCTATGGAAAAAGAGTGCATAATGTGGCTATACATATATATATATATATATCTCCATAATATAAGTTTATTTGCCAATGAGGTGTTTTACAGGAACATGCAGTGCTAACACACAATTGTGAGAAAATGAAGCTTTTGTAAATGTTTTTGCTTAACATGGCAGTGACATATTCAGTGTGAAGTAGAGTTTTATCTTGTTATATAATACAAATGCAACTTGTATAACATCACTCCAAATACTAAATTGCTATGAAAAAGAACATGTGAATGTGCAGAACTGAATTTAGAAATAAAAACCAGTGAAAAATGATATCTCCTGAAGTTAAATTAACTGAACAATAATTCTCTGCGGCTACACTTTAGCAGCTTCACCAGTCAGCCTATCAGTTGTGAAGGCTGGGGGGAGGAAGGAGAGATATTACATAAAGTGAAAATAAAAGTCTTCTCTTGTAAAAGTCAATACATCATCTTAAGCTAGAAAAAATGGTCCCTAAACATCCGTAACTACAATCAGTAATTGTCATTAAAAGCTCTCATTATATAGAGTAAGTGTAATTAGAGCATCTTGCCCGCACAGGGTGCAGCACACAGAGAATGCTAGAAGGATTCATAAATTAGTGCCAAATCAGTCTCATTCCCTTCTACCACACAATCTGCTGTAAAAGAGAAAAATTGTATTTACACACATTAAGGCAAAGCCCACTGGCCTCCACAAAATTAGCCTAAACACAAAATGCAGTTATTTGAGGGACTCCCTATTTCATTATGTATCTTAGGAATAGAGGGATAAAGTTTGCCATCAATAACGCTGAACATATCTGCTGAACCCCGCAGATTCCAGGGCATTAATAATTTAAAGTCTTATGGGAATTTTGTCATGGTGGAGATAGGACTTGTCTGCAAACGGAGCTCAGGGGATGTTCAATATGATCTATTCTAGTATACACACACAATTGCTACATTTATCATGATGCAGAGGAAAAGAATGGTTCTTTCTTAAGGACTTCAGGAATGTTTCTCCTGTAATTTACACAATAAAACCTCTGAGTATTTCTAATAAAAAATCCCAGGTTCTAAAAAGATACTGTCATAAGAATTATACTGAAAAGGTTTCTTCTCTCCCCATCTCTATTACTCATGCATGTACAGTGGTGTTCAACACATTATAAAATGGGATGGGAAGTCAGCAATCCAGCTCCTGATAGTAGTGTTGTCTATGCAAGATGCTACTGTAAGCACAGATACTGTATGAGATCATGGCCTAAGCAGATAAAGCCGTATGCTTGACTCAAATATTTATACTCTTAAGTGCAAATCTAATAGCTCTGTATGTAAAACAGTCAGTATGTGCACAACCACTAGATCACAGTGCAAAAATCCCCTTTTGCACATGCCAATGGTAAGCACAGAAAGAACACATCCTTTCAAGACGGTTGTGGTATTTGTAATACAGACTAAATTCAGGCATTTGTGCAATAGCTAATCTAAGGTAACTCTAGGTAGGGACACATTTACACTGTAACAAGCATATTTGTGTTCTAATTTAGCCTAACGATTTTCCACACTTCTGTTCTAGAATGGAAGTAAGGTCAAAAGGAGTTCAAAACAATTAGGCAAGAAAAATCTTCCTTTCATAACCAAGCCCTAATTCTTAGAGTATAATTTTCAGAAAAAACTTCAAAAACATTTCTGTCCACATGCTTTTAACACACTTACATCACACCTTCACTACGGCAGGCGCGCACAAGTCAATGTGCACCACAGTTCCCAAGTGGCAGAAGGACCAATGGTCCATTTACAAAGCTCAGGCACTAGAGAAGCTATTGCAGTACTTATAAAGCCAGGAAAGTACCTCAAAATATTTCTTTAATTTGCTAAATCTCCATTGAAATAATATTCAGTCAATGAATGTATAGATGATCAGAAAGAACCTTAATGGCACAAGGCATGCCTCAGCATCTTAGTCCTGCTGATCAGCTTTTCACCATGATTTAAAATATTCCCTGTAAAATCTGGAGGATAGCATCCAAAGGCTCTACAAGATTACTGCGTGATTATCCATGAAAACTGAACTCTCTATGAGTTCAGTTCAAGAACTTTATCATATAATGTCATAAAACAATTATTTTTCTATTGGGATATTTGTAACAGAATCAGTCTGGAAAATCTAATTCAAAAGTTTATCACTATAGCAGCTTTTACTTGATATTAACACCCTGAAGAGCTATGTTCCCATCTCAGCTTAAACATGTTATGTTGGTGTTGGCTCTCAAATGATTACTTGGACGAGGCCTCCCGTATTTCTGATGACAAGAAGAAACCACAGGCGCGAGAACAACGTACAGGCAGAGGACGTGTGGCAATCGTGCAGAGGGAACGTGCAGGACAGTTGTGGTGTGTGCATCCCCCTCCTGAAACAGGAGCTCCCAGGCAGGGGCTGCTTCAGGGTAACCCCAGTCCAGCCTGACCCAGAACTTGCTGGTCTTCCTTCTGCACCAACACCAGCACAATCCAAGCACTCCCCAGAGATCTGCTGATCCTCTCTCGCTTATGCTTCTCCAAAATACCATCTTAATTTAGACCTCCCACTCTCCCAAGGCTTTCCTGTCCCAAAACCCTTCTCCGTCACAAACCTCTTTTTAATCTGTTTGGACATGTCAGTGCTTGACTGAACTCTGATGACTACTGGATCTCTCTCTTGCTAGTTCTCCAAAGAGGAAGAAACTCCTTACTCTGACAGGGCTTTAAGAAATCCATGCACCAAGTATATAACCAAAAATTTATCTGGACAGCCTATAGACAGCGACCACCACTGCAGCAAAACATACGCCTGGAAGTCTTAATCTGTATCACACTAATCTAGGGTGCTTGAACAGCTTTATGAAACAGACTGATAAGATCATAGTGTTTTTTCTATCAGTGATGGCCTTTTTTGGCCCTGAAAGAAAGCACAATAATTATCTGGAAGAGGCTGTAGAGGGTTTTTAATAGCTTTTACAATAATTCCAACAGCAACTAAAACAAATTATACCTCCTCCCATATATTACAGGCGATATAATTTTCTGTATATTATTTGATAACACTAGCTCAAGATGTTCTCAATATAAGTTCAGCTGGCACCGGACTGCGCTGTTGTCTGAATTAGCATAACAATTTTAATCCCAAGAGTTAAAAGAAATCAGATTGAAAAATAAAAAGGGAGCCAGCATAATGCTTTGCAAGCATTTATGATGCAATAATTATGCCACAGCTTGATGTAGTAGGACTCTGATAATATATTTTTCCAAATGTCTTCGGAGTGACATATCCCATTTTGACAGACCTTTATGAATGAGGGGAGGATCAGCCCCCCACTAACTCTGCTTCAGGGTAAGCAGAGATAGTAACGATGAAATTCTGGTTTAGTTCTTTGACTTGAATATGTATATACGTTGATCAGATTCTAGAACTGGAAGACCAAATGGCAGATGGGCCAGTTTTTCTGGGAAGCCCACACTGTAATTAGGAGGGGACAAAAAAAAAAAAAAAAAAGGCACAGCAAAACCGTATTTATACTTTTATTAACTGAGTGACTAAACTAAGCAATAAGGCAGTACTCTATAAATATCAGGCTTCATCTAGACTTTATTATTTTGCAAGCTGTTTGTGCTACAGTGATGCTCTTAGCTTGTATTTTAACTACCTACTAAAAATATGGAAAGCAATAGTAATAAATACATTTTACACATGAATTCATGTAACAGTTCTTTGCTGCGGACACTACAGTCTATGAAATGAACTATCTGTAGTCTTTTGCTTTGCTTTAATTGGCCTGAAAAATAAGGAAGATGGATAGAAGCTGTTTCTCAAGTCAATGACCAGAAAAATCTTACTGAGATGCTATACAGGAGTTAAGGCTAGAGTGAAATTTACATTGTTATTTTGCTAACTACATCATTATGGTGCATTATCTGTATTATGAATGCACCAAGTGGTCTTTCTGGGGACTTTATACGACTTCGTATGATTTTGTACCCACTGTAAGGAACTCAGTTCTGTTGCAGAGGGAAAGATACAATGACTGTCACTGAAGGAACAAAAATGTGTCTCTCTAAGCACCAGTTACTAGAAATAAGAGAGAAATAGAGCTAAGTCTACACGTATGGGTAGAGGTGCATGGAAAACAGTGCAACATTTGGGATTTATTTGTTCTTCCTATGGAAGAAAATAAAGTAGATACATGCAAAACACTTACAACCATTTATAGCCTTTTCAAATTTCAAATGACTAGTTTGCCAGCTGCGTGCTGTCTATCTGCCAGGCAGCATTGGACAGACACTTGAATATCTGTTCCACTCATTACAACCAAGCTTTCTCAACCATACACGAGATATTTACAGACTATGGACTAGCTCTTCCAGTCAGAGCAGAACTGCTGCCAATACAAATATTACACCCCATGAGCTGACGGACAAAACAATATTGTCAATTTTTTAAAAAGCAGTTCTTCCATGACAATGTACTTTGAGAACTAGCAGATCAAGGGACTACATACCAAGAAAAAAAATCCTGCAAAAGCTGTCCTTCCCTTGCAGTCATTCTAGGTGATGGAGGACAGCACCATGGCCCTGTTACTGTCTCCCCGGCTCACCACATGTTAGGCTATTGTGGGGATTCTACCACCCTCTTCTCACAACACTCCAGAGTGAGAAGAAATTTACTGTCCCTCATACTGAACAAGGGCCTCAATACGCTCATCACTTTAAGAGATTCTGTCTCCCAGTCCACTTCCAATTCTAATTTATCCGAGAATTAGACCTCCTACAGATTGATTACTAGCTCCAGGCACCTGATAAGTCATGACAAAATTAAATTCACAGGCTAGTACAGTTTATTAGCAGGTTACTGAGTTGCTGGAAGAAAAGAAAACACCCTCAACCCTCTCCCAATGCCCTCCTACCAAAACCCTAACAAGCTTCACACCACCCACACCAGTAAGGCACCTGTACATCATGAAGCATAATGTCCACACAAAGCCTATGAAGTCCAGAAAAGAATGACCTGTAAATTAACACCTTATACCACTTTCACAGGAGTGTGCTGAAGGATCAACCACAAATTCACCAATGTTTGTGGATTTGTACAGCAACACTAACATTCAGTCTCCTTCATTTATAGAAATTGTATTTACCCACAATTGTGTGTTAGCACTGCATGCTCCTGTAAAACACCTCATTGGCAAAACCACTTATATTATGGAGATATATATATGTATAGCCACATTATGCACTCTCCACAGCAAAACTTATGCAATGAAGCAAATTCTGTTAGCTGCTCATCATGTACTGTTAAAAGGATTACAGTGGTAAAAAAGACATCATAAATGCACAAGGACCTTCTCCCTAACTGCTGCACTATCTCACACAATAAAATCAATAATTTAACTACCTGAAACTTCACATGTGCAGGGCACTGCAAGTAGACCAGTGGCATTTTCACTTCAAATTTATATAGTCTTTAGTCAGTATACTTAATCTGCATTTCTAACACCTGCTTCAGTCGGCTGTGAAGTGCAATGTTATCTATAAAATTTTCTTTCATCTTTATACTGTCCATCTAACAAAAAATTATATGATGGCAGATAATTATTTGACTTTTAAAAGGATATGAAACTTTTCACGTTTTTTGATCATTTCTTGAAAGACATGTTCATATATTTGACATTCCATTTTATTAAAAGGTTTGAGTTTTTTTAAAAACCCTGGCTTTCACATTATTCATGTTATCTAATCCTATGTAATATATTTTTCCTTCAAATAGTTAACATTCACTTTCCATACCATAGTAAAAATGTGGGAAAGAAACTAGACCACAATTAAGCAATGAACCATGACAAGGTGTGCATTTTCAGGCTATTAGCACGTGCCTCAAATGCACCAGGAGGAAGGAGCTAGAAAGACTTTTCCAGTTAGGTGGGCATCAATGCTAGCACCTCTATCATAGCACAGTACAAAGTGATATATAAAAAGTATGCGGGGGGGGTAAAACCACATGCAGCTTTCATCCAGTGGGTTTATGTCAGGCAAAGAAGCTGTTCCCAGTCATGCATGGTCTCAGTCAAGTTAAACACTAGGAGAATAAAGGTATCCAATGAAAGTGTCCAATGTTGAGCTTTCAAGACACTGGTTGAAAACCAGAAGACAATATGAAGCATGGTTTATAAATGTAGAAACAACATCCCATCTTCATATACTAACATACAAAATTTTCTATTTGAAATGGAGTGGTCACCACATTCAGATACAATCAAAAAGAAGTCTTCTTATTGGGAAGTAAAAAATAGCAATTTGCAAATGCTTCACCCTGTCAGAGCTCACATACAGCCTTTTCAGGGTGTGACTCCACTTTGTACAACATACTGAGTTTTCCATAGATAAAGTCAGATGATCATCTAGTCTGATCTTCCACTAACAGGGTAAGGACATCACATAACCATTCCTACAACAAGCCCTTACGCTGGATTTGATCAAGAAGCTACCTTCAGAAAATATTTTAGAAAAGGAATTTTGTGATACAATCTTTTTTAAAAGTAGGAGCAACAAATAAACAGTTTACTTATCATTACAGGAAAGTAACCAGGGGTAGGTGAATGGAGAATTGGAATGAAGGAGGAGGAAAGAAGATGCTGGGAGGTGCATTTGCTCACATACCATGCCAGGAAGGTGATAAACTGTATGAGCAAACCTGAGCCTCAAGGTAGGCAAAGGAATTATCTCCAAGATGGTTCAGGTTTTGCTGGGGTGGGGTTTTGGGGCTGCTTTTTTTTTTTTTTTTAACATAAAGTCAAAATGAAAAATCTATTTCACTGACAGACCAGTGTTAAAAGAAGCCAGGTAATGAAAGACCATTAATTAAAATAATTCTCCCCCTCCTTCACAATAACCAGTATTTCCAAATACATGCCATTAAGGATGAAAGCTGAGGGTTGTTTTGATACTTTGAAAGAAGCTAAGGAAAAATAATAATGAAGGGAGCCTCTCAGCAACAACACAAGTACAGCCATTCAAAAAAATTCATGAACTACTGCTGTCTCATACTAAGGGGTCATGATGGTTTCCTAAAATGGCCTTTTAAAAGGCCAAAAATAAATAATAAACAAATGCAAATTTCCAAAGGAAGCTCCAGTTTTATAACCATGCCTTCCTTGCTAGTTGAGATACAGACTTTGCAAAAGCTTTTGACCTAACCTCTGGCACTTCCATTAAGACAGTATTTGTCACCCTGACAGCAAGGGGAATGGTTTCCAGCCACTCAACTTCCAGTAATAATGCTGTCCCCTCTTGTTTTTACCCCAAGAGACTGAGGATTGCCAATTCACGGACTGCTGAGTTTTGAACAGGCACTGCTAGGTCCGATAGAGAACCACCACCCATCCAAATCGAGGCAGAGCTTTAACCTGCTCTGGGCCAAAAATCAAGCGGCTTAATAAATTAATGTGTTTGGGATATTTTTTCTCCCCCAAAGAGCCAACTTAAGGTAAAAGAAAGTTTGCATAGAATGATACAGCACTGGTATTGCTGTTTGTAAAGGGATGTCATGAAACATGCATACTGCTTTCTAGAATTCAACTCTTGCCAGCTGCTGAATCCACACGTGGTGGACACAGAAGGAGAAAGAACTCCATGCTCCATTATGGATTAGTGTGTCCATGTAGGTGACTCCTCAGCATATCAGATTGTATTTTTTAACACACACAGATGCTAAGTGAAACGACTCCTTGCAGCAGCAGCGCTAGTTCCAAGTGCTAATGAAGCAGAAGACAGGGTTTAAATACCCCTGTTCCAAATGAAGGGATGATTTCTCTCCACTTCCCCTTGCCCCAACACACACTTTTCTCATGCAGGTGACTAAAAGCTGCAGCATAAAGGAATAATCATTGCTCCATTTCAATCAGAAGCTAAAACTTTAGGGGAGAATATTAACAGTAGATTCTAAAAACATTTTCATTTCCTTTTGATGAATTTTTTAAAAGGGAGGGAGAAAATTACATATTTTGTGCATTTCCAAATCTTTCTGCAGGGAACATTTACCCTTAAATCAGGTCAAATGACTACATGTTTGTGTACAACCACAGCCCTAGAGGAATGCAGTTTTGCTGCCTCTAGTATTAAAAGATACTACAGAGAGGGCAAAATAAAAACAAAATTGTCTTTCATAGTGCCTCCCTTCTCAATTTCTCCTTCATGCACCAACCTACCTAATGCAAAGAACCAATAAATTCAAACATTTGGTTCCCACAAACACAACTAATTATTTGCAAGAATTTTAAATGTTTTACAAATAAATTGTTCAAAGTTTTGTAGTGTAAATTTTCACCTTTTTAAACAAAGCATGCAAACATTTCTCTAATTATTTGTCAGAAACAAATAGAGCAGCTTTTCAATGCAACCATTTTTTAAAACTAATTTCAAATAAGTGATATGACATCATCCCATGACACAAACTTTAGTGACTTAACTAGAAGTCAGACATCTTGATCTTACTTTCTAACTGAACTTGTGATATTTCTTCCTGTTAATGTTACTTTCTTTGTCTCTGAATGAAAAGACAGGAAACCGTTGCAGAACACAAAACAAGAAAACATCACAAACTAGTACCAGGACCTCTTCAACATTATGATCTGCACACAAGTTCCACCCCAGTGCAATTGTTTTTTCAAGTCCTGACCATTAACAAAAAGTAAGCAGAACCAGAAAAAATAGCCCAAACCAAATACAGTCTTTTGATAAAAATGCTCTGTTTTCACAGTAAAGAGGGCAATGATGAATTTTACAAATTATGACAAAAGTAATCTTAGACAACAAACTTATTCTAAAACGATGTATCAGCACAGATGTGATTTATATACTAATCTAACAAACTGCCTGATTGTATAATATTAAACACATATATTTCCTCCTATAGATGTTCTCCAAATGATAGTTACCAAAGATACATACTCTTTTGACTTTGTTATTCACTAGCATTCATTTAAAATGGAATCAAGCTTTTTATAAGTTTACAGTATTCAATTTCCGTTAACAAGAGAGATGACTGTACCATAATCAGTCTGAGGGCACTTTCATTTCCAGTTTCCCACACTATGTGATCAGAAGAAATATGCCAGATCATAAAATTTAAGGTACTGTGAATGCCCAGTTTTAGCTCCTGAAACTTCACTCCCTTCTACTTTGCAATTCATAAATGATAATTGGACTGAAAGAATAAAGCTGCTTGAACTCTCATGCTATCTTTCCAATTTGCAACAAACACCGTGAATTCTGCCTCTGAATTTTCTCCAGCAACTTCCACTTTTGCTGCTTGTTTTACTAACTCGGGAAATGCTACTGTACATGTATCCTCAGCTATTTCTTTCCTTGAGAGCCTGTTAATCCACAAAAACACTGACAAGGGGTGTGTGTGTGTGTGTGTTAATGTACTGTCTCAAAAGCAGTCACCAAGTACCACGCCAAGCAAGAGCACTAGATGGGGTTGCTGACCGAAAAAGTAGGTGCAAGAAAAAAATCCTACCATTAGCTGTCATATGAGGAAGTAGAAAAAGCAGAATACCCAAATATATCTATCTTTAAAAAGATAGTAGTTAATTATTTTGGAGCTGCAAAGATTTAATGGCTACTTATTGCTACCTTTAAATAAACTTTTTTTGGAAGAACTGGATGCTTGAGTCCTGTAAGACTGAGGGAGATGAATTAAATGCTCAGTAGCAAAAGCTAATGGGAAAACTAAGAAAGCACTGAGACCAGCTACAGCCCACATAATTTATAATCATTTGACAGCTAATAGTTTCATTTTTTGTTATTATGTAGATTTCAATACATTTTCCTCTTAACCATTGGAAAAAAAAATACAGGGACTGATCACTGGCCTTCTAGAGGATACTCTTTTCTGAGAACTTAATAGCACATTTCTTTCCTCTTGGTTACCCTCCTTCTCTCTAACCTTTCAAAGGTAACCAAGAGCAGGGCTGATACTGTTAACTGGTTCTCAGACAATCTGCTCTGGCTGGCCATGTAAATCCCTACTGACTTCATTGGTATTTTCAAATCAACTGTGTCATCAGACAGACCACACAGTAGGTGTTATAATACTCAGATTTCCAGTTATATCCCTACCTGATTTGTCTCAGTCCCTTGGGAGCAAGATCTCATTTACTACTTTTTAACTTTCTGACTATCACACCTTTATACTTACTCCTTTTTTATTTTAAAGGAGTTCAGCATTACTCATAGACAAGCAGATTTGTTTGTTTGTTTTGTAAAAAATTCTGCATCTGTTTCTCACCCACTCTGTCAGTTTGGCTTTTAGAGAGGGAGAGAAAATACTGGGATGAGTGCACATGCCTAGCCATCCCTCAAAATAATCATCTGTATCAAGGGCTCTTTTCTTAAACATGCACTAACAGGTCTCTATCACAGTGAACTTTGTTACTCTGCCTTGCTTGTACCAAAATAGTACAAGCTAACTCAAACTTAGGTATTAAACTGAGCATGCGACACACTGGAAGCAGAAACACACAATAAGAATGAAGGCCTACATATTTTAAAATGTTACTTGGCAGATCTGGAAACAGCTGGTGATGTCCAAACTTACATTGAGATTTCAGATCAAGCTAGAAGAAATCAAAATGAGGATGTTAAATAACAATGAGAGAACCGAGCACCAGCCACAAAATAAGAGTAAGTTACAATAAGGCAACATAAGTGGCTCCCAAGATTATTTAAATTCCACAGAATCCAAACTCTTCTGCCAGGTACATAATATCTGGTCCAAAGACTTGCTGCTGCCAAGATCTGCCATCCCCTTCCACTCATGCAAAAACCCATTCTTCAAGGCTGAGGTGGTTTCCCAAGTGGCTGATTAACAGAGAGAACTTGCTCAGGATTTTGAGAGCTACCCAAATCAAATTCGGAGCACAGACCAGCAACACCACTGTACTGCTTCACAGAGGAAGAGGAGACCACTTCTAAAGGTGTGGTGGCACACCATAAAGCAGCTCCACTTTGAAATTAAACAAGATTCAATCTAGAATTCAGCACCTGTTGTGAACAGACCTCCTGGCAAGATTTTCTTGTAAACAGCTAGCACAGTAAAAAGGGAATCCCAGATGACTGTTCTGCCCCTTTTCATATTGTGAAGACACAATTAAGAGGGAACGAAGGGGTATACAAACATTTGCCTGATTTTAGAAAAATATTTATAATGTTTGTGCTAGCAATAATTAAGCCAGATAAGGATATTTATCCTAGAAATAACTAAGATAAAAAAAGTGACAATAAAAAACACCCAGAATAATCCTAAACCATTCAACATTCATTAAGGTAAAATAAAGTAAATAAATTTAGCCAATTGGTTATTTCCATATTGGTGGATTTCTTTAAATAGTAATGAAATCATTGCTAAAAAATCCATTGTTATTAAAATAAAAAAGTTGGCTCAGCTACCAAAATTAGATTTGTAAGTTGCTGGTCATTCCCATAATTAAATCTGTGTCACAAATTTGCAAGAAAAATGGACACTATGACTAATGCATTTACTTGCTGCACTAGTGCTGTCAGGCTGTGTAAATCATTATGCCTGCTAAAGCAGAGTAGATAAGAATTCCATACATTTTCATTAACCAGCTAGGCTTTACATATAGGTGAAAAGCTAACTTTCATATTCCCTGCTAGCCTTAGCTTTCATTTGGAAGACAACATAAATAAAAACACTAGCCTCGATTTGATTAGCCAAATGGCCGCTCCAAAAATTATTTGAGTTTTTGGACAATATGAACCAGCTCTGTCCCCTTCAAAAGATGGTCAGATAAAACAAAAAAAACCCATATAAACTTAATTTGGACAAAGGAAATCAGTGAAATGATGGGCACCTCGAATAGGTTTCTTCCTTCAGACTGACTTATGTAGCCCAGACACATGCCTTATTTCATCCCATAGGTTTAAACAAAGGAAGCGAAGCTAATCCGAGACAGCATGAGAAGTCTCAACCAACACTTCCATTTTTCGGCTGCCCTTCGCTCTGTTTTCTCAGGAGGGCAATGGTCACCAGAGCAGAGTCCTCTGAATCCTCTTTTCCTCTTGATTTCCTGTCACCACAGACCTTCAGATCTTGGTTACAGTTCTTTGTTTAAGGTGAAGCTGATGGCTGTTCCTTTCACACTTACTGTTCAAAACCCCAAGGCACCAAAGAATCAGACAACATCGACTCACATCACAAGCTGGATAATCTCATGCCTTTCCAAACCCACTGTCTCAAGTGGAAAGGACATTAATGGGAGACAGAAAGAGATTAGACAAGACTGTTTCTAGTGTAGCAGTGCAGAGCATTTTGTGAGGACATCCTCTTCTAGACTTTAAGCCCTCTCCTTCTTCCATGCACGTGGCATTATATTGTCACTGCAAATTGAGTTTAGCTCTCAACTGAGCACGCGTCTCCACTTCAGTGCAAGAACAGCCTCAATGACAGGCTATGCCTTGGTGAACTTAAAGTCAAGGAGCTGAGCCACCCAGTCAAACGCCATGGAACAACTATCAGCACAGCATGTTTTGCAGTATCCTGCCTATTGCTCTGCGCTTTGGACATTAACAAGCATTATTTTTCTGTTGCAGCACAACTTTTAGAAACAGAATAGAAATGCTTAGGAAGCATGGTAATGCATATAGTGTTAAGAATCTCAGCAGACCCGTACTTAACATCCTAGACAACTTCTTTAGCCTTTAGGTGCAAAAGTATCCTCTCCTACGAGTGGAAGCAGCTACCTCAGTGCTTTCCATCTGAGCAGATCTTAGCATGCATCTGCACGCTTTACAGTAGCAACCTTGTTGATAACCAACCACCCAGTATTAGTAAAATGCTCTCAGATTTTATTAAAACCCCATTAAGAGGAAAAACTGAAATCACACATTATGTTCCACAATTACTGTAAACCAAACTGTTTAAACGAGGGGAGGAGATAATGATATTAACTACCCAACTCAAAGCAATCCTCTGTGGTATGATTCTAAATATTCTCTTGGCTGAAATTTATGTAAATTGAATTCATCTATCGTTAGTTATTACTAATCTAGCTACATAAAAAACACTTTTCTGTAACAATTAGTTCTTTAAAACACTGTGTTTTAATTAGACCTGGGACATTATTAAACTAAGTGTAAATACGTACAGTATCATTTCATGCATTGTTTTGCCTGCATATTTATAGGAATATGGGCTTTGGTGGAGTTTAAAAGGAATTACTTCACAGTTGATTGGTAGTTTTTTTTAAATCTTCTTACCACCAAAAACACCTCCAGATGCTTAATCTAAGTGTGTTTCTGCTCATCAAGACATGTTTGGCATTTCTACATTTTGCCTATCACAACGTATTCCTTTTAATCTGAATAAACTCATCTCAGTATCATTCTAACATTATGCTGAGTCTTTTCCTGCAGACATTTTGTTCCACAGTTTATTTTAATTTAACTTCTCAAGCACCCTCTCCTAGTCTTAAAAAAAAAAAAAAAAAAAGAAAAATTTAAAAAGAAAATAAAGGGTTAAAAGCATAGCACATCTTTCAACCCTTTTAAATTAGCTTGCTTCACACTATCATACACAGGCACTGGCCCACAGGGTCAGTCTTGAGAACAGACAACATACTGTCCTCCTGGCTCTGTCAGGGCTACACACAAGTACAGCAACCTGCTCATGCACTACACATTGTAAGACAAGGAATGTAAGAAAAATTGTAGCCTTGCCAATGGTCAGATCCTTCCAAATTATGTCCAGGACACGCATATGGTTATGGTCACAAAGGTATGTAACTACATCTAAGCCTATCCACAGACAGCACATAATCAGACACAAATAGGAAAAATGCAAATGTGATTTAGATTCATCATGAATTAAAGATATAGGAAACAGGATCTCCACCTATACCCAAGCCCATAAGTTAGGCACCAATATCAACTGATGGATTTCCAAAAACACCACCATGACCTTCCATTATCTTCTCAGAAACAGGCCAATTATTTTCATGTTTTATAGAACACTTTTGACTTCAAACAAGTAGAGAGATATATATGCATATATTTAATGCTTTGCCAGTTGCTCACGGAAAACTTACAAAGTAAGTGACCACATGCTAGTGACATTCAGGAGCCACTCAGTTAAAGGCCACACAGACATACAGCACTG
Organism: Buteo buteo; assembly: GCF_964188355.1. NCBI lineage: Eukaryota > Metazoa > Chordata > Aves > Accipitriformes > Accipitridae > Buteo > Buteo buteo. The sequence continues at coordinate 69,728,223 of NC_134171.1, read as the reverse complement.
TGAAACTGGTGAACAACTCCGGCTACTTATTACAGTCCCTGGCCTACTATCACCCCATTGCATTTCCAGTCATAAGGTTCATCCTATCAACTTCATAACTGGAAAAGTTTGTAAGAGCAAAGCTTTAAGTAAACATATTTGTGATTTATTTTCTGTCATACATACATATTCCCTACATAATCATGATTCCAAACTAGGATACCACAATAAGCATCTAAGCGTGTGTATATATTTGTGACATAATAGCAGCTACTTTCTTTATAATTTTATTTTTAAAAAATCAGTAATTAGAACAAAAATCAGCTGGTACTGTGGTTTGATTCCAGCCGATCTTTAATATTTTTTAAAAGTCTTTCCTGGGAATTTTTTTTACTGCAATGCTGCTCTAAGACTTGCCAAAAAATCTGAAGTGAATAAAATGTGAAATGAGGTAATTGTATGTAAATGGAACTTTCCAATGATCAGTTCATGGAACTAAGATCAAAACCAAAATCGGGAGTATTATATGAACACACAAACTAGCTCAGCTTCTTTAACTGAGATTTCTTCAAAGAGCTACAAACTGGTTCTAGAAATTAAAATATGTTTATGTTGCTTTACTAGGACCCAGCGTTGTAGTCAGATGCTCTGGGGCCTAAATTCATATTTGAAGTCAAAAGACATTCTCCTAATGACAGCTCAACTGAGGCCTTTGGGTATTCAAGGAAACCTCCTGAACTGAAAGCTAGGGACAGCAGAGAAAGTGGAGCTCGTGCCAAGCAACAAGAGAAAATGCCACGCACATACACAGACTTAAGAGTTGCTCTAACACTGGGATTCCACAGTTCGAGGCAGAAAGTACCTTCCTGCCACTGGAGGAGGACATGATAGGTGACAAAAAGGAACAAATATTTGGGAATTGGTATTTTAAAAACGTGAATTGTCATCTATACCCACAAAACTTACATGCACCCTCCTCACTTTAACCTAGTCCCTCAAGAAAGCAGCAGCACAATGCATAACTTCAAAATGCCATGCAACTCTCTCTCTTGGCAGTACAGCTTTACACTCAAACACCCAAACTCCAGCTTTTCATAAAACAATAATGCATGAATTGAGTTATTTTGCACTTGCAGTTTTGATTTTAATTTTCTAATTTGAATTCTTTTGTCATTCATTCATTTTATATATCATAGTCCTCTTTCTGGGGACACAAGACTGGAATCACAAACACACACTTCTAAACATGCACAAAAATTTAGTAAAGAAGAACAAATTCAATTATTAGCTCCCTAAATAAATAAAACAGAGTAGCTTGCCTACATATAAAATAATTTGTATTTAATATTCATTAATGTCTCTCTAAACAACACATCAACAACAGAAATCTATTCTTCATTTCTTCATAAATATATTTATTTAGTGTTGTTTACAGTGTCTTTTCTGAATCTTTGTAGACCATCAGGCCCACAAATACTGTTTTTGCTTTTTACAGAAACGGTTATATTTCCAGCTGGATTGATTGCTTTCCCATATCTAGCTATTTCAGTGTGTTCCTCAGAGACATTGAGTGGCTTCACTGACAGTGAAATATGCTAAACAAATGACAAGTCACTGAGTAAATTAGCATCTACTCTCTGATCAGCTGGGTCATGTTTTCTTTTCAAAATCCATGGCCTCTTGATAGAAAATAATGAGTATTTGATGGGCCTTATTAGAAAAATCAATATATTGATGCCCATGTCTGAAACATCTGCATAATAATAGATTCTGTTAACCCATTAAGGAGAAAATTAAGATGTGTTTACACATTATTAATTTACCATGAGCAGAGACGATTTATTCACTACTTTTCTCAAGAGTTTAACAAAAAGAAAAGAAACCGTAACATCTGCATTTAATGGCACGGTGAAATAAATTGAAAGATGATTCACATTTTTGCCAGCTAAATGGCACAATTCCACTAACACTAATGTGAAAAATACAAACACACCAATGGTACTGTTAAAAGTAAGACTATTAAAACACTTGCTATAAATACTGCATTACTTACCAAAAAACTTCCAAAAGCGGAATTAAATATAGCAGCTGCCTAAAGAGAGAAAAAGATAAATATCACCAATGGTAAAATAGCTATAGTACAAGAACAAAATGTTATTCTCCTGCCCAACAAGCTATTAGATTCTCCAAATAAACACATACACAGAGACCATTAGGCAGTTAGCCGCTGCTTAAAAAATTGCCAGTGGCCTGTAACTTATGAAGACTGATAGATTCTAGTTTATGCATTCATAAATAATGTGCTGAAATGGACAAAAGCAGGAGGAGAAGAAAATCCTTGCCGGTAGACTTAAGAGGCATATCCACAAGAACTAAGAATATCACACAGAAGCTTGGTCTCCCTGCATTTGCTCTAATTTGCCAGGAACATTTTTACATATTGACCTGTTAATAAAAATAAATATACCCCGATTTAACTAAAACACTGCATTTTCATAGACATTTAACAATTTTTCATGGAATATTAATCAGGCAAGCAAACTAATTTAAGTGTTCATCATAATAAAGTATTGAGAAATTCAGAAGTTTCTGTAGTTTGACTAACAAATTTAAAATAGGAACAACAAAAAAAAACCACAACAGCCCCACACTTCTGAGGCCAAAATGTCTAACATTACTTTTTACTCCATAGTCTTTTAAAATAAGAAAATAAACAATTTTGATAATGACTTTAGAAGTGTTTGTGCTTACCTAAATATCCAGGAAATATAAGGTAGCAGTATTATTTCTTAATATTAACTCATTAAATTCCACAAAGTTAAAACTTGAGTCTTGAATAGCTTTCCCCAATTACCAAGAAAGAACAGAAACTCTTGTATGGCAGCCAGTCTGATGATGAAAAGCCACACAGCAAAGGTAAGAGGCAAAGGAGGAGGGAAATTTACCATTTACATGAAGATTTAGACCAGAGTCAAATTAATCACCCTGGACACTTCCAGCCACAGATTAATAACAAGTGGATGTTAGCGAGTTTAGCAAGTTTGAATAAAGTCCAAAACCAGGTTAGGAGCTGTAGCTGAACCTGCCTTCTGCTCCATAAGAGGATGCAATGAAAATGAATGGGTAATGAGATCCTTGGCTCTAGAGAGCTTAGCTTTCTTATTCAAGTTCATAATTAATTCAAAGCTTTGATAATTTCATTAGATTCCTCCTCTGCTGGCCCTATCAATAAAAGATGGCACTGGACCGCAGCTCCTCAGTGGCCCAAATACAAAAACAAATGCAGGCTGGGAAACCTTTGCTGACTTGCTTACTAACAGGGACAATGGCATATGGCACTCCATGTTGCGGAGGGAGCATCTGAATAGATACAGCTAAATAAAACATTATAGTTGACAGTTGTAAACTACAGTAACATATTTTAACACCTCTTCCTCATCAGCATTCCTTTTTTGAACATAAAAAAGAGGCACAAGTCCAAACAGCTCCTCTTGCCAGAGATCACAGCTGAACGCAAGAGTGAGTACTACTTAAAACAATTCTTCAACAAGTGTGAATTAACTCAGGGTTTTCTACTTGTATTTGAAGCTGTGCGGCTGATACTTCCATGTGGCAAGAGACACACACATCACACTCATGCACACAAACCTATGGCAGGGATCAGTTTCAATACAGGACACGTCTTTGCAGGTATCGTTTGTTACTACATCCTTCTTAAAGTTCCTATTATCATTATACTAAAGAACCCATCAGGTTTATCAAGTCTCTTTGGTATTTGTTGGACATGTGCCATTCTTTTACACATACTCATTGTATTTGACCACTTCAATCCAATCAAGACGCAGAAAGGTCCCTTTTATTGCACCCTGCCTCTGAATCCACGAAGGAGGATCTAGACTTCCATTTTTAAGCACACTTAAAGATCTCTTCCTTGCAAAACAATCTTTGCTATATAAAACAGTGTAAATCAGCTGTTAAGATCTGAAAGACAGAAGCATCTGGGCTCCACTTCTGCACCAGAAGGCTGGGAGGAAACTTAATGGTCCCCTCCTCCCCATGCAGATTTTGTGTGCAGAGTGACAGCTACATTTCTGTCTGCTAGAAAGAACCATATCACTCACCCTCTTCAGGAAAGCTAGTGAAGTCCACATAAAATAGACAGAAAGCATAAAAAGTAGCCCTTCCCTCCCTAACATGCTAAACTTACCTACTTGTCTCAAAAATACCTGGTCCTACCAGAAGTTGGGTTCAGGCCAGGCTCCGCTTACAGTGCAGGTGAGCCTGCCAGACCACGTCTACTGATGCAGGAGAAATAACTTTAGTGATAGACAGTCCTCAACCATTTTCCTGGTCATTTCAACAATGCACAAAGAACAAAGCAGTACCTGGCAAGAACAGATACACTTAGAAGGACACTGTGCATCTAGTTTTAGCCACATCAGTGGCCACCAATCCTGATTTGAGCATCATCTAGAGACATGACATTTTTTACTTAAAATACGCTGCACTTCCACTTCCAGGAAAATTTCTGTATCTGGAAAGGTAGTAAGGAGAGATACTAGATGGTGATACTTAGGCCATCAACAAACTTCTTTTCTTTATTCCTTCCTGATCCACCTGGAAGATTTCTGTTTGTTTTGTTTTTTAATATTCTCAAGCATATAACAGGTACTAAGACAACAATCTTAGACAAATTTTATGCTTCAGGTATTCAGCCAGTCATGTGCAAAAGTTAAAATTCACGACTGGTCCGGGGGTACACTAGTTCGTAATTTTTAATTCCCTTTCTCCAAAGCGTCAGAAATAGTCCACATCAGATGATTAAACACTCATTACAGGCAAAAGAAGGAAAAAAAAAATAATCAGGAAGACCACAAATTAAGCTATAATCACTCAGATGATTTGCCTCGGTGAGGGAGGACTTACACATGTCAATTACTCTATTTGCAGTTTTCTTTATAAACATTTCTCCTGCAAAATAAACTTAGAAGTAAATTTTTCTCATACCCACAAACCTCGGGCTTATATTTGTGATTCTGGTTCAACTTAAACAAACGGGTAGTAAACTGAATCAACTGCTCCAATTTGTAATTAAACGTACATAGTAGCATGACCCTGTAGAATTTAAACACTTTGCGCTTCCAACTCCCTTCTATCAAGAGGGATAATATTGCCTACATACCTCACAGGGCATTGTCAAAATTAATTCATTGCTTAAAAAGCACTCTGAGATCCTTAGAGGGAAGATACAAATAAACATTAGTGCTGACACATGATACAGCTAGGCTCTTCATTTTCTATTTGAAACATTTATTAGCCACTATTATTGTATAATTTTTTTTTAGCATTTGCTCCTTTTGTGCTTCAACAGATATCAGACTCTCTGCAGCCAGCTTAAATGAAACAATAAAACATGAAAACATTCAGATGTTCTTACAATATTCCAAGTTCAGATTTGGATGTGTTTGCAAACTGTTCGTGGCACGTACCATTGATATGAGGGGAGAGTCCTCTATAAAATCAATGGTAAGATCCTTTCAAAAGGTAAACGCATAGCAATGTATTAAAATGCAAGGTCAGACCACATTCAAAAGCAGCAGTACTAACAACCAGACCAATTATTCAAGTTTACATCAACTCAGAGACAAGACTGAAAGTCACTGCCAGTACTCCTAACAGGGCTAGTACAGAGAAGCATGTACATCTCCACTTGAGTTTAAAGTAAAACACGCTAGCTCCACTAAACAACAAACTTACTTAGTATTAAGCAGGTCCAATTTCAGTCAACTCTGTATGGCACTGGGCTTGAGGGAACTCTCTCGCTGGTCTGCATTTCCAGGGAGTATCAGCTGGCCTGGAGCACTTTCAAGTGAGAAGTAACCAGCCCACCTCTGAAGGAAACCTATCTGGTAGTACTTGGCAGAAAATTTCCTCTTCCCATACCTAAGCCTAGCACAAAGCTTCAGCCCTTCGTCTCCCACCTTATCCTGGAATATATGTACGGAAAACACTGCTAAGATATGTAACGGTGACAGCAACAAGATGCAAGACAGTCCTCATAGCAACAAAGGCCAGTAAAAGACAGAAGAAAAAGGCAAACCCACAGCCAAGGGGCCGAGCACTTCCCCATGGGTGGGTACCCAAATGCAGCAGCAAGTACGCACAGCATGCGGGTACACGTGACTGGGCAGCGAGTCAAACAGGCTACGGTTTCGATAGCATTAAATACAGAACACATTCTGAACTCTGTTCCGTTTCCTTTTATTTTGGTATCAAACTAAACTATCTTGGAATTTATTAGGCTAGCTATCTTTTGATAATAATGTAGCAGGGCTACATTAAAGAAGAGGAAAAGATACACCGGCAACATTTGGAACACCTGGGTCAAACCCCAACATTTTATCATTATCAGCAGGATTTGAATGAAATTGTTATGCACAACTCAGCTGGAACTACAATTTCCTTTACTGCAGGGTCACAGGGAAACAACGGTGCCTCATAGCTTTGTACGGGGACCATATAAAAAAAAAGTAAAAGGTTCTTTCACCAATATGTATTTATTTTAACACTAAAATGTTTGATTCTTGAGGGTCATTTGGCAGCCTTTAGGGAGGTAACCTTCCTAACTGTACTTAACCCCACGCTTACCCCCAGGCACCCCACAGCTGAGAGAGCACATGCTATGCACACTAGGACCTGTCCGGCCCCGAGTCATCCTTGCTCTGTGGAAAGGGTGTTTGTTCCAGGGCCAAGGCCACAGATGTAGAGTAATGAAACTAAACGTCCTCAAAACATCTCAGAAGAAGTGGCCTGGGCATCATACAAAGCTGCTCTGTGTATGCCCACAACTACCTGCAGTTAAAACCTTATCTTTTTCAGACATTCACTAGTGGGATATACAGCTTAAGTACCTGGCATAAGACTAAATATCCTATTGAACACACATGGCACAGTGAAGAAGAGAGAAAAATCCAGAAGAGTAGAAAAGAACTGGAGAAAGACAAGGACTCTAGCAGTACTACTACAGGATTATGCAGTAAAGGGCAGAGAACACAATGTGGTAGTATAACATTTTACAGTGTCCATGTTATTAATGCAAAATTTAATAGATATACATCTCCTATTTGACAGGAAGAAGAAAAAAAAAACGGGGGGAGGGGAGACTGACGAAGTGATGGAAATGGTTTGACCAAACAGGACAAAAGAGGAAATTTTATCTACCCAAAGAGATCAGTGTAGTTTGAGAAGGTGGAGAAAGAAGGCAGGACGTCAGAAGTAGCCTGAATGAGTTGGCAGAGTCCCTTTAAACAACTCCTTCAATCTCCTGTTTAAAAATAAAATCTCATGTGAGTGTTACAGCAGCTCATGTCTTAACTGCTGTTTCCATTAATAAGATGTTACAGCTCTGTAGAAAGCTATTTGCCACAGCACTGTTACTGCAAACAGAATATAAATATACCTAATAAGGTTTAATCTGTGTTGCTGTTCATAACTATTCATCTGAGTTCAGACGGGAAAAAAATATATATATTCAAGTTCCTGGTTTTGAGCACTAAATTGAATCAGGTGTCCTCTTCTCTTAAGAAAATTAAGTTGCTTTTGTGCAAGAGTGTTTTAATGAGAACAGAGCCTGCCGACATTGATAAATGGGAATGACACCAGTGAGAGCATGTAAGCAGGACAATATGTGCATGTTACAGTCTTACAGGCTATTTTTCACTGACTATCCTGAATGACTTCGCTGTTTCTTAAGGGGCCTATTAATCTCAAATTTAGTTATTACACAACGTTTATTTGAACATATATTCTGTGGATGATGACAGTTAATAAAGGAAATCTTTTACAAGCTGTATTTTTACATATTGTTCCAACTGCAGCTCCCAGTCATTCTACCATATTGATGGAATAACCTAGTTATGATGCAGCTTTAAAAAAGGCACATATATTCAGATTCTTTTCTAAGCATATGGGGACTCTTAAATAACTGTTAAAATGCATATAAAAATCCTGCTACAGCATGGCAAAAATAAAAGAGGTAGTGTTAACTGCTCAACAAAATCTCTAGCTGCACAGTTGCCCCCTCAAAGGCAAAGCACATGCCTTTTTAAGACTCCAGCACCATCTTTGAGAAACAAATAGGGCCTATATTTGACTCTTGGAGATGTATGTACACTTCATGTTGAGTTCAACAGAAGTTGTAGCATGCATCTTACACATGAATTTGGCCCCATGTGTTGTTACGTGATAGGACATCTCAACAGTGGTATTTCATTAAAGAAAACAAACAAACAAAATAACTCACACCGAACCAAAAAACCCACAAACCCAAAAACCCAAACCCAACACAAAAAAAACCAAAAAACAACACAAAACAAACAAAAAACCCCCCAACACAAAACCAAAATATCCCCAACAAAAAAACAGACTTTGATAACAACTAAATTTTGAGTCCAAAGATATAAAAATGTGAACTGATGTTCAAAAAGTCTCTTAAAAAAATACCAAATTATTCTTATTTTTTTAGTGGAGTGGAATTGTACACATAAGCTTAAAAAAATAAAAAATGCCAAAAAACCCACACCACACACAAAAAAACCTTACACCCACCAACCAAGGAAACTCCAGAACACCAACTGAAAAACCCACCAAGATAGGAAGGGGATTATGTTTGTATCCACTGCCATGTTCCCTGTGGTCCAACACGATTTGTTGACTGTGAAAAAGGTATCACCTAATCCCCAACCTGCCTCTAGAGCTGTGCTGACAATACACAAACATTTCTTTATTTCAACCATGTTCAATAACCATCAGTTTTATGGAAATGATGCTGAAAAGGCACCAAAAAATGAAAACAAAATAACTCATATGCTGTTTGTTCACATTTCAGCAGGGGAACGTCATCCAGAGAATGATGTACTCTAAAACACCTCATTGAGCTGTGGCTCCAAAGCTGCGCACACAGCAGATTTGTTCCGGGCTGGCAGAGGTTGCCATCACCCGAGTACAAGTTTGTGCTGCTTCAGCCAGGTTTAGCATTCTGCCACAAGCAGAGCATGGAAACAAGCCGGGGGCTCTGCTGGCAGAGAGTTACTGCCTCCTACCTCTTACCAGCCAAGTTCTTTCTGTTGAAAATCAGTCTTTCACTCCACCATCTTTGTAGTTACTCATAAGCAGCACTGCCTGTTGGTAATCATATTTACAAATACAAAACCATCCATCAAAAGGATGTCAAAAGCCAGGCTTTTTAGAGACACTTATTTAGCGTATATAGTGCTCTCCATTGAAGGATTTCTCTCTTTCACCAATAGTGTCAGCAATACTGAGACAGAGAAATAAAACTATGGCACTTTCTTTCCTTTCATCAGAAATGGTAACTTCTCTCTACTACAAGCAACTGGCATGACTCAAGGGAGTTCTGGAGGGTCAGCATGGTATTTCTCATTCAGAAGCAGTAGGAGATGAAGATTAAAAACCAGGACAGTATATACATTAAAGGTTTTTTCCAGAGAGTAAAACCAGAATGTAAACATTTGTTAACAACTCAACTGGCAAACATTAAGCATTCAGATCTCAGGAACGTTTATATGTCAATCTACAAATTACCATCAGTACTAATATACAGATTAGTAACAGGAAATCCATGTTGAGCAAAGGTTGGAAAGCAACACTGTCCTGTATGGCTGGACCATTTTACTTCAGATTACTTGTACAACTGAGCAGAATGAAAACAAAAGCCTTCGTCAACAGTACTAGAAAGATCACATGAAGGAAGCCAGGAGGGAAGAACCTCTTTCTGGAGTTGGAATGTCCATCTCCACATTGAAAGAACCAAGACCTGGTCTCCTCAGGTATAGAAGAGATGAGATGCTTCATGAGACATAGTGCACAGTGCCTGACTAGGGCAGGCTATCAGCTGTACAATGCGGTCGCTTTGTTTGTAATTTCTTTGCTTTATTCTAAATGCCACAGATCTACCCATACCAGATGCTTACGAGGCTGTGTAGCATACAAAACTGATAGAACGCTCACAAGGCTTACCAGGGGAAAAAGCCTATCTAGGCCCTATCCAGAAACACAAATGTAGGCAACACGCGCCTTTTGCAGCCTCACGTCTATCCCTTCAGGATGCCAAGGTGATGAGAGATTTCCTCCTTCTAACAACCACAGTGCCATTTCCTTTTGACAATGACAAGGGTTGTCAGCAGAGACAGTCACCAATGCTCTCACCTCATCCTTGTGTAAGACAGTCCTTGACCAGCCATACCCCAAGCCCAGCAGTACCCTGAAGCTGTAGCTTAACCTTCCTGCCCTCCCATCAGCTGCAGTACAAAACACAAAATCACACTCATAAGAAACAGTGCCTTCCAGTGTTGGCTCCTACGTCACCTACGTCCTACTGCACCCCAACAGGGCAGTAACCTGAATATCTACAGTGGACTTTTGAATACCAACATGAATAAACAGAGGCAGTTTCTCTTTTTCTCTCCTCTACTTAAAATTGGAAATGCAAATATTAAGATTACTGCCCAGTGCCAGTGTAAACATTCAAGCAAGCAGTGATTTAAAGCTGACAGACTTGTAACAACACACGCTTTCTCATACTGAGTACGTATGTGCATAACTATCCACAAACTCCATGATCTCGCATCTGACCTACTCCTCCACAAAATTCATATGGCTCTGCCGCGCTAGAAAGCTCTGGGTTCCCAGGACGGCATATAGTCAAACTTTTTGTATGTATTTTTCCCCAAATGGAAAGCCCATTTCTGCAGTTTTCCTAGACACCAGGAAACAGAAGGTAACTTCTCCCTTCTACCTATGTACTGTAAAGTATAAGCCTTAGCAGCCTTACATTTGACCTGTGACACAGACCATGCTACACAATTAGAGGGCAAAAAGGAAAGAATCTGACCAGTCACTGACACTTTGGTATGAAAACTACCCACAAACCATATGCGCATCATGCATTTGTTAGTGACTCAAGTCTTATTATTACCTTAGCAGTGAAGACAATAGCTCTCGCACCAGAACAAATGGACTGCTGAACAATGATTTAATAAAGGAGGCTCAGCTGAACAGCGGTATACAAGTAACTCTGCCAACTTGATCCTCTCTTATGGCCAAACACTTCATAACTGTAAGTGACTTTCTCTCTAAAAAAAAAAATTACTGTGGAAGGTATCCTCAAAAGGATACACAGCAATAACAACCTCCCAAACATACTTTTATTTAAGTTCACATTTTCTGAGATCTTAAGCTGTGATAAAAACACTTAAAGGTCTTGTCCCCTGATTCTCCTGGAGACACATCATCCATAACATGATTAGAGGTCTAGTTAAACAATGCATCCCACAACTCCAAAGAGTATTACTTCCCTGCTGAAGTGAAATGAAAGCACAAGGCCACTTTTTAAAAGGTGCCCTTTGCATTAACTGTAAGGCTGTGCCTGCACCAGTATTTTTCTATAAATATCCCACTGTCATATTGCTTTCTGGGCAGTTAGTCGCAGAACCAGACATTTTAACTGCTATGCCATCCAAACCAGCTCAGAATGGCATTGTTATTAAAGTCCGTGTCACTACTACCAAAGGGAACAGCTTCACTGTTAGCTGTGCAGTGCCAGGAGATGGGAAATAAAACACTAGTGCAAGGAAGGCCACAGTATGGGGAGGCTGCATGAAGTACCAGGTTTGTAAAATAAAAAGAAGCGTGACCCACTGGACAGATCCATGAACCCCAGTCTCTGGAGCTCATGTGAGAATGAGTCACTGGTCAGGGTTAAAAGTTAAGGAGATTTTCATCTCATCAAAAAATGTCTGTCCATATCTCAAAGAATTACTTTTTTTTTTTAACCTAGCCCAAATATTAGGCTTTCCTGTAAGCCAGTATTGTATTGTACTGGAAATTCCCTTTTTATGAGTCCAGCCAAAGCTCTGCACGCTGCAATATTGTGGCAGAGGTGGAAAGAGAAGAGAAAGAAAAGTAGCATAGTATAAGGAAGAGACCAGCACTATAGCCACTGCCTGAAGGTAAAAAAGGAACAGTCTTGACACATGTAACTGTATTCTTTTAAATGTTACTCAGATACTTCTATCATCTAAATTAGCAATTCATATAACTAGAAGTTACACATACACAGAGTGAGAAAGTGCATAAATGTGCATCTTTATATATTACATATCCCCAAAATTTGCCCAAGGGGTTCAGCAGTGGATCAGTAACCACTGAAGCTCCAAGCTTTTTTTCTCTTAAAACAAGGTAACTATGACATTGTTATTTACCACCACCCTTCTTTTGAAGCATGCCCAAAACATCTATAAATTCTAATCAGTTAGTTGCCCCATTTTCAAAGAGGACTGCTATACCCTCTAATCCAATGGAGGTGAGGTAGGGGAACTAGTCTTCATTAAATTACAAGGATTAATACTCAAATGCCAATCAAGTCTAGGTCAGGGACTTGATTTCACAACTACTTGGCTAGCAGCACGAGTACACCATGAACTACAAAAATACTGAAAATGTTCTTTGGGATTTTCATTCATATATTTATTACATAAACATATATAAAAAAACATAGTGACTCAACTAAATTAAGATACCTTTACTGCTTCCTTGAAGTAATTTACTTTATTCTCTAATGGGATAGAATACTATGTAACAACTACTTCTTTGAAGAAAAGGTGTGAGAAAACATTAAAAACTATGGGTTTCATGTACAGAATTCTACTCATGTTCTGTGGAGAGCAGAGGCTCACCAAGAGCTGTGCTGTGTGCGAGCCTAAGAAATGCACAAGCTTGTTTTACTGCAAAAGGTCACAAACTTGCTGTCTGCATTGAAGATGCTCTTTGCGGCAGCATTCACTGAGCTTCTACAGTTCCCATTTACATCAAGAGTTGGCTGAAAACTGGAATATCCAGCATGAGGGATATTCCAGTATTTAAACATTTGCTTTAAACCCAAGTTCCTCCTGCCTCTAGAATCACCACTTCTTATACAATGATTGAAATTTTCTTTTTTAACCATTTCATTTTGGTATTTTGCTGCTTTCAGCTGAATTGTTCTCATGCCTAGTAGAAGATGGCCTCTGTCTGTGTTTGTCACTGCGCAAAACTTTTCAGCTGGTGCACAGTGCAGCATTATTATTACATTCTTATGATGCACTGAGAAGATACAGCCAGGGAGATCAGTTTATCAAGCGAAATGAAAGCATGGAGCACCTAGGTTACACTGAAAAATGTGGACTACGTCAAAATGATTTGTTTGCAAAACCGACCCAGGTTAACCTGACCTGAAACAAAATATTTACATAGATTTTCCTGAAAGTGGAAACATTTCTACAAAGTCTGAATTGCATACATGGGGGGAAGGAAAAAAGAATGGAAAAGTACCCAACTCAACATGGTTTGTAGCCCAAGTTCTGTATTTCTAAAGCAGTTACTAAAGAACTAGATGCATATACAATATGAAATAAAAATTCAATTATTGGAAAAAACTCCTTCAACTGGAGAACACTTCTTTTATAACAAAGTGTCTATTTTCCAGCATTTTGTGGTAAAAACTATCTTCTCACCTTACTGATAAACTGTAGAGACAAGGCCAATGCATTCTGATTTGCCCACAAAGAACTCCAAGGAGAACTCGATAAAGAAATCAATAATTTCACGTTAAGCACAAAGACTCCAGCAGAACACAGATGCTGCTACTACCTATTCTGTGGCAGTTATTCATCATGGGCACGCAACGAGGCAAGGGGCATGGAAGCAAAATTGTACTCTGTCACCCCATTTAAGCCCAGAACATCCTGTATCTACACAGTCAGACCAAACTAAGTTTGCAGAAGCAATCTAGACCCAGAATTCTTTTCCACCTTAAATTATTTCAGTAACATAAGATGCCCTATGATACATAAGTGGACAAGTCTGCGTAAGAGGTACCTTCACGACTGCCAGGTCAAAAGCGCTAGAGCTGCCAACTTTCCTGCACAGCAGGAGGTCCCGATGCCAGGGCAAGCACGCCTTCTTAAAAGCAATCCAGAGTAGCAATACATGTGAACACAGAACTAAGGAACAGAATTGGGATATGCAAACAAATGTGTGAAGAGTAGAAAAAGTCATCTTACACACCAGAAGCAACCAGAAATCCCATTTTACACAAACACCAAGTACCAGCTAAATGTACAAGAAAAACACCTCACCTATCAAACAACTTTGTATCTGACACACTAGCTGCATTTAAAAAAAGAATAAAAACCACCAGCTCTCACTTTAAAAAGTTTAATTTAGGTTAACAGCTATTTCTTGGAGTAGTCTGTGATCAGCACTTTGTAGGTACAATAGACAAATAAGGATGTTAGAAATCACATCTGGCTGGTATTTCAAGTCAGGCTTTGCCACTGACAGAAGCTTGATGAAAGGTAGAGAAAGACTCTGTATACCAGGTCATATCATCATCATCATCATCGGGGGGGGTGGAATTCTGTTTACAGAACAGATTTTCATCTCTCGCATTCATCATTCTAAAACCAAGTCGCTGTTTAGTCAATTCTACTGCAGAAAAGACCTCAGAAAAATATCACAACACAGTCACCACCTCGTTGAATCAAAGTTCAATTTGCTCTAACACCATAACAAATATATTTCTGTAATCTGTATCTATCTCCTACTCTTGTGGAAGTATCAACAAAATTCAGAGTGATATACTTATCTACAATATATAAAAGAATCATATCACCGCTATAAGCGGTAGTGTAGCAATATAGTGTCAGAGCATGAAACAGTAATCAAAGTCCTGAAAAATACACCATTGTCAGCATTGTACACTGGTACCAGTGTATTATAGCACCTTGGTTTAAAATAAATCAACCTAAGTGCCTGCTTTGGTAAGCACTTTGAATTCACTGTACATCAGCATTAGGGGGGGTAATGCACAAAGAAACAAATCAGGAAATGGGACTTATAAATAACAATTCAATTAGCAGATTTATATTACTCATTTCCTAATAAACTTTCCATCCGCACCTACGCGCAAACCCTCCTACAGCCTTCCCCCCTTCATTTACATGTCTGTGCAGGCCTGCTCTTTTTTCTTGCAAGCCCCTTTGCCCTTTCAATCATGAAGTATATTACTCCACTGTCAGAGCAAAGCAGTTCCTAACAACAGGGAGCCCAGCTGGGATAGGAAGAGGGCAGCAGGCTCAGGCATTAACATAATAATCCAACTGTGTTCCCCCAGGCCCTTAGGGCAGACAGCATATTAGGTAGGCCTCCTGCGCCGGCCCGGGTGGAAGCCGCCGGATCACCTGCCCATCAACCTGTGGCAGTCGCCCCCGCTCCTGCCAAGCCCCGGTGCCCAATTACCTTCCCACAAAAAGACACGCGTCCATTTTTCCACG
The DNA here is from genome assembly GCF_964188355.1 of Buteo buteo. Classification (NCBI taxonomy): domain Eukaryota; kingdom Metazoa; phylum Chordata; class Aves; order Accipitriformes; family Accipitridae; genus Buteo; species Buteo buteo. The sequence continues at coordinate 69,712,852 of NC_134171.1, read as the reverse complement.
TCTGCTTAACGCACCTGCTGCACGTCCCCGTCCACAATTTCAACGTACCTTGCCGCCTCGTTTCCAGAGGACTCTCTCCTTGCCTTTTGACTGCTGGAAAGTCGAGGGGTTTTAACAGGACCTACTGCTGCTGCCAGCAGGAACCAGACCTTGACACAAAATTTCAAATACAAAGCGCTGCTCTCCGGATGCAACTTTCAGCCCTACCTATCCTCTGGATTTTTCCCTGAAAGAAAGAGCGGGGAAAAAAACCCAAAAAGGCAGACATAGGCCTTTGTTATTTCTGTGCCGTGCCACCCAAGGAAACCGGTTCAGGGCTGGCTTGCTTACTCTTTCTGGGATTTGCAACACTGGAGGATTTTCAGCAGCAAAGCTATTTTACAATCTTCGGTACAGGGCCTGCCACCACGCAGGACATGGCTACAGATTAAGGAATAGAGCCCATGAGAAGGTTTCAGCTGCACAAACACACACAAGAAATTTCCAAGAATCACCATATATAATGCTGATTTCAGATGCAAGACCCGTGAAACCATCCTATTTAAAGAAGGCTTATAACTGTGCTACTCTTCCCAATTAACATTTCCTAATATCTAAGAAATATTCCTGCATTTCAAATGCTTTGGGTAGCAAACTACAACTCAGAATACTAATTTGCATGTCCCCTCTATTGAGCCCTTTAAATAAAAAAAAAAAAGTTCACATTTATTATGCAGTGTAATTCAGTGCTGTTCTCTTACAAACTCTTTTATTTACAGTATATATGCTGTTTGTACAGAGTACAGGCTCTGGTACTTAACAAGAAAGAAGAAGAATAAACACACTTGCTAGTAAAAAAAACCTATTTTTTTCATATTATACAAGACAATCTCAAAGACTACTAGGAAAAAAGCCTTTGGCTCTAATATAACTTTTAATTTCATCAAGAAGTACATATTCGCTAATTCCCCTTAACAATGGAAGGCACAACAGAAATGTAATACAGTCTTATTAAAATAATGTTTTGCAGACTGTGCAAAGCCAGATTTACTTGATCACTTGTGAAGCAAAATTTCCCTAACCTCATTAATTTTCATTTATCTAGCCCTCTCAAAGAAGGAAATATTCAGAAGCAATTTCATATTTTATTTTAAATGCTTGGTTGTTATCAGTACAAAGAAGTGTAATGCATAGTAACCCATGTCACAATACTCTGTCAGAGAAAGACCATGTGAAATAATGCTAGCTATATAATTTAAGTATTTTAGAAAGCAACCGTTACAGAAGTTCTATCTATTACTATTCCTCAACTACATAATGGTAACAAAAATTATACATTATGAAAACCGTGACACATTTAAAAACAATCTGCTTACAAGCAATTAATTTTCACAACATAGACATTCTCTTCCACCATGACGGTCATGATAACTTGTTAGCGGCATGTCCCTCTGTACTGGGAAAGGGGGCACAGTTAAAAGAGCCCTTTGCATTGAATTTATTCTAGGTCACGGGGTCACCAATAAAACACTAGGATAACCTAGAGGTTTGCAAAATATTTTAATATAGTCAAGAGTCTTCTTACACAGCCACAAGCTCATATATCTACCAGGACTTGATTTAGACTTCTAGGGCCCGCAATTTAGAGAGGAAGAGCTTTGTCAACTATCATGCGATCCTTCCAACCATCTCCTCTGCCCCATGAATGAATTACCATCACATTGGTGACGTAAAATTGAACAGCACTTGGAACATTAACTACAGCTTTTCTCCTTCAACACCTCCAAATATAAACAACTTTGGTTATCCATAAACCAGGAAAAGGCACTGACATTTTTAATGACAAGAGATTAGAAGAAAAATCCCTTGAACACTCATAGTTTTCTAGAGGTTTCCTCTAATTAATTTCCTTCCTTCTCCAATTACAGGTCGACAACTCCACAAACTAAAGTAACAGCAAGTTGTGCCAGAAATGTACCAGAAATTCAACAGCAAGAATTCTCTACCAAGAATTTGAGTATAATCAACTCATCCAGTAGCTTCTGCTGTTGGTGGTGAATGTTTTGTGCTTACAGACATGTTGCCAGTGGACAACAACAGAATGCTGCAAAGTTAGGTGCACTCATCATTTTTCTTATGAATTCAAATGTTGTGAATGGAACATGTGAACAGAAATAAACTTGTGAATGGACATACAGATTTTCCATTTATTTCATGGCATGATCTTTAGATCAGATCCATGTCTCAATTAAGTCAATAAGAGATTTTTTAATTTGATTTTACACAGCCCAAGGTCAGAACATTGCAATGGCTCAGATAAGTAAAAGGGAAGCTGTGGCTTAAGCTTCTGATACAGGATGTGCTCGGGTTGTGATGGGCTATTGAAAACAGTGAACACTCCTGAAATTACTAAATATAAAAGTTACAGTATGGTGGAAAATATATACATGTTGTTTAAAATATATTTCATATGACAACATCACTATAAAAACCCACCATATTTCCTTAAAGTAACAAACTACTAGGTCCATGCTGATGATGTATTTTAGTTTCCTTCACAATCTATCCTTCAATTCAACCACCATTTTCTTTTCTTTTGCAAGACTCACTCTTCCTGACTACTTGTACAGCCCTTCCTCTTTGATAGCACAGTTTCTATGGTTTTATTCTTAAATACCAGAGAGGAGTACGTTAGTGCAACAGACAACTGTTTTCTTCTATACATAGCTGGGCCAGCAGAACAAATACAACCCTGTAGCCACTAGATGCCCATCAGCCGTAACTAGAGAACACTGTTCCCACAGATTTGTAGGGGGCAGTCTCTTTAGTTCCTATGTTTATTCCTTTACAAAAGTTATTTCAAATTCATGAAGACTCTCTTGTAATGGAAGTACCCAGAATGAAGCAGTATTCATTAATATGCAATGTAATACCTTAATATACTCAAATTTATTCAGCCTGTTGTGGTGGGTTGACCCTGGCTGGATGCCATGGTCCCACCAAGGTCGCTCTATCACTCCCCCTCTCAGCTGGACAGGGAAGAGAAAAACACAACAAAAAGCTCATGGGTCAAGATAAGGACAGGGAGACATCAGCAATTACCATCACAGGCAAAACAGACTCAACTTGGGGAAAAAAATAATTTAACTTATTACCAATCAAATCAGAGTAGGATAATGAGAAATAAAACTAAACCTTAAAACACCTTCCCTTCACCCCTCCCTCCTTCCTGGGCTCAACTTCACTCCTGAATTCTCTACCTCCTTTCCCCCAGCAGCACAGGGGGACGGGGAATGGGGGTTGCGGTCAGTTCATCACACGTTGTCTCTGCTGCTCCTTCCTCCTCAGGGGGAGGACTCATCACACTCTTCCCCTACTTCAGCATGGGGTCACTCCCATGGGAGACAGTCCTCCACAAACTTCTCCAAGATGGGTCCTGCCCACAGGCTGCAGTTCTTCACAAACTGCTCCAGCATGGGTCCCTTCCACGGGCTGCAGTCCTTCAGGGACAGACTGCTCCCAGCGTGGATCCCCTGTGGGGTCACAAGTCCTGCCAGAAAACCTGCTCCAGCGTGGGTTCCTCTCTCCACGGGTCCGCAGGTCCTGCCAGGAGCCTGCTCCAGCGCGGGCTTCCCACGCGGTCACAGCCTCCTTCGGGAACCCACCTGCTCTGGCATGGGGTCTGCCACAGGCTGCAGGTGGAGATCTGCTCCACCATGGACCTCCCTGGGCTGCAGGGGGACAGCCTGCCTCACCATGGTCTTCCCCACGGGCTGCAGGGGAACCTCTGCTCCAGCACCTGGAGCATCTCCTCCCCCTCCTTCTTCACTGACCTGGGGGTCTGCAGGGCAGTTTCTCTTACATGGTCTCACTCCTCTCTCTGGCTGCCGTTTCTATGCCCCGGCAACTTTTTTTTCCCCTTCTTAAATACATTACCGCAGAGGCACTAACACTGTCACTGATGAGCTCGGCCTTGGCCAGTGGCGGGTCCATCTTGGAGCCGGCTGGCATTGGCTATCGGACATAGGAGAAGCTTCTAGCAGCTTCTCACAGAAGCCGCCCCTGCAACCCCCCCCCCCCGCCCTCGCTACCAAAACCTTGCCACACAAACCCAATACACTTGTATAATGTATTTACACCTATTTCTGAATCTACTCAAGCACCTAAATTGCTCTAAAACCTGTTTTTCCCCCAAGTTCAAATAAAGAATTGTTTTATACTTCCCTAAGACATTTTGTGGTACAGAAAAGAAACATGCTACATGAACAAGAAACTGGGAGACAATCTAATTGCAGAAGATATCAATAATTTCACTAGTTCCAAACTCCAGTTACTGGTTTAATAACCACTAGCATCTCATAACTTCGTCCCTCAATATAAAAAGTAGCTGGCATCTGCCAGGGAGAAGTTAGCACTGCATTGCTGTTCTCTGCTCCTGCAGTGCATTTGAATCTCCCTCATCACCTCAGATCCAGTCACTTTTTACTTAAACTGGAGAGGTGGTACTAGTGATCAAAATTTATGAGTTATATATATAAAACAAAAAAACCTCTCCTCTCCTGAAAACAAAGAGGGAGATGGTAGTGCTTCTACTTCTATACACTAATCTAGTATTTGCTGACTATGTCACATTCTTACTTGTTGGCAGTAGCTGTGGCATGGTCTCCAAGGACTCTAGGCAGATAACAAAAGAGAACAAAGTGAAAGGCATTTCTGCCTCAGGTATGTTGCAAATCCATCTAGTAGTGTTCTCCCAAAACCTCAGCTACAGATTCAACACCTTCATGGGAAGCACCTTGCTGCCTACATGAGGTAACACAAAAGAAGTTCATACTGGCCTCTGCAGACACGACTTCATGAACACTTGGATTTTACCTATTCCAGTTCTGACTGCAACCTTCAACAGAGCAGCACAGACAACCAAAACTGCTGCAATGCCTCCCAAAGGAACAACTGAGAAGGAAAACTAAGAAAAAAAGAAACCAACCTACAAGGGTTGCACAAAACAGAATCCAAATGTTATGAAGAGCTGATTTCTTTACATTAGGATAGCCAGATAGAATCTTTTGAGCAGCATGTGGGCCCCTGTGCCTGGATTATGGCACATGAATGGCAACAAACGATCCAAAATCCAGCATGCCAATGTCCATATCAAAACAGCTATTTCCTGCCTGTGAACCACTCCTACACAGCTCCCCCTTCCTTTGCATCTCTGAGAAGCACAGTACCTGTCTCTATCCTATGAAAATTTGAATGAGGTTCACAATATTAATAAGATGATCAGCTACACCTGCTGACAGCCATAGGGCCTGAAAGGTTAAATAACCCTGCATCACCAGGAAACTTTGCCCTCACATTTCTCTAGATGCTCATTTTTTTTAAACGCTGCTTTGGGTGTAGAGCAAGACTGATGAGGTATGCAACTGAACAGGAGTGGGGACAACAGAGCCGCAGTCATGGCCGTGTTGGAAGATGCAGACAGCAGGCATACCTGTGTCAAAAGTGAAAATGTAAAAACACAATACACTTTCAGGCAGGTCAGCTTTTGGGGTTTCTTGCTTGAATAACATGTTTTGAAGAGAGACTATCAAGACTGAAACAGATAAATCAATTCAGTCCTTTAAATCACTCCAGGGAACTTTTCTTCATTCACTACTCACTCAAAAATGTCTTTTAGAATTGTTAAATGCATGTAATATCAACAGTAAACTGCAAACACATTCACTGTGACCAGAAACTCACACCCTTCCACCCAAACATACACATGCAGTATTTACCACACAATAATGTTGCATCATGTTAAAGAAAGTGAAATTGTAGCAGTCATAACAAACAACAGGTATCTCTGACAACTACAGTTTATTATTCAAAAGCTAGGAAAAATTGTTCCAAGTCTTCAGTTCTACAATGGCAGACAATGTTATGATTTAGTAAAATAGACATTCCACTCACAACCTTGATATTTTCATCTGGAGGATGAAAAAAAAAAGCACAGAAGGCTGCAATCAGGTTTTTCTCTCTCTCCAGGAGCCACTCATTCTAAAAGCACTACAAGAATTCAGAGGCAGCACTTAAAATCTTAGTTTGTTATTTCAGAGTATATAATACAAACAAGAGTTGATCGCTAAAAATATTAATTAGCATTTCACCAGAAATAACAATATGGGAAAAAGCAGTGATGTGCAGACATCCTGCCTCCAGGATTAGATTCTAATTCATTTTAGATTAGGAAGCAATGAACTAAAACCACTACCCTGACAAGTTAGCTATTCTTATTGACACAGTTCTGGATAAGAGTAACACCAGCCCTAAGGATGGCACAGTAAACAAAAAGAAATCATGCTAACTTCTGACATTTACAAATGACCGTGATAAAAAGGATCTGGATGGGTTACATAAATTTGCTACTATGAGAGTATTGCATTTTAAATATTTTTTTTTAAAACTAACATGTACTTATGTAACAGTACCAAAAAGAACAAATAGCTATTACAGACAGGACTGTACTGGCAAGAAAATTTAACCAACAAAAGGGTTAATTAGGGATACAAATTTTTTCAGACTGTTAATAATGGGAATGACACATAGTATGTGCCCATAAGTAATTCTCAGGTATCTTTGATCTTCAGCCCCAAGCGATTACTGTTGCCTACCATACCCTGGCCTCTGGGACTCTCTCAGAACCAGACATCTGGCTACTTTGTTGTTTTAGACTAATCTCATCCCAGGAGAGCTCAAGAAATGACACCAGGCAAGGAGGGTCCTGGCAAGGGAAAAAACATTACAGTATCAGCAGATTTTTGAGTGGACTAGAGTATCAAAATTGTCTTCAAATTTCTATAGGGATCCTGTGGCTTCTCTGCTCTCCAGCTCCACTTTCACACGGAACACCAGAATACACATGATCCTGTTTTAAGGAACTGTTAATCTCTTTGGAGAAGCTAATGAATGATAATCCAGGAAAGAACAAGTGACAAAGGCAAACAGAACTAAAAAAACTGCAAGGAATGGGTGGATTTAATGAAGATTTTATTGAAAGGTCAACACACTGCATGATCAAACAACGTTTTTAAAAGCCTACAAAAAACGACTCCAACACCCAAATGCTCTATTTTTGACTAATTCATAGGTTTTAGCTGCCAGCAGTGTTATCCCTGAAGTATGATCCTCTGACAACTGCAACAGATTCAGCCGAGTGCCCGACGGGCTGCTCCGGGCTTAGAAACAGGGCAGTTCACAATGCACTGAGCCCACAGGGGTAAGATGGGCTGCAAATATGGAGAAAGGAAGGTTTAATTCTAAGGCCAGGCTCTCCTACCACCAGAGGATACCTGGGGTTTGCCACAAACTCTGGTCCGTCAGATTCCCATCCTTCCCAAACCACTATAGGTTACATCAGATGTGACACCGGCAGCTGGACAAGAACTGTTGCAGGCAGCCCTGCAGAAGGCCCTTTTCCTATACTGATGCTCCTATGTCCTTCCTACAGCGGTGCTCCTACATCCTAGGTGTTCCCAGTGCACGCTTACTGCCAGCACTCGGCATCGGAAAGAACCAGGGCACTTAGACCTGGAAGAAATAAAAATCTCACATGTATTTTTCTGAGGGCAGTAAGTATGCCCATACTATGAACATTATCCCAGCCATGTACTTCCAAGCAGCATCATTAAAACCCTGGGGTGGTACATAACAATAGCAATAAGGAAGAGATCACTTCTGTGTGGGTGTCCTTTTTGTTTCAAATCAACCACCACGCCTTTTCTTCCCTTCCACTGGCAAGGGCAAGTTAAAAAGAATGGACGCTAAACAAATTCAGATTCTAATCCTTTTCTAAGGGCAGACCCATACGATTTAACTTTGTCTCATTTCAGGATATCTTCAAAGTGTTCAGAACAGAGCTTTGGAGAAACCTCTGGATAATCCGCCATATCACACCAGCTCCCAAAGAAAACAAATCCCTGCCAAAACCTTTAAAAGTGCTACAGCAGAAGCAGTTTGAAAATCGCATGCTAAACTTTACTAGGGACCATGCAATTACAGAGCATCCTACTTTCTTTTTCTTCCTATTTCTCACACCACAGCTATCCTGCTTAATCTTCCAGCCAAAACATTCCCCTCTCAGTGGGAGAAATGATACTAAAAAGTTACCCCAATGTATTTTAGCAGTTTCCTAATGCACTGTAACAGTTGGATAAGAAGAAAAGAATCTGTGCTTCGCTAGCTTTAGTTCCATCATATCAACAGTAAAAAAACTCCCGAACAATTCAGCATACTTCCAAGATATTCAGAAAGATGCTATGCGATTTTTTTTCTGAACAGCAATCAAGCAAATTCACCTTTGCTTTCTCACCAAGCAGGTATCTTGTTAGAGTGAATATGGATTAGTCCAAATAATTAAATTTTGTAATACCAGCAGCACCAGGACAATAAACTGTTTTGTATGCTCTCTATATACAAGTAAGAAAAAGTCATAAAATATTCCATACCACCACACTAAAAACTTATATTGTATTTATTAATATATAGTCTACTGCAGAACAATCCAGACTGCAGTGTAAAAGAAAAGCATTGTAAGATAGAACAGGTCAAACTAATGTGTTTAAAAAATAGCATGGGATTGTATCAGTGGAGATGGCATTAATACAAGTAACACAAAAAAATGAAATAAATACTAGGCGGAATTTTAGTTTTGGTATTTTATGCACTGTAGATGCTTAATCATACACACTCTGTCTTCACTTGCCGTGGAATTTGAACAGTGCATCCCACACACTTCCCTTTCCCCCCTATTCGTTTTAAAACGACAACAAACAATACTCCACATACGAACACGTAGGATCTACTTCACAAAATACACAGGAAATAAACAGTTAGTCAATAAAGCAAACAAACCCCACACTAATTCTACATATGAAAAGTAGAAAAATACAAAGGATATAGATACAGGTTCTAAAAAACATTTCTCACAGTGTCTAAAAGCACATTTTTGTAGGATTGTCTTAAATACTACAGCTTAGATGTACGTATTACAGACTTATTTTCAAAGCCACATGCCATCACCGGGACTCCAAGAGCAAATAAGCAAATGCTTCAGAACACAAATACTCCTTTGTTTACCCTAAGTATTGATTTATGTTCTATGGGTATCCAAACATTGGTAGCTAATGCTGCCTTGCACTGTCTATTATGAAATTACAGCTATTCAGTGAGGTTTTCTAACGGTAAATAAAAATCCCCACAGTCATTCTCCAAAAACTCAACAGCTGGAAGAAGCGAGCACTGTAGCATGACAGGAATGCCAACATATCCATACAAAGGCAAATCAAATACGAAAACAAACTACAGAGAAAAAAGGTCTTCGAACAAAATCCATGTTAACACTTCTCCTAATTTGGAAATGGAATGGAGTAGCTCCCATTTATCTGTCATTACAGTACAACATAGAGAGGAAAAGCCATTTTGGATATTAGTAACACCACCTTGAACAACATCTGGAACTCCTCCAAGAACCTAGTTGGTCTATATAAAAAGAGTTAATGAACAATATTTTAAATGACAGATAGTTCAAGCATTGACCTCACTGCAGAGCCATTAATCCTGCCCAAGTATTAAATTCTGACTACGACTCCTGATTTCAACACATATATGAAAGGCTATATATACAACTATTAGATCTTCTCTCTTCTTTCCTAATCTAGGACATTTAACAGTATAGCTCTATAGTTCACTGCTGACTATATGTATAACATGCAGTTCTTCATGAGTTAGATATACTATTTCTGTATGTATGAACAAACCTAGGAGAAAACATCCATAAACTACTTTGATTAAATTCTCCCAGGTTTTGGAGGCTGTCTTTACTGCCAATGAAGGCTAGAGGAAATAGGCTTCTGAATGTGCTTCTGAATGCAGATGGAAGAACTCCACTTTCCTCCACTGAGCAAAGCTCTGTTTCTTATCTTGTAATTAAACAGCTCATCAGCTAATAAAACTACTTTACAGTCCTCTAATATCTGCATAAGGAGACAGTAGAGGAAAAGCTTAGTGATATTTCCTGATCAACACACTTCCTAAAGAAAGATAAGTACAATTACTCTAACTTCAAGATAATGACATACACTTAACCCACAAATAAAGCTCCGTCTTTAGAGGCATTTACAGCATGAACAATACTGATACTCGTCTTCACTTTTCTATTTTAAATTTACAGGCACAGTTTCATTTATTTGAAACAAACACCATATTTTCAAAAAAACAGTAATTAACCTATGAGAATACAGTGGACAAAAATGCAGTACTGTACTTATTTATGTATCTACTTAGCATTTTATGTCAACTGCACACTTTTCCACAAGGAGACCATCTAAGACCAATTACTGCTTCTGGAATCCACCTACAACAAATCATAGAGACCCAATTTTCATTTGTGACTCTTACCTACTGTTTTGGGTTTGTGTGGCAGGGTTTTGGTAGCAAGGGAAGGGGCCACAGGGGTGGCTCCTGTGAGAAGCTGCTAGAATCTTCCCCGGCTCCAAGTCAGACCCACCTCTGGCCAAGGCCGAGCCCATCAGTGACGGTGGTAGCGCCTCTGGGAGAACAGATTTAAGAAGGGGAACCTGCAGTGAGTAGGGGGATTGGAATGTGAGAGGAACTCCTCTGCAGATGCCGAGGTCAGTGAAGAAGAAGGGGAAGGAGGTGCGCCGGAGGAGGGGATGCCCCTGCAGCCCGTGGTGAGACGGCAGGCTGTCGTCCCCCCCAGCCCATGGAGGGGAGCGGGGGAGCAAAGATGGGCATGACTCCATGGGAAAGCCTGTGCTAGAGCTGTCTGTGACTGAAGAACTGCAGCCTGTGGAAGGGCCCCATGCTGGAGCAGTTTGTGAAGGACTGTCTCCCGTGGGAGGGACCCCACGGTGGAGCAGGGGAAGGGTGTGGAGTCCTCCCCCTGAGGAGGAAGGAGCGGCAGAGACAACGTGTGATGAACTGACTGCAAACCCCATTCCCAGTCCCCCTGTGCTGCTGTGAGCAGGAGGTAGAGAAAGCTGGGAGTGGAGTTGAGCCGGGAAGGAGGGAGGGGTGGGGGGGAAAGTGTTTTAAGATTTTACTGACTTTACTTCTTATTATCCTTGTTTTGATTGTTAGCAAATTAAATTGAGTTTGTTTTTTTTCCCCAAGTAGAGTCTGTCTTTTGCCCATGACCACAACTGGTGAGTGATCCCTCCCTGTCCTTGTCTCAACCCACGAGAGTTTCTTTATATTTTCTCCTCCTCATTCCACCAGGGCCAGCAGGGAGGAGTGAGCAAGTGGCTTCATGGTGCTTTGCTACCGGCTGGGCTTAAACCATGACACCTACACTTACCCAGTCCACTGCTTTGATTTCAACAGAGAAATATCTGATTTACACTAGGATAAAGGAGAAGAATCATGCCCAAGTTTCCAGGTACCCTCACTAGCAGCACAGGTATTCTTTTGCTAGCATGTGCTAATTAGCAGGAAAACCAAATTTAACTATTTCTAGTTTTGTAAAAACAACTAAGAGGAGAGATGGCTCAGAATAAAGTCTCAACATACTATAATATGCTCTACAGGAGGAAATAACCTGACAAAATGAAATTTTCCATTGTCTTGCATCACACAATTTAGAAGGAACTCGAAGCCTGAAAGGCAGGAAATCTCCTTGTATGGCAGATCTGCATTAGGTTGCAAAAAATTATTAGAGAGTATGAAAAGACACTCTTGCCTTCCACCACTCACAAACCAAAAAAAAATTCACAAGAGCTGATAAAGAAACCATGAACATAGCCTGCTGGAAGCGCTGCTAAATGAGGCATCTACCTCACAAGATACTGTATGATAAGTTAGCACAACAAGTTATTCACCTGAGTAAAATAATCTCTTGAAAGTTAGAAGCACTGACTGCTACTAAGACCATGCAGTCTGGGAAACAAAAGACTACTACAGATTTCAGTGTGGTTTTGTATTAGTAAGGAAGATGATAAACAACACACTGGAACTGGCTGGTAATTTGAAAGAGGAGGGAAATTAAAATCATTGTGATCACTTAGAGACATGACAGGATGCTTACACAATGGGCACAGCAACTTATACCATGCAAAAATACCAGAGGGGGGAAGAATTGGGAAGGTGGTAAGCATAATTATACTGCTAAGACAATGAGAAAGAAATTTTACACATTCTGAAGACAAAAATGCACTTCTGAATCCTGTTCACAACTCAGAGCTCAGCTGTCAGACTCAGAAAGTACCTGGGTTATGAAGTGTCATTATGTTCTAGGATTTCATAATTACATAAAACAAAGTCAATCAGAACTAGTGCTGTCCTGGTTTCGGCTGGGATAGAGTTAATTTTCTTTCTAGTAGCTGGTATAGTGTTATGTTTTGGATTCAGTATGAGAAGAATCTTGATAACACACTGGTGTTTTCAGTTGTTGCTAAGTAGTTTTTATACTAAGTCAAGGATTTTTCAGCTTCTCATGCCCAGCCAGCAAGAAGGCTGGAGGGGCACAAGAAGTTGGGAGGGGACACAGCCAGGACAGCTGACCCAAACTGGCAAAAGGGATATTCCATACCATGTGACATCATGCCTAGTATATAAACTGGGAAGAGTTGGCTTGAGGGGGCAGATCACTGCTCTGGAACTAACTGGGCATCAGTCGGTGAGTGGCGAGCAATTGCATTATGCATCACTTGTTTTGTATATTCCAATATTTTTATTATTACTATTGTCGTTTCATTATTGATGTTATTATCATTATTATTTTCTTCCTTTCTGTCCTATTAAACTGTTCTTATCTCAACCCATGAGTTTTACTTTTTTTCTTTCCCGATTCTCTCCCCCATCCCACTGGGGGGGGGAGTGGGGGGGGGAGTGAGTGAGCAGCTGCATGGTGCTTAGTTGCTGGCTGGGGTTAAACCACAACAAGTGCAGAGGCTACTATTTTGGATTTATACACATCTAAAAAAAGAGAAAATTCCTACCTATAAAACTGAACTAATTTAAATGTAATACTCTAAATTTGAAGAAAACTGAAAAAGAAAATGCTAAGGAATCAACTAAAAGAAATCAAGGATACAAGGTGGGGTTTTTTTGTTATTTGCAGAAGATGATATACTCTGAGTTTTATCTGCTGGGAGTATCAGGAAGGTTCAAACAACCAAATGTAGCAACACAGGCATTTGTTACTCAAGGAGTCATGACAGCAGACCCCTTATGAAGCAGAGATGCCTCAGAGTAACTCATTTTCAGAAGGGATCTGATGACAGCACTTCACAATAGTGAATATTTTTCTGAGTATTCCATACTTACAAATAACATCTATTGTTCTGAGTTTCTCAGATCATAAATTGCAGAGTCAAGCCATGCAGAAGTCATTGACATGGGTGGTACAAATAGCAAAAACATCCTAGTATCAATAGGTCACAGATGTTTGTGACTATGCTTAGAAATAGAAATGCCTCACAATTGTACAAAAGAGGTTGCACTGCTGATTGAAGGGAAAAACGTATAAAAGAGAGGCCATTGACTAAATTATTAAAATATACACCTTAGAGAACATAACCTATATAGAAAGTCTCACTCAGTAAAGATATTCTGGACCATTTGGATAATGAAAGTACAGCAAGCATTTTTGAGATAACACATATGACATTAACATTACAGAAAAAAATGTTACAGTATATATTTTCTAAATTGCATGATCACATGCCATTTTAAAGCAGAAGCATAAAACACATCCATAGATCAGAACTGAGATTTTATGTCCAACTTTAATGTTGTCATTTCTTGAATTACAGGTAACCTAGCAATCCAGTTTATGCTTCCTCTTCTCATAGGACTTTTAAGAAATCACGTATATTGAATATATGAAGTTTTCCTAAAAACATATTCATTTTGAAACAAAGTACTTTGCTTAAATAGAATAAAATCTGATAGCCACTCTCGGAGCTGACTTTCTCTAGTTCCAGTTATAAAATCTTCTTAGTGTAGAATTAGTTTATATTTTTTATATTTTCAAAGAAATTAAAATATCACTTGCCAAAAATATATATGTACTTGCTATCTGTAGTTGTAACTCAGGGGAACAAATGCATCTTTTATCAAATACCTCTTCTTAAAGCAGATGGGAGGATTTAAGAAAACAAAAGACCAAGACCTTAAATTTTACGTAGAAGTGAAATGGCATGAAAACAGGACTAAACAGACTCTTCTGAATAAAGTCACAACAGCTGAAAGTTTCCTGTAAACGTAATAACCTTCATGACAGCAAAAGCACAAATATGAAGGGATTAATTTTTGTCGATGGTTGTTTAATACTCTGTACTTCTAAACACAGCACATCACCGGCAAATTTCAACACTTCCACAAGCAAACAGATTGAGCACTGTAAACTCTGTGAACAAGTGAGTGGTGTTATTGGCAGGGATATTTGCAAAACCATTCCCAAGGTGCAGGCACAGAGTTCAGACTCTCTACTATTGAGCAGATTTCTATTGCTCATTGGTACCACTGAAATGCATGCATGCACACCTGCAAAGGCTAGCAAAATGTAAAAGTCTGTTGAATAAACAGACAAATTAATATCCATTTCCACTGACAGGATAATAGTCTGGGTCACTAAAAACCCTAGTTCTACATATGTTTTTCTACCCTGTTTCCCTTCAACATTTATTCTTTCTGGTTTACGTGAACTACCAACAAATAAGGACAGAGACACCATATCACTGCATACACATGTGCTTTGATCAATCCATTACAGACTGAAGATCATTCAGGTTTACTAAATTATATTTCTGTAGAAGGTTTATTGTTATTAACTAAGGAAGGTATTGCCTGTATGCTATGACAAAGACTGACACAGCTGAAAAGCTAGGAAATTTTTCTAAAAGTCTTTGCAGTGTTACAAAAAGAAGAGGATTTTTTTCATCTGAAAAGGTTGAAATAAAGCCACAATAGATAGCAATAATTACAATGGCTCTGATCTTCAGTATCCGGATTAGAGGCTGTAAACTCCCCATCGATAATGTGAAAACCTTAGTGAATGTTTCATGCCCTAGTATTATGTCTGAGAAATAACTTTTCAGACTCCATTATGTCCGCCATGAACTTGATCTTTCACCTCTAGTGAAAATCCTCTTATAACTATAATTCTAAAGTTAATGATGAGAGATTTCATTTGCTTTCCAAGCACAGATAAAACCTTTTTGAAATACACTCTCACTGCCATGACCTTGGTCTATGACTTAAGAGTTCACCACATGTAATAATTTACTTTGCCCCATGGGGCTCATTGAGATTTCCTTTTAAAAGGTTTTGGATATGCAGTTGGAGCTGAAACACTCACACAGTATGTATCAAAGTATACATCCCCGTATACATTATGGATATTTTGCAACAATATCAACAAACAAAATGAATTTAGATCACTGCAAAATATAACAACGAAAAGGTCTAGCTAAGCAAAGTCATCCACATTATTCGACATTCTGGGAGTTCAACGATTTCAACATTTGGGGAATCTTGCTGCAATAATCCACAATACCTGCTAGAACAGGGAGTTTCAAAATTTCATGGAAGAAGTAATATATGTAAATTGGCAAATTAATTCAGGAAATATACTGTTGCTCTGGACTTACCATCTCAAACACAATTCAGTTCAAGCACAGTAATACTCTCTTCAGTTTGTGTGCCACGTAATTGCCAGAATTACTGCATTAGACTACCCAGTTAGTCTATGGCTGCTGACTTCTTCGCTGATAAGCAGTGCACTACCTTCTTTGTTTGCTCATGTATTTCTTACTAAACATCCCTTTATTACTAAAAATAAATAGATGAAGTTAGAACTACTGTATCCACCTCAATATAAGGCAAGCTTTTTGTTCCCATGAATCTTGGGGAAAATTCCTTCACAAACATTATTTACCTTAAATTCAAGCACTGGCTTGCAGCCCTCGTCAAAAAGTACATAGCTACTGCATCACAGTGTGAAGCGCACACCAATGAAAGGCAACATACTGCCAAGCGCGACTGTGGCTCCTACCAGCTCCCATTCCGCCTCTGCCTCGCGCTGTCCCGCAGAGCAGCTGGGCAGTTGGTGCTAACTCCCTGTGGATGCGTACGAGGGCCTGAGGCAGGGCAGGATTTGAAGGCAGACAGCACGGACTTCGAGAGGTCAGGCTGAGGGTGGCAAGGGGACCCAAAATGCCAGAGAAGCAAACGGTCTGGAAATGCAGCTTGTGGTGGGGATATATATGATGAGGTACTGAATGAGTTGGCAAAGATTATATTTAATGGTAAAACTTCTTCTCCCCCATCACACAGATGAATAGCCAGGAGCTGTTGTGCTTTCAGGGTACCTATAGTGGAGTGAAGGCACTACTATTCCTTTGCCAGTCTCCTGCCACTCAAAATTTCCTAAACACACAGGAACAATCCACATCTTCTCATAGGGGCTTCCCACACAAGTACAAGAGTTTAAGCCTGTGCTACAGCTACTCTGAGTGGTGGTGTTTCCCCTCCGTCCTTGTTAATTTAGAAGTGACAGCAGAAGTAGCGGATTTCAGATGGAAAAGGCCATATGCACAAGGGAACACCTGCAAAAATCCTAGCTGAGCAGGAAGGCACCTGGCTGTGGGGACTGCATGTCTGAGAAAGGGTTCCCAGGAGGCATATGGCTTTTCTTCAACACATCCAGAAACAGTTTACCAGCAGCTTGCTGTTTTCAGACTTCATAATAGGGCCAATATTTTCCAGAAACTGGAGCCTAGATAACGCTTTGAAATCAGAGGAAATTTGCTGCTCTGCTGCTCTCCACGTTTTTTGCCAAATGCTCTAACAAATTAAAAAAAGTCAGTTTAACAGAAAAATACAAACTGGAAACAATTCTAAAATATCCTATCTTCTCATAAGAGTACAATAAAAACATTTTAAATAAATTTGGGCTTGTTTATTTTTATATAAATAAAGGAATCTAGAAATTTGTTCCGTCTCTTCATGCAGATGAGGTTTTCATCATAGAATGTAAGACACTTTTTCTTAACATATGTTGAATATAACCATTTGACAAACAATTTAGAAGACAAAAAGCTTCATGATGTTCTTTCATAATCATAATGATGAAAACAGGATAATAAAGTCATTTAATTTCCTTGAAAAAGAATGAAATTTAAAGAAAATAGTAATTTTAACTGAAAATCCTGCTTCGTGTTTTACAGCTACAATTTCCACAACTCAGGACTTAATATTGTGCACCCAAATAGAGAGCTAAAGAAAACAAATTATAGAAATACTGAATTTGCAAGCCTGATTGCTTTCTTTCCTATATATTATTATTAGCCACTAAGCAAATACATTCATACCAGATAAAAATGTGCTTGGATAGAAACAAAAACTTTCCCAAGTGAAATACTCTGAAGCTTTGATTTTAACACACAAAGGACAAATTTAAGAAAGGAGAAACAATGTAACATTATCTCTTTACAAGCCAGTGTTCAGAACTTGCACGTTTCAAGAACAGTAATGCTATCCTTGACTAAATCCACTAAAGATATTCCTAAAGGGCATTTTGTCTTCTCAATAGACATGTTTAATTTTATCTGCAGTGAACTGCAGTCATATGTAAAAGGTATTTTTCAGATTTCAAAGTGTTAGCAATGCTTTACAGATTATCATTCCAAATGTTCTTTTTAGAAATAAATACTGAATTAATTCCATTTTTCACAATCAATACTGTTGCATTTTAGCTTTTGCTAGTTTTATAAACACATGTTTTCATTCCCTGTCATGGGAATGCTGGGGCCACCAACAGCCATGCTAAACTATTTGCAGTAGTATCCCTTCATGAAATACAGTCCAGGTCCATAGAAACAGGTGAACACATGAAGAGACGTCAAAGGAACCATCTTTATTGTTCATGGTAGAAAATAAACCACCTACAAACAACAGACAAAGCTGAAGAGTTTCTGTTCTGCTGTATCAGTGATTTAACATCAATCCTAACATATGCAATGATTAAACACGTCACTTACTATTAAAATTAATATTAAATTAGCGTTTGTTTTGTAAGCCGACACGAGTGACAGCAGAACCAGAACCCAGCGTGTTGCTGGGTTTCAGTGCCAGCAAACAACTGCACTGCTCTGCCAAAAGAAAGCCATTAGAAAATGACCCTTATACAGTGAATGCTGGCACCGTGCAGGCATTCAATGGAATTAAGACTGCATAAAACACTCCACTGCAAACAAATCACTTGTAGCTTTTTGAAGCTGTCACCTTCAGAATAATATTTCCAGTCTTCACTGCTCTCCAAAAGATAGCCTTTCTTTCAAAGACTGAAGTAGGGAGAGCAAGTAACACAATTCCCTCACTAGTAAAATATCTGCAATCTCTCTTTCAAACAGCTATAAAGATTAAACAGCAGAGAGTACAGAAGCTGAATTTTAGGGGGGCAGTAGACCACACTCTCTGAACAAATCAGTAATATTTCTATTAAAATATTTGCAAACAGTTAAAAATGCTTGCTTTGCATAGGCAATGCATTTCATACAGCACTCTCTGCTAAATACAGGAAGCTCTTGCGCGCTATAATTTCACACTGAATTAACCTGCAGACCAAGACAAATACAAAACCACCTTGCTTTAAAAGGCCATTTTTGTCAAGCATGAGAGCAAGACTCTACTGTCCTGGCTTCTTTATGCCACAAACAGCTTTCAGGGTCACTGAATTTTGTCCCATAGCAGACAAAAAACTGATCTCCCCTGCCAAGCACTGAAAAACAGCAACAGCAAAGTCTCTGAAAACACTCTTGTTACAAAGTCAGATCTAGGACAGCCAGGCAAACACAGCTGTAAAAACACAAGGCTATGATGATTCGAGGTAGTTTCCAGCCACAGCCCAACCAGTTTAGCGTAACTTAAACAGGTAATTTTACAACTTTCTAGATAATGGCAGAGCTGCTACAAGCACCCCGGATTTGGAAAGGGTAAACGTGCACAAGGCTGCAAGTTCTGTGTCATACAACTTAGAGTACATAAAGTTGTTCAGTTAAGAGTTATAATACATTTTCTTGCACTTCCCTAATTTCTTACGCTCCCAGGAGTGTAGAAGAGGGGCTTTTTCCACTGGACACTTTATGAGCCATATGAAAGACCCTGAGTTAGAGGTACTGGCAACCAGGGCCAAAATTAAGTCTTTTGTCACAAGTCTAACTCAACCCCTGACACCTTAGGTTAGTAAATCAGCTGCTTTTCAAAGGTGTTGGGAGAATCTGAAACTTCGTACAAACTAAGGAGTTTCGAGGTGAAGTGCTCGAATATGAGGATTTCAGAAACCTCACTGTTAGCCTGAATTTGCTTCCACTGAATTAAGAGCAGAGCTGAATACCTTTGAAAATCCTTTCCATTCTGAACAGTTTTAGTAGTGGATCTGTATTAGAACTACTAGTGATAAACGAAAGGAGAACAATGAGGGAGGGGAAAAAAAACCAGAAGATTCCACAATTGCTTTGGGTTATAGAAGACTTGAGAAGACTATGAGGAACTCTAGAGCTATCTAATGGAGCTGCGTGACTGGGACACATTATAGTGATGAAATTCATATTGTAAGTAATAATTTGGGCTACTCCTATGCATTGATGGATATAAAATGCACTCACCACTCAGGGAAGGAAAAAACCCTAAGTGTCAATAAATAGTTCAATAAAAACCATCTGCTCAAAGCACAGTAATGATAAAAGAAAAGTAAACTCTTAGGATACATAAAAAATTACACTGTAATACTAGAATAGAGTGGGTGAATTTAATAGCACAACAGCTCCTATGTACATACAAGGCTTATGCTGACACAGTTAATTTTTTATATTTGTACATGTGAAGTACAGGCATCTTCCCTAAATTTGTCCTCTGACACTCACATACATTTCCCAGCCACTTCAGTGTAGTATCTAACGGTAGAATTAGTTACATTTTCATTTAGAACTATTTAATCTGTGTGGGCAGACAAAATTTATTACTTAAGAAATAAACAAAAAATTCATTATAGTTTTTTGTCTTTTACAGTATCAAATTTAAAAACAATAGAATGAAATGACCCTTTCATAAACAAAACCCCAAAAAATGAATATTTTAAGTGCAATTTGGAAATCAAATTTTAGACAACACTACTGTAAATTTTGACTTCTATTTAGAGAAGAAAAAACTATTATAGAAGACAACTAAACATCATGACACATACAGTTTATTTGAAGATCTTAAATGATTTTGTTTCATAATGTACATGTGTTACCTTCCAAGGGTAAACACTCTTGGTACACTGGTGCATCAGTGTATGAATCACAAACCATTGGAGCTTGTACTTCTTTTTATTCATTTTATTTTGTTTTTTAAAAGGTTAATGTACATGTATACACAGTTCAAAGAACTTCAGATATTTTTAGAGAAATCAATATCTTTCCTGTGACTTTACAGTAGCATTAGGGTTCACTTCTTGGGTTTTTTTTTACTTTAAAAAAAACCCACCACTCACAAACAGAGGAATTTTCCAGTGTACTCATATGCTCTTTAGAATACCAGTTAAAACTACTGCATATAATTTGTTGTCAACATGTTACTACTCTCCCTTGATTTTCTTCCAGAAAGGCTAGCTGTGGACCTTGCAAATTTATATTTGTTTTTATGTTCTACAGCTGCTTCAAAAAACAAATCTAAAAATCAATACTAGAACTCTTTCTTTACTTTATATCTTATTTCCTAAGTACCTTTCTAGCTTTCTTCATTATAGTCTATTTTATATCTCAAAATCTTGTCTTGCATACGCAACACCTTGTTTTACAAAAAGCATAGCAGATCCACACAGAAGTTGCAAAAAAAAAAGGCACCTTGATTAAGAGGTTTTGTACAAGCTACAGCTTAACTGAACAAAAAAAACCTCAGTGGTTTTGTTGTGTATGAGACAGCAAAATAGCCAAAGTATTCTTCAATAAAATGAACTGTCTGCCACGATTTATCTGTACAATTCCATCACAGCTCTTGCCTGTTATGTTACACTTTTCAAAAATATGTCATTAAGCTGCCATAAAAGTCATTGCAAATTGTTTTTTCTCCCAAACTGATAATAGACTTATAGATCTAATTTTCAATCTCTTTTCTTCATTACTTCAATTCTTAAGGAGAGTACATTTGCTGTCTGAATACTTTATAGTAATATCTGGCATCTCTACCACATTTCTGTCTGAGGATCTCTGAGCTTTTAATAGGTTTGTCTTTACAGCACCTTGAAATGCTGACATATTTATTTGTCTCCCTCTTGCAAAAATGGATAGTTAGAAGCAGACTTTTAAAGAAATGGGGTTTATAATTTCACTAAAAAACTATAAGACTTTTCAAAAAAAGACACAAAAAAGACTTCCGTGCTATCAGATGCTATAAAGTCATTAAAATCCTGACCCTTCACAGCTCAACAAGAGTAAAGAACAAAACCAAGACCTTCTGTTTTTCATTCCAATTTTTTTAACATAGGCTGTTCTCTTCAGAAATCAAGAGACTTCCTAAGCGTTACTGATGACAGAAACAATTAAGTAATTGAGAAAATATCATCAAACTAAAATTTAGATTTTGATTTCTCATGGTGATCCCTCCTTACTTTTTGCCAGCATACATATGAACATTTTTTTGTTCATATAGGGCTTCACATGCATCAAATTAAATTCAGTACTTGAAACTGGCTTTGCTAATGAACTAAATGTATTTGCAGCAAAAGCAAGGAATAGGCTGTTTTAGAAAGTTGTTTGCAGGGTTAATGAAAGTAACATCATATAGGAAGATATCACAAGAGGAATGATGGAAAATCAGGGTGAAGAGGGAGAAGCAGAGAGAAGAAATAACAGTTGAAAGACAGGTGAGAGAACAAACCACAGATCATACAGAGACCTGGGAGAGGAGTTGAAGAAACCCAAGAATGGGCCACAGAGTCAATAGGTGTGAATTTGTAGCCCTACTAGACACGTTGTATTTCTGCTCATCACATTAGGAACAGCTACTTCCACCAAAACAAAAGCTAGAATAGCCATAAATCATCTTCCTCTCCTCCAAAAGCCAAGATTTTCAGAAAGCAGAGAGTTTTCCTCCCCACTGCTTACACCTCTCATTTGCCAACACCTCTCTGGATAGAATGATACTAGCTCCTAGCTAGTCTGAATTATATAGGCAGGTCTTTGGACAGGAATTTTAGTCTCCACCACATCTCTACCAATAACCACAGGTATCTTACAATGGCGCATATCAGACATTTTCAGAAGATGGTACCTGTATCACTACTAGTACACAAGTTATTCTGAAGCAGTACAGAAACACTGTCTTGTACAGCTGAACACCTCTGCTGCTGCCATTGCCATCAATGCCGATACGTAAGGAAATGAGATTTGAAAAGTCTGTCTTAAGTCTCATGTAATAAGCAGTACTGAGAGTGAACTAGTCACTCCATTATTTTCTTTGCAGCTAGAATCTTTTGTTCTTCCACTCTGCTAATGCCAACACTGGATTTCTCCTCCATTGACTACAGCAAAAAAATCCAATACACCTATAAAATCTGCTACTGGTTTTCAGTTTGATTATCTCCATGCTGTCCTTCCATTTCTTTCTTATGAAGCTACAGAGATCTTTTCCCCCCTATGACTTGTGAAGAAGGCTCTTTGCAGTCCCCTAAAACAAGCCACCACATGCATCAGAGCTAAGTGAAGATGTTAATTTTCACCCTCAAATACCAAAAGACTTGGAAGCCTTTTGGCTTCTAAATATAATGCTTTTCCCCATCATAATGGCACAGCTACAGCAAGCAAAGGTGCTAACTGGCTTGATTGTCTTCCCTTATTAAGGGAAGGATACTACTGACAAAAGGCTTTTGGTAAAGATTTATTTCCTCTGGAATGCCCCAACCATCAAAACCAGCCCCCACCTGCTCATCTACCAGGCATACTGCAAAGTAATACAAATGGCTAACGTGGTAGAGTTTGGCAGGCATACCTAACAACTGCTAAGATGAGAAATTTGAAAGCAGTATGGATGACAAGGCTGGTGATCAAACGATGTATAGGAAGAAGGAAGATTTATTTTTGCTTTGGACAATTTTACATTTGCACTCTTGAGTAACTGTTCAGCTGTTATATTTGTATACACAGATCAAGAGGACTTAACGCTTAGACACACTTTTTTGATATACCATGTGTTTGAACCATGAGGAAAACAAACACTGGTAGATTGTATAGTTGCTATTAAACACTGACAGTCATATAATAAAGATTTTTATAGCTTACCTAGGTTTCTAAGTACAATCCCAGAACACCAACTTTTTCAACAATGAGCACAGTTTAATCAGAATTCTTTGTATCAGCTTTGGTGACCACACCTTACTTAGCCAACCAAAGCAGAACATTTTATTTTGTGCCCACGGGCATGTATGAATTAAAAAAAACCAGATCCTTGTAAGATTAACAAAAATGTATTCCTTTTATCATCTCACAACCAAATTTTCCAACTGATATGCAGCAAAATCCCCCATCCAAGTAGCTTCTAATGATGTAGACTCTCTTTCTAAGCACTTGACCAAATACTTAATCACCCTGTCCCAGAACAATAAAATATAGCTCTTACATAAGGCTTTTCAGCACTGATCTTCAAACACTTCACAAAGTTGCCATTATCCATTACTGCTAACCCCAGAGACACCATACCCCACTCTGGTTTACCCAACAGTTTAATGATGGAGCTAAAAATAGAATCCATGCTTCCTCATCCCCAAGCGAGTACTACTTCTACCATGCCATAGTGCCTGATATTCCGTTGAGAATAACCCAAGTCCAAACTGACATTCAACAGTCATTTCTACTTAGATAAAGAAAACCTAAACCCCTCTATACTGTCATAAAACAGTCAACTACCACAGCTCATGTGCTGTGTTTCAAGAAATCCAAAGAGGTCTTCAGAGCACTTATTGAGGGTGTGCCTGTACTCTACAGCAGCAGGACATGTCTCAGACTAATTAGCTCATGTGGAGCTTCCTCACTATATTGCTTCTGAGCAAGCTCATTTATCTTCATATTACATTATGCAGTGTAGATACACCCTCAGACAAATCAATTTCTCTAGGTAAGGGATACACGCTTGACGAGGCAAAAGCAGTTTAAGAGACATTATTATGAACAAATGCTCTCACAGTACAATCACTTATATTTCCAGTTGAATCCCTGGTTTAAATTCTTCATGTATCAGAACGGATTTAAATTAAAATGGGAAAAAATGCATTGTTCTGCTTGTGTCAGAAAGAGAAATATATCAATAACAGCTTAGGTGAAACTTGGCAAGGAGAAATGCGAGAGGGTCTTCTCCCCTAGCATGAGGGATGCGATTTGCTGTTCTTCAGAAGAAAAATTAACAACAGTCTGCACAATAAAGAAGCATCAAATTCCAAAAAAAATGTTTGCATTGGAAACTTGGTCAAGTTTAGCAATAAATTTGCCACACACTTTGTCTACACTGAGCGTGTTTAAAGGGTGTTTCTCTTTTGCATACTTTCCTAGAGCCTGACTGAGAACTCTCAATTCCCAAGACCCAATTCTTGATTCACTCTGTCTCCACTGTCAGCAACTATCTGTAAAAATCACTAACAAGGTATGCATTTTTACATTCCTCCAACACCAGTATGGTGCAGAAGAATTAAAAGGTCCAAGCTTACTTTGTCAGTGATTTATACAATTACTTACACAAGCCTCACATGGTAGAAGGTTTCTGTTTTTCAGCTGGTATGAAATACACACACCCCTACCACCCCAGAAGAATACTGCCATAAAAAAGTGAACTCTAATGGTCAAGAAACTAAAGTACCTCTCACACTCCTGCACACAAATGCTATATGCTACTGCCTTCAACTAACCAATCACACCTTATTTTTTTCCAGAGGATCTTTTCCTTGTTCTAAGGATAGGACAGACAGTGCTAACACTGAATGAGCACTTACTCAATACTTCATTTCATCCTCGCTGTTCACTATGTGGCATCTTTGTATAGTTTACAGCACCTACATCTAGAATCCTAAGTAGAAAACTTCTCATTTCTCTGTTGATCACTATTATGTACCCAAATGATTTCCTTATACCAATTACTCCACAGCACCTCCAACAGACAATTTTATGATTCTTGTTTTCAGGTAGCAAACTGGGAGACAGTGATGTGCATCAGGATTGCCTGTAATTAGAGACACTTGACTTGAGATGCTTTGGGTCTCTCTTCAGAGGATAGAGCAATTAAACAGCACTTTGTCAGTACAAAGTACAACTTCAATCTATTTCAGTGCTATCATGTGTTTTCAAAGCTGACATTAATCGGTCCCAAGAGTCTGAACTCAGAAAATGAGAAGTACACAACTAATGGCCATATTTAAAAAATGTGGTTGAAGTGACTCACCCAACCTCACGCAGGAGCTCCACGGCTGAATTAAGATTTGGCTCTAACCCTCCAGAAGAGCATTCCAACAGCCCTAGCTTTAAAACCAATCTCTTTTATGGTTATTCTCTCCTTTCCTCACCTACTAGGTCTCATTCACCTTCAGCAGTTATGAAGTATCTAAAGGGAACAACCTCATTAATTAGCACACCTGGATTAATTTCCTAAACGCTGTCTACCCAGTTTTCCTGAAAATAGCAAGTGTTTTGTGGATAAAGAAAGTGTCTGAAATGGCATCAGCATATGCCATTTTAAGGCAGAAATATAATGTGACCAAACCGAGTTTGCACAAACAACTTCAACTCTGGCTTTTCCTATCTTTTGAAAACTGTCAACTCCTACCATTGGGCCTCTTAATTCTAAACACCATCCAAACAATCCCTGCAAGGGCAGATCTTCAACACAAAGCTAACAGTCTATGAGATAACCAGTACACAGCATGCAAACATTATACAGTTACGAATTACAGTGCAGCAACAAGCAGAAATCTCCTAACAATAATTTCTATCACCTCAGAAAACTGAGCTTCTTCCAGTTTGACCAATACCAGCAGATGACATATCACTATTTCCTTTGTTTGACACCAACACAATACCCAAGCTTTAATTCTAGAATTTTTTACAAAGCACAATAGCATCACACTGCAGTCAGTGTTTTGCAACATAAGTTCATCATGAGTAAATATTTGTTTGAATTTCTGTTTAAAAAAAGCATTCAAAAGCAAAATGAAAACTCACCTCATTTCCACCAACAGCTTTGGTTAAAATTACTGCAGAAGACACAGGAGGTGGCATGCAGCCTACTGTCTGCAAGCTGAAAACAATAAAAACAAATGTTACATTCCTCACATGAGGCAAACACTATGCAACCTAAAACCTTAAAATACCAAATAGCTGAGTAGAAACAATCATCTTATCATCTGCGCAACCCAATCAGTTTGCATTACAGTTACAGCCCTGCACCAGCTGGCAGGGTTTCTATGCCATCTCTTACCAATCACCACAGTGAAGAGTCATGTCACCATTTAAAAACTCAAACACTTAACCTCTCTGTGACTCCATTTCCCCACCTGTAGTACTGATCTACCATTCTCAAAGAGATCTACACATCTATCACAAAGATAACTGCATCAAGTGTCCTGACATAGTAAAGTTTGTAGTGTGTTGTGAGATACCTGTAGCTATTTGGAGAAAATGAAAATAAGGATGTAAACTCCTATTTCCTTGAAAAAGCCATTCAGTGATAAAAACATTCACTGCTAAGTAGAAGAGTAAGAAGAACCATGCTCACTATTTCAAGTTCCCACTACACTGTTTTTCATCAATGCCTACCAAAAAAAAAAAAGCAAAACCCCAAACCAAACAAAAAAACCCACAGTTAAGGTTTTTATTTCCTGAACACTAAAAGTCCATCAAATGTTTAGTTTTTATGCACATCTTCACTTCCTGGTAAAAATCACCTGACTTCCATTAATCAAAACATCAAAAGCTTTCTCCTACATTTTAGAAGTCTAAAATACACTATTATTATTATCTGTCATTTTTTCCATTTTTTGTGTGCAAAATTATCGATGTATATAGTAAATGTTGTTGCAAAGTAAGAAAAAAAGTGGTGAGCTCTCCTTTGTTTTCAAAGGCAGTCCACAAAAACTGGTTATTACAAAAATTAGTTGTATCAAATGTGTATTTAGAAACAACAAGAACATACCACAATAGATTACAATTAAATGTGGGGCTAAGTAAAATAGGGCTTCTGAAGAAAAAGTGTGTTGACTTAGAAGGAACAGTAAGGCATGGAATAAAATAGTCTGCGAAATCCCCAAAAGCCTGGAATCTACATATGTTTTCAAGTATTGGAACTTGAGACAGTATTCTAGTTCAGAACAATCAATTACTAGTGGTGAACTACTTCACACTTGTAACTGTGTTAGTCCACCCCCGAGAAACGCAGTGTCAAAAAGCTGTAGCAAACAGAAGTATTAAATCCAAACAATAGGGAGCATATTACAGTGCAATTGATATGCTGCAAATATACAAAAAGCTTAAATAGAAGAAACAGGTAAATGACAATGACAGTATTCAGTTTGTCAGCTACAGACACTGTGGAAAAGGAAAGAGGCAACCAATGTAAGCATTATATAAATCCAATCACAAAGTGCCAAGCACCACCTTGGAAGTATATAGTACCTTTAGCTTACAGTGAAGTAAGCTATGGAAGCAGAGGGTTGTCAGCACTTAGCAGGGTAAGCTCATATTGAAAAGAAAAGAAATACAGGAAAAAGAAATGGTGTGGAAAAGTTTGGAAATATATACAAAAATATACAGCAGACAAACACATGGCGATTCTGATGTCCATCCCCTACATCGGTCATGATACTGTTATCTCTCTTCTATGTGGTCTCTTGGCAGCCAGCTCCTTGAACTTCTCACCTGCACTAATAAGGGGTGGATTAAGTTCAAAGTTATCCAAGAGGTATGAAATGTGTGCAGGGCCATTCATCTCAGCTGGCAGGTATTTTCCACACTATAAGGGAAAGGTTTAATAATACAATCTCTGTGAAGCCTCACAAATTTAAAATAATACATTTGGAATTAAAAAAAAAAATCACTATCAAGCTATGGTTTTAAATATTCTTCATATGAAAATATTAATCTACAAAAAATGGTACACACTAAATGGAAATACTTTTAATCAGGTGTGTTGAAACATGTACCTGCGAACTTTTTCCTTTGTGTCAATTTTGTATCAACTACACACAATACTACCAATACACAAACAAATTCCTCTAAAGGCCAGCAGACTACTACAGATAACAGCCAACAAACTGAAAAGTCCCACTTCTTCAGGCCATGCTGTAAACATTAACATCGGGGGTCCAAACATTTACTAAGAGCGATAAATAATACCTGTTCTGCTGATACATTACAGACAACCGAGTAGCAGGGTCCAAAGTCACATATTTTAGATTTGGAACTACCAAGGCCGTATCTTGTACCAGGTCTTTGCATCTTGTGCCTTACCAGCTGTGCTGTAAACACTATACGCTAAGAGTGGCAGAAGAGGTGAATCTGTGCAAACATTAATAACCTGCTTCATGCTTCTTTTCAAAGGGATGCTGTCAATGCAAAACCTAGTCAGTTAAGAAAAATTAACTTAAAAGATGCTTGGGATGATGTCAGTTTCTCCTCTATTTTATATATTTCAAAATAATTGCAAAGCAACAAACCTCCTAATATCATCCCAGACAGAGGCAGGGGGGGAAACAAACAAACAAACAACTGTAGAAACACAGATGAAAAGCTGGTACCGTCTGTACCTGCCTCTCAACATTTACAGCAAACCAGACCATTATAGAGGATGGGAGAATCTACCATTCATTCTGAAGCAAGACGGGAAATTAACTGTGGGCTTGACTGTGCCCTTTAGGCATAACTTTGTGTAGAGAGTAACCGAGAACTACAGTCCCCTGGGAAGCCACCCTGCCAAAGGGTGCTGCATGCCCTTGGGAGCACATGCCTATTTTTCCAGGCCTTTGTAAGGACTATCAACTAGCTCCCACTACAAGCTGTGCTAAACATGTGTGATGGTGATCAGTGTTTCTAGGGAATAAAAACTACAGCTGTGGGGCATTAGGATGAACTTCTGGTTACACAGAGCAGCCAAGGCACAGGCAGTTCCTCACATTGGCTCCTCACCCTCCTTTCACATACCCTTATAGGGACATGCAAGTACCTGGTTTAAAATGTGTTATCCCAGAATCAGGGGAGAGCTCAGTATCTCTGCACCTGCATAGCTCCCATCAGGCTCCCTTTGCAGTGAATGCCTTCAGAGCCACACAATGGCTGCTGCTCTAAGCGTGTCCTGAACAGCAGTATTTATCAAGAAAGCTCTCTTTCAAAAAACAACAAAAAACCCCAAACAAACAAAAAACCAAAACCACCTTCATTAAACTCCTCAATCTGACCATTCGTTGAATGAAGTCTCAATACAACAGAGTTATTGCACTAAAAGATAAAACACAGACAAAACAGAAACAGTACTCAAGGAACAGGGGCTTGCAAGGCAGCTTGAAACATACAGAAGTATACTAGCTCACTGGTAAAACTCAGACACACCTTCGTGAAAAACGAGGCTCACACACATGTGGTTTTAGACACAGTTTCACAGGTGTGTGGGTATATACATACACATATACTAGTGCATCTAACAAATCAAGTCTCCTCAACACCAAGAACCAAAGTGGCATAAGAGTCATAGGAAAGAAGGGATGAGAAGTGCTGCAAGGAGCAAAACCCACAAAAATCTCTCGCACCTTTCACTTCAGAAACTGAGACTCCCAAGGATTAGGTGGGAATTTTGGCTCACTGTGGAAAATCATATCTCTGTTCTAGCCGAGAAAAAACTTCCCAATGATTTTACTTTAAAGAATAACCTTTACTATGAATAGCCAAATGCAAACAGACATTGTATAGCAACCTTGTTATTTCTTTGATGTACTAATACTGTTAAGCTAAACAGTGCTAACTTTCAAATGACGTCATCTCAATTTCACCTTCTTAGTATCATTTGGACCACTTCACACTTGGTGGAACACCTGGAGAGCCTCTTAAAAACAAAAAAAAATGCTCTTCCAGGTTTAGGCCTTGTAAAAACATAAACATGAGCAGTTTTATCATTAAACTTTTAAGACAGGGAACTCTCACCAAGCAATGTTCCATCAAGCAGTAAGAAACAATGGGGATTTTTTAAGTAGTTTTCTAAAATAATTTATTTTTGCACTCCAATATGCCAGTATAGCTGCATGGTGCTAGGTATTGACCTTTGATTCTGAAAAAAGCTTTTTATTTTGGGGGATTTTTCATAACATCTATCACTACCGCACCATCAACGCAGTTTTGGAAGCATACATTGGCAGAGCACACCAAAGATGTAAAACATATTGTTTTCATGGTAACTTAGCTTCTGCTTACCTCAAAGTTCTCCTCCTACAAAAACTTTACTGGGTTTTTCAGGTGGATTTTTTTTTCCCATAAATTAGCTAGGAGCAGGTACTGAACGCCAGTGTGGACACATGCAAGAGATACTCAATACAGACTGTTTAAAAACAGAACAGAACACCAGTACATGGCACACACAGTATTTATTCACCGGCTTAAGTTTTTCCTTCAGCATTCCTTTTCTTTCCTCCCCATCCTCCTTGAGACCCAGCACAGCACTTCAGCTGTGTTTTGTGAAATAGAAAGCTAACCTGTTGCAAGCTCCCTACATGTGAAACTAACTGACCAGACTTTCTAAGAATGAGACCAGGCTCCTGAAAGGATAATCTTGTGCATGTTCTGTATTTTTGACAGCAAAATGCTGAAGCATAAAAACAACCAGCAAAATCTGTTCACAATACAAGTCTTAAAACACCCATTGCAGGATAAGCAGCCCTTTAAGAAGACAGCTACAAATATATTTCAGTCCATTATGCTTAAACATACCCTTTTAAAAGCCATTCATTTATAGGTGTGATTGATAATAGCTGTAGAAAGAGCCATATTGCTGTTGGGAAGAACACAAGTGTAAAAATCTGGACAAAAAGGTGTAGTTTCACATGCATCAAAGCACTTGTCAGCTCCTGCAAAAGAAAAAGAAGAGAGGAAGTTGCAGTCATAACAGCTGAAGTAAGATCGCGTTTGTGCTTTTAAAACTAGGATCATCTTTATAATACAAAGAGAGTGCATGTCAAAAAGGCACCTTTAGGGATCATCTGATCTCCTCTTTAATAATGAAGTATATCCAGACAACATCAAAGCTCTGTCTGCTCCTGGGCATTTCTCCAAAAGAATTGTCCACCACTTCAATAATAGTGTAGCTCTCATAACAGTAGCTTTTCAGCAGGCAGCCTTAGCACTTTGTCACTGCTTCAAAACCTGTGTTAACTATGCTGACGGCCTGTTTACTTTATTGACTGCTGATATCAAGAGGAAGGGAAACTTGTAGTGTCCACATGATTTCACGTTTCTCTAGTCTAAAGAGAGCCACAAACTGTGATTCTCATTTATACCATGAAAAAGGGATGTTTACATTACAAAGAGTCATCATTTGTCATGGGGTTTTTTAAGGAAAGACTAACAAACATAAAAAGCAAAGTAATCTGTAGCAGATTTTGGTTATTTATTGTATCAACAGATAAGAAATTTATAGAAAAATATTAGGCTGATGAAGAATAGCAAAGAAAGAATACCAAGACCATAACAAGCTAAGCCATAAAATTCAGAGAAATAAAGTGCAAAACACTGCTGGAGACTGAGGGGGAAAAAAAAAATAAATTAATTTTAAATAGTGTAAGAGCACTCCAGAGAGGTGATCAAGTATCCTTACTCCAATAAACTCTTCAGTTAGCTGTGTCTGCTTCTGTCTTTTCGGGCACTCCAAAGATCTTCTACACAGTTTTTGAGTACAAGGAAAAAGCCTTGTACATTTCAGCTCATGTCAACTCTCATAGATTGAGAAGAAAAATTCCCTTTCCTCTCTCTCAAAATAACTTGCACTCTTTTCAAGTAAACAATGCAACAGGAAAAGAACTGATGGCACTTTTATTCAAAACCTAATTTGCTAGGAATCTCCAGCTATGTGACATGCCAGATGCATTTAAAAAAAAAAAAGGAACAATATAAAAAAGTATATTTCCATGTACAGTAATGCAGCAGCCAATCTTCAGATGCCACCCTCTCTCAGCTTCAAAACAGTTGAACATTTATGAAACAATCAAATATTGCATTTTTTGACCATCCAAACGCACACTGATGTAATTATACATCTGGAAGTACTAGCAATTCAGCACCGTGTCCTTGTTACTTATTTCTCTTAATAAAATTATCTCCCAAATTTGAGTTAGGGGGAAAAAACCTTCCACGAAAAAATACAAATCTGTTCATATCCTATTTTTAAAGTTATACAAAATACGGACTTGAAACGTAGATCTTGATCCAGTTTTACCAAGAAAGTATCATTACATTCAGTGCTTGGTTAACTGGATGAAACAACTTTTTTTTTAAACAAAAAAGCTCTTAAGCAGGCTAGTATGACCCTGCATGAAAAAAACCAGGCCTTCTTCACACATAACCTGTCACAGCACCTACGGCACTATGAATAGCTTCACCGTAGTACTATTTCATGTCATCTCAAAAAGAAAGCAAAAAAAAAATGTCTAGTAGTAGAAACACATCCTGTGTGGGAAGAAAAGATACCTGGAAATACCTATATAAAAGTGTACGTTTTAGAAGTAAATAATACAATTGAGAAAAACCAAAGCAAGTGACTTCTTTCAGCAAAGCTGCTAATTCCTCCTTCTTTACTGCCAAGTCACCTGCAGCCCCAGATTTCCTAGTGGACCAATCTATGCAGGCACACCCAATCTAGGCATCATCACACATACAGCAGTGCCCTTTTAATTTAATATTTTTACAATTAGAAAACACCTTAAAAACCGCTGATTTGAAGAAAACTGCGTGATACTTTCAAAAGCAAAATCTGAGACAAAAACTTGGGAAAGACTGGTTAGAGCTTCCAGGGAGCAAGGAAGGCGATTACAACACAGCCAACTTAACACATGAAGGAATGCTGTATTAGTGGAACAGGTCTTTGCAGATCCAAATTACCAGTCTTTAAAATGTCTCTAGTGATTGCCTTTTAGAATAGTTATTCCTTAGACTGTATCATCACAGAACAGAGGCAAAAGCCTTCCCCCTCTTAAGCAATCTACAAGGCCTTGTCCCAAAATACATCTGTCACTGAAGCCCTCAGAAAAGCAGAAGTCTCAGAAAAGTTACTGGAAGCTGCTAGTTATGATTGTTTCTGCACACCAGGTAGAACAGGTTACCTTGTCTTTCCCAGTATTTGAGACCCTTTAGAGAGCTTATCCTAGCCTCTCGCTGGTCAGTGTGGGTCCCTGTTGCCATCCAGCCGTGTTTAGATGGTTATAGCTGGACTCTCTGGGCAAATACCCACACAGAGCAAACAGTATTTTCAGTGGCTTGCCAAATTCCTCATTGAAATGGATAACTCAAGCATGTGATTTAATTTCTGGGGCCCTACAGGAGGCATTTGCTTTAAAAGAGCAAGCTATCCAGTCACTGAAAACTGAAAGAGCATTATATTAAGGTGGAATCAAATGTTCTTGCCATTACTGCACACAGACTGTTCCTAAAAATGTAAGAGGACCTCAGTCACCTATAGATTTGAAAATGTAAAAAGGCCATGCACAGACAGGCTCTCCCTGAATGCTGCCAATTATTCTGTAAAATGCTTTCTGAATGTATGTTAGCAAATTTTTTTGAGCATGCACCTTCATAGCAGATAAAACCAGAAGTGTAACCTTAAAAAAGCATCAGCTATTTCTGTTGTCAGTGTGCTGGCTTTGGCTGGGATAGAGTTAATTTTCTTCATAGTAGCTAGTATGAGGCTATGTTTTGGATTCGTGCTGAAAGCAGTGTTGATAACACAGGGTTGTTTAGTTATGGGTAAGACCACGCTGGAGCAGGTATATCTCTAAAGGCATTGTGGCCCACGGAGAAGGTCACGCTGGAACAGGCGCACCTCAAAGTGACTGTGGCTGTGGATAATTCTGTGCCGCAGCAGGTATACCCCTGGAGACACCGTGGGTCATAGATAAGGCTCCACGTGGAGCAGGTACACCCCGAAGGGACTGCAGCCTGTGGATAAGTCCAATCCGGAACAGAGGCAAGCGGAGGAGTTCACTGCAATGTTAAACCCGGTGGTCCGGTTCAAAGGGACCAGGGGTGGAGATTGTAATGGAAATACCTTTAAATTGTTATAACCCTGGATTTGAGTTGCATGTTGTAAGAATTACTACAGCAGGAACCACCCAAACCAATGGAGGTCAAGCCTTACAAGAAGCAGTGCAAG
The DNA here is from genome assembly GCF_964188355.1 of Buteo buteo. Lineage (NCBI taxonomy): Eukaryota > Metazoa > Chordata > Aves > Accipitriformes > Accipitridae > Buteo > Buteo buteo. The sequence goes on along the minus strand of NC_134171.1, from coordinate 69,678,454 downwards.
TGCAGCAGTGACCTGACCTGAGCTGGCTTTGGTGCCCAATAACTCCACACAGCACACCACCTCTCCTGTCCTGAGCAACCACCATAACAGACGGAGCCCAAAGTCATGGACTAAATCAACTCTACAGACATTTTATAGGGATGGCACACAGACTAAGGGAATGATACCTGTGTGTATATATCAAGAGACAGGAAAGGTGGTGGTGATTAATTGGGATGTACTGGATAGTGTGGGACCTGAGCATGGCATAAATGGTATGGAACAAGGGGTGGAGAATGTGCTGGTTTTGGCTGGGATAGAGTCAATTTTCTTCACAGTAGCTGGTATGAGGCTATGTTTTGGATTTGTCCTGGAAACAGTGTTGATAACCCAGGGATGTTTTAGTTATTGCTAAGCAGTGCTTACACAAAGCCAAGGGCTTTTCTGCTCCTCACCCCACACCACCAGCAAGCCGGCTGGGGGGTCACAAGGAGTTGGGAGGGGACACAGCTGGGACAGCTGACCCCAACTGACCAAAAAGATGTTCCAGACCATATGACGTCATGCTCAGCATATAAAGCTGGGAGAGGAAGGAAGGGGGGACAATTGGAGTGATGGCATTTGTCTTCCCAAGTAACCGTGATGGAGCCCTGCTTTCCTGGAGATGGCTGAACACCTGCCTGCCAGTGGGAAATGGTGAATGAATTCCTTGTTTTGCTTTGCTAGCGCATGCAGGTTTTGCTTTACTTTTTAAACTGTCTTTATATCAACCCACGAATTTTCTCACTTTTACCCTTCTGACTCTCTCCCCAGGGGGGAGTGAGGGAGTGGCTGTGTGGGGCTTAGTTGCCAGCTGGGGTTAAACCACGACAGTCAGATTTATCAGAAGGCCTCCATTAACACTTACACAACTTTTTATCATTTCATAATGCATACCAAACACTGGTTTCAATCTAACTAATGTATTATCCAAGGTAGAACAGCCAACACACAGGTCAAGAACTAATAAAGACAAAAGCAGAAACTATCTACTTTGCAATCCAATAAAAAGATATATTAACTAATAATACCAACTTTAGGTTGTGTCTCAATTACATTATTATTTATAATTGTATTATATATAATTATATTATTACTTATTTATAATTAAAACATGCCCTGAAGTATTTTAATAAAATCATGACCTGGCCTCCTAACATATTTAAGAATTGTTTTTAACATACATTTTAGAAAGTAATAGCACAAGGTACAATAAGTGGAATGTTTTTCTTCCTCTTTATCTTCTACTCCCATGGCACAAATTCAAAAAAGGCTTAGCTTCTTGATGGAACATAAAGCTGGATGTACAGCACCTGTCCTAGCTGATGCTTCCAAAACAATCTGAAATCAGCTACCTGGACATAAACATCAGTTCCTGTAAAAGCTTCATTTACATCATTATACTGCTTTTGGAACCACAGATGAAAAGAAGTTATGCAAGTTCAAAGTAGGGCATGACACATTGCTCAGGAACCTGTCAGCCATGTCACCTTAACTGGAAAAAATTAGACGTACAGTAGCATTGAGAATCTAATCAAGACTTTGATAATGCTACTGATTTCACTCTCACTCACAACTGCTTTACAAATATAAAGCTTCAAGGATACAAACTACTGAAAGGGAAAGAAGTTTCACATTTTTTCTCTGCATGCAAAGATTCCTAACCCTGAAAGCAGAAAACTCCACTCCATTAGTACTACTCAGGCATGGTGTTTCGAGTCCTCTTCTCTGTGGAAGAAAGTGCCTCTCCGCAGCCTATTTCCATTAGGATTAATTACTGTCCCAGGCAAACAGATAACATGGTGCGTCCCCATAAGACCACAAGGCTCTAAATAGCTACTACAGAATTGACTCAAGTTACTCACTTCACTTATACTGTGTCCCAGCAGAACTAGAAGCCCTAGGGCCAGAACCGCCAGCAGACACAGGAGAGGGCTGCCATCAATTCATACACCACCTCCATTTGAAACTTTATCACTATAACCACAATACAGGTATAGAAACTTTTTTTTCTGTTGAATGCACGCTGTTCATCCAAATCCCAGTTTTCCCAGAAGATAACTGGACAGTATCATGATGATTCTTTTAGGCATTAGTATCACACAACATATGAATGACATCATCTGTCAGCCCAGCCAACAGCGTAAAAGGAATCAAGACACCAGACTAGCAGATACAGGCAGTGTTTCACTTCAACTCTGGCTGCTCCTTCTCTTCTTGGCACATAGCCCTCATTTCCTTTCTCCATGGCACCTTTACACATCATTAACAGGTTCTCCCCTTCATCTCTCCTTACTCCCAGATTGTTCCTCTTTAAAAAACGTGACGCAAAATTTGAAACGAGTCTCAGTGTCTGTGATACGCAGCAGAGCATAGGCACTTCAAGTTCACCTGTCCACAACTAAATACCATAGGAAAAGATTGCCAAGACTTTGTACCTGTATATTGGCCTTGCATCTGCAGAGGAACCCTTTTGTGTTGATACTAGCTGCTGTCCTGTGCCTACCCAGTGTGGTAACTTAGAGCCACCAGATCTTTGCTTGCATCAATCCTGTAGTGACTAGCCTAAACAGTTTTACTTAGAGAGCACACCAGCAGGTGAGATGAAGGAGAGAGGCACAGAGAGCTCACACCTCTTCGTGTCCTACAGAGGCATGGAGACTCCACGTAGCCCCTCTCTGCCTAGTTCCCTACAAAGTTCTACCCTAGGATTTGCAGTTTTCTGGCCTGTATCTCAACTGAACAGTGGGGAAGCCAAGGTGCAGAAGGGGTGGCAGAAGGCAGGTGCTAGCGTGCTCCTAGGTGTCACTCTGATTTGGGTTTAGGACACATCCAGGGCGTAGATCCAGTCTCAAAATTGCGCTCAGCGCTTCCATTTAGTCAAAGCCCTGCAAAGTCAAGCAACCCACCCTCTATGGATGGGTGAAATTTATTCACACTGTCCTTCTCATCGTGTTCATTACTTTGTGAAGAGTTTTCTGAAATCAGTGAGGGGTTATTTCATAAACGTCTAATATTTATCTTCTCTTGTTAGCCATTCTCCCAGCATCAACAACAGCATAGTAATTAAATATTCCAATTGCATTCAAACCTGATCAAAAGCAACACAAAACTTTTTAAAGCAAAACAAGAATGAAGCAATGAGAAATTACAGTACCTCAGTTTTTAAGGAGAGTCCACTGTTAAAGAATATAGCTGAAACAGCAATGTAAGTTATGGTAATTTCTGGTTTCAAGGGTCCTAAAAAATACAGACATAGAGAACAAAGTGAAATACAGTCAAAGAGATAATGAAATGCATATATTACATCAAAGTAAATGAGAATACTTAGAAAAATACCTGGAGACAATTGAATCATTAAAGCCTCTAATAAAAAGAATAGGGTTTCTATTAAGTTACAGAAAGCATGCTGTTCATTCTTAAATAAAAGCAAACCGGTGAGTGGAGAGTGAGGTATGATGTCATACAAATTTGGCATCCGTGATTACAGGCCACGGGGAACCAACAGGTAAATTCTGGAAACGTGAAAACAGGGAATTTTTCACAGTTCTGTCATCAGAGTATCCCTACAGTACCAGCAAACTCAAACTCTACACTCAAATAAAAATATTAGCTGCTCCCCCCACAGGTCCATTGATATCATCCACACATCTACCTCTCACTTCTTCCTCCACAACACACACACCTATCTGCTGCCCGCACAGAGAAAACAAAATCGTACCTTGCAATGATTTCCTTGGGGCAATACAATTCTGCATTATTCCCCCACAACAGGGCTGTGGCAAAATGGTTCATTCCAGCCCCACAGTAACACATTGCAGACACACTGCTGCAGTGAGATCAGCAAGGGCAGATGCCTGCACCTCCAAGGATTCCACTATATTAAAGGCTTACATTTGTATATATTTATATAGTTTTTTCAGGGAGATTAAAATAAAATACTTTTTACACTCCTATAAAAATGATGAATTCTCTTAATACACTTTGCCTTCAGAGGCCACCAAGCACAAAATGTATATACTCATTTTTTCACAAGCATTCAACCAGTTATTATATCAGAAATAAAATATTAGCAGTCTACTTAGGACCAAAGTAATATCCTAACTCTGCAAGTGACAGTAAGTCGTCACGAGCAAAACTGCAGCAGCAAACAAGCAAGCCTTTACTCGACACTCCAGAAGAGAAGGTCCTTTCTGCTCTCTCAGATGAATGATACATTGATGGTCACACCAGAGCAAAGTCAATGATCCTTAAATTAGAGGGATTTGATCATACACTGAGTCTAATCAAATTTGCATCTCAAGTCATTTAAACCCAAATCCTACTCTCAGAGAGGACTCTGATGATGAGACACTGAAACCATGTGTGTTAAATACAAAAAATAAACCAAACAACCTATATGAAGTATAAGGTAAAAATAAGCCAGGAAATGCAAGAGTTAAAGTTGCAACAAAGCACATGGCTAGTTGCAAAACTATGGCATGTTAACTGAATGGGGGGGGGAACGGGGGACGGACGGACAACAAAAAACAACAAACAGAAAAATTACATAAATATATATAGTTATAGAGAAAACTATATTTTATATATATAATTATATAATTTTCCTAATATTTTAGAAGATTAGAGCATATATGTACATGCACATACACACTGGGCAGACAGGCAGTGCGTTAGTCTGGCTAAGGTAGGGGTTCTTCCAGGACTCAGTTTTTCTGTTTTAGGGTTTTTCACTGGGCTGCCTGAACTCCTTTACACAGGAGAAACCTCTACCACTAGAGCAACCACACGTTCACTGGAGCACAGGGAACTCTGGTCAGAACAGATCCCCTTCATCTCTTGTGCAAAAGACTGGTCAGGAAACCTCTTTTCACAAAGGAACTAAATAGGCTCATTCATCAAATAGGAAAACACACAAAAAGGGCTTGGCTTATGCCCTGAAGGTGGTAACAGCACAAATCTTTGTTATTTGTGGCACAATGTTCCACTGGTATGGACGCTGGACCATCCACCCTATTCAGTAAGGCCCTGCAAATTACAGTGCATGGTTTTTTCAGCTGGAAGATGACAAACTAAGGTTTTATCATATGTTGATATTTCCCACCACCCACCTCTTTTTTTTTCTGGTTTTAAAATGAGCACTGAGATCATGTAGCTTCAGAAGGATACCACTTTGGGGAACACAAGCTCACAAGTTTCAATCAATGCTTACAAGATTTTTCAAGCAAGTTGTCCCAGGAACAATACCATGTCAAAGCTTGACATCTCTTTGCAGCAGGATAATTAAATGAAGTGCTCCATCATAGTGCTTCCATGCAGGAAGTAAGCTGAGGAAAAATTATCTCATATTCTACTTAAAAGGATCTCCCACATTGCTGCTAATAATCACCATGACAATCAAACCAGAAAGGGACAAACCACCTGATACTATCAATTTGAAGTTGTCTCTAAGGTCTGCTGAAGACACAGCATGGATCCTTCAAGAAGCTCCAAGTGGGCCCTATTCGCCTATGCAAAACAGCACGCAGATGTTAGAAGGGATCCTTGCACAGCAGGAATTTGCCTACCCTGAACTCCATGAAGTACGGGAGCCTTAGCTGCCACAGCAAGTGTTCAGAGCCATATTTTTTAAATCGCTTTCTTTTTCCCCAGAACCTAAGGGAGGGGGGAAAAGGTTGGCTCCTCAGTGAGAGGCTGTCTATCCTCAAATTTCAGCTCTGTTAAGAAAAAAAAAGAAAAAAAACAAACAAAAACCAAAACTATGCGTATAAAAGCATAAGTAGATTATTCCTCCCCTCCCATAACATGGAATTGCTAAAGGAATTCTGTTCAAGTGTTGTACATCCCTTTTCTTAAATCTTCAGAGATCAATTAGGAAAAAAAAAGATATAAAATTTAGTTTGTTCTTGAAAATTGTGAACATTTAGAACTGCAGTTACAATAGAAATTAACCAGAAGATGCTGCCAGCATTTACACTTAAAGATACACCACTGTTTATTTTAAAATAACACTGGCTATTTCCATCAGCTCTTGTTACAAGAAACATACAAGAGACCTCACTGCTTAGAAAAGGGCAGACCTTTCTTCCAATTTGTTTACTGTGAGCGTTTGACACCATTTTGCACAAAAACATTTTCACCGTTTTCCCTCATCTTTCATGAGGAAGTATGAGGGAACAAAAAAATAGTCTTTAAAATACAAGTGTGTTGCTATAAAGTAAAAAAACCACCTGGCTGAAATACAACACCTGAAATTTCAACACAGTACGCATTAAGCTACACCTCTAGAGAAGCTCACAGATGGCAGACATTCGTACACTGAACCGCAGTGACTTTATGCCCATCTCGGAGTTCCTGAAGTTATTACTTAGTTTAACAGGAGTACATTCAAAGTCAGCTGCTACCCGGTCTTCATTACTACCAACCCAAAAAGAGCAGGATATCGCTCAAGCAACTGGTATGGTGCCCAGCGAAGATACACGCAGGAATACACCTTGAAAAATACGTCGTGGGTACCTGAGAAGCAGGGACTGATCAAGGAGCAGAGAAAGGGACTTGCTGGAGGTGCAGGGACCACAGGAGGGGCCGGCGGCTTTCGGCTGTGCCCTACGCCCGGCAGCTTGCCCTCCTGCAGCCCCGGGGCAACCCGACTTTCAAAACTTTCTGAGCGGACGCCCTGACGGCCGAGGGGCACCCCAGCAAGTCTCAGCGCCCCCGGCAGCGAAGGGACCGGCACTCTCCGCCCGGGAGCCCCACAGAAAGGCCCGCAGACTCCCTCCCCTGCCTCCCCAGCCCAGCAGCGGGGCGGCCCGCTCCCCTCCCTGCCACCGGCACCGGGGCCCGCCGCGGGCAGCGCCGGGCCCGGCCCGCAACACCCAAAGGGGCCGTGGGGCGGGCGCCGCCGGGAGTTAACAAAGTACCCGCCGGGTCCCCCCCCCGCCAGAGCTCTCAGGCGGCGGCTCCGGGACCCCCCGCCGGCGCTCCCCCGCACGGCCCCGCACCGCCCGCCGAGCTGCCGGGGCAAACGGGGCAGGCGCCGGACTCACCCCCTTTGACGCCGACGGCGGGCTCTAGCCGCGCCGCCGCGATGACCAGCACGATCCCGAGGATGAACCACTCCTTCCGCAGGCGCTCCAGCAGCCCCATGGCGCGCCCCGCCGCTCCCCGCCGCCCGGCGCAGCACGGCGCAGCGCCGGGGCGGGGTGCAGCCCCACCGCCCGCCGGCAGGACCAGCCGGATCCGCTGACAGGAAAAGTCTCACCCACCGCCGCCATCACTACCACGCGCCTCCTAATAGACACGCAGCCGCCGCGCCGCCGCCCGCCCGCAGCGCCCGGTTGCCCGCAGCGCCCACCCGCCGCCGGCTTCGGCCGCCCACGCCCCGCGCTGCATCCCCGCGACGAGGCGGGGGCGGCGGCGGCCACGGCGGGTCGCGGCGGCGCGGCGTGAGGTGAAGTGAGGTGAGGTTGAGGTGAGGTGGGGAGGGGAGACGGGACGGCGGCGCCGCCGCCGTTGCTGGGCGGGCGGGGGGGCCGGGCCGGGGAGCGGTGCCCCCCAGAGCCGGTGGCGGCGGGCGGCGCGGCCCCTGCGGGCGCGGGGCTGGGCGGGCGAGCCGGGGTCAGCGGGCGGTGGGGGCGTGCGCGCCGTTTTGGTACATTACAACGCCTGCGTGACGCCCGGCGCTTGACGCGCGTGGAGGGCGGGCGGGCGGCGGGACGCGCGCGCCAGCGAGCGAGCTGGCGGTTGCGGCCGTTGGGCGCGCGTGGCGGGCGGGCCGGGCTGGAGGGAGGCGGGAGCGGGGGGCGATCACCCCCCGCCGCTCGCTTCCACCCGTGTGAGGCGGGGGTAGCGGGGCCGGGGCGGGAGGTGGGATATCTCCGTGGCGGCGGTTCAGCTGCGCGGGTCTGGGGCTGACAGGAGGCTGCTGGCAGTGAAAATACGGGCAGTTAAAATCCTGCAGCCCGTCCTGCGGGAAGCCAGGAGCTCCGGCCAGACGGCGGGTGTCGTGTCGCCCACGTTATCGCCTGGGTGTACGCACGCGGGCGCGCCTTGGCCCATCGAGGCGGCGAACGACGACGGGGTGGTTCGTCATCGCCTCTGAGTTCAGCCCGGTGCCACTTCGTTGCCGTAGGAAGGCGGCTGCCCATCCGGCCTGGGCAGACCCAAAGGCACCCGGCCTGCCCGCAGGAAGAGAAACGCCTGTCGCGACCTGCTGACATCGCCTGTCGCAGCGTGTGTGTCCCATGCCGCCGTGCGTGAGCGCCTGCCGAATGAGCCGGCTCCCAAACCAGAGACGATTCCCTCTGCGGAGGTCGGTGGGTTTATTTCAGTGTGAAATACATTTCCATTGAAACGGAGTGTCATAGAAACCTCATTCTGGCGCTCGACCTGCGCTTTCCATTTCCTATTCCCCTCTTGTCTCCGCTTCCCCGATGGATTCATTAGCCCAGCCTCTGCCCGGCCACGACCCCCTCGCTCTAAATCACATTAACAAGGAAATGATAAAGTATGAAACGCTCCGTCATCACAGCTGCTCACACCGGTGCTGCCATGGCCCCCTTGTTCTGGCGGGTTTCAAACACACAACAGTTCTGCTGTGTGATTTCTAAATATTTAGGTAAGTTTATGCTTCGCAGTCTCTGTGGATATATTCAGCCTTCAAAGAATAGCCCTGCCATACGCTTTCTGCTCTCTGCTACCCAGTAAATAAATGTTTATAGCTCAAAGCTCTGCTGTGATCTCAGCTAGTTCGGGAGGCATATATTGCCGTATGTCCTGTGAGGTTCACTTGTGTAAACACGTATACATCATAGCTGAATTTTTTTAATATGAAGGGAATGCACCTTCTCCCACCCACAAGGGGATCCAAAACGTGCAGTTTAAAACAATTATACATTTTGCTGCTTTGCCAAAGTTCATTGGAGTACGTGTTGGTCCTTGATCTCTTCTCAGATATGAGCGCCAAATTGCAAAACCTCACCACGTTTGCCTGTGCAACTGCTGCAGGTTGACTGTTTTGGGAGAAAATAAATGCATAACAGCTGTTCTAGAGCAAGCTGTGATTATAACGAGCATAGGATTTGATTACTTGGAGGATTTGATTACTGCACAGGAAGGATAAGATGAATCAGCTAAAGATGTAAAGTTAATGTTTATCATATGAATTATATTAAATCTTTGTGTGGATACTCATTCACGGCTGAGGTGTCCCTAGTTCTCCGACATGGTTTTCATCTGCACCATTCGTAGACTAGAGTGCTTAGATCTTTTCCTATGTGGCTCTGAAAGCACGCTAGCAAGAGCTGATCTGAACACAGCAGGAGACCAGGCAGGTGTCCAGTGTTCCTCTGGTGCTTTTGTTGTGAATGCGTGCCCAGCCCTGGAGGTCCTAACAGAGATGGGCAAGGAGGCTTTGCATCCTCTGCCTGGTGGTTCCAGCCCCACTGGTTGGTTATGCAATGCAGAGGCCTCACTCTGCACCAGCAGGACTAGAAGGCACAAACAGCTTCAGCACAATTCAGGAATGCATTGTTACCAAGGAAAAGCAAAATGACAATATATTGAGGCCGAAAGTTAAGCCCTTGGAAGCAGCCAGATTTCACAGTGAATGAAGTTGCTGCAGCGTCGATTGCTGCAGAAGCTGTAGACAGCTGCAAAGAAGGGGCAAGTATGGAGGACACTCAGTCTGGCAAATAAAATTCAGTCCTGCTGTAAAGACAGCAGTCTCTCCCTGCTTTTGCATCATAGTTTTTACATGCTACCAGTCCTGCCTCTCACTCTTTGCAGGTGGATACTAGTTATGAATTTCTAATCTTGCCTACTGCCCAAGTTAGTTCTAGGTTCATTTTGCCAACAAGTTTCAGGTGTTTGCTCATAGCAGCTCTAATTGGCAGAAGTTAGAAACCTCAGTCCTAAGCTCTGGAAGATTCTTCTCATTTTCCCCTCCAAAGGGTCACTCCTTGTGCACTGTCCCAAGCTTATCTCTCCTTCTCTAGAGAAGGATGAGCTATCTCACTGCGTATTAGATTTAGAACAGTTAAGAAATAAAATAAAAAAAAACTAATGGTTTGCCAGTGGTCATCAGATATCACAGAAAAAGCTTAACTTTTGTCTATACTCAAGAAATAGAGAAGCTTTAGTAAGGCTCTGTTGCTTTGGGTGGATGCTTTGCCTGGAAATTTGTTTCCAAGAGATCTCAAGTTTGTAATAAATGTCTTTTGCCAACTGAGTTACAAAACATGGAATCATGTGGTTCTCATCTTCTGTAATCTTTAAAATCATATGCAGATATTCTAATCTGTGTATCAAAAGACTTGTACGAAGGTATTTTAGCTGGTTTTGTTTAAAAGCTGTTCTTCAATTATCATGATAAGCACATACGTCTCTTAGATGAAATAGGTGAGATTGGTCCTGCTTTTAAATAAAAGAGCACTCTGTAAGCCCTGCCCTGCCCCACCAGCACAGAACAAGAAGGAAGAAAACACTACAAGTGTATTGTATAATTGGCAGGACTCTCATGCATCCTAAGTCTGTTTGCAAGACAGCATCACTGTTGCTATAAGGCAATTTGTCATCCATGTAGAGGCATTTGGTCAGTATTAGAGGGGGACAATTCAGTGTCTGCCATCCAAAACTATATCCTGCAACATTTCACTTTCCTCATACAGATAATATACATATCCTAGTTAACCCCTGGGACTTGACCAGATCCCAGAACGGTCTGGCACATGGGTACATGTATTCTCCATTACATCGTACAAAACCATTTGGGGATATATTTAGCTGTGGCTTAGACACAGTGCAGGAATGAGAATTTAGCTTCTCTCTGATTTCACATGACCAAATTTTCACTTTTGTTCAACTGCAAACACACCTCAGGGCTTCCTGATGCTTTCCTGCCTCTGAAGGCCCTTGTGCTTCCTTCTGCATAATACAAAAGCTTCATGACATGCGTAGCTGCGTGACACCAAGTCTTCGTTGCTCACAGGTAATCTGTTGAAATCAACGGGACTGTTTATGTGAGCAGCGACCAGTGTTCATGTCTGCAAAGATGCAGAAGTGGACTGGACGTTTCTGGGCTTCACGCTGTGAACAATCAGTCTTACGTGGTTTGTAACTGATGCCGAGATGTCGGCTCCCCTTTGTGCCATATGGAGCCTATTTCTTTTGTGTACCCAGCCTCTTATCTGCACAACATACCTTGCTGTCTAATAACTACACAGTTAAGTTATTTTAGGGAATGTGCTGGGATTTTTAAGTTCCGTAGTAGCAGATGTCATCTGATTATGCATTTAGACAGGAGAGATTTCGATATAAAGGAGAGGGGATCACGAGATAAAGGGAGCTTAAACGAGAGGAAGAGATAGTACTAAATAATTCAACTTGAAAAGAACAAAGATATTCAGAATGAACAAGATAAAGAGAGGTGTTAATTATAAATAGGAAAGTTGAGGAGAAAAAGTGGAAATATATGGGAGACAGTTTACAACACATTTATATTTCTCACAAGCGCTTAGTGGCATGATCTCAGATTTTCTCAGGCGCTTGAAGAGATTGCTATACTGATCCTATTAGCTGGTTTTCCTTATGGAAATGGAGTTCACAACTCTTATTCTGTTCTGGCCTAGGTGCTTATACTGTTTCAGGCATCTGCAAGGGATCTTTTGGTTGTTGCTACTGGATATTATTAAATGCCTGTGAGCGCTTAGGTATTGCCAGCTGCAGGACTTACTACCATTAGCATAATGCAGTAATAGGAATTATGTACAATTTCAATTTAGAACAGCACTTAATGGGACTTAAACACATGTATAGGTATGCTTTTCTAAACAGAACCTATGAGATGATAAAAGGGTTTGTGAATCTTTGGTTTTATTTCTGTAATGGCATGATTTTTTTTTCCCCCAGAGACTTTAAATGCATAATGCCTTTTTTTTTTAACTTGTAATAAAGGGTCCTCTTATATATATTTAGGTATCCAACAAATAAGCAATTTTTCCTTTACTTAAGAGCCCAGTGTGAAATTTTCATGCACTAATCTTAGGCATTAGGAAGAAAATTTAAAAGGCAACAAATGGGGCTTTCCTAGAACCTGCTTGTTCTGACACAGAAACAGAACCTGGTTTAGTGCTGTTCCACTCATGATATTCTCTTGCCTTCTCCTCCTAGACCTCTAAGAGATCCTAGAGATTAGAGACATTTTCATGTTTTGCACTTCTTCACAGAAATATGGTTTCCCAGTAGACAGCAAGGCTATAATGCATTCAGAAGGTTGGATTTAAAAAAAAAAAAGAAAAACAAAAAGCAATTGGCATAATAAAGCTGTGCTTGAAACAAATTATGGGCTTCTTTAACTGCAATTTAAAAACATAAGGAAAAAATACATTTTTTTAAAACCATGAAAAGCTGTACATATTCAAACCTCAAAAATGAAACTGAGATCATGAATTAGCTTCTCTGGATGATTTCACAGTGAACAACTGGGTTTAACCTGCTAAATAAGACACTTCAGAGATAACATACTGATACTTTTGTATCTTTTTCTCCTTACACTTACAAAAATAACCTTCTAATATTACAAAAATCATACCAAAACACCTAAAATATGAGCAGTTTCAGTATAAAAACCTCTGCTGTATTTTTATGGGGAGAAGCAGCAGATTCATCCCTGGGTGTGTATACACACGTGTGTGTAGATGCAAACGTTTTACAACAGTTTCAGAGTAATTAACCACTTGTAATGCAAAGAGCATGCAAATCAGAGAAAGCAGAAAGAGGAAGGCAATCATCCCAGCTATGATACCTGTCACAAAAGGTCAAGTTTGGAAGGAGCAGCCATAGGAGAAATCATCAATACATGAGTGCATATAGGCTTGAGGAAGAGGCAGTTGCTAGGAGAAGGGTTTGTCTTAAGGTTGCCAAAAGCTGGCTTTTAGAAGCTTAACCTTTATCTTCTAGAAGAAGGAATAGCAGGGCTTGTCCAAGAGGAAGGATAGCCCATGCTCCAAACTTTGTATTTACTTAGCTGGATGGAAGGTGGGGCCTGATTTATCTTTTGTCTGTCCCTTTTGATTTTAACATTACCAAAGAGCTGAAAGGTTCAGAGAAATGGGGCAAATTCACTAGCTTCCCTGAGGGAGAATGCCAGAGAAGTTGTCTTTAGACTTTCTTGGATTTCTCAGTTTGACTTCGTCATACTGTGGCACTTGTTGCTTCATACCTCTTGGATCTTTGCACGTCATTGCCATGTCCTGTCTTCACCATAGGCCAGGACCCAGCTCTCCATCCGGCTGGAGACAAGCCAAGTGCATTCTCCAGGCAGAGCTATGATGAACTCTAACCATGGCCAATTTGGTCATTTAGGAGACTACAGTGTCAGAATGAACGTGATGTGCAATAGAAAGATGCAAGTGTAGACACATCCTTTGTGCTTAGCTTGGCATGTTGACTTCGGTTGACTATTTTGAACACCAAACCATGTTCATAACTTACAGCCTGACCATTCAGTCCTCACCAGCCACCACGATTTCCCCCTGCAAGACAGAAACCAAGCAGCTTGTTATACATGCTAGGGTACAGATTTACAAAGGAAGGGTTTGCCTGCCCTTGCCCTAGTAAACCAAACCTTTCCAAAAACGCAAGGACATGGGGGAGTTTACAGTCGTATAATTTGATGGTGCCATCATTTACCTGCATTGAAGTAAATTCCACAGTCTTTGCAGATCAAGTTATTTGATCCCAGCCCATCTGGCCTTTTGATTTAAAACGAACTAGGAAGTGCCCCCCACAGGAACACAAGTGCTTATGTGAGCTAAGTATGTCAGTCCTGAGAAGAGGGTGCATGTTCCCACCCATCCGTGTGACACTAGGCCCCTTTGCAGTGCTGGAATCAGGATATTCTTCTTTTATTTCTTTTTTCTTAAATTGTTTATACCAGGGCAGGATTCAGAGATTTTGATTAGAGTGCAAGGCTTCTTCGCACCAGGTGCTGTGCAAGCATAAACCCAGGCACATTTACACTGCGATCAAGTAACTGTAGTGCATAAACACATAATAGACCTCACTTTCATGTAGCCCTCATTAATACCAGCTGCAGTGATTAATACCATTGGTGATTCAGTACAAATGGGGACCACCAGGCCAAAGCTGTCAGGAAATCCCCCCTGGCAGTACTCTGAACTGAGTCAAAACTCAAACTCCTCTACCTCCCTCCTGCAGGCATCCTCACAAGCCCTCTCCTAGAGAGGCATGAGGGCACATTAACACACGGGGTCTGATACGTCTGATGTTGATCAGGCTCATTTCTGCCTCAGCCCTCAAAGTTTCAGAGTTAAGTGGAAAACTTAACTCAAATGTGAAAGCAGACACGCACGGGCAAACACACACACACCTCCCGCCCCCCCCCCAAAAAAGTGGAGTCAGGAAGGGAAATAAGCTATTGGGAAATACGCTAAATAATTAGGAAAAGCAAATATAACCAGAGAGGAAGAGATCCTTTAAAAGCTATTTAATAACAAATCAGCTATTATATCTGTCAATACAGAAAAAATGAGGATGCTGACAACTCATCCCACGATCTGCGGCATTAATAAGTGATGAAGTATTAAAAAAACTGGGACGCTTTGTGCCTAAAACAGTATCACATGAGGACAAGGGAATAAAGCTGAACTAAAACAAAGGACATGATTGTGTATTGCTGGCAAATAATGACATAAATGAAAAACAAAACCACGGAAATAAATACAGCCCCTCCAACCATCAGATATAAGGAAAACATGACTGCCTCACTTTTTTGGCAGTAATCAGATACAAATCATGAAGTCAGCACTTTCAGATGAAAGTTTTGGATGCAGTCATTATTCCAGAAGTGTCCAGCCCAAACTGCTTATTTAAACAAAGAGAGGGAGATGGCATGGGAACCAAGGATTAAGGTGACCCTGAGGTGAGAGTTCTGGGGTATATACCATTCCAAGGTAAACAGCACCATGAAGGATGTGTCCTGAAGGGAAAGCCTTTTCTATCCAAGGCAACTGTCATGCCGCTCTCCTTCCACTGTGAATTAGTTTCCCTTACTACTGCCTCATTAACCAGGAGGCAAGACTTTTTGCACCTCGGGCACATCAGTGCTTGAACACCCACCACCTATTTCTTTGGCACAACCAACACAGTTGCTAAGCCCTCTCACTCCTCCCTTCTCTCGTGCTCAGCATCTGCCCCACACCTTTATCGGGACACTCTACCCTCTCCTTCCTATTCCCAAAGAAAGGAAGAGTTATTCTTTTGTGAACTTGAAATATTCCTACAACGTAATCACGTTTCACAAAGATTTCCAAGCAGCACTGTCTGCTGCCTGCCGTCTATCCAGCTTATACCACACAGGTCATCTTAGGTTGATTTTGTATTGGTCATTTCACAGGTCTCATCCAGTCTCCTCAACTTCATTCCATGTAAGCGGCTTTAATGCCAGAGCCTTGTGCTGTAGTAAACGAGGGAAGGAACTCATTTTTTTGTAGGTGCAAGTCGGTCAGAAAGCGCAGTAGGGAAGCTAGAAACAAGAAGGGCAGAGATGGAGGGGTATCATCTGGTTATTTTTTTGCGGCAGAACCTAGGAAGCTGTATTAGGTAGGGCCTTATATTTCTTTCAGAGGATGTGCATTAAGCAGAGTTCTAATCCGATCCCTTTAGGAAGTGGGAGAGTTACGATGGTGCCTTTTCCCTGAGAGCATTTCTAAGCTTTCCTCATAGGAAGCTTTCCTTGTGGTGCATTCTTAAGTAGATCAAATGTAAAGGAAAATCCCAATTCAGAATTAATTGGCATACATTTTTTCAGGAGCTGGAGGGATTTTGAATTTCTTCCTTCTAGATGAACTTGCAACACTCCTGCAGTCCCACATTTGAAGTTGTACCTGTCTGTGGAAGCATGCAAGCACAAGCCCTGCAGCAAAATACATCTTTCTGATTTTACCTCTCCACCCTCTTACTCGGACAGATGCTTTCCAGTGTGGTGTCCCTGGCCCATGTTTACTCCAGCTTGTTCTTGCAATCTTCGCTTCCGTCAGTGATGTTCTCGCTGTGGACACAGTAATACAGAAAGCAAGCCGTGTTTGGAATTAACCATTTCCCACATCCCTGCACACTCAGAGTCAGCAACTGAAGCACATGCTTTGGTGGTTTAAAGCCGGCTCCTTGGTTAAGGGGGTCCAGAGCAATACTTCACTTGGAAATGCTTAGTACCATTAGCTCCAGGATCATCCATACCATGTGCTTGCCTTCCATTACTTTATGAAAGAAAGTGAAGGTGTTTCTACCATGACAGATCACTGTCCCCTTGAGTCATGCTTCTACTCTGAAAAAATGGCTTACTTCTAAACATACCCAACAGAATGCACATCCACCACCACTCTTTATCCAGACAGGTATTCACTTTTCATCTCCCGTCCAGCAGCTATCTGTGTATATAGCAAGCTTCATCTGAGTCACACAGTAATAATCATTGCTTATATACAAGATCCCTTGTGTACTGTATATTAATGTCTGGCTGGTAATTTCATGGCACCTCTAGGCATAAACAAAAATTTATTAAAACAGTAAGTAAAATGTTCCTGAAGACTGGCCTGCATTTTTAATTTTCTATTCAGCATTCCCAAATACAGAGCCAGCCTTCTTATGCAAAAAGAAAGCTACGGATTTAACACCAAGTAACATCATTTTGCACAAGTTAGACATAGCACAGCCTAGAGCAATAGGATGCTTCATTTACATTCACAAACCCCTTCTTTTCTGATCATCTTTAACAATGACAGCCAAACAAAAACTTGTATCGATTATTAGGAAATGCGTACAACTCCAGGAAGCAGGAGCATATTGATTACTACTCAAATTACTTGTCAATTCTTAGATAGGAAGCCACATGGCAGCTAAAACCTTAAATTCCTGTCAGTGGTTGGCAGTGCCCTCTGTAGTTAAGACCGAGTCGCGCTATGAACATTGGGCACCTAAAAGTGACACCATTCCTTCCCTGTGCTTCTCTCTTCACTTGCACGAGATGCTTATTTTACCAATGATTTAGTGCTTTAAAGACCAGCAGGCTTCTTTTTCTTTTATCATTAAAGAATTCCTTGAGCTCAGTAAAATGCATATAATACATGTGTCAGCTAGTACAGACATTATAACAAGTAGGTGGACACATTTTTTGACAATATTTAGGCAGAAGCTTGGACTGATTTTCACATTTCAGGTTAAGTAATGGATACGTGAAAAATTTCAGTAGAAAATTTGTCCGTGGAGGAAATTCACTGTGGAGACGCTGATAAACAAGTGAGGAGCTCTGCTTTTAGTGAGTCTCATTCCAGATCCCAGCCACATTTCCAGACTGCAATGACGTTCCCCCTCCAGTCCTCCACTGTGATTTAGCATACACTAAGGACCCTGAAGCACTTTCCAGCTCCCAGGGCACATCATCACGTATCTCCATATTGAAACACAACCCAGTGCTGCTCGACTGGCCACTGTACCGCTTGGTTTCCACAAACAGGAGCATTCAGGCTGAAGCAAAGGGAGGCAGATTTGCTCCAACAGGTCCCATGGAATTGATCAGAGCACTAGGACTTTGGGAGCCTAGAGCAAATACAGATATTGCCAGCTCTTAGCTTGCAGACTCAGTACTTTTGTCACAACCTAGAATATTTGCCTACTTGCCACCATCCAGGGACTCCGGCAACTGAGAAGTCTCTTGCAAACAGCACCAGCAAGAGTTAGCAAGGAGGAGAAAGACTACAGGTATCTCAGAAGAAAAGTTCCCAAAAGAAATCCTTTAATGCCTGTACAGAATAAAAACTTGGCTTGTAAAAGATAAAAGCCTTCATGGCGCATCAACTGTTTTTTAGGTTTTTTTGTGGCATTCTTCAGCGTTATACATGGTTCAGCTTTTTTATTTTTAAAACATTTTTCTTATATTTAAGAGACAGTCTAATATAAACAGATTTGCTACTGCCCTGTTAGCCTTAACCTGCAGAGATTGATGTCCTTTATTTATAGCAACATATTTTAGCTTTTGCAAAATAAAAAAAAAAAACCAAAACAGACTTTTGTAGTTTTTACTGTCTCGTTTAAGATTAGATGTCAAAGCTTTGAGCATTCAGGAGTAAGCAGAAGATCCTAAGTCTTGCACAAATATCTCGGGGGAGGGGGGGTTACCTATCAGAAATCAGTGGCACTGCTCATGTGAGAAAAAGCAAAAGGTACGGGTCAGGCAACAATGCCAGTGTAACTGTGGTGCGCACTTCGTGGAATTTCACATTTCCAGTTAAAACATCAGGGCTGATACATTATCTGTCATAAAATGCCACCACAAAATATTCAGGCATAATGGACTATATATGCAAACAAGAGCTTGCAGGATCTGGCCCAGAACTTAAAATTAGGCAAATTAACATTGCCTTTCGAGCCTTCAGACCTGATGTGGCAGTAAGTCCCCGAAATCCTCACGGAGGTCAAGGGGTCTTCCACATGGGAGGGGAATTCTTATTCAAACCATTCCCTCACATGGGACATTCATTATAAGGCTCTCTTTCCTATGTTTTTTCTTCTAGATATGAGGATGACTGTTTAGGACTCTCACCATTAAAGGCAAGAGTTCATTCCCATTTTAATATTTTAATCTCCATCGCTGTGATTTAATAAATTTTTAATATTGTGCTGTCTATGCAAGGTCCGCTTTTCATCTCCCTTGCATAACAGCTGTGAAGATACAAGGGCTGAAAT
Source organism: Buteo buteo (assembly GCF_964188355.1). Classification (NCBI taxonomy): domain Eukaryota; kingdom Metazoa; phylum Chordata; class Aves; order Accipitriformes; family Accipitridae; genus Buteo; species Buteo buteo. The sequence goes on along the minus strand of NC_134171.1, from coordinate 69,659,674 downwards.
TTTAGACCCAGTTCAACAGAGTACTTGCACACATATTTAAGGTGCTGCAGCTGGTGAAGGGGCTGATTTACTTAAATGCTGTGCTGAGTTAGAGACCTATGACTTTATATCATATGCAACTTTAAATTAAGTTAATAACAGTTATATGTATGTAATGACATAAACCACTGGCTTTTTCATTCCAGGAATAGAAAAGAATGAGAAAAATGCTGGTCAGAGTCTGGAAGCTTTGCATATTCATACTTCTCACAGTTGTTAAGTGTTTGAAAATTCAGGTAATGAGCATACAATACTCTGGCTGCCTTTGTATTGCTTGGGGGTTTGCTATTCTAGTAATATCTCTACAGAAACCATTCTATCAAGTCAGTTTTTTTGCCCTGAAATTGAATTAGCACTTGTACATTGAAGTTTTCAACATCACCCATAAGATTTTTCAACTTGTCAAAAGAATCTGCATGGTCTCTAACCATGAATAAAAATGATTTCAGATATCATCTTTATTTCAAGTTTTATTTCCTGGGATTAATTTAATTGATTGTGCTGGTGGCTTGTTAAACAGCTGCTGAAATAAACAGACCATTTGTCTTTCTATGTAAACATATGGGTACCTGGTTTAATTATAGTTCATACCAGTGTGGAGGAAAAAAACCCCAGAAAACAAAAAAATACCCTCTGTTTTCCAAACTGACACCATATTCCTGAAATCATAAGAACTCTCTCATAGTAACAAAGCTTGCCTCATTTTCCTCTTGCTGATTTTAATAAATCTTTTATCATACAGATGAAAAAGAATAGAGTTCAGTAGATTATATATAACCTCATAGCTTTTTTTTTTTTTTGCATATATCCACGTGCTTACAGAAGACATTCATGGTTTTCTCCTTGCCTGATATAACTAGAAGTGGCCCCATAAATCTTTACTTCAATATAATTCTCATTTTATGCTTAGCAGACCTAACCCTGATTTGTGTCTATTATTACAATCACATTAACCCTGTTTTATGGCTGTGTAACAGATCAGGGTCTAAACCAAAAACTGTAGGCAAAATACAGTGGAATATACACCCCCTTGGCTTTAATACACATTTTTACTTCCCCCAGACAACTCTAGTAAAGAAAATAGTATTGCCAACAGGAAATAAAAGGAATAAATAATTCCAAATAATTCTTCTTAAACTCTTTTGTAAGAATTATGTAGTTCCTTTAAGATCCTTAGACGTCTTGATTTTCTTAGCTATTCTCATTATATAATCAAAAAATCATGGGCTTACCTGGAGATAAAGTAAGCAGAAGCAAGTGGAGCCTCTAGCACTGGAGTGGAAGTGGGCAAAAAGAATGACTGCTGTAATAAGATTCTGGGAACTCACAGGTACATTAGGATCGGTTATTAATAGCCTTTTTATGCCTAGATAAGAACCATTCTTAGCAGTGTGTGTGTGCAATACAAATGAAATATCAATAAGCAGCACACAGTTGTGTCCAAACAGAAGGAAAGCTGCACAGATAAGACTAGTTCCGTTACATACTTAGCTTCACCCTCTTTACTATCCCCCTCCAACTAGACCACTTCACCAGTTTCCTATCCCAAGCTCTCAATGAAACGAAGCACACGTACACACGATGCGCTACAGGTCGAGGAGGGGAGTGAAGCCGAGACAGCTGCCGTGAAACACCCAACAAGAGTGGGGGAGAGCAAGTGACAAAGTGAATACGTTATGAGTAGCTCCAGTTCTGAGGCTGTCAGAAGACCTTGGAAAGAGAACAACAACGTCAATGTAACTAGGCTATGCGAGGTGCCTTTGGGAGCCAGACCAGAGGAAAAGCAATCATTGTCCTGACACCACCAAATGGACAGGTATTTCAGAGCCAGGAAACCAGGGTCCAAAGTCATCTGTGCGCAGCCACCGCTGCTTAGATTGCATCATTTACTGGTGAGAAAAGAGCAGGTCTCCAGCAATGCAACCTAGCCTCGCAATTGCTCTCAGAGGGAGAAAGAAAATTGGAGGGGAAAAAAAAAAAAAAAAAGAAAGAAAGAGTAGGAGCCTTACAATTTCATTACACAGGAAATATCCAACAACCATCCTCAGCTTGAATTCAATAAATATTCACTTTGTCCTACAGTATCCTGGTCCATCATTGGTTTTAAAAACAAAAGCCATGCCCTAGAGGCCACACGTATGCGCATCTACCCAGACAAATTCAGACAGCCAAACTTCAGCCTGGTCTCCTCACTGAGTTCAAGCTCTGCTCCTTGGGAGAGCTGCAGAGGAAAACAGGGTAGCCACATATGTAATCTCTCTGCTCTTCTCAGTCATATACTAGATCTAGAAAGCAAACCAAAGATTTGCTTTTAAATGATACATGGATGAATATCCTACTTCAAGTAAATAGAATCTGGCACTAGTAAACTTATCACTAAACTGCTAAAAAATGCAGAAAGACAAGAGAAATTCAGAAGAGGCGCAGCTATGTCATTGGTACTGGCTGCTGAAAGTAGTTATTCATTTAATGACAGAAGTAAGCTATTCCCAATTTCTCAGATCAGTATATAATTTGGGGGGCTGTCTATCTTGGGATAACCTATTTTTACCCTTAACAGAGGAACATAAAAATTCTAATCAGTTTTCAAATCTCAGGAGTCCAAAGAGAATTTGCATTTCTGCATAAAGAAGGACCCGGTACAGAAGAATAAAATGGGAATGTTTTGGATTATACGAACTCAGGTAGGATGGTGCTGTGGTCAGTTCCTCAACAGGATTTAGCATGGTTGGTAAGACCTACCTTCTTTCAACCCCTCCTCTGGAATGATGCCAGCTGTAATTATACATTATAATGAGCAAGAATCTTGAATTCACAGTAGAGCAGTGAACTTGTTTCTCCTCACCTTCAGTAATGTATTTCTGCCCTCCTTCTTCATCTTTCCTGTGTTGTTTTGTAGTTTATGTCAAGCAATTCTCATTCTTCTCATTACAGACAAAAATCTCTGCTCGTTGAAGTGCTGAGAGCGCTAATTCTTGTTGTTCTCACTTGTTACAGAAAGCCTCCTGCCAAACGGACCGTTTGGCTTAAAATATTGTAAACAACCTCTCCTCCTTTACCCGCCACCACAGCTTGCTTTTAAGAAGTCTGTTTTCATAAACAGTACGTCTTGTCTGTTCAAAACAACATAACTAGGACTTGCCATATCAAATACATTTATGGAAGATAGCAATAAAGAAATACCTTGACAGACTAATGATGACCTCCCGCAAGCCAGGCACTTAAAAGGCTCACTTTCCTGCTTAGCAGATTAAAAAGTAATAGCTGAGTGGCACGGTTTCCACTCACTTGTCAAGAGTAATACCTGCCCTATGGCTACCCTGAAAATAAAAATCAAACTCACCATAGAGATGGCTACCAAATAAGTCAGTCTGACTCTGTGGGGCATGAAATAGCCAGGTTAGTGTCAGCTTCCAGTGGACACCAGAAGAGACTGGAGGTAGACAAGAAAATATGGACCTGCTTTTTCCATTGCTTACCTTGCCAAAGCTTATGGATCTCTACATCGTTTCTTCCAGTTTAAAACCAGGGTGGGAAGAACCAGCTTTGTTAAGGAGGAGGGGCTGGCTTTGTATCTATCTGGATATTTTGTCTGGCGCCTAAACGTTAGTCTCCTGCACACAGCTTCCCATTTGAGGGGCAAAGGCAAGTTTAAGAGACAGAAACGTAAAAATGAGACAGTAGTTCACTCTTAGCAAGAGTGGAAATAAAAATTTACGTAGCAAAAAAAGCTAACTTGGATAGTGCTTCACCAAGGGGTAATGCTTGGATCAGTGCAGAATTGCAGCTAGGACTTTGCCGCCAAGTTCACGGGGTTTGTGACAAACTGTCCGTGGGTCCTGCAGAGTTGTTTGTGTGGGCAAACCCTGGCCCGCTCACACCGGTGCCTCTGGCAGGAGGGAGCAGCCGTACACTGACTGCACGGCTAGAGTCACAGGCAGTGCCCGCAGGCACCCATCGGATCCCGTTTTGCCTCCTGGTATTTCTTTAGGAGCTCACGCGCTGCCAAGCTAAGCCTGGGAGGATTAAGAGTGATGCTATCTCCTTCCACATATCGGCTGTAACTTCTCATTTCACTATTATATTCTGTAGAGATCCCATTGCATTTCACATCACATAGCATGCAAATAGAGAACACCATTCTTCAGTAACACAGCATATTCCTTTAAAATTATTTGACAAGCACAATGAACAAATACAACTTAAAGCTAGCTAAGTACTAGCTACTTAAAATACAAATGCACACAAGCACGAAATCTATTAAAAAAATAACTGTAATCATTATTTAAACAGGTCTATGTAATTCCTAATGGAAGTAGAAGGGGTGGAAAATGCCTCATGCCCACAACTCAGAAATTCACTGGCCTGTGGTCTTGCACTAAGATTACCATCACTCAGCCCAAACATTCAAACTGGAGGCAAAATGAAGTTCACTCTTTGAATTTGATTTATTCTTCCAGATTTCAAAGCTGGGCAGAAAGCCTTGGTAGAAAAAGGTGAAGAGTGAAATCTTGATTCTGTACAGATTAATAAAGAAAGCACTTGTGAAGTCCTGACCTCGCTGAAGTCTCATTAGCATTTCTGAAATTAGCAGAGACCGGCACATTTCTGCTAAAATAACCTCTGCATTTGAGCGCATGGGTTTCTCATAGGGGTCCCACACCCACTGGCTGACGCTGGCTTATTTTGAGGCCAAAATGAATTCCTAGTTGGACAAAACTCATGTTGATGCCCACTGAGCTCCTCCTCCAGGCGGGAATGAGCAAAGCCATCTACAACTGGTAGAGTTGGGGCTTTTCCCTAGAGATCAGGGTTAGTGCTTGAAAATGGGAGAGCAGAAGGCTTGCCCTAAAAAGCAAACAGTTTTACCACATAAACAGGAAAAAAACCCAACCCAAACCAAACCAAAACAACAAAATAAACCACAAACTAACTGGAATGATGCTAAAACAAATCATGATTAAAACAGTGCTGTGTGTGGTATCTAAGACACTTGCGATGCCATTAGCTTCCAGATACCTGTATTTTGTTAGAAGGATTTGTGTTTGTTGTTTATTAGTAAGAACAAAGTTTTTGCCACTTTCTTTTGAGTGAGATACACAGGTATGTCCTAGAGGGTTTTGGTTTGGTTTTTTTCTCCCCACTACAGTGTTTTGAGTTCCCACCTTTGTTTTCTACTTTCCATGCTATATCTCCCTCTACCTTCTGAGGTTGCACGGGCTACTATTTATTTATCACTTTGCTTTATTAAGATGCAGTTCAGGTTTTCACCTGTGTTGTATGTTTTGCAACCATGAAATATGGATCTAAGATTCAAAAGACATGAGAGTGTAAAGAACCTTTCAGACACTTTCTGCTTTCTGAAGAAACCGCAGCAGATACAAGAGCAGTTCAGCAGTGCAGAGCTGTTACCTGTGACCTAAAATAGCTTCTAATATACCAAATTATTTTAGATTTCAACATTGTTATGCTGGAATAAATATAGAGCTCTTTCTACATTTTCATCATGTTCTGATAAAGTCCCAGGTCTGACAGTGTATCTTGACGAAAGAGTCCACATGAAATATGTTGCTAATTATTTATACACCTCTTCAAAGGCTCAGTGCTTCTACTTGTACTTCTTGCTACTCTTACCTACCCAGGCCCTAGAGCTGTTTTTCAATCACTGAACCGAAACCCCTTAGAGTAACAAGTTTATAATAGAGGTTCATAAACCTGGCAATGATTAACAGCACGGGTTAATCAAATGAGTGTAGAACAGGCTTTTCCCCCCTTTTCTTTAAAGGAAACTGGCCCCAAGTGTTTTTCCCTTATTGCTACCTAGAAATAAATTTGCAATTAACTTTCACTTATTGGTGTCGTAGCAGCCTCCGAAGACCCCAGCCAGAAGCAAGCGCCGTTGTGCTTTTCAGCACGTAACCGCGTACCAGAAGACAGCAGTCGCTCCGAAGAGCCGACAACCCCGCAGCATCCCGCAGCCGAGCCCCAGCGATGCCCAGGGGCCAGGCGCGGGCTCTGCCGGGACCCACCTCTGCCGGAAAAAGAGCAGGCAGCCTCACGCTCATGCCTCATCCCACTTACTAAACAAACTGCTTCGTCGTTTAAAATAATTAAGAGGAATTATCCTCCACCACCATCGGTTGGTCAGCTTATTACGGGGGTGGGAGGAAAACAACAAAAAAAAAAGCAACAACAACAAAATCAAGTCCACCTACTGCCAAACCTACTATGTTCAATTTACTCCAAGACCAACAGGACACAAGTCTCCAGCATACTCTACACAGAGGATTAGTATCCTATTTCAGCCGTTTGCAGTCAAACTCTCACCGAACGTGAAGTAACAACAGGAAAGGTGGGTCTGTGGTAGTTACCAGCCTGGATGGCAGGTGGGCCTGCACAGTCTGAACTTCTCAAAACTTGGAGCCAGCAGGAAGCTTCAAACAGAAAACACCTTTCAGTGGCTGCTTTCTAAGCCCCGAACACATTGTCAGTCGCTAGCCACAGCATTTTTGTTTAGAGTTTTCTGGACCATGATCTTGAAACATATGGGATGAAAATCTTGATTTAATTCAATTCTAATGGGGAGAAAAAGGAAATTCCTGGACTCAGTTAGCTAAATGCAGGGATGAAAAATAACTTTTGAATAAGTACTGAAACATATGATATTTGCTTCACCTCGTTGAGTCAGTGTTTTGTTTTCTTGTGTTAATTGCTTCCGGAAACTACATACCAAACCAGCCACAGTCACTGTGGCTAACAGGCTGAGCCTGAACACCTAAAGCCTTCTCTCGGGACTCTCCCTTGCGGTTATGAAAACCCATGCTTGCTCCACACTTCCTCTGTTATCAGCTGAGTTTATGATAATAAAACCATCACATTAAGCCAGAGGAAACTCATCCTCCTGCTTGACAGCTCGCCCTTCTCGCCAGGTCCTGGTAGCACACATGGGCAGCACCCACCCCTCACCCCCTGCCCCCACTCACGGTCCAGCAGGGACCTCTCCTTCCACTCTGGTCACCATACTGGTGCTCAGCACTGGAGCATCCAAGTGCCGCTACAAGGGGTACGTTAAGCAGTGCACGTAATGACTACCGTGGGGTTACTGTAGTAACCCTCACCCCATCCACTCAGTATATATTTTTTTTTCCTCCTGGCTAGATTTTCATGTTTCTGTAGCCATCTCCTATTTTGTTTCATTTCAGCAGTGGGTATGATATTAGATGCTTCAGTTAAACGCACACATCTTTCTATCAGCAAGTCAATTAAGTGTCTGGGACCTGAGGTAGAAGGTAGTAAGCATCAGTCCCGGTTCCTGGGTGTGTTTGTTTCACACCTTGGACCAGTCCTGAAGGAAGATTTTCCTTTTGCAGAGGCAAGGATTAATGAAAAACAAGTTTAACCCCCCCATCCCCTACAGCACTAACTTTCACGACGCCGGAGGAACAAAAGTCTTCATCCTGAAGATGTAGTGGTCTACTTTTTCCCATCTAGCATGAAGTTCTTGCTCTCCTCTGCTGCTTTTCCTCTGAAACATAGACCTCACTAAGTAACAAAAGTTATCCTCAGGAGGCATGTGCTTCCTGCTCGCACCCTGCGCTGCCATCACCCGTGATCCCACCATCCTCTACCTGCTTCAAAATGCTGTTCTCACTCTTTTCTTCACGACAGATTATAGCAATAAGGGGCAGATTAAAAAAAAAAAAGGTTATTTGCACATAAGTATAAACCATCAGTAGACTTCAAGCAAGTTCTGAACAACACAATTTTAGCAATCTGAAGTACACATAGACAACTCAGACCAAAGTTGCTTCTCTTTCAGCTAATCACAGAATTCATACTAGCATGTGTTTTGGAAACATGGTATAAAAACCATGAGCAGGTAAAGACTAAATTTTTCATTTTTGTCCTCTCCAAAACCGTGGAGGTGTTTTATCCAAAAGGCGATGTTTCTACTTAGAGGACCTGTCAAACGTTGTAGCCTTTAACTGAACAATTGCTATAACCTGAAATCTTAATATTCTGATGTGTGCCATTATAGTATTTAAGGTCCAATTCATTTGTACATTAACTAACAAACTAGGAAAGTGCTAACATACATAGACATTTCTGCTTGCATAATATAAAGTGGGATGATGATTTCAATAGGTAACTGTGTGTATACACTAAGCAACTAAGTTTTTATAGCTTCTGGTTTGCCAGTTATTTCTTTAACTAAAAAAAACCAACCAAACAAGAACAAAACACCAACAAAAACCACCAAACAGAAACCACCAAAACAAGATTGCAAATTTCACTTAGCAGTTTCTTAATTTTAGTAGTACTAGTACAGCCCAAGTATCTCCTCTAGATTCAGATGAAACTCTCATTTAATGGCTGGTCTTTGACTTGGCAGGAGCTTTGCCATAATGAAAAATGCACCACCCCAGCTTTCCTTTGTCATTTCCATGGCTTTTGCTTTGCAGATGCCTGTAGCACCTTAAGCGCACAAAGTCCCTGAGTAAGGGGAAAACCAGCCACTGTTCATACAGATATAGAGATCTGTTGTTTTCCACCACTTTATGTGCAACAGCTTGATTTGCATGAAAAAAGTTACCAAGATTACAATGAAATAAAACAGGTATGGCAATACCACACAGAATCAAACAGTGAATGCAGCCTGTCTTAAAACTGGCTGTAACATTGGACTGCCTCTTTAAAATGTGCAGTCTTGCCAAACAGCAGTACAGGAGGTGGCGTATCTCAGCTCTCGGAAGCAAGCTACCCAGCTATTCCCAGGTCTGGTTGAATTTTTTAAGAACACTGAAATGTTTGGAACATTAACACATGTATTAATTGAGCAAAGATGCTTCCAGTTGACTCGGTTATTTCTGACTTAAAGTGGAATAAATAAAAGCAGAATCTAGCCCTGTACCTCTGCTGAATGAGTGTTTCTTCTCTCCTTTGTCCAACTTGACTGCTTTGTACAGGCATAGCGGTCTTGCTTGATAAGGTCAGAGTTGACACAGCATCTCCTATGGTTGCCTGATGCACTGTCACCACCTCTCACACCACTATAACGCACATGTAAAGTCCTTATGAAAATGTTACTGAAAAAGATATTGTGTAGGTATGGGACTACATCTGCTATCCCCTCAAAGACCAGCCATTTTTATTATGCCACATTATAAATTACATTTTGCATCATGTATCTTCGGCATAGACAATAAATGCACCAACCCTCTAAAAATAAGATCCCCTCACTAAAACCCTCTATGGAAGATACCAGTTCAGAGCACACATTTACAGTTATATCATAAATCTTTGGTAAAAATAAGATTTATAAAGGCTGCGCTGACACAGCTTATGTGAAAGATTGTGAAAATGACAGCCATGTGTAGAGAGCTCACCCCTGCTAAAACACAACCGTATGAATAATGAACATCAAATCCTACACAAGTCTTCTGACTTTTGCAGCAGGCCCCAAAACAGCGGGACTGCAAACCAACCCTACCTCCTTCCCTTCCCAAGGCAGGCTTCACCCAGCCCACAGAACAGGCACAGGCTCCTGCCCACAGCTGGAGCAGAATTTTGAATCAAATAAAACAAAACTCTTTTCATGTCCTTCTTCCCCTCACTCATCTGCAAGAAGATATTCTTTCTACCCACCTGTTTTGTTTTTGGTTCTACCCCCCACTACCTTCTAGTATCTAAAGCAGCCTGGCCTTGCTAACCCATGAACTTCAGTTGCTTTGGCCTCCAAGCACATAACCCTTAATTTATCAGGTTCCTGAGCTTTCCTGGTCCTTCAGTTCATTTTTAAGTATTCTGAGCAATTGATGAGTACAGATTGAACCGTCTTCTTTCTAGATTGACATGTCTCCTGCCTTTGGGGCTTTTTTTTAAATAAAATAACATGCCCACTGTTACATTGAAATCACAATACAGCATGCTGCATCATACTAGGACATGCCATGAGATGGCATACTGGGGGCGTGGAAGGACAGCAGGTGTAACAGAGAGACAAAGTAAGAATGAAACCACCTTTCCTTCCCAGACGTACCTCTCGCACCATCCTGGCAGCGGGTGGGTGGCAGCACTCTGCCGGGAATCCTGAGGAGGGTTTGCTTTTGGCTCCGGTTGAGAACAGAGAGGAATTTTCCCTATTCCCTCGAAACCAGGAGTGGGAAGCGGGGGACGGGGGAACCATGCCGGGCAGCAGGGAGATGACAGCCCCAGGACACCCCCTGCCCTGCCCCAGAAACTGGGAAGAGCCTCCCGGGGTCATCCCTCCCGGAGCAAACTTTCGGTGGCTCCCCAGGGCCTGACCCCAGGTTTACCCACAGAAACACAAACAAGCTCCAGCTGCCACCAGCCTCCGCCACCCTAAAGCATCACCTGGAACCACTGGAGCCGGAGAGGGGGAAGACCGGGAGGGGGGGGCAAGATCCTGGTCCTGAGCCTATCTCCACCGCCTCTGGGCTGCCCCAGCCTCCCAGGAACAAAAAAACGGGGAGCAGCCCCCCCAGCCACAAGCTGCCCTTATTTTCCTCTCACATCCCCCCAGGGTGCCCCAGCTGTATTCATACAGATGGGGCGGCAGTAATTCAGCCCCCCGTATCCCTCCCCACCATGCGGTGGGACCCCCCCTGGCCGCTGCCCCACCGGTCACCAGGACGGACGGACAGACAGACCACGGGCAGGGTACTGCCAAGCCCATCCCTCCTCATTAAGAGCCATCCCACAGCTGTCAGCACTTAAAGCAGGCAAGTTTTAACAGTTGGAAAAGCTTTGTCAGATCCAACCCCCTCATTCAAAAAATATCCACGAGCATTATTAAAAACTATATCAAACTAAAAAAAAAACCACAACAACAAAACCCCCAAACGCAAAATTCCCCCCAACAAAAAAAAAACCAACCTCCCCCCACCCCTATTTTGGCCTACTTTGGGCTAGAGTGTCTGGACCCAGCGGGAACATTTTCCGAGGCAGGCAAGTGTGCTGGGAGCCCAAGTCACTGGGAAAGACACGGATACTGGGACGTGTTGGAAAGCGTTGCCTCCATCTCACGGGTGTGCAGCAACGAATTCACTTACTCCAAGGGAACGTGCTGGCCTAAACAAGAAAAACAAAGTGCATTTCACTCAAATAAGTTTGCTATGTCAGGGTACCTACTAAGCAACATAACTGTTAAGGGGTTAACAAGTAAAAATATGATTTGATGCTATATTTACTATATATACATAGCAACAGACACACACATATGCAGCTTGATGATGGTATCTGAAAGTTTGAAAATGACAGCCTCTTTGGGTTGTCCCAGGTGTCCTCCATCAAAACAAACAGTAAAGCCGTTAAGCACAAGTGTAGTTCATCCCAGTTCAGCAAAATATTTAAAGCGGGATGCATGGATAAGCGTTCTTCTGAGTAAATGCCTCTACAGAAGTTCGTGTTACAGGCTATAAACGGAGTTGTCTGCATTTTAGCCTCTGTATTAGGTTGGCTGTATATGTCAGTCAATTATTCATCCCCTGCATTTTTCTTTTTGGAGTATAATCTCTTTTCTTTCTGCATTTTTTCTTTACCTTCGTAGTCCTGTTTTCTGATCTTTCCTCTTTGCCACATGTATATTTGCAGTTCTTAACACAGAACCGTTTCATCAGGTTTGATGTTACTGGCAAAACTCCCATTGATCGACTTGATTGCCTTTGGTAAGAGATTTCACTGGAATTTGCTTGCTGTCTCAGGACTGCGAGAGATACATGCTATCATAGTCCTAACAGTTTGTTTCCAATAGGAAATGTTGATATGAGCTGCAGAGGCATTTCACAATTTGATTTCATTATATAAACAGTCTTCAGAACATACAATATTTCATGTATAAAAAGGACAGAACACAGACAGATACCTGCCCGTGCTCTATGTGTGAAGGGAAGGGCTTTTGATGTGTGCCCAGAGGTTGTAGGAAAGGTGGAATGCATTTCTACTGAATTTTAACCAAAAAAAAAAAAGAGAGGCAAAAAAAAGTTGAGGATTTGCGATTAGCTTTGAATAAAACATAGACAAGCGTCTATGTCCACATATAAGGTGGACCCACCCCCAAACGTTATCATTGCTCTTATGCACGGATGTATCTTTCGAGAACTAAAACCTGGTTTTCACGGAGGATGAGCCTGTAGACTAAGTGTGAGCTCAGGGTGCCTGGTCCTGCAGGGACCGATGCTTCAGCACATATCTGACACTGTGCCAGCTGCTGGTCCTAGTGGGCCTTCCTCACCAGCCAGGGGCAAGTCCCGTCATGCTCTCATTGTGTGCACTTGGAATCAAAGGGAGTAAACTGAATAATTCACAGATGTTTTCCCCTACCCATTCGCGAAGCAGGATGAGTCCATGCAAGACATCACCGAAACTACAGAGACCGTGGAAAACACAGAACATCTCACGGCACACGCCGAATACCACAGCTGCACATTATACGCCTCTCACGTGGGGCCGCAGGACCCTGTCTACCTAGACAAGTATTTTAGCACACTATTTAATGGCTCTGAGGTACAAACGCTGATCCAGTGACACAACCGATAAGCCATTTTTAAAATTGCATCTGTCCATCGGTGACAGCCTTCTCAGAAGCGTGAGGTTTTCATCACCTTTTTTCAATGCTTATCACCTGTCATCGCTTTTCTTCCTGGCTGAAAAGGGAAGGCTGCTCTGCGGTGCCTGGTGAATCCCGGGGATGTACAAAGAGATCAGCCAACACCTCGCATGGTGGAAGGGGGAGAAAAGGAGCTCAGCTTTACCTTGAAAACACTGGAGAAGAAAATGGAGGACACCGAAAATTTGGAAGGGCTAAGAGCTCTGAGCTGAGAACATGCCTGTGTTGACGACCAAATGGAAAATAAAAATATTTTCTCTGAGTTAGAGCAAGTCCCAAAAGACAGCTGACATGCAAGCACTGTCTTTTGTCGCACCGACTGCCTGCCACCAGCCTCCGGGCACCGGGCTGAACACGCGCGTTCTCATTGCTCCATTTAAATGGCATACGGAGGTGGAGAGGAATTTCGTGCTTAATTAGGGGATGTGTTTGGAATATGATTTGTGATAATACATCTATAACAAGGGAAATTAATGAAAATAATTAATGAAGGGTAATCTAAGATACCAGGGTTTTGTCTAAATCAGCAAGAGTAGAGTCCCAAGGACATCCACAGTGTGATTTATAGGATTATTTTTTTAATGATCCATGAGATCTTAATGTTTTCAGTGCAAGGAGCCGTTGGGGAAGCGGTTAGGAAGGGATCCCACCTGTGAGCCTATTTGTAAGATAGGTTCCTGTGAGAGTTAAATCGGAATTTCTTATCTGCTTTGTATTGTCCGCTATTTCTTTTCCTTTAGAAGCCACTTTACATCTGTGAATTTCCCTCATTACAATTTTATCTTTACCTGTAAGGAAAAGAAAGCAGTGAAGTTTGCCTCATATCCAGCTGCTTTTACACAGTGTTTGGACAGCAGGTGTATCTCAAAAAACCCCCAAACGAACAGAAACACAGGCAAAATCATGACCTTGCAGCATGCTCAAGACCCTTGAGCTATAAAGTGTACGATGGAAATTTGAATTAAAATGGACGCCTTAAAAATAACTTTTGTAGGGAGCCATGGCAAGCCAAGCAGATGATGTATGGTGCTGATATCCGCTGTCGTTAAATAGCACGGCACAGCATGGGACAGGAGAGTCGCCGTTGCCACGGGTGTTGACCAAGGCTACGGATGGAGAAGGCCTTTCCCGAGGCCTCCAAGGCTGGCAGAGCTTCGTGACAGCCCAAGGAGGTGTGAGAACCAACTTGGTCTCCCCTGCCAGGCTGGGCCCACCTCAAAGGGCAACTCCAGCAAGAAGGAGGGGTTGAAATCGGTGCCTTATGCCTGCCAAAAAGCCCTGCACAAAGGCAGTACCTGCCCTCCACCTCCAGCCAGCGCTCACCCTCCCTCCTGGAAGAGTACTTTTTGGATGGTGCCCCGGGTACCGTGGCGAACGTGCGGCGGACGCGAGCAGAGGAAAGGCAGCGTGAGCCGGACGGCTGCTGCTTAGCAGTCTGCTCACATCTTTCTCCCACGAAGAATATTCAGCTTTCTTTGTCTAAAATGTTGAGTGGTTATGAATAGTAAGGATAGACTATCTGTAATTATTTTTAAATTATTAATGGTTTTGTTAGATCCCTTCACTTTTACATTAGGTTTCTGTTAATGTAAGTTAAATCAAAATGTACTTCAGTTTCCAGGCAGCTCCCAAATGTATTTTTCATTCTTTCATAACATTACTTCAACTTCTCGATGAGGTGTCTATGATAAAGTTTGCTCCCGAGCCGGCAGACTCCCAGTCCTAATGAATTCAGCGGAAGGCTTGCCGAGCGGGCTCTCGGCAGTCAGGCTAGATGGCAAACGAGGAGGCCATCGCCGCGTTGCCGGTTAATATACTACCCCCAGCTAGCAGGTGTCATACCCTATTCATAAGAAGGACCGCGGAGGCCACGGCGGTATCGTCAAAGACAAGGGGGGAAGTTTATCAGAATAACTGAGTTACTTTATTGGCACTTTCCATTACGCTTCGGAGACTCGGGTTGTTACGCCAGACACTCCTGATCAGAAAATATCTGCCGAGTGCCTGGCTCGGGGCTCACACCTCGCAGGCGGTGAGGAGAGGAGAAGAGGAGAGGGTACCGCACGCTGCCCTGCCTGCATCCCTGCCCTGCCCGCATCCCTGCCCCGGGGGATGCTCTCAGCTGTGGGGGGGGGGGGGACACGACACACGCTCAGCGCCGGGCGACCCCGAGGCAGAAACGCGGTCTTCTCCGGTGACCCCCCCCCGCTCTCCTCCCGTCGCCCCTCGGCCGGGGGGTGCGGGGGGTCCGCCGGGACGAGCCGGCCGCCTCTCGCCCCGCGCCTGCCGAGGGGAGCGCGGCGTCGGGGAGCGGAGCGTGCGGAGTTAAACGCGTGCGTTCACCACAAACGCCACGCAAAATGCCTGGATAAATTATGCAGAGGGATTTCTGGATTTCTTTCAAGTAATTAAGTTTCGATTTCTTGCATTTATTTTAGTGCCAGGAAGCACGAGGCGCCACGGACGGCAAAAGTCTTCATTGATCGTTCCGGGCTTTAAGTTTGACTTCGTGACTTGACTTGGCTTGCGGCGGCGGCAGCGCGGCCCCGGCGAGGCCGGGGGGCCGGCGGGGACCGCGGGGCGCATCCCGCCTCGGGGGGGCGGCGGGGGACCCGCGAAGGGTGCGCATCCCCCCCCCCCCCGGTGCCTGCCCAGCACCGCGCACCGGCCCCCGAAACCAGATCGGTGCCCGCCCGGGGGACGGGGCGGGGGGGACACGAGGGTGCCGGGGGTGCGGAGGCACCGCCGGGGCTGCGGGGCTGCCCCGACGGGGCGTCCCGGGCCGGTGCCTGCCGCGGCTCGGTGGGTTGCAGCTGCCTTCCCCCGCCGTGCCCCCCGCGCGGGGAGGCAGGGTCGCCCCCCCCCCCCGTCCCCGTTCCCGGAGCCCCGGGGGAAGCGGCCCGGAGGCGGCGGGGGCCGGGGGCGGTGTGGGGCACCGGGGCCGCCCCTCCGGCAGAGCCGGGGCCCGGCGCTGCCCCGCACTCAAAACAAAGGTAGAGTTTGCTCGAAGTGTAGCCCGCATCCTAACGGATTAAAAATTCATAGGGCGCATTAGGTTCGGTAAAATATGAATGCGCGTCTTTAAATTTTAATCGTAAATCAGAACATGGATACATGAGAGGCGACAGTGATTTCTCCCCAGATGTCTGCGTGGGTCAGGGTGTGGGCGTGGGTAAGCGGGGGGCAAAGGGGGGGGGTCCTCCTTTTATTTAGGCGGCCCACCGGTGCGCGGAGCCGGCTGCGGGGCCCGCGGCCCCCGGAGGGCCGGCGAGCTGCCGGGGGGCGGCGGGGGCTCCGCGCCTGCTGCGGCTCCCCTCACCACACCGGGCGGGGGGTGCAGCTGGGCACGGCGGCGTCTCTCTCCAAAAAAAATATCCCCCAAACACCCCCAAAACCCCAAGAAACAACAAAAAAAGGGGGGTTGCTGGGCGGCGGTGCCGAGGGCAGGGCGCGGTACATCGGCGCGTCCCTGCAGCGCGGGGACCCACCGGCAGGCGCGGCCCCGCCGGGACCCCCGGGCCCCGGTCAGCCCCCGGGCCCGGCAGCGAGGAAAGTTTGCCCGGCTCCCTCCGGCCGCCTTGCTCCGCAGCCGGCTGCGGCCCCGTGGCCGCCGTTCGGAGCGGTGCTAAGCGCTCGGCGTTTTGGAGATCGGTTGTCAGTTGCTATTAAAATCAAGATTAATTCATATTAACGATATGCATTCTCGGTTCTCCCGTGTGACAGCATACATTAGACCAACTATTGCGAGTAATTAAACTCAGTGCGGGAGGGGTTAAATGTGGAGCGTGGAGAGGTTTTTCTCCTCGCCCTCCTCTCCGCCAAAGTTCAGCCGGAGAGCCGGGCGGGCAAAGCCCCTTCCCCGGCTCCGCGGACCCGGCAGGCTGGCTGCCCTCGGACTTCCCAGCGCCGACGAGGTATTTGCCTTTTTTTTTCCTTTTTTTTTTTTTTCCCCTTTCCCCGGAAAGCGGGAGCCGTTCCTCAGTTGCCCGCACACCTCCTGGCACGCCCGTGCTGAAGCGCGAAGGGGCTGCGGCCGCTGCCGGGGGGGAGCGGCCCGGGGCTGCGGGGAGGGGAGGCGGCGGGGGACGGGCTCCTGCCTCCCCGGCAGCCGCTGGCCGCCACCGGCGGGCCGCGCCCCGCGTGGGCTCTGCCCGGGCTGTGCTGGAAACACGCAAAATGTTATCGATGGCTTTTTTTTCTTGGGCGTTGGAGATGCTCGATGCTTTCGACTAATTAGACAAGCCAAAAGCCTTTTGAAGATTAAGCAAATTGGACAACCCTCGTTAATTAGAACATAATTTAAAGTTTGAAATTATATCACTCATGAAGTAGCCTAATTAGTATGACGATATGTTAATAGCCTACCGAGACACGAAGCGCGGAGGTTTGGCATGAACTCCTTAAAGGCTTGCAAGAAAATCCTCTTTCCTATGTTGTCATTAATAAAAGATTTCTATAGACTTCAGCCTTTCAACGGTGACATACAATTTATAGTACACACAATGCATTAGCCCATAGTGCTGCTCAATTTTTTTACTATTATGAAAACTAATAAATTCGTCAAGCTGAATTAAGCATACAAATCAGATGAGGCATAACAGATTACATATTGAAGCGCTGTGTCTCCCGAGCCTAAATGAAATTTCAATCTAATAATTCCTTCCTGGCCCGGCCATAATTTGTTTAGAGATGTTGTTCTACTTCTTTCCAAGCGCTATTCGCACCATAATTAAATGATACTCAAGCTTTTAACTTTGATTTATTTCATTTCTCCGAGCTGGCGACAGTGAGAGCTGATACAATGTAATTTTTTTTATTTCCCTTAAAATTACCAAGTCTGCTGTTTAGGTGAGAAATTAAACACCTAAGCACTTATTTTAACCTTCCTGCTGCAAAGTGAAATTCATGGAAATAAACCCGGCCACCTTCAGTAAAACTGACTTTGCCCGATTTCTTTTCTCCCTCTTTTTTTTTTTTTTTTTTCTTCTTCTTTTCTTCTTTTTCGAAGAGAGCGGCAGGGGGAAGTTGGCGGGACAGCGGTGCGCTTTTGCAGGAGGATCCCTCCGGCTCCCCGCCGGTGGGGGACGCCGTGGGGGGGGACACACACGACACGACACGACACACAGACCCCGGCCGCCGCTCCCTGCATTTCCCTCCGCGGCCCCCGCGCAGCGGCCAGCGCCCCCCGCCGCCCCCGCCGGAGCGGCGAGCAGCGCCCGGGACACTCTTTGGCCGTGGGCTCGGCGTGAGCCCGGATGGGACTTTTCTCTTCTCCCACCCCCCCACTTTTTTTTTTTTTTTTTTTTTAAAT
This sequence comes from Buteo buteo, assembly GCF_964188355.1. Lineage (NCBI taxonomy): Eukaryota > Metazoa > Chordata > Aves > Accipitriformes > Accipitridae > Buteo > Buteo buteo. The sequence goes on along the minus strand of NC_134171.1, from coordinate 69,641,696 downwards.
GGAGGGTGGATGTGAGGCGGCGAGGTGGCCGCTCCCCCCCCCTCTTTTTTTTTTTTCTTTTTTGGCTTTTTCCCTCCCCTTTCTGGGAGGCGGCGGGGCGCGGCGCGGCGGTGAGTGTGGGAGCACGCGTGGGCGTGGGCGCGGGGGCGGCGGGGGGCGGGCAGGGAGCGGCGGAGGAGGGGGCCGGGGCCGAGGAGGCAGGCGCGGAGGGCCCTTCCCGAGGAGTTGGGCTGTAGTGACAGGCGAGAGGGGAGGGGAGGGAGGGGAGAGAGTAAAACCCACCGGCGCGGCGGCGGGGAGGGCACTTCGCGAGAGGCGAGGGCCGGCGCCGGAGCGGAGGCGGCGGCGGACGGCGGCGAGCGCCCGGGCGGAGGGCGGGCGGGCGGGAGGCAGCCCGCGCATCCCCCGCGCATCCCCCGCGCATCCCCCGCGCATCCCCGGCTCGCCGGAGCCGCCTCTCCCGGCCGCGTCCTCCTCCCCGCCGGGGCTCGGGCAGCCGGCTGGGGGGCGAGTGGGACCGATCGATCGATCGATTGATTTTTTTTTTTTTAATTTTTTTTTTTTGTTTTCCGAGGGGTGGGGGCGAGGGGCGGGGGGGGGGGCCGGGGCTCCTGTGGCTTTTCCGGGGGGTCCGGGCCCCCGGCCCCCGCGCCCCTGCCCTCCTCCGGCGGCCGCCTGCCGGCGGGCCGGGCCGCGGCGGCGGCGGCGAGCACCATGATGATGTCCCTGAGCAGCAAGCAGCCCTTCGGCCTCCCCCACGGCGGCGGCGGCGGCGGCGGCGGCGGCGGCCTCCACGAAACCAAGTACTCGGCCCTGCACACCGCCTCGCCCTGCCCCTCCGCCGGCGCCGCCGCCCCCGCCGCCAGCTCCCCCAGCAGCACCGGCACCGGCGGCTCCGCCGGACGCGGCACCACCGGCTCCGGCTCCGGCCCCGGCTCCGGCTCCGGCCCCGGCGGCGGCGGCTCCGGCTCCGGCTCGGGCTCCGGCCCCGGCGGCGGCGGCGGCGGCGGCGGCGCGGAGGCGATGCGGCGGGCCTGCCTGCCCGCCCCTCCGGTAGGTGCCCGCCGCCCGCCGCCCCGCTTTAAGGGGAGCCCCTCGGCGGCCCCCCGGATCCGCCTGATGATTTTTTCATGGCCGCGCAGCAAATCACCCGGCGCCGCCGGGCGCTCGCCCAACTTATGCATGCGGCGGCTCTTGCCGCCCGTATTAATTTTTATGACCTGGGATGCTGCGCGCGGCTGCTGCGTGTGTCCGTCCGTCCGTCCGTCCGTCCGCCCGCCCGCCCGCCGCCGGCTGCCTCCGTGCGAGCGGCTGCGCGCCGCGCCCGCTCCCTCGCCCCGCTCGCTCCCGCTTCTCCTCTCCCCCCCCCCGCCCCGCTTTCCTCCCCCCCCCCCCCTCCTTCTCCAGGATTTCTCTTTTAACATGCTGGGAAGGTTTTAGTGGCACGGCGGAGTGCGCGGGGAGGCGAATTCCCTGCTGAGCGTTATGTGTGCCTTCTATTTGCAATTGCAGAGCAATATATTCGGCGGTCTGGACGAGAGCCTGCTGGCCCGCGCCGAAGCCCTGGCAGCGGTGGACATCGTCTCCCCGAGCAAGAGCCACCACCACCACCCGCCGCACCACAGCCCCTTCAAGCCGGACGCCACCTACCACACCATGAACACCATCCCCTGCACCTCGGCCGCCTCCTCCTCCTCGGTGCCCATCTCCCACCCGTCCGCCCTGTCGGGCACCCACCACCACCACCACCACCACCACCACCACCACCACCAGCCCCACCAGGCGCTGGAGGGGGAACTCTTGGAGCACCTGACGCCGGGGCTGGCGCTGGGGGCCATGGCGGCCCCCGACGGCGCGGTGGTCTCCACGCCGGGCCACGCTCCCCACATGGCCGGCATGAACCCCATGCACCCGGCGGCGCTGGGCATGGCCCACGCCCACGGGCTGCCGGCCCACATGGGCTGCATGAGCGACGTGGACGCCGACCCCCGCGACTTGGAGGCCTTCGCCGAGCGCTTCAAGCAGCGCCGCATCAAGCTGGGGGTGACCCAGGCCGACGTGGGCTCGGCGCTGGCCAACCTGAAGATCCCGGGGGTGGGCTCCCTCAGCCAGAGCACCATCTGCCGCTTCGAGTCCCTCACCCTCTCCCACAACAACATGATCGCCCTCAAGCCCATCCTGCAGGCCTGGCTGGAGGAGGCCGAGAAGTCCCACCGCGAGAAGCTGGCCAAGCCCGAGCTCTTCAGCGGCGCCGAGAAGAAGCGCAAGCGGACCTCCATCGCCGCCCCCGAGAAGCGCTCGCTGGAGGCCTACTTCGCCCTCCAGCCCCGGCCCTCCTCCGAGAAGATCGCCGCCATCGCCGAGAAGCTGGACCTCAAGAAGAACGTGGTCCGCGTCTGGTTCTGCAACCAGCGCCAGAAGCAGAAGCGCATGAAGTACTCGGCCGGCATCTGAGCCGGCAGCGGGGGAGAATCGACAGCAGCAGCAGCAGCAGCAGCATCCTCAAAAAAAAAAAAAAAAAAAAAAAAAAAAAAAATTAAATAAACGACATCAAAGGAAAAAAAAAAGGAAAGGAGGAAAAAAACAAAAAACCCCAAACAAAACAAAACCACCCCACCGCCCCCAGCCCACCCCACCGCCCGCCCCGCGCCCAACTTTCGGGGGGAACTTCCCCGCGGAGCCGCCGCCCGGACCCGCCCCGGCAAGTACCGCTGGTTTTTATTCTTAACAGACCTCGCCTGGGTGCAAGCGCGAAAGGTGCCCTTCGCAGCGGCGTGTCCGCAATGCCATGGTGTTCTCGGGACCCAAACTTGAATCTAGAGTTGAGGCTTGCGCCGCGAGAGACGTCTCAAAAGTATTTTGATTTAAATAATAATAATAATAATGATTTAAAAAAAAAAACAGATGGCAGGTTTTTCTGCATTTACACTGCGTATTATAAATATATAAATATATATATATTTTTACTGTGGTTATTATCCTTTTCCTTCTCTGAAGTTATAACGCTTAGGGAAAGAGCTGATCCTGCTGTGTTCACTGGTCTTCAAAAGCTATTATTAGATTACTGCCAAACAACCCCTTGTAAATTATTAATTTATCTCTCTAGCAACTTCATTTTGTGCTCATTCTAATTAATTACACCTCTTTAATCTAAGTCTTGATAAAAGTAAAAAAAAAAAAGGATAGTGAGAATCAAATATTTTGTGTTGGTAGGATTTATGAACGTGAGCTTTTCTCTTCTTCTTCTGAACGTCCCTTTTGGCCATCTGTAAATTGTCACCTGAACCTAAAGTATTTCTCTGGCGAGTATTCTTATTCGTACGGCGTCGGCACCCTATAGTAGATGTCCTACATTATTTGTGTAGCCTGATTCACTGTCCGAGGTATTTGTTTGCCGCGTTACATATTTAATGGGGATTCCCATATTGTCCCCACCACACGCTGCTCCCGAAGCGAGAAAGGACGTGGCCGCGTAGGTGACAGCGGGGGGGGGGGGGGGGGGGATATGTTTGTCGCTTCGGGTTTCTTGCCAGCACAATATCCGTCTTTCTCGATTTCAAAGCTGTATCGCGACGGTAGTCAGACCGGCTCTGTTTTTTACCTATCTATCTATCTATCTATCTGATTGTTTGTTTATTTATTTATTTATTTGGTCGGTCGGTTATTTATTACCTTTAACTGCAATACTTTTCCACGGAGCAAAGTCCCTTTTGGAGGTCTGTTTGTAGAAAAGCCAAATTTAAATTTGTAAGAAAGGGAGCGAGCGAGCGAGGCTGCACTGCTTGTAAATTCACGAATGGTTTGGTACATTTCTTTTGGAACAACAACAATAAAACGAGGGTGCTCGGTTGGGTACCTGTATGTATTGTAAATATTTCATTGGCGTTGACGCACATATAGATATATTCTTACAGATTCCGCTGTATCGCTGTTCTATCCGAGACTGTTCGAAGTCTTAAGTTCTGTACATGACCCGATTTCGTTGGTTTCTGGTTTTTGGTTTTTTTTTGGGTTGGTTTCTTTTTTGTTTTGGGTGTTTTTTTTGGTTAATAGGAGGTTTATTTATTCTACTAATGTACTAAGTTATTTTTAAATGTTGTTAAACCGTCTTTCATTAAAAAAAAAGAAAAAAGGATTTTAACGTTTCATTGGCAAAGCGCGTTTGCTGCTTCTTGTTTTCCACCGCAGCCTCTGCCCGAGCTCAACACCGCCTCCGGGTCGCGGGATTCGCTCCAACCCCGCGGCCAGCGGGGGGGGGGGGGGGTTTGCACCCCCCTGCCCGCCCGCAGCGGCGGCCTCCGGGGGGGGGGAGGCGGTCCGGGGGGTGCCGGGGCTGCCGGCGGCAGCACCACGGACAGCTCCGCTCCCCTCCGCGCCCTCCCGCGCCCCGCCCCGCCCGCCCAGCGGCTGTCGCGGGTGACCGTGTGCGTGGCTGTGATTGTGCGGCGGGGGGGGTGGTGGTGGTGGTGGTAGTGGAAGGGGGGGTTGCCCCCGTCGAGCCCCCGCTACCCGAGCTGCTCTGCCTCCCGGCGCGGGGGAGTCGAAGGTGCCACGCACGCACACGCGGAAAAAAATTAAAAAAAAAAAAAAAAAGGGGTGGAGGGGAGAAGAAAAAAGTAATTTCCCCGCGTGGCGCTCACAAAAGCCGGGGAAACCCGACGGCGGCGGGCGGGGAGGGGGGAGAGGAGATCATACACGAACCGCTATTAAATATTCATATTTCCGCCCAGCCACCAGCTCCAGCTGCATCTTCAAAGCCGCCCGGGCACTCCGAGGGTGCCGGCCTGCTGGCACGGCCGGGGCGGGGGCTCCGCGGGCGCGGAGGCAGCGCATCGTCTCCCCCTGCCCGGCCGGCACCGGCGACCCCCCCCTCCCACCCCCTCCCCGGCCCCGGCACGGCCAGCGCTTGTCGCTGTCGTTCCCGTCATTGCTACCGCAACGGTACTGTACAATCCCGCGGGCGCGCAGGGCTCCCGCGGCCGCGCAGCGTGGCTTGTCTTCTCCTCCAGCCGCTGCCGGGGCTGCAGGCGCAGGGCGGCTTTTTGGGAAGGGGATGGCCCTGTCCTTGCGCGGAGCCCGCGCCCCCCGTCGAGACCACCCCCCCCCCCCCCCCCCGCCGGGGGCTGGGCTGCCGCGCAAGCTCCGCGGGCGCGGGGGTCGTTTTAAGAAGCGAGGGGGAGGGGGGCGCAGAGAGGCGTCGGAAAGCGGCGGGTCGGGGCGAGCCAGCCCGGAGGGGGCAGGGGCCAGTGGACCCCTGAAAGCAGCAGCGAGCCCCCCAAAAGCGTCAGGAGGCGCAGGCGGCGAACAGCCCCTGAACTGCCGCTTCGCCCTCTTAAATGAGCCATTCACTTAAAGGCTATTACGGGCGAATTAATAAATTACACAGCGAATTATTAAATCCAGATAATTACAAGGAATAAGTAAGTAATCATTAGTTATCTCAGCTAATTACTGTGGGTCAGAGCGAGCGAGAATGTGAAATCCTCCTCGGGAATTGAAATTAACTTTGCACAGTGAGTCTCTCTGCTTGACATCCCCAGTCTGTAGGCACATGGCAGCTCCCCTGTGAGCTCGGCTTTCTATTTAACTTGGAGAGAATGGAAATAAAATTAAGTGGCGATGTGATAATAGGAAGCTGCTTAGAAAGCAAACGCGGTGGGTTTTATTTTTTACCTTTTACCGCCTGGAGGTAGACCGCTCTCTAGTTTCCCCAAATTAAAAACCTGGGGCAATTAGTGGACTTCTCCCCGTACCTGTCTGTCCCACACATGCAGATTATTAACAAACGAAAAGGCACGAAAGAGCCGGGGGGGGGGCAGAGGCGTGTGGGCTCCCAGAGACCCGGGGCGGGTACCCGGGCATCCAGCCCCTCTGCTGCCGCTCGGCACCGCTGCCCCGGCCGGGAAGGGCTGAGGCACGGGAGCGCTTTGTTTTGGGAAACAATAAGCTGCCGAGCCCTAATGAGGGTCCTTGTCTCCTCCGTTGATCTTTCGCCAGATCTCTCCAAGAGCTAATGTTCCCCCCCGCCCCAACACCCATCTATACCATCACTTCCCGGCTTTCCTTCACGTGCATCTTTTGTAAACAGCAGATCTATAGGTGGAGACGCTCACGCTGCCCTCGCCGGGCTTTGCCCGCATTAAAACAACAACAACAACAACAACAACAACTGCTGGGCGTGCACGGCGAGGAAAAAGATCTAGGCTTCTTTGCCTTTATCAATTGCAATTAGGTGGACAGTCTTCCCCCTCTTCCCTTGCTCCAGTCTGGGATGATAATTAAAATTTAATGAAGCCTGGGAGTAGCAGAGCTCTGTCTGGGGACTGTGGAATAGAATATTTTAACTGTACATTTACACCAAGTGTCTGGCTTCAAAGACGTGACTGCTTTTAATCTCGAATTAGAAAACCACAGACCTGAAATTAAATATTAGCCAGCCCCGGCTCCCCTTCCTTCCCGCCACACTGTCACGCCTGTGTTCGCCTGCCTTGCCCCACGACACGCATACACCCACGTCTCGGGTCTCCAATTACCCTCGCGTTAATAATAGATGGCTTTGATAGGGTGCGGATTTTTCCCTTTTTTTTTTTTTTTTTTTTAAATAGGGTTAATGCAATATTAATTGCTCGTAGCTGCTATAAGAATGCGCCGCGTTTTTCCAGGAATAAATCGATGGATCGGGGCAGCCAGCGCGGAGCAGGAGGCGCAGCCCCGGGGCCGCCCGGGTGAGTACGGCCGCCGGCGGGGCCCTCCGCGCCCGCGCAAATCCCACGCAAATCCCGCGCCCTTTCCCGCCCCGGCGGGCGGCAGCTCTTCCCGGCCCGCGGGTCGCTGAGCGGGGAAGGATAGGGACGGGACGGGGGGGTGGGGGTGTGTCGCCGTTTTTTCTCTCCAAATCCCCTCTCGGGGCGGGGGGGGGACACGACCCGGCCGGCGGGTTCCCCCGCCTCAGCGCGTCCGTGGCAGACCTGCTCCCAGGGCAGCCGGGTTGGTTTGTGGTCCCGGAGTGGTAACCGGGGGGGACACACGGGGAACGGGACACGGAGGGACAACGGTCCCCTCCCCCCTTTATTGTTATTGTTGTTTTGGCAGGTGAGACCCCCGGAACCTACCCCACGGCTGCGGCTCGGCGCGCCCCGCAAAGGTAAAGGCGGTTTTTGGAGGGAGGAGGCCACCCCGCAAGGAAGCGGGGCGGGGAGGAAAGAATAATAATAAAAAAGAAATCCCAACCCACCAGGCAAAAACTCCCGGAGAAAACTCGGCGGGTTCCCACAGGCAGCCGGGACCCCCTTCCCGCGGCGGGGGCGTGTTGCCGACCTGCTCCCACGGCTCCTCCGTGCCGGAGGCCGGGCAGGGCCGGGGGGTGCCGGCGGGCGGGACCCGCGGCCGCTCTGGCGGAGTGGGTTACGCCTTCCCTGTCCCGGGGCCGGGCCCCCAGCTGGCACTTGTTGCCAAAAAAAAAAAAAAAATATTTTAAAAGTAAGAAAAAAAAAAAGAAAAAAACCAACCCGCCCCTAAACTCAACGCAACCCCCCAAACCGAAACAACGGAGGAAGGAAAAAAAGGCGCTTGCAGGAGCGCCGGGCGGCAGCTGGGGCAGCCCCGGGAGCGTGTGTGTCTGCAGGAGCCGGCTTCGCAGCTGGGCCCCCGCCTCGACCCTTCCCCAGCCCTCCGCGGCCGCGGAGCCCGCGGGGCGCAGCGCTGCCCGGCTGCGGGGGGAGGGAACACCCCCAAGCCCGGCGGGGCCAGCCGCCCCCTCCCCTCCGCAAGCAGCCCCGGAGAGGGATGAGCCTTCGGCCTCCTCCTCCTCCTCCCCCCCCCCCAGCAAACCCACTTGGCCGCCGGGCACCGGTGGGCCGTGGGGGGGGGCAAGGAGGAGGCGCGGCGCTCCGCGGTGTTTCCGCGGCGGGAGGGGCCGGGGGCTGCGCGCCCCGTCCGGCTGCGGCACCGCTCGGCAGCGGGGCTCTCGCCTCGCCTCGCCTCCCCGTTTATACAGAACAGGATCATTTACATAAAGTCCTTAAGGCAAATAACTGTTGGGGCTCTAATTTATATCTGATCGAAAATTAGCCGTCATTATGCGCTCCATTAGCAGCGTCTTTAATGTGCTTCTAAGCACCATTTGTCAAGCGGCTTGTTAATATCCTTCAAGTCTTTAAAGTTGAGAGCTCATTAAAGAGTGCGCTCTGTTATTGATGTAATTTAGATGAGTTTGGAAGAGCGAGTGCGCCGCGGAGAACCTGGGTGAGCGGGGAGAGGCTGGGGCTCCCCCCCGGGGGCTTGCGGGAGCGACACCTTGGCGCGACGGCCCCTCACCGTGGCGTCGGGGCCCGGCCGGGGGGGGGGCGGCCCGGGGCTCGCCTCCGTGCTCGGGCTGGGGCGTGGGGCAGCCCCCGGGCAGCGGGGGGGGGGAACGAACCTCTTTTGGCTGAGGCGGAGTAAACCCGCTTAATGATGTGCAGACGCGATTCCGCCGGCTCTCTCCCCCCACTCCATCGGAAGAGCATAAAGGCCAATAAATTACCTCCGCTGCTTATCTGAAAAGCCATCTATTCTGTCTTTTTTTGTCTTTTTTTTTTTTTTTTTTTTTTTTTTTGGGCTCCGCTGGTGCCACACGACGAAGCCGCCCCGTGAGGGCGGGCTGCCGGGGAGCGCCCCGCCGGCTCCCCCCACCCCCTCCCCGGGGGAGGGGATCCCTCGGCCCCCCGGGACCTGCTCCGCCCCTGCCCGCCCGAAATCCTGCTGCTGAAAACCGGGGGGGGGGAGAGGGAAGTCCCGGTCCCCCCCCCCCGGGCGGTGCGAAGCGGAGCGGAGGGCGGCGGGGGCTTGCGGGGAGGGTCCTCCCCTGCGCCGCCGTCCCCGGGCTTCCCCCGGGCGAAAGCAATAAAGCGGGTAATTAGACTGCTAAAGACGGATGTAAATAACGGGGAGGAGGCGGCGGTGACAGCCGTGCGGCGGGGCCGGCCCCCCCCGCCCGCCCCGGGGGAAGGGGACGCGGAGCCCCGCAGCTCCCGCCCCGAGGCCCCGGGGAGGGGCGCCCGCTGCCCCGCCGGCTCTCGGGCCGCGGTGGGGAGGGCGCCGGCAATTCCTCCCTGCGGGAATTGCCCTCACCACGCAGCCGACAGGTCGCTTTGCTCCTGGACCCCCGTTAGGGTCAGGGGCCAGGGCAGAGGGGGCTGCAGAGGGGAGGGGGGGTGCAGGTATCAGCAGCCTTTCAAACCCCGCTGCACCCCTGGCACAACTCCCCCCACCCCCCCAGGGGCTCTAACCAGCTTTCCGCACAGGCCTGTATGGAAGGGGTATTCACCTCGCCGCACCGTCCCAGGGGCCCACTGACACCCGTGGGAACATTTATCTCCTCTCCAGCCGGGAGCGTGATGCCTAAACAGCCACAGGGCCCTCCCCACCTCTCGGGCAGCGAGTCCGGGGGGGGGCCTCATCTGTGCGGTGGGCCCGTGCAGCCCTGGCCCCCACATGAAAGGGGGCTGCTCCTGAAGAGCTGGACACGTCTTCTGCAGATCACAGGATCGTTGCCGGCAATGTGAGCCCTCTCCTAGAGCCACGACCGCTATACCGGTTCCAGATGCTCTCTGGGCAGAGGAAGAGAAAAATCCCTTCAGGACGACGAGGGAAAGCATCACCCCAGGTAGGCAAAAACACGAGGCACGGAGAGCTGCCAGAAGGCCCGAGGTTGACGCGTTGAATCGTACTTGCAGATGTGCTCATAGTTATTGCCACCAAGCAACATACAGGAGATGTAGCGTAGCGGCACATTGCCATGCACGTGGCTGGCATGGGTTTTCGTTGCCTGTTTACATGTGGCATTTGGGGACCGAGTCCTCTCAGGGTGCGTGTGGGCACATGTGCGTGGCCTGCTGGATTTGAGAAGGGCTCGTTGCATGGTGGAAAGCCCTTTCTTACCCATCTGCTCACTCAAAACCCTCGTAGCTTTTCTCTTACTTGTGGCACCATGTTATTTTGGAGGGAAAGCTATGGAAGTAGGTGGGATAAACTTAACATTGAGAAGATACCTTTTTTGGGGGGCATTTTACAGGGAGATAGCTTTGTCTGTGTTTAACAAAGCCATTAAAAAATCATCGTGTCAAACATAGCTGGGCAAGTCAGCCTATGCCAGATGGGGAGGGAAGGCCATGGAAAAGTCTCATGTTACGACAATGACAGTATTTTATGGCAGCAGCGGTTACAGCTTTTAAGCAAGTGAAAAGCAGTTCAGTTTCTTGCCTGATTTTGTGGGCAGAACTGGTGGATGTGCATCAGGGAAGGAGCTGTGTACAGGTCCCATTCCCACCCCAGTAATGGCTGTGACTCTTGTGGGGGGGCTTCTGGCAGCAACACGTGTGACAAAGTCCGCTGGGCAGCAACATGAAGTCCGTGGGCTAAAGAAGAATGTGATGAGGAGGACTTGTGCAAACCTTAGCATAATGAAAGCCTCCATCCCACAGGTGCGCGCAAACACCCACCCACCCACCAGATGCTATACAAAAAAAAAGCAAAAGATGTCACCTTTTGAAATTGTTTTTACATCCTGAGTTGTCAAATTTCGTTCCTGATTGCTCTTCATTTTAGAAAGAGATTCTTTAAGAATACATTCTTAAACCACAGCATCTTTCAAATTGACTGTGAATGGACATGCCTGGTGCCTTGATACATAACTCTCCCAAGTTGCTTGTACTTAAATACCCTATGCGAAGATGCCCAGAAACCTTTCCCACTGGCCCTTCCTCACAGAGAAGGGGCATTGCCGCGGTGGAAGCCCACCTAGGATCCCCTTGCTAATTATAATCTGCAGCTCGCCGGTGATGGCAGGGGTGGCTGCCTGCTCCCCGTTACTCTCCCACCTGATTGCAATTTAAACCGCTCTTTCTTTCAGCTTCCATCGATAGGCGGACACAAGGTGGATGTCAGCAGCGGGCTGGGGGTGGTGGGCAGGCGACATGTCGGGTCCCTGCCTCTCTGCCCAGGTTAATCCCTTGTCTTCTTGGGAAGGCTGGGGAAACACTCGCCTCCCACGACCGGGGCGGTTGCGCTCGGAGAGGGGCGATGCAGCTCAGGCTGCGCGATTGCTGCCGGCCCTGCTGAGGATGCTGTTAAAATCCAGTGCTGGGGCTTGTGGCAACACCTGTGCTACAAGAAGAGTAACGCCATCCTCCCAGGATAGCCGAGGGGACCGGGATCCTGGGACCCCCCCACCCGAGCCCAGGCTAGCGTCGCAGGTCAGCACCTCCCGGCCGTGCCTACACCAGGAACCGCAGCAGGACGCGGGCACCAGCCTGGCCACGGACGGCTCTGCCTCTGCCATGCTGGCCGGAGCTGCTAAATGCCTTCCCAAGCAATGCTTGGCCATGGGCTGAGGACAGTATCTGCTCCAAACGGGCAGTTCTGGTTGTGCCCACACGGTTTTGGGGAGGGAGGGGAAGAGGGAAGGGGAATTAGCAGTCACGCTGTGCCGCTCGGCCCCGGGGCTGGAGAAGGGTTCCCAGCTGGTTCTGCAGACTGGCAGCGATGCAGCCACCAGAGACCACCCACCACTTACCTAAAGCTTTTTCTCTTCCATAAAGCCTCTTCCCCGCTGGGGAGGTCGGGCTGTGTTTGGCTTGGATATGAAAACCAGCGCCTCTCCCCTCAACCCGCTGAGCCGCTTTGTCCCCCTGAATTAGTCAGCGTTACTTTTAACTCATTGAGTAGCTTGGATTAGAGCCAGCCGGCCGATGGGCTCTTGCCCAGACGCAGGTTTGCGAGTCAACGGCACCGGGACTTCGGTGAGGTCCAGCCCGTGCCAAAGATCTTATCGCTCGTCCTTCGGAAGAGCCCGGAGCAGCCCTGTGTGCCCGGTGGTCCTCGCACGCGTGCCGACGAGCGGTGATGGGGCAGGTGCCGGCTGGAGCTGAGGGGCTGCTCTCCCGGGCAGCCCATGGGGATGGTGTATGAGGCAGCCCCTAGGAAGGTGGGGAGAGGGTTTTACTTCTTTAGACAGCTGTTAAAACGTTCTCATTTAATCAGCCACAGTATGTACGCCTCAGTTAAACAGCTGGCATCCGAGCTGATACGCGGGGATGTGTAATTTTGATTCCTACCTTTCTGTTTCAAAGCTGTGTCGTTTTGAGCACTTTGATCCAAAGACTAAACTTATTGTGGCATATTTATGTAGATGACATTTTCATTCGCTCCTTTATTTATTTATTTTTGCAAAACACATCACTGACAAGGTTTCTAGTGCCAAGGCAGTGGTGCTCCGTGAAGGCAAACACACGGTCCAAACTCCAACGCTTGTGTGTGCTGCAATAGTCCTGTTTTATACACGTCGCGAGCTCAAATTGCAAGAGCAGCGGCAATGTGTGCAAGAGCGCATGCAGAAAAGGGAAAACTGCACTGGGGGTGAGTGACAGTATATTTAACACTGTGTCCCAGTGGACTGGCTGGTTTTTTTAAAGGATTTTTTTTCTAGAGTTTTGCAATTCTTTCTGGGTCTTTATGGCAATTTGGTGCTTGCGCCCCTCTCTCTGGCAATATCAGAGTGCCTCATGGTATTTAGCATACTTATCCCCACAACATCCCCAAGGAGGCAGGAACGTGCTGCTACCCCACCCTACAGCACAGGAAAACAGTGGAGTTTGGGATGGATAAGGAACTGTAAAGAAGTCTCCCAAGTCCTAGGAGAGCGCTCAGACCAGGGAACCAACTCTGCCCCATCTGACAGCACCTCCAAAAAGCCGAACCAGTAATGTCCTTGAATATCTTACTCCCAGGACACTGAAAGTATGACATGCCCAAGGAAACACCCATTCACCTACAGCGAGAAGTGGTTTATTATCCCAGCAGCAGCACAGCAGTTGCTTTTAAAGCTCGGCCTCAGGAGGATGGCAGTGAATGGCGAAAGCCGACTTCCCTCGGATTTGGGTCTTTTGGTTGGGTTCTCTGGTGTGAAATAAGGCACAAACTCCAACTGATGCTTTTCCCAAGGATGGAGCGTTAATAAAACCTCTTGCCTGCAGCAGGCTTTCTGGTACATGTGTGATTTTCTGCCTTTTCCCTCGTGTGGGACTCACATGGGGTCTGGCCCCTCTGTCAGCTGCTTCGCTGCACAAAATCTGTGGGGATATATTCACAGGTAAGCCCTTTCCCTATCTTTTCCACTGGTCTGAAGTGAGCTTAAAACAGTTTTTAAACCAGTTTGAGGCCACGGGAGGCACAGACAGAGGTACAAACGGATGGAGACAGCCATGCGGAGTGTGGTCCCTCAGGCCCTGCTGAAGAAGCCAGGCTCCCATCCGTGACTGAGCCACCTAAAGAAGAGATGCTGCTCGGGTGAACATTTCGACACCCAGAGTACCTCCCTCCCCCTTTCCTGCCCCCCAGACCACTTCTGCTGCAACGGTCCTCATCCTCCCAAGGCAGCAGCGGCCTGACTGCAGCTCTGCTGTCTGAGGCCGGCTTTAATTAAGTGGGTCCTCCTGCACATGGACACGCGTGAACACAAGCAGCCCTGTTACCCACGTGCAAACGGGCGCTTCGTTTCTGTAGCAATGTTTTTAACGTCCTCGCCAAATAGTTTTAGAAGATCTTGGAGTTCACATTAAGAGAGCTCTGGCTGATGTTAAGATTTAACTGAGAAAACTCAAAAAGTTAAACTGAAAAAAAGTTGTTCCTTAAAAAGCAACAGAGGCATTGCCAGGGCTATTCAGTTCTCATCTTTAGAAAAGACCCTTTGATTCATACACCTCCAAGTCCGGAATCCCTGGGAAGGAAGCGCTGCCACCGACCCTTCCTTCGCTGCCCCAGATCCCTCCTTTCCTCCTTTGCCCTTCCAAATATGCCTATGGGTGTTTGCGAGCAAGTTTTCTGGTCCGGAGGAAATCAGCAGCTGACCTGGCTGCTGGTGCTGGGCTGCTCTGTTAGCTTTTGTGCCAGAACTCACCCAGTAAGATCTCAACCGGGTGTGATTTAGGCATGACAATTTTTAAACTGTCCTTGGTTAAGTAAATTAAAACCAGAAGCCGTTTACCACATAATGGTACCCTGCACATCTGAAAGAGGAAAACCACCTGCAATTACAAGAGAAAGGTCCGATACAACAATTAATGAGGTTCATTTTCAGCCCAGGCTTTCTAGGAAGAGGATGCTGCTCCACCTTTCCTCTCATTTCAAATTTACAAGCCTTTCCTTGATGCGGGAAAGAACTGTGCTCAGATTAAAGCCAAATACAATAGACCAACATCTCAGAACATGTGTAGTTCTTTATGTTGAGGTATCTGTAGGCACTTCTGGCTGGCATTTCATCACACCTCAATCTTCTTTCTACTGAGGCAGAATCACTGTCATAAACTGTAAAACAACATTGCTACCTTACACTCTAGGCAGTAAGCTGTAACTAAAACGTGCACGTGCAGCCCAGTCTTTTTTGTGCCAAATGCCTCTGCAATGCCAGCTGTATAACAGTGTCACGTTTTAGTCATCGCATTGCCCCGCTGACACCCCCAGGTTAGAAGTACTCCACTTTTCTGAAGCTGAAAATACTCCTGGAGTACAAAACTGCCAGAAGAATATCAATTGCAATTACAAATCTAAACCAAATACGTAGTATTGTGGCCTTTTCAATATTACATTTCTGTGGCAAGTTTTTCCATTGTGCATCGTTCAGTCATGTTGGGACAATTTGTTAAATAATGTAGAGGCATTTCATCATGGGACAACATTTGAGGTGATTTACAGTTCTGTCTTTTAGCAGCACACCTGTAAATTGCTATAAATAATGCTAACCCCTATTAAGGAGACATCAGGGTGCTTCCAGGCTGAGAGAATTAATGGGGAGGCAGTTGTGGATGATACTGGGTAAAAGCACTACCAGTTTACAACTGATTGGGTCGCTCCGATATACAGATCTGCTAGTGTGCCCCACAGCCAGGCCTGAAGATGAAGGTCCGAGTTTCTGAAGGGCAGAGTTTGGAAGGCATTTAGCAGCAGGTTGGTGTACAGAGAGCAGTGATATCCTAGGCTTAAGTACTTTTGTTTTTCTTGAGGGCGTAACGTTACAAATCAGCTGTTTGCAGCAAAGTTTAATTAGAAATAGCTCATCATCTTTACTTCTCATCTGTATCAAGCCTTCATTTGGCAGGCATACAAGGTCAACAATGAAGGAAGGCTACGAAGCAGACGGACCAAAATCCCAGGCTATAGTAATACAGAGCAAATCCTGCTATCTATCTCAAAGGGTGCTGACACCTGAAAACTAGGGAAAACAGTTGTGAATTCAAGTATGAACACAGATAAACTGAACTTACCCACTTTTCATATGCACAAAGCCAATGAGTTTACTCACTTTTCAGCAGTACAGCACAGTTTCATTTTTCCTAGGGATGTAAACAACCACACGATCATTTTGGAGACATGACTTACCTTTGGTTAGTAAGCGGTTTCAGACAATCAGAGAAAAGAGGCAGTGGTTCCTCGTAAAGAAGAAACTGCACGGGCCAACTTTTTGGCAGGTGATGTGAGGTGAATGAGCTTCTGGAGAACCCAATGTTAAACAAAATTGTGAAGACAGAGAGGAGGCTTTGAATGAAGGGGCAGAAGGAAACAAATGAGTACAAGAAAAAATGGGGAAGAAAGTGCAAATGGGAAAGGAATACAGCAGGCTCAACGTCTCAGTTTTACTGTAATTTGTCTTTGGGTTCAACCCAAAGCCTTTCTGCTGGGGAGTGAGATTCTGACTTAGTTCTGGTGTGAATATCCACCTACCTGATCAACAGATTTTTTTTTTTTATTTTTTAATGCTGCAATGCTGCATGTGGAAAAGGGTGAGAAAAGAGGATCAAGCTCCTAACCAAGGAGCTTGGCAAAACAGACAAAATCATGGTAAGTACTTTCCCCCCAAATGGGTGATCATTATGCAGGGGTGCAAAAGGACAGCTAAGGATGGCAGGACCACTTTAAACTACGAAATAAACTTTTTCAGCTCATAGCACCATTATGAACACTTGTGTTTCAAAGGTGTTGAAGATGATTTACAGGTAGAAATTCAAAAGACCTGAGTACAATCATCAGGAAGCAAAGGTGTGAAGACACATAACTCAGGGCCACCACATGCAGATTTTTACTTCTGCTTGCAATATCTGGGAAGGCTTTGAAGCCTTTGCCTCAGAAGTCAAGAGATGACCTGAGAATGGCAGCTTCCATTACAAGAAAGCTGTTGCAGGAAAGAGCTTTAGCATACACTCTGAACAAACTTCAAAGTCTCAGAAACCAGAGGAAGAAGTAAAAGGGCTTCAGCCTGTCTTCATTGAACACAGCTCTCAGGAGGACTTCTTGACCTATACGATGATTTGAGACAACACTTATGATGACTGTATTTAAAGCAGACTATGTACATGTGCTAGTCCCACAGAAGATGAGAGAAAACCTGAACTACTACATGAAACTTTTTGTCCATTCATAGAGCTTGGCGAAGCCACTGTAGCACTACAAAAGGCAGAGGAAAGCTTTGCTATGTTGTGGAGGATGAATTCATGCAGCACAGCCTTGTAGCTGGCGTGGGTCCTCTTCTCTGTGGGGTGTAGCTGTTACTCACCAGATGTGGCCACCTCCAGGCAGCTGCACGCTGGGCCAAATGCTCTGAACTACGCCTGGGATTTGGCTGAAGCGAACTGGCTCTATTTTAGAGGTGTGAAAGCCTCTTTCTGGCTCACTTAGTCAATACCGTGACAGGCTTATCATGTGCAGCCCAGGAGTCTGGCCTTGGTTTCACAGGCTCTTTCAGCTGATGAAGACCACTGTATATTTCCAGCATCTTTTTCCTTTGAAAAAATAGTTAACTCCACTCTCACTCACAGTCCTGAAGATATTTCACTCGTGTCTGATATTAAGAAATGTACAACAGGGACCGCAGAAATGAATCACACCATCTGATGGTGAGATTAAACCCAGCAGCTTTCAAGGGAAAGTGCATTGTCTCAGTGATGGAAATACCACAGCTCCCTACAGTGGGATGTGGGATCTGGGAGAAACAGAGGGGGTGAGAAAGGCAAGCATACTTTTTGCAAATATATTGGTTTAGTTTTTTATTCTTTTACTTCGCTCACCTTCACAGCCTGGGTTTTGTTTACTTTGCATAAACTACCAAGTGTTCTGGCATGGATGGTCTCAGCAAGTAATTTTCTAGGCAGGTTTTCTAATCGGGAAGAAGGAGGAAAAAAAAAAAAAGTAGAACATGACTTACACGAGTGACCTCAACCAGCAACACTGATTGAACATTGCCTGCTCCGAGGCGGTTTGGCGCGTGTGCATGCACGCAGCTTGTGCCAGCACAGCACTCCCGGTCCCCAACTACTGTGCCAAGCCTGGTACGCACAAGTTATCACAAAGATGGTGCCTAGTCCCAACATCTTACAGTCTAACTGGCTCCTACTGCACTTAAAATAGTCACTCTGATCCTTGACATCTTTCCTGCCCCTGCCAGAGTCACCTTTGCTGGCCTGCAAATTTGTGTTTCAGGAGATGGAGCTGGCTTGGTCCAGGCTGGTTTCACACAAGGGTTGTCAACTGTCTGGCTCGTGAGAACTTCCCCTACAGGCACATCACTAGGACTTGTTTGTGGTGTTGCTCCCCTAGTTATTCAGCGTACGCAGTGCCAACACTGATTGTATTCCTTTTGTAGAGCCCCAAGCTCCGGTGGCATGGTACGTACACAGCCACTTGGCTGACCTAGAGCCGTCATTTAAAAAAAAAAAAAAAAAAAAGGCATTTGCCACATAATGGAGCTGCTGACTGCCATTAAAGCCTTGATACGACCAGCACAGGAGCAGTTACATTTTACAAGCCTGCGCGGGTGTCCACTCACCGCTGGCTCTCCGCACATGATCTACTCTGTTGTTGCTGGCGAGGCCAGATGCCCCCCTCCCTGCCCCCCCCCCGGGAACAGTGTCTGCTAGTGCTGGATTTCAGCGTGACAGGAAGAATTCAAAGTGCCATAAATCCTCGGCCCTTTCTGCTTAACTGTCCCCATCTCAAGCAGTTGTTTAGCCATTTCTGCCAAATGCACTGCAAAATGTGAATGCATCGGTGATATTGCTCTCCCAGAACAGAGGCTTGGAGAGGCGAAGTATAAGCAAAGGCTCTAATTCATCAAAATATTCTAATATCACAGAGCTCCTCTGAGAGTATCAGGGCTCAGCAGACATGAAAGCTCATTGCAATTCAGAATGTAAAAGTTAAAGGGGCTGCTGTGAGAGAGTGGGGCCTGGAGACAGAAGGCAGGTAATCCTGAACTTCCCTTATCATAAATAAATTTTGTTTTAATCTGTTCTGTGAGCCTGGCGTGAGCCCGGTCTGCCCAGAAAGCAGACAGCAATGCCAGGGAAACTGATTTCCTGGTACTCACGTGGAAGGGGAGAGTGTCTAATTTTCTCAGCCAACCGATGCTGAGGAGCCGGGAGGCAGACAACTCTTATGAAAGAAAACAGGAGAAAATAACAGTGACCACCATGCTTCAGGGAGGGCTCGCTGAAGACGTTTTTAGAGGCACTGCTGTGGTTAAGTCCAGAATCAAGCCACTTCAATTATAAATGGTGAACTTGTGGCCAGATGGGGCAAGGTTTTCTGAAAAGAGCTCAGGAAGACCAGGGAGCAATATTGTCAGGGATAAAATAGCTCAGTGGAGGAGGTAGCAACCTTTCAAAGGTGATATACCTCTGTATATGGATATGTATGTCCCAAACTGGGGGCTAAATGTGCCAGTTACAAAAGCTGGTGTTGAAGGAAGCTGCCTCCCAGAGACAAGGCTTACCTCTCACCAGTCTGTCTGGGGTAGGAGATCCCACTCCTAGCTGGGTTCAGAGCTGGGTGGGAGCCAGGAGCTATTGCCGCTCCCAGCTGCTCCTCCTAGGATGCTCAAGCTCCCAGCCCCTGGGTCTTTCATGTGCTAACCGAAAATCTGCTGCCCCCCGGTTTTCTGTCTTCCCATACTGCAGGTGGCCAAGCTGCAGAACTGAGCTGGAGAATGGGGAAGCTGCTGGGACAACTTGAGACTCCCCCCACCCCACCTGCCCGGTGGTCCTACAAGGAGCTGAGGAATTCTTCTGGGGCTGCACACCCTCAGCTCCCAGGGACTTCACGTAGGGCCATCACCAGCACCTCAGATCCCACCCGCGTTAGCCGTGCTCGCAAGCTGCTCTTGTTGCCAAGTTGTCTGCCTTTCGTGTGGTAATGAAACAAGCAGGTAACTTCATCGTTAACCTCAGTGAAACAAACTTACTCATTCAGCAGGGACGGGGACAGGGGATTTTAGGTACTAACTTGCTTTCTCACCTATTGAGACTAATTCCTCCAAGCCAGCATTGCAGCAAGTGGGTATGAATGTGGGACTCACTTTGTCCAGCCCACGGATCAGCTAGGATGAAGCAGCAAGCTTTCCGTTCAAGGAACACTTGCACCTTTTTCTCTTTCTCCTCCTCTGCTCAATGGGCTTGAGAGCTCACTTGACCAACAGCCATTCTGGAGTTTTATTCTGTAGTTTTAAAAACTAAACCTTAAAAGTTTAGGAAGAGAAGTTTATCTCCTACGGTTAAACTCCCGGCAATGTGCTTTACCATCATAGCTGCTGGGCTCCTTCATGCTCAGCATCACTCCTCAGTGGTACGTCTATGTTAAAAGAAGACTCACACGTGGAA
Source organism: Buteo buteo (assembly GCF_964188355.1). Taxonomy (NCBI): domain Eukaryota; kingdom Metazoa; phylum Chordata; class Aves; order Accipitriformes; family Accipitridae; genus Buteo; species Buteo buteo. Next base: position 69,622,014 of record NC_134171.1, on the reverse strand, counting down.
ATATTCATTAAGCTATTTATTTGTTTATCTTCAAAGACAGCACATACATTCTATCTACTTGTAAGCATAAGTGTGGCAAATATAGAGATACTATGAAGTTATGCTGTCAAACAAGACACAGTTTTGGAAAAAAAAAAAATTGTCCTCATTCTTTTCTTTGTAGGAGCTGTCTTCAGAAATACCTGACTGAATCTCAGGACAAAGTCCTTGATGTACACCACTTCTGAAGGCTGATGAGTTCTCACCTCATGTGTAATAGCTGAATCTCACATAACTACTTAAGGCTTTAACCTATTTCTTGCATTTTTACATGTATATTATTGTTTCTTCCAGTTACACCCTACTTTGTCCTAGCAGGAAACTGAAGTGTGGCTTTAGTAATACCTATAATTGATCTTATTTATTCCATCTATTTCTAGGTAATTATATATAGTGTATTTCTTAGTCTATGTTCGGATGGTCTATTACAAGATGAATGGGTTCCTTCCAGAATGGCAATGACCTTTATGTGACTCAAACATTAATTTTCTAAATGGCTTCACAGGTGAAATACCTTATATATCATCATAATTAACAAGATATACCCTATTAATGGTCAGAAAACATGCTTTTCATAATTATAAACAGAATCCTTTCTGAGGTACAACCTTTCCCTCTGTTATGAATTGTTAGTCAATACCATCTGATACATCCACAGTGAAACCTGCTAAAACACTATACAAAAAGTGGTCTTACTTGCCAGTCTCGCATACCTTAGGCACCCACAAGATGTAGATTTTAGAGACATCAATATTACACTTCAGAACTATTCAGAGATTCATCTGCTATAATATGTTTGACGAGTCTTTGTTTTGAAACAGACAACTGGCATTGTAGGCTAAAGTGATTTACCTGCTTTCCTAACTTCATTAAAGTCAAATATGCCTATAACTTCTCAGAGCACAGAAAAACTTGCAACTGCAATTCTTACTCTCTCATGAGTCCTCCTTTCTGATTGCAAAGTCTTAAGGGTCAGGGGATTAGAGGCTTTCTGGAAAAAACTTGCAGGAAGGATTACAGTGGTAATGAACCAGGCAGAGGGGAGAATAATTCTGTTCCATGTGAGGAGCTCCTTAAAGAAATTAGAGCACATCTCTCACATAAAGAGACAAAGTACAGAAGTTCCATTATACTAATTTGAGCTCTGATCTCAGGAGATCTGATGAGCAGGACTATGTCTGGCAAAAGATCACCAAAGAATAGTGATGTTGGAAGAAAGGCTGGTAATTCAGTAAGTGGTGATTTTTCTCCTAAAGAAATACCGAGTTGATACTGCAGCCAAGTACCAGTGAGCACTGTGCTTTCAGCTGGGTCGTGCGAGGCATTTCACCGAGGCCTGCCCGTGACCCGTGGAACTCTGACTGCTGCTGACAGCTGAGAGGTTTATTCCAGGATCCTGTTCAAAGCACAACGTATGGAACAACCTTCTGCCCAACCTCCTTGCCCCATTAATTTGAAGGGGAAAGCAGAGCCTTCGTTTTCCCACTGAAAAAGTCTGCAAGGAGCAGAACAACGCCTGCATTCTGCCAGACAGATAGTTACTCATCAGACCAATCATCACTGGGATGGGAAGCAGGTACATTTAGCTCAATAAACATAATTTTCTCCTGAAGCTTCCTGACCCTGAAGAACACAACTTGCATTTACATTATTATAGGATGATAAAAGTCCCCTTATTTTTATTAAAAGCTTTAGGACTAAAAAGTATCGTTAAAAGTATGGGAGAGTTAATGCTCTAGAGGATTAATTTGTGGCCATTTTTTCACAAGCATACAAAAGTTATCACTTAGTAATGAGAGCAGATCGGCAAAAAATAGTGATGATCACGAATGCTATTTAATGTAACTGCATAATAACTTTTGGGAGACATACACAGAATGTTCAGTTACTGCAGAAATGTATGTGAGGTTCAAAACCCTTAAGTATTTAGAAACTTGTCCTTGAAAAATTGTCTTTTCTAGAATGTCTGCTTAGTTTATGTTATTTTATATTTTTTTTTTACTATGAAGGGTAAATTAAAATATGCCATTTCTTTCAACAATATTCTGATAAAAGAAATTCCAAATATCTAAAAAAGCAATCTCTTACAAGCAGTCCTGCTATACTTATCAAGATTAGGAGAGTTTGCAGATTAATGTGATTTTCAGATATTATTTGTGAAATTCTGCTGCTGTTATAATGTTTTTTGTATTTCATATCAATAGCATTAAAATACAAGGGGTAAACTGGATACTGTTATTATTTATATTTAAATCATGGTCCTGTTTATCTTCCTGGTTTTCATAAAATGTTTGCCTGTTTTTAACACTCAGTAATGAGATTTGTATGCTTATGTGCATAATTGCATGTAGGAACATGCCTATACAACTTTTCAGCCTTGTAAAAACATTCTAAATGAACAGTGCTGTAATAAGCTTGGTGTTCAGATGATACAGACCTCTGAGTAAAAGAAAATTATTGAGGTATTTGTATTTACATTGCATGTACACAGCATCTTGATCAAAAATGGTCTAATAGGAGCAAGTTAATGATAATAATAATGATATGTTTTTACCATAACTTAACAGGGAGAAATCCTATTGTCACATGTCAACCAGTTACTTAAACTGCAATCCTGAAGAAAACCAGTGAATTGAGTTATTACTATGGCAAAAGCTATTGCTTTCGCAAGGACTGTCATAAAAACTGATTACAGGTCTAATGGACCTTGCTTCAAACTCCGAATCTGGAAACCTCCATTTAAAGAAAGAAATGGTTGACTATTGGGATTCATAAAGCTTTGTTTGAAAAGCATAGTTTGAAAGAACAGGTTTTCTAATACATGAAATTAGGAAAGTTCACATGAATTTTCCTAAATTAAATTCAAAGGTTCCAAACCCTGCTTTTACGTATATTTTGCGAAGTGATAACCACCATCTTCTGTCCCCTATCTCTTTGGGCCACCAGTGATGGTAGCTGGAAAATGCCCTCTGAGGACAGTGAAGACCACAGGAGTCAGACTTCTATGGGTCGGCCATGTGAGGAAACCACTGTCAAGAATCAAAATGGGAGACATTTCTCCACACACACTCCAAAATCAGTGCTTCAGATTATTTACCAAAAAGAATCTAGGCAGAATTTTAGTTTACCTGATTGTGTGAATGAACACAGGCTTTGCTAAAAGGGGAATTTTGGGATCAATTTCGAAAATGTGACATACAGGTATTCTACAAGATGCACTTTCATTGTTAAATATAGTTGTTTCAGCTGTGCCTATAGATTGATGTTGCACTTGAGAGTGTCAATGGCATTTCAAAAGCTTTGATTGTACAGGCTTTCAACAGCTTCATGAGTGTGCTCCACCAGATTTTAAACAAACTTAGTTGTGTTTTGGGTCCAACCTGTGTTATAGATTAGAACAAAATTGCACCATAGTGTGCCACCCAGGCTGGAACTATTTTATTCAAGTTACAGTTGAACCACAACTGTTAAGCACAGATGCTAAAATCATTGATAGCCCTATGAATAAGGCACCAAGCTTGTAGTTTATTTTTTCTGAAAGAGACAATAATCTGTGATTTAAGGAAAACTCTCCAGACGCATTTAGAACCTGATCTTACAAGGTATTGAGCATCTTGGATTCCCATTCAGTACGTATAAAGGATGTTTAATATCTTAACAGGAGGATCTTGACACTTCAGAAGACAATAAGCATTAGGGGCACAAAGTGCAGACTTTCTATTCTGTATTACGCTTTTTCTTTTGTATTTATTTCAATGACACCAGTTATTTTTGATAAAAGCATGTAATACATATTGAAGGCACACTTCAGTCATAAAAGAACTTAGAGCTCTCAGATATTTGTACCGCAACATTGTGCTCCCATTTAAATGACAAAATTCCTACCAAAATTCCTACTTTGTTGCATGACTCTTCGGTGATCTTCCTGTACTCATTATACATCTATCAGCTTCTCTGTAAGTAAGCAGGCATTCTCTATAATGAAAAACAGCAAATAAAAAACCAGTAAATGTTGTAAGTTTATATATACACTTTGATATCTACATGTTTTATATTTGGGTTCAGCATCTGGTTAATAGATTTGTTTCTATCTCAAAGGCTTATTTCTGTAAATTAAAAGCAATTACATGATCAAAGGCAATTAAATTCTGAAACTGGAAAAACAAGTAAAAAATCTGAAGGAAGTGTGAATTTGTTCATTTATAAGCAGGAAAAATATTGCTATTTGGACAAAGTAAAATAGAGGTGATGCAATTGCCTGTCAAAATCAGGTTGAATTTTGATACCAACGACATTTTGCGAAAATCAGCATATTGATGTAAGAACTATGGTCTAAGAGCAAATACTGTAGCAGGAAGGTCTAGAACTGGTGTCTTTGGAAGAGGCTCACAGCGGCTTTGAAGCACTTGTTTCTTTATTAAGTTCTGTTGTTGAAAAAAAAACAACCAAAAAGTGCATTAGTGTTTTAGACTTACAACATTCTTAATAGTAAAAAAGCCTAGAAGGTTTATTTGAAAAACACATAATACAGTAAAAAGACACAAGAGAAGGAAATCTAAGACAACACAGAGGTGAGCCACATAAGATATAATCCTAGAAATACAGAACTGACAGGGATTTCTGTTCTTTTTTCTTGCACTCCTGTGTGGCAGTTCTCCAACAGGCCGGTTTTGCAGGGTAGGTCCAGGTGGGACCAGCTGGGGAGCCAACAAGAAAGATGCGTTTGGGAGAAGACGATGGCAAAGACAGTACTGAAAGATGGCAGGCAGCAAGAAGACTATCCAGGGGAAGCAGTGAGCAGTGCAGAAAGCAAGAGCAGGGTGAGGAGGTTGGATAAGTAAGGCTGCCACCTCTCAGCGGGGTCCTCCTAATGGGACGTGATCAAAAGAGCAGGTGGCTGGGAGGCAACGGCTTCACTCCGCAGCTTTTGGCAGCCCCACGGTTCCTTTGCTCCCACGATCTGTGATGCCCAGCCTTGTTCCTTCCTTGCTCCATCTCTGCACCGAACTCCCACCTCCCGGCTGCCCTTTCTGCTCGGTTCCCAGTGACTCTCCAGCAGCCATACCTCCCTCTGCCTAGTTGCAACCACACCGGCCCTGGGGGATTGTTTCCTATTTTGGGAACTACTGATCTGGTTCACCTCCTCAAATGAAGAAAGTGCACATATATCTAGTCCATCCTTGACATCTATTTGTCAAATCTATTCTCAAAGGCTTCTGATGAAGGCCATTTCACAACATCCCTAATCTCTCTGTTCCAGTGCTTCACAATCTTATAGCTCTGTTTCTTCCCTAATACTTAAGATAAATATTTATTGCAAATTAAGCTGATTTTTTCCTTGTTCTACCTTTGGTAGACACGAAGAGCAAAGGAACGCTGTCCTTTTTTATAATAACTCCTTATAGCTTGAGAGACTATTTTCCTCCCTCTAATCTTCTCTTTTTGAGGCTAAGCAAAAGCAGTCTTTTCAATATTTGAAAGGAGCTCATGTTTTCTGACCTCTGTATAATCCTTGCCTGGATCCTCCTCAATTTGTCACTATCTCTTTGCACTGTGATGCCTAAAACTGGACTCTCTCTTTCAGTCACAGCAGTACCAATGGTGCTTATATGGCATCCTAATTTAATTCATGTCCAAAAGAATTACATTAATCCAGTTCTGGTAGAGGTGAAAAATAACGTTCAAAGCAGTGTTTCTGCTGGTGCAATGATTGGAACAGATGCAAACTACCGGACCACTCAAGACTCAATAAAATTTATGTTTCGTTATATCATAGGCTTTTATTAAGTATAATTGCTAACTAGGACTTCATCCATAGTTGTATGCAAGTAAGAATAGGATAAGTAAATCTGTGAAGAATATCTGAGGATTAACGTAAGTTATTATACCAAGACTCATTTTGTATGAGGGCAACATGTACGTTAGTGGCTTACTCTGTGTTTAACAATGTAGTTATTCCAGGTAACATTTTCTGGAACCAGGCCTAAAGTACATCAATGGAAATTCCTTTATGAGCAGACCATGTCTAAACCAAAAAATCTAATAAAACCTAATTGAATACAAGGGGCTGTGCTCATGGCTGCACAGTCTGTAACTTCTCAGTTTGGCTTAGGAACTCAAACACCGTGAAGCAGCTGAGAGCCTCACGCAGTTCAGAAATGCTAACAAGGGCTCTGAACAACGTTGGCCCACCCCAGCTTCACACCAGTGCAGCGTTATTGCTCTTTCCAGTGGAAGGTCATTGTTGAAAAAGTGGTGCAAGATGGGTGGGTGACCTAAGCCCAAAATGTGACTAGGTATGTATAATAACATATGTATTTGCCAGTAAATAGACATAAAAGTGTGTCTCTGACAGCAATGTCTCTTACATACACTGACACATGCAAAAAACGGCAGGGATGTGTACATGACAGATGGGGAATTATAGCATAAATTGCTTTTCTCGGGCACCTTTTGGCCTTTTGCCTTCACACTTGGACGCCAAGCTATTATTGTCTGATTAACAGTTCTACCCTCCCAGCAAATATGAAGCATATCAAGGATAACTGATGGAATACTAAGCCATAAATGTTTTCTTGGCATTTGTTTGGCCTGTGCTATTTGGGAACAATAAAAGCATCTCATATTCATAATGATAATACATATGTACCACCACAGATCACACCATCAAGCATTCTCCTTCTATCTTATCGTGTTGTGCAAAATGCAGGGATAAACATTAATATGAATTAATAGTATGTAAATATAATTAATCATAATAGGATGTTCCTGACATATTAACACTGCTGTTGATAAAATATAATTAAAACTGTCTGGTTGAATTTTCAGTGCAGCTAGAATTGGCATCTCCGTTCTTGCTGTTTACATGTGTCTATCTAAAGATCGTTACACTTCTAAAAATCTCATTATTTCATTATGTTCCTGGGAGAAAGCTGAACAGAGCTGCTAGTCCTTTACACAATACAATTAATGAAAAGTCATACAAAAGAATGAAAGCCACACCTACAAAGACTGAAGCTAAAATGATCACTAACTCCAGACAGGACAGGAATTTTAGGCCCCTTTCTCTCAAAAGATTATAAAGAATATGAAACAGGCAACACCTGTGTTCCTGAACTTGCATGCCCATGTGATGGGAAGACATTCAAATCCAAGCTTTGCATTGTTCAGAGACTGGTGGACTTTATTAAACAAGAACTCCACTGAAAAGCTCCACGAACTGATGAAGAATCACAAGAGGACTATTGTGTTGGGGAGCCGAAACTGCTTTGAAAAAAAAGAAAGGCAATATTTTGAGGAGATGACAAAAGTAAGAAGGAGAGTAGCATACAGAAGGTGACCCAGAAACCATTTTTCACTGTCTCTTCCAATCAAAGAATGAGGCAGGATATACTGAAAGTAGCAGGTGGTGGGCTTGGAGACAAAAGAAGGGGTTCTTTGTGCATTGCTAATTCATCCTTGGAACTGCCTGCTGCAGGATGCTGAGGATGCCCTAATTTTCTGCGGGCCCAAGAAGTGGCATGGCAAACAAAGAGAAGAAAAGTCCATACCCTTGCCTACTCTTCCACTATAGCTAACTTGCTTAAGTGGCATAAAATCCTGTAATACACCACCTCAAACAAAAGACAGCAACAGTGTTGTTGTATTTTTACACGTATTTAGGTACATGTACGCAAACAAGACCATATTTGCAACTGCTCTTAATGTGAGTGAACTCTTACTACATGCTAAAATAGTAACATAAGGCAACGCAGTGTTTTCCTTACACCTATTTTCCTTTAATACAATTAATTCCATGTATTCAGACTCGCCATTAGCCAATACTGCATTTTTGTCACAAAAGGGAGGGAGGGAAAGCAAGACTATCTCACCATATTCTTTATACCCTCCCCATGATCTGGCAGGGTATGCTAGATTATCATGTTGGCGTAACGCAGCTGATGAGATACAACCCATTATTGTAATTTAAAAATTACTTGCCTTTTTAAAGGTCATGCAGCTGTTTTCAGTTATATAATCTGTAGAATGATGTAATGGAGTAGGAATAAAGATGCAGCAAAAAATATGACTGCCAACAACATGCATGTCCCACGCTTGAAGATCTTCCTACTTTTCTTCCACCTTGATAAATGAAAATTGATGCAATGCTTTTTTAAAAGCAGATTGGGCCTACATGTTTAGCCATGTATCCTGACTAGGTTCACTTGGAACGGAGGCAGTTGTACTTGGAGATTTTATGAATATAAAGATTAATGAATTTGTACAATTTGGGCATGCAAAGCATTTTTATCAGGCATATTCCATTTAGAATAAGCAGTAAACCATATATAAGGGTTGTGTCAAAGTTTACTGAATAGGGCCCTTGGTAGCTAATGTAACATTTCTCCAACAAATCAAAGGTATTGTTCTATGCTCACATGAATATACAGTAGCCATTACCTTAAATTTAAAACTCACTGTGAACAGCAAACACACTGTGGGGATATGAAGGCCATATTGTATCAGTGGAGTCTGCAGAGATTTTCTTCATATGGCTTTGCCTGGTTGAAATATATGTTGCAGTTGAAAGCTAAAGGGATTACTTTTGAATAGTCATCACAAAGGTTGATTATATTCGTATATCATTTAGCTGGACCCTGCAGGCTATTATTCCATTAGCTGTGCTGGCCCTGCACTGTCAAAAAGTTGATCATATAATGTAAAAAGGTTACATGCTCTGTTAAGGTATGTGAAGTAACTTGAAACAGTAATCTTTTAAGAGCACTACAGCTTTGTACTTGAAGGTAGATTGCATTTAAAATAAATACCCATGAAATGGAATAAATACAATAAACCTACCTCTGTTTCCTATTTTTCCTACTTTGAATAGGCCGTACATAATTTGAGTAAGTTAATTGTACCAGGTAAGATATTGGCTATAGAGTATTTTTTCAGCCTCAAGTCCAAAGAACTATAACCTCAAAACAGCTGCATCTTTACGCGAAATGCTTGCTGAAATTATGTTTCTGGTGAAAAAGATTTGCTGATTATGTTTCCCTTGCACATACAAATACACACACACATTTTCTTTCAGTGCTTAATAAAATGGATCTTCAGATGGTTCCATTATGTGGATGCCTTAATATTATTTTATGCTAAAACATGGACAGTGCATTAGATTGAAAGCATCTTACTGTTCCACCAGGCAGAGTAATCATGGACTATCCCTAGATAGCAAATGCTCCCATTGGGGAAACAATACCAACAACATGGGCTAATGAATCACAGTAGTTATTAATCATGGGCATTTGTAAGAGCCACATATAATAGAGATGAACTCTCAAGATTAGGAAGGTTAGAAGGTGGGACTGAGAAAAGGACAGGAGATCATCCCACGGCATTTTAGAATAAGTTTATGGACAAGTATTTGCTTCAATACAATTGTGCCCATGCTTGTTTCAGTCTTTCTAAGCAGGCAGAAAAAGAGAAACAATTTAGTCAGCTCGGTTCACTTAGCTTTCAGATCCTTGTAGGACAATTTGGCAAAAATAAATAAATAAATGCACACATACAAGACCCTTAGGGCTTATGGCCTAGTTAGAAATGAGACAGTGCTTCTTTTATTAGACAAAGTTGTTTAATTTAGATTGTAAAAGCGGGAGTTGGTTCTCTTTCAGTATACCGTATATATTATTCAGGGCAATGAATGAGTCTTTATGAGTACAAATGGGAGCTTTTAATGAACTACAGCAAGCATTTGAGCAGGTAGGTTTCTCTGAATAAAGGCTTCACAGATGGGTAAGTTTATGAATGAGAAGCAGAATTTATTTCATATGCTTTTAAAGAGCCTTACTCAGACTAAGGCACTGTAAGGGAAGGTGCAAGGTTTTTCTGGTTTGGATGAGAAAACCTAACGGGAATATGATTTTCCCCCGCCTAATAACTTCCATTGTTTACTTATATTCAACAGTCCCCAGACAAGTTAATCTTCCTCTCTCACATAGTTTGGGCACGTGCCAGACATTTGTACAACAATGGAAATCTCTCTTGATCTTACATTTTTCAGTTCTGTTCACTGTGAAAATTATACACTAGTCTGTGAAAATATAGTATAGCAGCATCTTCTGTGCAAACCATTTGTTGAATATCAACTTTAAATAACAGCTCTGTCAGGTCGGATTGTTGACTGTAGGTAGAAAAAAGGGATTTTCTCAAGGCCAAAATATGACACTGTGTCTTTGTGTATCCTGAAGTTAGAGATCACAAAAATTCTACACAAATTTTGGTGACACAGAAAAATCAGCTTTGAAAAACAGTCATCAAGAAGACCACTTAAAACATGAAGAAATCCAAACAAAATAGCAGCCAGTTTTTAGTTTATAGTTTTACCTTTATTGTCAACAAATTTTACATGAAATCCAAACTATTAGTTTAAAGTTTCAATACAGCATCTCATCTCTGGCTCTACTCCAACCCAAGGTAGGGAGAAGTTAAAGAAACAGTATTTCCCATTCAGCATTTCAAAACTTTCTCAGTGGAAGACAAAGTTTTCCAGCAACACAAAGCGGGCTGAGTGCCTGCCCAGCTGGTTCATCAAGGTTTCCACAGGGCAAAGGAGAATTCCCAGAAAGCCCGGAGAAGGGTTTCTTTTCCTTCACACCCCCATCACCCCATGTCCCCCCCCGATGCAGAATAAAGATCACAACTGGAACCTACTTGCTCTTTCCTAAAGACAGGACAAGCCTCGGGGGAACTTCCCAAGAAAGCAAAGTTCTGAGCAAAGGGGGGGCTGCTCGCTCTCGTGGTAGAAGCCAAACTCACCCTTGGCTACCCTGGGGAGTCGGTGAGGAGAGAACATACAGGCACTATAAAACCACTTCCACTAGCTCTACCTCTGCTGACAACGATGAGCCACCACTAAAGATTGAGCCCCAAAGCTACTCAGAAATCCTTATGAATGGAAATCCTTATCTCACGCACAGAACGGGTATTTTATAGTCCTGGAGAACGTTTGCCAGCATTTTTAAAGATATTCCTATAGCCTTTTACAAAAAGGTGTATACCTTAGTGATATATGCACAGAAGTTTTTAACACACCTCTTTAGAGTTATGAATGAAATCTAATCTCATTGCAAAGGGTAATGAAGCAGTAGCGGACTGATGTTTCAGACAACATAACGATCATAACAGAAGCAGAACATTTGTTCCCAATTTGTGTGCAGAATTATCATCGCTACATTCATTTTAAAGCAAAGAAAGGTATATCAGGTGCTGAGTAAATAATTACAATGAAGTTGATGTGAGAACACAGATTTCAGGCATAGCGATGATTCTAAGCCCAATTCATGCCCAAATCAGTACACTGAAAAATTCTTGCTGTCTTCCCCCAAATCACTACAGTCCTTGTCCTGTACAACTTTTAAATACTCTGCCTGAGAGCCTACTTTATGCACTTACTATGCAACTTTCTTGCATGGCTACACATAAATACCTTACCCTTTACTCATATAGACATACTGGATTAAACTGTTAAGTACTTGTTATAAAGGTCCCACTAAAAACTGCAAGACAGCATAGCAGGACAGTTCATAACTGCATTTTGTAAACACCATCTTCTACCTATTGAGCAAAATATGCCACTGAACAGAGAAGCTCAGTATTTAAATCACTGTTAGGGTGTGGTATGTATTTCTGACTACGCAGCCTGATGTGTCTTCAAAGGATCTGGCTGTCAGAGAGTGCTTAGCACCCCTTTCTCTGAAATTCAGATTTCTCAAAGGTGTCCTAAAGGGAAGGAAAGCTGGAAAGCTCAGATTACTTAAACACTTCCTCTTGCTTAATTATATGCCATTAGCATACCGAGGTTCAAATACAGTATCACACTGCTCTGATTAGAGGTATCTCTGATTTTAGTTCTTTTTGCTTTTCTCTCTGTGTTTTGACATGAGTGGTCTATGTAATTTTGTTGAGAGTTTCTCATTCTGCAGATCTCATTCTTTATGTTCTGGTTTGGCTTTGCTGTTTTCTGGCCTCTAAAGGCTTACCTACTCTTCTATAATTATATGTAAGAGTACTTCTTCATGGTTGACACCTCCTTATTTCACCATCTCCAGTGACTGCTCTGCCTGGTGGCTCACAAACTGTTTATCATCTGAGGCCACTATAAAGCAGGTTTTTTTTGCCTGGGAAACCGTCTTCCAAGAGCTTAGCCAAAGGTATCTTCTGGGTACAGAAACTGAAGCCAGTGAAGCAGAGAAAATCCAGCAATGCATCTGCTACAAAAAAAAGGATGCCAGGGAGATTTTTTTTTCTCCTTATCTGACTTTAGTTTTACATCTTCTAATGCATCTTAGGCATGAGTGCACCCTCTCTTGCTAAGGAGATGGAGGAGAAGCATCTGGAAGATTATGTTCTCTAAAAAGAAGATACAGAATCCCTTGTGGAACTATCAGTTTTCTTGTGACTGAGGTTTTCTGGGGAGAATATAATTCTCTGTAGCAGCTAAAGTCCTCCTCTAAGATTGATGCAAAGTGCTCCTACTTCTCTCTTAAAAAAAACCAACCAACCAAACAACAAAAAACCAGCTGCTGAAATTAAGCGTCCTTGCATTCACATGTGGTGACATGCTTTTAATGCTACGTGAGACACCTCTCCCATGGACACTTTGGAGAAGCTTCTTTGTCTTAGTTTTCCTTGCCAATTTTACCAACAGAGTGAGATCAGACCTACTTCTCTTCACCAGGCACTGGGAACAATACTTTTCTTGGTCAAAGCAATACTGAGTGTTGGGTTTCTCCCTCGTAGTTTTTGGATTGATGGCCATGTTCTTTCAGACAACATGGGATAACTTGAAAGGCCACTACTTCTTCCGTCCTTAGAGATAAGTAGAGAACTCCAGCTTTCAGGCCAGTCATCCGCTTCTTTTGATGAGAAATAGATTCACATGAAAAAAAGATTACACTGAAAAGTGGAAATGGATTTTCTGTTTTATTAGCAGTCAGCATAAGACTTGTGAGCTACTTTAGAAAGTTACAGAACTACAGAGATCTTTAAGAACATGCCAGTAGAAGCTAGAATTTAAAAATAAATGCTCTGGCTAGTCTGGGCCCAATCCTCAAGTGATGGAACCAATGCAGCTTCACTAAAGTCAGCATGGTTATGTCAGCTTTGCCAAACTGCTTCAAAACAGGTCTTTTTAGAAAACATTTGACTTCAGTAATTTTAAATTCACCTTGAATTATGCCATACCAATCACATTGTTTTGCTCTAGGAACAGCAGAGCTTAGAAACATCCACCAGGCAAACAAATGCCTTCATAAAGTAAAAGACGTCACCCCACCACTCCTCGCCTCGACGGCAGTGACAAGGCTGAGATGGGAACCACCACCAGATACTCTCAGTGTGGCAGAGACTTACTGAGGCTGAAGGGAGGCATGGACTTCTCGGCCTGAGGGAAGGAGAGCCGCGATGGGTGATCTGGTTTCTTTTCGACCTTTCCCCAAACCACGACGCAAGGGGAGAAAGGGGACCAGCGCTATTTCTGTGTTGCTGCCCTAGGTTAGACCGTTAAGGGAAGGTTTCACTCTCAGTCCTGTCCCTCACAGAGGCATCAGTGGAAGTGGGGGCAGGCATGGTTTCAGTTACAGCTGCTGCCAGTTTGAAATGCCTTCCTAAGATGTGGTAAATCATGCAAAGTCACCAGCTGAGAAATAGGAAAGAATTTTTCCCCAGGGCATAAGTCTGAGAGGGATTCTGGCAGACTTTTTTTTTTTTTTTTTAAACTGTTCTCACAATCCAGGAAACCTGTTTTGAAACTAACATAGGTTTGAAAATATCACAATTTCCCCAAATTCACAAAGTGAATGTGGAACTTAGGATGATTTCAGCTATCTGAACCTGCTACAGACCTGGGCACCCCTTGACTGTGCCATCACCCCTTCATGGGAGGAACTGAGAGTATCTTTGGAAGCTGGATAAATTCCAAGCATTAGGGAGAAGACTCTGGCTAACAGTAATTTGATAATTTAACACCACACTGTACTCAGATGAACATTTGGTGCTTTGACAGGAAAGCAAGCCTTCCCAATAGAAACAATAGATGTGCAGCTTCCCCCTTAAAATCTGTGCTGGAATCTGTACGTTCTGATCAAATCATGTTTGAACCTCATCACAAAGCTCACAAGGTATGATAGACAAAATTTCTTGCTCTAAATTGTAATACGACACCGCTGCTTGGAGGTTTAAGAGTCTTCAGGCAAAGCCTTGTTTTATCAGAAGGGATATTTCACAGGCACAAATCTCGAAGACCGCCCTTCTTCCCATAGCAGAGCCTTAGTTTGATCCTGGTGTGCAAATTCATTTTTTAGGCATAAAACTAGAAACTGTGCTTTGGCTTCTTCTGGGTTCTGTTTAGATCGTACCTATTGTATTATGAACCAGCTCAGAAGAATATTTGTAACATGAAAAAATAACAATGCCATCCTTTTGCAGAGGCTTTATTTGAGCGGAGCGTTGGCTTGTGGTGAGCAACCGTATCCTTCGCACGCATCTTCCGCAATCACGTAAACTCAGTGTTCACAAAGAGAGCACGGTGGGTCACGGGCAACCCTGTCAGGCAGATGGCAGCGGGCTAACAGTCTTGGAAAGGTTCACTCGCCTGACTGCAAATCTCTCTGGTGAACTGCTTGCTGTGGCTCTATTTAATTCTTAATCTTTGCTTCTCTGTTTAATTCCTAGCTGCTTTAGAGACCTGTTGTAACACAGCAGTTAAAAAAAATATTCACATGTACTTTCGGGCCTCCCCAAAGAGCACTAACTTGACACGTAGGCCATGACAGCTGAGCTTGGACTACTAAGAAATCTAATCCAGGGTTTCCATCATCTCAGTTGTTGCCTTTCTTTCATTACAGTTTGACTCAGCCCTTAATGGATTCAGCTTTATAAAATCAGAAAAAGAGGAAAACCAAGCAATTTATTCATGTTTCACTAGAGCTCACAGAAGACATGAAATTTCTCTAAAAATGCAAATTATTTTGTGCCACACAAGTGAAACTGGGCAGCTAAAGCTCTTAGAGGAAGGCTCTTTCCCAGGGCTAATGTTTTTATACCCAGTGATTGAATAAATCGATCCCTTTATTATCACATCTCTTTTACTCTCCTTTTTCTTCAGAAGAACGTAACCAAAGGTACCAAAGCGCCCTTTTTAATTCTCAGAAAATTGATTATGCGTGTTAATTTTGTTTTTAATCCCAGACATATCAAAATAAACACCATAGACATGTGTAGCAGAAATCAATATCTCTTAAGCATCAAGTTGGTAAAAACAAGGATTTAGTAAGAATCCAAGATGTAGAAGACTAATGTACAAACTAAGCCCTTATTTATGTAATGTGCCTTTATACAAGCTCAATATAAACCTGAAAGAAACTATTTCAGAAGAGCAGAAATGGTTTACTTGCACTGCATCAAAAATGACCCCATAAGACCTCCTTTACTGAGATAGCCCAGATATTTAATGTGAACATATGTTTTTAAAGGATTTCTTGTCTTATGTCCAGTCATTCTTGTTAATTCATGGGACAGCATACTGCAGATGTGCTCTTTTTTATGTTACATAAAGCAAAAATTACATTTAACAAGTGTAAGGTTGGTCATAAAAAATAAATAAAAATAGACTCTTAAAAGCTGGGAAATCACAAAGTGAAGCTATCAGTCATTCTTATTGAGAAGGGTGAGGACAATGTGAAATAAAACTTGCACATCTATGAACAGACATTCCTAAAATGCCAGCACTTGGCTGTTATTTCACATTCTCTATAGGTTGCTTTCATTGGCCCAATATTTCTTCCTTTAGGGTAAGCTGCAATGCACATTTTCACTAGAAGCCCTTTCTAGTCACTGACTTCAATTTTAATAATAATTAAGTTAAATATTTTGAACTGATCTGCAAGTTTGTGTAGCTGAAAGAATAGAAAACAGTCAGTGTTACTTTTTGTGTGTTCTACTTCTGGGTAAGAACTTTAACTACACATTTGTTTTAACAGTAGTAGTCTTCATTAATATAATTGTTTAATATGCAAATAAAATAACTTTCACAATGATTAGTTTTCTAATACTAATCCAAATCTAAGTACCAATTTGTGCACCTTATTGATATGTACACTAATCACGCCATTATTATTGGTACTTAATTCTGTATGGTTTTACTCATTCCTGAGTGCAGATGAGCTAAGCAATACCTCTTCAAAAAAGGAATATTCTCTTCTATTCTTTACTGACACTAAGGTCTTCATCCTGCATACATCATTTGTAGCCAAGTACTATTCTCCCCCAAACCTCTTCTTAAATTGGCATAAGATGGCATATTCAAAGACTTACTACAAGGAATTTCTAATTAGAAGCTACTCTTAGAGAATTGGTACAGCATAACTTCAAGCCAAGACATGGAACCAAAATGGCTTGTGAGGCAGTGAGGTCAGATTTCCTTGTAACAACACAGAGAGGACAGACAGGAAAGTTGTTCCTTTGGACCACTCACCACCATTTGGCACTACCAAAAATTGCTGTCTCACCTCAGCAAGATGGATGGAGCCCCCAATAAGTCAACAGTGAGACTTTAACACAGTTTGAATCTTCCCCAAAAGTGGGCGCTTCTGGAGTAACACAATCCCAGCACCAGCCCTCTTACTTGGAAAGTGCCACAAGGATTAAGTCTAAATTGAGTTCTTTGTAACACCTGGATAGAGCTGTGAAGGGGAAAGATCAGATCAGACAGTACCAAATGCCAGCGACATGCGAGTGGCTTGCACGGACCAAGAGAATTTGATTTGAAGCACAACTGAATGTTCCATTTTGATATGCTCTTTATGTTATTGATAATGTTTCCTGATTCAGACCAGAACAACTACATCCATGGAGGCACATTTGCACATTAGCTAAATCACTTCTGAATTTTTGTCAGTCTTTCTTACTCTTCATTATTCTAGATGTCTAAGTGAAATTCAGAAAGAGGAATCATTCTGTGGTTTTCTATGACATTGTTAGTTTAGAAATTGCTAAGTAAATTCACCTATATTGAAAGTATAGACTACTCAAATACACATCTTTTTGATATATTTACGTTCACATTATAGTTTGTAATGGCAAAAAAGCTTCACAATTAATAATTGTATGAAAAGGCAAGTTTAGTATGAAATTGGTTTTCCTATTTTATAGGAAAAACATGTCACAGAGAGCAATATTTACAACTCAGTTCCCTGGGAGCTTCTAAGTAATGCTGTAACAAAACAGAGTATTTTATTATAACTTATTCTGAAGTTTAATTACACAGCCACACACACACAAAGGATTTACAAATAAATAAAGACTACAGCTACTAGCATTTTAAAAGTAGTTTTAGTAGAGAAGCTCAAATTATGAAACGTGAGAGAATTATTCTGAAGAGTTCTGAATCTGTTTATGGACAACTAACTTTATTAAGACAATGCTATTTTTTTTGTATATAATACATTTGCTAAGGAAATATCTGTTCACTGAAAGTCAGGGTGAACAAACAACTTAACGTGAGCTGCATCACTGACAAATTAGTGGTTCAGGTCTGGGCTGAATCCTGACTTTGTAAAACTTCACAAGTCTCTTCATTAACCACTGTGGGGATTGGTACTAAATGGTTGTAATTTTAATACTCTGAATGGCATTCTTCCATTAATGGGAACTGAAACCTGGTGATTCTAATGAAACATTTTTTTGTACAGTTAGATATTTTCTGTAAAATGTTAGGTCAAGGTTTTTACCTTGCACTCAAGTCACCAAGGGAATTCAAAATCTTAAAACTATATTTGTATTCCATTTGTATTCTCCCCAACTATACTAAGATTATGGTTGAACCTCACTTCTAAAGATGTTATATAAAAAAAAAAAAAAGAGAGAGAAAGGGAGAGAAATGAAAAGCACACTAACTAGATCCTCAATATTCTTAAAACAGACTATAAAGAACTATCTTGAATATAAGGGAGCTATGAAGGGAATCATAAGCTTCTCTCCCCAAACCAAAATACTGTATCAGGCATCAAGGAGTGCCTGAGAATCTCAATTTTTCAGTTTTTCAGTTTCCAAGCTTGAATCAATACCCTCTGAATTTTTATTCCAACTGCAGCATTCACATAATATAATCTTGTTCATTGAAGTATTAAGTCCTACCTTAACAGAAGTGCCTAATGCTTTATCTTTAGGGTTTCTTCAAAACTTCACTACTTTTAGTTCCTGAGCTAAACCTACCAATGAGCCAGTTCATAAAAAAAATAAAAATCTGTTCTTGTGTCAACATTATCCTTTAAAAGGTCTTCTAACTTGGTGTTTATTCATCTGTGTATGTGTATGCACTCTGCTATCTATGGTGGGATTTAGAATATGCACTAAGTATTTCATTGTATGCAGAGCTTACACCAGCAAGCTTAAAAGGGTATCTATCTGGATTTTTTCCTTTTTTTTTTTTAATATTGCATTATGATGCTACTTAGCTAACTTGAAAGCAAAGACACCTTACATCTGCAGACAAGACCTTAATACAAAAAGGTTATATAATATCAATCTAAGATGACATTTTTACCTAAATACTTTTAGGCATTTTTCTTTTAAATGTAGGTCTTGACTATGTAAAGAAAGTAAATAGAAAAACCAGCAAGCTTAGGACACTGTAAAGTAAAAGATTAAAAGTTAAGCTGTCGAAAAACGGACATGAATTTTTCATCATTTTTTGTTCTTTAAATTTTTTCACACACTTAAACAAATGATGACATCTTAATTCAAGCATACATCATACACTTGTGAGAAAATGTCATTTGGCAAAAATGTAATATGCCAGTTTTAAAGATAACTTTGTAAAGCCCACACAACATACCACAGAGCACACACCACGTCTTCTAAAACTTACAAAACAAGTTAGCAAGCCTAGAACCTTGCAGGACTCTTTTACAAACAGAAGATCAGCCAAAAAAAGAGCCACACAGGATCACAAATCAAATTTTTAATTTCTTTTGAATCCCTGCACACACCCCCCCCCCCCCCCTTTTGGGTGACCAGGCAAAACTCTTAGAAGATAGGAATCTTTCCTTCTTTAAGTGTTGATGCTTTCTATTGTTTCACTACATTTATGCATTTCAGATTCTTTCTGCCTCCCCCTTTCTCTCAAGTACCCAGAGACTTGTAGGATAGCTTCACTGAACTATTCCCTCCATTTGTTTCCCCAAAGAGGTTCAAATTTTTCCTCCATTGACTAGTCGATATCTAACGCAGTGGTATTCGCCCAAGTCAGCAGACAACTTAAAGCAATGTCCCTTGAGGAGTAAGCTGCTTCTTCCACTCCCAATTTGGTTAGGATGTTATCTCTAAATTCAAATAATGATGCTTTGCTATCAAGCCAAACTTCATCTCTGATTATTTAACCAGTGCTGTAAGAAAAGAACTAGGAGTGAAGTCCCTGTGAGGAAAGAAATGCAGGGAAAAGATGGAAGAAAATCCTGAAGACAGCAAAAATGTGAAAAGAAGGATGAAGGAAGAAAGAGTGGAAATGGTTATGAACAGTACAGCAATTTTTTTCAAGCGACTAATGAATAAGACAATACAGTGAAGAAACAGTAAGTCACTAAAAGTTTAGGTACCACATAAGGTTGTATTCTGACCCTGATTACTGCGGAATCTTCCCCTGGACTTTTCAACGTGCAAGAAGGAAGGTACGGATGTCTCTAACATATAGCTCTTAATTAAAAGCAGAATCAGGGCCTCTGTAGTTTGACATGCCTGTCAGAAATTCCCTTGGATAGCACAGGAGAACGTGGCTGTTTTGCAATCACTCTGTACCCTGCTCATTTGCCACTGACACAGAAACCTGCTCACTGCTACAACCCAAAAACATCAACTTGACTCCCTCACTGCACCTACAAATAGCTGATGACTACCCATTTTCAAACTGAACTCCAATGTTAATTTTCATGATGCCAAGATACTGGAGACAATTTTCTAAAATAGAAAAGCTGAAAGATTTCAGGGTATAGGCATAAAAATACAACTTAATCCATTGCTTTATTTTATGAGGACCGCCCAAAGACAACAGAGCACAAATATCAAGTACCACATCTCCACAGATTGCATTGTTTTCCTATTTCTACTTGTGTCCTTACAATAAAATAGTAGGAAAAAGCATAACTGCATGCTTCTTTTTATTTTTTTTCTAGAAAAATACACACACACACACAAAAGAGTTAAAAGAGAACTCAAGGAATAAAAGTTAACAGCAGAAAGGCAAAATGTATTTTTGGGATGGTGGTCACTAAGGAAGACCTCCAGCAGAGATCTACATCAACATCTTTATTTTCTAGGTGAAAGTGAAAGGAACAGTCCCAAACTGAAACACCATTGGAGGAGGATTAGAACAAACTGAGAAATGAACAGTGCAAGAAAGTGGTATTTGCTCAAGAGGTTTAAAGGACATGTACATAGGTATTACTTAAATCAACCTCAATATCAGACTAATATGAAGTGCTAAACAAGACATTAATTAAAAACAAGAATGTTCCATGGGACGAGGGACCAGTAAAAATCTGACTTTCATACTAGGAAAATTAGCTACAACTCTAATAAAGTATATAATGACAGATAAGTGAAATAAAATCTTATAATGAGGAAAAGAAATCAAGATAGCTTTTGTAGAGGTCTCATGAGATTATTGTTCTTTTGAGGAATGCATGAGGATCTGGATGAATATTACCTGGTTGATTAGATTCCCAGAATGCTTCAGAGATCTTCTCTGGATTAATAACTAGTTAAAGGTAGGAAATAAAGGTACGAATAGACAGATTGATTTTCACTATGAAGACAGATCAGTAGTGAATTCAACAGGGATCTAAGGCAGAATTTGTACAGTTAAACATTAAAAAAAAAAGAACACAAAATGTTAGTGAACAGCAAAGTGACAGAATCTACTGCTGATACAAAATTACGCAGGGTAATCAAAATCAAAACTTTAAAGAACTTCAAAAAGATTTTGTGACTGGGCAATAAAGCATCAGATAAAATTCAGTGTTAATAAATGCAAATTAATGCACATGCAGAGAACAGTCTTTTTTGCACAGGGAGATTGCAAGCTTCGACTTGATAGAAAGATGACTGACAGTAGGATATAAAGAGATGTATGTATTTTCATGAGCGCCAGGAAGAAAAGGAGTAAGAAACTCACTATTTCTCATGGAGCAAAAGTTGAGGGGCAACAACTGAACCTGGAAAACAACAGGCTAAGGACGGATTCAGGGAAGCTGTATTTTAGCTGTGAAATTCAACGAGGTGTCTTGGCTGCCAAAGTTATGCAACAGTTAGAAATACACTGGACAAATTCACGGAGAAGTACAGGAAAGCCTATTAAATATAGTGGGATCTACATTCAACTTCTTCAAAAAGTCCCTAACTTGCAGGCTGCTGAAGATATGGAGAGAACACCAGACAAAAATATTCCTTCCAAATTTCCTGCTCTTGTATTTTTTCCTATCTATTAGGCACTGCTAGACAGATACCAGACTAGATAGGTCCTTGATCTGGCACACTACAGTCATTTTTTCAGTGTATCATGTTACTATTAGAAAAGCATGATCTCTAATTGTAGAGATTAGAGAATGGTTAACATAAAAAACCTACACAGGAACTCTTCCAATTGTTCCCTGTATGAAATCAGACTAACTTACCTCTGCTAAATACTACCCCAAGGTTTTCATCACTCTCTGAATTTTGTATTTTTGGCCACTAAAACTCATTCTACTAAACTTGACATTTTCTGACCATTAACGCCTATTTGGCTTCCATTCAAACGCTACTAACAAATGATGGTTTGTGAGCGCTGACCTTTCCAAGATATTGAATTACTATTTTTACTTGCAAAAACCCCACTAATTCTTGTAGCGTTCGCTACATATCAAGGTGCCACGCTTAGATCACTGGTCGGCCCGGACCAGGGAAAGAGACAGATAACACACGCAGCGTGAGCGCCAGCTTCCCCCTTTTATTGCGCAGTTAATTCCTTTTATACTAACAAGGGGAGGTGGGGTTACAGGTACATCACAAGGCTGCGACTAACCCTCTAACTTTCCGTGACAACACGAGATCTTCCGAACGCCGACCCCTACAAATTCTATCTGTTGTGCTAACGTAAAGGCGTTCGGACTGTTTTTCTACAGTTTTTATTAACAATAGAGCATAACAGCACTGTCATAGAAAGACTGGACATTAAACTTATCTCAACACTTCACCCAAGAGCTAGATCCCTCGCTCTATATACTGAAATTGGGAGCACACTACTAGTTACTAAAAATCTCAACCCAAGCACTGATATTTAAAAACAGAAGCACCATTTCCTAGAGCGAGTAGAGTTTACAGGCCAGTCTTCAGCTTGCAGATCATCTGCAGCAGCCCTGTGGGAGGACAGTTTTTATAAATAAAATATTTGTGAACAGCAGTAGTCACAGCATTATTACAAAGTCCAAAAAAAGATATCAAAGGGCACTGTTGCATGTGTTGAGCAACAAGTCTGCATTTTTTTTTTCCCTGAACAGTTGTATGCTTCTATACCGTGCCCAGAAAAAAGAATTTTTAAGGTAGTTTAAAATACAAGGCAGGACACATTTTTTAAAAACCAGTGATATTACTTTTGTGTATACATGGAATTAATTTTACCTACTGAATGAGTTACGGTTGTTACCATTTTTACATATTTTGCATTTGACTGAGAATACATGCTGAAATCATTGCTTACGCCCTAACTCTCTTTTTCAGTTGAAGAGTGAAAGCCTAGGGCAAAGGCTGAGAAAACCTTTTAAAAACAAGGCAAAATGACCCTCAAATTTGGAAAACTCCTGTGCTGTCCAGGCCTTCACACACACACACTGGCTCTTGCTCAGGCTCCCTCATTTCTGGCCGAGTGACCTAAAGTAATTGTGGCAGGACTATAGAGACTGGTACTGGGTGAAGAAGTCCGCAGGAAAATGAATAAAGCTCTAGTCTGTATCACCTTTTAACTGAGTCTCTGTCAACAGCTGGAAAATTGACATTGTGCACCCTATCTTCATGCTTTCAGTCATTATATATCTATATTGTCCTCTTCTGTGAGTGACTTTGATCCACTGAGGAAGTGGTCTATGAGGCCATGGGAAATAGTTCACTAAACAGTGTCTTTCATTGAAATGTTGCTGTGAAGACTGCACAGTAGTTTGCAACACATCTTGTGGCTTGTTCAAATAACTTGGGAACCGCCTTGACACCGCATTTATGTGGGATAAGCCCAATTCCAAATGAGTGTTTATTGCAGAAGAGGGGAGGACTTAGGTAGGTACAGGCTTCATATTTTCTCTGTTAAGCAAAATGATAAGGACTTCATGATTTGGGTTATAACATGGCAATGAAAACACCCTCTTGCTACACTATTCTTTCTAGTACTGAACAGACTCAATTTATAGAAACTTGTGTTTGAATGGAAATGCTAAATAATTCTTGGATAATATGTTTTTAATGCATTTATCATTTACATTGAAAAAAAAAGTGATAGACTAGAAACCTACATAAACGTATGAAAACAAGTTCATCAAAATACATCACCCAGCACAAGGTGTACGCCAGCAATGAGTCTGCCAGATGCAGGGACAGTAATACAATGCAATATGCAATCTTAGTTCTTTGTAAACAGAGCACTACACTGAGTTGATTAATGTGAAGATCATGGACGATCCAAGAGCACACATTGGGATTAAATATTACTACCAGACCTGCACATCATTCAGTAAAATCTGGCAGGATTTTTAATCCTTTAAAGTACTGTTATTGCATCACAGTCCAGACTTTCAGAGATGCTATCACTGGGACAAATACGAATATCTGTGTTGATCTTGCTGTTTCCTCCCACACAACATCATTAGCTTCAATCAAAGACTGTAAAATATAGTTGAGCCTCGATTTTGCATGACCACCAAGCATAAGTCTCAAGGGTGGCAGTAATTTATGACAAAATTTTATGGCAATCTCTGGGATTTTTAGGGTAACACACCATGCAGATAGAAATTATTGCAAGCTAATAGATTTGCATGCAGATTTGGGTCAGATCTTTCAAAGAATCTCTGGATCTCATGGAGTTATCAGCACCAGTATTTCAAAAAATTCTAATTTTCTTCTGCTGTACTACTGTAAAAGTGTCCAGTTTGGTTCCTAACAGCTATTGTCCCCAACTGAGCATGACAGCATTGGTCACAGAAGATTGGACATTAATCTCTTAAAATGATGTAATTTGTATTTTATTTATTTATAGGAAGTGCCTACCACAAGCTCACAAAAAAGAATCGCCCCCTGTTTTTGTGATTAACGTGTATGCTGACAAGGCTATCCTTGTGGCTACAGTGATGTATTTTTATAAAACACAGTCACTGCTATGTCCATCCTCTAGTAATTACAGTATCTTCAGAACAAACCTATTCAAGCAAGCTTCCAATGCAGATTTTGTTTCCTGCATACATTTCAGTGTTGAAATAGGAACTACGCAGAACATTCCTGGATTATATTATCTGAGCTGAGGGTCAAAGCTGCCTTGTATTCCTTTGGGTAGGGTGTGGGAGTTGGAGAAGACTTTAGCTGAGCATCATCCCTAAACAGTTTTGGTGGTGGTTTGTTTTTTTTTTTTTTTAACAGACTTGTGCCTGTTGTTCCCCTTTCACTTACTCTATCTTTGGTGTAGTATAGTATACATAATTTAAATAACCAGGGAATCTCTCTGGGCTCAAAACCACCTGCTGGCTTATATTAGCTAATTAATGGTGATTTATCCAAGTTACTAATTTGAGTGGAGCTGATTGCCTTTAGGAATTTTGAGAACGTTGTAAGAATTTTGATTATAATTATGCTTATTTGATGGGCAGTCTACTTAAAACACTTAAAAAAAATATTTGCCTGCCAGCTGATTTTTAACTGTGCCAAATGAATGACTTTGTGTTGTTTTCTACTTGAAATCATGTATTCAGGTAGTTTGTTTACTCTGCTACTCAATTTCATCTTTGTCTGGCTCCCTATCATTTTCTCTTTCATATTAGGGTTTATTTGCCTAGCTTTGAAACAATGACTGCTTGAAAAATAGTACTGATATTGCACCTGCAGAGCTTAATCATTTTCACAAAAACTAATATAGCAGATTCATTTTAGCCAAACTTCTCTGTCATGCTGACCTGATTCCCAGGGCCTGAAAGTGTGAATTTAATGGTGGTACAATGTCTGAGGTAAGAATATAATAGAAACCTCTCAGCAGTATATCTATTGGATCAGTGTAATTTCTTTTTTCTCTACTGGTCTCAATGTCTCTTAAGGCAATCTAGTCTGCAGACAGCAAAGGAGGCTAGCCTTCTCTTTTACTGTGATCCCGGTGCTACTTATACTAAACAAAGAATAAACTCCCTAGATAAGGTATACAGTCGACATCTGTTAAACATATAGTCCTAGAGGAAAAATTACTCTATTAAAAAAATTATTCTTTTCCCGTGAATTTAAGATGATACTACTACAAGGTCTATCCTGAAGACCAGAAAATAAAGTTATTACAATTTGGCTGTATTA
Source organism: Buteo buteo (assembly GCF_964188355.1). NCBI lineage: Eukaryota > Metazoa > Chordata > Aves > Accipitriformes > Accipitridae > Buteo > Buteo buteo. The sequence continues at coordinate 69,596,367 of NC_134171.1, read as the reverse complement.
CTATTGCTTTTTAACTTCAGGGGTGAGGAAGTTTTTCTCTTAATCATTTTCAGGCACTAAAAATGACAGTTACATACTACATTCTTTAGAAAGTAACGAGAACCCGGTGGTAGAGACGTTGGCTTCCAGTACACATTTGTAGATGAAAATTTAACAGAACTAAAATAATTCACCAAACTGAAGCAACTATTTCCAATGTAACTGACGCATGAGAAATTCTACTCTTGCTGGATCGAATATCATGCAAATACTCATGTTGTGCAAATTCCTTCTACAGAAACTTGTATGATAAAGGAAACTTAGGATATGACCCAGCATAAGCGTGCTCTCAGAGACTCTTCTTTATACAAAGCCTTCTGAAAAAGCCTTGTCTACTACTGATGAGATGGGGGAAACTGTAGACAAGTTTCCTCAAAGTCTCAGATAATTTTCTATGAGAAAGTATATAAAAGCTGTAATTTGTAGAAGGTGTCTTTAAAACTGGAGTACTACATTTAGGCATTTAATGCCACATCTTTGACTGAAATCCAAGAAGTGCAAGATAATAAAAAATGGTGCTAGAATAATTTTTATCAGAATCAGAATCAACTGTACCTGAACCATTTTGGACAGACACTTTTCTAACATAGTCTTTCAAAATGACCCCAAATACAGAGATTTCATTCCCTCCCTAGGCTTCTTATAAAGTACATATTTCTATTGGGAGTTATGGGTAATCAACACCTAGACTGCTTTAAATATTTAGGTATGACTTTCACTGCCTAATTATAAACAGCCAATATTAAAGAGATCTGACCTTAGGTTTCAGTAATCTCTTTTCTTGAATAATGAAAGATTAAGAGAAGAATTAATGAATAACTGTGCTTTTCTGTGGTTATTTAAGAAACAAGAAAAAAACATATCAGAGAGGAAAGGTGAGTTCTCAACATTTACAAAGCAAATCGGTGGTAAGGAGGGAAATAAATTGCTATCTCATACTGCACAACCCTCAGTGCCTTATCCTCTCTAGATATTACTCTCTATGTGCTTTTCTGATAGTTTGAGTCCTTCCTGTGCCAAATGTTGTTTAGTATAAAAACCAGACTCCATAATTTTTGTCCAAGTTAGGCTGCTCTATATTGTTAGGCTTTTCCTCTCTGAATAGTGTCCTGGTTTTGGCTGGGAGAGAGTTAATTTTCTTTCTAGTAGCTGATATAGTGTTATGTTTTGGATTCAGTATGAGAAGAATGTTGATAACACACTGGTGTTTTCAGTTGTTGCTAAGTAGTGTTTATACTAAGGTGAGGATTTTTCAGCTTCTCCTGCCCAGCCAGCAAGAAGGCTGGAGGGGCACAAGAAGTTGGGAGGGGACACAGCCAGGACAGCTGACCCCAACTGGCCAACGGGGTATTCCATACCGTGTCACGTCATGTCCAGTATATAAGCTGGGGGGAGTTGGCCTGGGGGTGGATTGCTGCTCTGGAACTAACTGGCCATTGGTCAGCAAGTGGTAAGCAATTGCATTGTGCATCACTTGTTTGGTATATTCCAATCCTATTATTATTATTATTATTATTGTTATTTTATTATTGTTGTTATTGTCATAATTGTTTTCTTCCTTTCTGTCCTATTAAACTGTTCTTATCTCAACCCATGAGTTTTGCATTTTTTTCTTTCCCGATTCTCTCCCCCATCCCACTGGGTTGGGGGGAAGTGAGTGGCTGTGTGGTGCTTGGCTGCTAGCTGGGGTTAAACCATGACAATAGCATCCAATGAAATAAACCAGAGAAATTCAGAGTAATTTTTTCACTGTTCATTCCTAAAAATTATCTTACTATTAAGTAAAAAGGCAGACAAGGGACAGAGGTGTTACAGTTCACTTCTGCAGTTGAATTTGTTCAGCTACATCACAGTAAAAGCTGCAGAGCTTTTGTTGTCTTCTACAGCAAAATAACTAATGCCACTGTTAGTTTTTTCACTACAAACCCCACACCTTTTTTGGCAGAGAAGACAAAGCCAACTCTCCCTCCAGTTTCTCTACAATCTTTGATCTCTTAATTCCCCTTTCTCCTTCCCCTTGATGTTCTGGTCTCTCTGATCTCTGTTCATCACTACCATATATGTCCGTATAATCTCCCACTTGGAATAACTTCAGGACAACCAGAACCTTGTCCTTCATTTCTGGCAGGCATGCATTTCTTTGGAAATAAAAAGCTAGGCAATCTTGTGGTCTCATTTTAGACCAGTTCATCAGTGACATTCTGCAGGACTTTTTAATTATGACTGCCCAAATTCCATGAGCAGGTCAGTGAATCATGCCTATGAACACCAGATTTACAAGATTTTATAATAATGAAGAATATGTAAAAGAAAATATAAGGGACTCGTTGTCACGTCATGTCATATTTAAAGTCTTGTCTGATTTAGCTCACTCAACTGCTGGTCATAAACACGTGAGTTTTGCTTAATATATTGACAACATAATGCTCAGTTTTAATTTTTTAGTAACTTTTGGATGTGTTTACTTAGTATGTGTCCAATGAAAAAAGGCTAATCTTTCAGTAACTAATTGATGAAGAGCATAAGTAGCTAAACTTGAAAAACATGAGATATATGAAGTGTTTGACATCAGCAAATACTAAAGCAAGAACGGAAAGTACAAGTTATATACAATAGCCTCAAAACCTGCCGCACTCCACGTTCTGAAAAGCAATTCATTGAAATATATACGGCATTGTGATATCTAGAAAATGCATACTTATCGATAGTATCTATTATTTTTATACTCTTCTCAATTCCCCCCCCCCAAAATGAATATGCTGGCTAATCAAATTAAATATAATTTAGCTGAAGAGCCACCGTTGAATGGAATGAAATGATCTTCATATCTCTAACTCCTTCACAACTGGTAAAAACAAATAGAGCTCAAATTCAAATCTCTGAGCAAGGGATAAGCCAAACTGCCCATCTGTAGAATGTATTTTATTTAGGGTCTATTGATGTTTAAAACATCTAGGACTGTTTGGTATTTCGAACACACTATATTCTTCAGGAATTAACTATGCGGCTTTGGACTTATTAATCTTTATTTTTAAAAAGACTTTCTTGGGAGAAAACACACTTGAACACATAGGTACTGTCTTGTGCAATGTACTTATTAAAAACAGCACATCCCTGTAGCCCAGAGGGCTGACAGCTTCCTCCAAAGCTGTACTGCTGCTCCAAGCTAACCTCCAGGGGCTACTCGAGAGTGATGCAGCCTTCATCCCCTCCTACGGAGTCTGAACATATCATACCTACAACAGTCTCAACCTCAGCTATCCTGAGAAATGCTGTTCCTGAGGTGGCTACTGAACTTCACTTCTGGTAGAGAGGCAGTTTGGCTGAGCAGAGAAGAAAAAAAAAAAATCACCTATCATTTTCAAAAAATTTCAAACAATTTTATGAAAGAATAAGAGCACAGATTCAGTGCAACTGAGGGCTTTTTTCCTCCTGCTCAGACACAGGTAACATTTGTTTCCATTATATCACTCATCCATGACTTTTTATCTCACATGATGAAAATATAACAAAGAAATAAAACTGCCAAACTCTGAGCCTTATGACTGAGACAGGGAACGCTTGCAGACAGCACTGAAGAACAAAAAAGCACTGAACAAATTCAGTTCAAAAAGACTGATCATATCCTGAGGTACAGCTAGGGCTTTTTTGTTGTTGTCTGTTAAAAGTGGCATAAAATCTTTAGAGATTTTTTCCTCCAAAGATGATATTTCTCTAGTTTACTAGATACACTGTTTTACTTTGCATGAACACCCTCTTTGACATTAAGTTCAGCCTTCGGGCTAGCATCGCTTATTTCTGTTTCCAAAAATCCTCATATTTGATCATCACATTTATTAAGTCAGACTCTGCACCAACTTCCATCATTCTATAGCCCTTTCCTCTTGCTCTTCTTCCTCTGAAATGTAAGCAATCAAATAGTTTAAACACTTGTAGGAAACTGGTGAAATTATAGATACAGTTTAAACATAAAGTATTGTACTCACTTCATTTTTCAAATAGTTGTCTGAATTTCAAATCTATAAATATTTGTAATTTCTAGAGGCCAAAAGACATGGACAAATGCTCAAATATTTAATATTTTACAACATACAACCCCTGCCCTGATTTTCTATTTGCTTAGTTTACCTTCAAAAGCCTTAATTTCTTGGGCTATAGATCCCTTAATATTGAGTAGAGGGAGAAAACACTACAGACCCAATAGAATTTCTGTGAAATTCATCTTCCTTGTTGGTTACCTATGCCTAAAGTTGAATTAACACTGAAACATTTTTAAATTGAAAAATAAATTTTAATGAAACTCATACTATATCAGAAGACTTGGCAGCAAGAGAAACAATATTGTGTATGCATATAAAATGTTGAACAAGAAAATACATCTCTTGGTCGATACCAGCCCGTGGAAACAAGCATTTAAGTTACAGCATGTAGCCATCTTCAGGTGCTAACTACCAGAGGTTCTAGGACTCAAAAATGCATATACCAGAACATTTTACCTTGAAGTAGCTTTAAAACAGTAATTATACAGTGCATTATTTGGAAAACCTATCAAAGCAAGATTGACTTGCCCTTGGAGAAGCAGGAAAGTTTCATAAAATGAAGTAAGAACAAGAAAGTAGGAATAACCTCCACCCCAAATTCTTACTTACAAGCTACTCCTGATCCTAACACTACCACTTGTAAGCTGCTCTCAATGCCTTTTAAACAGGATCTGTGCACCACTCTCCAGAATGTTTTGCCCTGGAGCCCCTCCTTGACATATGTCCCAACTGTACAGGGATGCCATATTCAGGTTTTCATAAATAACTCCTGCTCAAGGGTTAGGAGCTTCAGTATTCCTCACAATAGTAGGACTCTCTTTCTCATATGGTGGAAGTTTTTCAGCATTTGGAGAAAAAAACATGTTCATCAGTGTATGCACACATACATGCAAGTACTTATAGTTCCCATTTTGTTTTCAAACAAACCATTCATGTGAAAAAACCCTGAGGAATATACCAAATTGCTGCTAGACACTTTAGCCTCCCACCCTTTCTAGCCAGAGCTGCCAATGTTAGCCCTTAGGTTCTATGCAGAAAGGATGTTGAAGGCACTGCGTGCTGCTGCTGTTGCTCCCTTAAGACAGGCTTGTCAGTTTTGGGGCATGCAGCCCAGGGAATAGCAAAAGAGGAGGTCACAAATTTAGAATAGATATATATTCTCTTCACTTGAATATTTGCATTTGAAAATGTCTGCACCTGAGGGTAAAAACCACACAAAACCAACAAAATCTTGTACTGTGTAGTCAGCACATTCATGAAAGTGCCATTAATAGCAACTTAGTATGAGGTCATGTACATGGCTTTAAGCCCCTAGAGATGATGCTCTGGAAGGAGATACTGAGACAAAAGCTGAAAATGCAAAGGATTGCATTTACTAGTTGTAGTCCTGGCAGCCCAGAGCCTGATAATGGGAAGAGATGAAATGGTCCTGGGCTGGAAAGTAGACAAGGAACACATGGTAATGCCTGTTCAAGAAGGATGAAAAAGCTGGTTTGTTATTCTAGCCAGACAGAAAAGAAAAGGGCAGTGGAAGGAGGGAAGAGTATAAACTGCAGCTATGAACTTTGCTCCCAAGAGGCAAAAGTAGATTTCACTCAGTCTTCGTAGCCTTCCCTCACATTAAACCTGAATAGGAAGCTGATTCCAGGTGTTTAAACAATAGGCTAAACTGAATATTGTTGCCATAAGAATCTATGGGATAACAAAATTCAGTATTTTGGTAGCCTTGCAATGGTTTCTGCAGAGGAGAAGAGCAGGGGTAAGAAGAGAAGAAAGAACTGGAGAGCTTCCAGGGAGGAAAGGATGAGGGGATGAATTGGGGCAGGTGAGGAATATCTGTCTCTTACAATCCTCAAGTCAAGAAGTATTTTGGAAAGCTATTTTATAAAAAATATCAACATCTTAAAGCTGATTTCACAGATGGGCAAACTGAGGCACAACGAAACGAAACGATTCTTAGCCAACCTTTCTTAGCGGATGAGTGTTTATTTTCAAATAAAATGCAAGTTTCTTTATTCCCAGAAAAGAATTTCTTTTTATTTTTTGTTCTGCTAGGCCGCAAGATCCTGTCACTGGCATTTCACAGCCTTGTCTTGAGAATTACAGCATGTTGAGAATGCTGCTATCTGTATTTTCTGACATGAATAAACAAATATATATAAAAGTCACCCTCATCACAATGGCAACCCCTAAACCATTGAAACACGAGGCTACAATGGACATCACACAGTCCATTCCTCAAACTGTTATAAAGTTTTTCCCAGTGGCCTATCAGAAGCATCCTTCCAGTAATTGCCTTTTCTGGCCCACTACTTTTAGTTCATCCTATCATGGACAAAGAGAAAAGATCATTATTTATTTCCCCTCCCCCTCTTCAAATTCTACATATCTCAAATCTGCCACTGTCTCTTCCCTGGGTCTCTTCTGTAGACACAGAAGCTCAAAATCTACCATTAAATTAATGTTTTCTTTCCCTTTCAACTTTTCTGAACTTTCTCCAGCTTGTCTGCATACTTCATAAAGCATGATATCCAGAACTGCTACAATACTAAGCTGAGACCTTATTAGTGTTGATTAGAGCAGAAGGATTACTTCACGAGTCATCATTTTTTAATACCCTAGTAAGATGTTTGCAGTTTTTACAACAGCTTAACACTGTTGATTCAGGATCAGCTTGTGATTTACTGCGTCTAGATTTTTTTTTCTGCTCTACAGACCTGGTACTTGCTCCCTTTTTATAACTATGCACTTGATTATTCTTCATTATATATACTCACACACACATATACACACTAATGCTGAGAACATTACAACCTGTGTTTCTCAATTGATCAAGATCCTTTTGAATTGCAATATTATGAACCAGAATGCTTATGTTCCTTCCCTAGTTCACGTTACCTGCAAATATAAGAAGCATACTCTCTATTCCAGCCTCCAGATGAAGAAAGAAAATACAAGATAGTATTGTATCTCAGATCCCTGTAGAAGCACATGCTAAACAGCCTTCCATTTCTAACAATAGCCACTGATAGCTTTTAATAGTCAGGTTTTTTTATAATCATTATTCACCCACTTGATAGTAGGCTCACGTAGTCCACACTTCCTCACTTGCTTATAAATGTTGGGTATAATACTATGTCAAAAGCTTCAGACAGACTATATCATATATATCCTCCTTATTTTAACTTCTTTACCCAGCAGTCCTATTGCCCTGTTAATGATTTTGGCTTGACACAATAAGTTTTGGCAAATCCATTTTGGCTGTCGCACATTTCCTTGTTTTCTCCTAGGTATCTATTAAACATCTGATTGTATGTTCTGGTAGTTTTCCAAGACAGGATATTAAGTTGATCTACCTGAAATTCCTTGGCGGCTCCTCCTCTTTCCCTTTCTAAAAACAGGCATTGGGTTTGTCTTTTTCCACCACTCTGAAACCTGACTTGACCTCCATGAGTTTTCAAAAATGGCTAATGACCTCAAGATTGTTCCAGCCAGTTTTTTAAGTGTTGTAGGGTGAAGCTTCTGAGGCCCATCTGATTTGAAGATCTAACTCCTCTAAGTACTCTCTAGCCTACTTTCTCCTATTCTAGCCTTGGATCTTGCTTTTTTTTGTGGCAGATATAAACCCTGTTTGCCACATGATCCCAGCTGACCTTTTCAGTGAAGATTAAAGCAAAAAAAGCATTAAAGCACATTGGCCTCCCCTAGGTCATCTATTAAGAGTTTCTCCCCTCTGTTGTATAGCAGACTAACACTCCCCTTGATCTTCCTCTGGCTAATAACGTACTAATAGTTTGTTATCCTTGATGTCCCTTGCTAACTGTATCTCTCCCACAGTTACTCTTATTTTATACTTTGTCAGAACATGAATCTTTTCTCCTCTGCTACATGTTCTACTTTCTCCATCACACTTCATTCTGTGTGATTAAAAAAAATCAAACACTGGTATATTGGTACATAAAAGGAGATGTTCTTTTTGTCTGCACCAACATATGCACTTCTGCCTGAAAAATGTCATGCTGTTATGAATTTTTCAGTATTAGCAGGAATAGAGGTGCTATATAGCCAATGCTTTAACCATTTATTGATTGGTGCTTTGACAACATCTGACTGCTAAAATCGCAACTAGATGACTGGAAACTCATTGTTTTATTTAAACTCGATGTTGCACCATTGCCAATATTGGAGACTTGAGTTTAGGGATAAAAAATCAGTGCCGACAGACAAATTCCCTGGAAAGAAAATAATATCAAAATTAAACCTATCTCAGCACTGGACTTCTGGCATGTCCCTCAGTACAGCTATTGAGAGGTGGGTATAACAAAACCAGTTCCTCCAAGGGCCTGGCAACAGTGAGGGCACCATCTGGGTTTGGTGGTATCAGAAAGGGCAAGGAGAAGGGGAGGGAAAACTCAGGAAGGGGGATGAGAGGGAAGTGTTATGAAGGGAGATGACTGCCATGGCAAGTGAGAGTAAGAGAGAGGGAGAGGACAAATATTTTGCTACCTTCGGGGTCTGAAAGATCTCCTGGTATCTCTGTCCTCCAAATGTGAAATTTATTACTTAAATCCCAGAAATTATTTTTTTTGTCTCCAAAATACATCTGAAAGAAAACAATAAGAGGAATGGAGCAAATATAAAAGCTTAGTCTTTTAAAGCTTGTTTAAATCTTTCAGCTGAACTATTTCTAGAATAAGGGTCCACTCCTGACACTTACTGCAGTGAAACTATTCATGTGGGCAGGGATTACTCACATGAGTAAGAGTCACAAATGTATTTCCTAACACACTTATGCCCCCCCCCCCCCCCCAACGGATTAATTTTTCTGCATGTTTCATGGACGCAATATGAAACAATGAAGAAAAGGCTTCAAAAGTGATCTTATTTCTGTTTATCTCAAGTTGGAAAGAAAGCAAATTAATAATTTGCAAACCAATGAGAATTCAACCTTGAAATGCCTCTGGTCATCAATTGTTGCAAAGAAAGAAAAAACAAAATGCAAAAGAAAACCGAGGATTACATTTTAAAATCAAGAAAAGAACAGCTTCTATACAGAAGAAATGTTTGCTTTATACTCTGCACAGATGCTGTACAAGCAAAATTCTCAGTATATTAATATAAACTGTCTGAAAAAATTCGACCCGATTTCATAAGACCAGCAAAAACAAAACAAAGGGAAGCATGACGTTTATGGGCTTTTTCCTCTAGCACAACCATGCAAGCTGAGCTGTGAAACTGTGATGGAAATATTAGAGCTGTTGTGCCTGAAAAAACGCAGTGATCATTTCATTCTTCCTGTCTTTTAATGCTCCAGGGTTTTGGAGACGAATAGGAGCAATAAGTTCACTTTGCAGAATTAATGCTGTAATTCTTTATCATAAGAGCGGAGCATTACCTCAATCTGATTTTTCTACAAAATGGTTCAAAGTCTATTTTTAATGATGGCCCTAATTTGTTAACACCTTTTAAATTATTAATCCCCTTTATATTCAAGTAGTTATTGCATGTCATAACAATGTATCTATGCAGGGAAATTTAATAGTATTTTCTGCATGTCAAGAAAAGGCTTGTTCTGCAAAACGCTATTAAAACTGATAATGAGCTAAATATTTGCCATAGCCAACACTGAAATTACTATATCAATCAACTTTGGGATCTCTTATTCAATAAACAAAATTTAACCTATTAACTTTGCCTAATTTTAGGCAGGAAAATGCTTGTTTTCAGGCATATCTTGCCCTTGACTTCATATCTTTATCATCTGATAACTACATTTTCCTGGCCAATTAAGCCATTGTTTTGAATCAGATGTAGTAATATAAGCCTTTTATTCTGTCTTGAATGCAACTATATTACTAGATCTTGAATGTGATTTTCTCTGTGCAAATTTAGACCACGTTTTAAAGCACACATATATCACAGGAAAATGATAAGCTATGTTCCTGAAGACACCTTTCACATTATAGAAAAAAAAAAAAAAGGATTTATAAGGAAGTCAAAGGGTAAAATAAAACCTCATACTGCAAATCTCTTAACTCTTCAGATTTCAGTATCTCCGCAGATTTGCCTACGTGGCAGGATGTTTGTGTTAATATTTTAAGAAAATAACTCCAAAAATAGAAGAATTGCATGCGAGCATCACCACTGACAGGCACACGAAGGAAAGCATCCTCTTTCATGAGCATCTAAAGCATAAATCTGAACACTGATTGAATACCTAACACCCAACTCAGTGAAAAAAAGAGGCAGGTTCCATCTCTGAAGAGTACACATAAGCCGAAGTGGTTTATTGCATAAGATGAGAGCCTTGCTGGTGTGTGATGCTGCGGTTCAGGCACAAGCAGCCGTACTCGCCCGCTCCCTTGCTTGTGCCACAGCAAATTGCTGTGCGATCCAGCGGGATCAAAGCGCACCCTCTAAAGGCTCACCCCGGCTCCCGGCCCCGCTGCAAGCCCCCACTGCCCTCAGCCCCCGGCCCCAGGGTCGTGGTTCGCCCCACATCACCTCCTGCAAACAAAACGCCCGTAGACGGTCACGAGAGGGGGATTAAAAAGATCAGGTTTGCATCGGTGTCTTGATGTAACAGGCGAGAGAGGGGTGTTCTTTTGCAAGCGCGTCCCGTGTAGCACTGCTGTCCAGGATGGTACGGGTGTCCACACGAAATGAAAAATGAGGTTTTCTTGTGCCTGCCTGCAGGAAGGGCCACACCTTGGTCATGCTGGACTCCCTCATGAAGCTCATAACAACTTCAAAGAAACGCAGGGGAAGCAAAGCAGAGTCGAAAGGCATGCTCCCCCAGTTCCGAGGAAAAGAGGTGTATATATTATTTCAATAACCTGTGGTTCTTACTCAAAGACAATTTCTTGATCTATTTCCAATGGAAAGTTGCAGAGCTACTACTGGATGAATATTAACTGTGCTGTGTAAGCGTCATTTAGGTAAGACAAGACTACTTGTAAAGGCTTATGCTCGTGGACCTTAGCTTACAATGAAATTGTTTCTTCTCTTCTCATGTTTCACATCCTGCTATACCTCACTGCTGCTAAATGAAGCGCTTGAGTGAAAGAATACCAATTTCATTTAATTAGGGGCAAGAACAGTATCAAGCTATTTTTTCTATATAAATTACATGAAGAGTTGACCTAAAAGTACCAAAATTCCCCTCATGTGTTAAGTCTCTTACACTTTGCTCTCCAAGACAGTACTCTGTTCCTTAAGAAAAAATTTTCTATTAAAGATCTTACTTTTCATAATGATTAATAAAAATGGTGATTTTCAAAAGGATACCATGGATTGGTCATAAATACATGTAATGTCTTAAACCGTTTCATAGTTTTCTCTGGTTATTAAGATAGGCCCAATTTTCAGGTACAAGTCTGCAATCATTCATGTATAAAACTGCACTTGATGTAATCAAGTGTATCATGGATTTGTGTGTAAAAACAGTTTAAATGATAACAGTAATTATCCCCCCCAGTGAGCATAATAAAGCCAGGAAATTCTGAATTACCTTAAGGTTAAATTTAAAAGAATCTCAAATTTAGAGAAAGATTGCTGTTGAACGTTCAGAAACATTCTCAGTTTCCTTGTAGTGACATGCAATACACAAAAAATGACCATTAATGGCTGCAGTTTCAGTTAAAACTGATTTAAACCCCACACTTTGTAGTTTCAAGTATTTCTGCTTACAATACCGCTAATATGACAGGAAGATGAGGAAGAAAGAGTGACTTTGCAATAGGGGAACGTTGCTCACTTCTATCTCATGCTGTGCCAATATCAGTTACACCATTATGAATAAGTTACACCATCGGAGGTACACTATACAAGACATGCACCATCAGCCAGTCAAACCCAGCCCTTCGAGGCAGCTACTGAGACTGAGACACTGTGGCTTAAGCTGAGATTGTTCTAAGGGCCAATTTTTATCGGTGATTGTATTTGCTAATAATGATTTGTTAATCTTACTTTCAGCAGATAAAAAGTTGGCTAAATCTCAAACTAGAGAAATGAAATTGTGTATAGCAAAGCAAACTTGAAAGAACCTGATTGGTTACAGGTAGGTATGAAAACCGGGAAGATTACCACATAGGCAATTGCCAAACATACACATATATATATATATGTATTTATATACTCCTTTTGTGCAGTCTGGAGATGCAGCCTGGAGAACTGCACCAAAATCAGCCAATGGAGACAACTTTGGAATAAGGAAAGAACTAGGAAGAGTTAGGATTAATCCATAACCCAAGCTGAATTTATGGAGGCGGGAGGCGAGAGGAAATGAATAATCCATTTTTTAATCAAAACTGTCATTTAAAATATTAAATAAAAAATAAAGTTTCAGCTAACTCTTGCAGCAACCAAACACATTATCAACTGCTAACAACTCAGAATCACAATTAAACAACACCAATGGAGGGAAGCTTTTTTCATCTGCTTTCAGGAAGCTGTAGAGCACAATCCTTCAGTCTTCTAAGTAATGATTACTTCAGAAGCTCTTAAGCCCTTGTTTTATCCATGGAGACCGAGATTCTCTGGCACATAGGAAACCTCAGTCTAGTCTAAATAAAATGCAACAGCCTACTTAATATCTAGACCACAAAGTTCTCTCTACACTGAAATTACAAGGTCAGGAAAAAATGTTTTCCCCTTAACTAAATGTGACTATTTATGTTGGACATTAGCAGGTCCCACACATGCATCCTTAGAGACAAATACTTGAAAATGTTTACAGCTGGAGAGGCACTGAAGACTCAATGATTTGAACACAAAGCTCAAGTTTATGGAAATCAATAATGGACAACATAGCTCATTTTAAGTCTGACAATAGGCAATGTTCATAGACAATTTTCTTCTTTCTTTCCATTAGGAACATCCCTCTCTCAAACACCCTCAAACACAGTGGCATCTCACAATATAAAAACCAAACCCATATGTGTCTCTGCAGTGCTTGGTGTACATGTAAGTAGGGGAAAGAAACATCCTTTTTCTCCAGAGAGGCTCCATCTATCAATCTGGAGCATTCGCAGCAGAGTGAGATGACTGAAATTGGTAGGAGAAAAGTCAAACACACCTCTATTTCACAAGGTATGGAAGACCAACTAACTGCCTGGCCATAACTGCTTCCACAGGATACTCTTTCTGTTCAACTGTGATGAAGCCATTTTCCTGAAGCAGTGTCTCCTTGAGCAGAATGCTTGCTGGATGCAATTTGAGTGCGTTTTATTGATCATTTGATCTATTTGAAGATTGATGCTTTTTGTATGCTCTTCCCTTAGTTATAACTTCTGCAGAAGACAAATATAACCTCAGAATTTTTTTCATGAATGACTCTTATGCAAACAGTAGCCTTGCCAGCTTCTAACTTAGAAGCTTCTCTGTAGGAGGCTCTTACTAATGGAGGCAGCTATGGTTATATCTTTGTTACGATAGAAAGAGGAGTGACATACAGAAAAGAATTTGACTTGAGAACATGAAGCTAGGGAACTATTTCAGGTAAGACTATCAGAAAGGGCTCTAAGATCAGAACCCCCCCCCCCCCCTCAATTAAGTTGCCATGGGAGGAAAAAAAATTGATGAAAAGGGAATAAAAGCATTTGATAAGGGCTCAAAAGATGAGCCATTTGGCTTGTAAATATTTTGATTTCTTATTACAAAATACTGGCAAAACAGGACTTGGTACAGCTCTATGAGAATCGAGAGTTCTGAAGGCACACAGTGGTACTGTAATTTTATTTATCTGAGGATATGGATTCAATTACTGAACTCTGAACCTGAAGAAAAATCAGAGTCTGGTTTTTGAAGTATCAAAACATACAGTCTAGAATGGATAAAGAGACTGTTCAGATCTCACATCTAGGTTTCTAGAAGAAACATCCTCAATCATAAATAAGTATCTAAAGCATTTCATTTGAGTTCAGTTGCATCTCTAGTAAGAGTTGAAGTATGAGTGGATTAACTCAATGAGATGAATTCAGAAATCTAGCTGCTTTCCTGCTTTAGAAACTTATGTAAGGAGAAGAGTCCTGAATTATGTAAAAGACTTTGAATAACAAAGCTTCTCAGCACTTAAAGACCATTTAAGAATAAGCAGCAAAGCTTCCCTCTGCATTGGTCTACTTTTTGCTGGTGAAGCCCTTGTTCTTCCTGCCCTTTTGGAGCAGACACCAATCTACTGTGCTCAGCTGAGTGATAGGGACAAGTCCTACTTGACAATATAGCTGGAAAATAAATAAAATGGAAACAGGATCCTTGTGTCTCCTTTCCACCTCCTTCCATCAGTTGTGCTCATAAGAAGGAACTACATTCTATCATACCTAATACTTAGACTAAGTAATGCCTATAACCATCCTTTTCAGAAATCACTATAAAATTTTTTTTAAACCCCAGCATTTGTCAGATAATTCCTTTCCCCGAGGTTACTGCAAAGATAGAAGGAAAGAATTTGAAGTCCTCATTGGATATAATAGATACAGAGTTTGAATTACAGACAACTTTAGACACAAAAGAAAAACTTCCTAGTTTTTTCCTTTTCCTGCATCATTTTACCCTTTAGAACAGATTGTCCATGGATGCTGTGGAAGGTCCATTGACAGGTATTTTTTAAGAACAGGCAAGACAAACTTCTCTTAGAAATGACATAAATACAGCTGCTCCTACGTTGGCGCTGGAGAAGATGACTTCTTAAAGTCCCTTCCATTACTATTTTTCTATGATCCTATGTTTATTGTCCTGGTTCATTAAATTCCACAGTTCTGGAAAAGACTAGAGATGATGCTGCCAAGGCGATTTGGGTATCTTCAAATTAACCCCACAGGCTTTGGCACTGAGAAACAGAAAGACTGCCAACTGCTCTTCACATTTTCCCTAGCCTGCCTCTGATCCTTCTAACTGGCATCTAGTCAAAGTAAGACTGAACTTGTACACCTCTGTGTTTAAATGAATCAAAGTCCCATAGTTTACAGAAAAAAATGTTAGAACCAGGTTATTTTAAAAAGTGGATTGTACCTACACAGAATCTGAATGCAGCTTTGATTGTCCTGTCCAAGTATCCTCTGTCTCCATGCCTTATCTTATCCAACTCCTATGTCTTGGGTACTTGCATCTTCACAAGTGGTGAAGATTCCAGCTTTCTCCATCAGAAGACGATTGCTTTCCTCTTTACAGACTGCATTGAGGACAAATCTTTTTCTAAGATTGTCATTAATATGTATCAAAAGAAACCCAGGAAGCATACACAAAGAGGGTGGCTGAAAAGGTGCTTTACAATATTGGGAGATGAATTCAGTGAAAATTAATGATAATTATACTAACAGGCTTAAAATATAATACAAATGGAAAGAGGCAACAAAGTAGCAGTTTGTTGTTATTTGGCTTGCAATTTCAAAAGATGCAAAACATTTGCTACTGTGTCAGCCTTATTGACTATACTCAGCTTTAACTGCTCTTACTTAGATATAGATAAGCTGTTAAATGGTGAGAGCCTCAAGTAGTAGGCTAACTTATTGCACATACATAATGCCTAATTGAAGGGTTCAAGGCTCAGCTAGGCAAGTTAACAGCGCGTTATACAATTATGTCTGTAAGAAGTACTTTAGCAAACAGCATCTGAAGAAAAGCCATACTGCAAATGCCACAATATTATTATGACAGTGAATAGTACACATGATGGTAGTTTCTTTCTCCAAATATCAGATGTTACAGTACGCAATTTATCTGCGTTGAAAAGATGGTTTCAAACTTGCACTGTAAGGAATCTAAGTTCCTGAATTGATACCCAATTCACTTTGGAATTGAAAGGGATGGAGAGTTGTCATGTGTTGGATTGGAACCTCCTTCCAGCACTTCCAAAATATTTACACTGATCTATTCTTCAGTCTAAGCAAGGAGGGAGAGTAACAGTGTCCTGCTCTTTTGATTCTGTCGTGACAAAACTGGCATGAAGAAGGAATTATACTGCAGTCTGCACAGTATTACTTTGTGCTGCAGACTGTGCATAGTATTACCAACTCCAGATGGCTCAGGGAACAAGGGATTTAATTTGAAAAAAAAAATGTTGCGAGAATCTAAATGCAGAACTTAAATGTAAGATCCTAATGATCGAAATGTAAGGTCCTGGACCTGCTGTACAATGTGCTATGATGGACCAAACTGTACATTTTAAGGCAATCCCTAAAAATCATAGTAGGACTTAAAATGAAATTAAAAAATAGCCTGAGTGTATGTAGCCTACAAAACTAAAAAAAAAAAAAAAAAAAAAAAAAAAAAAAAAGGCAAGCAGCTGTAAATGCTTTTAAAAGGTTAGGGCTACCTCAAAACCTTCCAGAAAACAGGGAAGCCTGTGAAATGTATTGATACAGAGATGTATTCTTGCATGTACATAATGATGAGCATATATATCTTCTGTAGGTAAAACCAAGGATCAGAGTGCAAGATGCTCTGGAAAATCTAAACATCTGGGTGCAAAACCCCTAGATCTCTTACTTAAATAGTAAAAAAGTACTCTGAAAAGAAACACTTATTGTCTCTTCAATCAAAGGTTAAAATGGATTCATTGCTGACTTCGTCCATTTACCAGTTGTTGACAGCTGTCAATATAGGGATTTGATTTCTTTATCCAAGCATCACAAACACTACATTAATATCTTCAGAGAAAGATCTTGACTGTGAGCTGCAGTTTCACTGCCCCAACTCAATTACTGCATTCTTGAACTGCAATGTATTCATTTGTGGGCAGTGGGGCAGCCAGTGGGAGGGTATTGATTGGAGTATAATGTCATGTGTAGCAGGGAGAGTAAGATGAAAAGTGTTTTCTGCTTAATGGGTTGGTATTAAGTAGGTGGGAATGGCTTCTAATTAGCCAACAATTGCTGTGTTTCTCAGTTTCCCTCCTTTCCCTCCTCCTGTCGGTCACCAGCTGCCAATCTCTCTCTCCTTTTCCCTTTTTGTGTGGAGTTCATTGCTTACTGCAGTGAAAGCCTTTGTTTAAAAAAAGAGGGCTCCCAGGGTCTCATCTGCCAGGGTACAGCTTGCTGCCTGCGATGAGTAGCAACTGTCAGTTTATTTTATCTCAACCTTTTCATCATTCTGCTGAAACTGGTCGAGTGAAACCACCTGAGAGACCTGAGGATTCAGTACCTACAAGTCATTAGCCAGGACTGCTCAGTCTCTCCCCACACAGCAAGTCAACTGAACACTGCTTAAAATATAGTCCACTTTAACCCCGTATTTTCCTATGGATGTATTAGAACTCTTCCTCCATCTTCAGAATTTTAGTTTCATGATCATTCCTTAAACATGCTACAACTATGATTAGTGAGTAACATATTTTCCAGTGCTTCTCAACACAAATGCTCAAGCAACACTCTTTAGAAATACAAAATAAAATATACTAAAATCTATTTATTAGAACATCTTCAGTCAGAACCTCCCTTTTATCTAGGTTATGTTCCCTAGCAGGAATATCATACCTAGCAATTCCCCCAATTGTTTGAACCTCTGCTGACCTAGATGTTTTTGATAACGCATCTCAGATAAAAGGGACAAATTCTGCTCATAGTTACACTTGTGCACTCCCCCTCAAGTCAACAAGATTTTATGGGCATAACAAAAAACAGTATTTGGTCCACAATTTTTAGCATATTTGCAACATTTTCCTCTTTACCATACAGTTTCTCTCTCTGTCTGTACATATTATACGTACACATACTCCACATGCACGGCTACCTTTCAAACAGCTAATATAATTGCAGTACAATCATTAAAAACTTATCAAAGTATGTGAGAGAAAGAAATATTTTATTTTGAACTAAAACCAAATTTAATTTATCTAACTCAAATTTCAAAGTCATTATTCTGAACAATCCTTTTCTGGTAATCACAGCTAACGTGTTGCAGTCATTACTAACAGTTTTAATAGAGCAACAGAAGGATTGCTTTCCCCTACGTAAACAGTGAGCCATTTCAAGATATAGAAGAGATGACAAGAACACAAACCCAGTTATCCTCCAGTATATCAGCTGATCTCCTGATGCTTAAAATCGTCAATGTTTCATCTCAATTCTCTTCTTACTGCAGCATAAGCGTACATACTTGTATGAATATCAACAAAATAAAATAGAATTTGTTTTAATATTATTCTCAAAACTGAGCTAAAGGTACCAGTGAGGATAAGCTCACTCTCAGGGAATTACACATCTCAAGACGCTGTTCAGCGATTGAAAGGTTCTGGAGTCAAATAACTGGGCTCTACAGCACCCTGAAGTGACATTTTCCACCACAAGAACAAAAGTGTAAGGTAAACAGAGGGCTGCAAGTGCTGCACCCAGGATAAGAAGTCAATGGACAGCCCAGAACTACCACCACCGTGCAGTATACATCCCCCTCCCCTCCTGGTTCCTACCAACTATAACATTCTGATTTTCTTGACACCAGCTACTGATCTGGAGTTCCTATTCCTCAAATTCCTTGGGTGCCCAACGTGAGCTGAGCAAGACTACTATATGGCATACTCATCCTCTGTTTTTCAGGTTCAATTTTATATCAGCAACGAATTGAATGCACCGTACTATCACTTAGTTGCCCAGCTGAGACGTGTAGATACAATCGGACAGCTCAATGTCTATTTTCACGTGATCTGTAGATATCAGACAGTATGAAATACACCTTCACAAAAAAGACACGGTTTGAGTGCTGGCTTTCGCAGACATTATCATTAGCATGTGAATAAGCATTTTAGATATGAGAGGTGCTGGGCACTTGCAGTTCCCATTTCAAAAACCGCTGCAGAAGATTAATAGCCCACAGGAGCTGACACCAGCTACACTGTGCTTGACTAACATCCATAGCAGCTACATCTCAAAAATGAAAAAATATGCCAGAATTTTTAGGAAAAGGAACTGTATTAAAACATTGTAGCAACCATGGAAAAAAGATATGAAAACCAACTTTGATTCAGAACAATTTCAAATTGGCCTCCCCATATCAATTACTCTATCTGATACTTATTAATGTCAGTATTACAGGATAGTAGCTACATGTTGAAAATGATGTACTTGTATGACACACTATGGAAAATACTGTATAATTACTTGGCTCTGTGGCAAGACTTGTATGAGCCCTTCAACGGGAATAGTCTGTATTACAGATAATATTGAATGCTTAACTGAGTAGAAACAAGTGGATGAGCCTAGGGGCATGGTCATCTACTTAAGCATGCATTTGGATCTTTAAGCTAATTAATCACCTAGTTGTATACTTAAACTTAGTCAATCCATTCGCACAGGTGATTAAGATCTCTTTAAAAGCTATTTTGATACTTCACAATTTTCTATTAACCAACTTACCAAGATACTCAATATGAAGTGTGATTAGTTCCAGTGTACTCTCTGATCACAACATAATAAAAAACACAGAGCATGAAGAACAGTGCCAAAACGGTAAGTATGAAAAAACTGAAACACCACTATTAAAAAACCCCCTATTGATTCTACTACAAGCACAAAAGATGTACCTAATAAGGTATAGATTGAAATGCTAGCTACTGGGTACAGAGGTAACTGACTTATGCTCCTTAAACATTGATGGGAAACATACATAAAATTGGGGTTTGGAATGAAGGTGTGGTGCCAAAAAGGGAGAGAGAACGATTTGCAATATAAAAGTGAAGAACAGGAGAGAAAACAAAAGAGAAGTAGGGCACAGAACAGACAGGGAAGGAGGAGAAACAAAAAGAAAATAACTGTTTCAGAAATGGTTCAAAAAAATCACAAAATATTCCTGATGATTACAGAAAAGAATAAAAAGAGAGGTGGATGTTTGGGCAAAAGAAATATGGTTTCACAAATACATTAACTGTGGAAGTATGACACTTCACTTTTGAAAATAGATTGGGTCATTCTAAATGTAAAGCATTTATATCTTGACTATCTTCAGACCACAAAGTCTTAATAAAAACAGCAATTTGTTACTTAAACATAAGAGAAACATAAAAGGATATGTCTAGGCAGGGGAAGGCATCTCAGAAAAAAGACCCTCAAAGATGCAGAAAAGAAAGCTGGCTTGGGAGACCAAGGAGAAGGAAGGTGTTTGATACACTGACTGTGACTCCTGAGATGACCTAAGGGTTCTTTTACAGAAAATATGCACTGAATACAGTTTCTTTGTCTTGGCTTTGATTTTCTGTGTCCAAAGATTGTTGGAGAGCTTTTGGTAAGGAAGGGTTTGCAGCAGAGAACTGTTTTCATGTTGGCCTGAGGTCAATCTCTCTCAGTTGGTATGTTTGCAGACAGCACCAATAAAAGGTTCTTTATGAAGTCTAAATGACAACAACCTTCTCAATATTAAACAAAAACATAAAAGTCTGCTCTTTGGTTCTTTCTGAGGATCAATTTTCCCTTTTGAGAGCAAGAGCATAAAACCACCAGAGACATCTCTGCTCGTGTATGCAGCAAAGGAAAGGGGCCTATGATGGGCACGTGCGGAGGAGCCCCAGGGCCACTCCAAAGTGTGCCAACTGGTTATTCCTGCTTTGGCCCTGCAACCATCAGGGGACTGCCAGAGCACAGCAGCTGCCAGCTGTTCTGCTTTACGACTCTTCTCTTTGTCAATGCATTCTTATGCTCTGGACTGCAGGCAAACCTAAAAGGTCTAGGTGCCTTCAAATTGAGGATTTCTCCAGAAGTGACCTAATGTGGTTGGGCAAGAGCTTCAATTTCTTTTGCACCGGTCAAGTGTCCTACAGAATCAGAGCAGGACTGAGCTTCTTCCCTGAGAATTTTCACTTTTTGAACTGGTAAGAAACTCCACTTTCGGTACAAGTACTGACACTGCAGTGCACAAAGCTACACTAGTTCAGTGCATAAAGCTACACTAAAGGGTCTGACAATATACTGTAGTTTGAACACCACTTCCAACATCTTTCTTCCACAAGAAAGAACAATTCACCTTATTTAGGGAACCATTTTCTGCTGATCTAGAAACCTTGTCTGAGAAAATACAGCTGGATGCCAACAATGTTTAGCACAGGATGTGTCTAAAGCAAATGCACGGCATGATTTAGACATTTCCATAGAAAGTATCAGATGGAAGAAAAATCTAGCTGAGATCCAAATTCTCCTCTGGTTAAGAGGTTTTTATATAACTGTAGATGACAAGAACACTCACAATCACATTAGACAGGATGATAGTGAACTTTTTGAAGTTATAACGCCACTTAGACATACAAGAACTGCCAACTCTTGGCAGACTATGAAGAAACTTCTCCTAACACATTATTCCATGGTTAAACACTAAAATATTCTGTGAACCCTCCTCTCAAATCTGGTACTGCCAATCCACAGACCTGGCCTAGATCTGATCCTGTCTAGCAATTCCCCACTATTTAAGGCAGTATTTAAAAAGAAATCACAGGAAAAAAACCTGGATAGTGCATTTGTACAAAGCACAAGAACACTGAATATCAGCATTCGCCTGTCATGTTTTTTCATACAAACTTCAGCCATCAGAAGAAAACAAAACAAGCTACTGCACTCATGGCAAAACTGACATAGATGTTTAAACGGCGTTCTCAGACTCTTCATTGAGAATCTGGTGTGTCTGGCCACTGAACACAATGTGCCAAAAAACCTCCATCACCCTCAGTTCTTCTCTTCACACTTGGTTCCAAGCAATAATCACTCTCACTTTCTAAAAATATCAGAGTATGTCACTATGCAGACTTAATCAAATACTTAAAAACCAAACCCCAATTAATAATAAATAAGAAATATGAACCACATCCACATAAGCCAGTTTTCTGAAACACACCTGTTCCATGTCTTCAACATCTATATGTAAGCATTCTGTTTTTCAACATTTACTTAAGGTATTTTGCATTAATATCAAAGGTACAGCAGTACAAAAAAATGATTGAGTTTTTTAAAATTAAAAGCGAGATAAGCTAAAATTCAGCACCTGATGAGTGCTAAGTGATGTGAATAAGAAGAGGCAGTACCAGTTTAGAAAATTTTAAGGAAAAAAGAACCACCTTTCAACTTTTTTTTTTTGGTAATCACTTTCCTAAATGTATATATTTTGGCATTTCTAACCACAGTGTTTTTCCAGAAATGGACAAATTATTCTATTTGATAAACCCCACAAAAATGTGCAGAAGCCATCCTGTGAATTTCAGAAGGGGACACTGAAGCATTTGAGCAACTTTCGAAAGGTGTGTATTAAGAAGTAAGCCTTTGTGCCTCTGGCACACAGACAGCCTTGGAGTCTGTCACACACTTCCTTTCCATAATTTGAAATCATAGTTGTTATTTAACAGTGTGTACAAGTGTATAATTCTGTTATTTCATGTTCAGTTGTATTTTCTGAGAAAACACCAAAATCTGTCTCTAAAATCCTTTTTATTTCTCATTATTTTTGGTCATATAAACAATATATTCTGAAAAAAATAAACAAACACTCAGTTTGTTTAACTCGCTATTGACATAATTCATAAGCACGTAGAGCTTGAAGCAGAGTCCGTTACAGATCCTATCTCCAGACTCTTGCACAGCGATCAGACCACTGAGAGGGAGGAGGGGCCCGGAGGGTCATTGGGAGGCACAGGCATGCCCTCTGCCTCCCAAAATGAGGGTCTGAAGCATTCGCATCCTCTTTACAGCAGCTATTGGGAAGAAAATCAGTTTGGCCTGTTCAAATTCAGTCTAGCTACTTTGTCACTGACAGCGTTTACCTTTCATTATCTTTACTCAACAAGTTAGTTACAAAACTCACTAATATACTTTCAAGAAGAAACATGTTAAAAGAAAATATTAAGACTGCATGCTAATTTCAGACACCATACAAGCCTATATATTTGCCTTCTGTACGTGCTAACTGCAGAATAGAACTTATTAAATAACAAATGAGCCAAACAATAAAACAGACACACAAACAGTGGCTTTGAGGGAGAGCATGCACGTGCACAACTCAGGTAGTCCCACATCAGTATCATGAGATGCCAAAATCTATGACAGAGCTTTAGATATGAAATATGCAGTGAAAGCAACCTGATAACACAAGCCTCTACCTTTCCACTGACATCATATAAGAACTATTTTATGGATGTATATCTGTGTAAGGTACAAAGACTTGCTATTTTTGTAGTTTTGATCAGTGCATCATATCTTTTCTTTCTCTTAAATGTTCTCAGATCAAAAAATCTGCTACCACCGATGAACATTTACTGGGCAAAGTGTAATTTATAATGCATGTTCCTGATGAAGATTGGTTTTGATTTGCTAAAGTACAGTCAAGCATTTTGGGTACAGTGCCATGGCATAACAGTTTTATTTAGCATGCATTTGAGATAACTAAGATAATTTATTAATGGAGGAAAGACAAGATTTGTAATGTTAGAAGTTTTCCTGGAATTAGTGTACTTCAGAAAGAAGAGACAGTAAAAAAGCAGTTTATCACATTATGAAGCAGACTGTTCTACGGTTGGACACTATCACCAAAATGGCCCATAAATTACATGGCTGTGGTAAGTTACAGTAGAGAAACGTTAACAGAATTCATTTAGTGTAATCTTTGATCTCATATCTCACTTCCAACTTACTATTCTTTAGGGATAATCCTTTTATTAATGAATGACAAAGTCACACACAAGCTCAATCTAAAATGCACCTGGTAAGATCTCTATTCTTCAACACACTAACAATTTTGTGCTAGCTGCATCTTTTACAGAAAAATTATTTGTATTGGCTTTGCATGGCAAGATTTTGGGGGGTGGTGGGGTGGTTACAGAGGTGGCTTCTGTGAGAAGCTGCTGGAAGATTCCCACGTGTCTGACAGAGCCAATGCCAGCCGGCTCCAAGACAGACCTGCCGCTGGCCAAGGACGAGCCCATCAGCAATAGTGGTAGTGCCTCTGGGAGAACAGATTTAAGAAGGAAAAAAAAGTTGCTGGGACAGACAGAAACTGCAGCCGGAGAGAGAAGTGAGAACATGTAGAAGAAACAGCCCTGCAGACCCCCAGGTCAGTGAAGGAGGAGAGGGAGGAGATGCTCCAGGCGCCGGAGCAGAGATTCCCCTGCAGCCCGTGGGGAAGACCATGGTGAGGCAGGCTGTCCCCCTGCAGCCCAGGGAGGTCCACGGTGGAGCAGATCTCCACCTGCAGCCTGGGGAGGACCCCATGTCAGAGCAGGTGGGTTCCCGAAGGAGGCTGTGACCCCATGGGAAGCCCACGCTGGAGCAGGCTCCTGGCAGGACCTGCGGATCTATGGAGAGAGGAGCCCATGGAGCAGGTTTTCTGGCGGGACTCGTGACCCTGTGGGGGACCCACGCTGGAGCAGTGTGCTCCTGAAGGACTGCATGCCATAGAAGGGACCCATGCTGGAGCAGTTTGTGAAGAACTGCAGCCCGTGGGAAGGACCCATGTTGGAGAAGTTCGTGAAGGACTGTCTCCTGTGGGAGGGACCCCACGCTGGAGCAGGGGAAGAGTGATGAGTCCTGCCCCTGCGGAGGATGAAGTGGCAGAAATAATGTGTGATGAGCTGACCATAAACCCCATCCCCATCCCCCTGCACCGGGGGGGGCGGGTAGGTAGAGAATCTGGGACTGAAGTTGTGCCTGGGAAGAAGGGAGGGGTGGAGGGAAGGTGTTTTGAGATTTGGTTATATTTCTCCTGTTGATTGGTAATAAATTGAGTTAATTTTCCCCAAGTTGAGTCTGTTTTGCCCGTGACAGTCATTGTTGAGTGATCTCTTCTGTCCTTATCTCGACCCATGAGCCCTTTGTTATATTTTCTCTTCCCTGTCCAGCTGAGGAGGGGGGAGTGACAGAATGGCTTTGGTGGGCACCTGGAGTTCAGCCAGGGTCAACCCACCACATGACTATAAAACATCTCAAAGAGCTTTTAAAACTGCAAATTGCTATGATGACAATTTAACTTTTTACACAAGAAAAAGGACATGTTCACATTGTGGAATGTACCCTTCCATACATCATGAGAGGAAGCTGGAGAAAGAATACTGAGGAACTACATATTTGAGAGTAAGAACAAAAGCTCATTGGACTGTATTTTCCAAGCTATAGCTTTAGCTGGTGCATGCATTTTAAATCACGTTGAAGGCTGCTCAGGTGTGGAATGCTAGAAAAAGTTCTGATCATGCTGAAGTTGATGGTACAAGATAATTCCATTGATCACAAGACTTCGCAATTGATGAAATGGGTAAGACAATAATTTCTGAGGCATTTGTTGCTACTATAAAAAACCCCAACCAAACACAGAAAACCTATGGTAAAATGTCTCAGTTTTGCAAAGATCTCCGAAGTCAAGAAATATATATTTAAATTGTGGTCAAAAGCACAAAACATTTCTCAAGAAAACAACTGAAGACTTTCTAGTATGAGGAAAACAACACATTTTATGTCTACTCTTAAAAGCGTTCAGATGATTTCAAGCATCCAAGGTCTCTTGCTGATGCACAGCCCTGCCAGATGCAATGACCTGGGCTGAGTTGCCAGATTCACAGAAAACACAACTCCTGGTCAGCATTTCAAGTAATCAATATCCAAAATCTGATCCAAAATTTTCCTCCTTCAGCACCTTTAATTATTCTTCTCCCTTCTAGAAGGCAGCAAGTCAGGAGATTATTTATTGAAAGATCTGTGAAATATTTTCAATGAGAATGTTAGTCATGCTGTGGGCTCCTTTTTAGGCTTTACCATGGAGTCACAAGCCTTTTTGCCTACTGATTCTGCTGATAATTTATTTTTTTATACATTTGACTAAACATAAAAAGATCAATAAAAACGTATTTGGTCTTCCAGTGGCATCTCACAATGGCATAAATAACTCTCTTGTAAGTGAAGTCAGGTGACTGAGTCAAATGCTGCAGACAGAAAGACATTCTCCTTTGTATTTATAAACACTGTTTTGTGACAATCCCATCCCTTTTGTCCATGACAACTTTGGTCAAAACATCCTTTTTATTAATAAATGTTGAGGTAAATTGAGTAATTAATGGTTCTTCCTGCCTGGTTATTGAAATGATTGATTTAGAAAATAAGCCTCGGTTGAAAGACATAAGGTATATGGCTGTACTTGAATGTAAATGTCACTGTTCCTCCACTAGCCTAAGTATTTTTTTTGCCTAAGAATACAGAAACTACTCTTATTTTTTTGTCACAGAAAAATTATTCAGTCAGAACAGTTAGAAATAAAAACTCACTACCTTCCTTCTTCCTTTCATTAAATTCCCCTGCGGATTAAGAACTACTATTGTGTCTTGTCTTTAGCTGTTTTATCCTCAAAAAGACTGAGAAAAATCTAGTAGATTATCGATGTTGAGCTGTTTGAAAGAGCTAGAAATACTGTCCTATTATCACAGCAGGAATTTCCAAAGTGATGAGTTCATCATACGATGCACAGGAATTCTCCTGGAAGGTAGGATAAAGGCTGTACCTGAAACTCAAAGCTGGTGAATCCTAATATTGAATTGGTGCCAGGTCATGTTTTGCCAGACAAAGATATTAAAAATGTAATGCCAGTACGAGAGATTTGGCACACACCACATGAAGAACGTTACAGATTGTGCTGACAGTGTGACACTGTGTTTTCCTGGATGTAATCTGGGTATCATGAGAGCAAGCTTGGAGCACTAATGAGAAGAATGATATTGAACTGGAAGAGCTGCTAAATATGCAGTAGCCACAGGGTTCCTGGAGTTAACTGGAACTAAAATGAAAACCATAATACCAAAAGTAACAGAGGGTAAACTAGGCAGAAATACAGAAGGATGAGAATCTCAGCAGGCAAAACTTGTTACTGGTACTGTGCTTGCCAGGACATAAAGGGCTATTCTAATCATACTCTTTTTATCCCTGAAGTACTGTTAAAGAGGAGCATGAAGCTTGAGCTTAAGGGGGCACATATAATTTCAGGATATAAATAAGTTTCACAACTGGCTGGAAAAAGTGATGTATAGAAGTTGAACAGGACACCTCTTTAGGTGCAAGATGTAAAATACAAGTTGAAAATACCAAGATCATCCTATCTCTTTGAGGCTCCTGGTATTTTTGCTGATTTTTATTGGCCTCCTATTTACATCAGCTACAGCTAATGATCCTCATACGAAATGCATATAAAATTGCTTGACATTGGATTCTTCTTCGACCATCCCTGTTGGAACTCTTGGCATCCCCACTAGAAACCTACTATCCCTTGCAGGAGACAAGCACCCACTTAACTCTGCCAACCATCAAAATCTGTAGAGTGCTGGATATTCACTTATTGAGGCAAAAATCATAAATATATATAGTCATTGGAAAAGAAACACATTCTTATTGAGGAAGAGCTGCCCTGTTACCATCACTGGAACTCTAAACAGAGTGCTATCTAATTTGCTATCTGTTCAGCATGCCAATGAATGTCCTCATTCCACAATTCTCAGTTGCTTCCAGTGTTGCCTCTGGTATCCTGGCTCCTGTTAAACTGCCAACGTCTTCAATTACAAGGCTATTAACCACTTATTTTATATACAAAATTCACAATTGAAGCCATACTTAATTGTTCCAATTCTATGAAAGGAAAAGATACACAAGAAAACAGCAGACAAGCAGTTCTTTGTCTTTGAGAGTAAGATAACTGAGGGAATTTGCACACAGTAACTCTGAAGTTCCATGTTATGACTTTGCCCCAGCTGTCATTTATTTCCACT
The DNA here is from genome assembly GCF_964188355.1 of Buteo buteo. Classification (NCBI taxonomy): domain Eukaryota; kingdom Metazoa; phylum Chordata; class Aves; order Accipitriformes; family Accipitridae; genus Buteo; species Buteo buteo. Next base: position 69,568,590 of record NC_134171.1, on the reverse strand, counting down.
GTACTCCAGATTCACAGTCTCCACAGGAATACAGAGAGGAAAGTTTTAAGGTGGAGTAGACTTACCCCTTTTCCTTCACCAGTACAATACAGATTTATACTATCAATACTTGGAGATAATGCATGATTCAGTTTGTCTTGTATTAACATATAGTACAGGGGAAAAAAAGTAAAGAAAATTTAACCCATGAAGAAAGAGGTCTACTCTACACAAAGTCGTCCTCTACTCTTTATCTGAGACAAGGAAACACAGTGAAGAAATCATAGAGTTGCTTTCTTTTTTCTTCCCCTCCAATGTCAAGTGTAAGGATGCCAAAAATAAAACAGCATGTTCATCTGAATTCAGAACTACGTCCACTATGTCAAGCAGAAATTACTTCTTCCTTATAGTAACAGGGAACTTATTTTTGGATGCACTTGAAAAACTGACTACAAATGAAGATTATTATTATTTTTTTTCTTTAAAGATTAAAATAATGATACTTGGCTAAATTGATACATTACTGTCTGCCCTTAACTGTGATGTATTTGAAAACAGCACTGAAAAAAGTATGTTACCATCCATAGCAACTACTACTATCTCTTTCTCCCTCCTATGTTGTATTTAAACCTATTTAATTCAGCCTTTAAAATAAGCACACAAAGGAGTAAATCTAACCTCCATTCAGTACAAGGATTAAACCCAGGAAATAATTTAATAAAACTCTACAAGAAAAACGACTTAGCCGTTGAGGACAATACAGCACTAATGTGTTTCATAACCAATGTCTTACCGACTGTAAGAGGGTCAGTGCACATGTCACTTCTGTTCTCCTTCCATGCCAGCAGGTACTTGAGGCTGACGGGATCCTCTGCTTCTATATGGCTGTTAAATGCCACCATCAGTTTATGAGCCTTTGCAATGCCATAATAAGTCTTTGTTTCATCCACTAAGGGCAAATTATTTAAAGTTTTTGCTGCCTCAGAAGCCTGACTGAAATATTCAAAAGCTTCATTATAGTTGCCCTAGCAAAGAACAGAAAAAAAGAAAAGCATTGTAAAAACTACTTGTAGTCACCTGTGTTTTACCTTGACATTAGAGCCTGCTCTTCTGGCACCTCAGAGATGTTGCAGCTGAGAGGCCAGCCCACAGAATGACTCATAGCATGGTATTAAGCAAACCACTCTCCCTTGCTGTTTCCTAACCTCTAAAATCCAGATAACATTGCTCATATCTTTCTCAGGAATGGAATTATTTTTTGGTTGTCCATGTAGTATTTTGAACATACAAACCTAAGTATATCAATACTAAGTATTAATACTGATTCCAGCCAGGCCATTTAGAAATTATCACTATTGTTTCATTAAGTTTAACATCTCCATGGGAGGAAAGGTCCTAATTTACTATTGTGATACTAAATTTTAGAAAAGGAATCTTACAAATGGAAAAAAAGAGGATAATGAAATGATGGACCTAAAGCACAGAAAATAAGAGAAATTAAAACCCACAGGTTTATGGGTGAAGAAGTGGTATACCAAAACCCAGGGATATTCCTAAAAACAAAAAGAGAAACAGTAGGAGAAATATAAGCCAAGTGTTGCTAAATAGAAAGCCCAAATGATTTATCTCTTTATCCTGCTAAATACAGAAACCCAACACTCATGAGTCTAGTAAAAAGGAGTATAAACTACAGCAGATAATACATTAAGAGGAATTTAAAAAAGTATAACAAGAACTACTTTTTATGTGAGATATAGAAAGAGAACTCCTCAACTTCTTGACCAAAGACGAATAAAGAGAAAACTAGGGGAAATCATCATAGGCTGAAGGATACTGCTGAAAAGCTAAAATATTTCTTAGTATATTTCTTCATCTTTTGCATGTTTCTTCTTTGCCATGAAGCTACTTTGAGTTACCATGAGAGATGGAGTCAAAAGAAGAGTTGCAGAAGCAAGCTTCTAATTAAAAAGTAGCATACCACCAGACCTAAACAGAAAAAAGTAGCGTACCACCAGACCTAAAAAGAAAAGATTTGAAGAAATCTAAAGACAAAGAGATTGAATTGCTGGGAAATAAATTACATTTGTCATTAAAACTAGGTAGCATAATTCAGGCTTGAAAGGTAGTACATTTTGTGTTGGCATTATACGTGGCAGCGTGCAATAACTTTATCTCTAGTATCCGTATTGTCTAATGTTTAATTATTATAGAAAAAGAATCAGATTACAATTTTGCCAAGATTGTTGAAAAAGGTAAAAAAAAGGAAGGTTTTTGCAAGGCTTTGAGGAATTTCAAAGGGGCCTCATAATACTACCTGAGTGGTTATGTGATAGCAAATGAAATTAATTCTTTAGAAAATGAGAGGTAATTCATACTGCCTGAACTATTTGTTACTTTTAGTGGGTTCTCATTATCTCGGGCTCAGGCAGTTGGACTTGAAATAACATGGGCAGCTCTGCAGTGGCTTCTCCTAAATGCAAAACAGCTCTAATACCTAGTAAGATTAAACGAAACATTAGGATGCATCAAGAATGCAGTGGAGAAAGCCAGAGTAGATACAATCTATGTAAATAAACAGTATATTAATAAAACTGGACAAAGTAAATGTATGCCTAACAGCAAATATAAACCAGGAATACACTGAAAATTGCTACCAACTACAATAGAATAGGGATGAATTAAATATAACTGAAGAGCAAGAAATTTAAAAATAATTACAGATGGCTCTCTCCTCTTAACAGATCATTTATTGTGACAATCTTGATCACAACCCTACTAAGAACAAATTTGGACATCCTTGTGTGGAAAAAAAAACCCCAACAAACAAGACAAGGCAAAAAAAGGTCTTCCTGGGAGCAAGCCATTATGGAAATGTTCATCCTTTACCTTACTCTGAAGGAATTAGTTCTGGCTGTTGTCAGAGCTAGACAAACTTCTTGTGGCAGTTTCTATATGTCTATCATTAACACTAACTATAATCTGCCTGCTCCCTGGAAGTTGCCTTCCATTTCTCCCATTGGTGCAGTATTCTGCTGCCCTGATGGCACAAAATTCCTGACTGAAAACATTTTCAGAGCTGTCTTATCCTGTCCCTCTCAGCTTGATTTAGTAAGATTGAAATTCCCTTCTGCACAGAGTACAGAGACCAGGAAGAGAGACTCCAGTTGATACCTGTTGCACTTAATACCACTTTCTGGATCAAAATTTGTATAACTGCTAAAATGTGCCTGTAATTAAAAAAGGAGAAAAGAGTAATAGAAATTCAGGTAGTTTTCAGGCTTCGTTTAATACAGCAGGAGAGCAGAATTAGGCCTATGAGGACACAGCAATGAATAAAGAATGATAAGCAGTAGGATAATAGATAAAAAGCAGAAACATCTACCTACCATACTCATGAGAACTATAATAGGTTAACTGATGCAATTAGTTAGAGGAATGCAGCAAATCAGACTAAGAAACTTGAGAAAAGTGAAGTCAGAAATGACAGTGTGTCATGCTAACTCCATCAGAGTTTGCATATTAAGTAAGCAAACTGCTTAACAAACTGGGAGAAGTTAGACCTAACACTCGTGCATAACACAAACCCAGGCATTTTAGGAAACAAGAAATATATGGGTAAAACAATCATGTCTAGAAAGCAGGAACTGGGTGTACAGCATTAAAGAAAGACAGTGATGGTGATGGAAAAGTGAGATGACAGAACTGTAAAGATACAGCAACCAGTGTGGACAGAGCGAAGTGAATTTGGTCAAAGTCACTTTGGGAAGAACAGTAAAAATTATATCCCTGGTTTACTAAAGGTCCCCAAGGATAGATCCGGATATAAATAGAGATATCTTTAATTCGATGAGAAGGACAGTACTACTGCAAATTGTATCACTGAGGGAAGTAGAGTTGAATAAAAATACCCTCATAATGGCTTAACTTAGAGAATACTGGCAATGACACCAAGCAGGCAGTGGTCCAAGAGAGGAAATGTTAATTTAGACTCAGTTTTGGTAAACATTGCTGCCCTTGCAGAAAAAATGAATGGTATAGAAAATAGGGAATTAGAAAACTTGAAGAGATTTTTTTTTTGTATGTTTAAATTACATAATTTATGTAAGTTAATAAGATTAAGTCACTACATTTCTTCCCTTCTACACCAGTACCCCAGTTCAAGGCAGCAAATTCTGAACTGAGAAAGACAGTTCAGAGAATAAGCAAAAAGAAGTTAATTTTTAAAATATCAGTTCTCATAGAATTGATTATTAGCAATGGTGGCAGCAGCAGTGAAATATAAAAGTAGTTAAAGAGAATTTAGTGAATTATTTTTCAAATTTGGAGTAGAATAATTAAACACAGTGTCACATTACCCCACTGTCTTCTGAGTTTCAGATCCTTTTTAAAGTTACTTCAGCAAGTTCTCAAAGACTTTAAAATTTAGTTTTCGATAGGAAATTCAGCATTTATGCTAAGAACATATGTAAATAGAAAACTCTCAGGCTAATTTAGAGATTACAGAGTAAGAAAATTTTCTACTGCTTATGAAACAAAAACGGGCCAGCAACTTTGGTAGTGTGTGTTCTCTGTAAGAGGAATCCAGAAAAAAAGAAAAGGCATTTGGGGGTAGTGTAAATGAAAAGTGGCAAGCAGCCTGTTCAATATATTACAGATAGAAAAGGAAAGCAGGCAACAGAAGATAGAAAGGGTGATTTTTGAAAGAGTATTTCTATTTTTATTTTGTTCATAGTGAAAGTGTTTCCTAATTTCCACATTGTCCTGTCTGCAGAACGAATTCTTTTTATTACTTATTGTATCTAAATAATTTCATGCAGCATTTCAGCTCTAAAATAGGTGTTAAAGGGCTCAACATGAATCTTTCACTTGTGCAGTAATGTTTTTAACCCTTCTGATTTCAAAAACTAAGTGCAAGTGTTGCATGTCTAGATGAGGTAAGGGACAGAGTAAGCATGGAAACCGCTACCCAGACAGGCAGCCAACAGAACTGCCGCCTTCGCAGGGTCCACCCCAGAGGAACAATTCAGAGACTGGCACATGGGTCAGAAAGAAGCACTTCAAAAGTCCTTTATCAACTACGATAAAGGGAGTTTCTTAGTTACCTCTAGCTTAATATTGTCCGTCACTGCCTATCTATTGATTTAAACAGGGAAAATCAAAGCCATCAGGCTGGATGGAGGCATATAGAAGAAAAAGCCCTTCCACTACCAACACAGACCTTTTGCCAAACTCTTTGCTGCTAGCACCCATTTCATAAATTTGGCTGAGAGAATGTAGACAAGAAATCAAGCTAAGATTAAAAACTGCTTGTTAGCATGCAATATAGTATACATTCATTTTAAAAAAGCACGAATTTCAGTGTAAAATTTCATTTGCATTAACTGATGACTCTTTATGGGCATATATGGCCCCCCTGGTGATTTGGATGCAGACTTTTCACAACACTGAAAGCCTGTCATGATCTGAATTTGGAGTTTTTACTCACCCATTCTAGAACAAAGCCCTATGTGTTAAATACGGTGTGAAATTTTCACCTTTCCCAAAAACTTAAGGTCCATTTTATTCAGTCATACAGTATCTTCTCCTTTGGCAACTCTTGTAAGATACAACACCTGGATCAAATCCTTGTGGGTCATCTCATATGCAAAACCAGATCTTTACCATGCATTAAACCCAATTGTTTGACATCATTACTACAACCGGTACTTACTCTTTCATTGTAAATATTCCCAAGTAATACACATGCATCCACCAGGCTTTGGCTTAGATGAGCATTCTCGGCAGTCTTCATAAACTCTCCCAAGTACTTAATAGATTCAGCCACTTTTCCCTGACTGAAGCAAAGGACAGGGACAAAATTGAATATTCACTTATATGGCTTCTCCAAATGCTGAAGATCTATCCCCCTGCTCTGAAGTAACTCTACTTTGTGATGACTCATCCACGACTGGACTTTATTTCCAAAACAGTTGTCTAGACACTACCTGTGCTGAGACCAATGAGACGAGTCCATGCAGAACTGGATCCTTTGAGCAAAATAAAACAAAATTCTTCTTCAGAATATTGTGCCATATTTTAAGGCCAAGAATGAAAATGCAGGTGATGATTTTACAGGGGTTTTGGAGTTTCCATTATTTTAATATTTTTTTCTACTGAGCAGCTGATAACAGCTTCAATAGAGCTGGACCTCACATCCTGACAAAACAGGGGAAGGAGGTAAGAAGGCTAGTTTTTCAGTAAGACTTTTTCTGCTCCTGTCATGCAGAGCTGCCATTTCTTGCTCTAGAACCCTGGTGGTGCAGCAGCATCTCTGTAACGGTGCTGTCTCTCAGTTCTGGGGATGACAGCCTTTCCCTGAGTGTAATACTGCACTTTGGCTGGGTGGATCAAAGGTTGCTGAAGTCACACAGGCAAAGCTATAAACTGTGGATTGCAGGTGTCACCCCCAAATCCCAGTGAGATCAGAGCAACCTGAGGTCACAGCTGAATCTAAGTTGAAAATTGGCTAATGCACTTTGGCAATAACATTTGCAGATTTCCTTTTTTTAATAAAGCCAGTCATATTAACAATATAAGATCTCTGCAGTATGATTACAAGATATAAGATAGACATCTGGGTTTGCTTGTGAGTAAGGCACTGCGCTCTTTTTCCCTTTAAGGCTGAAGTGTTACTGCAGCTGACCTCAATATTAGCCATGAACTTGAGTCACTGATGTAGGAGTGTAGCATGCTAAATGTCAAGCCACCAAGCAAGACAGAAAATCCAGTCTTAATTAAGAAATTCACAGAAACAGAAGTTCCTGTAAGTGATAAAGAATTGTGATTTATTTTCTCACCATTTTAAAACACCTTCAAGTTATACTCCTACAGCAAATGACTGACTGGGGTTTATTTACATTATGGTTTTTACTATAAACCATATTAGGGATATATGCTTTCAAAATCTGGCGTAAGTCTGCGATTCCCTGTCTTATGCTATCAGAGTAATTATAACAGGGTAGAGCCTGCCATGGAACAGGAAACACAGCAAAGCATGGCTCCAAATTTACAATATTGCAGAGGTTATCTGTATGTGACTGAGATGAGTTAGATTGCTAGAAAACGATGCCAAAACACTGCAAACTAACATGCTTGAAATGTGCAAGTATATGCTACTGTAAAGCTTAGTTGTCAGTAAGCAGAGTTGGGTTTACTAAAGTTTCCTAATTTAAGTATTTTAATATCATGAGAATATTAAATATACTGTACTGTAAACATTTGCCAAATGTCAAAAGGCATCTAAATTTTAGAATTAGAAACACATTTTTTAAACCTTTTTTTTTCCTAAGAAGAGAAAATCAAATGTTTCCCCACAGAAATACAACATATGATTTATATAAGTTAAAGGACAAGGTTAAAGTGTTAGACAAATATTAATTCCAGTTTTTCTAGTTTTCTATATGCAGTGCACAGGTGCAACTTGAAGACCATATTATATGGTATAATCATTAAATCCATTCAACCAGACCTTTGAGAGTTAAAAACATATATTCTGAGGAAAAGGACTCCTCGGTCCAAGGAATGAGAATGAAACAGTGCAGAATATTTGTGTATCAAGGTGATTCCAGTTTCCAATTGGGAAAACAGGACTGTTAACACCCACATCCCCTGACAACTGTCCAATTATGTATATCACACTTGGCCTACTGTTTGCAGTAGAAGTAATCAATAAAGGATGTGGTTGAGTGAACATAGATTTTGGTTGAACCAATGCATGAAAACTTAATCATTTACTCAGAGTGGAGAAATCAAATAGAGCAGAGATGAAACAGCCACTAAGGGGTTTGTTGATTGTGCCACCAAGTTTGTGGGCTAGAGGCTGAAAGTAATAAAGCAAATGGAATCAGTGACAGGAGAAAATGTAAAAAGGTTTTCTTAATTTCATGAATTAATAGAAATGTTTTGATGTATTTTTGGCCATTTTTTATATTTCACATAAAAACCTATGCTCCATATATAGAAAATATGAAAATTGCTAGGGCATATAACCTCTTTCAAGCAAACAGAAATCAATTTGATACATATCAGAAAGATGTTTCTCACTGTTAGAACTTCACTTATGCCAACTAGCAATCGGTTGGTACAGTTTAACAATTTTTCAAGGGAAGTACTTTTAAAAGCACTACAGCTTGAGATATTTAAAGTATGCTAGAAGGATTACTGAAACACTTTATCCTGCACAAGACCTGATAACATGATAAACAGGTCTTTCCTACTCAAAGGGCTAATATTTTATAGTTCCTTCAAAAATCTACATGTTATTTTATATAGCCATATACTTTCTATCTCCTTAGACATCACCTTCCTAAATGCATAAAGTGTAATTTCCTAAAGATATAGTCATTCATGATCCCACAGAACAGTTATGATGACTTCAGCAGAAGAGATTACATATCTACAGCAACTCATTTTCCAGTTTCATGCTAAAATGCCCTATGAGATTTTTACCCCTATTAGACTTTTATGAAAATATGCACCTTTTATAGGATTGCTCATGTGATTGAATTGGATGTATAAATCATGTGTTCACAAGAAGTCATTACCATGGTGGACACTGACAGAATAAGTCGAGAACATGATGCCATTATGTCAGATTTTTCCCTGGAAAATGACATACCTAAACGCACATGATAGAGATTTGCAGTTTCCCATGGTCTGTGGAAACATCTGCAGCAAAGATTTCACAAAAAATTCCAAAGCCATAGACAAGTTCTGAGTGATTAGGGAGGGCTCAGGCACTTTGACCAACATGTCACAAGGCAATCAGTGCAAATTCTCACAGATGTTATGGTTATAAATGCATTATTTTAGAGAAACAGTCATCTTTTCTTTGTAAAGACATTATCCATCAAATTTAAAATTATTTGCACAAGTCTAGCCTAGATCAGGTAAAAATACACGTAAAGAAAAAGTGACCAAGCTGAGTATGGAGATTCTGTCACCAACAGTAATATTCATGCATTTATCCAATATTTTCCGAACAGGCTTGCCAGAAATTCGTTTGTTTGCTATACATCAGACAAGTAAATATCCAAAAGTTTGGTATGAGAGTAAACAGAAACTTACAGTGCTTTTTTTTTAATGTTGCTCTTTACATTGGCTTTTCAAACCATTTTTCTATGCCCTTTCCTCCTCCAAGGAAGAACCAGTAGAACTGGACCAGTGTAATTTTGTTCATGAAAAATGCTGTTCTGGAATTTTGAAAAGTAGGTTTGTCTAAAATATCCATCATACTGGGTTACAGAAAGCATTCTATTAGAGAGCATTACATGGAAAAAGGGAATTTATCTAGAAGGACTGCCTAAGACAAAGACCAGAGAATCACAGTATAGTTAAGGTTGGAAGGGATCTCTCGAGATAATCTTCATCTGCCTTGCTCAGAGCAGGGTCAGCTAGAGGATGCCTGTGTCCAGCAGAGTTCTGAGTGACTTTTGAAAGATGGAGCCTCCACAACCTGTTCCAGCATTCACCCTCGCAGTAATTTTCTTCTTCTTTATGTGTTTAAATGGAATCCCATGTATTGCAGTTTGTACCCATTGCCTCTTGTCCTGTTGCTGAGCACCACTGAGAAGAGCCTGGCTCCCTCTTCTTTACACCCTCCCATCAGAAATTTGTATACGTTGAGGAAATCCGTGCTGAGCCTTCTCTTCTGCGGTCTCCCAGCTCCCTCGGCCTCCTCTCCTAGCACAGGTGCCCCCCGTCCCTTGGCCATCTTTGCAGCCCTTTGCTGGACTCGCTCCACTGTGTCCCTCCCTCTCTTGTACTGGGGAGCCCAGAATGGGACACAGCGCTCCTGGGGGGACCTCACCAGTGCTGAGTAGAGGCAAAGGATCGCTCCTCTCGACCTGCTCGTAATGCTCTGCCTAATGCAGCCCAGCATCCCGCTGGTCGCCTTGGCCATGAGCGTGCATCGCTGTCTCATGGGCAACTTGTTGTCCACCAGGAAACCCGGGTCCTTCTCTGCCCAGCTCCTTTCCATCCCGTCAGCCTGCAGCCTAGGCTGCTGCCTGGGGTTATCCCTCCCCAGGTGCAGGACTTTGCATTTCCCTTTCCTGAACTTCATGAGACTGCCAGCGGCCCAATTCTCCAGCCTGCCGAGGTCCCTCTGAATGGCAGCACAGCCACCTGCCTGGTGGTGGGTCAACCATTCCCCTCAATTTTGTTCTGCCTGCCAACACGCTGAGGGTACGCTTGGTCACACCGTCCAGGTCGTTAATGAAGATATTAATCAGCATTGGTGCCAGTATGGATCCCTGAGTACACCGATAGCGATTGGCTTCCCACTGGACTTCATGCTGTTGCTTACTACCCTCGGAGGCCAGCAGCTAAGCTAGTTGCCAGTCTACCTCACTGTGTATTGATCTCAGCCATATTTTATCAGCTTGTCCGTGAAGATGTTATGGGAGACGGTGTCAGAAGCCTTGCTAAAACTGTGAGAAACAACATCCACTGCTTTTCCTTCATCCCCCAAGCCAGTCAACTTATCCTAGAAGGCTATCAGGTTGGTGAAGCATGAATTTCCCTGTCTTAAATCCAATCACCCTCTTGTCCTTAACATGTTTGGAAATTGCTTCCAGGATTATTCCTTCCATCACCTTCTCAGGGACTGAGGTGAGGCTGACCAGCCTGAAGTTTCCTGAATCCTCTCTCTTGAAGGCAGAAGTGATGCCTGCAACCTTCCTGTCCTCAGGAACCTCCCCTAGTTGCCACAACCTTTCAAAGATAATCGAAAGCAGCCTTGCTTTGGCCAGCTGCCTCAACACCCAATTCAAATGTTGCTTATGCTATTTTCTCCTGTCAGAGATGCTGTACTGAGCTATTTTTGCTGCTTGTTATGAAGTAAAAGTAATAATGGAATTTATCCATTTCTACTTAAAACACTGAATAAATGGGTTTTATGGAATGGCATCTCCCCATCTGTGAGACCTCCTTCTGAAATTTCCCCATGAAGACACTGGATGAAAACTTCCCAAGTCTCTATGATCCTCAGTCATTGAGTTCAAGCATTTGAGAAGATGTAAGGCCCACATAAACAAACAGATTTATGTATCTTACCTGAGACTTTTTTAAGGTTTTGGAGCATAAATCCAGAACTGTGATGCTTTGAATTTTTGGTCAACTGAATGTCAGAATTCAGTTGTGACTCAACTCTACTTGCCATTACTGAAACCTGGTGGGACAAATCCCATGACTGGAGTGCAGCTATCGATGGCTACAGGCTGTTCAGAAGGGCCAGGTGAGGAAGGGGAAATGTAGACAGTGTGAAGAGCTGTCTCTGAAGAATAGCCACAAGCAGGTTGAAAGCTTGTGGGTAAGAATTAGAGACCAAGGCAACAAATGGAAGCAGGCTGTCTGATCAAGGGGAGCCTACTGACAAAGCCTTCTTACTCCAGCTACAGGAGGCATCGTGCTCGCAGGCTCTCGTCCTGCTGGGGCACTTCAAACACCCCGACATCTGCTGGAAAAGTAGCACGGCGAGCTGTACGCAACTCAGGAGACTCCTGGAATGCACTGAGGATAACTTCTTAAGCCAGGTAATAGACAGCCCTACCAGAGGGGATGCAATAGTGGACTACTGGTCACCAACACAAGTGAGCTAATCGGTGACATCAAGATTGGAGGCAGCCTGGGCTGCAGTGACCATGCTCTCGTGGAGTTCACAATCCTGAGGGATATGGGTCAGGTGAAGAGTACAGCCGGGACCCTGAATTTTAGGAAAGCAAACTTCCACCTCGTCAAGGAGTCAGTCAATAGGACCCTGTGGGAAACTGCCCTCAGGGACAAGGAAACAGAACAGAGCTGGCAGATCTTTAAGGACACTTTCCATAGTGTGCAAGAGCTCTCAATCCCCAGGTGTAAGAAACCAGGAAGGGAAGGCAAGAGACCAGCATGGCTGAATGGAGACCTGCTGTTCAAACTAAAAGGCAAGAAGGAAATGCACAGGCAGTGGAAGCAGGGACAGGTATCCTGGGAAGAGTATAGGGACACTGCCCAGCTGTGTAGGGATGGGGTCAGGAAGGCCAAGGCGCAGCTGGAGCTGAACTCGAGGGACTCAAAGAATAATAATAAGGGCTTCTACAGGTATGTGATCCAGCAAAGGAAGGTCAAAGAAAGCGTATCCCCCCGATGAACAAGACTGGCAAACCGGTAACAATGGACAAGGAGAAGGCTGAGGTACTCAACAAATCTTTTGCCTCAGCCTTCACTGGCAACCTCTCTTCCCACACCTCTCGAGTGGATGGACTGCAAGATGGGGACTGGGGGAAGCAAAGCCCCTCCCACTGTAAGAAAAAATCAGGTTCATGACCCCCTGAGGAACCTGAACATACATGTCTATGGGACCTGATGAGATGCAGCCCAGAGTACTGAGAGAACTGGCTGATGTAGTTGCCAAGCCACTCTCCATGATATTTGAAAAGTCATGGCAGTCAGGTGAAGTCCCTGGTGACTGGAAAAAGGGAAACATTGCACCCATTTTTAAAAAGGGTAGAAAGGAAGACCCTGGGAACTACTGACCCATCAGCCTCACCTCTATGCCTGGGAAGATCATGGAACAGATCCTCCTAAAAGCTATGCTAAGGCACACGGAGGACAGGGAGGTGATTTGAGACAGCCAGCATGGCTTCACCAAGGGCATGTCCTGCCTGAGCAACCTAGTGGCCTTCTATGGTGGAGTGACTACATCAGTAGACAAGGGAAGAGCTACAGATGTTATCTGTCTGGACTTCTGTAAGGCCTTTGACACAGTCCCCTACAACATCCTCCTCTCTAAATTGGAGAGATATGGATTTGATGGGTGAACTGTTCGGTGGATGAGGAATTGGTTGGATGGCCACATCCAGAGGATAGTGGTCAATGGCTCAATGTCCAGATGGAGATCAGTGACAAGTGGTGTCCCTCAGGGGTCTGTACTGGGACCAGTACTGTTTAGTATATTCATCAGTGACACAGACAGTGGGATTGAGTGCACCCTCAGCAAATTTGCAGACAACACCGACCTGAGTGGGTCAGGATGACACCTGAGTGGGTCACCTGAGGGACAGGATGCCATCCAGAGGGACCTGGACAAGCTGGAGAAGTGGGCCCATGTGAACCTCACGAGGTTCAACAAGGCTAAGTGCAAAGTCCTGCACTGGGGACAGGGCAACCCCCAGTATCAATACAGGCTAGGGAATGAAGGGATTTAGAGCAGCCCTGTGGAGAAAGACTTGGGGGTACTGGTGGATGAAAAGCTGGACATGAGCCAGCAGTGTGGACTCGCAGCCCAGAAAGCCAACCATATCCCGGGCTGCATCAAAAGAAGCGTGGCCAGAAGGTTGAAGGAGGTGATTCTGCCCCTCTGCTCTGCTCTGGTGAGACCCCACCTGGAGTACTGTGTCCAGCTCTGGACCCCTCAGCATAGGAAAGACATGGACCTGTTGGAGCGGGTCCAGAGGATGGCCACAAAAATGGTCAGAGGGATGGAATACCTCTCCTATGAAAACAGGCTGAGAGAGTTGGGGTTGTTCAGCCTGGAGAAGAGAAGGCTCCAGGGAGACCTTATTGCAGCCTTTCAGTACTTAAAGGGGGCTTATAAGAAAGATGGGGACAAACATTTTAGCAGGGCCTGTTGTGACGGGACAAGGGGTAACGGTTTTAAACTAAAAGAGGGTAGATTTAGACTAGATATAAGGAAGAAATTTTTTACAATGAGGGTGGTGAAACACAGGAACAGGTTGCCCAGATTGGTGGTAGATGCCCCATCCCTGGAAACACTCAAGGTCAGGTTGGACGGGGCTCTGAGCAACCTGATCTAGTTGAAGATGTCCCTGCTCATTGCAGGGGGAGTTGGACTAGATGACCCTTAAAGGTCCCTTCCAACCCAAACTATTCTATGATTCATAGGTGCCCAGACTTTTCTACATAAAAGGTTCTGAAATGGCTGAAAGGTGCTGAGAATCATCATGATATTTTACCGGGCTGAGCAGTTTGTGTCTATCATGCACCTAAAGCTCTTCAAAGCAGGCCCATATGCAAGGTGTTTAATTTGGCTAATGTTCTCAGGGCATAACTACCAGATGAACCCATAAAAAATACCACAGCAGCCATTTTCCAGAGGAAAGGTTTACAGTTGTGTCTTCACCTGTGCAACAGATTATCAGTTAAATCCCTGATCCTAGACATGAGAGTGAGTTCTTCCTTCACTTGAATCAATCAGAATGTTCCTCTCCTGGGAGAATGCCTTAAATAGTAAATTGTTCTTAGCTTCCCTTCTCATTTCTCCTTACCTACTGGTTTTCCTCTTTTTCAAACTGCAACAACCAGAAAGCAGTGAGACTGTCCATTCCCAGATAGCTAGAGAATGCTCCCAGAAGGTGTGGAGTACAGATTTGGTGCAGAAGAAAATCACTAGCCACTCCTTTTAAGAGCTCTGCTTTTAAGAAAAGAATTTGCACTGGCATGGTCTTTCAGATGAAGGGTTTAGCAACCTGACTTCAGATGGATCTCCAAATCTGTAACTTCTGAGTAAATAAATATATGCGCTCTCATTCCAGAATGCCTAAATCACAGAGAGAGGAAATGAATATACATGGTTTTCTAGGAGTGTCCTCTTGGCTATCTTAGGTCACCCTCTATGCACGCTGCTGCTTTTTGTGAATACAAGGAACCAATGAATGCTACTGAGAACTCAGATACCTTTGCACCCATTGCAAAGTCACTCATTGTAACAGCTGGTGTCCTAGCAACTACATCTTTGTCAGTTAGGCTTAAGACAGTTTTGAAAATGGAACCTGGTATTCTAAGTCTGTTCTGTGGCTTTTTGAACATCTTATCCCGTGTGCTTATTTAGGATGCTCAGAATATGAGTAGCCATGAATTATGCATGAGAGAGCTGAAGAGAACTGTGATTGTGGCTGTCCCTATATGCTCTGAAAGGCCAAGAGACAAGGGATCTAACTCAAACCGGAGAATTTGCTCCACTCACTGAAATAAACCTGGTGACAAGTCCTCCTCCGTAAACAATTTGCCAACCTACATCATGCATTGTATGCACTGAAGTCCCTAAACATAGGATGAATCAAGGATAAGCCGCAACCTTCACTTTAATCTCTTTTTTTCCTACTTCATATGATAATTGCATTAGACTACTTTATGTCAAAATTATTTGTGTAAGAAGTTGAAGTAGTTTCAAACTAATTCGCCTGGAAGAAGATTTTAATGCCAGACGCTGAAACTAAAACATTGAAGACAAGCATCTTATTTGCAACAATTTATATCTAGTTACACATGCACAAACCAGAAATGCCTCCACAGAAGAAGTGAGTGCAATAAATGGAAACTTACAGTTCAGAAAAGATTACACTGAGACACCTACTGAAGCTTGTTACATTCTTCAAGGTTTTCTGTCTTTTTCAACCGGGAAAATATGCCTGGATTTCTATTTTCCAGTAAGGTCCCTCCCAAACTTGTGGGGAAAAAAAAAAAGCGCCCCCAAAATGTGGGGAAAAAAGGGCTTCTTATAGTTTACAGGTAAAGAAAAGCTTGGAACATACACTTTAAAAAATGTGTACCCGTTTAAAATAACTTTCAATGAAAGGGTCACTTCCTGCAAGAAGGGCACTGCTTAAAATTTAAGCAGTCAGTAATGGGAAGCGACAGACCTCTAACAATTTAAGTCTTTCACAGTTGAATGAACTTGCACTGACAGTCAGACAAGGATGTGCTAACCTACCTTACCAGGATCTTGGCTATAGCTGCATATGCTCTGCCTAGGCCAGCAGAATCACAAAGTGCTTTGAAGATTTTTACAGAGGTCTTCAAATTCTGTGAAACAGGAGAATAAAACCCAATAAATACAATGCTAAGAATTTCCACTTTTTTTTTCAGTCTCTGTGTTCGTATGACACACAAAATTAAAGTTTTCCCACTTGTACATTTCTTCATTAATTAGCTGTTATGGGACTAGGTTTTTGATCATTACTTATAGCTGTTTGAAACTATTCAATAATTACAAATTAAAATGATATAACTTGCATTTAAATCCCTGTATTTTGACACTTTGCAAACACTAAAAAAGTATTACCTGATTCGCAATATAAATTTCCTTATCCATAATTTAAAAGATTGTAAGGAGCTGTGCTTTTATGAATTTCTGATAACCAATACCTTAAGACAGTATCCTTTGCATTCATAGTGTTTTAGAATGATATGCTAAAATACAACTTAATATTATTTTTCTGTCTTTAAACTGTGACTATGACAACTTTTCTTAGTACAATTCAGGTGCCCAAAAAGTGAATAAATTATAGGTTATATATTTAAGCTATATTGGCTTAAAATACTGTAGATAATGTTGTTATTTTTATGACTAATTATTCATGCTCACAAGCAATTTGTTAACATTTGTTTGGAATGTAATTTATTATCACGACCCCTCCCATAACTGAAGGCTTATAGCTGCTGCATAAAAACATATGATCTTAATTTAATTTAACACTGACATCACCTGTTATGCATAATTTCTCTTTTCATCCATTTTTTTCTTCCAATGGTGATGACGGAAGACTGCATATAAAATTAAATCCTATTCTTTCCTCCCTCCTCTTTGTTGCTTGACCCAACCTATTACACACATGAGAAAACAGGAAATCTCCAAAGACTATCTATGGAAATCCTTTTTGCACATTTCCAAGAAAGGAGTAGTGAATGTCATTTACCAGCTCTGAAGGGGGATGGGAGATGCCCAGGGACATACGACAGTATCCTGCATGCCCCAAGATGCCTATTTATACTGAGGCAAAAGATAGGGCATTTTCTATTAAGGCTGCATTCCCTGTCATTGGCAAAGTGCATGGTTCAGAAAAAGACAACCTGTGTATGTTAATGCTATGGATGTCACCATTTCTATCACTGTTTCCACTACTCAGATTTCCTAGTTCTTGGAAGAGTTTTACTACATGCAGGAGTATCCCTGGACAAGGCTTTTATTTTTTAATTATATAAGCTCCATGTGCACAAGAAGTAGCATTTATTAATGTGCACTGCACTATTTATCATCCCTCAAGTACTTTCTTATCAGTTATGTTCTCAGGTACATCAGCATTGCATCCTGTACTTGAAGGTCATTGTCAATTGAATTATCAGTGCATAAGAGATGACAAAAAGAGTATACAGGCACCTCAGTTAGGAAGTTGTCACATCAGTTCAGAACTCGCCCTAAACTGAACACATACGTGAAGTTGTCAAGACCTGCAGTGTGTCCTGCTAATAATCCAGGGTGTTAACAGAAATGCACACAAGTGTCCAAGAAGCAGTTCTTGGTTTTGCATTTAACTCAGAGGACCTACAATTTTTGTTGCAATAATCGTGCCCATATCAGAAAACCTGCCACAAGAGTGTCAGGAGGTTTCCAAAATTTTATGTACTGGACTGAAATCACTCCTACTTTAAACTGGCTTCTGCAAGGTTAAACTAGGACACAGGGCCTCTAGTGGTTACTATCTAGCACAGAAAGGTTACTCAGGCACCTAAGGCTTAGGCTACTGTACTTTTTTCTATCAAAGATATCACAAAGCCTAAAAAGTACAGATAAAACCAAGGAAAAACCACAGGCAGAGTAGCTAAAGTAAAAAGTTGGTTCACTGCATCTCTGGAACAGCTGCCAGAAAGAAGTAAGTAAATAAATAAAGCCACTCATTCATAGTGATGAAAAGCGCTCATTTTGGTCCCAGGTTACTATTACTCTACACAAATCAGCTGTTTCATTCTAAATAATGATGAAATAACAACAATTAAATCATCTACGTGAAAGGGAGGAAATCTTGATAAATTACAACAGAAAATATACTCTTTATGTCTGTATTTCAGATAACTCCTCCAGCTTCATATACTCTGTAGGGCCATGGGAAGGGAGCCATCCCTGATGGAAGGGAGCTGTGTAGTGCCCCTGTATGCTACAATTGCCCAGTATCCATTTTTGTGGAGGAAGCAAAGAGGGGCCTCCTCACCTATGGTGCATGCCTTACCTTCAACTTTCAGGGCAGAAGAAGGAGACAGGGCAGGATAAAATGCTGGAATAACACGTAAGCATTAGAGGATTTCACCCAAAGTCTCTTGCAATCACAGCGCGTTTCTAATTTTCATTTAAAATGAAAAATTATAAAGCTTGCATGCTGGCAAATCAAGTGGAAATGACACAGTGATGTCTGCCAGAATCTGCAAGCAGGCAGAAAACAACAAATGGCCATGAAAACTTTCCTGTTTATTTTTATGGGATATGAACGACCAGTCCATTTCACTGAGTTCCTATGAATACCAGGCAAGAGAAGACATGCACGTGGCAAGACAGTACTGAGCAGGCATGTCTGGGCCAGTCATCTAGTAGCTCTCTGACAAGTGGATAAATATTGGGAACACGTATAACTTGGATCTAATGGAATTTATAGGCTCCCATGGAAGTTTTTCTACCTTTAGACAGAAATATAGCCAGAAACGGCTCTTTTATATATATTTTGGCCAACGTGTGCAGAGGACAGTGACATCCAAGGAAGAGGTGTAACATGTCAATAATTAATGCTGAAAACTCCTACACAAATGTGCAGTTTTGCTGCTTTGTAGTCTTAGAGAATACAGATATTGTTACACAAACAAAAAGGATGGAAAAATTGTTTTAAAGAACAGAACAAAAGTCTTCTTATTAAAGTAACATGCTTCTGCTTTAGTATTCTGTGGTAAATATTGTGCAATAAAATGTCATCTTGATAATTTTCTTCATGTTAAGGAAATGTAAATAGAAATATATAACATTGTGTAAAGAGATACTCAATACAACTACATAAGAATCTATACTGGTAAAGTACGTTAAAAAGAGTGGGTTTGGGTATTATACAAATGTGGCTGTATTTCCTTCTCAAAACTCAGACAAAGTTTTCAGAGATTTAGAGTTACTGAAGGGGCAAAATGTCTGGTTTTGTTGTTGCCTTTTTAAAAAAAAAAAATTGCTATGTACAAAGAGTTCTGAGGAAGGAAGCTGCTGCAATAGATTTATCCTGATCATGCTAGGCTCTATTATAAGATTTCCACAGTGTTTCAAAGAGAGTTTGATGCTCCCGACAACTAGTGGAAAAAGATCATTGTATACGCAGTTGAACAGAGTAGAATAACATACAGTTCTTTCTACCACTAAAAAGAAAATATAAGGTAAGTTTAACAAAACAAAAATTATAAAAATTGCACTGATTCTGGTCACAAATTAGTTTTTAGCTCTATGTGACCAAGCACACGGACTGTCTCAAACTTCCTACTTCTGTGAGTCTGCAGTGGACATACTGTTAAAAACCCAAATAAAATGAAAGTCAAAGCCTAATACAGAAATGAAAAGTGGGTTTCAATCAGTTGTTCTCATTCGTGCAGGATGCGGGAAGGTGACAGGGTGAAGACTTCAACTTCGTCTTCCACGTTACAGAGAACTGTCTCACATGCCATCCACTATTATTTTGGCGTATGTGGGCGAAAAAAAAAAGTAGTAGTTTTTATGGCTCCAAAATAGAAATAAAAAAAGATCAGGATGCATTGTACAATTTCCCTTGTTTTCTTGCTTAGCAATAAAAGCTGGATGCAGGTGCACCTGGAAGGAGGATAGCTACTATAGGAGCATTTATTTACAAAATCAACTCATCCTGAGTCTTCATAAGTCTATGGTAGCTACGGTTAGTTACAGTGTAAAAATAAAGTAAAGTAACAAGCCCTGTTACTCAAACTAGAGCCTATTTGTGGTATAGCTCTCGCACTAATTCTCTAGATAGTGGGGAATTTCATGTTTACCTCCTTTGCCAAGAAAAATATTAGTCAGATCTCAGCCCAGATTTGCTTCTCAGTAATCTCAGCATTTATGCCAGTGTGAGCCTCCTGGGGTTATTCCATTAATATAAAACAGACACACCAGCTCGTCCCCAAAGACCCCCCCTCCCCAAAATCCCACCCTTTATTTTTTATTGTTGTCACACCTGTACTTCTTTTACACGTACATGAAAACATGCGCCCACCTCATTGGCATACACTGAGGTCTCAGACAAAAGGACATAGGCTTTTCTAAACATTGATACATCTGGGGATAATGGAAAAAAGAGTAAAAATCGAAGGTATGAATTTATGTTGAATAAAGAATGTCTATCCAACTCAACACAAGATTAATGCTACTAGTAGTATTTCATTATTTTGGTAAAACACATTACTCTGACAAAAACCATGATGGTATAATATTGATTTATAATACTGTAACTTTAAAAAACACAAAAACATAGTTCTGCTCTCAGCTTTGCACTTGATATTGTTGTCAAACTTTATTGGAAATACATTTATTTTGATTTCTGAAAATCTAGCTGCGTTTAGCCATTTCACAGCTGGTTGAGCAGTAAAGATGCTTCTGCCTCATTTACAGATCTTGAACATGAATCAGACAATCAACTGGAACATTAGTCAAAGAGATCACTAGCTAATGATTTCTGACAGGCGCTGCAGTAACAGGCTAAGGCCCAGCCTGGCTAGCAGCATCTGACAATATTTTTCTGGAGCCAACATTAGGTGTTGGTAGACAGACAATGCAATCAAGTGAGACTACTGGCCTAACACCACTTAGTACTTCTTAAATACTTTCAGAAAAAACACATAGCTCTCACAGTCACTAAGTACTCACTTCCATACAGTCCAGTGAAAATAGAAGACAATAGAACTGTATGCATAGGCATTTTGCAGTTCAGTGAACTCTCTCCCATAGCTCCTCAAGAAATGTGTATTTAAAAATGCCTAAAGAGTGCAGTCTTTATTACCATAATTTGAGTGGTTACATGCCTGTGGCCATCTTGAGTAAGGTCAAAGAAGAGTTTCACAATACAAAGCCAGATGTATTCTTATTTTGGCCAAAACTGTGTGAGAGAGGTTGGACAGCAATAAGAAAATTGTATTGTTCATGTAAGGTATTGATTACAATGAGCAGAGCTCATTGACCCCAGGAAAATAATACACCAATATCAACTGAATGGCAGGCCGCACCTTGTTAAACACTAAGTGTACTCAGGCATAGTGAGCATCAAGGGAAGAAGCAGTACAGCATTCTGTGTGCATGCTCACAACTAAGGGATACAGAAACTGGGTGCCACACTGAGGAAAGAGGGCGCAGTCCCCAATTTGCCAGAACTGTTAGTTCTCCCTCTTTTCCTACAACTCAAATTCACCAACTCAAATTCTCTAAGTGTGAATGCTAACTCCTTGCCCATAGCCACATCAAATTACACTGGACTGCACTGTTTTGATAAATAAATGGAAAAGAATTAAACCAGAAATGTACAAACTTCATCACTGTTCCTACAGAGACAGAAAGAATTTGTCTGGAATTGGCCAATCTGGTCTGCTCCAGAACTGCTATTTCAGGGACTTTAATGTGGGTATTTGTTTAATGCATAGCATAAGCACGCATCTTGGAGCAAGGGAATCAGGGACAGGGGGATCGGGACGGATGACCAGAAGTCTGGCCAAGTCAAACACCGAAGTGGAGCACCCTTGTTCAAGACCTTCCACAGGCTCTTGCTAGGACATGGCTATCACTAAGGTGTTGCTTGCTTGACACACTCCCTGAGGGGTAAATGCTCCATCCAGTCCACACTCTTCCCTCTCCTGTTATGCTTGGCTACCAAGTGCTATGTTTACCTTGATGGTCTATACACTCACATGGCAATATATGCTTCAGGTTACTCGTGTCTGCATCTGTTTGAAGGATTAGAGAAGGGAAGACAAACATTTCACTCATTCCTTAACAGTCTATCAAGATAAGGCCTAGGGTTCTTTGCCTGTATCAAGTCTTACTTGTATGCTTTGCATAATATTCAGAGTATGTACGTTTTGCTTTGATTCTGAATGGATGATATGTAAATACAAGAAACTAATTGAAAAAGTTCCTTTCCCCAGAGTCATTTCAAACTTTTGTTGGCTACCACGAGGTCAGGAGTTCACCCTGTATGCTTCATTTTGCTGCACAGGAAACTTAAGAGATGAATGTACAGATGATTGAATAAACGTTAATTTTTGTTCCTATCCTTCTTATTTCTTCTGTATTACTGTTCTTAATTCTGGCCTTCTATGCCAATTATATTAATTTGGATTCTCTACACCTACAACGTTGTAGGAATGCAGGCATCATTTTATTATATCTCATAAAGGGTTTTATTAAATAAAAAATTAAAAAAAAATCAGCCAGGTTCTTCAGAGAAAAACCCTATGCAAACATCAAAACCAGGTATTTCAGTTTGTTATTACGGTACAATTTAAAATCTTTACTGCAAGAGGCATTACTCTACTAAAGGTTGTTGCAATCTTTATTTAGTACGGGAATGTAATGTTTTCCAAACCAGCCATTGTTGACATATTTCTTCAAAATAAAGCATGGCTTAACAGTCTGGAGTGAAGAAGCTTCATCTGTTACCCTTTAACAGCAATATAAGAGGAAAAAACAGTTTATGTATCCTTTCCATCCTGACAGATGTGACAATAGCTGGAAACACTGTGCCTGCCAAGAGCTTTTATCAAGTATGTTATAACAACTAGTAATAAGTGTAAATAATAAATGGCTACGATCTTATGGGAAACAGTGGCAATACTAAACAATTTTTGGTGCTTGCTGATGGGAGTCTGCTAGTCTTGGAATTCCCTGGCTTCCCAGTAGAGTTTTGGCCTGACAATAAACAACAGTTTAATACTTTATCTAATCCCAGCCAGGAGGTAAGTTCAACAGCAAGCTTTTGCAGATGTTCACATCCAATAATCTATCCATAATTGATGAAACAGGGAGGTCAGATGTAATGGTTGCTACTATTCCAGCAACAAATAAATGGTTATTGACAAAACAAGGCAGTGTGGCGCTGAGTGCTGAGCAGTGACAAGCATGAAACAGTGCTGAGACAGAAGTAGTGATGTGAATACAGCCCTTCATCTTGAGAATTCCTCAATGTGATGTGTGGCACGAGGGCCACTCTGACACATAAGCAGATGGAGGTGACTTGTAAAGGAAAAATGAGATTCCGCAAGTACATAAAAGACAAAGGCAGAGGCGGAGAAAGAAACAAGGAGAAAGGGGTGGACGGGACTGGAAATTTGGGTAAGTGCAATAATGTGAATTGTTCAGAAATGTTTTTGTATAGCAGCACTGTGATCCAGATGTCTGGATGGCTTTTATCACACTGTTGTGTCTACATGAATGTACCTGGCTGTCAGATTGCTGTAGCCTCCTAAGACATTAATATCATACTATATGCATGTGCATGCTTAAATGCCCATTACTTCTTAGACAAAGCACCTATAAATACTCTGTGTCATGCTTATTAATATCTTTAGTCCACCCATGAACAGACATTTTTAATTACACAAAGTTTTCCTAGCTAAAAGCAAGCCAACCCTTAAATTTGCATAACACAATAGAAAAAACTGCAGAGACAAACTAGTAAGGTATAAAAAAAATGTTAAGTCAGTTAAAACCCATTATTTTTCTGCATACCTATAAGGAAGTTAAGGAAAAGTTCTCATTCAGCTGAAAACCTTATATTCTTTAAGTTTTAACCCATGTAAGAAATGTAGTAAAAGGATTAATAGACTGTTTTTATTGACTGAATTAAACTTGAGTCATTTACATGCAAATAGACACTTGAAATCTTTTGCATCCATTTCAGTGCTAAAAGATAGTATTTTTACAATGTTTACTGTGTAATATTCTAATATGAAAAACAGCAGAATGAAATGGTGGCCATTATTGCTATATGTAGTCATAAAAAGATTTCAGACAGAAATATTTTAAATATTAATATTACTAAAATCACTTAAAGCACCAAGGAATGTTAAATCGATTTATTTAGAAGTACAATTTATTTCACACTTTGCTACCAATTCTTTTGATCAGCTCTGAAATAATACATAAGCTGAAAGCAAAACAGCAAAACAAATTGCTCCTAGCAATGAAGCAGCAAGCTCTAGGTTTTATACTGGCACGCTTCAGTGTTTTAACTTCCCAGGTTATTTATCTATCAAAGGATAAATTTTAAATTCCTTAAGATCTGATGCCTGAATCAAGACCTCCTATTCTCCAATCTAGCCATCGATGGTTCTGATCAAGCAAAGTTGTTAAGCATTTGTTTACACCTGAATATATGAGTTGTCCCCTTGAAGTCAATGGGAATAACTACTGAAATTTAAACACATATTTAATAAGTAAATTGCTGTAGCTTGAACCATACCAATTTGAGAAACCAATCTAATTTTAAAAGCCTTACTTTAGAGAATTTTTTTAAAAGCCTGTTCATTTGAACTAAACTATACAACGGAAAACAACAGCTCCTAGATAATGAATATATTTTCATTTAAGTACTGAAATTCCTGAGTTTGTACAGTGTGGGTACAAATGTTTCATTTCTCAAAACACATAAAAAGTCTGACTTCCGTAAGTATATTATCTAACAGGATTAGAAAATTTCTTATGTAGTTTTTCAGCCATTTGCTACAGCCCTGGCTATAATACATGCAGTTTCACTAACAGACATACTACTGACAGTTTTTAAGATCTTTCATGCTATTGTTTCTCAGATAATATAAGCTACAAACTTAGACATGCTGTAACTATCTCTTTCCCTCAATTATATACAGCATTTAGGTTCCAAGGTTTAGCACACCTAAGCTAGAAATCCAATATATTCTAAAGTATATGTATATATATATGTATAAAGTTAAATAACCTCTATAACATACAGCTATATCACTTTGTCTTTTTTGTTCCTAGCCTGTAGGAATGAAATGAGTGGAAATTTGTATATCAGCAGTTATTTAAAAAAAAAGGAAAGTATATTTTATTAGCTACTCTAAAAATAGTTTCAATACAGTAAGTAGAAAATGTCTGCCTAAATCACATCTTTTAACTGGCAGAAGACAGTTGTTAGAGCTTTAGAAACCTCAGTCAGGGCAAGTGGACTAATTATAACCTTATATCCCAGATGGTCACTGTATAGCTGTGGTCACAATCTGGCTCCTACCTTGCCTGGGAAAGTATAAGGAAGAGCCATCTCCACTGGCCACCCCTAGCAGAGAATACACAGAGAGTACCAGAGGTTGTTCCATCCCATCAGCTATATCAAAAAAGTAGGACCAGATGAAGGCTCCATGATTGCCAACTGCTCTGCCCTCCATGCCTTGGTAAAAAATAGATGCAAGGATATTTTTATTCCCTTGCAGAGCAGTTTAAGGAGTTTTTATGGCTTTGTCCTCAACATTTCAACATATCAGAGCTAAGCAAACCTCCAGTAAGGGACAATTTGCTTCTTTTGCGTTCATACATAACAGCTAGCAACAATTTCATGGAAATGATTCAGAGTCATATAAAGAATTCTCTTGATCTTAGGATATCTATTGTTATTATTAATGCAGAAGCACATAAAAATTCTTATTAATGTTGCACTGCAGCCCCCTCCAGTTCTTTTGCAAACTTATAGAGAGAGTGCGTGTGTATGTGCAAGTGCATGTAATAAGGTAATAATAAAACTTTTCATTTTGTAATAGATATCCTGACTCAAAATCTTACAAAAAAATAGAGTTTTAAGTTTGAGAAAACACATTTGATATGTTAAATGGCATGACTTCTGAATTCAGGATGTTTAATATATATATATATATATTTTAAGTAAAGCTACATAAACCTTATATATATATATAAACCCAGCAACTTTCATACTGTTTGGGAATTAAAAACAAACAGGCAAACAAAACAATGCCCTCCACGCATAGCCCCCAAAATTGGAGTTTTAAGCTTTTTGTCACCAACTCGTATTCAGATTCCTGAGAACACCAGTGGTCAGGTAGTCCTGCAATTTTGAAAAGGTGCTATAGATTTATCTAATGGAACATGCAGTCAAATCTGCAGCTTACTGCAGTTGTCTTGCTCTTTTGGGATGTATGAATGATTAAATTTAAAATCGTAATGGATGAGATGGAAGTCCACTCATTTATGGTGTTTTGGTAGCTAGTCTTACGGAACGTGAGACTCCTGAAGGATAAGGTTGATACCAAGAAGTTACTAGTGCATTTATTTTCATTGTTGCTATGGGAAAACATGGAAATCTGATAACCTGATTTGCTTGTCGTCAAGTAATAGATTTTTTACATATTTATTACTTTTGTTTCTCATGCTTTATAATTTTTGTATAATGGCTACTGTAATTCTGTAGCAGCACTGCATTTAAGAGTGTTTTCTTACAAAGGGTATTCTTATGGTATATTTATCTTGACAAAAATCCAGTTTACTGAGGGGATTCTGATTAACCAAGCAAAATGCAATTTGAACCACAAACTCAAAAGAAAAATGATAGCATGTTCCAAGGCAATTGCAGTGGACACCAGATCACCAAGGTGCGAATCTGTGTGGTATACAGAAAACTACTGACGGAAATAGCGTCATTACATCTCAGGGCTACTCAGAACATTTTCCCTGTTTTTTTTTTAGGTTTTCAAGAAACTGCCTAAGATAGAAAAATGGTTATCTAAATTAAACCAACAGAAGAAATCCTTCCTTCACTAAGAGACTGTTAACTTTCATATGCAAATAAAAAGTTAGATCTTTTCTCACTCTAATAATTAAGTGCTAAATTAAGAACAAAAACCTAATTGAATGACCAGACATTCACCTCTTTCCTGAAGTTTCAGGTCTTCTTTAAGATTCTCAACACAAATAACTTCCAATTTCTTAATTCCATCAGTATTTGAGTCAGTATATTTTGTCAGGGCAAAGTTCACTACCAGTACTAATTGTTCTCACATAATTTTGTTTGTACTATCTTCACCAATGCCTGGCAGCAGTGGGACCTTTCAGAAACATGAAATTTAATCAGTTTCAGAATTGGCTTACTAATTCTAGACCTTCAAGAAGAAAATCTTTCTCTTTACATAATCCATTGTCAGTGTCAAGACCAATCAGAAGTGTCTACACTCAAAGACGACTCAGAGTTTTGTTTGGTTTTTTATTCCTTGGATATGAAAAATACAAAATTTCTATACAAGTACAGTTCTAAGAACAATTTAGAAGTCTCTTAAAAATTGAAGCCTCTAGGAATGGTGAGCCCTTTTCTTAAACTGGTATGCTAAAATGTTTTTTCAAGCACATGACGCCATTTGCTAAGCTGAAAACGTTACACTTCATTACTAATGGCTAAATATCACTTACAGATGAATAAAGGACAATCTGGCTGATTTAAAAGAAGGATGTTTGAAATAATTCCCATTGAGTAGTATCTTTTGATGTGTTTTGCACATCTCCATTTAAGTGTTTCTTTTGTAGTAACAGTAATGAAAGCTTAAACCTAAACTCAGTGGTCTACCCAGACACCATTGACAGAAACACGTCTTGAAGTTCTGCCTTCTAGCAAAGCACTAGAATAGTAAGTGAATCTCAAAGGAATGACGCTCATTCTTCTCAACTACCTTTCACAATGTTTAGGAGAAAAGAGGGTAACATTCAGTCTACTTTTTGGAGTTCTTTTACTTGCTAAGATCCCCCTTGATTCACCAAATTCGTACCTACATATGGGCATAATCTATATAATTAGATATAATAGTTATAATTAGATGAAATATACCATGCATACTAACTTCAGAATATCTGCATCCTAGATTTACTTATATTCTCTCTAGCTGCATGAGTTGAGACAAAATTTTCAGTTGTTTTGACACAGACTTTTTCAGAAATTAACTTTATGGTCATAAATCACCTCCGATTACTTTAATAGGGTCATTTTGAATGTGAAGATGCCTTTGTAAGTTCATAAATTTTCTTGATAATTTTATGCCTGTGGCTTGTATATCGTAATTCTGACAATTCATGCACATAGCATTATGTCATAAATTACCACATTTATTTTGGCACGAGTCTCAGTACTCATGAACACTGCCTCTATTATTTAAATATGTAACATATTTGGAACACAGGATTCAATATCCAGAATAAAGGAATACTTAGAAAAAAACTAACACTCAGACAAGGGATGAGGACTGGAATTTTCCTGACGATTTGAGATGCAGCTCTAATTGAAAGAGAAAAAAATCCATGATGCCCAACTCTTTGAAGCATTCTTGAAAGCCCAGTTTAAAAAAAAATTCCCACATGAAGCATTAGATTACAATACCTTATGCAAGATTTCTAATGACACAGAAGTGCTTCACTTAATACTTAGCTTGTTATACAAGTCTGAAGAAAAACAAGTAAACATTAACTTTTTCTATAAAATTAGCCTAGATGGAGAACTCTCCCTGACAAAGTCTATAATGTTTAAGATAAAACCTCTATAATGTGAACTATTAATATTTTGTGTCATCTTTTGTGAAAAGCCATTAGGCTTGATTATAAACCAGATGATATGAAAAATATTATGAACATACCACGCTGCTATTGAACATAATTAGTTCTCAGGCTTTTAAACTTGCACACACGTATGTTTTTACATCTGAGTAGGTCCACTGAAATTAATCATATATATCAAATAAAATTAAACCAATTTATACAGATTATACACCAAATCAAATTATGTTAGATTAAACACCAAGTGCCTAGCAAATAAAAAACCTTCTCCAACAAAACTAGCCCATTCGATACAAAGTGACTGCATATTTTTGATATAATAGGCTGCAGCTTAATCATTTCAACCTTTAATTACTGCATCAGATAATGAATATTTTGAACATATGCTTCTCCACCCTGCTAGAAGACATGAATGAGAGAGAAACAAGTTTATATGCATGCTACTGTGTGTGCGTGTTGGGGGAGGGAGTAGCACGCTAAAGAGCAAAAGGAACCAAGTGGCAACAATTGGAGGAAATGGTGTCTGTAACAGCTGCTCCTTTCAGATTCCCCTAGAAGGAGACTGCCTGAGGTGGACCACAGCACAAAAGGATAAAGAAGATGAAAACTGATGCAAAGCAGGAAAATAACTGCTGAGACCCCTGAGCCTACACCCGAATAGTCCCAAGCTGTGTGGCAAGACCTCTTTAGCATGCTACAGAAGCTGGTGATGAACTACATATTACCATGAGGCAAACTGGCTCCTAGCAGTATTGTCTGCATGTTATGTGTAATGATAACCAGTGGTCCCCTGGGAACAGGATGCAATGATTTCATCTCTGTAAGCATCTGAGCTCCCCTTGGATACAGAGACCATTAAACTGAGAACAGAAGGGTAAATTTTAGGCAATGATTTCTAATTGGAGAGTGAAGACAACTTGTGCTCAACAGTACTGTCAGCCACTGATATTTTACTGCTGTCTATATTGATCACTGTTAAGGACAAAAGGAACTAAAATGTTACCCCTTTTTCTTAGTCCCGTAACACACATTATATTTTCTGAATGAGAGTACCTTCATAAGTTTCTTATGTAATATTATTGGAAATGCCATTATATTAAGAAATGCCACTATATAACATAATATTATATTATTTACACTGAAAAGTATTGGTATTTTCATTACTGTTGAAATAACATTTTATACTCTTAACATAATGTATCATTTATATTTTGTACTACAGAGACTTTCTCTTTTAACAAAAATGCACGTTGCTTTCTTTACCTGTCAGGTGTTTTTGTAAGACTAAAACCAATAGGCACAACCTATTATGTATACACTTTAAATTAATAGTAGTACATTACAAAATTCAAGGCTTCAGAATCTTCCTCAAAAATAATAATTCTGTCAGTGACAAAAAGGAATGGAACTTCCAAATGATTGCTGTAACTTTTTGGCGGGAGGCATGGGGGAGCAATGAAGGGAAAGGAGTAGCTATAAAATGTAAGCAAAATGGATCCTGAGGAAACAATGCCAGGACATCTAATATTTTTGACACTTTCAAGGGTAGTTTTATCCTTTGTATGCCATGAAAACTGTGCAGTCTTGTTAATTAATTTCTCCTGTGATGGAGAGATCAAATATGCTTGCAGCCTTCTTTATTTAGCACATTTGTTTATCTTGCTGCTCTTCATCAATCACACAGCTTATTGTGACTCTCAAACTTAACAGAAAAGTGGATCAGGTAAGAATGCTACCACACTTGTCAGTCAAAAAACAATGCAGACAAACTTTAGTACAAAAAATCCTACTCTAATCTGTCACGCTGTATTCTTGGAAGAGATCAAATATCCTCTTCTCATTGCTGTTGCAACTATTAGATATAATTTTATAAAATTATATGTAGCTTTTTAATTTTGAAATATTTTCACATTCAGCTACTGACTTTGACTGCAACTGATGTGAGAATGGGCTCCCACTTCCCAGGGTTCAGTTGATTTACACAGAAGATAGGTCTATCAGCACTGAAGACTTATGTATAAAGATGGTCAGTAACTTTTGGAAAAATCATATGTCCTGGTTTTGGCTGGGATAGAGTTGACTTTCTTTCTAGTAGCTGGTATAGTGTTATGTTTTGGATTCAGTATGAGAAGAATCTTGATAACACTGATAATGATGTTTTCAGTTATTGCTAAGTAGTGTGTATACTAAGTCAAGGGTTTTTCAGCCTCTCCTGCCCAGCCAGCAAGAAGGCTGGAGGGGCACAAGAATTTGGGAGGGTACACAGCCAGGACAGCTGACCCAAACTGGCCAAAGGGATATTCCATATCATGGAACGTCATGTCTAGCATATAAACTGGGAGGAGTTGGCCTGGGGAGGATCGCTGCTCGGGAACTAACTGGGCATCGATCAGTGAGCAATGACTTGTGCATCACTTGTTTTGTATATTCCAATTCTTTTATTATTCTTATGATTGTCAATTTATTATTATATCTCAATTTATTATTGTTTATTATTGTTATTATTATTATTATTATTATTTCTGTCCTATTAAACTGTTCTTATCTCAACCCATGAGCTTTACTTTCTTTCCCGATTCTCTCCCCCATCCCACTGGGTGGGGGGGAAGTGAGTGAGTAGTTGCGTGATGCTTAGTTGCTGGCTGGGGTTAAACCATGTCATCATATCACAAAACATTAAAAGCATGTAAGAGGATATTTCAAGAGAGAAATCTAGAACCCCTCCTACACTGCAGAAGCCAAGTAAGCAATATTGAAACCCATGCTGAATTCACTCTGTGACTTCTTTTGGTCTATTTCCGAGAAAAATAAACCACCACAACAAATTATCAAAAGAATGACCTCTATAAAACATGTTCATTAATAAAATACCAAGTCATTCTGCAGTTAAAGGAACAAACAGAAATAGAAGTAGTAATTATCCAGCTGATTATTTGCAATAATCATGGACAACATATTCAAACAAATTAATTTTCCACAAAACATTTTTAAGAGGATCATGGAGGACTGTGACTTCTCTGATGACTGGCACAGACAAATCGAGTTGCTGCTTATCTTTCTTCTCACACTGATCTATGATGAACTAGAGGAACCCTCCTTCCAGACTAGAATTCCACATGTAGAATTCTCATTGTCTTAGAATTCTCATGTATAAGATGCTCAAGGGAAATACGAGAAGAGGAACTTGAACTTAAGTGTCAACAGAAGGGATTACATCAGCATTACAGCTTTTCATACCAAAAGCAATTAATATTTCTTCTAAATTCCTGATGTTCTGAAGAGTTCAACATGTGAATTGATATATTTTAATTGTTGCTGACAAATATTGATATATTTTAATTGTTGCTCACAAATATGCTGTATCAAAGTAGTTTGCAAAACCGGTGTTTTATACAAAAACCTAAGTAAATAAAACCTGTTTTATATATGTATGAATACAGGAAATGGAAAACTAGTCACATAATAATTGAATACATTGAAAAATAACCTGAATTGTCAATTTATATTATTTGTACAGATCCAAGCATGGAAGCCTAGACTCCATCAGTTCTGGCATTTATTGGAACCATAATTGCTTAAGCCACATGGATCCCTGTCTACAGTTATAAAAGGTCCATAAGCCAAGTCTCTCCAAGTCTTTTCCACACTCTGAAATGCCTAAGATGCCAAGGAGGCAGAGAAAGGCATTGGGAAAGCCAAAGTAACTTTAAAATAAACTTACTGATAATGCTGTCTGTTGTTCTCCAGCAAAATGATATGCTAAACTTAAGCAATATGCAGCTTCTCCTTCCATCTTCGTATCACCTCCTAAAGAAAGGATTAAAGTTACAGTTACCAGCGTAATCTGAACAAAATTACATTAATACAGACAGTTCTTGCAGGTTCTTAAATAACATACAGATGTTTAAATACTGTAGTAAGTTTTTCCTCCTCCTTACCCTTACCATTTATCTCTTTCCAAAATTATATAGTGGTAATTGAAAATACAGGCTATGGATTTAAACAAAGTTCAACAAGAAAGTTGAGCAAAGTCAGAGAAGATACCTTCCAGTAAGTAATGCAGTACAATCAATTTAATGTGCTGTAATGTTCTCTGTCATGATAATACTCACAGCGTCTTCACATTAGAAAATCATAGTAGCCTCTCTCTATATATTCATCTATAAAAGTAGCTACAAATATATAATACACCCTAATATATCAACACAAAATATATTGACCCATGCACTTTGCTAATGTGAATCTTAGTGAAACACCAAGAGAGAACTTTCAGTAGACCAGGTTCATATTTCTTATTCTCATGGCTATTTTGCAAGCTACTGTAGGCCAGACTAGCTAAAATAAGAGATAACTTATACTTGCAAGCAGTAGTCATAGAAAAATCTGCACAGGCAGTTGCTAACTGAGGTGCATCACACTTTTCCATGCCAGGTTTTATTTCACTCATCTAACGAACACTGCTTGCTAGTCTTTTTATGGTGCTCCCTAATAGAAAATCATCCATTCAATACTGGATTTTACATAAATTAAATGCTTGCTATATTAAAAAATTTCCCTCTAGAACATGAGTATCCATAAGAAAGATTGTAGTTGAAATTATATTAAAAATAGCCAAAAATACAGTCTTTCTGTTGCTCAGTGTCCATCTGCTCAAACATAATAAAGAGTGGAAAATCAACCTGAAGCATAACTGCTATTTTGTAAAGTGCATAAATAAATATAGTTGCAATGAGAAGGGAGATCTTCTACTTACAATTATCAGGCTAATAAATTCTTTATGTCCAAACACACAGAAGCCTACATCTAGTTCTGGAACTTTCTGAATGTTGTAATTGCTGAGGCCATAGTAATGCTCTATCTATAGCACTTAATATGTCACATAAAATTATGAAAAGCCTGTAACTCAAAACCCCGATGGTCTATTCCAATATTCAATATCCCTTAAAAGGCTTCATAAGGCAAAATGATACAGAAATACAGTTTCACAGAGAAATAATAAGTAAAAAGTTGGTAAGGATATAAAAAACTTCCTTCTGCACTTAAGAACAGTCTGAGAGTCTGAAGTGGGTAATATCTAATCCTAATTCATAAAATACATAAACATAGATGGTGGTCCAGAAGGACAGAATGGGTATTACCGATGGCAGCCAGTGCCAGTATGGGTTTAACTAAATTGTTAAATATGAGCTTCAGAGACAGAGGCTATGAGTCTGGAATGGGGACTGGAGAACTCATCTGAAAAGGAGCTTCTAAAGCTTAAATGTAAAGAGAACAAGGGTAAGCATACTGTGCATAGTGATATTTACTACATGTCTCGGGAAGCTATGAAAGTGATGGATTTGAAGTAAGGGCACTGGAACGTCTGCCTGGTCAAAGTAAGTTTTGGAAAGGAATCAGATCCATTTTGACAATCTCTTCATTTCCAGCAGTTTTCACTAGCAATAGGAAGAAGTTGATAGGAAACTTCATCAGCAGTCCTTCCAGTTATCACAGTAAATATTAGTAGCAGCAGTTTTACCATAGCTGTGACTTAAGCATATATTATAGACAACAGATGTAAAAAAAGGTAAAAGCTTGTATTTGATCAATAGATGCACCTGGAAAAGATGGAGAAGTTTTTGGGTACATGTGTCCTTCTTCAGCTGATTAATTGTATTGGCATTCTCAGTATTTGGGTACATACTCCCAAGAGAAAAGATCTTAACAGGCAACTCATAAAATGGATCTACTAATGTAAATTGCAGATAGAAACAAAATATATTATTTAGTGGTTTAATTAAAAGAAAAAATTAGCCAAATACAAACATATACTCTCACAAATTAAACGTTTGGAATGGAAAGAATTGAATTCTTGGACCCAAAGTCCTGTTTGGGTTATTCTCCAAAAGTTACCACTAAAAGCATTTAGATTTCAAATGGTGCTTTAAAATATTATTCTTCATGAGATAAGGTGAGAAATTTTTGTTCTTTAGAATTAATATAATCAATGACAATATAACAAAAGACCTGAACTAGAAATAATTTGCTGGCACTTTTAAAAATAATAAATAGCAAAGTTCACATGGGCTTAGATGCCTAAAAGCTTGCTCATTTTTTTTAAGAATATCTGCTGGTCTAATAAAGATATTTCTTTTTAGGAACGTGCCCTGGCTTCAATGACTACATTTTATACTTTTCTATAGATTGCTGTGTTATACTATCTGCCTGTATAGTCATATACTTATTTGTGGCAAAACTAATTTTAAAATTGGAAAATATTTTCAATTTTTTTGTAATTTTTTCTAGTTTAATTCTATCCCAACTACTACTCAAAGACTGTCTAACAGATTAACGTTGGGCATACATTATTAAATTTAAAAAACTAATATATCTGGTGATAAATATTGAATTAATATTATATATTAATTGTACATGCAATTCATATGCACAATATGCCCCTTAAGGAATACCATGAAAGGCTCTTGAATTGCTGTGCATGGAAAAAGATGATTATTTGAGACCTTCTATCTTACTTCTGAGAAGCACTCCAATAATCATCTAGGATAATCATCCAGGAAAACTAAGCCTGTAGGAGCAATCATTTAACAGCATCTATTGAGAAACAAGCATTATTAAGATTTCTGGAAAATCATGTGCATTTTCATAAAGTCAACGTGTAAGCTTTGCCTTTCCTTTTCTGTTCACTCTCACGTGTAAGAAATGCTCCGGAGCATGGTATTTCTAGCAGATGAACAACTCACATTATATATAACACTGAAATGCTATTCTAATTTCCCCCAATTTTAAACCTATCCGCACATGGATGAAACTTCATACAGCCATCATCTAGAACAAGGTGGCAATCAGGAGTAGTCAGCATGGATTTAAGACAGGGAAATTCATGCTTCACCAACCTGATAGCCTTCTAGGATAAGTTGACTGGCTTGGGGGATGAAGGAAAAGCAGTGGATGTTGTTTCTCACAGTTTTAGCAAGGCTTCTGACACCGTCTCCCATAACATCTTCACGGACAAGCTGATAAAATATGGCTGAGATCAATACACAGTGAGGTAGACTGGCAACTAGCTTAGCTGCTGGCCTCCGAGGGTAGTAAGCAACAGCATGAAGTCCAGTGGGAAGCCAATCGCTATCGGTGTACTCAGGGATCCATACTGGCACCAATGCTGATTAATATCTTCATTAACGACCTGGACGGTGTGACCAAGCGTACCCTCAGCGTGTTGGCAGGCAGAACAAAATTGAGGGGAATGGTTGACCCACCACCAGGCAGGTGGCTGTGCTGCCATTCAGAGGGACCTCGGCAGGCTGGAGAATTGGGCCGCTGGCAGTCTCATGAAGTTCAGGAAAGGGAAATGCAAAGTCCTGCACCTGGGGAGGGATAACCCCAGGCAGCAGCCTAGGCTGCAGGCTGACGGGATGGAAAGGAGCTGGGCAGAGAAGGACCCGGGTTTCCTGGTGGACAACAAGTTGCCCATGAGACAGCGATGCACGCTCATGGCCAAGGCGACCAGCGGGATGCTGGGCTGCATTAGGCAGAGCATTACGAGCAGGTCGAGGGGAGCGATCCTTTGCCTCTACTCAGCACTGGTGAGGTCCCCCCAGGAGCGCTGTGTCCCATTCTGGGCTCCCCAGTACAAGAGAGGGAGGGACACAGTGGAGCGAGTCCAGCAAAGGGCTGCAAAGATGACCAAGGGACGGGGGGCACCTGTGCTAGGAGAGGAGGCCGAGGGAGCTGGGAGACCGCAGAAGAGAAGGCTCAGCACGGATTTCCTCAACGTGTACAAATTTCTGATGGGAGGGTGTAAAGAAGAGGGAGCCAGGCTCTTCTCAGTGGTGCTCAGCAACAGGACAAGAGGCAATGGGCACAAACTGAAATTCTATCTGAACTCAATAAAATACTTCTTTATTGTGAGGGTATTTGAACAGTAGAAAATGTTTTCCAGAATGGTTATGGAGTCTCTACCTGTGGAGATACTAAAAACTTGACTGGATATAGTACTGGGCAGTCTGCTTTAGCTGACCCTGATGATCTCCAGAGGTCTCTTTTCCTACCTCAGCTATTCTGTGATTCTGTAATTTTTTACTTTAGGTTTCAAAGTATTTACATGTATTAAGATATACAGAAAAAATCATGTTTGCTTACGATAAAAACCTGGTTTTTTGCAAGTACTAAAAAACTACATAGAGTGAAAGGGTAGTGTTCCAGCAGATAATGTCACTCAAAAATTGCCAAATCCACATTGACTAGTCAATCAAAATCAGTGAACTGATCTTCCATCAGTGACCTCACTTTCTGATTATGGGTTCACTGTTTTATACTATTATACCCACAAGGTTGTTTTGGTGTTTGGTTTTTTTTTTTTTTTTTTTTTTTTTTTTTTTTTTTTTTTGAGTTAAAGCTTTCAAGGAATCTAAAAGATTCTTTGTTGTCAGCAAGAAGGCATTTCTGCTTTAGTGAGATCTGGAAGGGTATTGATAGCATTTGTCTTTGAATTTCATAGGAAATAATCACCCAGTCAAACACTTGACAATTTCTACTTTACTCTTGGGAAAATCATGGCATGCACATCAAATAAAGGAATGTGAAGTGTTATTTTCCACCTACCTTCTTTTGCCATTTTTAAAGCTTTTATTAGCGTTTTGATGGCCTGTTGGTGTTCTTTATTTTCTAGCATTTTGTCTGCTAGTAATGTATAAATTCTCCAGAGATGCTCACACGCCAGTGAATTGTAAGTATGGCCTGTCTGATCCTTCCATGTTGAACCCTCTGTTAGCTGATAAAATGCTTCATAATGCTCAGCAGCTTTCATGACATGACCTGAAAAATGTCATTTGTAATTACAGGGTAATCAACAAAATTTTTAGAAGTTATCAGTCTATAATAATTTTCTCATTAGAAAGTAAGTTGCAGACATCATTTCACAGATTTTTCAAGTATCTTCAATATATAACTTACAGATCACTGGAAAATACTGCCAAGTCTCACAGTTACCAGTAATGCTGCAATTCGCTTTCCTTTGTAGATTCACAATGTTGGGGGGGATGTGATACCAAGGATGCAAAGTCAGAATTTTCTAGCAAATACATCTGTTACAGACTTATGAATATAGCCTTTGTGGACCTCATATTTCAAAACCATATCTATGCATAAATAATCACAATTCAAACTGTTCCTGAAGTTTTTTTTGCATAATGAAAACCTGTGATGAAAGATTTGAAATGTGGAGAATAGAGGTTTCAATACCATTTTGGAGGGGGCGGGGGGAGTTTTTATTCAAATAAATTAATTGATGAAAAAAGAAGTATTATGAGAAGGAATTTATTCAACAGTTATTACTAAGCCAAATCTGGTGAGTTTATGTAGTAAATTTACTGGAAGAGCATTAACTACCAATAGATTAATTATTGAGCCTGAAGTAATACACTTTAAGGTCTTCAAATGTAAGTTACTCAAACATCTTTAAGGCAATGGAAAGTTTGAAGATAAGGTTCAATACATTCTAACATGCGAGTAGTTCCTCCCTCCCCTCTGCCTTCAGCAAGATTTATCTCCACATATACATGTAATCTAGGTGATTTCCATGCTTTTTGGACAATGGAAATTCAAAGCCCTTTGAAAGAACAGAAAAGCTTTACCTTATACATAATGGGTACAGAAAAACTGTTAGGAAGCAGGAAAGATGAGACCATTTACATAAAAAAAACAATAAAAGCATTCTGGTCACAGTACCTCATTTTAAAAAGAATATTCTATAGCAGGGAAAACAGTGTGACCCTTCCTTCTCAAGTTTGTTTGTGTGTGATGGAGGAATCTTGCCCCATAGATCATCAATATATCAATTGTTATTTCTATTAAAAGCTGAAACAACCCAAAACCTAAGTTTGTTTAGACATGTTTGCAGTTTACACTTCTGAAACATGATTTATAAGGAATTTATAAGGAATGATTACTGTTTTGCAGATTGTTTTTACAGTGCTGCATTCAAATTAAAAACAAACAAACAAAAAAACAAAACACAAAACAAACGAGGGAGAAAAGTTGTTTCCCAATTGCAGGAAAGTAAGGGAGAGAAGCTTGGAGAAGGACCTTCTTTAAACATTCTGAGAGAAAACAGGGCTAGTTCCCCAGGCCTCCAGCCAACCTAGAGGCAATAGAACAGCTATGACAGATTCCTCTTATTAACTTAATTTAGATTAGTCTTTTGCATATGTTACCCTTTTATAACCATGCTTTCAACTTTGCAATATAAAACAGAACTCTTTATTAGAATTAAATTTATTTTTATATTAAGCTTCTCTGATGATTAAAATTAGTTCAACTAAAATTGACAAGCACAAGAAACTTCTCTTTCAAAGAAGCAACTAATTAAATTAGTTTCATAGACAAATCATTTTAAGGCTTTACAACCTATGGTTCACTTAAGAATCCCAGAGGACACAACAAAAAGTGGTGAAGAGTGAAGTGCCAGGTGAAAGGGGAGACAGCAGGCTTTATTCAGTTCCACTTTAGCTAGGGACAGATATCAAAAAGATGGCCCAAAACGTCGGCAAAAAAAATCTCATTTCCAGTGTAGCTATCAGACCCTGTAAAACAGACAGGAAAAGACCTGCACATTCTTTCCAAAATATCACATACTTGACATCAGACTGAACAAACAGAAATGCAAAGTGAAATTATCATGACCAGTACAAGTTGTTTAAGGATTTACTGACAGTACGTGTAACAGGAAACAGAGATGTAGACTTGCTAACCCAGATGAAAACTCTTGTCCATTCTAAGGAGGCTTCCAATTTGTATTTGGGTTTCTGCCTATCCAGTCTGGCTAACTTCTTAGGGCAAGTTCAACCCAGAAGTCAACAGAATTCCAGTTATCCAAGTTGCTAAATGCAGATTTAAGATATTAATTGAAGAAGCTGGTGTTGGCTTTGTGACAAATGATAGAAAGTTGAGTTGAAATTTAATGTTAATAGCCAGATCTAGCATTTTATTCGCTTGGATACTTATAAGCACATACAGACTCCTCCTTGCAATTCTCTCCAAAGTTTATTTATCAGCTGATTATCCTTTTGAAAGGTTATTGCCATACATTTAAGTGATCTAGTTTCACTACATGTATAATAGATTCCTTAGAATAATAGAGTTTGATTCAGGTGTAACTCAAAAACTTCTAGTAAGAATGGGAAGCAGCAAACAAATGAATAGTATCACCTGGATACATAATTTGAAGCTGAACACAGTATCCGAATTTCTCCTAAAACTGTAATATAATCTCTTAACAGGACACATCATTTCGGTAAATAAATACATGCAACCTTCAGAACTATTGTTTAGATTGTTAGAACTATCAGGTATGGTAATTCTTACCCATGCTTCCTCACTTGCAGTATCCCCTTGAGAAAGTTTCTGTCAGACTAGAAATTGAACTCATATATTCCACGTACCCCATAGTTCTTAAGAGTTGACCTAACCATAAGAGCTGTGACCTGACATCCTTTTTGCCAGATCCCAGTGAAACCTCTTTAGAAACAATCCATCTACATCAAGCTTCAATATACAAAAGCAATATAATTTTTTGGTAGTATTCAAATGGAACTAAATTACATTTGGCTTCACTGAATTACAAAGAAAGATTATGAAGTAAAAAGTAACACAATCTGCTCACAGAGATACAGAAAAGAATGTGTTGAGCAAGAAAACAAAATACCTGCTAGTTTCCTAAATGAAGCAGAGATAGAATTCCTGACATGAAAGTCCTCTCATGGCTGGAATTTGCTTACTGAAGACTCTTTCAAGTAATACTAGCTATTTGGAAACCTCTCAAATTCATGGAAGGTAAAACACTTTAGACTTTGGAATTCATTCCTCCATCAAAATAAACTGAAATCCCTTGTTCTCATTGGCAAATGACATACCAGCCCATTTCTTTAATCCATAAAGCTTATGTGAACCTCAAATGTTGTGGAAAAATAATGTTTTCAGGGGGATGGCCAGTTTATTCACTGTCATGAGTTGGTTCAGTTGGAATTGATCTGGCCAGTGCATTCCAATTTTTAAACACTGAACTACTGCAACTGTTAGGCACAGACACAGGTAGATGCTGCCCGAAAATCTTGAAAAGCATTAAAAGAAAGTAATAAGCCAATTACAGAACACTTCTGAGAGTATTTTTATCTCACCTGAGCGGTGACAAGGCAGATTTTTAAATGACTTTTATTATCAACCGAAAGAAGAAAGAGAGAAAAAAAAGGCAAAATGAGAGGAAAAACAATTAGTAGGAAAATCACTTGGAATAGTTTGGACAAATGTATCTTTTACATCTCTAGGAATTCAAAGAGAAAATCCAGAAGGTGCTTCTAGGACATCTATATTTGAAAAATCTATTTGCAAAACGTTACACAAAGCAGTATAGCTATTTTCAGTTGGCAACATTAATAGCAGTTACATATTTCTTTTTCCACTGCCATGCAGAAATTAGCTCAGTGTATACTAAATGGAGTTTGAGAATCTCTGATATCTCTTCCC
This sequence comes from Buteo buteo, assembly GCF_964188355.1. Lineage (NCBI taxonomy): Eukaryota > Metazoa > Chordata > Aves > Accipitriformes > Accipitridae > Buteo > Buteo buteo. Next base: position 69,527,693 of record NC_134171.1, on the reverse strand, counting down.
TGTTTATAAAAGGAATAAAAACCCAGAAAAGTAACTCTTACAACATATATATACCACTACTAAAATGTTATAGTTTAATGTAGCTCAGGGCATAACAAAAGAAACCTTATCAGCAATAGTTTAATCTTAAATATGGGAGGTAAACGTTGTCACAATATCATTTTGGGAGTAAAGAATCAGTTTTAAACAATTATATGAATACAAGACATTACTCTGCCACTAACAGTATAAAATTTTAGAAATTGCTCTTATTTTCATAGCAGCTACATATGTATGCATAAAGATTTGTGCTACAGTTTTCACTGAGTTGCTTAGAAGTAAAAAAAATAAATCTATTCATTCAAGCAAAAGAACTCAATGTAATTTTGTAAATACTGAAGAGAAACGTTTTTACATTATCTAAAACTTCTTTTATAATTCCCCTTCCTAAAACCCACTCCAAAAGTATACATTTGTTATATCAGAAGATATCAAACCAAAAGGGGTATATATGGAGACTACTATTTTGCTTTTTTTTTTTTTTAAGTAGAAAGATTGACTAGATATTAACACAAATGGGTTTAAATGTGAAGCTGCCATAAAAGCAGGCACATAAATGTAATTCTCCCAGCCGCTATTTTGATGCACATTTTTGATTCCATGAATATTTTATGAAATGGCCCAAACTAAAGCCATATAACATTCCTGCATTACTGATGCTTGCGCCCGTAAGCTACAAACATTAGAGGCATGATTGAGTGCATTAAAATGAACTCATTCAGCAGTGCATTGATTACTTGAAGGAGGAAAAAAAAAAGTTACTCCCACTTAAGAAAACAGCACACAAATCTGAAGTTTTCAATACTGAAAATAAAGATAGCAAATTTGAATAATGTGGTATTTAATAAATAAAGGCCGTGAAAAACTATCTAGAATTCTCTGTATACAGTCCTGACATTAATTAGGTGATATGTTAATTAGGTCCACAGATTGCTTCCAGTACTGTACAGGTAATTTAAAATGTCACAATCTGCAAAATGCAGTGACTGACCTGTTCTAGCTCCATGCCTCAGCAATACTGAGAGCACCTAATGATTTCCTTTTCTATCAGCTCATACATTTACCAATGAAAATAATGCCACAGAAACAATTGCACAAAAAAGTGACAGGTCTGTTAAGTATGTTTCTTCCGCAGCACTAGTATAGCAGAAAGCACATTTAATTCTAAATTGTAAACAGTTGTTGAGGACTTTAGAAAATATTCCACTTTAGCTTAAAAAAAACAACCTAAAGGAAGAATAAAGCTTTATGTATATTATAGTATATTTAAATCTAGAACTAGGACATCTTTTGTAATCAGTTATTTCACTGTACGATGTGGACATAAAATCTGCTTGAAGCAACAGTTAATGGTAGCGAAAAAAGACAAAATGTTATTACTATTTTAAAAGATATGGTCTTAAATTTCAGTTTAACTGCTTGAACTACTTATATTATTTTTAGCTTCCTGTGTTCAATTACGATAATTATGGTAGTACTATTCATGCTGAAATAGTTAAGAATCTGTCACAGTTTCCAATATGAGCCACTATCTACAAAGGTTGTTATAAGTCTATAACAGAGATGTGTTGGGAGGTGGAACAAAAAGCTTACAAGAATCATAAAACAAGGCTCTCGTGCAGTAAATACTTGAGCCACCCTGGACTCCTGAGGTAAAATGAATTGTACAGAACTGGGACTGATCTCAGATGCAAGAATTTGACTTCATGTGCCACGCGCAAAAGCAAGACAAAAACTGTGAAAGAGATTTAAGATAAATTTTTGCAGTTCCATAACTCTACAGGAGCTGATAACATTTTTCAGAAAGATTCCACAGGGAGTTTTAGCAAAATGACATAGACAGTTCATAAGAATATTGTAATGAACATGCTGGCTTATCATGGGGTATTCTGACAATTTCCCCAATTTGACTCTCCCTAGAGTCTAAGCTGCTCAAGGTCAACTGAAAGCATGCTTGAGAAGTAGAAGGCTTGAGGACATAAAGGAGAAGAAAGGAGATAAAAGGAAAGTTGAGCATCACACAACCTGAGATATGGCATTGGTAGATTAAGACTGCAGTGCAAAAAGATGGTATTTTGTGTTCCCTTCTCTGGGTCAAGAACTGCTAGGCTAATCCTTGGTATTGCAGTTTAGAGAATGATATATTATTTCTGTTGACATTAGTTAAGCAAGTATCTGTTGTCCAAAAAGAAAACAAACATAACTATAGGAATCCAGTGAGCATTAGATCATACTTAGTCTTGTCCTCTGAAGACCTAAATTCCTTGCCTTAAAGCTCAAATGCTCAAAACATACCTATACAAACCTAGAGGGCAGTGCATATCGTAGCACCCACAGTAGGACTGTTCACAGTACGTTATATTGCATCATCAGCACATTATGATACTAAAAATGCTCTAAAAAAGATGTTGCTTAAAGGGTTCTTTAAGAGGCAACTCACAAGCTAGGGATAATATCAGTTTCTCTGGTTGCTTGCCTGTCTGCTCTCTAATCCCTTCCCCTGCTGCTGCCAACACTACTGAACTGCAAAGAAGGAAGGGTTTCCCACAGGCAGCCGAAAAGACAGCTGCTTTGGGGATAGTTTACTGTGGGCCAGTAAGGGGAAAAAAACCCTGTAATTAACTGAAGAGCACATTATCAGAAGAGGAACTGCTGTGAAAAATCTCTTGTTCTTACAAGAAAGCGTGGAGAGTAGGTACAGGAGGAACAGGCACTGTTGCAGGGGAGACTGGAACAAATATCCTCCTCTTACCTTCCAGTTTCTGCAGTGTACCCTCAAAATTCTGGGTTAGCTCCAGGCACTCCAAAATTGCTTCTGGCTCTACATAAAACCTCTCAGATTTTCCCTGAGAGACATACAGCTACTCTAAACTGATTGCAACTACTCAGAGTAACTCTACAAAGAAAATCTGGTGTCAATTACATGATTTTCCCCAAAACTATATGCACATAGACCTCACATATACTTTATAAAGAGTGGTACAAAATATAACATGGACATACATGAAAGACAATAGTAAATCAAAGAGTGATTTCATACTAAATGTAACCCCTAACTCCAAAAGTTAGAAATGTACTTGTAATTACTGTCTTGCTATCTGAACTACATTATATCACCGATTTTTGCCTTTGCTTTAGACTTAACTGTGGAAAAAACTGATCATATTTCAGGCATTTTCACAGAAGTTTAGGTCTGAGCTGGAATCTAGAACCTGAAGGCTTTGCAACACTGTAATTCCACAAACTGGTTTAGCAGCATTTTGTCCATGTGCAAACTAGAATAAAGAAAGTACTCTTTCAAGATAAGTGTCCAACTTCACAAAAAACCTGACAACTGAACAGGTCCCATATGGAAATTCCACTAACTTGTCTGTCCTAGATTCATATTCAAACGAACCAACACAGAAAAGTTTGGTTTACAATTAAAATCCCTTTATCTTTTTAGGTTAACATATTTTACGAAAGCAACATTTGTCAGATGCCTTCTTCTGGTTTTATTATATATAAACAAACCTTTTTTGATATATGTCAATTTTAATCTAGAGAAGAACGTTGCAAACAATGTTGAACGCTAGCTGAATGACAACATACCCATTTTAAAGAGAATGGAATTCTTGCTTCACGATAACAAGCAAACCTTCCTCTTTCATGTTTGTAAAGCATCAAAGTGCTTTCTATATGCAAAGGCTACCTAAGATGCAAAATGTATTCAGGAAGCTCACAATGTAAGGCTCCAGGCTCTGAATAAGAGCAGGCCCACACTCTGTGGGATGCTTACACTTCAGGTTTCACAAATATTTCAGTGTTTATAGGCAGATATACAAATGCAGAGAGGGGAGGGAGGTGAAAATGCAGTGATGAATAGTGAAGAATGGCACACGCTTTGCAGTTCTGTTTTTCAGGGCTTGAGGGTTTTTTTAACTCAATAGAACCAAATGAAAACAAGTTATATTACTATTTAATCTCAAAGAGTAATACGATCATTATCTGTTAAATACAGAAAGTGACACTGAAGCAGATTAGTTTCACTAAATTACTTTTTTTGCTAAATCATGTCAAATGCTTGCCTCAGTTTAAATGATTTTTTGTAGTGATTACATTTTATTCAGATTCTACCCCATTCCCCTTACTTTTCACAGCTTCCAATAATAAATTTAGTATCAGATGCAACACTCCAACACTGGAGCTGTTCTGTTGTGCAGATAATCTACTTCAGAAGGATGCTTTGAGTAGCAGGTTGGACTAATGACCTGCTGAGGTCCCTTCCAACTTGAATTATCATATGATCCTCTGAAGAGTAAGATATATTTTTATTAATAGCTTCATAATGTTTGTTTTACCTATGACTTCTAAGGATTATTGATAATGGCTGAGGACATGCAACCCCATCAGCTCCCAGTCCCACTGAGAAGGCACCTCTGGAAACAGTACCTCCTTTATCAATTACTAAAAGGAAACACTGCCTCCAGGAAAGTTTATGATGACAACTGCCGGTTCAGCTGCAGTAGTCCAAAACCTTGCAAAGCTTTGAAGCAAAAAAAAAAAAAAAAAAAAAAAAAAAATCTGTTAGTGAGCGGGCAGCTTTGAATGAAGCTTCATCTCAGTACTACTCATTAAGCAGTAAATAATTAAAATACCCTGGAAAAGACAGGTAAAATACAAGCAGCAATGTCAGTAATAGACATGAAAGAGAAGAGAGGGAAAAAGAATTTAAAAAAGCAAAGAAATAATTCATTTGAAGTTTTAATAAAGTTTCATTTGCAGTCTTGTTTAAAGATATATCAGACTTTAGGGATGTAACCTAATTACATTTTTATTCTAAGTTCTATTCAAAGACCTTGGACTTTGAATCTTTAACACAGATCAAACATAGTATAATTTACTCATGGCTATCAATACTTTAAAAAGATCTCTTCATTAAATGTCATAGTCTTATGAACACGCACATAAAGCAAACAGAGCAACATTTGATACCAAAAACATTAAGAATATGATTCTTACAAAAATAGGTATATAAACAATTCACTTGAGTGCTGCACATTATATTCAAGTATACATAAAATATTTTTCTGAAATATTTCTGATATATCTTTCATAGTTCCATGTAAAAACCAGCAATATTTTTTAGCAATTTTATGATGTGTTTGAAAATTAACTTTACAATCACTAAATACCTAAGAACAGAAACTAATTTAAGATTTTTTTTTTTAAATTTTTTGCGTATGTCAAAACTTTTAAGGAAAACACAAATTACAAAATTTAGAATTAGCACTCATGTACTTCTGTGAATATTTTGAAGAGCTTCTCATTACAAAGAATACAGACCTGTCCCCAGGTGTTATATCAGAACTGAAAGATTCTCCATTTGAAGAATGAGTCTAGGAAAGTAACAGTGATGGTGAAAGGATTAAGGAGGCTTTTGGCAAACCTGCTTACTTTTTCCCAGTGTAAATAATATTATTATTTCCCTGTGCTTAATAATAAACCTTGATTTAAATCAACTGAAGGAAAAGCATGAAGAAAGTTTTTCATTTTCACAGTGTTTATTTTCAGAAGTGAAAATAAGAACCCTACAGAATTCTCCCCAAGTTCTCTTATTCAAAACATCCTCACTGCCTACCAAAACCTTGTAAAAAATAAGTGTAAAAAATAACTATATGGAGAATATTTTTTATGAACTCAACAGGCCCTTTTTGCTTTCACGTTGCATGTCCAGAGGCTCCTTTCAGACTTTAAGAGTATACTAATTTGAACAGAAAACATACCTAATCTCTATAACATCAATTCAATACAGGACCTGCTAGTTCAATACCAGTAACAACCCTGTAATAATAAGATGTCATTCATCTGGGAACTACATTCTGCACTTGCATGAGGATGAGCTCAATTATTTAATAAACCTTTTAAATCTGTCCTCCCCAAGAATCTATCTGGATTTATGGCTGCTTCTGTCTGCCACTGAGTGACAGAGAAAAGCATCATATGTGAAGACTTTATCTCCTAGCAATTTGCTGCTTAAACTTTTAAAATTATGCTCTACAATCAAGTTTTTCCCACCTAACTTATGTATTCAGTTCTTAAGCAACCAGAAAAAAACAGTATCACTGCTTTGTGAAACAGCGTAAGTGCAGAAGAACAAGAAAGAGTTAGCTTCATTTGATAGGATGAAAATCAATGACTGGGCGTGTTTTAAATGGTCAACCTGGATATGCAGAATTCCATGTCCCATTAAGGAAGGGCTTCTTTCTGTGTCTGAAGTTCCCAGATGCAGAGACTTTTTAAGTATATGTCTCTACATGAACTTAAAAGTTAGCAACAGGTATATGTAGCCAAAGATACAGGATTTGGAGAAACGTGAGTAAGTTTTCAGGTCTGAACTATTCCTACACTCTTTTTTCTGAAATAGTTGTTTGGAATAAATAATCACAACTAGGAATAAATTTTAAAACTTAGCAATCTGGGATATGCAACCTGGGGCAAGGCGCGGATATCATGATAAATCAATGGTATTTGGTTACTACTGGATATGGTCTGTTATATAAAGAAGAATTAAAAAACAATCAAATGAAACATGCTATGTCTTTTCTCCAGACAATGAACAGTACAAAAAGACATTTTTGGTCTCCAAAGGAAACAAGTCTATATGATCATCCTGTCCTCCAACTAGATTTGAAGCAAACTTCAACCAAATTTGGTAAGAAGTAGTAAGAAGCCCGTAGAAGAATAAGTTCCAACCACTTTTTTGAAAATTAGTAGCTTGAGGATAGAGATTGATCTAAATTCCAAGCAGACAGAAGGACAGGCAGAACTCTCCTGTATGTATTTTAGGGGGCAGCACGCTGCTTGGCCAGCCAGAAACTAAGCACTGGCCAGTCAGCAACATGTTCACGTGCAACTTTCAATTTATCACAGCACACACCGAACCTTACCAAATACAAGTGTTATAGAAGCATACAGGAAATGGTATTGTATAAACACAGAACAAAATGGTGGTTCCTGCCTCAAAGGATGTATAGGCTCTAACTCTCTAGAACTGCAACTCTCCTTTAGACCACTGCCACATTTTGACTAGCACTCAGACTTCCTATGAAAAAAATTACATAGGCATTTATATCTTTAAATCCCTTTTCTCTTTTTGATCCACACTATGAAAAACCACATTATAAAGATAAAGGAAATTATAAGCCTAATCTTTTATCAAAAAATCACAAACTTATCTGGGTATCACTTTAAACCAAAAGAAGTTGCTTACAAAAAGGAATCTCTAACACAGACACAAGGATAGATGAAAACAGAAAGGCCTTGGGTAGCTGTTGGTTGGTAATTTGAGTTGCTTTTGTTCCTGAAGAAAGAGATGGGATCCATTTTAGGTTGCCTTCTTCCAGCGTCAGACCTGCACTTGTGAATCCAACAGTATGGAGACCTCTAGATACTGGCTATACACCTCATGGTGGAAACATAACAACATTAAATAGGCAGGATAGATAGTTCAAATACAGCAATACTGTTATTAGTAACAGTTCTGCACTGCATAGGTAGTAAGGAAGAAATTTATCACTCTTCACAAATGTTGTCCCACTGATTTGTTTTATTCACCAGCTGCTTCTAATTTTTCAATCAGATTGTAAAGCAGCACTTTTAATTTCTATATTATACAGCACAATGAAGATTTGCTATTTAAGTGGGCTCGGCAGAATTGCAACACAGTTAATATAAAGTTCTATTAATGTAGAAGGTACATGTGGGCCATCCATCCCACAGGTGAATTTTATTCTGGCCATCATTAGGAATCTCCTAGCAAAAGACACTACATATTTATGTAATTAAAACAAAGTTGCAAATTGCACACACACAAAGTCATAAGAAATTTCATAAGCAATTTTAACTTTTGCCTTTTTAAACCTTTTTAGTACTGCATTTTGCAATATTAACATTCTTTTTTTTTTTATGTGAATATAAATTATTTCTGCCTTAAGGCAAACCAATTGGGGAAATTCTGCTTAAATGTGCATATTTCCTCTGCATAGATACTCATGAATGTATGCTGAGTTTCTCTCAATTATTTATACATTACAGTTTTTAATTGAAAAACACTTGCCATAAACAATTCAAAATAAAAAAAATCAACAATTTCTTAGCAATGGATTAAATAGGACCTGCTAAGAACAAGAAAATAATCAGTTTAGACTTTTTATGTTCCAAACCAAAAAGATGACGTTATGAACTGTCTTTAAGTTGTTGTTTACCAAATATATCTAGTAATTACTACTTAAGCTTCAGAAGCTTGAATCTAATGCCCATTAAACTCAATAGGAATCTTTCCACCAACTTCTATAATGCCTTGATTAAAAACTTTGATTTCAACAGTATGATAAAATGATGGGTATAATTCTACTCCTCGGTCTTAATCCAGATTGTCAAAGTCTGTAAGAACCCCGTGGGTCTGGGTTTTTTTTCCACAACAAATTAAGTTTATTTATAAGACCCTTGCGTTCACCAGGCCTTTCAACCAGAAAAGTCTATATCAAATTCTAACATATGAAATAGGTATGATTGTTCTATCTGTAATAATGGATAAACCACATTCTATTTCATAAATTAGGTCCAATTTATTAATATTTTTGGGGTGGGTGTGGAGGGATCAGAAGTGGTCAACTCCGGCATAACATTGCTCTGACTGAAAAGCGACAGAAGCTTAACATTGCTTATAATCAAGGCAGAACTGGATTAAGACTAAACACTTAAAACCCCTTCATTAATGTACAGAATATGGCAGATTTTTTTAAATGTCTAAGCTTATTTTAGAAAGAACTAAGGAGACCCTGATCAGGAATACTTGAAGACTTGCTATCTAAAAAACACACAAAGACAGACAAAATTGGGTTTATGGATTAGCTGTATATTATAGGAGTTGGCACTGAGATATCTAACATTGCTATTTGCTTTGCATTCTATCCCTTTCTCTTGCTAGTTCTGCCTGCCTTTAGTCTTTCCAGTCTGTAAGCATTTCAGAAAAAGTATTACCTCCACTTTTGTTGATCCTTATGTGCTAGCAGAATAGAAATCTGATGACTAATTCAAAGTCACCACTGCATTGAGATTAACTGCATGTTTTTCACACATCTTTCAGCCCTTATACCAGGGGATATATAGTTTCTCGCATGCACTGATTTACGTTTGGAATTTGTTGTGAAAATTTTATTCATTGGACTCTACTGTGATACTTACATGCTTTCTCAAAACTAGTTATTTAAATGTATCCAGAAATGTTTCCAAGCACTCCAACCAACAGGTATGGAAAGGTACATCTATCCTAGTAAACTCTCTTACCCTTCAAAACAGTGCAGCTACTTGTAAACCGCCTGTTAGGAAAAGTCCCTGCAACACTCCTAAGTACCAAACTGTGCCCATAAATAACTGCAGGATGGGAAAGTTAGCAAGTTAGCACAAGCTAAAAGTAGGTGCAGGACTTTTAACACCATTTTAGCACTAGCCTGTGCTCCAATGCTCATGGACATCCCTGTGCACTGATTAATTTACTCAGGCAGGAAAGCAACCATGGCCTGTGAATGTCTACCTTCGCTGCTAATATCTGAAAGGTAAGCATTGGGATCCTTGCATCATTTGAGGGTGGGAGGATAGGTATTTAGAATAATATTTTAGTGATGAAGCTTTCATTGCTTCCTCTAGAGTTCTCGATGTCACTGCCTGCTCCACTGTCCCACAGACAACATACCACTAACCTAACTTTTTTTAAGGGTTTGCCTTAAGGAAAGAACAGTCATGCATCTGTATTAGAAAAACACCATCAGATATGTTAATTAGTCATCTTTAAGCTTCTCTCACAAATGCAGAATTGCTTGACATTAAGATTGAAATATTGCTATCTGAAGTACTGGCTTTAAAGCACTGGCTCTATTTGAATGTGTGTGTACATACAGATGCATACATATGTCCGTATATATACATGTACATACATATACATCTATATACACACATATTTATACAAACACCTGCATTACTTGCAATGGCCTTGATGGCTGCTTTTAGAACAAGTACACTTTCAGATATCTGTTCTTATTATGCTTTTGAATAATATAGAAATATATCTAATTTTGTTATAACCCATTTGAAGCAAATAGCTCCTACAAGTACAAATTCCTTGTTTCCCCTGGACTGCTTTTGTTACCAAGTTATCCAAAACTTTGGGATGCACGTATTTAAGGTCTATGTAATTTCATGCATGATAGAAATTAACCATTTAATACAAAACAGAAAGCACTCAAATATTGTAGTGATGAGCACTGGCAGTGTAAGAACCTATACAAATTAACACTAGCCATTATGTTTATCAGCACACTCAGACTGTGTTTCTTCTGCAAGATACAACAGCATAAACATGAAATTCACAATTAACTTTAGCAGATTTTACACTAATATAGTAGAACTATTGCAGACTGTAATAGCCTTATTCTCTAATATGCAGAAAAACGCACACATCTATAATGACTGATATTGCTTCTAAAAACACATTCAAAGCACAGGAATAAAAATATTTTTTTAAATTAATATTTTTAAAGTGAGATTCTGACCCAAAGCCTGTGCTTACTTGGATGACAAGTAATGCTGGATTTAATGTGAGGAAAAAAAATTAAAATATGACATTGCCTTTTTCAATGTGTATAAAGTGACTTTGGCATGTTTAATAGCTAGAAAATGACTAGTAACCATACTAATAAAACAATTTCTTACCAGCCCCCTGAGGAATGACAAACTATGGGGTGAGTACAGCTAACTGAACGTGATCATAACGTGAATGCTCCTACCATAATCAATGAGTAGCATTTCATTTGGGTAGCTTGTAAACAGAGACCTTATTTTACAAACAGAGTTTTTTTTAAAGAAGAGGTTAAAATCTCATTCTGCAAAGAACTGCCACTAAAATCATGTTTGCTCCAAGCAGGATGTTCCATTTGTATCTGTAGCAGGCTACTCAATTATTATTGTTTTCTTTCCCTTATGTACTGACAGCCACTAATCGCCTGCATCCAAATATCATGACTGAAGTCTACTCTGCTGACACCTCAAATATTTAGCTTTGAAGATTAATGAACATGAGATTATATCCAGCCTTTAGGACAGGGACCAGGCTGAAAGTCAAAGAACTTTAAATTTGATTACACAAAAATTACCCAGCAAATTTATTGATTTGCTTCCAAGGCAAACAACAATCTTTACTAGTACATGTTTAACTTTATACTCCCAAGCAATCAGTCCTAAGCATATATAGACAGCTTCCGTTCACAAGTAATAAAAAATACACTATTGGGCGAGAGAACTGAAGAGAACTAGTACAAGATATTTACATCTAAAAGGACGCACACATGAACGTCTGTAAGACTAACTTCTCATTCTTGTAAATTCTCCTATCTTCCTGGCTGCACTATTAATCAATGCAGTTACTATAGATATGATGATTTAAATCAGATGAAAGTATCATGATAATGTTAGGCATCATTCACATACCTACACACACATCCCTGTATTTATATAGGTACACATACATATTCCTATATGTATATATTAATGCATACATACATGTCTATATCTATTCCTGTATATATCCCTATAGGAAGTGGATGTCTGACTCATTCAGTCCACAAACAAATTAGATGACAGCATTATAAATAACTGAACAAAAACCTCCATTTAATTTACAAGCTATATCTATCTGTTCTAATATAAAAGCCAGAATGTTTAGAATTTTACTTATACCACCACAAATAGTCATGCAATTTTATACAATGCCAACTCAACATCTGCTCTTACACTTTTTCTGCAATCAGAACTTGTGATTTAATTTTTCACCCACTGAAAATAAAAAGTGCATGGAATACATCTGCTGTCTTTTTCTCAGTGGTCCCTCAAAACAAATCCTATGCTTACTCTTGCAGCTTCTTCATTTTTTCACCTCTCTATGGAAAGAAAATATTTGCAAGATAGACCCTACAGATTCAGTGGAGCTTTACCCTGGGCAGTGAAAATGTACCTTGCTTTATCCCTCCTTACCAATCTTAGCAAGAAGCCTCTCTTCTGGACATTTCTAATATTTTACAGCAGGAAAATGACATTTCCCCTCTTCTGAGCATCTCAGAGTGTATTTCATAACTTTACTTATATGCTTTTGTAATGGGCTTCAAAATATTTAAGTATTCAACAATTTTTGCTTAACACATCATAAAAGTAGGAAACATTAAGGTTTTTTTTTTTTTTAGGCAGTGGTTGGATAACAGTAGTGAGTTACACCTAGCATGAGCCTTTGAAGCTACAAATGCACAGGGATGTGTCATGGTTTAACCCCAGCCAGCAACTAAGCACCATGCAGCTGCTCACTCACTCCCCCCGCCACCAGTGGGATGGGGGAGAAAATCGGGAAAAAGAAGTAAAACTCATGGGTTGAGATAAGAACGGTTTAATAGAACAGAAAAGAAGAAACTAATAATGATAATACTAAAAAAATTACAACAGTAGTAATAAAAGGATTGGAATGTACAAATGATGCACAGGGCAATTGCTCACCACCTGCCAACCGACACCCAGCCAGTCCCCGAGCGGCGATTCCCTGCCCCGACTTCCCAGTTCCTAAACTAGATGGGACGTCCCATGGTATGGAATACACCGTTGGCCAGTTTGGGCCAGCTGCCCTGGCTGCGTCCTGTACCAATTCTTGTGCCCCTCCGGCTTTCTCGCTGGCTGGGCATGAGAAGCTGAAAAATCCTTGACTTTAGTCTAAACACTACTGAGCAACAACTGAAAACATCTGTGTTATCAACATTCTTCTCATACTGAACTCAAAACATAGCACTGTACCAGCTACTAGGAAGACAACTCTATGCCAGCTGAAATCAGGACAGGATGTTTCCTTTTATGCACCACCTTAGAATTTATTTTTTTTTTTATTAACTGATGGACCAAGTGAAAAGGTTGCAAAAAATCCAGCAACTTCAATCATTTTATTCTACTGAGTATCATACAGGTAACCTAATTAAACATTTTTCACTCAAAATGAAAATGACTTGGTTGTGACTGGCTAGGCTTTAAGCAAGTGCTGTCTTACCTACTGGGAAACTGGATTTAGCTTAACTTCAATTCCTAGAATAATACTGGAATAAATAAATAGACAAACAGATTATTTCCAAGCATTTACAGAAAACATGAAAACATTCTAGCCCATACATCAAGAGGAAATGTCATCAAACTAATCTTCTATGTAAGTTAGTAAATTCTTCCTCACCGTCATATAACTTTCTTGTAAAACATTAGGGAAGGATAGTTCACCTACAACTATTATTATGTGAGCGCAAATTGCTTAGGAAATCCTATATAGACATTGGTTATCAGTAGTTCACTGTCAGTATGGAAAAAGTTACTCAGTGAGGTTCCACAGGTGCCTGTCCTAGGTCCAGTTTACTACTTAGTATTTTCATGAAGGATCTGCATTACAGGATAGAAAAATCCATTTAATGTGCAAATAATACCAACTAGGAGAAAGAGAAAGCATGTTGAAGAACAACTTCAGAATTCAAAACAATCTTGACAATTTCTAGAAACCACCTACAAAACACAGGATGCTACTCAGTGCAAAAAACAAGCAACATACTGCATTTAGGTAGAACTAACTGGTGATCCTGGAACAGGGAACAGAACAGCTAGTTAACAGTTCTTCAGAAAAGAATTTAGAGATTACTGAAGGTCATGAACTGAATATCAGTATGCAATTTATGCTGAAACAAAGAATATAGATGTCATATCTGAAAACACAAATAAAAATACAACTTGTAAGAAAAGTAATCTTTCCATTTTATTAGTCATTGGTATGAACTCGAATTTTAAAACTGAATCCATCCCTGGATGTTGAAGGCAAGAAAGATATGACAACAGCTCAGAGGAAAACAGTGTGAATGACCAGCAGTCTAGAAAATAAGAGGAAATATTTAAAAAGGTGTGAAGTTTCAGCTTTAAGAGAACATGGGGGAAAAACAGGACAATAACCTTTCAATTAAAAAAAAAAAAAAGGCTGCAGGTTTTATATTTTATGTCCAGGTTTTTGCTGGGAAATCAGGCCATCTTTCAAAAAAATACCCATTCTGTCAGACATTTACTGGAATTACACTATTTCCACAAAATATTTAAGTTTCTGTGAATCTTCTTTTTTCTGAGAAAAGCCATTCTATCTAAGAAACCAGCCACAAGCTGAGCTCGAAGTTGGAATGGTTTCAACCCACAAAGTCAAACTTAAAACCAAAAATGTAATGACTATACAAATCACATATATTTGAAGCAATGGTTAGGGATCCAGTACACTTAGAAATTAGAACTGGAAGATCGGTATTATTCAGTTACTTGAGGCTCACTCATGGCTTGTCTTCCCACAACATGAAAGGATTTTATACAAACATAGGAAAACACCTTTTTTATACCCAGAGTGCTATACATGCACAAACCCCTCTGCCATGAAAGGTAATACATATTTTTAAATATACAAACAAGTTCATCTCGATATTAGAAAGTAGTATTTTTTACAGTGAGAACCATCATTTATTGGAACAGCCTCCCCAGGGATGCAGTAGAGTACCCATCGCTGGAGGTTTTCATGATGCAATCGGACAGCGTGCTAAAATAATCTCATCTAGGCTGCCTTTCCCATGAAATGTTGGGCCAGATGATCTTTCGATGTCCCTTCCAGCCTGGGCTGTTCTATGATTCTAGTTACTCCTATTAATATTTTTTCTGGTTTCAGGGACTCACAGTTTGAGGATACAGATACATGAATGGAGAAACAGAGCTTGTGGTAAGGTATAAATCTGAAGAAAACACCAATGTGGTAGTCACGTACAAACAAACAGGGCATCATTTTCAGTCAAGAGAACCAGAAGGTAGTTTTTCAAATTAACACAAAAATATAGGCTGCTTTATCCAAGTGTAAACTGGAGGCAGGATTAAACTGAATGATGTGTTCACACCTCTTTTAAA
Source organism: Buteo buteo (assembly GCF_964188355.1). Taxonomy (NCBI): domain Eukaryota; kingdom Metazoa; phylum Chordata; class Aves; order Accipitriformes; family Accipitridae; genus Buteo; species Buteo buteo. The sequence continues at coordinate 69,512,621 of NC_134171.1, read as the reverse complement.
TCAACCCCATTTGTGTAACTACAGATGCCATCCTACTCAAACACCTGTGGCCTGAGGCAGCATTACCAGTCTCTTGTCAAAAACAAGCAAAAGGAAATAAGGTCAAACCCAAAGAACCTTTGTGCTAAACAAATGCTTCCTTTAAACGTGTTTTGTTTTTCATCCCACGGACCACTTTCAACTGTAGATGGAACGTCAGAGGAAACAGGCCTGTGAATAATTACAGACTTCTTTGTCTCCCTGTTCACTGCTTCAAAAATTAAAATTGCAACAGTTTTAAAACTTCTTTTAAATTATGGTTACAAATCAACTTTACATTGAAATACTGTGCCTTGGGATGAAACACAAATCGCCAAATATGACTGTCTCAATGCTGATACAATGTAGCTTTATGATCTTAGTGACTTACCTTGTTCCTCATTGATGAGGCCCATATTTGCATGTGCTTGTGCCTCTCTTTTCCCACCATCAATTTTTATTAGTTGAGCAGTGTTAAAGCATTGCTCATAAAAGTAATTACTTAACCATTTGTCCTCAGGGTCATTGAAACAGTAGGCTAAGTTAAGCTGGTAATCATACACCTCCTCGTAGCGCCCTTTAAAAACAAAAATGACAATCAAAATGTTAGATTATCACCAGCTTTCAGAACTCTTACGTATTACAGCAATAACCATATAATGAAAATGAAGAGCTATTTATATTTCCACCACTCAATACCACCAAGTTCTCCTACATGTCCACTCAGAGAAATATGATGAGGGGAAAATTATAACCTTATAAATTCGGCAGAGTTGAAAACTTACTTTAGCAAAACCACAATAAATTGCTCTCATTTCTGTATGCAAAACCAAAATTCAGTTCAATAAAACATGCAAAACCTGGATAAGACATTGGCTAGACAAAAGAGAGAAGCTAGAGTGAGCACAAAAAGCACAGAGTCACTGCGAGAGAAACGTTTGTCTGAGCCACTGAGACCTGAAAAGGCACGGAGAGCTTTCAAAACAGGTCTAAGGTAGCAATTGTGGTGACAGAGATAAAGAACCAAACAGAACACTCTGCAAACACAATCCATTAATTCATAACATTTTAAATGTTCAAAGTAAGACTAACAAGAAAGTCTGAGTTTTCACATATATTCCCATTTTTAGTACCTGATCAGTCTTAGAAATTAAGGACAAATTGAAATTTTACACCTTGCCCTGAATAAGACAGTTTACCAAGGTATTGCTCTCAGACCAAATGTGGAAAGCAGGGGAGACTCAAAGTCACAGACCTCCTTTATGATCTGAAGAAAAAAACCCCACATTTAGTTCCCATTCTTTATCATCTCAGACAGCTAAATGAACACACACTATCCCTAAAATTTATAGAAACGCTGCAAGTCCCATACCTAAGCAGCATTACAGCATTGTCAACAAATATATTATTCACAATTTAAAATTACAGAATGAGAGCTCCTACAGAACTGGAGTTGTTTCTCTCAGAAAAGCACCTTTTAAAAAACAAAATCCACAAAAAATCCTCTTTGGATTATCCCAAAGCTGTATTAATTTGGAGTAGAGATCTAAAACTTACCTGAAAACTCTTATCACACTGCTTCTTGCTAAGGGGAATTTGAAATACATATATTTGCTACATGATGCTGAAGAATCTGAGATAAAGTACAGCATGAACCTCTATGTTTCACAGCTAAATTTATCACTGGCTAAACTAAATGAACTTTCTTTCCAAACTCTGCTCACGTCAGATGTGAATGGGAATAATTAGCTAAAATTCCATTGCAGTTTTGGTTGGCTACTTACTGTGTTTGTGGCTGTTAAATGAACATAAGCCACACAGGCTGTTCTTAAAAGAATTTTCATGTAGTTGGGTAAAGAAGGAGTTAAGAACCACAAGTCTTGCAGCAGGTAAGAGACTGTTTGGTTAAGCTAGATGTGTGAACAGAACTGCTTTGCTTTTGGGAGTTCTGCAGTTTGTAAGCTTTGCTTGACAAAGAGAGAAAAGGGGGAAGAGAAAGAAAAAACCCCTCTTACTCCTGGGTATGGAGTACCACACAGAAATCAACTGGGGAAAAAACCTGATTTCAATACAGGCAAGATCTTACTTAAATTCCAGATCTTTTCTAAGTGTTTTAAAACTATGATACCATATCAAAACACTTTGATCAAAAGATGTAGTTAAATTCTCTTCTTTTGTTTTCCGCAGGAAGAATTGGGGAAAATCCAACTTTCAAAAAGGACTAATTTCTCAACTGTAAATTCTATGATCTGTGCGAGTCAGTTGCATTGTTTGGGACAAACAGCAGCAATTACTCAAAAAAGTACTTTGAATGCATCACTAAACCACGCAAGAGAATGTTCCCCCAGCTTCACCTCTAGTACATTCTGTCTCAAAATTAAAAATTACAAATTACGTATGGTGTACTAGGAAGTAATCTAAATCTCTCATTCTGTCTGTTGTCATGACTAAGTTCTTTGACTTCAGAACATCTTGATAAAGCTTTTCATTTCACCACACAGTAAGAACTTTATTCTGTCTTCTGAAAGAATCCTGTTACCACCTAATCATGTCTGCAGTCTTCAAGAGTTTTGTCTAGTATTTGTTTCTCCTCCATTTTTATCTGTCTTGGCCGTTCTGGAGAACATTAGCTGAATTTTCCCTGCTTAAAAGTTTCTGAAATCAAGCTGAAATGTCTTTTCCCCATTCTTGAACATTCTCTGGTTTTGTCTTTTGATTTACAAATTCATTCCTCCTCTTTAATGGTGAACAATACTTTTTTGTTGCTTTTGCTTTCCTATTTATTTTCTCAGAGTTTTTCCTCCATGAAGTGGTACCTCATATTTCTACCTTTTTAATAATTCCCATTAAAATATATAAAATTATTATTTTTGAAACAGTTTGTGTTACATACATTTCCATTTTTAGTACTTTAAGTAAGATAACACCCCTTCCAAGAAACGAGAATGTTTCACAATCTCTTTAGAATCACCAAAATAGAAATAACCTGGAAATTACATCTAGATTATCATCTCATCATTTGTATCTAAGGTTTAATACCAAAACAACAGCTTAAGCTTAGAAATTTGGCTTTGAGAGGAATAATTATCAATATATAGACTTCATGTATTCCTAATCAGAACATTCTTCATGGCTGTGAGTTTTCATGCCTTTTGTTCCCCCTCAAGGCTGAATATTCTGAATATCTTCAGAATATCCAGGAGTGTATATCATATAAAACTTATTCATACATTAGAAATTAAGATTATTTTGGTAGAATAGCCTCAAAAGTATCTGCAAGTGATACTGGAATGGAAATAACAGAACTGGTTTGGGTTTAATATACATATATCTATCCACCTGTGTGTGTGCACATACATATGCATATACATATATATGTAAGCACATGTATACATATGCATAGACAAAAAGTCAAGACATAGTTGGGTTTTATCCAAACTAACCAATTTAGATATAGACACAGGTTACCTAGTATCCCTTTACTCTCAATGAAGAAAACCAGATAGTTCTTGGTGGTGATTTATCTTATCCCAACTTAAACATCTATTGCAGCACAAGGGAGCACTTCTAAAGATTATCTCAGAAGTAAAAGGCAGAGGTACCCAGGACAATTACAAGTACTTAAACAAATAACCACATGAACAGGGAAATATAAAACCTAATTATAACCACTAACATAAAGATAACAATAAAAGTTACATACAGATTTATAGCCAAGTGAAAATGAACTTGGAAGATACCAGACGATATATACAAATAGTTACAATACCACAGTAAGGGGAAAGATAATTGGATTGTCATTGGGGTAGAACTCTAGATACAGATTTGTTGGCTTTGAAATCTTCGCTACAAAGTATCAAGGCACTAATGCTACATAACATTACCCAAATAACTTCAGGTAGTGCCCTACAAATCTCAAGAGATGGAACTGACCTGAGGCGGACTATTGCTACTGCCACAGCTTTGATTGAATGAACTTTAATGTGACCCTCTGATGACTATCCTGCCGGTGAATAACAATGAGAAGTGCACAAAGACAACCATGTCTCTGTAATTGTCTTGGACAGTGGCTGACCAGATATGCTGGTCATAAAATAAATCTCAAAAGATAGACTTTTAAATGCCATATTGTCTTCTGGATTCAAGGTCTGATTTACAAATAAAGAAATTCATTGAGATTATTCTGACAGTGGTAAAACTAGCATGTCAGACTTAGTAAAAGTGAACTTTTACCTCCCCAGGAGAAGAAAAATATTAGAATAGGTAAATACTCTCTTCTATAAAATCTCTCATTAAAGCTTTGACGTCTCTGATTTTGTATAGTAAGTTCTCTACAACTACTAATAAAATACATGTAGACAAGTCATCTTTACATGCCTGTTGATAGAAAAAAACATAATTATCTGCACCACTTATCAGAGAGGGAAAGACTGCACTGGAATGCAATACCAAATGAACAGAAAGAGAAGTCTGAATCACACAAACAACTGTAAAACAGTTCCTGCAAGATAAATTCCTGTTTTTAAATAAGAAACAATTAAGAAAGTACATAGATAAAGGTTCAAAGGCTGATCCCATTAATCTTTCAAAAATTACATTAATTTCATAAAATATTGGAAGCTAAATTCAGGTCTTCCAGAACATTTAAGTCACAGGATTGTAAGAACACTGTAAATATGAACATCTACCCAAAATGGCAGCTACACAAAACAAACAGAACTTGATGGAGCAGATGGTGAGGCCTGATAGTTTGCAGTTTTGGACTTAATTGAAGATCTGAAGCATGGCTAAGAATACATCTTATGGGCAATTATTCAACCGAACATTTTTTTCAATGCCAAATTACCAAATAGAAGGCAGTAATATTTCACAAAAATTAACCAGAAAACAAATTAAAAGTCATGCTATGTTGCAGTATTTGTTTTATATTTTAATATTTTTATGTTTTGGTCACAGAATATAAATTACAGAAAATGGATTACTTTCATTTTGTTTGACCTGAACTTTTCAAAATACTTTATTTTCATTGTCCTTTGCAATGGAAAACAACTTTGAACAACTATGCACAAAAGGAAAGTATTCCTATTAAACCTTGCTGAGATCTTTTTGTTAAACAGAGATTTTTAAAAAATATCCCTTCGACCTAAGCTTAAACGTTAAACCCATATAGTATTTTCTGCTCAGCATCAGAATCTCTTCAGGTGCATCTGAACTGTTAGTTAGGATCTCCCCTTGTTATGCTCAAGCCATAGTCCCTGACTGGCCCAGGGAACAATATCTTTGTTTGTTCCTGGTCTCTTCTCAGGAACTGTTCCCTTGGCAAAGGTACGCATGGAACAGAGGATCATTCAAATCCATGGTCTGCATGTTCGTTGTGTTCAGCGAGACAACTACCAAGTAGTGCAATGCACTGGGATAGGGAGGAGGCATTTGAGTGTGACAGTCCCAGAGCTAATATGAGAGAAAAGAAACATATAGATGACCTGCAAGTCATAATTTAAGTACAACTGCTGCCCCATCTGTATGATCTCCTTTGTGACAGTATGTAGTAAAAGAAAGAAAAAGTAGTACAGAAATGGTCCTTAGAGAACAGAAGAAAACAACATTGTGAAGAGATCCTGGCTAGGTATTTTCCTTGAAGAAGAAAAGAAAGAGGCTGTTGTTCTTGTTAATGGAAAATAGAACTTGTACTCATTTTCAAAATACAGGTATCATAAAGAAATTTTTCAACATCCATTTATGGCTCAATATTTTCCACTCAAAAAACCACCAGTCAGTCATTTGTTCCTGCCAGATGAAGGCCATATGGAAACTTCAACAGCTGGTAACACTCATCTTCCAGTTCAGTTAGTTGTTTTTAGTGAGTATGACTTGATTATAACTGACCATTCACTCTTGAAGACATATAAAGGAGTGACCCAAGATCAATTAAGTCACTAGGAGTCATTTTTGATGTCAGAATGAGACACCATTAATACTGGAAGTTGCATTTTTGCCAGAGAGATCAATACCAGTGATTTAGTGGCAGGGCAGCTGATGCTGTGATGAATTCACACACAGAAAGATCCAGGCTGGAGGCTGTTGGGCCAAAAAGAAGCATGAACGGTAATAGAATATGGTGTTGCAATCAGTTTATTTCCACCTGGATCCATACATGGGAAAGAATCAGTCCCATTTTCTTGTTCAGGACAATCATGCCTCTACACCTACAGGTAGAGGACCACACAGTCATTCCTTTTTCCAGAAAGTTTATCCATAAGCTAAACACACACAAATGAAGAAATGTTGCTGTGGGTTAGCATGCTGACACCATCAAATTTCAGGTAGAGCCTCTGTTTCCTGGTTATCGTGAGGCAGAGTGTACACAGAGCACACCCCTCCCAATACTGCTAGGTAGGCAGGGGGAATATATTCAATGACAGTACAAAGATGCTAAGGAAATGGTCAGGATATAATTTTGCTAAGTAAGGATAAAGCTATCTAATGATAATGATATAAAGCAATTAACTGGTAATTTGGGACACTAAAGGGGGACTCCAAGCCATTGCAATGAAAAAGTAATACTGAAATTTTCTAAGAAATGCTGCTTCTGTCGAAGTCAATGGTAGTTCTACAATTGGCTATATTTTGAGAAGGCTTGGCTTCTTTCCTGAACGAATCACTTTGCTTTTTAAAGATAATTATAAAAATAATAAAATCCTCCATTGGTCTCTAACAACTCTGCATTATTTTCTGTGATAAAGTATTAAATAGAAAACAACAAACCTGCTTAGAAAAGCAAACAGTGTTCCTTTCCCTATCCCCCCCAAACCATGCCTCCTCCAAGCAAATATTAAAAGAGGTTTTGGTATGTTTATCCTTTTTCTTTTTTAATGCATAACCTCTTTGTATTTTTTTTTCCCAAAATAGCATGGGCAATATGGTTATTGCAATGTTTCTAGCCCAGCCTAAGGTATAAGCTTACAGAAAAGCTTACCACTGTAAAATGCTAAACTCTGTTTTCAACCTTAAGTACCTCAGACAAAGAAAGATATTCCAGTGCAAACACATCAAATACTCATGCTTTCTTCATATGCTTTATGAAAAGCCATCTTTTACAACAACAACTCATACTGTCAAAATTTTCTCTACACTGAAGTGAGTAAAAAAAAAAAAAGCCAAATTAGCACTTCCTTCTGTGTTCCTGATTCTCTAGAACAAGGGTCATCAGCCTCTAGTACATGGACAGATTCAGCATTTAGCATACCACAAAGGTTGCATGGGGTCAGGAACCAGGGGCAGATGGAATCTGAAAAAGGCAACAGCTTCCAGGTCGTAACTCCTACTCTCTACCAGCTGCCCCAATGATCAACTAATAAGCAGTGTCTTGCCCCTTTAAAGGCATGTTCGTACCTGAGAGTAGGTTCCACGCATTGGCTTTGGCACAGTGAACACAGTGATCTGCCACTATAGTGCTGACTGCTCAATACAAGTTGCAGCCACCGAACTGTGGCATTTTTCCCAGTTTTGCTCTCCTGCTCTGGCATGGTAGAGCCAATGGCTGAGACATCTCTTCCTTTAATTGTTCTTGAGCTGTAACTTGCCTTGCATTCTCTTCAACTTGTACAATACACGTAAACCAGCTCACGCTAGCAAGCACTGTTCATACCAGCTCTTCAAGGCCTCTGCTAGTCCTAGGTAAGGATTCAGGTAGGGTTCAAGTCTACATTTAATATGTAGTTCAGATATGGTCTGAAAAGCAACACTTTGCAAGCCCTTCTGAAATAATACTGGGACAGGTGACCTCTAATCTGACAAAAAAACAAATTAGGCACACTATCATTGAGAGGCTGGCCGCAGTCTAAAACACACAATGCATACTATCAATCATTCTTTTGGTAGGCTCAGTGCTAACTAAATAAAAGTAGCTACACAATATTTTAAGGAGACAGTTCACGGAAGTGGCTTAGCCTAGTGTGCATATAGACCCAATAAGTAAATTAGCAATGCATTTTAAAAGAGTAAGACAGACCATAGCAGCCAAGTAGTGATTTAAAGAATCAGTTATGTCCATATGGTAAAATCTGTGCAAATACCAGCTTAAAGGTTTTAATTTCACTTTTAAATACTTCTACCTGAGAAACAGCAACATTATCATTACAATGAACTGTTCTCCCAGGCACACGTTACACTGGGTGCCGCTACAAAAATTCCAAAATACAAGTAAAAGACTTCTTAGTTGGATTTCCTTTGTTCCTACTTCTTCTCCATGGCCCACTCAAACACAGAGAGATATCGAGTCAAGTCTTGTCTGGGTCTTAGACAGACAAAAAGAATTCTATTTAGTTGGCGCACCTCTGTAGGGTATGGTCATCATTTGTTCACAGGGTTTCAGCAGCTAAAGGATATTTAGTTAGCAACCCTCAATGTCAGACAAGCACGGACTGCGGCTTCAAACTCTCCCTCCTGCTAACTCACAGAACAGTACTAAGTAGGGGCTACAGAGCTATGGCTCTTCAAAGGGATAGCAACAACAACCTGCCAGCACTGTATTATACCCTTCAAAGACAATTATACCTTTAAGTGAAATTACTCTGAGCAGTACAATCAGGCAGGCAAGCAGGCAATTGGGCAGGGCATTCCACAGCCTCAAAGTATAACTTTCTTTTTGAGAAAAAACCCAATGTTTTCATACACATGGCGAGAAATAACTGTATACATCACATGCTGAACTATGCAGATACATTGCTTTGGCATTTATCCTGCATTATTCTGTAAAAAAACCCCTACAACTATACATATGGAAAGAGCTAAACTATCTCCTTTTTTTTTTAAGCTACTGACACCAGAACCAGTAAAAAGAGAGGTTAGTCCATGATAACATAGAAAGATCAAGGAATAATTAGAAACAGCTCAATTTTGAAGTCAGAAACATTTACATTGTTTGCATCAAAAAAGACCAGATAGGAACGCAGTCAAGTACTGCCAATGTTTCTGCCAGTATTTTGGGGATAATGCTGTACCTAGGCCAAAATAACTGTTCAGCTACTTTTCTGCTAAGCTGCAAGGATTAATGCTAGCTTTCTATTTTTAAATACTTATGAGGTATTCAAATACAATGACAATGAGATTAAGTTGGACAGAAAAAAAGAGGTATTTTCTTTGCACACACTGTAATATTGGTAATAGCCAATTAAAAAACACCCAAGAAACCAGATGACTCCTGTATCATTTGAAATTAAATCAAAATGTTCTACTAAAAATGAAAACAGAGAGCACATTCACTGGTGTATGTAAAGGTAAGCAGTCTGTACAATGTAATGCTGGTAAACAAAATATCACCATTTTCAAACCCAGCAATAAAGAAAATAATTGCTCTTTGATATCAGCCTCCACATCATTATGCATGGCACCGATTCTGTTCAAGCAAACAATTTATGTCCAGCATTATAGCGTCCTATAACTACAAACTATAAAAAAAAAATAATTAACATATTCCACCAATAAATATGGAAAGTGAATAAATACCTAGCTTCCTCCATGCACTGTGGTAACAGCCATAAACCTCTAAACCTGGGAGGAGCAGTTTTAATTTATATTCACAATTAAGACAGCAACACTCTATGATAGAAAATCATCAGGTGAGAAAAACTAAATAACAAATAAGAAAACTATTTACTGACATAGTAAGTGAAGTTTTGTTTTCCACTTACCACTTCAGGTTCAAAAACAATCCCTTCATGAAGCTTAAATTTGTCAAAAACCTTACAAGTCATGAAGTTTTCTTTATTTTTTTTTTTTCATAGTTTATACCTGCTATCTGTTCTTCAACACACCTGTTCACTCAGGACAGCATACCTGAAACAAGTAAACTTTCAGCTAGTCTAACATTAGTGACATCAGCCACACTGTGAAACTCTCATAGTTTGCAGCCCCAAATATTACTTTCAGCCTTTTAAGCTTGAACTGTGGCAGCTGAAGAGCAAATGCAGGTCAGCTGCTGTTATGGCTGATACACCATGGTAAGTTCCACCTGAGGTGAACTGCTGAACACTTCTTAAATGGTGTCAACTAGAGTTGTCAGGAGATCATAAGCCAGAGCCCCAAGCAATTTGATTAGAATCAGAGAGTAACTGGATTAGCGGAACTACTGAATTAGTATTTGATGAGCTGTATAATTCGTATTATCTTCACAGCTCTACTAGCTCTAACACCTGCAACATGAATTAGCATCCACCTCTTCATGTGCCAGGTGACTCAAGCCTCACTTAATACAAACAAGAGATTTGTGCAAAGGTTTGCATTGAAACTGGTGAAAAAATCAAAACTAACTATACCTTGACTAGCAATTCAGTAAAGATGTTTGCCAACTCTATCGGCATGTTCTCGTTATTTTCTTTTCTTTCATTTTAACTAACTGTAACAGGCAAGTTTGGGAGATGGTCTCTCCTAGAGGCAAGATACAATCAGTAAGACAACGGGTGGTATCTTGTCTCTGAGAGGTGAAAGACTTACAGAGCCCAGCACACAACAAATGCCGAGTTCAGTGAGAGAAAGGGCCCCTGCCTTTCATAGGGGCAGAAACTGCACAGTCAGCAGCTCCTTGACTGTCTGGGAGCATGTTTGCCAATTCTGTTGTCACATATCAGTTTGCAACACTGAAAAATATCATGCACCAAAGGAAGGCAAAATGCTCTCCTTGAGCAGCTGCAGGAAGCAGGCCCACCAGGATAAGCCATATCTACTACTTTTTGAACATCACAGTGTTGGCAGTACGCTTCCGTGAGGGCAGTCTGAGTGCAAAACTTCTCTCTTGTACTTCTGCAAGATGTGGGGGTCCCTGTTCAGGTTTTAGTCATACTTCAGACAAATCTGAAGATACCATTCAACCTCGGGCTGGCTAGATTTCCTGCCTAGAATTACAGTGAATTAAATAAAGAAACACAACTTCTGGCTTTCATAGTAAACATAAAATGAGCATTTTAAATGAACATTTTTTTAAGCGCTGAAAGGGGTTTTTGCTGTTCCTTTTTTAAATGAAGTTGTCTGTTCCTAAATTTCGGTCAAATAGCTTAGGTTTCAAACTCACAAGCTTTATTGTAGATCAAAATGCAACTTGAAACAAGCCAACTATAGTGAAATCAGCTCGGCCATGAAACAGGATTGCAGTTAGAGCTTTTATCTGCCTCCATCCCTACAATTATTCCAAAGGAGAAAGACAGAGTAAGTTATGTTACTATTTATAGTAAAAGGAAATGAAAAATACGAGCGCTTAGTAAATAGTAGGCAATGGAGAAAATACAGTAATTTGGAGTTATGTCTTCACTAATATCTAGTAATTCACAGGTGGCATGTTACATCTGTGTGCTGTATTTTATTTGACATGTTCACAATCCTTTTTAAGTCAGTCACAAATCCAAACACAGTTAGCAGGCAGGGTATTTAATAAAATCAGATTTATAAAACTATTACTGTGTGAAACAGCATTTCACCTATTAAATTTTTCTAATACAAACCCAGCTACTCAAATCAATAGAGAAAGAAAAACAATAAATAATGAAACTATGAGAAAATAATTGAGAACTTATCAAAGCTATAAATACATCAAACATTTCTGATGATATCATAACACACTCTACATGGTGTCCCCCTCCCTCTTTTTTTTTTTTCCTTCACAAAACCTCTCCCGATATCTGCGGCTCCTAATCATTTATTCTATAAATACAGCTTAGTTGACTAAGGCTGAAATGTGCTAAGATGCAGTAACGTTTCAAATTCATACATGAAACAATTTGGAAGCTTCCCCCAGGCATTTGCGGCTGGGGCTCCCGCTGCTCTGCTACCCACAATCCCCCCATTTACCTGCTCGCTGGGCTGCCTCAGCCCTGGTCAGGAAGAGGTAAAGCTGATCCAGCTTATCAGGCTGCTCCTCCAGGGACTTCTGCTGCCATATGGCTGACCCAGGCCCTGCAGCCTCCCTCAAGGCATTCCACTTCTGTATCAGAGTGAAGAGCTCGGAGAAGGACTCGTGATAACCCTGTCGCAGCATGTCTATGCAGATGTTCTTCTTGTATGAATTCCTGTTACTGGGAATAAGAAAGATAGATTTTAAGCCTTTAAGCCTGTGTTCTCTTCTCCACCTTTACCAAATACGTACAGATAACTAAAACGGCTTTCGAGAAGAGACCTCTGCAGTTCAGCAGCGGGGAAGGGGCATTTTTTTCCCCTGCTCAGAAAGCGTTCTCCTAAAATACGATTACGAATGCCATGCCCTAGGGAAGTAAAGAGGGCAATAACGAATAAATACCAATCTCTATATTGAAAACATGCTAAAAATATACTGGTATTCTTTAGCTGGTATCGGTAAAAAAGGCTGACTGATGGGAACCCCCCCCCACGTTTACATTAGTTCATGAAAACACAATGAACTCTTAGTTTGCTTTAAAACAGTGCACAGGGAAAAATGAGGCACATTCCACATGTCAAAACAATGTATATGTTAAATAGTTTTGCTGTAGGATATGATGGCTTGGTTAAAAACGTCAAACAAATGCTACGCCAGAAACATAATCATTAGATATTATTTTGCTTCTGTTTAGCATATAACTTCAGCTGGGACTGGTTTACTGATGCAAAAGTTTGATAATTTCTCCCTAATTTTAAAATCAAATGACGCAATGATGAATTTATATCAAAGTTATCTCATTCATAAACTCTGATAAGATATACATATCAAAAAGTTGTGTAATCAGATATTCTCAAGAGGTAATGTATCTTTTGAGGTATTATTTATGGAAATAATGAAAATATTTCTTTTATGTGGCATGAAACAATCATTGTGTCCTATCCTGGAGAAAACTATGAGTCCAATGGGATTGCCTGCAACACTAAAGCACAGATGTAAAGGTTTGCAGGCATACGTATCTAGTGTGAGAAAACAAACCTTTGTCCCAGGAAAATGGCAAGGGCCCAGATGTGTTAATTTTATTTTGTATATTCCGTTAAGTTTCCAAACTGTGTTCAAGACTATCTTTTTAGATTAAAATCCATTTAACTTCAAATTCTCAGCAGCTTTAAAATAAATATGGAATTCTGAAAACTGAGATTTATAGTGTATGTAATAAATTCAGATGACCTCATGCTAAACAATAGCCTAATGATACTAATACTTCTAGCCTAAAAAGAGCTACTGCAGTTCTTTAACAATGCTAATAAGATGGAAATGATGTAAAAAACTTCTTAGCTAGATGTCAGGGAAATAAACAGTAATGTGAGATGTAAGAAGTAAATATTCTGCATTATTTCATACTTAATATGATTAAAATAAAATCTATTAATTACTACATAGATGCACATTAATCCTTCATATCTGTTTTTTTACATTTCAGTTGCAGAACTGAACAGAAAAATATCACAAAATCCTGGTACAATTTAGACTAGACAGTACTGAATTTATGTTTAATATATAAATAGGTGTTTTTCTGAGATTGAAAAGCACACATTGTTCACACAGACAAGGGAAAATATACACCTATTCTGTACCAGAAAACATTTGCAACATTTATCTTAGAAAAGTAAATGAGAAATATCTTTAAACATTTGAATTTTAATTTGCCAGAATATGCTACATTTGCCGTATGTCAGATGCACAGTATATAGCTTAAAAATACTGTAAAGGTATTATGTTAATACAGTACAATGTATTCTCTACTCTGTATATAGAATGCTTTCTTTTTTCTGTTTTATAATTCTACCTAAGTAAAAAAAATAATTGAAGAATACAGGTAAAAAATTCCTACCAACTTCCAAAGGCCTAGGACTGAATGTTGCAGTAATATAACTCAGAGCAGTGGAATAACTATCTGTATAGCAGACACACATACACGCGTATTTATTTATATAATATGATTTATAGATGTGTATATGTGAGCATGCATTAGATAGATCATTAGATGTACTGGAAGTAAACAAGAAAGTACTGGTAAAAGATCTTAACAGTGACTAAACAAAACGTCATTCAGTTAATTTTTAACGTTCACTGCATACTCACTGAGCACAGTACCAATATTCGTCTAAACAGAAGAACTGTGTCCGTGTAACTTGTTATTTCCTGTAGACTGATGCATTTTACTTGAAGGCAAAGCACATTTTCCCCACAAGACAGCATTATTAGCGTACCAATACAGGAAAACAAAACATACAGTAAAAGAGGTCAGTTTTAAAAATCAGTGCCAATATTCTTTTAATAAATCCCATCTCAGTTAGTAAAGAAATGGAAGGAATGCGGAAGTAATCATACGGTACAGAGCACATTTTTTTCTTAGGCAAAGGTAACTGATTTTAACTCACAAGCAATGCAGCTATCTACTGTATAAACATTCAAATTTTAGAGGGATAATGATAAAAGTCCTCTCTCAGTTATACTTAAAACCAGGAAATACACAAAGCACAAAATAATAATACTATTGCTTCCTTAAGCTTCTGCTATATATAAGCCACAAGTGACTGATCACCCACAAACAATACAGTAGGGTTAGAAATGAATGATATTATGGGGATGAATGGTATTGCTGACGCCTGAGAGAGCTTGACGCTGCAATGAATTCTGTAATCGTTTCAGTTATCGAAGTGGTTCCCGATGAAAATGCCAGTGTCCTTTTCTTCCAACAAACAGTGCTGTCGAACGGAGGAGTAGTGTAGGCGACAAAAGTAAACTTTTCATGATATCTTGAGATAAACTCAGTCCCCCAAATGCTTTTCATACTGCTTTTTATGACATCACGCAGCATGTAAAATGAGCAGGTAATCAGAACATCTCCTGTTTTACATACCCGAAGATTACTTTATTTCTAATATCAGTATCAAACCTGGATACCTAATTAAACATACATGATTTGGTTTATCGAACCCAACTGTTAGCAGCATGTTTCCACTACATTAATAAACTAGTTCGCACCAAAGCTTTTGAACCTTTACTACCTAACAAATTACGATGTGCTATTAAAGAAGTGGGTTATGTTTTTCTGCATCGCGTCCGCGCCGGTTTGAGGTTTTCCTTTGAACGATTATGTTAAACTTCAAGCCGCCCAATGCAGACAGGCCGGCCTTTCGCTTGCTCGGAGGCGTTCAAGAGGTTTTAATGGTCTCTGGGGGCATCTACTGGAAATGAGGAAAACTGCAGCCGGGGCAGGGGAAACGGCGCAGGCGGCCGTCAGCGCAGCAGGGCACGGCTGCAGAACAAAGGCAGGAGGAGGAGGAGGAGGAGGAGGAGGAGGAGGAGGAGGAGGAGGAGGAGGAGGAGGAGGAGGAGGAGGAGGAAGAGGGCAGGAGAACGGCGGGGCTGCGCTTCCCACGCTCCCCAAGCGCCGTGGCGGCCAGCGCCGCTGCCGCCGGCCGAGACGCCTTGGAAGGAGCGGGCGGCTCTGTCACCTTCGCTGTGTTTAACTCGAAAATTGAACCCTGAGACCGAGATAAAGCTGAAGTCCTCTTTCCCCTTTGAAGGCGCGTATGTGCATGCTAGGAGGAAAGGATTTCAGACTGATTTTTTAAAAACTTTTTTTTTTTTTTAATGAAATCTGGAGCATATCTATCTGTTTGTGGTTAAAACAAAGATACCAATTAGTCTGTTTTTAATTTCAAGCAGATTTGGTTTGTTTTCTTAAATCCATGAAATTCAACAGATGAAAACCATACCCACTCTTCCTCTGACTGTACGCTCATCTCTCTCATTACTGAAACCCTGTTGGCGTTGCTACGTGTCTATTTACCCAGGTTGGGTAAACCAGTGAAATGAGGTCCACTCAGTGGATTCGGCTGGGTCTCGTGCACTTGTCCGACATCAGCAGTTACTCCCACGCCGTATTTCATGCATGAGGTGCTGAAAAAGTCTGTGCGCTTCTGTGTGTGTGTCATGGGGGGGGGTGGGTGTCAGAAGAATTTTTAGCACCAAATAAATAACCACCAAAAAGTTAAAGTTGCCATTTTAGTGGTACCATGTTACAGATGATGGTTTCATGCAGTATAATATCACATGGGTGGAAGCAGCTATTTATTGAATGTGGATCTGTGAGCTTGAAAAGGCACTGCTGTTGTTAACACGGCGCTTTAAGTGTACCTGGATATTGCTACAGGCATTTTACTTTTCTTAAACTATACCGGTGCTTATATAATTTTCTTATATGGATTTCTTTTATTATTATCATTACTATTCTAAAACGATCTAGAGTCATGCTGAGGAATCGCAGAAACCTGATTCTAATCTGCCTGTACAAGTGCAAAACCCATAAACAGTAACCCTCAGTGAGGCTAATGAAATTACACTGTTGTTGCAATCTCAAGGACCTTCCTACGTTAAGGTATTGTACTTTTACAAGACTCTTAAGCAATGCTGGGAGATAAAGACAGCACCGTACTACATTCCCTTTAACTTAGAATCCTGCACAGCAAGGCTATTTGCATTCTACCCTTTACACTGAAAGAGAGAAAATAAAAAAAAAGAAATTAAGAGGCCAAGAGGCAGGTACTGGTGTTAGAAATCATCAAAATAGTCAGTATAGCATAACAATTATTTGTCACGAGCTTAATTCTCCATGCCTCCTGTCTGGTATGGTCAATTACAGACATGCAAAATAAGTGCAAAAGTCTACTATTTTCAGATGACAGATTTTTTTATTTTTTTTTTTTTTAATATCAGGGTTCATATCTTTAGATTTTGTAGGATTTAATTAGTACTATAGGTTAACGCCAGCTGCTGGTTACAATACAAGTGTACCGTAGCAATCCAATTTTGTAAAGCTCAAAATGGCATGGATTAAACAACGATAGTATATAAAATATTAAAGTGTACTTCCAGTGTAAAATAATTACTCTACCAATTATTATAATGTTTAAAAACTGTATTCAAATAGGTTTCACCCACTTGGGATTTCCTTCTGCAGTTGGCAAGACAATGACTGATATCAATGCCTTAGATAAGGATCACAAAATTATGAAAAAATAATCAAGATATTTTTGCTTAAGTTTATTTAAACAAATACATTTTACTTCCCCCCCCATTTCCTGTCTATAAATCTACAAGAAAATTAAAATTACATCAAGTATGTGAATACTTAGCTACTTTGTGTGTAACCTATACACAAACAACACAGCATAAACAAGGAGACACCAGAATTTCCTCACTAAAATTTGAAAAATATATGCATGAAGTAAAGCCAAACATACTATATAAAACACTAAAAAGCCAAGCATGCTGTAAGAGTTTATAACTTCAGGCTGCTCTGCCTAAGAATCAAAAGAGGAATTATTATTTAGTTATAGCTGGACAACCAAAAAAACGTAACAGTTTTGAAACACCGTTAGTGACCCACATCTAAAATACAGTTAAATCTCCTGCAGGGCACTGTTGAAGACAAAAAGCACTAACGCAAATACATAGTAAATATGGAAGCTGAAGATTTGACTATCGCATTCAGCCATGCTACGATCTAGGTTGCAGTGGTATAAAATCATGTACTCACACTGTTGAAATCTACATTGTCATGTGTCTGGGCTGCAATCCGCCAAAGTTAGGTACATAGCTAACTTGAAAATATATCTGAGTCATCTGAGTATATGAGTTCAGTGTGAAAATTTATATATATATAAGTACTTTGGTGAGTCAAGCCCTCAGTTGGTCAAGGTACTCAGCACATTTTCACCACATACTGCTACTGATACAAAGCTATTTAACTAAATCAGGGCACAGCCTTCTTTAATCCTAGTTTAAAGACTGTCTGTTTAAATACTTTTAATGAAATATTTACTGGATGGTAATATGTTAAATTGTAGACTATAGTAATCTCATTAAAGAAAGATATGAAAGTGCAGTAAGTGCCATTAAGTAGTAATAGATGGTTAGCTTACACATCAGAATTTTTGATTACTAAGGCTGAGAATCAAATTATATTGGAGTGGGGTGCATGTTTTTTGATGCCAAATTATAAAGCTGAAATAGCTAATGGCCTAATACAAAAAGCATAAAATCCACCAAATGTTATAAAAAGAAATCCCTACTCTAAATAGTAAGTAAAAAATATTGTATGACAATTGGTACATTTCACAAGAGGGAAGAATGTCTACTTGAAACTGACTTTTGTAACAATTCAGATTTTATAAATAAGAAAAGGTTTATGGACCTATGTATTCAGAACTATTAATAGAAAGATGAAAATAAAGTATATCAGAAAATAACTATATAGGTACTTTATACCATATAATAGGTACAATAACTTTTCAGCATAAGTAATGCAGTATTTTTCATCCACTGCCTCACAGTCTCCGACTGTTGTCAAACCACACTTTAACCTAAATCATGCAATCAAAGTGGATGCATAACCTGTCAGTAGGATCCCGCAAAGAACACATACATTGAACTTGCTTCCTTTTGTTCAAAGCTGCACTGCCACTTTAATACTACATAAAATGAAAAATTAATCAATTATAAACATCAAAGGATGACACAGAAAAAGTATTTTAAAATGAATGTAAGTACTGTAATAATTAAGAATCCTCATTAACCCAGAAAATGGAAATATAAATTTAGCAATGAACTTTTGGAACATTCTGTCCCTAAACTTAAATGCAAAGAAAGCACTAGAAATAAAGATAAAAGTGCTACCCTTACAAAAATCTTCGTCATACAGGAGCATACACACCTGTGATAATTTCAAGCACAATCAGAAAAAAAAACATTATCTTCATTAATCTTACTGCTTTTTTTTCTAAATTAATTATGTTCATTAACAAAATGTAATTCCAACCATATTTTATGGACTATTATTTATCAAAATGAAGTATTTCTCAACTTTCCTCTTTTATTTCAGAGCTGACCTAATGGTCTGAGAGCTAGAAACATCTGAGATTGGAACCCTTTCCATTTCACTTGCATGGTATCAAAGAAGTCATTATATTTTGCTGCAAGTTTCTTTCATAGTGTGCAAAATTATCTTTAGAAAAAGATATTCATAATTATTTACTTTCTGTATCTTTTCAAGCTGATGCTATGAATTATCATAAAACCCGATATAAGGCTATGCATTTATTATACTATTGCTATGATCAATTCCCATAGTGTATTTGCTTTGTTTATGATATCTCATGCCAGTCCCCGACAGAACTTACTTAGTAGTCTAAGGACAAACAGACCACACAGAGATAAAGAAGAAAAGAAAAGAGAGGCTTTTGCACAATTCAGAAGGATTCACTGCGAGAATTATTAGGAAGTGATGATTGTATGAAGGCAAATTAGACTGTCTTTCTTTATTTCAAACTCTTTTTGCATGTTAGCGATGCTTCACCTTTATGGAGTGTTTTAAAAATAGAAGTCAGTTGTGTATTGCTTGTACATTTTCTTCAGTACTAAATATTGTTGAACTATTGAGAAATGAAAACACTAGAAAACCGTAAGACCAAACTTAGTAAAAACAACAAGTTACATAAAAAAAGAAAAACTTCAGCTCACTGTGTTCTTCTTTATTAAAGTATGTCATGTATTTTATCTTTGCAAGAGTTTGATGAGTTTTTGCAAGTAAAATTCTGTTTCCTCTATACTTGCTAATAGTCATGAGAATCTGTAGTTTGCACCTTCCCATTAAAAATGTATTGTATTTTTTTGAAATTATTCACCCCGCCTTTTATCCAGATCATGTCTTTGAAAGGAGGAAGTAGATAATAAATGGAATAATTCATGATTTCCCATTAAATATGAAACTTTCTTTTGCAGAGTTTAGAAAATGAAGTTCTACATAATGTACAGAAGTTGATTAGAACTTTTTTTAACCTTTTCAAGAAAAGCCTTTCACATTACACAAACGCACAGAGAAGTTTCTTTAGGAAAGGCAAACCATTCACTTCCTGCACAGTTCTGTTCTTTAGATCACTGCCTAATTACACTAAATAATATGTTTGTCAGGCCTGAAATTTGCAGAGATCATTTATTTGACCAAAAAGAATGTGTGCCTCTAAGAACTAAAATCTCTTATTGAAAGTTGTTTAATAAACATTGTATCCTGGTCATGGCAAGCAAGATTGTTAGGAATTATTCAGACAGAAAAAAAAATACATATTTAAATAATATTGTGAAAGAAATTTAAAATTTATCATCTAGCTCAGCAAGTGACTTGTGCCATCTCCCTTTCCACAATCAGCAGGGAGTTTGGGATAGAGTGCCTTAATTTAAAATTTCTTTTACTATGAAAGGATACATTTCTTTGGTTCTGATTTAGCCTTTTCCATAGTTTTTTAGTATTTAAAAGTGAAGAAATATCCTCATAAAATGTAAATGAGTTGACACAACATTCCACCAGTTCTCAACCACAGTAATGTGAACAATGAGGGTCATAAGGTGCTCACAGGCCATATCCAAAGATTGACATCAGCAAGAACAGCAAAATCTTGCTAGGACCTGAACATGAAAGGGAAAGGACAGTTTACTTCTTTCTCCTTTTGCTGCTATGTCCTTCTTTAGCTGCCTTGAGCTCTCCTCTCTCCCTCTGTCTTCATAGTGTTGTACACAGAAGAAATGGAAGCAGCAGTCACCTTACTAATTTATTTGGTAGAGGTGACAGCTACTAAAAAGTCTGGATTAATCAAAACCCCAATCAGCTATTTGTGTTCAGCTTCCTTAAAGAACTGGTCCATCAGTGCAAAAGACTAGAATAAGGACAAATAGAAAAGCAAATAAATCTAAAACTGAATACCAAAACTCTCATGATTTAAATAACTTATAAACAGAGGACAAGATCAGAAGAAGCCCAGTCTAATAGTAAGGCTTACTAGTCTGTCATGGCTATGGTGAAAATAAAGAATAAAACACTTTGAAGCTAGGCTGCCTCCTCTCCATAAGCTCACAAACCCTATTCCTCTCCCTCAGTGGACTCTCCAGATCATCCTGGCTTCTAATCAGGTGAGGAAGTTTCTTCCTCTTTAGTCTTGGAGGACAGATGCAGTTAAATATTCAGAGACCAACTGGTAGAAGAAGTAAGGGTGTAGGAAAGATATCTTCTCTTTCCACAAACTTATCTTGAACACTAACACTTAATCCCTCATTAATTTTCCAACATCTTTTTTCCTTAACTCTACCTAGCTGATGCTGACATGAATACAGCAGAAACTTGGCAGGGAGGGTAGTAAATAATTTGTCCCTTTTAATTCTCTCACTGAAGAATGGAAAAATAATCTATCAGATCATACTAACAAGGTTTAAAATGGATGCCAGATCATTTTTGTTCTGGACTTGCCAGCTTCTTGTAGAAACACTGTCTCAGGCATTAGTGAATGCAAATCTCTAAGACTTCTACCTGATCCTTTTCACAGCTTTCAAAATTCAGTAGTTCTCCAGTGTGGGAATCAGTGGTAAATGTACATGTCTACATCTGAGCTGGTCACCCTAAGCTCTCTATATAAGCAATGAAGAGAAACAGGTGCTTCAAAAGTATAATTCACCTTATTCTAAAGCAGTTGTCTGAATCCTAAAAGATGGGGCTCAACTAATCGAATTACTTATTCCTAATTATATCCATTGATTATATGAGTGTCCTCTGGATCAGTTAAACTTAGGTGAAAACCCCTTTGCTCTTTTTGCAGAGAAGGACAAAGGTTTATGGAAGCAAAGGACTGCTACTATATTCACCAGTCATCATTCTTAGAGCAAAAATATTATATTCCAGTTTTCAGTATACAATCTGCAAAGTAGTTTAACGACTGATCTTCCCAGTATTAGCTGAGATGGCTGGCAATTGCTTTGGGGGGGTCACAGCCCAACTGAGAGTGAAGGCCTTTGCCTTTTTGTGTTCCAGATAAGCTTGAAGTGGACCAGCCTTCTGGTGAATTCTAAACAGAACAACCCACTATAGCTCAAAAATATCTGATTGAATATGTATAAGATAATCTTGTCTCCTGCCTGAAAAAGTTATATCAGAGCATGTCTTTATGGACACAAATTTATCAAGGCAAGCTTTCCATAACACACTGATCCACCACTCACAAGATAGAAAACACAAATACAAATTTTCTGCATATCTAGGTCAGCTTGTACCATCTCTGTATAATAATTTAGATGCCATCTGACTACCAATGAGTCTTGAGTGAAGACACTAGATCTCCATCATCCGATTCACAGAAACACATCTAATAAAATTGCTAATGTAATATTTTTTTGTCACTACTAAACAAAGCTGTTCCTCTCATCGAAAAGATTTCAAAGTATCTCTTTCTAGTCTAACTCTTTTTTGATGATATGGTCGTCTTTGGACAATTTTCATTTGTATGAAGAGGAGAGAACTGTTACTTGATCTTTCTGGCCCCGACAAAAAGATCAGGAAACAGGAATGACAACATCAAATTCTGGTCCATTCTAGGCTCCAAACTCATTTGAAGATTCAACCCTGGAATCAGTCTCATGATGGAAAATGCCTTACTTCACAGTTCATGATGAACTTTTTGACTCTTAGGTCAGTCATAAGGACAATTCCTAATTTTTACTGCAACTCGATTTTGAGCCATTAATGATTTGGTTAGTCAAGACCAAGAACAGAAAGTATCAGGGAAAGCACACTGAAGGCCAGTGGAGTCAGCCAACCCCTTCATAAGCTTACAAAAGCCTAATTCTGTGGCAGGAAAGCAGTCACATTCTGCATTAATGGAAAGCTTTCCTTTTTTTCCATTTCCAGCTTCTTACACCACATTCACTTCTTATTTCAAGTTAAAGTCTTAGAGAAGGAAACAAAACAAAATCAATGAAAAAAACAAAGCAATATCCTGTTTTAATATAATTAAAGCACTATCTTTCTTAAGCACTGTTTTTTCTTCCTCTTCTATCATATCACCCTGGGACAAAAAATTATTACAAAGAATAAAAAAGAAAAACCTCTCCACATTTTTCCCCAGAAAAATGAGATTATAACATAAGCACACTTAACGGAATTCTTCTCATTTGCTGAAGTTTGGAACAGAGTACAATAATGTATAATAGAAGGATAACTGCAGCTTTTTTCCTTCAACTATGAAAAAACTAGCTTTCTTAATTTTAAAGAATTGTGAAGCATATAGTTTTAGGGAACAGCTTTAAACAATGTTGCTTGTTTCCATAAATGTGATTCTACCCATTCATTCCTTTATTTAGGAGATAATAAATTTGTTATCTGCCTAACATGCACCAAAAAAAATTAAAGGGTGTTTAATATTAAGTAGGAGTGTGGCTACAAGAATTTGTCTTGACAAAATAATGACTGACTTATTAAGTTAACCTCCATATTAAACAAAAGTACAGATATTTAGGTGGCAAAAGAAAGATATCCTGTCCTTTCATAAAGAAGTGCAATATCTACTTCCAGGATGGAAACAATATTTAAAAACCTACGCAGCATATTATAAGCCATTTCTCACACTTCTTTTAATAAAAACACCTGTTGTCTGCTGAGACATACAAAGCATAACATCGATTTCAGTAAGACATTTACAGGTATGGCATTGCCTTACTTTATAAATTGGTTTAAAATTACTGTTGATGCATTTAGTTTTTTATAACTAGATTAGCCTAGTACTAATATAACTGTGTAGCTGCTAGTTTGTTACCATTTGTTTGCTCTCAAATGATTGTATCAGGTTTGTGGAACAGAATTAGTAATTACATACTATAGAAATTTTGTAACTGATGAGCTATTATCAAAAGCTAAAATTCAGAGAATAATTTAATACACAGAACACGAACATAATCTTTAAAAAGATGTACTTTAAAAATCTCCACAGAAATAAACCAGAATACATATGATATTTCATTTTAATCTTGTGAGAGGCTTTGATAACTTTGAAAAAACAGCTTATTACAAACCAGTAAGGAAACACCCCACTTTGTGTAGGTATTGCAGAACAGATGATAAAATTCTCACTTCATTGTGGATTTCCTTGCTGGTTTCCTTTTCCACATCCTCCAGACTCAGGGTTTGGATATAAAAAGAAAAATTGTATAGGGGGGATTTTTTGGTTGGTTTTGTTTGTTTGTTTGTGGTGGGTTTTTGTTTGTGCTTTTGTTTGTGGTTTTTGTTTTTTTTAATAGCAGTAAAAGGCTGACCTGACCAAATCAGAGCTGTAAAAGGCACTTTGAAGCCCCAAGGCCTTCCTAAAATAGCAGTGACTTCCTGTGTAATCACAGAGAGAACACTTCTGTCCCTTGCATGGTGTGTGTACTGTGGAAATCCACTGGGGCTCAAGACTGAAACGGCTCACTGGGAAGGCAAGTCAGTCTGCAACAACTGTTGTAGCGTAATGACTACAGCAGCACTGCATAGCTGGTATGGAACTAGGGTGCCAATAAGTGAATGCACTTATTTCAGGGAGCAGAAATAAGACCCGCTCCCTGATGTCTGATACTTCTTCCCCCCTCACAGAGCAACTATGCTACCCTTAATTCAGGGGAGAGCATGTCTGTCAACACAGCAACTGCTCAGGAAGGATCTGTTCCTTATGTTGGTCCAGCTCATGCAGAATGTGACCAAGTCGCAGACCAATCTTAGTTTCCTTCTTTTTAAGCAGGGAATATCTAAACCAGCTAAGATACCTAGCACGATTAGTACGACAGCATGATCAAAGGTAACTGTCCCACACCAACCATGTATACTCACAGACCAGAAACATGGCACTTCCCACTGCCTCACCCAACTCACTTTCCTGTCACTGTCAGGCTGCTCCCTCCCACAGACTGTGACCATGACAACAGTCTCTCCTACAGAAACAAAGGGAAAAACTGAACTTTGCAAACCCTGGGATGACATATGGAGAAGGTCCTGCTCAATCCCATCACTGAACTAATCTTTAGCCTATCATCTTTGAAACTAGTCTTAATTCAAATAAAAGGAGTGGTGTGTGAGTTTGCTTTAAGCAGATTCCTCTCCTAGATCATCAGACCAGATACATTACAATTTTTGTACTGACAGTCAGAACGCTTACTAGCCTTATTATATTACCATTGTAAAAATAAAGGTGAATCTGACATGTATCACAGGAAAGGAAAACATGTCTTCTGTCTAAGTATTATATGGTATGGTTTTAGGACACTGCTAGAGTTATTACCCCTGAACTCAAATTTGGTAATTTTCTAGATTTTAATTTGAAAGTTTTTAGGGAGGTACATTCTTAGGCTAGGAAGGAGAAAAGAAGCATGTTTTGCAAGAAGCTAGCTGGTCGAATTTCTGTCTGATAGAATGTTTTTATGCTGCAAGGGTGATCTTGCAATATTAATTGTTAAGGTGCCTAGAGCCCTTGTATATGCATCTTTTTATTATTTAAATATTGAAATAAATAAATAATCTCACTTAAGCAACCAGCAATTCAGATTTGTTAGAATTCTTTCATTAATTTTGATGGTGCTGAACCCCAGATCTGTTAAAAGACTCCAGAAAAATAAGTTAGTCATAGTCTCTTGTAACTTCTAAATGTAAATACCTCAGCTGTAAGAAATCAAAAGTTATCTAGATTTCTTTCATTCATTGGGTTTCTAAATAACTAATGGTGTATTAAATGCCTTACTGCAGAAGTCAGCACTTGGGCTTGGCTAAATAATAATTCAAAATTACAAGAACATGTATGTCGGTATACTAAGCTTCCACCCCTGAGGAGATATTTCACAGAGGCTCATAAAAAAAAAAAAAAAAAGAAAAAAGAGAAAAAAAAAAAAGGCAGCACAATTTCAAATATAATTACTGACACAATCTTAACAATAATGTTACAAATGTGATATAATACTTTGGTAAATACACAAATTAGTAAACCAAGGAGTTAAATGCTTTGATATATTTAATATCAGGAGAAATGAACCATCATTATTTAATATTAACTTCAATTTTTAAATGCCAAGTTCCACTAGAAAGGGTAGGGCCCAGGGAACTTTAAATTTAAATGATTATGATGACTAGAAACAAAGGAAACAATAAACTTATGGATGTTAAAATGCCTCAAAAAAGCCAACTTACGCAGCAGCTTCTTGTTTTGACAACCCTTTGATATTCTTCGCCAAATAATCATCTATGCCATCTTTGTCTTTGATCAAATGAATCCTAAATTTAAATGAAAAAAATTAAAAGAAACACTGTGAGGTGCTAACATAGACTTCTGCAGCATGTATAATATATTAGCATTGCCAAGTGGAGCTAAATACTGAAATATTGACAAAGTAATGTATCAGACATTCTATAAACACATACAAATATCTTTTTAATTTTTTTGGTCTGTAGCTATTTCAAAACTTTATTTCTGAAAGAAAACAGAGTTGGTATTAGCTTTCAAGGCCTGGTTATCTGGTATTTCTGTCTAAACTGGAAGAAATTGTGTATTAGCTAAATCAATTATAATTAAGCTATCCATATTTAAACTGTTTTCTAAACTAGAACCCTTACATTTTTGCATTATCAATGTGGACCAGAGTGGTCCAATCTATTTTGTATTTAACTTTTTTCAAAACTAAAAAAAAGAAAATCAACAAAAAAATCCCAAGCCCAACTCAAAATGTTTTCCTTGGTGCAATGCAGACTTTTAATATTGCTCTCAGCTTCCCAGAGTTTGAGCAGCATATTGCAAAAGGTGGTCCACTAAGGGGGTAATCCAAAGGGCATTAAAATAAACAGCAAATTTCAGGATGCATGGATCTAATTTTAAAATTTGAACTGTACATCATTTCACCTTTCCCTTGAGCCATCACCTATCTGCATCTCCACTCTGATACACAAGAGATGCCTTGAATTTTAAAGGATAATATGCACTTACTGACCATAAAGTGTATTTAAATAGATTCTGATATCCCGACTGTAGAGGATATTATCTTTATAAAAATAATGTGAATTTATTTTTATTCTTCTTTAAAAGAGCATAAAGATTGTCTAGTTAATCACTCAAAGATAAAAGAAATTCAACATTAGTGTTCCACATAAATCTATTACTTTCCTCTTTCTCTGTCTGTATTACACTGTTGTCTTTCATTACAGGGTTGAGAGTAAATTCTTTTCATAATGTTAGCTAATATAAGCGTCATGCTCCTTATTGCTCTGAGAATACCAAAGACACTTCATGAAGTTCATTTAAATGAAAACAAAATAGCTAAGCAATGTAGAGGTATTTTGGCATGTCTGTATTTAAAACAGTGTAATAGTGAAAACTTCCGGCACAAATACGGCATTTAAATTTTTCCAGAATTTACTACTACTGAGCTGCACCCACAGAGGCTTATGCTTTCAAGCTGCACATAACACAATCCATATGAGTTGCCGCTGACCATACAAAATGTGCACCTGGTGGATATTGCCATAAAAATTCAGTTATAATCAATACCAAAATTTAACCAATATCAAAATTTTCACATGAAATTAGTCACAATTTAGGAAGATACAATATGTCATTAGGATAATGACGATAAGGTAATTATTGTGTACTTTAAACTGATGTAAAAAATATTTCAAGATATAATAGGCTTATATGATGTAATAGAAAAATTGAAAAATAGTATCTTTGGGTAATTAAATAGGAAGTATTCAGTAGACAACACAAACCCCCCTGGCTGACCGTTGTACTTTAAGACTGCAAAAATGAGCTTTCTGCACATTGGTAGCACATAGAGAACACACCAGATAAGGGGCGGGAGGGGGGAGTCCTAACCCCCAAACTGAAACAGTCAACTACAACAAGCAAATTCCTAGGCATCACTATCAGCTTGCTGCAATTTAATCTATACTGCAGTTAAAAATAATCTCAAACTGGAACAAAAGAAAGCCTGATGCCTTCTCATTATTTTCTCAAAGGTATTTTAATAAAAAACAACTGGGGAAAAGCCCCTAGAATCATATACAATTTAAAATGTCACCTGCCTTATAGTCAAGGTATAAAGTTCTGAGTTCTGACTGGTAACACAATCTAACTTAAAGACAACTACAGACAAGGGGAAAAAAACAAATGAAACAACTCGCAAACCAATTACCGTTTACATAGGTTCTGCAATACCCTGTATTGGACCGATGCAACTACAAACACGGTCATCCATCATAAAGAATTTACATTACTAAAAATAGTTAATACTTATCGCATCCTGGCTGTTATTATCAATGATATTAAGGTAGCAATAACACAGAAAAGACAAGTAGATGATATGTAAGAAAAAATACACAGTAGAAAATTCAATCAACTGAAATAATAATTATTTAAAACGACTCGTTATAGGCAATGAGAATAAAACCAATCAAAGTAATTAATGTGAAGAACCAAGACTGTGACTTGGAATGGACATTGTTTCTTAATAGAGAAATGAGGTGAGGATGGCACTGTCTAAGCACTGTCTAAGAGGCATTGTTTCTTTACTTCCAGTTGTCACCTGCATTTTCCTAACAGTTTTAGCCTTATTTCTCCAGTGTTTCCATGATGACTCACTATATTTCATGAATAGTTTATAAAAAAGTCTACTTCACCTGTAAATTGGCTCCTAATTTAAAATTAAAATTTTAAATCACTCACTTATTAAAGACAAATATATTTTAATCCAATGGACACCTATCTCAGAGTTAACACTTTACACCATGCATTCCTATAACTATTTCTGTTACCAGTCTACACAGCAAAGAAATAGCTACTGACTTTTTCCTAGAAGTAAACTTCATGATGAATACACCTGGCTTTTTAATCAAAGAACAGAACAAAGTTGCATAAAGGACCAACCTGATTCTCACATAATTTCTGTCCCTACTGCCTGTTCTGTTAAATCAGACTCCAATTTTCTCAAAATTTCCTATCAAAGAAAATGGCAGAGCTTGTCTTGCTCTAATCACTAAGCATCTACAGCATGGTCTAGACCATTACAGAATCACACATGTCTTTTCTGCAAATAGGCACAACTTCTATAGGACTGCTGCAGAATGATCTTGAACATGAAACTCCCCAAGTAAAGGGAAGAAACAAGCCTCCTACCTCTGGGGTGAGTTCTCCAGCAATGTAGTTACTGGAAAAAGTGATGGCTGCAGAACACAGCTCCAGCCATAAAAGATTTTAAAAAAAAAATTAAAATTGTAAGACATCACTGTATGTCCTTATTCTATCAATGTGTGAGAGGACACCTATCAATATGAGCCCCTCAGAAAGACCGGGCTCACGGATACCATGTTTCTAGATCCTTACTGCTTTTAAACATGAACGTGCAGCTGTGTGACAGATGCACTAGACCTACCCCCTTAACCAAACCGTCACCAGTTTGGTACAGGCTCCAAAGGAGGTAAAGGCCTGAGCCGTAGCCAGGCCAACTCCTCTAGGAAACCCACAAAGGAGCAGAGCGACACAGTGAAAGTTGTGGGTACAAGGAGTCTCGTGCATACCTCTCCCATTGTATGCAATTTGACTATGGGCCAACCACTTTATCCCATAAATAGGACAGCCTGAGTGAGCCTTCTTTGAGCTCTCCCTGCTAGGCAGCGTGGCGGTAATCTCCAGCAACGAGATATTTTACCAACAACAGATCATTGGATGAGCCCAATTTGAACTCTCCCTGGATGGCAACTGGACTGCATGCCAGGCAACTCTCCCCTTGAGCAGGGATACTCTCAGTATTAAGAGATATTAGTCATTTAGCTTAAATAAATAAGTTTTAAATAGAATGAATCACTTAGAGTTATAATGTTGTGTGATTTAATGTGCTGTTTGCTTAGTTTTACTTACTTAGCATGAGTAGTTAAATTTGCTGAAGCCTTAGGCCGCAAGCTGTAAACTTCCACTTAGATTTACTGAACATGTGCCTACTTAGTCAAAACAGGGGCCTCCAGAGCCAGTGTAAATCAGGAGATAAAGAGGCTTCAAGGCCACAATTCTCAACAGCACCTGCAACTCAAAAAAGATAGCGAACAGCCTGTTTGGAGACAGTGAAGGAATCCAATAAGGAGTCAGAAGGTGTCAGACCAGAATCCCTATTGGACCAAAGGGCGTGTGGAAGGCACGGAAAGAATGCGTGAGGAGTGGGTAAATAGCCTCTAAGGGTATAATTGCCCAGGGATTTCTTTGTTTGGGTCCTTTTTTGTGTCCTTCCTTCCTCTTCTTTTCTTTTTCCCCTTCCTTCCGTTGGTCCCTCCCTGGAGGCAACCCACTGGAGCTGGCCCTGCTGCTGTACCACTCTATTAAATTATTTATTTTTATAAGACTCAATGCCTGAAAGTCTGTTTCAGGAAGCTGAGGGCTCAAACTTTGGGGTGAACTAACACCAGACACCTGGACGGATCGGTAAGTGATTAATAGCATACTAAACTTTGAAATCCTAACTAAGTGATATAAAGGACTGATTGATTGTGCACATATAATCTTTTAGACATAAACCATTGAACAAGTCTGAGACTAAGTCTGGATCCAGCTGCACCTAGACTCCTCTCTGAAAAGGAGTTTAGAAAGCAAGGGGGTCCATTCTGAACCTCATGACTCAATGGGAGGTTTTCCTTACCCTTTGAATCTCTTAGATACAAACTGTTGACCAGGTCTGAGACTAAGTTTGGATCTAGCTGCACGTAAGCTCCATTAGTAGTTTAGAAAGCAAGGGGGTTCATTCTGAATCTCGTGACTTAACGGGAGGGTCTCCCTTACCTTTTTGCATCTCTGATCTCTGTGCAAATCATTCTAAATCAATTCTAACTTGATTTTCCTTTATATATTTCTCCCATGTAATGAGCAATAGAGCGAATCTTGCCATCGAACTCTGTTAAGTCACACTTTTACAGATTCTTTAAGGATCCTAAATCACTCATCTGTGACAAGCTGCTGAACTCTGAGATACCTCAGACCTTTCAGCCAAAGGCTAAAGGGACTGCTAGGACTGGGGGGGGGGGGGGGAGGAGCGGGAAGAAAAAAAGAATAGGAGGAAGAAGAAAATAACCACTATTATTTCTGAAATGGAGGCAATTCCAAGAAAAAGAGCATAGTGGGGCAGAGTAGTAACTGAGACACCAGTACTTACTGAGGAAGACAAAAATGTGTGGATACAAGTAACTAAGAGGAGAAATGAGTGCAACGGAACAGAAAGCCATGTAGGCATGTGCATGAAGAAGATGCCTTGAAAATATTATGGCACTGCTGTTAACTCTGTTATTAAGTACAGGATAATGTTTTTCAAGTCAGTTTTATTCATTGTATTTTGAGAGATGTGAAACCATTTCGTGCCTGAATGAAAAAATAATAAAAAAAAAATCTTGTTTTATCACCCAAATAAGTACATTTTCAATGACCTACATTCATATCAACACGAAATGGAAATAACTTCCTATGGCTCTTTAAGAGGTTTTGAAAAATTAGGATGAAATATCTACCTTAAACAGAACACATTTCCTATTTTGTTTTTTTTCCTTTTAATTATAAAACTTTCCTAAGAGAGAATTTTCTTGCCTCTTATTTTTGCAGTTTTAAACATTGCAAAAAAGCAAACATAATTTGTCACCTTGGCATAGCTGATTGAAGATATTCACAGTAAAAATGACACTCTGAAAGAAAAGAGGTACATACCTTGCAAAGTCTAATGAGGGGCAAACAGTCTGCTCTATGAACCTGGGATGCTCCCCTGGGCTTTGTAGGATCGCTTGAGGCAACACATTCATTTTCACTAAAACAAACAAACAAAAACAACTTACTTGAAACAATGTCTTCACAGTGATGCAGTTTCTCCTCTGTCTTGTGCTGCTTCCCAGCCAACTCTCCTTTATTTTCATTACATGTAAAACTGGACTCCAGTTCCACGCAAATCTTCCTAGGCCTCAGCATTACTTCAGTAGGACATAATGCATAGGAATGGTCACGATCATAGTTTCAATGGTTTTCTCTTTCATTGCAGTGCTTTTGATTTCCACAGGGACAACTGATCTGGGAATCTTACTTGCATGCGATTCCTTGTGCTTTCTCAAACTATCTAGGTCCAAGTATTAATAGTATTTTAAGTTAATATGTAAGGTGGAGAAATGATTGGACATGCAGTGTGCAATGCAACAATAGGCACTGTATTAATGTTCAAAATAATACATAATCATAATAGTAACAATCGTTTGAATAAAAAATATAAGTAATGCTGTACTTAGAACACAGGTTTTTACTTAAAAGCCGAAAGCCCCACAGTTATGTAGAATCGTCTAGCTCGTAATTCTCAAGTACATAAATGCTAATAGGACTTTTTTCTCATATAGAACTACTGTGTTTTTTCCCCAAGTATTCAGTCTACACTTCCTACCATTAAAGTTTCAGCTGCCAGTTCCTTCATTTTGTATGTCTGTGATCTGAGGACGTTAGCAGCAGGAGCACCCTTACTTTTAAATTTGGTTTAATGTAGGTATTGCATGCCCTGCTGGTAGGCCTCAAGGCACAAACTTTTAATAAGGATGGGAAAACAGAATATAATAGGAGGGGGAAAAGAATTTAACTATTTGCTACATTTAGTGAAAGGAAATTTATTTTATGGGAAATAAGTGTTAGATACGAATCAACCTGATACTGAATGATCAGCATCAGACTAGCAGATATTTTATATATTAGCCTTTCTGAGATCAAAAGCCATTTCATTAATGCAATATTTTGCTACGGTTGTAGTGAAGTAATTTTTTTAATTGTGTTACTTAGAATGGAATAACAAAGACAATTATAGGTTGAAAAGATGACAGGGTACGATATTTCCCCTAAGTGATTCTTTTAGGGCTTAGTACTAATGATAACATTTGTTACAGAAACAAAAAAATGTTATTTATAAATAAACTAATCTATAGTCAGAGGCAGCAACAATTTACACAAGTGTGTCATGGAAAAAAAAAATCAATAGAATGAAAACATATGGGTAATTCATCACTATAAAAGATCATATTTCTTATAGAGAATGAGAGGTTTGTATCCAGAAGCAAAATAGAAAGGAAAATCTCTTTTTAGGAAGATGCTATTCAGTGATAAATACTAATTAAACTTTGGAACAACAATATTGAAGCCCAGAGGAGATGCAAGCTTTCTACAAGCCTCTTAGTTAGAAAAAGAAAACAGACCACGTCTTAATGGCAGCTGTTGAATTTGACAAGGCAGGAGAGCTGACCATCTGCAGCTATGGGGCAGAAAAGGCAGGGTAAGCAGCTGAAAAGAGACCTTGAAAGCCCTGGTAGGGCACTGCAACCATGAAAAGCTATCGATGGGTAGGTGTACTTTGTGGCATGCCACAGGTCTCGGGCTCCAGGTTGCACCCATATGGGACCTGGCTGGAGCATACAATAGCTCCTTGCTGGCCCACACGCTCCAGGTTTCCACCCCACAGAAATCAAGCCTATGAAGAGACAGGCTGGCAGGCACACAGGTCTCACACTAACATGAGGTACATATGCAGACATTTTTCTGAGGCCATTACAGCCTCACAAGGATTAAAACTATTGCCCTGACTCCTATGTCAAACTCAAAGCTTGGGAATGAAAAAAAAACCCCAAACCTGCTTCATAATAATGTCAATTTAATTTTTATTTTAGAGGTGGGAGCTTCCTTTCCCAGTGAAATGGATGGTGTTTCCCCCCTCATTTCCAAGGTAACTGTAATCTTTACAGGTAAATTACAGCCACAGAGACACATGGCAAGAAGGTATCAGCAACGCATCCTTCTGAAACACGTGCTATTACATTCACACAAATTTCACTGCTGATCATTTAAAGACTGCTAACCCCTTTACATCCTACTCCTTTATTATAAGGCTCAAACCACATCTCATTTGCTTAATCAAACACGCACAGAATTTAGCAAAAGCCAAGGCAATGCAGTTTGTTTCTAAAGAAGTGCTGAATTTGATCACACGGTCAAGGGAATCTCCCCACAGGCTGGAATCGCTCCAATATGCACGGAAGTTAAAGGTAAAACACCAGCTGATTTTGTTTTCTGAGGCATGAACAAACCTAACTGGAGGCTGAGGATTTCCCAGAAAGGGAAGCAGCCCCAGGAAGCAGGCATGGCTACATCCAGCTGCCTTTGCAGACGTATTTGCTGCTACCTGGCACCTCATAAAATAAATGGATATCAGAGCGTGACAGGACAGACTTACAGCCACGCCGCTCTATTCCACCAAAAGCGCTGATATGATGGATTAAAAAAACTCAATAAACTTTTAAAATCTATAGCCAGCACGATAGATGTCATTTGTTCCAAGTAACCTGAGGTCACGGCCCCAACCAGCGCTTGGCTTTGCAGCGCCCGACCCATTTTCTGAACCCCCTGCCCATCCAGCCCCGGCTGAGGGAAGACAGCCGCCCCTCGCTGCTTCCCGGCCTTCACCGACCACCAGCTGGGAACGTTTTTTTGGTTTTTTTTCCCCCCTTCACCTGTTCACCACCCCCATACACTACATACCCTCAACCGTTGCCTCTGGTACTGTCTTAGTCTCATTAAAAAAAAAAAAAAAGGGGGGAGTTAGTGGAACTTTCCAGGGGAACGGACCTCTACCCGTGGCGCGGCTGCAGGACGAGGTCTTCGCCGCCGCCGTGCCCATCGCACCCGGCCCTTCCCGGCTCCGTTCCCCCGCCGCCGCCGCCGCCCAAGGCGCGGGGTGGGGAGCAGAAGCGGGCCGCCAACGCTCGCGGCCTTCGCCGACCGGTTCGCCGACCGGCTCGGCCCCGGTGGTGCCGCCGCCTGCAGCCGGGACGCCCGCGGCTTCGCCATGGCGACGGGGGCGGGCGGCGCTGAGGGAGGGCGGGCCGGCCTACCCGCCCCGCCGCCTTCCCCGAGCCCGGCGTCCTCAGGCCCCGCCGCCCTCTGGAGGCCGCCCCGGGGCGAGGCGCCTCTGCCTTCGGTCTCTGCGAGGCGGCCGGTCGCCGAGGCGTGAGGAGCAAGGCCGGCGATTCCTCTCTGGCAGGGGCCTGCAGGCCAGGTGAGCCGCAAAGTCCGATTTAGGCCGTGGCAAACGTGGAAGCGGCGAGAAGTCAGCTCAGCTGGAGGCGTTCGGCATTAACGGGGAGCGTTTGTGCGCTTTCTTGGAGCTCAGATGAGCTCACCTCAAGCGGGAGCGTCTCTCGAAGCTTCTAAAGTTGGCAAGCAAAGAATCAGTGACAATATCATATCGATACTTAAAGGGAGGTTTGTGGGCAGTCTCTTAGATTATGGATGAGCGCTTGCAGCGAGCAGGCTTTTTTCTTTCAGGACCTCTGATCTCCGACATCCTTCAGGACTTTTGAGCAATGGAAAAGAGCAAGTAGAAAAGACTAGACTTAATCTCTGAGTGAGTGACATAACATGGAGGCTTTTGGTTTGTGGAAAGTTCTGTCACTTTCTGTTGATGAGAGCCTGCTGCTTAATTTACTGTAACAAAGGAACTGTTCTTCTAAGGGACTGATCGGCCAGGGAGTCTGGGAGCTTATAAGAAATGGAAATAGTGAGAAGGAACCAATGAGCTCTTGGTAAGTGCAAATGAAAATGATAAGAGAAATCATAATCGGGATGCTAAAGAACACAGAGAGCAGAGATTTTTCAGTAGCCTCTTTTTTACTGTTGGAAACTTGACACCAGCAGAAGAGGTCATTTTTTAGCACAGATTTGACCTAGTTTTTATTGCTAAAACTGGTTGGAAAACTGGAATGTCAAAATCAATTGTTATAATCTATTTTGGAAGGATCAAGTGGACAGAAAGCACTTCAAAAATGGCATTACCTGTTTCTGAGTTGATGGCAATTGGAAGCAAATGATCTTGAATGTTTACGGGTCAATGTTCTAATGGATAAGTCAGAAGTTGACAGGGTACTTAGCTGATATCAAATCACACTAGAGAACAGCATGACCTATGCCTTACCCACCTACAACATATAGGGAAAATACTGCTGTACTGCAGTGAATTTCAATCTGAATGACATGCTGGAGGTCTCATGCTGCCAGTGTTAAAATGTACTTGGAATTTCAAAATATTTTAAATGTCAATTTCCTAACTCAAAAAGTGTTGCATCCAACACAGGGGAATTCTATATTAGACCTCATCTTGTCAGATGAAAAGGAATTGATCACAGAACTAAAAATTAGCCATAGCTTAGGTATAACTGATAATGATTTGGTCACATTTGTTATGTGCAAACAGAATTAAGTCCAAACCAATAATATGTATACTTAATGCTTCGAAAGGGCTAATTTTGTAAAGGTGAATACTATTATATGGTAAATCTGCTGGGAGAAAGAATTTATTCTGAAATGGGAGAATGATAATTGGAAACCGTTTAAGCATGTTAGCCCAGATACCCACAAAGCCATAATCCCACAACTAAGGAATACATTTGCTGAAAAGCTAGGGTGGTTTACAAGGAAAACATCTATGAAACAGAAGAAAGAATGTGGTATCATACATGTACACTGGAAGCTAGGAATTGTAAAAAATTACTGTGGGAAGTAAAAGGTTATAAGGGAAATATACATATGGTCAACAGAGTTAAAATGAGGAAAATGAAAGTTTTTTTCAAGTGTAGAATATAGGAAATGATCTGAATAGTGAATGACCCTATTAAAGGATGAAGATGTCAGCTTTAACCATAATTAGTGACAAACTTGGAATGTTAAAACATATACATATTTATTCTGTGCATTTGGGAAGATGGCAGCTGATGTAGTTATTTTGTATGGTATTGAAGAGTTGTTTTCTATTCAAATGATAATGTAGGAGGATGGTTCAATTTCAGTCATTAAAAGAAAACTGGCATTAGAGAGTTTGGAATGAATATGTCAAGAAGTTGTATGCACTATCAGTGTTCATATTCAGAAGTTCTTGGAACACCAAGACATTTACATAAAGAGGGTAAAGCTAGTATTGTTCTTATACTGTAAAAGAATAAATGGTATAATAGTAGTTTACCAATGTGACATTGGTCACAGGCAAGATGTGGAGTAGCCAATATAAAACTCAGTTAACAAAGAATTTTAAAGAAGACAGATAATTCCAATTAACATGGGCTTCTGCTAAAAAAAAATATATATCTTGGCAGAAAAATAGAGCCTGGCAAACACACTTTGTTTTCTTAATGAGGCTGCAGGTTTCACATATTGATGTAATTTAATTAGACTTCAGTAAAGCATTTGACTTACTATCGTATGGCTTTTTGGATGAAGCACTTAAATGACACAATTATTTGTAACCTATACATAAACTTAATAAAGAAAACTTGTAAAAACTGAAAAGACAAAACAGCAGATTTCAAATTACTGGTAATATTCTGGAATGATATCTGAAGTTCTTCACAAGCAGCCATTTTACATCACGACTACGTCTTCTGTGTTAAGCATATATAATTCATTTGACTTGGAAGCAAAGTAAGGATTTTTTAATGGAGATGTGTTCAAAGGATGCTGTGTGCCAAACAATATGTAACTTAGAGAGGACACGCTTTAGCAAAGAATCAAAGGTAGTCTACACCTATACAGAAATATGAAGAAGCAGTAGCCTTTCTGTGGTTAAGGATGAAACCAACTCCTATTACAATGCTGTGTGGTAGCACCAATGTCATTGGTCTAGAAATGTTTGGCTTGCAAGTCCTGAAGGGAAAGGGTGTCTGTCCATGTTAAAAAAAAAATATTTAAATTGCTAACACTTTTTGTCCCTGTCATCAGGGTAGGTCTTCTTCCAATTCTGTAAGCAATGATAATGTCTAAGGAAGGATAATATTTTATAGCAGATCAACTTTTCAAAAACTGTGTGAAAAATTAATTTGTTTGAGAAAAACTTGGTGTTCAGATGTTGGCATATTCAAAAATGTAAACTAAAGAGGAAAAAAGTGCAATATATTGATCATTCTGAGTAGATGGTACCCTTAGGAATGTGTGCAGCTTTAATGGTTGTGTGAAAAAGGAATTGCTAATATACTCTCTGTGCTTAAATGCTGCAATGCTGAAAACTTACCAGAACATATCTGGATACTCTTGAATACTGAATACTTGAATACTGCTCATAAAACTAGTTAAGAACCTGTGCACTATTACATTAACTATATTAGAAAAAAAAAAAGTTTTTTGACTCCTGCTTAGCTGTCCGTCTTTGGTCCCTGGTGGTTTTGATTTTCCTGTTACCTGTTAACCTGTCCACTGCAGAAAAAACCATAATTGACGTGTCCTCAGTCCTCCACTCTAGAAGAGGGGAAAGAGAGAGAGAGACTTGGTAAAAACTAAAGTGGTCATGGAGAAAAATATGAAAAAATGAAAAGAGGTGAAAAGGTTGAAGTGTCAAAAATACAAAACCAGGGAACTAGAGGAGGGCAACACTGAGCATGCTACCAGGCAGCAATCAGTGTGCAAAGCTGTACGATGTACACAAAAGGTACAAAAGCTAGTGCTGGCTGCTGTGGGCTGCAGGTGTGGAGGTATGACAGGCTGATTGAATAGAAATAATCTATGAAGTTGCCAGGATTTCGTTAGTCAAACTTCCTTCTCCACCAGGCCCAGGGCCAGAAGTCAAAAGGTGGTGAATGAGAAGATTCTGCAATCTTTGAGACATTGGATGGCATACTAAGCTAGGTACTGATTTGGCATGAACTTCAACCAAAAGTTGACTGTGGCACTATTGTTGTTTCTTATACCAAGTGAAATAAGCAAAACCTCAGAAAAAACAGAGAATTTCTGGAGATAGATCCTGTAAGGTTTTGCAGCCAATACTTCTAACCTCAGGTTTTTTTGTGAACTTTCTTTAAAGCCAAATAACAGGAAACCTGTCTTCTCTCAAAACAGATTATCTTTCTGTAAAAGGATTCATTTTTCCTATGCCTCTTTTCCTTATACATGTGAGAGGTAAACAGTATTTCTACCTTTCTGATGTTCCTACGTTAGTGAAATGTGTAACTTGCTGTTCTAAGTAGTTATCATAGGTCAAGTACCACCAGAAATCGTTTTCTTTTACACACAAATGAGACACTTCCCCAGGTACATTATAATATTTTTCTTTCACAGTAGACTCTTCAAAACCATATTTAGATACCTTCCTCATAATCACTCTGTACGTGATACCCCTCTGGCTTCTTTAGAGATGAGCATGAGGATTTTGTGGACCAATCTGCTAGTATGGAGCCCAGTTCTGCCATGTGTTGATCAGCTGCTTTGTTGGTAGGTACTGGTGATGCTGCAAAACTTGCTGGTCAGGTACCAGCATGAAGCTAGGACTTGAAGAAGCAAGCTGGGTAAATGCAGACCCCTCACAAGTAGGGGTCCTGGTACAGGTGGTAATTAGCCAGGGAAGGCTGTGCCAGGCAAGACCTGGTACTGCTCTTTTTGACAGCAATAAAAGTATTACTGAATATAAAAGTACTTTTGCTACAAAAGCCATCTCTTTTAATTTCAGAGGCAGTTGGAATACACAACTAAATTGGAGGATTTGCCTCTGATTTTTTTCTTTATGGCAAATACATATTTAAATCTGAGTAAGTAGTATCATACCGACTAAAGATTTCCACTGTTTATCTAATGTGGCACTTGCATCCTGTTTACCCAACCTCAGCAATATTCTCAACATCATGTATCTCCTTTTTTAGCTTTCTATTTGAGTGATGAGATGGAGACAGCAGTGCTGATGAAGATCAAACAAACTTAGTGTTAAAATTACTATAAGGATCCCTGGTCTTGCTATTCATTATTCACATATTATGCATCGATATAGTAGATCATTGTCAAGTTCCATTGATGGCATAATAGGCGCAGGAAAGAGCCAAATATTTGACAGAGAATGTAAGTCTCCAAAATCTTTACTTCACTGTTCTTGTTATGTTTCATCTTGCTGTAGCTTGCAGCAGGAAGTGTTCCACAGTAGCATTAGAGCAAAAGGATTAGACACCATAAGCTTTTGTTTTATCAGGATTTCCATTTATCTTTTCTTATGTCAGTTCAAACACTGTAATGGGAAACTAAGCAAAATAGGACTGCGTTAACACTACTCTAACATGCTGGTAAGCATTTATTTATATAAGTTGCTCCATTCACTTCAAATGGAACCACTCATATGACTAAAAACTTGCTAACATAAGTAGCAACCTTTCCCAGTTTAGCTCTAAACAAATAGGTCTAAGGGCTGACATAGTTAAAAGGAGGATAAATATGATTATGGTTTACTAAAACAAGATACAGTTATTTCGGTAACAATGTAGTCTGAGTGTTCATGACAATATGTAATGTGCCTTGGTAGAAATAGGTACTAGGGAAGAGGATATGCCACAAAAAATGAGGAAAGAACTTATTTTTTTATTTTTTTCCAAAATTAGCATTTCCTCAGCCATTGAAATAGGGGCTACAATGGGCAAAAATTTCTCCTCTTCAGGCCTTATTGTTCTGAATGCCTAGGAATTTGAGGTTTGCGTTGTTAAAAAGAGAAACATTCATTTGTAGTCCTGGAGGGTACAGAGATACTGCCCTTCAATTTTATGGCTATTACAAATGATATCTGGATTCATGGTGACATGACAACACATCTCAGAAGTGTCTAAATCAGTATTTCTTTAACCTGAGAGACATGTATAGGATCAACAAAGGTGGCATTGTAGAAAGGTTTTATTAGCATTTGCCTGAGATCACCTAATAAACTTATTCATGAATGATTGAGTTGCAAGTAATACTGCTTTCCAAAACTCATGCTGTTAAGTCTATTATGTCATCTCATTGTAGGCCCTATGTTCTACATGCATTATAGACAAAACTGCCCCAGTGTGCACTTTATATGTTTACTCCTGCTCCCTTTCCCACTCCCTCTCTTTACAACAAACTGAAATTTATCCCATTAATATCTCTTCCTGGTTCTGTGGTAATGTTTACTTATTTCAGGTATTAGTACTCATAGATTTATAGGTACACATCAGATAGATTTTCACCTATGAAACATTTGTAACATTATCAACTAACTTATTTGTTTTGCCTTCTTTTGAAAGCTGTCTAGAAAGATTTGTATAAAAAGTTAATCAAACTGCATCACTGACTTGGCTCATCAGTACAACTTTTTCATCACCATAACAATATCTATGTGACATCTAGCTTATCATCATGAATTATGGGGGAAAGGATAAACAACCCATTAAGAAATTAAAGGCCCACAAAGGTGCAGTTTGATAAAGGATAAAAAAACCCCACAGGGTACGTATAATAAGATCTCTCTCCCCTGAAGAGTGATTGTTATCTTTCTTTCATGAGCGTCAAAGACCTGGAGCTTCTCAGTGCCTCAGGCAAGTGAGTTTGAAGGTCTCCTTCATGATTGAATGGAAAATAGTAATCAGAATTAGGTTAAGACTGTTTATCCTATAGAGCATTCTTTAAAAAATGTTTTATGTGTAGAACTGATATTAGTAACTGATAGAAACAGCCACTGTAATCACATTTAGAAAACTTCGCTGTGTTTCGTGTATTCAGTGTGTCGTTGTTTATTCTGCTGTATGTTGGGACAAGCTTTGTTTCTTGGAGAAATGAGCTAAATAATTCTAATACATTAATTTGTATAGTCTTCATTCTGTAATAAATGGAAGCCTGTGTAAAAGAACAGTGACTTACAGATAAAGATGTCTTTACAACCCCAAGAGAAATAAGTTATTCTTGAATAAGTTTTCATTTCCTGAGACAAAATATACAGCCAATATCCTTACTGTACTGTAATTAATTATGCCTTTCTTTATACTGATAGAAGACAGGAGTATTTACAGTCTTTCAGATTCCTGAGTGAATTTCATGATTCTGTACGTGGCATGACTTGTGGCTGAATGAGAATCTAACTAAATCAAAGGAAGTGCAATCAAAATGAATTACTAAGAATTATCTTGTACAGTTCCCTTCCTTGTCTGATAGATTATGCTTAAATTGGTGAAAGAATAATTTGAGATAATCAGAAAGACTGCCAGCAAAAGGTGTTCATATTAAGTTACGCTGAAGGATAATTTTTTTCCCAGTAAGATGAAACTCTGAAGTTTTCCACGTGGTCCCTGAATATTGTTTATTCTTAATTGCTGTTAAACTCTTCTTCCATTATTGTTTTCTAGTTCTGGTGTCATGGTTTAACCCCAGCTGGCAACTAAGCACCACAGCCACTCGCTCACTCCCACCCGGTGGGATGGAGGAGAGAATCAGAAGACTAAAAGTGAGAAAACT
The DNA here is from genome assembly GCF_964188355.1 of Buteo buteo. Taxonomy (NCBI): domain Eukaryota; kingdom Metazoa; phylum Chordata; class Aves; order Accipitriformes; family Accipitridae; genus Buteo; species Buteo buteo. The sequence continues at coordinate 69,470,516 of NC_134171.1, read as the reverse complement.
CATGGGTTGAGATAAAGACAGTTTAATAGGTAAAGCAAAAGCTGCACACACAAGCAAAGCAAACCAAGGAATTAATTCACTACTTTCCATTGGCAGGCAGGTGTTCAGCCATCTCCAGGAAAGCAGGGCTCCATCATGTGTAACAGTTACCTGGAAAGACAAACGCCATCGCTCCAAACATCGTCCCCCCCCTTCCTTCTTCTTCTTCCCCAAGATTTATATGCTGAGCATGATGTCAAATGGTCTGGAATATCCCTTTGGTCAGTTGGGGCCAGCTGTCCCGGCTGTGTCCCCTCCCAACTTCTTGTACAACCCCAGCCTACTCGCTGGTGGTGTGGGGTGAGGAGCAGAAAAGCCCTTGGCTCTGTGTGAGCGCTGCTCAGCAATAACTAAAACATCCCTGGGTTATCAACGCTATTTCCAGCACAAATCCAAAACACAGCCCCATACTAGTTCCTATGAAGAAAATTAACTCTATCCCAGCCAAAACCAGCATATCTAGTCACACCCGTTGATTGTCTCTCATCTTAAACACTGATACAGACAAGTAACTGCATATTATTTACAGATAACATTTCATGATGGAGCCTAGCCCTGAGACCTTTGTGCACTACTGCAGTGTAAACAATAAATAACAATGTGTGAACTACGTAGGACAGATGTCTTTTGAGGTCAGGAGATCTCAAATTCTCTTTCTAGCTGACTTCTGGAACACTGTCAGTGACAGCCAGTATTGCCTTTGGCCTGTGATTTATGTAATGTATTCAGGTGGGAGGGTACTCAGCAGAGGCTCACCTACTTTTTAAATGCTTACCTATTGAGGTTTATAACTTAAAGTAGGAGGAGTGAAAAAGGCATGGAAAGGCCATGTCTAGGAAAATAACGTGGTGGTGTTACATAGTCCTAAGGCAACATTTAGTGTATCATGCCAGAGATAGTTTAAATCCTTTGGGTTCAGTAGGTCTGGTGATTAACGGATGCTTTTGCTCCACTGTGTAAACTCTTTTGTAACTGTAAGGCTAAGAAGCGTTGCTCTTTTTAGGTATAGTAGATGTTTAAATTGAACTTTGGAAACTTTAGGGATGAAAAGCATTTTGTAGGCATACACTTCCACATTAAGTACTTCTAGGTACTTACTTCCAAACTGAACTTAAAATTATGCATTGTGATAAAAACATGGCATTATATTAATGTAATTTTGTCTTAGTGTCCTTGCCAAATTATTTTGTGGAAGTTTCTGATACATTAGATTGTTGTTATCAACCAGCCACAAAAGTGATACTGAAATTCTGATGGAGGCCATTTTAACATTCCCTATCAGTGACATGAATATAGGCTTCATTTATTAATTGTAGCTGATTAGCCACAAGGCAAACATTTAATTAAACCTTGAGAGACAATAACATTGCACATAAATTATCCATTTAAGAGCACATAGGTCTTTATATTTCATTAAAAATTGTTTAACCAATAACCACACATCTTAAGCTCAATCTGTATTTGCACAGATTTAAAGTCAGAAAATCCCCTAGTGCATTGCTGTTTTTTTCAGACATTTATTTCTTGATGCATTTTGATTTGTATTTACTTACCACTTGTTCATGCTGCTTTCCCGATTAGTGAGACTGCCACTCAAATCATGGATTAACAATTGATTAAAAAAGTCCTACCAAATTATTTACTTTTAAAATTATTTCAAAATAGTCTAAAAGGTATATTAGGTGCTCATGGGATTCAGAAAAGCAAAAATCAAAACAAATACAATGTTATATTGCTATATATCGAAGCCTTCTGCTTTGAATTGTTTTTGTCCCTACACAGCTATTTTCTGTTCTTCTAGTACTGAGATTTCTTTTTCCTATAAGAATACATGCTTACTGTTTTTTATGTTTTTCTGAACACTGGCATTATATTAAATGCATGTTTGAGTATGAAATTCAGATGCAAGCAGCAAGATGACTGCTTAACATAATACTATATGAGTACCCAATTTTCCCTAAAAGTCCCCGTGCTTTTCATGAGCTTAAACAGATCATTATCTGCTCTGTGAAGTAACTTTAATGAGTGGTAACACCCTTAAAACTGTGGTGGTCAGCCATAAGCTTTGTGGGCAGGTCATTTTTCTTCAGCATATGTTTTCTACCCCCTACATTTTCTGAATAACGTAGACTGAGGCAAAGACATCTGACAAGTAGGCGAGGAAAAAAAATAACCTGATAAAAAGAAAGATTGTTCTGATAATGTAGTGCACTGATTGTTATTTTGTATGATTTTAAGACTTACAGCCCAAGCTCAAAGTTATAAGAATTTGATAGTAAATTCCATTTCAGTATCCTGTCATACTGTATAAGGAGCATAGGGAAGCATGATGTGAGGGATACTTGATTTTCCTTCAGTGTATTTATATTTATGCAAAATAATTCCACAAGTATCAAACACATTTATGTGTATCGGACATTGCAAATGTTTTCTGACAAGTCAAAGGAGATCCATATAAATGTCAATGCCAGTCCATATGTCTGCCTTCATCTTTACCTGGCTTTTGTCTGTGTAGGCAATACTCTTAGAGCAAGGATCTTGCCTCTCTGTTTTCAAGTGTCTTATTTTTAGGAGTACTGGGAAAACAGCTTCTACTTAATTGTGGGATGAAAGCACTTCTGAAAAATCAGTCTTGTGGGCTACTACCAAAGCTTTGCAAATAATTACTGCTACTACTAAGACATTAAAACCAGATAAGCTACTCTTTCTTGTAACAGACTTTTTTTTAAAGAAATTGCCAAGATTAAGTACATGAACTCCACCAAGGGAGCCAGTATGAACCTCTTAGGTCAGATAGGGCCTGTAATATATCAAGCTAGCCTCTTTCCCTTCAGGTTTAGGGATAGGCTCTGTGACTTCTTTCCTAATCTTCCCCCCCCCCCCCCCCCCCCCGTTCTATTTTCGATTTGGAAAGCAGAGGAAAAAACAGCTAGAAATCAATTATCAAATAAAAGCAAGCAGACAAAAAAATCCCCCCAAACCCAAAAGCTGAAATACAGTAGATTTGCACAACGGTCTGTGAAGTTAAATGTAGGTTACTCCATTCATGTACAAAGATATTTAGATGGCAAATGGAAACTAGCTGCTGTGAAGCACATCGCATTCATATATAATTGAAGCACCCGAGAGTAAAATACTGAGGCACAATAGGTGACAACTGATAAAAACAAGAGAAGAAGTATAAAACAGGATACAAAACTCTGGGGAGTATAGAGAATATCTAACACAGGCTGAAGAACCTACAATAACTGTATCTAAATTACCAGATAATACAAAAATAATAACTGAACTGATGAAGCCAGAGAATTCAGTGAAGTGCTGCCAAAGCACAGAGCTTCTGTTGGAATGATACATTACTGGAATAAGTAACATTTGCCTGATTTTCTTCACTACCAGGCAAAGAGAAGGAGGATTTTTAACTTGTTGCAAGATGTCCAAAACAGGGAAGCAGGAGTTCCCCAGCATAAGCCATTGTCCCTGTGTCCCTGGAAGAACAGCTTCACTCATTCTTTATGGATCTGCCTCAAAACAAAGTGTTCAGAGATGGAGGTGACATTTATTGTGCCTCAATATGCAGGGACGTCAAAGTGTAACTCAAGGCAATACTGGTCCAGTCTAGCCTTACTCTCTTTCTGCTTGCTTATCTAGTCAAAGTAACATCTTTCGGAGAATGAAATTGAAGACAATGGCTGGTGATGACAGTTTAGGACCATAAATGCAAAAAAGACATATTGCTATGGTAATAGCTGAATTTGGATCTATGTGCAGTTGCAGTAGGCTTTGACGTAAATGTCTTTGTCTTGTGGTGGCCATGTGGCCAAAACTGTAGAGTTGCATTCTTTTCTAAATGTGAAACAGAAGTTTGTATCAGACAGTTTTGTATGACTTAGGCTTTGGGAGAGCACGCTGTTTATTGAAAATAGATGTTCTTGGCATTGATTCTTCTGTGGATGAACTTCACACTATTGTAACTGCTATACATGTATACGTAGCATTTTTACACCTCAGTTTCCTCAGATGCAGAGAATTCAGGTGTATTGTCTACCTTATTGTATCGTGACTGTCATTTTTCCACAAATATACAGGCTTTCTGAATTTTAAATCTCTCAACCCCAGAAAGAAGAGAGGATGATGCTAAGGGCTCCTTTTCTTGGGGCTTGACTGTGAATTCAAAACCCTTGTAATAATTCTTTACATTTATGTCGTAACATCAGTCTTTAGCTTTGTCTTAAATGTTGTAGATATATGTTCTTACAGGGTGATTAATGATAATTTGTTTGAACAATGTTACTTAAAAAGTATCAGCTGAGTACATGGTATCTCCGTCTTAAAACAAGCTGAACTGAAATTGTGGTTTAGTAACATGGCTCAGCTGGGAGATGGATTGCGGCAGTATTCAAGATAATAATTTGAGTTTACTGCAAGAAAGAGTAGAAGCTAACATCCATAATGAAATTCAACATTATCTCCTGCTGGATGATACGCTGTAATGTCAGCAGCCATATGCCTTTGATCTTGGGTTTGTTGAGAGGAATTTCTGGTCTCCAGAACCCAGTATAGAGGATTCAGCCAGGATGTGCCTGTGCCTCTGCTCATTGAAGGTCAGTAGTAGCTGGTAAAGCCATAGGACAACATCCCCAAAAATGGAGTGTCTCATTGCTGGGGACAGAATGGAAAGAACTGGCTGGAGCTTCTCAGTCTGATGGGGGAAAGATACGTATTTGGAACTGGCAGCAGCATGACTGCATTGCTAAACCAAAGCTAACCAAAGAGGAAGAGAAAAGTGGTAGGATTGGCTTGGGACAGTGGTGTTGGGTGACGAGTTTGGAAATCAACAAAATTCCTCTATCTATCTGCTTTGCAGAACCAGCTTTTTCTGTTGTAACACCTTAAAAAGGTCAGGGTTAAGAATCTTCCATAATGTAGATTTATAATCACCTACATTGCAATTTTATAAATCACCTAATTTTGTAATTTTGACAGCCGCCTTCTTGTCTACCCTGTAAACTTTGCATCTGAACACTCACTAAAGCCTCATAGTGAATCCTTACATTTTTCAACCTGAGCAGAGCTTAGGCACTGCCTTTTGGTCTCTATATACAGGCTTAGCATGCAGCTTTCCTGTCTTGCATGCTCCTCTGAGAGCTCGGTCTCTGCTATCCAACCAGGGAGGACTCGTTACAAAGACAAGTTCCCCAAGAGCCTTTAGGAATTTAGTATTTCTTTTCTCAGTTGCAAATTAATTGGCATAGGTTCTTATAGTACCATAGCAGAGAAATGTGATAACTGAATTGTATGAAATACAGGCATTGCAGAGATCCTACACTTGATGGTTTTTAATTTTAACAATATACAGAGCTGGACAAAAATGTGTGACACAGTTATCTGGCTTGTTTTCAAGCAGATGCTTCAAAGAGCTAGTGATTCTCCTTCCTTGCACCTCGTGTTTTCCTTCAAGTACTGATGTTTTCTTCTCTCATTTACAGCTAATTCTTGATTCTTCCTTGAACTCATAGCAAAATGGGCCTTCTTTCTGTAAGAACAGTCCCTTGGTTTTGCCGTCTTTATCTTAGTAAATTTTTTTCAGTATGTTTACATCATCTCTGGAAGAGGGACATAATTCTGTATCCATACAGATAGGGAGTAGGCAAGAAGGACTGCAGGGATGTGCAGAAACACTGGAAACTTAGTACACAGCCAGGCACGCCCAGAAAAGCAGATCATACTGCTTATGGCACAGTTATAGCCATGTGGAAGTTAAATAAGAGTTATGTATTTCGTTCTTCCCAGGAAAGATTTAGTCAAGGTCCATTCATCTCAGATAACTTATTTATGTACATGAAAAGACATCAAGACACCAGTTACAGTGTTTAGTACAGGTAGTGGCAAAGGTAGGATATCAACATAAAATTGTGGATGGCTTATAAAATAGAATGAAGCAAAATTCATTAAGTAATTAATGAAATAAAATGAAAATCATACATATGTTCTTATATAGCCACTGATTGCCTAATGGAACAATTTTGGTTTAAACTTTTTAAGATTTGCAGAGTATCTGCTTCATTTATAAGTGAGGAAGCTCTAATCAAACCTGCCACTCAGTCTTAAAAGATTCCATTTAGTTAGATAGTTTCTTATCCAAAAATCTTGTATTTATTTTAAAAGGTGCAATAATCTCCCATTATTATAAGGCTAGTAAGTGGCAGGGTAGAAAAGCAGTGAACTAAGTCTTCAGAAAAAATTAACCTTCTATTTATATTTTTGATACTGTCAGCTGTATTTTCACTAATTGATAATAATGTATCACATAATAAATAGAAGTGTTATACTTTTGTATGTTTGCATAGTTGAAGCAGAGGATAAATATAGCTGATAAATGTATGTATGATTTGAAAGTTAAATTGGCTAACTATTGTTAATTTTCATGTGCATAAAAACAGTTTTGGGAATGCAAATTATATTTACCTGTACAAATCAAGCATTTCTTCTCCTTTTTAAAATATTACTACAGAATTTCTGTAGCAATGATTTAAGACACCATAAGTAACAATAGCAATACTGCAGTTTGCAGTAATTACTGTAGAATACTGTATTTTATAAGTGACACTTCACATCATATTTCACCCAGTAAAACTCAGTTTTTCGTGTTTTAAAATTAATGTGCTAAAAAGTGAACATATAAATATTCAAGTGCACAGTTACAATTATGCAGATAGAGAAACAAGTGTGAAAACCTAGATTTTCATGTCTATGTTTATATATAATATGTAATCTGCATACAGTTGCAATTCAGCATGATGTTATTATAAAATGTTGAGAAACCCTCAATTTTTTCTGGACATGCATCTTATTACTAAGGCAAAGATTGGTAGCTAATACTGAGAAACAGAAATGTATACTAGTAAGAATATGTAGATCTAAACTGCTATATACAAAACATTGAGTATTACAGGGTGGTTTTATTCTTTGATAGACATCTAAGTTATAATCTGTAATTAGTAATCATCAATCTAATTACTTTTGCCTGGCTCACAAACACACCAGCATGCACAACTTTCTATGCTTCCCCTGTTATTTTTATTTGCTATTACAACCATTACTGCAGTCTTAGTTGTGTTGGTAGTGACTAAGTCACTTCACATGGGGATACATTTTTCAAATGCCATTCTGGAAATACAATACTGACCCCACTGGATGTTTTTCCTCCCAAGATTAGCTGGTGTTTGTTCAAATCCAAAATGAAAAATACATATTCTGGTTGTAAGTTGGACTTGGTCATAATCTTTACAGAAGATAAAGCACTTGACTGCTTTAATGTTTCTTGATTGTTTTACCTGATTGTTTGCATCTTCAGAGTAAATCAGGTAGTAAAAACTGCAGCTGTGATTAATTTTTGAGTGCAAGTGACATGATTTAAGTTATCATACCATCATCGTTAATGTTATGGACTGTTAGTTGGTCTAAAATAGTGTCCTAGATGTCTTTATATCTAAGAGCTTTGTATTCTGATAAGAGAATTCTTGAACAAACATTGCTTGCTTTTCCATACAATTTTTTTGTACTTTAAATCATTCTAAATCTTGCCTGCACAGATATCTGTGGTATTTTAGTCCTTACTGTCTTTTCAAGCATTAGCATCATAAGCAGAATAAAAAGCCGATGTCAGGTGTCAGTTTGCATATCCTTTTTTGATTCCAGTCTTGTGCTCTGATTCAGGCATTCCCACTGCTTATTCCAGTTACATCTTTTGAACTTCCTGTTGCCATATAGATAATTGGATATCTTGCACACTCTTTTTCTATACAGAGTAAACGTGCCAATTCTGGGTTATAAGTACAATCTATGGTCAGTTCTTATGCAGCACTTATGCATGTCTTTCCAGAAAGACTATTTTGATGTTATTTTAGGCCACTGAAGAGCAGCGAGCCATCAATAGTAAATTAAAACCTGTAGACAAATCAGATCTGTTATTTCATATTTTTCAAAATAATGACAACAACTAAATGATGTGTGACTAACACATCTATCTCCCCTCCCACCCCAAGCCCTTCTCAAATCCTGTCAGTGGCATAGAAGTTTGCAATTTTTATGGTTTCATTTCTATGAACTTTCCCAGGGTTCTACTATTTATGAAGTGGCAGGTACTTCTGGAAAGTAGGGGTTGATGTAATATGTAAGAGTAAGAGAAAAGATCTTGAGACACACAACTTTTTCCACTTTGTTTGCTAGAAATTCGCAGACACAGCTGGTAGAAAATCTGAAACATTATTGATTAAATATATTATTTGGCAAAGACCATTGTGTATAATATTTCAAAATTGCTTCAGCATTATGGACCAAAATATAATTTAAAATCATCCCAGTGGAATAATCAGAAATTGTACATTATACTACTACTGCAGCACTAGTAAAAGGAAGCAAACTGTGGACATGGAGTAGAATCTTAAAGTTCCCGGTTTGTTTTCTAAGGACATCTTTGATACAATAATGCAAATACCTCTGGTAATGTGGCCATGCAAACCTCTCAATTTGTTTTACTTTTTGATAGTTATGTATTATTCATGTTGCATTGGTATATGCACTGTTTATTTCCCTAATTGTAACAAGCACTTAGTTAATTACACTATAACCTCTTGAATCTATAGGCCAACTGTTGCATCTTTAGTTAATATTTTAAAGTCTCATCTTTTTCCATTTTTCCTTGTGTCTTTGATGTTTTGTTTCTTACCCTTCTTGTTTGGGTTCTCTGTGGAATAGTCTCAGAATAATCCTGCAGTTCTCTTTTATGACTGAAACTTTGCATTTTAACAGTTGTCTGGAGATAGTTTCTTCCTTGTGAAATATCAGTTTTAATAACAAGAAAAGAAAAATGCCATAAATCTGCACTAACCACATAAAGCTGAAGTCTCTGAGAGACTGATTAACATTGAGACTCTACACAGGTTTTTCAATAATTAGAGGATGTGCTTGCATGGAGCCATGACTGCTCTGGCCTTGATGCCATTTCCCAGGGCAGACAGCAATTATTACAGCCCACAGTATATTTCCTACATTTTCTCCCTCCAGCCACTGAAAATCTTTTTGGAGTGAAGGTCTCTTAATTTTCTACACTCTTGTCATCATCTTGGATTAGCAACATGTTCTACTTGTTTTCTTCAGTTGGTTTAGAAACAATCGACAGCTGCGTTTCTGCTGTAGTATTTTCTTTGCACCTGAGGTTGAAGAGATTGTGATCATAGCTTTGATTATATTAACATAGTAGATAACAGTCTTGGTATTTTCAGCAGGGCAGCTAGAACCAAACTGTTTCCACTATCTTTGAGCTGGAGTGAGTAACCCCTGCTCAGCACTCCCAAGCTCTGTGGTGTAAATTACGTTTATTTATTGTTCTCAGCTTTTTAGCACGTCCATGGTTCACAGATGAATTATTCATTGAGGTAGAGGGCTCTTTCTTCTATGATACAGTGTCTTCACCTTGTATATCTGTTCTGTTGTTCTTTTGCCTAGAATTGTATTGCATTATAAAAACACAAACTATAAAACTAACTCACCTAATTTAACATTAAAAACCAAAATATATACTCATGGCTAGTAAATTAAATGTTAAGTGGTTAAATTTAAAGTAGTTATATCACTCTTCAATTATATAGGTGAGATCCTGCTAGTTATTAGTAGGGGGGAAAAATGTCCAGTTTGCTTTTTGTAACATAACATTGGACTGGGCTGTGTGAGGTAGGGAGCCATTGCTATGTCCTGCAGAGCTCATGTCTGACCAGAATAACGGGCAGATCACACAGTATGCCTTTATGGGCAGGCAGTTTCACCCCTCGTCATCTGGCATACTTCATAATTTCCCTCTACATCTGATGTTGACAGTTCATGCTAAGCCTCTCTGCAATGTTACAGTTAAATATAGCAAAGGACCTTTTTAAACAAGAAGGGACTTCAAACACTCAAAGATCCACTGTAACACACTGCGCTTTTAGTGCAGATTTTGATACGTTCATCAGTGTTTTGAGCTGACCTGAAACTCGTCATAGGCAGAACAAAACATGTGGAAAGTGAGAGTCCTTAGCATCTCCTAGTTGTTTTTCATTCCCAGCTGAGTCACAGCCTGTAAATGTACACAAACAACTATGTAAAGCAGAGCTCTAGCTCTCCCTGAGCGTACCGGTGCAACTGCAGAACTAGAGCCCTGGCTCCTGGCTGCTTTATGCCTGCTCGACTTCTTTAGCAAACATTATGATGTTTCATGTGTGGATGCAAGGAGCATTAGGGTTCTTATTGCTCCTTGGATATCATATCAACTCCATGTGTAGGTTTGCCCTAAACAACTAACAGCTGCTGCAGCTGTCTAGCTGGGTGGCTCAGTGCAAGGTGGGTGTAATGCAGACAGACAGTAAGAACTGAACAATGAAGAATAATCTCCAGAAAGAAGAAAGGAATATAACTTTATGGATTAGCAAACTGATTGGAAATCCTTTGGAAATGGAAGTATGCGGGAACTGAGAATGACTTTTCAGAAAAAGATGAAGATTGAAATAAAGATTGAAATAAAGATTGACATTGAGGGAAAGATTGAAAGAGGGGGAGAAGAAGGGAAAAACTTCTAACACGAAGCAGGTAATTCAAAGAAATACAAATGGTTAATGAAGAAAGATCAGGAAGTGTGGAGGAGGATGAAAGATTTAAAGATAGTAGTTAGAATGTGAAGAAAAGAAGTCATAACTAACATTAATGGAAGAAGGTAAGTTATTAAAAACCTGTTGAGTAAACTCCTTGAGTGAAAATAGAGGAAAAAGACTGTCGGGCCAGGTATTGGCTGAGAAAAAAGAGTGAAAGTGCAGGTAAATACAACTGGATATCCAGTGGACTGATATCAGCGTTGCCAAGTACAACACCTGGCAGTTTTGAAGAAAAGGTGAGATGTCCAGGGCAGATTTAACGTGTAAACAGGCTTTTCATTCTCAGCTAGTTTCGGTAGGATAGGTTTGAGTTATGAGGTGTGAACATCCCGATGAAGGGAGTACCTTCTTATTTTTCTATTTATTGCCCATGTTGACAAGATCTTCAGTCACGCACCATTTAAACAGAGTAACAATTTTATCTGGCATTTCTCTTAAGGGAGGGGAACATAAAGTATCTTTTTAGCACATCATCTCACCTGCAAAAAACATTAATAGTGGTGGCTTTGATTTATATATTTGGGTACCAGGGAAATTGTGCTGTGTTAGAAGCCACTGATGACGTTTACACTCCATCCTTTTCTAAATAAAAACGGAGGAAAGAAGCGGACTCTGAAATGGAGAAGAGTCCCCTTCCTAAGCCACTTCAGAAAGAAGAGAAACTAGCACTGTTGCATCCAACAGAGATGAGAAGAGATATCCAGTACCAGGTAAAGAGAAGGCCACAAAGTAGTGTTGCTTGGAGCTGACCTTTTCTATACAGCATTGCAAGAGCTGAGACAAAGGAGTGACTGATGCTGGAAGGAGAAATTCTACCTGAGAAGGAAATTCCAGCAGAGGAGGTAGACTTAAAGGAAAAGAGTAGATTTCTGTTTAAGAATCCCCATGTAAGATTTTGGTCTGACACCAGTGTGTGTTTCTAATAGGTTAAGTGCTATAGAATATGATCAGTTATGGCTGGTAGAGGAGTTAAACAGAAAATTTAAAATTATGACATTGATAAAGAACATTCCAGCAACCACTCAAACCCAGTAGCCAGATTTGTAGCTGCAAAGCAGTGGCTGCTCAGCCCAGTTTTTCAAACCCGTTTTGCCAGGGATAAAGATAAGTCAAAGCAAGCCCTCCAAATCTGATGTCTTAACATGGTATTAGTTGCCAGACCATCAGAGGAAATCTGACAAGCTCGTAAATGCAGAGGTAGCCTGTTTCTTCCTGCCAGAGATGGGATTAGCTGAGCTGAAGGTGACTTAGAAAAGTGCAAATAATGTGACACTGATCCTTTTAGTCCAAGATCTCAAATGCAATTCCAGTCAGAACCTTGTTCCAAGTGGAAAGAACGTGTGCTCCAGCACCACATGCCCTGGACTTTGTGCCTCCAAAGTTGTCACTAAAGGGTGTCATTCCCCTGTACTGCAACTTCTTTCTCCAGGCTTTAGATATTTACATAACAATAATTCTGAAAATTGAACCCACTCAGTTTAACTCGATCTTGCAGAAACATTCTCCACATTTAGTCCCTAAATATGTTATTTTGTATTCTGTACTTTTAAATTTCATACCATTGAAATCAGTCCAGCCTTCAGAGTGATTTTCTTCTCTGGATATTTGGATCCTTCTCTGTGTTTAAAACTTCATCTCAGCTTTGACTCATTTATTCCTAATTGCCAAGACCATTTTTGAATGTATTACATGTGATTTATCCCCTCACCACTACTTTAAGAATCCTATATATAGCCTCTTTTCAGCTTGGCTATTTCTCCTTCAACATAGTATGTCACCATCTCCTCTTCAGTGAATTTCCTGCATACTTTCTTGTATAAATTCCACTGTAAAAAGTTACTCCCATGTAGCATTGTATTGGGCTCTGTTCTAAAGTGCAGATAGGAAATCTTTTGCATTTCTTCTGTCTAGAAGGAACATTGATTATCTTAGCAAAGACTAATATTAGGTATTAATCTGACATTCATTTCTGTAATTACAGGCAGTATGCTTCACAGCTTTCTGTTCATATATTCCAAATTCCATTGGCTCATACTCTTTAAATTAAAAATAGGGTTTAAAACAGTAAATGAGTAATGTTTAGAAACATGGGGCTAGATTGTCAGCTAGCATAAAGCATTTCTCTGTTAGATACGCCATTTTTTGCCAGCTGAGAACATGGCCTATGACCTCCTTTCACTTATTTTATCATGTGATGGAAATAGAAACAAATTAAATTAATGAGATTTTCAGATTTAGTCTCTAAATAAAAAAAGTCAGGAAAACAAATGTTTCAGAGTTTATGCCTGTTAAAGAATATTTTTAGGAAATACAATATTTTTACCTTTAGAATGGTTCATAATGCATTGCTTTTTAGTTGTTTTGTAGTTATTGAGATCGTAATTAATAATACATTTCCTAAATAAGGGGTATTCTAAATGGATTAGCATATATAAATACATATGTGTTTTTATAAGCACATAATAAGGCTAGTGGCTCATCACTGTACTGTGTTAGAGATTTTAATAGAATTTTAAAAGGGAATAAACAAATTTTTTTAAGGAGCAACAAATAGTAAATTAAGAAAAAAAATAGCTTAGTATTCAACCACAGAACTCCAGCTTTGAAAAGGGGTAGAGACTTCATATAACTGTTTCAGAGCGTAAACCTGGAATAAGTGGAAGTGCGAGAAAGAAGCATCCAAATGGGGAAAATTGTGTCATAATTCTGCACTGAGATGTCACATACTTTTTTTATAGGTCAGAGACATGTTATCACAAACAGAAGACTTCTGTTTCTGCCTGATTTGGCAGGTGTTATGCTCTTATCCTCATGTGAGGATAAATAAGTGATATTACATAAACAGTGCAGAAAATGTTTTAGTAAAAAATTATCATACTGCAATATGGTATTTTGGGATAAAAGAATTATTAACAAAGTATTTGACCATACTCACAACTCCTGCTTTTGTTTCAGGATAGTGTGTGGGAACTGCAGTGGCAGAGACAGTGCACGTATTAAATACAATTAGGAAGAAACAAGTTTTCAGACTAGAATACGGAATAAGGCCCTCATGAAAGAGTAGTTCCTCAATTATATGTGGTCAGATCGAGGGCTGTGCTGGCTTTCCACAACCAAAGTACAGTGTTTCCAAGGATCCTGGGAGAAGGATCCTATGGAGTCCTGCCTCACAAAGCTCGTGCTGCACCCTTCTTTGTGGGCTATGGTTTCCAGAGCTAGCTGGGTTTAGCTAACCAGGGATGCTGGGACATGATAATGAAGTTATGTTTTTATTTTACTAGGTAGACAGCTGCTCTGAAGTTAGGATGTTATGTTATGGGATTCCAGGAAGTTTATTGTTTTTAAGGCAAAACAGGTAATGATAGAGTTTGATGTTAAAACTGATGAAACAGACTATCTAAATAGACTTGTTCAGATATATGGGCAGGAAAGAAAACAATACACCGGGGTAAAGCGGCGCTCAAGACAGATTGATCAGAGGCAGCAGAAAAAGATACAGTTAGAACTGAAGACTGAATAAATTCTCAAGCTGTTTAGTATTATTCACGAAAAGTATGGCTGGCTGTGACAAAAGTGTTCTGAAGACTTAACAGAAGAAGGTGTAATCAAGGTCACATTCGAGACACTAGAAAAACTACATTGAAAGTAGTTGAGTTTTTGTCAACAGAAGAAGCAGATAAAAAGCAAAAAAAGGGGGGGGTGAGGGTGGGGAGAGATCATATCACAGAATTATATTTTTCAAATTTGAGTTAAATTTTGAATCTACCCCAAAATATACACAGACAATTTAAAAATTATAAACAAAACTTAATAGAAAAGTATGTTGTCTTCTATGCTGACATGCACTCTTTCAAAAACGTAATGTCTAAAAGTAGAGTTTCTATAGGTGTTTTGTCTTTAACTTCCATACTGTGTTTGCTCAGTTTAACAGCCAAAATAAGTTTTTGATCTTTTCAACATTGTAGATCCTAACAGATGCGAAGCTATATTCTTTTGGATTCAGAAATAATTTTCAACAATAGAAAACAAAACTTGGGTCCAAGAATGCTTTTTTTTTTTTTTTTTTTTTTTTTTTTTAGTGATGCTTCCAAAAGCACAAAGAACACAGTCAGCCTCTTGAAAGCAAAGTAACTCCCCAGGCACTGCTAGTGAACACTCTTCATAGCATTCTCTCCTGTGGATTTTCAGATGCATAGGACTGGCTTTCCATTATTGCCATTGCTGCCATTGCTCTGGAGCAGAGGAACTACTGGGGGTGTGCATCACACACACTTGGACCTTTGCTAACTCCATGTAAGTAACTTGCAGTGTCTTCTGCTTTGCTTGTTTTTATGTGCAAAGTTACTCCCGCAATTACAACCAGCACTTTTGTTGCTCTTCTCAGCAGAGATCACTCTTTATGTCAGACTCGCATAGGCTTTGTAGAACACAGACTTTTGAAGTGCTTTTCTGAGCTGTCTAAAAAGGTCTGGGCATGTTACTTGTGATTTGGTGCATGAGGGGTTTTCATTCCTAGTAATGCTGATTTGTATGTTTTGAAAAAAAAAATTCATTTTATAAATACGTGTAAGTAATTTCCAGCATTTTTTCAGCATGTCGACAAAATAACAAATTAAGAAGAAACAAATTACAATTTAATACAACTTCTAAAATGCTCTCTCTAAAGTCCTTAATGTTAGGCTAGAATAAAAATACTCTTAGGATGGTGAAGAGCAGCAGAATGTAAAGAAATGGGTTGAAAATATCATCCAACTTCTTTAAAAGAAATATATCCTTACTTAGAATGCTTTAGTCAGGTCCGACAAGCTAATCTGAGGAGGATACACAAGATAAAGAAGGACCCTTTGGAAGGCAGAGAAAATTGTGTCTTATTACTTGATTGTTCCCTACTGCAGCATCTAAACCCCTTCAAATTATTTAAAATTAAGACTATTGCTCATCATCTGTAGCATGTTAGAGAAAGAGCTTATTTTTTCTTCCTTAGATATGCTCTGGGTTGCTAATTCTGTTGCTAATTCCTGTAATTGTATTGAGTCTCATTTACGTTTACTTATTAAATATACTAAGGATTAAATAAAAATGATCTGAAGTTTAAATTTTATTAACCTAAAAAATAATTTTATTTAAAAATTCTTAGCTATATGAAAGGTTTTTCTCCAAGACTCCTTTCCTGGAGTTTTATGACTGTGTGAACTTTATGACTACTTAAGGAAGGATCTCAACGTCATGCTTTCCAAAAAAAATCACCCTGGAAAATTTTGTTGATAGCTCGCTAAAGAAACACAAAGGCAAATAGCAAGAGGCTGTAATGATGCGTATGTGTTAATATGCATGTATATATAATTATAGCTTTAACTAAATATTTCTCTACTGCTTAGATTTATGATATTGTGTTTATGATAGAGAGAGGCTTTTTCTAAAGGAATGCTCCAACAGTAAGAAGAGAGAATAATTCTACTGAATCCAGTGAGATTCAGTATTTATTTCTGTTGCTTGGGACATTAATTTTGTACCATATCTGTGTATATGTGGTGGGGACTCAACCCTTTCTTTTGATTAAGAGCCCCATAATTTTAAGGGTAAAAGTTAATGGTGAGATTATTATAATAGAAAAAAGGAGATTTTCCTTAGTAGCTATAGCCATTCACATGAAGCTGAGTTCCACTTCAGGTTATGCCAGCCCCTGCTATTTAGATAAATGCCACTTGGCCGTGTGCAGGCATGTTCTAATTTATTTGAAATGATTTACACTAAATTTCTTAGTAATGTTCTGTCAGTTGCTGCTGTGCAATTATTTTCTTTCTAGTTTCCAAACTACAGGGACTCTTACCTCTAACTGGCCATCCAGGTCACACATCTTTTTGTTTCCTAAGTGGATGAGTGTAATCTCTTGAACTGGCTATCTTTGATTTCTCTGCTCTAAGCTTGAATTAGATTGTTTTTAAGATAGTTAAAAGAATGTTTCTTCTTGCCCTAGACCCTTTTTTGATTTTGGTATCAGGAACATTCTGAACCTTCCTTGTTAAAATAATATCTGAAGAAAAATCCCTTTAATAGATTACAGTAATTTGTCTTGCTAAAGAAAATTGCACAGAATCTCTGTAATGTGTCATACTGTGCTTTAGTTTCTGGATCAGCATATTTATGAAACTCACCATTTTATATTCCTAAGAGCAGGATGAACTGGACAGACATAGTGGGCATTCATCATTTTTCAGGCGACTAGTACTGTGTATATAGTCCTCCTGTCTCTTTGATATTCCCCATGGAAGTCCATCCTTGGATGTATGCATCATCATCTAGACAACTGAGGGTAGGGAATAGTTTCTGTAAAAGAAAGGCTTACATAAACTAGAAAGAGTTGACTAAAAGAAAAATAGCTGGAGGCCTGTATAACCATTACTAATATGAAGAAAGTGGTCAAGGAATGATTGCCCATTGTCTCTTTCAGAACAGAAATTTGGGAAAGAAGAATTCCTTGCAAACATTAGATGTAATCTAATCTGCTAAAAAGATTAAGAAATCACCCTCATTCATTTTAAAAAATCTCATAAATTTGGGGATATTTTTTTAACTTTCCTTTTTGGCCCTACTGCAGTTCCCATAAAGAAATTTATTTCAAAGGGATCCATAAAGATGACCCCTGACAGAGTCCATTGTACTCATCACTGTATGTTGTTCCATAGCACAGTATCACCTTAATTTCTTTTTTTTTTCCCCACAAGATTTGAGTGATAAGAATATAATGTATGCATAAAATCAGCACCCCATCTTTCTTAAGGGAATCATATATACATAAATATTGTGTGCAATTTTCCTCTGCTATTTCTGTAGCACCCCAACTTTATATGAGCTTAATTGCATTATTTTATTATTTGCATTCTATTTTGTTATTTAGTAAGCCCCTAGTTGGCATGAGAAATAATGAGAAGGCTTTCAGAATGCACATTAATGCAGGAGTTTTTGTCTCTGGCTGACATTTCCTATAGACCTACTCTACAAGTGTCATCTGGGAAAATAATATTTGTCACAAATGTATTAGCATGAGGAGTAAAGCAGAAAAAGATTTTAAAGAAAACCAAGTTGTTGTGTGTTTCTCTGTTTTTTGTTTTTTTTTTTTTAATGGAAGAGCTATATTTCTCACATCATTGCTAATATTGCAGAAATCATGGTAGAGGTCATTTCATTACTGACCACTTGGGCAGTATGCAGCCAAAGCTTTGACAGAACAGTCAGTGCAAAGGGTCATGTAATACTATGCAATTCTGTTTGAGCCTGGAGATTTGAAAGGAGGATCAGCCATGAAATAGGAGGTCTTTTCCCATGCTCCATCATCTTACTGAGATTTAAATAAAACATTGGGAAGTGAAACAAGTTGAGAGTTCTTTGGAGAATGTAAGGAACAAACCAAATAAGCAAAGAATCACTGCTTTGGCACCAGCAGGGCACTTGTCTGCCAGGCTTCTGAGCAAACAACTTCCTGCAAAACAACTGGTAGGCAATACAGTCATCCTTATGGCAAAATACTCTTGAGAAGTAACTTTAAAACATTTATTTTTATAACTGGCAGTTTCTGTATCTCTGTAAATTGCCACAACACTGTTAAACACAAGACCCACCAGCTACAATCTCTTCAAATTCCCACCTCAGTCATCAGCTGTTGCTCTATCATCAGTGGAAGAAAATTGTCTAGAAATCAAGTTGCTATCACCAGTCCAGCTCTTTCTACAGAGGCTATCAGAGGTAGGAACTTTTCCTATGTCAGATGTCTTTTGTGGTGAATCTGACAGAAATTGTCAACTTAGCGTGAAACAAATACTGCTGCATCCAAAGTCCTAGCAGAATCAGGATTTTACAATTATTAAGATTTCTACAGCCAAAAGAGAAATGCCCCAGCTTCCAGGTGCGTTTCTATTAAAAAAGAACATAAGATGTTTGAACAGAGATGATCCAAATTGCACACAAGTAATTCTGCTTTCAAAATATCCAAATCAGACACCACCAAGCCAGCTCTGTTGCCAAGAAAATACCTTTCTTCTCTCTCATCTCTTTCTCTTGCTTTTAGTCCACTCTCTTTTCCTTCCTCTGCTCAGCTTTTGATCTGAGAAGTCCCTCAGCTCAAAGGAGCTAGCCTTCAATTTGATGTTTTGAAACCTTGCCTGGTCTCAGACAAGGGGGTGGAACAGCTCAGCCTCATATAGGAGTTAGAGATGAAACAACGTCCAGTGGAGCCCAGATTTCCTCCAATCCACTTCTATCCAAACAGAGCGCTTAACCTATACAGTCACCTGAATGACGAGGCCCTTCATGTTTAGCACCTCTCTGGATAGTTTAATATGAAGTAATTCCATTAATGTTTCATACTCTTGTTTCATTAATTTTTTGAAGGAAGAATTTATTATTAAATGTTCAGTCCCTTCTCTCTTATCAGTTCAATTAAGGTACAGGAGGTACATCCACAAAGATGTCCTCCAGCAAAACTGGAATTAACATCTGATATTTTGAGGATTAAGAAGGCTGGGAAAACCACAAAACCCAAAAGGTTTTCAAGGTCCTCTCATATGTAGCACACAAAGGAAAAAAAAAGTGTAGTTACTCTTCTCTTAATAAAGAAAAATGTTTCAGCTTGCTGTAATTGTAAATTGTAAATGTGACATAAAATCCCCTCTTTAAAATAAGCATCTTTCTTGATTAGGGCCTTTCCCAAGGGTATTCAGCCTTTGCTTCCCATGAAAATCTTTGTCTCTCTTCTCAAAGCATAAGCCCTTCACTCCACTTCTTGCTAGTTTTCTTTGTCCCCTTCACATTCCCACCTAACTCTATTAAAATTCCAGTGTTGCTACCTAATTGTTCCATTTCAGTCATTTTTAATGCTGCTTATTACCACTATTTATTTACCTAAGACATCCTATGACGACTTAACTGCATGAACAGTGTGTTTCCAACAACCACCACATCTATTTATTTCTAAATTTTTGTGTGTGATACAGTTCATTCTGCTCACCATAATTCAGTTGACTTAGATGACACATTTAGAATGAACAGCCCACCTCAGCACGAGAATGCAGTTTTAACACATCGATAGTTCTGTAAAATGGTAGTCTACTGCATATGGTAGTTATTGTAGATCCAACATTGCTGGGAATAGGATTCTTCCTATGGTGGGTGTTAGAGAGGCTTGAACTGGGACCTGACAGCAAAAAATGCTCCAATGGCACTTCAACTAAAAGCAAGGTTCATGAAAAAAAGCCAGTTTCACTAAGTCTTATGGCATATAATGCAGCTGGGTAGTGGTACCCACTGCTCCAGTGTCTCACACCGGCTGTGCATGAATGGAATAATTCTGTCCCAACAAACCCTCGCATCAGTCTCCTGCACAAAAGCAACTTCACTTGGGATTGTGCCACCTACAACCTTTCACCAAAGCTATAAGGCAGGCTGACAGTCTCCCAGAGTTGATTCCTTCTGCTCGTGCTGGGACTCCAGAAACCTCAGATTCTCTCCAGTCACCCCCAATTCCCTACACATTATGCATGGTTCTTTTCTCTATCATTCCTTCATCCTATATAGTGCAAGCAAAGATGCAGAGTATTTTGTTTTGGGTTTTTTCAATATGCCGTGCCTAATGAGAGCCTATATTCCTGTGTGTATGTTACAGTGTTCTGTGTAATGCCAATCATTCCTTTGACTTTATTGCCATACTCGGGGAAAAAGTTTCTGATTAATGAGTCTTTTTACCCATCTGAACAAAAAACGAAGAGATACCGTTTAAACCCAGTGAGTTGTGGAGGCAGGCAGAGGAATCAGCTTAGTGTTGTTTATGTGTTTGACTGACTTACAGCTTGTTACACAACTAAAATAGTGAAGGAATATTCTTGCTTTACCTTTTAATAGAGCACTGTGCTGTACAATATTTTCATCTACTGAAAATGTTTTTTATAAAGTATGGATAAAGCAAGTATATTTAAAAAAAATCCCACTTGCGTAAGCTTGTACATCAGTGACATAGTTGGAAGCACTTTATAAAACAATGTATTAACTCAGTAAAATACAAATGAAAACTGTATATTAATTGTTTTATATGCCCTCTTGTACTCATGGTTTATTAACTTTTTAATATTACCATGTATCATGCTAGCATGTGATAATCTTCCAAATAAGGTACTATTTTTACTAGGTTTATGAAAATATATGAGCATTTCAGATTAGCATTTTGATTTTGCATGAAAGCATATAATGTTTTTTCTTGTATTCCCTAATTATTTCAAGGGCATTGTATCATATCATAAAGCTGAAGACTCTTTCATCTTTCTTCAGATAAAACTGCTAATTACTTTTAATTTTACATGATATTTAAAGACTTTAAAATTTATTTTTACTATCAGTACCAAATCCTAACATAATTCAGAGTAGTAAGACACTCAATAACTTTTTTTTTTAAATGTTTTTGTACAAAGTACAGTGATGACATACTCCACCGCTGCCTCATTTCCTTCCCTGACTAGAATTTTATCAGAGTACAAATGTTAGGAAGCTCAATGAAAATACAGTTTAATGCAGCCAGTTAAATTGCCTGAGAGGAAACAGTGAATACAGCTTTTTTAAAGCCTTTCCCCTCAGGCCATTAACTAGGAAACTGGTCACTAACTGCTGGTAACAAACCATTTTGGAGGGATTATTGCTATTACCAGTATTCAGTGGTTTATGGCTACATTTTGTTAAAGACATTAGGAACTGTAACATGGATGGGCCCACAGTATTGGAAAAATCATTCTTTTCCCTTGTGATTAACAACAGTTTTTCTTCCAGTCTAGATGTCTCGAATAGTGGGTTCATTATTTGTCATATCTCTCAATGCTGTAAAAAAGGCTTTTCATTACGGCCAGGATTCAAATGAAAAGAGTGAAACTATAATACTGACTTCTGGGAGAGTATGACTCATGTAGAAACCAGCACATGTAGACTAGATTTCAACTACTTCCAAGAATTTTAGCTGCCACTGAGAACTGGTTGACAGAACAATATACAGTAGCTTTCCCTTTCTGTGATCAGCTGTTTCCTGGTGAAGGCATCAGCACTGCTGAAGAAATAAACAAGGTTATATATTCATTTTATACAACGATGTAGTGTAAGTTTAGGTTTTGATCAGTATGTTTCTAGCACTCTACGGTTAGTTCCATTTCCTAATTATTACAATTTACATAATCTATGGTATTAGCAAAGTTGGGTCAGCCTTAGCTGTAATGGCAAGTGCAGAATTGTAGGAAGTTCAGCGCTTAATAAGGAAAAGTTCCGTGGAGCTCCAAAAATCTTTCTTTTGCTCTTTTTTTAAGGAACTCCATCTAAGAAGCTATTTTGACAGCTTAGTTGTATAAATGATATTGTTGAGTTAGAATACAGATTACAAACACATTATTTGCATGGGAAATGTGTTTTTCATGCTATTCTATTCCTCTCCATCTTTTAATTTTTTTTAAAAAAACACAGATCAGAACATATCATTAGCTATGCTTCTTAGTGAACCTGACTTTTCTCGAGAAATTTACATCTTTCTCTCATTTTCTGTTAAGGTTTCTTACCCTGTTTTCTCACCTAAAGAATTATAATGAGGTAGAGCGAATGAGATCTATGGGGAAAGCAGTGGACCTAGAGACTAAAGGTAAAAGGATGATTGATGGTATGAAATTACCATAAAAGTACAATCAGGATCAGATTTTAAAATGAATTTTTAAGCAGCCTAAGAGATACTCTTTGATTTGTAGTCTGGTGGAATGGATAATGTCTCATTCAGTGGATAAAGTTTCTCACTGTGTGACTTGAGCTTTTTCTGATCTTTCTGACTGGGAGTAAAATGGAACCAAAGCATAAAGTGGTTTTTAATGCTGAAAATATCAAACACAATATTCTTAATGTCAAAACCTAGACGTAGCAGGTGAGAAAAGAAAAATAAATATAAGAAAATTATAGTGTTGGTATTATTGTGTTAGATAAAGACACTATCTTCTTATGCACCCTCTTGATCTATAAAAATATTTTAAACATAAGTAAGGAAAGGGTCAGATCTTTATGTTGGAAATGAAAAACCCCAAGTCTTTAAACACCTTAAGATTTAAGTATTTGTGGAGTTGTTAAAAAAATCAGTAAAGCCTACCAAACTATTCAAATACAAAACAAATACTATAATTTATGTCTATTTGAGCAATGCATGATGTAAGTCTTGTGATCTCTATATAACTAACAACAATTTACAGTGCATTCAGTGGGTCAATTAAAACAGAGCTTAGTGGGTATTTAAGAGTGTAAATTATTCTGTGAAATTATTCCTATATAATTGCATCAAGTATTTAAATATATTTAGGAAAGTTTTAAGTTGAAATTAGGACATTTTTATGATTCTAATTTAGTACATTCACATGAAGCAACTAATTGGCTCTGTAGGATTGATGTTAGAAATTATTACATTGTCGACAGGCTTTTTCTTTTAACAAAATTCTGCCAACTGTAATTTCTTGTTTTTTCTCCCCCCACTCTCTAGTTCTATTTATTTAAATTAGAGAATTTAAATATGATAGTAACATTTTAAAATAGGGATTCTTTTTTGTAAGCTAATTCACTCTTCTTTCATGTAAAAGGAAATTTACGATTAATTTCCTTTCTACTATGTATGTAATAAAGAAGGATGTGTATACCATTTAGGGTATAACCTCAGAGGATTTCTTTTATTATATGGATCCTTACTATATGGCTGGATATTGTGATATTAAAATTACAGACAATATTTTAAAATAGTTTAGCATTATAAAAAAATCCTAAGATTTCCAACAGTTGCTTCTTATGACAGTTTTCATTTTTTTCCCTCCTACTGACAGTTCCCATAATGACTTTAATCATACAGTCTGGAAATGGAGCAGGTTACTGAACAGCAACAAACTCACTGGTCAATGTCGGTGTCACTTTTCTGGGAGCAGGACTTTTTGAGCATCAAGGAACTAATTTTAACAGCCTGCTGGAAAAGTGTTAAGTGCATTAACTCCCTGTCAATCACATTTTTAGCATGCTGGCCAAATTATTATTATTTGGCTCGAGACATTCTATTGAAACTTATTTGTATGGTATTCTTATCTGTGTACCTTATGTGACTAATGATGATTGTTTATGGAGAGGTGCCTGTCCAATTATTTTTGAAGGAACACAAGAATGCAGAATGACTGGAAGCATCAGGTTTTTGCCAGAGAATGCCTCAGGTAAGAGGAGAATGGCTAGAGGCTATAAGGAATCACAAGAGACAAGTCAGAGTCGTAAATTGGGAAACTGACATATCTCATCTAATATACTTGCTAACTAGGCCTTTAAAAACCTTGACATTTAACTAAGTTTGTGGAAAAGTTATAGATTTTGTCCTTTTCTATTGGCTATAACTCATTAATATGGTGAACTGAGGTGTTTATAATCATTACCAGCATTAGCAGACTAGCATATGGGATCATTTAGAGATCCAGTTAAGCACCAAACAACTGCTCAGTTGTTTATGTAGGTTGTGCCTCTTTCAAAGTCAAGTCAGTCAAAAATGATATTGCAAGTTATTTACCCTTTTGGTACTTCAGTGTGTGAAATGGGATGAAAGAATGCTGGTATTCAGCTGAGGCATTTAAATAATGCTTTGGAAGTCCTGGCCTGCTTAGAACAGACTGCAATCTTTACTGTAAAACAGAAATTTCTGATGGTTTCAAGAAAAAAAAGGTAGAATAAAAACAAACTTTGCAGTGAATGCTGCCTATTAACTCAAATCGGTTTAAATACATTAGGGACTTAACTTTTTTTTGTGAAAATAAATTTTGTCTTTACCCATTAACGTTTCAAGGATAAGACATGCTGTATAATTAAATACATACCCTGCCCTGATTCTGATCCAGTGTATACAGATTTTTATATGGGTGAAAAAATCTAATTTCTGTTTAAAAAATAAACTAACAAAAAATCAAGCTGTAGAATTCTGTGGAATGAACAACAAAAGGAACTCATTGCAGTATGAAAAGTAGAGATGATCACAAAAAAAGCAGGAGGAGGCACTATAGCACAGTAGCTAGAAAACAGCACATTTTAATTTCTGAATAGCTTTCCTATCTGAAGAATTAATTTAAAACAATGTACTTTGCAAGCAAGCATTTTTATGCTTAGGAATTGCTATAATTATTCCAAAAAGCAGGGAAAATGTGAAGGGAGCTAGTCAATGGGGGCAGGGGGAAGCTATTAGGGATTGTTTTCCCAGGGCAGAAAACTGAAATACAGTAGGAAATGGCATTTTGACAAGCACTTTGTTTTTCCAACCAAAATGGAATCTTGCTCATTTAGTGCAATTGGAAAACAGTTAATTGAGGCAAAACGCCCACCTTAATCTTACACATGAGAAACTGTATTGACTTTTATAGGATTTGGGTTAACTCTTCCAGCACTAAGAATTCATTACTTTTACCTATTGTACTTTGGAACATGAATAAATTATATTGTAACATATTACAGTAGGAGAGAAAATGACTACTACTGTTCAGGTTGTGTGACGTTTTCCATGCTACCCCCATTTTCAGCAGCTCATAACTTTCTGAAAACTTCTGGCTTCCAGGTGAAATTTTCATAGTTTAGGTCTCTGTTGGATGAAAAAAATTTTTTGAAAGTTTGAGGGACTCTTGCCATTATTTCTGGATATGCGTGAATAAAAACATATAGCCCATCAGGCAAACATTCTAGTTTCTGCTGCAGTATCCTGTCATCCAAATGGAGAGTGAAAAAGGATCATTTTATGTGAATTTGTGGATGGCAAATGAATTATTTCATCTGTGCATTTGAGTAGCCTAGTTATTTCTGAAAATAATTAAAACCTTAGAGGAATTTCCATTTGTCATGGTTTAACCCCAGCCAGCAACTAAGCAGCACACAGCTGCTCACTCACTTTGCCCCACCCTCCAGTGGGTGGGGGAGAGAATTGGAAAAGTAAGACTCATGGGTTGAGATAAGAAAGTTTAATAGAACAGAAAGGAAGAAACCAATAATGATTATAATAGAATGACCATAATACTGACCATAATAATAATAATAATAATAATAATAATAAAGGATTGGAATATACAAGTGATGCAGAATGCAATTGCTTACCACCCGCTGACTGACGCCCAGTTAGTTCCTGAGCGGCAATTGTCCCCAGCCCCACTCCCCCCAGTTTCTGTAGTAGGCATGATGTCACATGGTATGGAATACCCTGTTGGCCAGTTTGGGTCAGCTGCCCTGGCTGTGTCCCCTCCCAGCTTCTTGTGCCCCTCCAGCCTTCTTGCTGGTTGGGCATGAGAAGCTGAAAAATCCTTGACTTAGTCTAAACACTACTGAGCAACAACTGAAAACATCAGTGTGTTATCGACATTCTTCTCATACTGAACTCAAAACACAGCACTGTACCAGCTACTAGGAAGACAATTAACTCTATCCCAGCTGAAACCAGGACACCATTTTTGCCCAGTGTGCTGCTGAATTCACTACGCTCTTTGTCCTCAGCACATTTTTCATGTGATAATCACACAAATTTGTTAAATATAAGTGTTCTTTAACTGGTCAGTTATCATCAACAATTACTTGGTAGTATTTGACTGGTCTGAGATTGCTGAAGGCTGTATGTTGGGTTATACTCAAGTAAGATTTCAGGTGTAGTGGAATGAAATCACAATGTTCCAGTAGATGTAGGCTCCTTGAAATGCTACATTCCATCAGGAATCTAATCTTTCAGCAGAACTTACACTGGAAGGCATTATCCAGTTAGTTAAAGAAATACATGTAAGCAACTTTGAAATGACATTTATGCTCACAAAAAATAAAATCTGACTGTTCCAACTCTTTGTCCCACCTTCTTCAGCTGGGGAATTCAGTTCCACAGATGTTCTGGTAGGAACTTTCACGGAAGTACCAGACTCCTAAATATTAGTATTTACAGCAGAATCTTGGCTACAAATTATTTGCAACCAGTGAAGAAATAGTAAGCATATGTGTGTGGATTGTCCGGCTCATAGTTCACAAATGAGTTTCACCATGTCTAGTGCACACAGGCGACTCATGGGGGGTTACAAAAGTGACCCAGCCTTGGGTTGCCTTGCGGCCCTGTCTGTCTGCAGAGACGACTCGGCTCACGGGGAGCTGTGTAGACAGCTTAACCCTGGGTTGTCTGATAAACCCTAAACTAAACAGGGCAGTGGCTGCACCATTCAAAGAACCAAAACCTGAACTGAGCCTTGAAATCCCTTAACAAATAGTATGCCCTGAGTCTCAATCCAACCACTATTCAGTTGCCTGAGGAAACAAGGTAAAAAAACCCAAAACCTGGAGGGCTTCAGCTTCAGTTTCAAATGACAACCTTGTGTATTCAAACAATCACAGACCAGCAAAAGAATGATAAGGGGAAACTCCACTCAGATATACATAATCCATTTAGTCATGTATCATAATCCACTCAGACATAGTCATACACACCATTCCACAAGTTGGGATAAAAACTCTAAGATTCAGGTTAGAAATGGGGGAGTCACTTCTCCAACTCTACAGTTAGCTTGTGAAGGAAACCCTTCCCCTCCTTGATCGGGACACCGGTCGAGGTAACTTCCCTTACCTGGAGGGGTAAGTGAATATTGTTTATGCTTTAAGTTTGTAAACGTGTACGCTTGTGGTTGTCTGTGAATCACTTGTGGTTGTAATAATGTACTACTCTTGCCTTAAAAAATTGCAATAGTGCATTCCTCCATTGTATCTGTAAAACCTGCAATAGTGGCGTGTTAAGTCTGTAAGTGAAGTTCAAATAAATCAGTTGCTTCAACCTTGCAGTTAAGTCTGCGAGTGAAGTTCAAGTCGTTTGCTTGAACCTTGCATTTAAGTCCTTTTCTGTCACAATATGATCTCACTCAATGTCCACAGAAAAGCAGTATAATATTTTAACAAACTGCCTGCAGATTATCTGCAGGACAAGAATGATTTTACAAATGAATTGGCATATAAATACTTTAGGTAATAAAGGAAATAATTCCTATCTCAAGAGGCTGCAAATTAGGCAAGCAGTCAAGGCAAGAGATGGACAAAGCACTCATGAACATATATGTAAGTGTTTGTGTTTTGCTACTGTTCCCTTTAAAGTTCCCTTACCTTTTTTTGTGAACAGAACATGAGACGTGTGTGAAGACAACTGTGAAACCTTCAGGTAGTATGTTCCCCAATCTACAGATACTGTGTTTAAAGAACAATAATTTTACTATGAAGAGCAATGCATAGCAGTAAATACACAATATATAGGCCTCTTATTTCTGCTGTACTGGTCTCTGTCACTGAACACTCTGAAAAGACTCACAACTTGTTCCCACTTTCTTCTGTCAGAGAATATTTTTCCTATTACTAGTAACTCAGCATGAGGAACTCTTAGTTCTTGTTCAGTATAATTCCTCCATCTTTTCCTAGGTCATGTGGGCAGGCGAAGACAGGAAATGACAGGTATCCCAGACATACTTTGCTGTGCTGTTTCCGTCATTATAATAACCTATCTTCATAGACCTTCTCTAATTCTTAATTAGATCTTCTCCAGACATCATTCTCATTCACTAGCCTGAAATTAAACTTATTATTCTATTTTGGTGTCATTCAGTTGGTGTTTTATTTATCCTTCCTAGTAAGTTCTTCTGGTGTCACTTCCATATAAATCAGCAGGCATTATAAAGTGTTGTTAGCATTGTTTTTTGGCAGATGTTCAGAATCAAAAATCTCGCTGAAAACAAAAGGTCTAAGCATTATCACTCCACCTACCATGATACTCTGTTTCTCATTGGTAAAACAATTTTCTTTGCCAGTAGAGACATGAGTGTCATAATCAGCCCCTCCCTGACAACCTTTAGGTCATGCAGATACCACCAATATTCTTGGAGGAGCTCTAACAGATAACATATGGCAAATCAGACTGTGATGGGCTTCCCCTTCTTGTTCTTTTAGCTTTCTGCTCTTGGTTTAGTACTTCAGCAAACGGGTAGCAGAATAGAACATTTTGGTGGGCATCATCACAGGTCAACATCTTAGCAGAAACATTTTCACATCAGCCTTTTAAGATAATATGCTCGTCTGGGAAACTAGGCAGCTGAGAAACAGTCACAGAACCTAATCTGCTGCACCAGCAAGGTGTGCAACTGGACAGAGGGATGAAATGCTGCAAATTGCACCAGAGCCTGTAAGACAAGTGACGTATGCTTGAGTTTTCATAGTTGCAAGTGCAGCGAGGCTGCTTTACCCTACAAACTTAATGACAATTCTGTGATATTCAGCTCTGGAGATGGGGGTCTTAGTTTAAATAAAATTATTAAATAAAGGTGTGTAAGGGAAATATCGACTACACTCACTAGAAATAAACCATTCTGAAGAGACAACCTGGAAGGGAGGACATCTTCCCTCCAGAATGAAAAAAAGGATGAAGAGGAGTTACTTTTTTCCTCCTTAATAGAATTAAGCATCTTAACACATGACACTTAATTGATAAATTCGGACAAGAGATTGGGAAAATTATTTCTTTTAAAATTCTGAATATAATCTCCCTTTCTGCATTTACAAAGCAAATGTATAAACAGAAAAGAGGAAAAACAATATTCTGGTTCCCATCAATTCTTTGCATTTAGATTAATTCTGTAAATTACATCTCCATAAATGGGAATGGATTGTCACATCTTTCCCTGGGAAGTCCTGTGAACCATGCTATGCCAAGATTTATGCTGGATCTAAACTTGCAGTTAGCCATTTCTGTAATGCTGTAGACTAAAACCTCAGCCTCCGACTTGACCAAAATTCTAGCTCCGGCCCCAAGCTTCATTGCTTAAATAATATATCTTGTTTCAGTATTATTTTATAGCTCTTATATCCTGCTTTCTATTGGTTAATTGATAGGAGTAAGTGAGTAGAAGTTAATTATTTGGAGTAATAGCAGCAGTAAATTAAAAAAGAGATGTGAAATGTTTTTGCTTAAATATGAGGTACTGTCTGTTATTGTGAAGGTCAGTAAAGTTAGCAGAGAAAGTTAGTACAAGATGCATATGGTACATTAGCTAGATTTGTAAAAGCATCTTCTGGAAAGGTGTACATATAAGTCTTCCAGTAGAAAGTACTGTTAATAAAACAGCAGCTCAGTACATTCAAACCCTACGAGTGTCTTAGTGCTCTAAATGCATTGGGCTGCCCACGTTGTTTTCAGATTGGTTGTTCTGTTCAGCATGCAGGCTTAGCACTCTGCGTGTAACAGCTGCTGACTTCAGTGGGGCCTTTAATCCTACACATGAGTATATCTCTTTCTGCTTTACAATTCCAAAATTTATTTAATCAGATCTGAGACGTGCATCACTGGACATGAGTGGAATAATTATAGAGAAGGGACTGGAAAAGTACATGGAACATTTGTATTTTTAGCAAAACAACACTTGTGGATAGACTTTATAACTAGTACTTACATTTTCTTGTCTTACTAGGGTGTATGGGATGAGAACAACAGAGTGTAACCTGTTCCGTATAAGTCTTCCTTAATTCTGTCATATATGAATGTTTAAGAGTGAGGAATGGAGAATCAGCAGCTATGGCACCCCTTGTGGCATCGTGACTGCCTCTCCAAGCTCCATGCATGGGTTGAGCTGTGGGTTGATATTGTGGCATGGGAGAATGGAGAGACAGTGCTGGAAGCTGGATTAAGCTCTGTGCTTCCCATCCCCTTTCCCAGCAATGCCTCATTTGTTCTGCTGTGCTATGCCTTTCAGTATTTTGGGTAGGGAAGGAGGGAGAGTCCTGTGGAGCCTTAGAACTGTGAATCTAGTGCAGGGAGAAGTGTATGAAAGCACAGATAGGAGGTTCAAGATGGAACTAGACCTGAGCTGGAGGGTGAGAAGTGAAGGCATTGAGGAAGAGAAGACAAAGCCTTTGGACCTGCTGACAAAAAGAAGAAGAATAAAAGGAACCTTTTTTGTAGTAAAGAGCCATAACCAGGCAGGAGAAAACGAATAACCTAATATATCTTTCCCCATAGCAAATTTCAGTGATCTGAGGTTCCAGATAGTTTGTCTTCATACATGATATGTATGTTAGTTATTATTATATGGCTTGATCTTGACCCACTTGTGTCAGTGAGCCCTTTTGCTCACTTTTGTTCTATATATCTGTCCTGGTTTTGGCTGGGATAGAGTTAATTTTCTTTCTAGTAGCTGGTATAGTGTTATGTTTCAGATTTAATATGAGAACAATGTTGATAACACATTGGTATTTTCAGTTGTTGCTAAGTAGTGTTTATACCAAGTCAAGGGTTTTTCAGCTTCTCATGCCCAACCAGCGAGAAGGCTGGAGGGGCACAAGAAGTTGGGAGGGGACACAGCCAGGGCAGCTGACCCAAACTGGCCAACGGGGTATTCCATACCATGGGACGTCATGTCCAGTATATAAACGGGGGGGAGCTGGCCTGGGGAGGATCGCCACTCGGGAACTAACTGGGCATTGGTTGGCAAGTGGTGAGCAACTGCATTGTGCATCACTTGTTTGGTACATTCCAATCCTTTTATTATTATTGTAATTTTATTATTGTTAATATTATCATTATTAGTTTCTTCCTTTCTGTTCTATTAAACTGTTCTTATCTCAACCCACGAGTTTTACCTTTTTTGTTCCAATTCTCTCCCCCATCCCACTGGGGGGTGGGGGGAAATGAATGAGCGGCTGTGTGGTGCTTAGTTGCTGGCTGGGGTTAAACCACAACAATATCCAAAACTTAAACTAATATTTCTGTTAAGCAGCTAATCCCATATGTTTAAAAAAATGCAGCATTTGACTTACATATGCAGTCCTTCCCTAAGGGGAATCAACATGACCCAGGGGCAAGAGCATCAAGTTTGGTTCCATTCCTGACTCTGGCAGACTGTCACTAGCTTGCAGGACAAGCTTATTCTAATCACATAACCTTCAGTGTCTTAGTTTCCTCATCTGTAGGACTTGGATAATCACTTTCATTTTATTTGTAAATATATAAGAACACTTTAGAGAAACAGATGTTATTATTTTTAATTGAATCAATTATGCCTGAATCCCAAGGTACTTACTAAGTCTAGGCAACACCTTTCACTGGATGAATGAGACCACCAGGCTAGACAGAATACCTAAGTCCACGTGAATGGAACCATTAATTTA
Organism: Buteo buteo; assembly: GCF_964188355.1. Taxonomy (NCBI): domain Eukaryota; kingdom Metazoa; phylum Chordata; class Aves; order Accipitriformes; family Accipitridae; genus Buteo; species Buteo buteo. Next base: position 69,438,576 of record NC_134171.1, on the reverse strand, counting down.
ATCTACTTATTTTTATCTTTTTCCTTCCTTCTCCTATAATGGTACACCTGGTACTGTTGTGCTTGAGAAATCTAGGCTTGGACATTTAAAGTAACTATGCTGAACATAACTGTTCAGAAATAACACACAAGCATCTTTGCAGTATCCAAGACAAGAAACATCCAACTACCCTTATCCTGCTCCATTCGGTTCCTAATCTCAGTGCATTCTTGGCATATGTCCAAGTAATCTGTCTGGTTTACGAGAGGGTGCATCATTTGATTTTATTGGTGAAAAGAGTTTTAATAGCCTTCCCTTCTGAAAATAACTCTGAAACTCTGACATCTCCATTAGATTCATGTCCATTTTACTGAACTGATGTTCTTCCAACAGCCTGTTATGTTTTGCCTCCTTTTGCTCATTTATTGCTAATAAAGTAGCCCCAAGAGTCACTTTAGCTGCGTCCCAAATTACCTTTAGTTGCATCAACGGTATTAATTAGATCAGAGTAATACTTAATTACTTGTTCAATTTTATTTTTATCAAGACTTAAGTGATTCTTTAAAAGGCAATTGTTTTATCTTCAAAATTTTCCGTCAGTGTTTCTGTCTGTGGTCTTTGAGATACAATTGCCCGATACTCAGTATACCTGGCTGTAGGAGGTAGCATTTATTCTCACTGTTGATTAAGAGCAAATGATTTCTCAGAAAAGAATTGCAGGAGCATACATCACTTTTTTCCCCTAAAAGGGGTTGCTTGCAGCAGTATCAGGAAAAGGGTACCATTTACTATATTCAAAAATTGCTTACTCATTGCAGGTTTAATTGCAACAATCTTCTGGTAATTGAAACCTTCTCTTATAGCTCACCTAATCTGTATTCAGATAAGTTAGCATAAACTGCTCAGATGAAAGTTAGTTGATATTAAAAAACAAATTAATGTTAAGAAAGTAGCTGGCCTCAGTTTTCCTTTAAACGATTATATTTACCATTCACTCTTCAATAACTATTGTTTTCATAAGTCTTATTTGCAGCTCAGAATCTCCCCTGCCCTCCAGTTCACAATTTAGTAAAACTCTCTCAAAAAGACAAAAAAAAAAAAAAAAAAAAAAAGACATTCCCACTTCCATACTGTCAAGGCACTGTCTGTTGCTTACCCATGTTCCAGGATGATCAACACTAGCAAAGAAGGGAGATGGTTTTTAAAGCACATGCTTTTAGCCTGTGAGTAGCAGGCTTATCCGTACATTTGCGCCAACATCCGTCTGTTGTGAAATGCACTGTTATCCCCATTTATGAATGGAGACCTGAAGTAGAGGAAAACAATTTGCTCCATCTCATAGATAGAACTAGGGTATTATAGTACTAGGACAGAGCCTGAATTCTCTGACATTGGTAGAAGGCTTTATCAACACAACACTCAAATTTGCTAACTGAAAAGATACAAATTTGACAATTGAATTAATAATGCCTCCATCATTATATAAGGAGAGGAACAATTTGTCTTTCTTTTATATTACTACTCTTGTTTTACATGTCTTTAAAGGTCTTTTTTAAATTGCATATGTTTTGGGATGTCTGACTGTATGGGGGTTCATTTTGGAGGGGGAAAGGCAATTTCTGGAACACTTGGGGACTGATGGAAGAGTGATTTTCAACTCATCAGCTTTAAGAGAGGCAAGCACTAGTGTGTCTCTGCTTTACATAGCCTGTTTGCAACTAGCACTAAGGGCTTGTAGGTTAATTGGAAGGATGGAGCTGGTGAAGTAGCGTTTGATGGCTGCAAAGAAATGTGTGTTGGATTATTTGTGGGTAAAAAGAGGCTTCTCTTGTCTAGTGCTGCTAGTACCCTTCATTGGATTCTGGAGATTGTGACTAATTAAAATAAGAAACAGGTAGTCATTTTTTGAAACAAATGATAAGTCTATAAATAAAACATAACCTGACTGCAAAGTCATTATTTTAGGGAATTACTGTGTTGCCATATTCATTATAGCATACGATAATATCTGCATGTTTGTAAATTTATCTTCTTAGTTCATTGGCATGGTTGTCCTCCCAGGCAAATTTTAAAACTTTTTAAGTACCATGTTTTTGTCCTAAATCTTCAAATTATAATCCAGGTTTTAATATTGACCATTAAACTGCTGATGCATTGCCTATGGTAAATAGAAAGAAACTCACTGGAAAATGAACACCAGTTTATTTGTTAAGGGTATCTGGCAGATTAATGGGATATCACTATTATTATCTTAGTGGAGGGCAGAACATTTAAGTCAATATTTTGTGAAGACTTTTGAGACTCATGTGTCACTATTGACAGGTAGATGAGCACTGTAACACACCTATGATGAGAACAAACCTATCATCTTTTGGTGGTCTCGATTTTATGCTGTGTAATTTTATAACATACAAGATATTCTGGTTGTTAGAGAGGGTCGCTTGGAGTAGACCTTTTGTCTGGTTCTTAGAAAGATGCAAACAGATCTCACTGAAAGCATTTTTGGTGTCTAGGCTTAGTTCTTCTGTGTTTTTCTGATTGTTCTTATTGTGAGGCCTGTTTTTGAGGGTAGCTGAGAAAAGCCGTGGACAACAGCAGAGTCGTTCATCATGTTGGTCTTTCTATCATCTGACAAGGTTGACAGTCAGCAACTGAATATGCAATGGCTCTAAATCTTGTGAAATGATTAGCCAAAGGCTATCATAATTCATACACTCCTAAAGATTGAGAAGTGTTCTACCTAGCTGGGGTGCCTTTCCAGATTTAATTCAAGTTGCTCTTTGAGTTAGCCTAACTGAAATAGAACAGTCACTTTACAAATGAAAAAAAAACCCCTAATATGTGTGTCATTTTTTTGTGTTTGTAGGCCTATACCTACTGAATGCTTAACTTTGAAGATCGCAAAGGATCAGAATATAATAAACATCACGTTTATAATAAATGTTAATAAAAATGCAGAAAAAAGTGAACTGCAACTTCTGTATTCCCTATTGCTTTCTGCTCAATCTAAATATATTTCTTCCTTGTCTTTGTCGAGCCAGGAGATGAGTAAAAAGCTGCACCAAGTTTCTTTTCTTTCCTACTAAAATGGAGCAGTGAGCAACAGTTAACTACAGTCAAATGACTAGTTTTCCTTAGCATGCACTTTATAGTCAGAAAGAAAGGCAATAAGTAACTTTTAAAAGCCACATGTACTACTATACAGCTTTGGTACTTCAACTGTTTGCTTTTTCTATCTGACTTAAGAGGTATTGAAAAGATTTCACTGGTGTTCATTGCCACAAGACTAAGCACGCTGAAAATTTCTATGCAAAATCAACACTTTATGTTTTAGTGTTACACAGCAACAGAGTTAAGTTAACTCTTCTGGTTTCTGCATCCAAAAGCCATAATACCAAACAAGTGTAGAATTAGACTCTTCAGAGCATATTTTTGTCTCCCTTGCATGGGAGTGAAGGAAGCACTTCCATGAATTATTGTGTGATAATTCTCCTGTGTTTTCTTTATACACATGGGGTAATTTGGGGAAAGCAAGGGAAAGCAGCTGGAACTTCAGTTCAGCTAATCTGCAGCCATACCGTTGAAGTTACTTTAACAACTGATGTGTTCACTGAAATTCTGGCAAACATCTTTCTGATGGCTATTTGGAGTGAGAAGGGTCTCTGACTCCCCCCGTCCCCCGCCGCCCCCAATGAAATGTGTGCTAGAAACTTGTGTTGGGACAGTATTTAAGAGATTGAGTGAAACTTTTTAATGAAAACACACAAGATGGACTTAAATTATGTGACTTGAAGATCATTTTGCCTAGGCTATTTGTCACTCTGACATCAATTTTCATCTGATGAATCCTCGGGGAAGGCAAAGATATACAAGCCCAGCACAGTGAGAGCTCTGATAGTCCTGTCGTCAGTCATTAAGCACACTGCCCCATGAGGCAGTTGTGACCTGAGATCAGAAGTGTCATTTAAAATCATCAGGCACAGGTATGTGAGTGTCACTAGGCCAGATCCATTTCGGGAATCATTTTACTGCAGTCAATAAACAGACAAGGATGGTGAATGTTGATAATTAATTGTAGTTTACACTTCAATGCAATTAACACTTTTTCATGTGAATGAGTAACATTTTTAATGCGAAAAGGTTACTCTGTAATCCCATTTTTATTTCATACTTATTGCCATATGCTGTATATTTTGTTCTTTTAAATAGTGTTAATATTCTCTTTGACTGCATTATATGCAACAGCACATATCCCTTTTGATTTATAAAATATGCTTATAAGACTAAAAGCATGTACAGTGTTAAAATACATTAGACTAATAGAGCCACTGTCAATTAAAAGACTCCTCCAAAAATGCAGTTTATGGGCTCAACAAAGTCTCTTCAAAAAGATCAGCCCTTGAAGCTTCTGGGGGAACAATCTGCGGCTTTTTTAGTCAGCAGGGAGCTGAACTCTGAGCTCTCACTGCTCAGCACAATTCATAGCTGCCTAAATAGCTTTATAATTCAAGAATTTCATCTCATCTGAAGCGTCAAAGTAGAATACAAATAGAGAAGTGACCTTTAATCAGTAACTCAAACCATAAAACTCATGTATTTGGAAACAATCTGGAAGCAACTGCAAGCTTCCCTTGTGAGCAATCCCACCACAGCAAGCAAGCAAGCACATCCTGTACTACATGAAGAGACATCAGATTTACCTTGGCTTGAATGCATTACAGGGTGGAGATGAATCTCCAAAAGGAAAATTTGTGTTTTTCTTTGCCAAATAAATGTATGAAGAAAACACTCTTGGCTCCTCATATTATTTGTCCATCAAAAATAGCCAAAATCCTAGTTTGCACACATTTGCAGCAAAAATATGTCTTTCCCATCAGGTATATTTTACCAGAAACCATTTCCTTATAATAAAAAGGAAAAACTCTAGCAACTGTTAGAGTGTTTGTTGTCTCTCTAAAATGCACTTAGCAGCAATAACTTCAACATCGGTTTTATTGATTTTCATTTAAATAAAAGATTTATTTTTTTTTAAATACAATTTTTGGTGAAGAAGGCGGCAAATTCTTTTAATGAAAAGATTGAAAAAGATCCCATTCAACTAATGCAACACAAACTACATCAAAATTATTATAATAATAAGGGAAGAGAAAAATATCTATTCATTTTTCAGACACAGTTCTCACAAACCAGATATACACACGATAATCCTTTGTAGCTGTTGCCTAAAGATACCCCTGGCTCAAAAATTTCTCTGTATACTGGACCAAAGTATGCATGTAGTGTCTGGTAGCTTTATTATACTTAAAAAGAAAGAAGACTACAGAAGGATGTGCAATGTAGTATGACTAGGAGAAAACAGATTTTTAGATTTTTCTGCGTTTTGTCTGTGAGGCTGTGTTGGTGGTGTTCATATTAATTTAATTTTGTGCCTCTGTTTCTTCAGTAAATATTCAGTCCTGCTGTAACAGATGATTTGGGATTGCGTTGGCAGAGGAAGCTTCGGCTTTCATTTTTACATTCTGCTGTTGGTCATTTCAGGCAGCACTCAAGGAATGTGCATATTAAAGAAAAGGCACTTCAAGCACATAGCTGCTCTTGCTTCTTGCTACTGTATGAGGAGCGCCTTCATTTACATCCCTGGAATGTAGAACTAGTTTCAGAAGAGTAAGATGAGGCCCATGAGGCCCGAGGCCTCTCAGGCTCACAGCCGCATCTACTTATTCATCAATGCCAACGGGTTCTGTATGCACAGAGAGGTTCAGAGAGGACACACTTCCACTGTGTAGACCCGGGTAAAAGACAGCTGAACAGTACGACTCGTATCGTGCCAGTCAAGGGTACAATAAATAAAAAGAACTTGTCCATAATACACATCTCCATCTGGACATTTCTAAATGGGTACTACCTTCATCAAGCATCTTTCGAGCGGCGGATGCCTTCGTTAAAGATAGGAAGCCTGTATGCTGCAAGAGCAACTGCTGCTTGCCATACTGCTATAGATAAACAAACCCTGTCTACTGGCTATAAGTATCAGAAATGCTTGCTGAACACAAGTGCTGTCCACAAGATCCAGAGTCACAAAGCTGTACTTGAGAAAGAATACACAGCCTGAGGTCAAGGTTAATGTCAGCGTTTGGGTGAATTGGAAGATAGGATGTTTGCCCGAAAGAAAATTCTGGCACTTCTGAATTTTTGTCTTGAACCAGAAGAAGAAGGCAGCATTTCTAAAATTGCTACTAAATTCCCCCAAACCTCAGAGAGGAAAGATTTTGAACAATTCAACATAATATAACAAGATAGAAGCAAGCTATAAAAATAAAATACAATAATGCAAATAATGAACTTTTTTTTTTAAAGTATCAAGAATTTGTAGGTAACTACTGGAACTGTGAGAATATTGACATCCAGAAGTGCTGTGCAAGGGACATCTGAGAATAATAAAGTAGAGATATATCTGAGTAATACTCAGAATAAAGTCTCATTACCTACAGCTGTTCTCCTTCCACTAGAAGTAGTAACAAAGTAGAACTCATCTTTTCCTTATGACATTTCTTTTAATGTCAGTTAAATTGAGGAGACTGCAAAGTTTCTCAATGGAGTTTCTTCTGCCAAAACACACGCACATAATCCTCATAAAAATCAATATTAAAATGTGAGTAACCAGTCATAAAAGACCCCTACAAAAATATGGATGCCCAGTTCCACATTTTATTGCATGGTAAACTGCTGCTAGAGTTTCTCAGGAGGAATCATCAATATAGCCCCAAGAGACCAAATGACATCTTTGTGACTGGCTATTTATCTCTATCTCACTTATGTCAGGAAAATTTGTACTAAAAGCATAACAAATGATTCTTGAATTTGTAATATCTAATTCATGTGATATAACTAACTGCTCAGTGATATATTAATGTCAATCTCAGTTAAACTGGTCCAATTTTGTTTCAGTTCCTACCAGAAATGAATGTCACCCTTACAAACTCTATTCATTTTGAATGCATTGAGTATAATGCAGTACAATGTTACCTTCCAAAACCAATTTACGATGGGTTTAGTATATGTATGTATTAGTATGTTAACCTGTACCAGCCCTTTAGCTGGTGAGGAATTAAACCACTAAGATTAATAAAAGCAGATTTTAAAAGCTTTTCTCTTCAGCTGTATCAGTGTAAGAACAGAAGATGAAGCTGTGAACCATTTTTGAAGTGGGGGCAGTTGCTAATACAATGCAGCAAAGTAGAGAAGAATACTGCAGTTTGAGAAAGAAAGGAGAGGAAAAATGGTCAAAGCAAATTTCCTTGAAGAATAAGAAGCAAGAAAAGGCCTGAAACAGCCATATTCTTGCTGGCTCTTTTATGGCATTCTGGTTCATATGTGTTTACAGATTTGTGTCAGAAAATGAATACAGAATACATACTTGGAAGAGACAAGTTACTTTCTGAGGGAAGGGAGAGGGAAATGGAAATGTATCCTGTTCAGGGGGTACAAGGGAAATGTATGCAGGCAAGGAATGAGGAACACCTGTGGAGAAGAAAGTGGCAGCCATGAAGGAGGACTCAAAGCCTTAAAAAAAGACTGTAAGACATGTAGCATGAAAGAGGGGGAAAAAATCTTAGGGGGACAAGACAGGCCAAAGACTGAGAATGAAGGACGTGGTTTAGAAGAAGAAGTGAAGCATAGCTAAAGGCTATTTTGGTCATATGAAAAAGACAATGAAAATAGGTGACAAATAGGATGAATGAAATTTTTAAAAACAGTAACATTCAAAGGATCCCATGATAGTTTTTTTAATCAAGGTTCTCATATAGAGCATGGCTGTGACTGCAAGCGTAAATTATGGGCTGTCTGCAGGATGTCCTGTTGCTTGTAGTTGTCCCACCACACAGAGGCTCTCTTAAGCAGCCTTTGTGTGTTCTGGTTTAGAATTAAAATTTCTAAATAAAAGAATTTCCCAGTTCTGAGGTTGCTAAATTACAGATGTAAATGAAGCAATTTTGATAAGATTTTGAATTTCCTCTGGCTTGCAGATAGATGGAAACTATTAAACAGCAGTGTTAATATTGAAAACAGGACTTAGACTTTTTAAGCAAATTGAAGTAACAATACTGAGGTATATGAATTTTTTGTGCATGTCTTGGGCCTTATTTGATGCTTCAAATACATGCATGGCATTTCAGAACTGATCGTTTAGCTGAAAGATGAAGTTAAAACACACACATTCAAGACAGCGTGGCATAGTGCCTGGTTTAGGACTGGGTAAACCAAGGATTATTATGTGCTGTCAAGATTTTTCTGGAGAGTATAAAGAAAATTTTAGCTCTTCTTTAACCTTAAAAACATCTGCATCCCTTCCACAAAACAAGAGAGATTTCCTAAGTAATTGTGTTACAGTTTTCTAGTGCTCATGGGGATTGCTGATATATAGTAAGCTCACCATAGCTTGTAGGATAAAAGAAACTGGCCACCTCTGAAAAAGGTTGGTCCCTGTTTCACTATATAAAGGAAGATAAATTGGTTGCAGGTAAAACACCGAGATACGAAAATCAAGTTTTAGAATCTTTGTCTTAATATCAATATCCCCAAAAGCAACACCCAAACTCTTGTCATGGTAATTTCAGAAATGATGATAGCACTTCACAAATGCTTTCTGCATCCTGCAGCCTTAGTTTCCCTGCAGTTACCATCTCTACTGTCTTATGACACAGTCTCCAAGGCTTTTTTGCATAACTCATTTGCATGGTTGCTGGTCCAATACGTTACCTGCTACATGTGTGCATTTCCTCAGTATCTTAGTTCATGAATGATTACTTGCTGAACAGAGCTTCACAAGTTGTTGATCACAGTGTGCAAATGTTTACAATCAGTGAGGGGATACAAACATAAAGAATTGACACAATTTATTAAGTGACATTCAAGTGACTTCTAGAATCAGATCAAGGACATTTTCCTCTATGAACATGATGCAGCAATAAGCATCTCCCCTGCCCTGCCAACCGCAGAGAAGCTAATTTTGTTTTCAATTTTATATTACGTTTCGGGGAGCATATAGCGACTAAATGTCTTTCATAGTTTGTACTATACTTTTATCTGATGAAGGTCTACAGAGAGTAAGAGTCAAGTAGCTACGTGGCTGCTCCAGCAAAAGTATCAGGCTGAGCAAAGGAAATCTTCACTGTCCCCCAATCAAACATTTTTGCAGACGTGTCCCCTCAGACCATAGGTTTGCCACTAAACTTTGCACCCCAGTCTTGGACGTTTCCATGCTCAGTTCACATTCATGTAGCAGAATTATTTAGACAGACTCTGATTTCCCCAATTTGGAATGGGAAGGAAGAGTGTATGGTGCTGCCAGGCAGAAGATTATATCTTCGTTTTGGTGGAGGTTTCAGGCTCTTTAGAGAGCCTGTGGTTGTGGCTGTCACTCTCTGCCACACTCAGAGGCTTTTTTTATTGTCCCTGTCAGTTAGCAGCCCAAGGTTACTGCCAGCTCTCTGTCAGTGCTTTGATTTTTGTCAGCTATGGCCAGGTCCTTTTAGTTATCTGCTATCTTTTCAGCTTTGTTCAGCCTGAGCTCTACTTGTCTACTAATTAGCTCTTTGGAGATTTCCCTTTTAAAACTCACTATCACAGAGGACAGGAACCGTTCAAAAGTTTTGTGCTTCATAGAAATTCCATATTCATCCACATCCCATACAGCCATCTTTTTAAAATTAAAAGTGGCAGGTCAGGCCAATTTAAGGTATATAAGCAGCACAGCCTGTAAAAAGATACCTTTAGGTTCTTGATCAGGTATGTAGATGAACGACAGAAAAAGAAAAAAGGTTTCCACTGAAAGGACCAAGGTGTACAAATAAAAAAAGAAACTATTATTCTGTGTAACATATTCTCATTTTCTTTATCTTCTGGTGTGCAAATATTGTGCTAGCTGAATATAAAAGTAGCACAACTTTAGGGTACAAAAAAAAAAACCCACACTGTAACAACATCAAGAGTGGTCTTACATCAAGGAGGGCCCTGAGGATGTCTTTGTTGTCAACTTCAGAAGAAAAGAGAGGAACAGAAGAGGAAACTGGCAGAAGGAATAGATGCCAAAGAGAACTCAAAGGATTAGGTCCGGGTGAGGTGATCGGTATTCGAAAACAGTCTGCCTTCTGGCTCTGATCTAAGGGAATAGGCTGGCAGCAAAGCCAGAGGGCATAACAGCACAAACACACCTTCAGCACACTGCTGGAGGCTTGCCTCAGTGCCTTAAAAATTGTGGTAGCAATTAGAAATAAAGGTATATAGGAGCAATAGGCGAAAGTGCTCTATTTATGAATAAAAGTCCTCTTTTTACATAATACTCAGTCTACTTGTATCTTTTTTCCTTCTTTTTTGCCACTTAGTACGTTTTTCTTGTGGTATCTCATCGATGCTGTAAGTTGCGCCTACATTGCACTTACATAGTGTTAATGCCTGGAAGATGAAAGTAAAAACCTTTGAATATATTAATGCTATAACACAGATGTCTTACTTTTTATACTCTTTTTTTAGAAATATGGTGTGGTTAATAATGATGCAGATTGTGCTGGATGGATGAGCAGATGAAACAGGGGAATACAGATTAAATAAAAATTTCTTCAAAGCTTACGTTTGCTTCATAATTTAACTTCTGTACTTGTCATGATAGTAGTAGCTAGGTGCAACCATGCATAATCACATTGTTCTAAAATATCCTGGTGAAACAGAACAAACCTAATCTAAACAGCACTGCCACACTTGTTCAGGTAACTGGAAAAAAAAGTAATTAGGAAATGTCAGCTCAGCTCCATGGTTGATGATAATTAGAAATCTATGGTTACAGTAAAAAAGTATACAAGCAGTTTTACAGTTGAGAACCAAAAATCTCTTACTGAAGGCAAGGCTGCAAAGACACCATGAAATAATCTGTCCAGACCTCCTTTTTTGACAAATCTTATGGAATTTGTACCTGGTTTCTTATTTTTCTGCTCTCATATTTGTCTTATGCATTGGACACCAGCAAGAAATACAGTTTTGACAGCTTTTGCTTTACTCATGGGAAAGCTCCCTTCTCAGGTCGCTGCTAACCTGGGTGATGTTAGGCCAGCATGTAGTAACTGCATCCTCAGAGCACTCACACTTCTATCTGAAGAGCTGTTCTTGTTCTTCAGAGCTCAGGTTTTCAATGAACCAGGTATTACAAGGAGTTACTGGTGGAGAGGATCTTGTTCTGTGAACTCGCAATGTACATGGGGTCCTTTGCTCCTGATGTCTGGTCAGACTGACAGAATGACAAACATTTTGTTGTTTCTGGTTGTTTACATCTTTGGACATTTTCAGCCTCTCTTAAAACTGCCTCATAGCTAGTCTGGTTAATACATTCGGAGGCTTCACGCATTTTTTCTATTTCTTGCAGGTTGAAAATTTCAGACATATTCTATTACAATATTATCATTTTGCTGTTCTCAAGATTGGACATATATCTTAATCTTTTCCTTGTTGGAATAATCTAAATTAGGGCATATCAGTGGTATAAAAATAACACAGGTATTTTAGCTGCATGCATTGAAAGCATTTTGAAGCCACTCCTCCTGGTTTTACGAAAAGTTCTGGCTAGTCATGCTCATTTTCAAATTGATTTGCAATCTTCAAATTGCAAAATTGAACTGGCCAAATTTTGTATTTGAAAAGCCAATTCACAACTTTCATAATTTGCATTCCATTGATAATAGCAGGTTTGATATAAAAGCTACCTGGTGTCCTTTTTGGAGAAGCAATGGCCCAGACACTTTCTTACTGGCATCACATTATTTATTTGTCCCTACTTTCTGAATCTAGCGTTTGTACATGAAACAGCTGGTCACTTGCTCCTAGAGTTACATACTGGATACACCAAGCTGAAGCAGTTATGTCTGCATTGCATCTTTGTTCAGCTGACACCTTAAATGCTTGGAAGCAATTTAGTTCAGAAAACTTACAGATATTAACACTCTCTTAGTTTCTCTTTCCTCTCCAGGAAGATGACATACTTCAGGTATGGGCAGCCGTTACATTGCTTTAGCCTTTCCAGGTTCAAGGTATACTGGTAACAGAGAGCAAGTAACCCCTATACAACACCGTTGGCAGTTGTTGCTTCTCTTGTTTTCCCCTTATTTTAGTTATGCTTCCTTAGCTTGCTCTTAGAAGCAAAAGGATGTTGCAGACATGATCTACCTTGAGTTTCTGCTAACTTCAGGCTACCATACCTCAGCATGCTGATCACCCAGATATTTATCTCAAGGAGTCCTCTTAGGATATTTGGCTGGCAGCATTAATATTCTTTGACAGCAGATTTAATCCATATTGTCTCTCTCAGCCATCCATTTCTACTCTGTAGTGTGGAGATTAGGGTAATTGCTTGCTTAATACAAAATTACCTGGTTGCAAGACAGTCTGTGCTTTTGCCAGCCAACTCAGGTATTATTTCCTCAATTGCAGGCATCTGTTATTGAGCTCATCTCAGTACCACCCTGTATAAATGAATTGCTCTATGCAAATGTATTTTGTCAGTTTTTTTCACCAGCTGTCATGCTGCTTACCCAACTCAAGGGTTGTGTCTCTTCACTGCGTTTTTCCACTTGCTTATACTGAAAGCATTTAATGCATCAGTTGAATCATTTCATCTAGTTCTAGTACTACATGTCTGACAGACATTACAGTCCTTGAAGTACCTCTCAGGAATCTTCTAATAGCTTTGTTCCAAGGTGCATATGTTGCTTTGACTGATTTTATTTCTTCTTCTGTGTTTATTTTATGGATTTTTTGTCCTATTATAATAACTGAGGCAATGCATACCCTGCAGTTGAGCAGTGATTCAGCTGGTCAAAAAAAGCACGAGGATTCATACAATATTACGATTACCAGTGCATTTACAGCATGCTTGGGAATTTTCTGAGAAATGCCTTATTGGCTGGGCACTGGCGGATTGGCTGTACTGGACAGTAACAGAAAGAAGAGGGGGTCCCGAGAGAAATAGTCACTAGAAGCACATTACTGTCACCATCAAAACAATCAGTTCATGCTGAAACTTGCTCCTAGGAAAGGAGAATGCCAACAGTGGGGGAAGTTCTAGAGAGAACCTTACATCTCTGGCCTTAATGATTTAAAAAGGTACCCCCTCTCCTCCAAAAAGTGAAAGTCTCTTACCACTATCTTGAGACTGTCTAAAGATCAAGACTTGTAAAAGAAAGAATACAATGGAAATTTAATTGACTGAAACTGGTGTCAGAAATTAGGTTTAACTAGTGGACAAAACAATGATGGGTCCCACTATGCTGCTCCTTTCCCATATCCATCCTACCCTCCCCTGAGCAGGGATGTATTTCTGCACAGAGAACAGCAGCTCCTGAAGATACACTGTGCGTTGTGGCTATAGGAAGAACTGCAGGCCTGTACCTCCCAGTCAAGGTTCATGAATTCTGTGAGGTCAGCGGACTCACACCTTTTGTTGAAATAAAATGCTTCTAACACTCTTGGACATAAAGAAAAATTCCAGAATATGATCCAAGTTAAATAAAATAACTGATACCTGCCTAAGTTTGCAGTGAACTGTGTTAATATTTGTGTGTGAGAAAAACTGATTTCTTAATCTCATTACTGTTTTAAATGGCAAGCAAACCCCATCCCAGCAGGAGAAGAACAGAACTAGCCCTCAAGAGGAGAGGAGACCCAGACTACTACTCCTGTTATTCCTAAAGAACAGGGCCACTTTTTTGGGGGAGAGGAGATCTCTGGTTATTGCTCCAAAAGCTCACCTTCACCCTGAGTGTGTGCACACTGAGGGCCACAGGGTCAGGGCAGGGAAGAGAGCCACGTCGCAGAGCTGGAACCAGGGACCTTCCCATGTCACAAGGCAGGTACGGCTCCATCTTGCCTTATGCCATCCTTGTTACTGTGAAGGCAATGGCACCAGAGTCCAGGTACCAACCCAGTGGAGTTATCTAGCAGAAGAGCAGGTGGAAGCTGTGCCAAGGAGACGATGCTTTCTGTTGCAATCACTTACTTGAGTGAAATGGCAACATTTTTTTATGGGCATGAAGCCCACAGTTGAAAAAAAAAGGTTAATTTAAAATACAGAACAAACCACATCCTTATTAATGTGTTTCTTTTCCTCTGCAGGCAAACATCTATTTTGCTGCAAGAAGACAGTAAGAAAAACAGCAAAGCTCCCACAGGCAAAATTTCATGATGTTGTTCTACCTGCCATATTTGAAATGCAATACGGGCCATTTACTGGAGATGGGAATAGCTCTCTAGGGGAAGGACAGGCTGACAGGATCATGTTAACACTAAACTCCCTTTCTTCCCAAGAACTTCATTAAAGAGAACAGGCAGTATTTCTTCAGGGGTTTAACAAATACTGAAATCCCTAAAATCCATTTTTGAGGGATGTAACTATTAACATCCTTACTTTACAGAGGCATAAAACCAAGACAGGAATTTTGACTAAACGTTTGTTAACCGTCTTCATTTTAGGTCCCTTGCATTTTGGATGTCCAGGTCTGTATTTCCTCCTGCTCCTCCTTCATCTAAAAGATGCCGGGCTCCCACAACTACAGCTAAGAAGAGTTGTGTCAATGCTCAGCATCACAGAAAATGAAACTGAAATGACTTCAGGTAGAAGCCCAAGTGATAAAAGTTTCAGGTCAAGAAACTGAACTCTCAGCATCTTACCCAGGTCTCTGAGTTTTGATTTCCTCTAGCTCAGCACTCTTGCACCAGAAATTCACAGTGCTGCCACTGTGTATCTATGTGAGTGCAAAAAATCTTTTATAGAAAAGGCCAAAGGGCAAACAGCTGCTGCATAAATACTTTGAAAGTCAGTCTCTGAAGTGATGAATGGTTATGGGGACATCTACAGTCTTTCGAATAGACAAAAGCCTACTTCGCCCATTCTCTGAGCTTATGAGACATGGATCACTCCAAACTGAAATCCTGCAGCCATGGCTAGTGCTTTGATGAACCCAGGGGCAACATGCCCTGCAGTCAGGATCAGCATTACAGTAATGTTATTATTTGGCTTCAGCTGCCCAGACTGCAGGCAGAGCCGCTTCTCATCCTATTGCAAAGACTTCATAGCATATCCTAAACAACAGCTGTTGCATTACTCTCTCAGAAATAAATATGTTACAGAAGTCTCATCTTCCTCCTCTCATGGTTGGTTTCACACGTTTTTGCTCTATACCAAATCATTTTTATGTGCTTTTTTCTCTCTAAAAATTAATATCTTATTTTTTCAAAGACCGAAGCCACTCTGCAAGGTGAAGAGTGCTGTGGAGAGAGGGCACAGCAGGAGTTTAGGAAGCTTGGGAGTTTTTCATGTCACCATTTTTTTCCTGGCTGTGAGTAATTAGTAAAATAGGAAATCTGCGTAACTTCTGACTCTCTATATGCAATGATACATTAAAAATGATGATTCACCTGGTTTGTACTGCTAAGATGAAGTGACATGCTTTACTTTTTTTTGATCAGTTAAAAGAAGTCCCTCAGTAAGTACAGTATGTATACTTGACTGGTTTTTTATTTCCTAAGTCATCCAAACCTCACTCACATGGCACTACATAGCAGGTAATATTTGCATGATTTTGTCTTTGCTGATTTGGTAAATAAGGAAGGGAGTGTCTCTGTATTTTTGAAATAGCAGCAATAATTTAAAAGCTTAACAGTGGGCTCGAGCAGCCCCTGTGACTGACTAAATGATGCAACATAACTTGAAGCTGAGGTTCCCACCTTTGTTTCCTTCTAGACCTGCTTTAAAAGTCATTTGTGCCATAATGTGTACAGAAAGGCCCAAAGACAACTGTAAGGTTAGTGGAGACTTGCAGTTACATTTAGCGGTTGTCTACATAGGCACATGGGTGGTCCGCAGATCTTGTGTCCCACCATTGCCATCTCGGTCTTTTCTCCTTTCTGTGTTTTCTGTCTTGTCTCACAGATCACAATAAAGTGGGGGAGAAGCCCAACTGTTCCAGCAGTGCCCAGTGATTTCACAGGGATTTCACTTGAGCAGAGAAGTCCACCTCTGTGAAAGTGTAAGATATCACATAAACCCCCTGAATATTGCTTTTTCACTTCAGCAATGCAGAAGCCATTAAAATAAATGCAGTTATTTGTAATGCAACTCCTGTGCCTGTGGTATTTGCAATGGAACTGAGATCAGAACTTCTAGTTCCAGTTGTAGTTTTCTGTTTCAAATCTTTTATCAATTCTTGTGTCCTATAGAAGATCAGGCAGATCCCTAAAAAATACTACCCCATTTTATAGCAACTGAACTATAACTTTTGTCCTGACAGGACAAAAATCCTGGTGATATCTGGCAAAGGCAGGGAGGATAATACAGATGGCTATAGATGGTTGTATAGAAGGGTTTGACTTCCAGAGGAAATGAGAAGAGGAAAACAAGCAAGCAGGAGATAATCCCAAGCTAAATGCAAGTAATTAATGGAAGTTGCTAGGAGGGAAAAGAAAGGAGAAAATGTGGAAGTGAATAAGTGAAACATAAGAACATCCATCTGATTTAATTTAGGCATGTTATACCCATGTTATACTCTTGCTCTAAAAAAGGAATGAGCTTGTTCTCAGCCCTGTGGGACGGATGCCTTTGCCTGTCAGCTTGCTGTAGGTGAGCAGAAGGGCTGTTGGCAGCGCGCGATGGTGTTCCACCTCCAACCTCTGCCTGTGCAGTGTGAAGAAACACCCCAAGCCTGACACGTACCACTTGGGTGATGTTTTACACCCTGACACACAGGTGATCACAAAAAACATTTACACTGTTCTGAAAGTCATTCTTATTCCAGGAATGACAAACTAGGTAATTGTCAGTGGTGTTCTATGTAGCAGTAGATAGCAGAAAGCAATACATTCTTTTAATATCTCTAGGTGAAATGTGGCAAGGCCTCATGATACAGAGCACAGTGAAGTATTACAACAGCCTGCAGATCAGAACAGAATGGGAAGGGATCTCCAGAATGCAGGACTGAAGTGTATTGCTTCACAACCAGAGGTATCACTTGAGATGAGCAAAATAAAATGCCAATCACTAAAGTCAGCTCTCCGCAACCTCCCATTTGAGTAGGCAATCAATCAGCTACCTTCTGGCAATCACCAAATATTGTAAAGCCAGTAAGACTTGGAGTAATCACAGTTCTTATATAGCCAGGCATTCTCTCCAGCTCACATGCAGAAATCAACCTGACACAACGACTTTTTGTTATTAGAAATATATTGAATGTGGACCATCTCTAGAACAGTGTCATAGCAAGACATTTTTGGTTCCTGGGCAGGTGGGGCTCCCACCCATTTTCCCTCTTACCTCACGCCGAGGGGGTCTGCATTACAGCCCTTTGCCAGCACAGGTGTGTTGGAGCAGTGCAGTGAGGTGCAAGCTTTGACTAACACAAGCGATGGTTTGGCAGCAGAGGTCATTTGTATAGCCACAATCTAGTCTAACAAAAATCTGCTTCTAGCAGTCAATAATACAATTTTAAAACAAAGGGGTGATTTTTAGCTGGGTAATTTTTTTGGTTGTTTTCTAGAAATGGTATCCTTACTTAGAATACTTTCAATACAGGCTTGAATTTTTCCTAGCATAGAAGCACCCTGGAAGAGATTATGAGGAAGCAGCTCCTTTTTTTGGTGTGCATTCCTTCTGTACAAAGCACCTCTTGTGCTATTCTGAACTGCCTCGAAGGAGGCAATTCCCACTGCTCAAACCTAACCGACAAGTTGAGGTGCTTTCAGCCTGAAGAGTAGGCAAGCACCCAAGTTAGGCACCTCTGATGAATGGACCATTTTACCTCTAGTCATTTAAAGTACTTCTGTATTTCAACATCTGTTTCACCCAGCTGTTGTCACGTGCTAGTGAGCTTTATATATGCATTAGTGCACTCCTGGAGAAGAGAAGGAACGCGTCTACATTGACAAACACGAGATACCACAGTCCAACATCATGCGGTGGTTCCCTTCCCAAATCCCAGAACACATACACAGGTGCAGTGCCCAAAGCCACATTTTCAGGATCTCCTTATGATTTATTCCCAGCTTCAAAAATGACTGCAGTTTTTAAAATAGCACTAGAAGTACTCAATTTCCTACTGTGTTTGTGATTTAACCTACCTATCTCCTGCTTCTAGACCAACAGATAAATGAGATGTAATACAGTCAGCCTAATGTTAATTCAGGATTAAACACTGTCCATCCTACGGCTCTACCAGAGAACTTCTATATGCATTTTATAAGAGGAAGACGACACAACCTTTCTGGCAATTAGGAAAGCATGCAGGGATTTACAGGTATGGGTGCCTCAGATAATGAACCCCTTCAGGAGTAAAAGAGTAAGTGAGGCATAATCAAACTATGCATAGTTTTATCATTGTTCAAGGAATATACAAACCAATAATCAGCATGACGTTTGATTGGTCTTGTACCAATTCTTAGCAGTTCCTTAATCCTCACCCTACTCAGGAAGAAAGGGATTTTTGAAAGAGGAAAGGGTCAAATTGTTATTCAAATTAGAAAAAAAGAGAACCCAAGCACTTTCAAATTAATCTAGAAAATGGATCACCTTGCATGGATTCCATCTGCATGTCCTTCTGGTGACACAGGTTTATCTTCCTAGGCATAACAGCAATATGCTCAAGAAGGTAGAGGAGCTCTCATGACTCAAATTCATAGAATAGAGAGATTTCATATCTTCCATATTCAGTTCTGGTGGATTACAACTTTAAAGGCATTTTTGTCTCCCAAACAATGTAGTGGAATATGAGAAGGGTGAAAAGTATAATTAATACCAAGTAGGATATGTAAAAACGCAACTTCCCTGTGCCAGAGAAGCAATGAGTTTCTACCTGGGCCCTTTTGGGCTAAGCTGTTTGATCAGCTTCCCTCAGTCTCTGTGGATGTCCTTATACTAGTCTAATTGAAGGACCCCTGTTCTCTTTTTATTTTTGCTCTATGAAAAATGCATTGGAGATGTCTTATAATGAACTTTGATATGGTGAAATGATAATAATGTCCTAATTATATATAAAAATGTAATTACACTTGCTACTATTATAGAAAAACTCCCTTTATAATGAAGTGTTATGTTAGAAAAAAAGATTTCATTATAGGCAGATTCCTTTACTTGTTAATTTGGCCTGTGATTCATCGCTTTAATATTAAAAAAAAATTCTCTCTAAGTTACTTTTGATGTTTCTCATTTATGGTTCATTTCTCTGCTCTGGCACCTTAAGATGCCAAAAATTACAAACTTATTTAAGATATACTTAAAAATGCACTAGTTCTTTAAAAGGAAGGTGGGAAAAAAAGGAGTAAGAGTCCTTTTTTCCAGTAAAAATATTTTATAATGGAACATGGAACCAGGTTAAATACCATGGCTGTGTTCTCACTGACCAATTGCCTTTTGCTGTTAATTTTTTTTTTCCTCAACATATTATTAAAGAAAGGTAGTACCGAATACCTAAAATTGCTAGTAAAAGGAAGAATAGTATTAAAAATAGACCATTTTGAAGAACAGTTCAATGAAAGAAGCATCCAATCACTTCTGAAATTTGCAATAAAGTGACAGTCCTGAGCAAAATTTGAACAAAAAAAAAAAAAAGAAAAGAGAAGGAGAGAGAATGAACATAACGTGATCTCAGGTCTAATATATCAAAACTGATATGAGTTCAGAATAAGAATATTTTTCCTCTTGTACCATGAAAAAAGTACTTCAGGTGTTTTTATGAGCCAGCAAGTTTTCCTCTGCATTATAAGGTAGTTTGCAACTAATACCCTGTTTAAAAGCCAGAGGGGGAAGGTGATGGTAAGGCAGTGATTCACTAATAATTGAAAAAAGATAACAGTAATTTTCTGGAACAGAAAACAGCATTTCCCAACCCAAAATATAACATGGTTATGAGGTAATAGAATGTCTAACCAACTCCACTAAACTACATAGTCACTGTAAAGAGACATTTCCGAAGATTTATTAAATTGAAAAAGAGGATTTTTAATAAAGCATACATCTCAGCTTATATCATCTTTCCAAGTACAGAGCTGCAGTTTCCTTTTGCTTGGAAGTCTCCTGCCCCTGTCCATTCACTGTTTCCTCCTCTCTGTTATATCCAAGGTGGCTTCGCTAAAAGAGGATCTTCCCCACTAGCCAGCAGCTCTCAGGGCTCCAGCCCTTGCTGGAATGGGTAGTGGATCTACCTTGTTACAGTGCGTGGTAGAAGTCAATAAAGTGTGTGGAAGAGGTCCATGCACCTGAAAGCATCTCTGTAACGGAGACCTAAAGGAAGATACTGCTTTTTCTACAAGCCTTGCCTCATTTCTGTCTTTAGACCATCACAGCTGTAACGCCACTGGTAACAAAATTTATTTACCTATGGATAAAGCTAATGTATTCTATATGATGCTTACACTGCATCATGCTCTCCATTCTTGCTAGCTTGACAGATACATGTGGGGAAATAGCTTTCCGCTCCCTTTATACTTCACATCCGTATATACCTGCTAGCCTGCATATAAAGATGGAAAGACTCTGAACATCCTTCTCTTTGTGGGTTCAGTAGTGCCTTGCATATTTTCCTCATTTTACACTCTTGCAAAACTGCACAAGGCAAGACCCTCAATCCTGTGAAGGTTCTCACAGAGAACATCTAGGTACCAAGAGTTTTGGTCCACATAACCTTCCTCGCTTCATTTTGCTTATTTGAATAAAGGTAGATCCAGCAGCACTTACTGTTTAACAAATATGAAAAAAAAAAGTGAATTTGAACATGAATATTCTAACTTAATTGAGACTGTCTCTGTCCATCTACATGGTTTTATCTGCATTGGTCAGGAATTCTGGATGTTATTTTCCTGGCCTATGATATAGGTAATGTCTATTAAAGTCACATACAATTACTCATATTTTGTGGTGACAGAATTGGGTCTGACATTTTATTCTTATTCTCTGTATAGCCTAGATCTGGCTAGTCCAAATACTTGGGACAAAATTTCAGTATTTGCATCTCTAATATTAAGAAAGAAAAAAAAAAAGGGAGGGGGGCAACCAGAAGTTTGGAATACTCACTGAGCTAAAATCTGGGCATTGTACTTTGGAAGTTGTTTAGCTGTTTCATCCCACCAAATTTGAGGAGCTCCCACCAAAAAAAAAAAAAAAAAAAAAGGAAAGTAGGAAAAGCTTCAGTAAAAAGACATTCTTGCCTTAAGTGAAGTTAGTGTGGAACAGGCATTTGTTAAAACAATGTTCCTGGCAAGGGGGCTGCTCTTGTGCTGTGTCACACCACTATCTCACATTCCAAAGGATGCTGTACCATTCTGTTACACTGTTGTATTACTAGACAATATTATTTCTTCCCTGGTTAGAAAATTGACATTTTAAAAATTATTCCCACATGCAAACTGAAATAAGATATTACATAGAAAAAGAAAAGCATTCTGATAGATACTAAGCATGAGTGGTTGGTGTAGATTCAGATTTATGGTATTGCACTTTTGTCTATAAGGTATAAAAAGGCCCTGATTGTGGTACAAGAGTATTTAGCTCCTCTAGAGCATCCTTTTGAAACACCCTCCTAATGAGTTCTTGCAGCAGCCCCATGTAACACACTTAGTGATTCATTTCTTCAGTCAGCAAATCAAATTCTCATCTTAGTATGCATTTAAGCTTATAGAATTCATTCCATGAAAATAACCTAAATGAGACCCTACATCTGGAAGTCTGAGAGAGGAAAGAACATGTCCAAGGCTGTAGAACAAGTCAGCTTGTAAGAGTAGAAGGAGATGGGCAATATCAACAGGGTGGACTGTTCATCCAGCTGTCGTAATAGCAGCTGGTTCCTTTTCCAGTTAAAAAAACCCAAATCTATTAGTCAACCTACTTGCAAAATCAGCACAAGCATTTGCATGTCTAAAAGCCTAAGTTTTGAGGATATTTTTGTTTTTGCAGTTGGAGGGTCCACATATACAATTAAAGAAAAATGAGATCAGCTGGAGAGGTGGTAATGAATAGATGCATTCCTAACCTATTGCATTCTATAGCACTGTTCTTTCTTCAGAGGGAAAAAAAAAGAATAAAATCAGCAGTAATAAAATGTGAAGAAGGGCAGAATAGAGACTTTCGAAATGGAGCAACAGATGTAGTCTGCAATAGAGCACCAAGTGTTGCCAAAGGAGACGCAATCTCCTGCACTACCACAATGCAGAATTCCCCCCATTTTTTTTCTCCTTTGTCAAAGAAGCACTCACATGAGTAACTGCAGATGAAGCAAAATTAGTTTTACAGAAGAAAACTAGTTACAATTTTAATCACAGAAGATGTCTGAATTAATAAAAAGGGATAGTTTATTCTGTTCCCTTTCAGGACTGTGACAAGTGTTGGGGTTCCTCTGATGTTTTGAAGGAGATGAGGTTTTTGGGAGCGTTATTTCTGATCATATTAAGGTTACTGGAAAACGAGGGCCTTATTTTCTGCTTGGTTAAAACCACAGTGAAACATTTTTAAAAATGCCTATTTCAGCCTTAATTATGTCCCTACTACTCCTGGCTGTGCAATTTCTGGTGCCGAACAGCTATCCAGCAGTGACAGGAGTCCTCTCTGCTAGCTGTGCTTACTGCCAGACCCTTGCAGCATCTACCTCAACATACTTGCCCGGTAGCTGCACCGATGGGGCCCTGGCAGGCCTACTAGGCCAATGGCTACAGAACTCAATGGGCATTTAAAGCTAGTTTACTGACAGTACTTCTGGCATTCAGAGATGCTAATGTTGATGTACAAGGCAACACCTCACATAGCAGAGCAATCACAGTGATTTTTGACAGAAAGCACACCTTTGAAGGCTTTAAGATCCTTGCAGCCTTTAAAAATTTCATTCTAAGCTAGCCAGTTGCAAGATATTTCAAAAGCTTAAGCTTCCCATGATCAAAGGCGCTCTTGAATAACACTATTATGTTCTCCTCCTCAAATCCTGTCTACTTGGCAGTGTTGGTGAGGAATTTGGCAATTTATTGCTTTTACTAGCGAAGCATATTGAAACATGCAAACTGCATGCATATAACTCCGCAACGGTGTCACGTATTCTGTTGATATCTCAGGATCTGACAACACATAGCGATATTTTGAGAAAACCAGATTGCTGTTTATTCCACCGTTTAATTTAGAAAGCAGAAAAGTGATCAATGTTCAGTAATACCATTGTAGGCAAGACAAACATGTAGTTCCCACTTTGTAGTCATATACTTTGAAAGTAACATCTATTTGAAAATAAAATTAGGGACGAAATTTTCAGTCTCTGACTTAAAAATTTCTTACCCAGTTTTGCTTGCTGTCTTGTCTGCAAAGGCAGGGTGTATTCAGACAGCTATTTCTGGGTGCCAGGTGGTTCACCTTATCTTCTCGTTAGCGTATACAAACACAAGTTTGGCCTTATAGAAACCAGATGTCCATTCACGTTGCTCACATACCCAGTTTTGCCAAAACCAGATGCTGTTAGTGATGAGTTTGTGATTGACCATACAGCTCCTCATCTATATTTTGTCCATGTTGTGCTTGTCAGCGTAAAGTAAAAATATCCAGTGGGACAAGTCAACTGTACAACTTGGGCCAACATACGACCTCCCATCTCAGCAAGGCAAGTTTGGAAAGCATACGAAAGGACAACTTCAGATGAGACAAGCGTCCTAGTTCAGCCGCTAAGGCCCACTCTTCATTTACCAGGACAGGCTGGTTCTTACACTACTACGAGGACAACCATGTTCATACTAGAACTCCTCACTATGGTTTTGTGCGTACAGCAAAACCATTCACTAGGGGGAAAGACTGCATAATCAAGGATCATCCACCTCTTTGCTTTTCCTCACCAAAAAATATTAAGCACTGGCCCAAACCTGTTGTAGCCAACAAATTAAAAGCTATGAGGAAATGCTAATGGGCTATCTTCTAGCAATTGGGATAAAGAGATTTTTAAGCTGCAGAAGAAATGATACTCTCTCGCAATAATGTCTGACCAGGCAACTGATCTGCCGTAAAACAGAGTTTTGTTTAAGCAAAAAAAATACTTCCGTAAAAGCTCATATTGCTTCTACCTTGCATACAAAGAGCAGCAATTCTGTGTAGCAAAAGCAACTGTATTTTGGGGGGAGCAGAAAGGGTAATACTTGCTTCAGTGTTGCAACGACAGCTGCATATATGGCAGTAAGGACAGCAGAGAAACACTGCTAACATTGATGTCCTCATTCGGGGAGAGATGCTGAGCAAGTCAGGGAAACAGTGCAGGCCAAGCAGTGCTGTAACTGTCAAGGAGCTGGGGATGAATATTTGCCAGCAGTGACTGGATCAGTGGTGCTGAAGACACCTATCTACTCAGCATCTCAAAAGAAGAGTGGGGACAACAAAGCTTTGCCACAATCTCTAGCTATTTTGGCAAATCTACTTTTGCAGAGTAGACTTCTCTCATCTCCCTATATCATTTATGATGCACGGACATTATCACAGTTATTTCTGCAATAGCTGCAGCTGAGAAGCGGAGAAGGAAATCTAAAAGAATGATACAAATGATGCAAACAGAAATAATCTACTACAGCCACAATACAGAAGTGTCCTAGACAAAGGAAAGAGAAATGAATTAAAGACTACTTTCGTAGATAGCTGTTAGTTTTACTTAAATGTACCCCACATACTCCCATCCTACAAAGAAATGAGAAGATATTTTCTAACCTACCAACCTTCTCAAGAAAAAACAAACAATACCTAGGAAAAGACTACAGTTTGCAGTTTTAAATTCCTGGGGTTTCTTTACAGAGTGATTTCATGCACATCATCACTCCCAGCTGGTCCAGTAAGGACCAGCCACCACTGAATGAACAGTAGAGATTGCTAAGCTGCTCTAACACCACCAATGACAGAAAAAAGCATAAAGTTTGTGGAGATGCGGTGGCAACTTCAATTAGTTCTATAAGGGACCCCAGGTAATTTTCTACGTCCTGACAAATCCAAACGCTATCAGTGCATACAGATGACCAAAAACTTGGACGGCTGTAAGCAGAAGCTCAGCAGCGCAGCAGAGAAAGTTGCACACACTCACAGCTCTTTTAAATAAAGCTTTGGCTCAGTGCTGGAAAGTCACAAGACACTTTCACTCATTCTGGCATGGAGGAAGCACTCTCTTCATAGCAACACTAATGAATTTCCTGTAATTTTAAGTTCCTCACTATAGATAATCAGTAGCTTTATGAACACTTGACTAAATTCTATTTAGAACTATTAAGACTGTTCACAGAGTGAACAGTCAGCTTGATTAAGTGCAGCAAAACACCCTGTGAAGTTTGCAAAGAAGTCGGGTACCTGAGTGATAACTGTTTGACAGCTGGGAAAATCATGCAAACAAGAAACATCTCATAATAGATTACTACTTTATAATTCCAAAATAAGTGAAAAATCATGCATTTGGGGAAGAAAAATATCTTAAATCAAAAAATGGGGAATGAATGGCAAGGTTCTGTTAAGGCTGCATCTTGAAAGAGAAGCAACAGCAACAATCACCAGGATATAGACTATTAATACAGGTGCTCCTGCATTTCATCATAAAGCTGCAGTGTTCAAGCAGGGCAAACTGGTGTTGTTGATAGTAAACCAAGAAGTCAATAAAGTCTGCATAGAAGCTTTGCTAACTTTTGAAGGGTTATTAATTGTCAATGGGTTATTAAATTCCAATTATTTCAGTTGAAAACTATTCATTTGCAAATGCTGATTTAGCATCCACGATGAAGGTAGGAATTGGGGAGGGTCCCGACCACATAGTTATCAGAAAACTAGGATCCTTTTCAGTAAGTATTAATTGAGAATTCCAGTTGCAAGTAATCTCTTGTAGATTTTCACAGAGCTCTTTTTCTCATTGCAAATGAAACTATCAATACACCTGTAATAAACCGGAATGTCAATGATTTTTTAGCCAGAGAAATGGCATAAAAGACAGGCATTCTGCCCCAGGAGCTGTGCAAACTGCAGACTGATTCACTGAACAGCAATGTGTAGCAAAGAGCAATATTCAGCTAAAGCACTGATCCTGCCATTTTTAAAATTATCTTGATTTTGTGTACCAGCAACAACTTCTTTCTTAGAATTATGGCAGCTTGAGTCCTAGTCTTTGGGGAATGTCTGCAAGACATTTCAGTGTCTGATTCTTCAAGTAGCTCATTAGGGTGATGAAAAGCCACACGATGAAGGGGCAGTGCCATGCTTGAAGAGCTAGGGGTTCCTGTTGTCTTGAATTATTAACAAGTCAATATTTAGTGGACTGTTCCTGCCTGCCTGCCTACAGCAGGTGGTACCCCACTGCCTTTCACTTGGAAAGCATCTGCTTGCTCTGAGCCTCCCCAGAGCTTGCTACAGTCATTTGTTCGATTTAAGACAGACACTGTCATTATTCCGTGCAGCACTTCACAGAAATATTTCCTACTAAATGCTTGAACCATCTGAGCAGCACTAGGCAGGCTGCAGGCTTCATTAATAATGCATCCCTGCTTATCAATAGATTTAGACAACTGGTATTTAGAAGCTTCTTCAGAAGGAGTGGGTTTTTTTCACACCAGTTAGGTTCATTCTGTCAGTTCCTTGATGTAGACATTACATCCAACTGAGTTCTGAAAGGCAGAGGTGCTAAAATTGTATTTGAGCTGCTCCCTTGCTTTGGAGCACCATTTGACTGATGTAACTCTTAAGATCAACCCCTTTGTTGCATTATTCTTTGCTGGTTTGGGGGGAGGGGTGGAGGCAAGGTTACATTTACATCAAAACAGAAATTTGCCTTTATCTTACTTAAAATACATGGAAGCATGGGCTTTGCATTCTCAACAAATTCAGCTTCCACTAAAACTTCTCTGGATTCAGCTCACAAGTGAGAGAAAAAGATTCAGTATTAGTTACCTTGTGATTTGCAGAGGAGTGGTAACCACTTTTGGCAAAGAATTCAGGATGCTAAAAAACAGAGTAAAAAATATCAAACTGCTGTCTGGATCAAACAGCAGTGTGGACAAAGTAGCTATTGCCCAATTTAATATAGAGAAAGGGAAAACAAACATATAATTCCATTTGGGGGGGGTGGGAGAAGAAAAAAAAAGCAGCCTTGAATAACTGTGTCATGATTATAGGGAAGATATACTCAGATCTGGTTTGGTTTTGCTAGTAAGCCTTCCTTCTGGATCAGGTTTCCCCCTCATCACCCCCCCTTGGTGAATCCCACAGCCTTCAGATGGATTCCTGCAGTGCAGTTTTCTTGTTTGCTGGGCTGGTTCTGTTTGATATCCACAAACTGTTGTGGGTCTTTTACATTTGTTTGGGGTTTTTTTTCTGTTGTTGGTTGGTTGGGTTTTTTTTATGAAGCACTCAAGCAAAGGGTTAGAAAAACTTAATATATACAGATCTTACCTACACTGTCATCTTCATTAAAAGTTTACAGAAGTCTCTTTCAGCCCTGTTACCTCCATCCCTGCATGAGGAGAAGCCACTGCTGCAATTTCTGCCCATTCATCTCTAGAGATACTCATCTCTAGCTGATGTGGACAATCCACTCAGCAACTTCAAGGTTTTTGGTAGACCTGGAATCCTTCAGAGGTTTCATATCCCCTCTGTCTCTGGCTTGCACAAGGGAGCCAGTCTACACAGTTTTCTTTCTTTCTTCATTTGTTATTTGCTTGACATAATTCCTTGATTCTTCATGACAGGAAATCTTCTAAGTTGTTTGGTTTTGGTATTTTTTTTTCCCCTTCAACTAAATGAATGAATTAAATGAGAGAGACTTTAGCAGAAAGTATGGAAATATTAATATACAATAGTGATGGGCAAAGTTTGCTGTCAGGCTAATTGCAGATTGCTTTTACTATAGATTGGTTTCAATGTAGAATTGCTGGTTGCTGATGAAATAATTACATATCACTTTTTTTTCTGGGCCAGTAAGATTCATCATGCATGCACAAATTAATCACACATGCACATTCATTTTAATACCTCTTGGTCCTATCAGAGATACTATGTACATCAAGCAAAACTCCATGTGAGTGGCTATCCAATCTGCTGTCCAAGGCATAATTCATTTAAATGCCCTGGTTGCTGGCAAATTAAGGGCCCAGTCCTGTACCCATCAATTTGAGAAACACTCAAACAGCACCAGAAGAATTGGATGCTGTTTGTACGCTGTACTTTGTGAATAAACAAACACTTACTAAAATGTTGACACTGGCATGTGACTGGGGACTGCTGTACACAGTCTGAGTGTTTGCTGGAGTTCATGGGAAGCTCAAGTTTGTCCAAAAAGGGCAGAATTTGGCTGTAATGAATAGGATGACATTCACACTATAAACAAGGGAAGCTGAGCTGCAGCTGCTGCTGTGCTTACAACAGAAGTGCCCCTTTCAAATATCTGTCAAGAATTGAACATGAAACCCCATTCTTTGATGCTCCAAGGACAGAATTCTGATAGGGGGAATAAAGCCACAGTTTTTTTAAAAAAAAAAAGAAAAAAAAAGTATTTTGTTCTAATAGTTTTATGCAAATATATGAGAAATCAAATTATTTCAATCATAACTTTTCTAACTCCTTTGAATTACACAATGGATGAAGCTTTTCATAAAGATAGTTATTACAGGGGATTGAACACCCATACTGAAAGGACCTCTTTGGAAGGAGTTTGCATCCTATCCCTGTCCACAGCAACTAGGTCACACATGATTTCTCCAAAGATGTAAGAACGTATTTCAGAAGGACGACTTCTGGGTCAAAAGGCAGTTCAATATCTTTGCCTCTTAATTCCTCAGCCTAGCTAAGAGGTGCCAGTGGTAACTAATTCACAGCTCTGTCCACCAGTAACTATGCTGTTGTCAAAAACTTGTTTAATTAATTAAGAATGATTACTTAAGCAGAGGTTCTGCAAGGTACAGGGTGTCAATGCATTAATTATGGTCTTTTTTTTTTTTTTTTATTATGAAGGAATAAAGTCCATTATGCCATCATTATATCCCTCTTACAGGGTAAAATTCACCTGTCATACAGGAAGTAAGCACAAGATCTTCAGCCCTATCTATATGCAATCTAGATGCATATCTTCACATCCTCAGTGGACAGAGGAAATGCAGTAGACAATAGGTAAGTGCAAAAGTAAGAAGGACAAAGAAGCCACAGAGAAGCAAGAAATTGTGCATGGGCCTCTGTTTCTACAGATTCAGTGTCTCTAAACTGTCAGGAAGAGCAGCAGGTCTTCCTGAAGCTGGAGCAGTAGCCACCTACGAGCACTGAGCTTCATACTTTGGCTTGGAAATGGACAACACCTTCTAAGTCAGCTTGTTCTTCATCAGGACAATATGATTCCATAGAAAATTATTCCACCCTCAGGCTAAGTCTGATTTTTCGACTGCCGTCAAATCAGAATAAAAATTCTAATTTTTTACAGATTCTTATTTTCTTGCTTCATGAACAGTTAAAAAAAAAAAGAAACCAATAAAATAAAACTGGTTTAATAATTTTTAAAGAGATTTTAAATGATACTCACTTTATCAAGGCTGATGAAAATGACAGTAGTGTCAGAGGGTAACAGGTTGCTAATAAATACAATAGTTTAGGAAAGTGCTATTCTTGTCATGGAAAAATATATTCTGAGAAAAATAATACCACTGTAATTCATTTTTGAAAGCTGTAGAGACTTCTTGGATGAGGAATGCAGTTATTAAAGGCAAAAGTACACAATATGTTGTAATGAAATGGTTGTGCTACACACTTCATTAAACGTTTTGTGAGCCATCTGGGAAATTCCAGCTCTTTCTCCTCGGAAGGAAATGTTTTACGTGGTTGGATCACTAGAGGGAGCACATAGAGCAAGACTGACAAACAAAAACATACTGCCTTGGCGACTCCAGCCCGCGAGCAAAGCTGAACATGGGGAAAGATGAACCAAAGGGCTATTTACTCTTCCAGTGCAAGAGGTATGGTTACAGGATTCATTGAGAAAGACTTGAACACTTCCAGCTATCAAAAATAAGTTGATATAGCAATGCTGAAGTTCTTTCTGAGCGACAGAGTTGGGAAAAACTGACAGACTGTGCATTGCACATGTCCATTGGAAGAAAACATGCTTGTCATATGAGATGCTGAAAAGCTTAAAAATTCAGAGAGCACAGTAGGGAGTCTTCCAGAAGGATTCAAAGAACTGATACGTTTTGGATGTGTTGGTTGTTTGATTTACAATATTTAAAGGTAGAAAATAAAGGAGAAAAAAAAAAAATCAGTCAAATTTTATATGAACCTCAGAGGAACAGGAGCTAAGGAAGGGCTGAACTGCAGATGTACTGGAGTATCTACGACATTTTCATGATCATTTCAAAAGCTCATCATTTGTATAAAAAAAAAAACCAACAACAAAACAAAGAAACAAAGAAAAAACAAACCCCTAACTCTGTGCTTTACCATTATGAGCAGATCGCTGAAATAATACTGTTTACAAAGCACGTTTTACAGTTTTAGCTCTCTTTAATCCACTATTCCTTTTAGGCAGACAAAAGAACCAAGGCAGAAAAAATGGCACTTATACCACAGAAGCCAGTGAGCTGTCGAAGTGCGATGTCTTTCTTAAAGGAATTTACAATCAATGCTGAAAACTTGAGGTATACACCCAGCAGAGTGTATAAGGCAAACATGAAGATATTGTTGTACAATGTTACAGAAATAATATGTAGTACAAATAGTGGAAACTTCTCTTTTTGCCCATTGTTTATGAAAGCTTGCAGCCTATTACCTTTACTGTTTTCCCTCAACTAGAATTACAATATGCTTATTTGAATACCATAGCATAAAATAAAGATTGAAATTTTAAATGAATACTTTCATTAGCAAAGTTTTTAGTAGTGTCTTAGAGTAATCGCAATAACAATTATCTCTGCCCATATCCATAGACTCACACTCAGAAGGCCCCTGTGGATATGAATACCACCCAGCCCCAGAAGTGTACCATCTGGCACCCCCACGCTTCACTTAGACAATTTTACATCGAGTCCAGTGAAACTTTAAGTAAAGACTGACTTTGGTTTGAGTGTCTCTTGCTCCCCAGTCCTTGGTGGAAGGAATGGTACTGTCCCTTGCTGACACAGTGCACTGAGTGGTATGCATGCACGTAAACCAGAGTATTTCAGTCTCAAACTTCTCTCCTTAAAACAGCAATTAGGAATTTTAGCAGTGAAATGCTATTAACAGTCAACAATCAAGTCTACCTGTCAGCCTCCCTCCTGCACACCCTCGCAAATGTCTATGTGTACTAACAAGCAAGTGTAGGGGTGGACACGCGTTTCCACGTGCAGCAATCTCACCTCTGCGTGGAACCCTTTCTAGGTGGTCCTGCAGGATTTTGTGGCAGAAGATAACTGTCCTAAACTGTCAGTAACCTGCTGATGCCAGTAGCATTCATTTCTAGGACATTCATGACTTTTGATGTTCCATGCATAATTTTCTTCCTTTAGGCACAAAGTTAATCTCAGCGTATGAATGGTTTCTTTGATTGCTTACTGTGATTATTTCACTGGTAGAGAGCTCATTGGTTGAGCCATACCTGTTTGGGTAAGAGGCTATAACACAAGGCTATTCCTATCCTAATAGTAATAAATTTCTTCTGGTATATACATACATAATACAACTCTATCTCTCTCCATATGTGCAGAGATGTATGTATATGATACACTAAAAATAGCCTGAAGTGTGTAAAGATTGCCAAGTCAATCATTCACAAACTGACAAAAATACTTAAAACCCAAAGGAAACACTGGTATTAACATTATTCATACAACCTTCAGTTTCTCCATGAAACACCAGTATAATACAATCTTGAACACCATTATCACTTCTCTTTTTTTCCTCTCTACAAAATCACTGCCTTACTCAAAAAACATTTACATATTAAATAGTGTTCAGTGAATGGATCATTCCAAACCTTATTCTCACACACTCCACATTCCTGCACTGAGAATAAAATTAGTGATTTCTGTGTCACTAGTTTCATTGTGCTTTACATCAAGAATGCATGTATTTTCACATACACAGCGTCCACAAGCAGAAAAATTATTATTATTCCCATTTTATAGATGGAGAACTTAAAAGCCAGAGAGTCTAAAGTCGAAATGTAGTGAAACATCACTGAGACTGAAATGAATTCTACAGAAGTAAACTTGTCTTTGTTGACTCTGAAACCATTTACTTTTTTTTTGTCCTGTAACTTCCTCCTGAATTTATTACATACCTTCCAAATGGGACAGTAAAAGAGGTAGGAGTCCTATAGACATGAGTCTCGTCTTGCCTTTTTCTGAGAGACTTTTTCTCTCTGCCACGGCACTGAGCGTAGTGCCGCATACAAGTGCCATTTAGCCTAGCTCTCTGAATGGCAAGCCAGAGGGCTTATGTTAAGCCTGTTGTTTATTGATATTCTACTAACAAAAGAAATAAGCTCCCTGAAGAAGTTCTTACAAAATATACTATGGCGCAGATTTTGGCAGAGGGAGAAAGCCTGAGGAAGTAGTGGGACTGCAGCCCCTCTTTCAGCACTTCTCAGTAACAAGGAGCATGCTCTCAGGTGTGTGAGGTGGGTTTTCCTGATCAGTTGTTGAAAGCCATCACACATCCCTCTACTTAGCGTGTGCATGCTCCTTGGAAAAGACATAGGATGAGAATTTTTCCTCCTTGTTCAATTTTGTTTGCAAAGCTGAAGAGCTCTGCAGAGAACTGAAATAAATAGTTAAGTCTGGTTTAACATAGCTTTTGGCCATTCTTGCTTCAGTTCTGTATCTTTTAACCTCTAGGGCATAATTCTTCCGCTTAATCAATCCCCTTCTGCATTCCTTAAGGATTCTCTTCTTACTTTTAATGCACAGTTTAAGACGACTATCATTCCGGGGAGATCTATACTCCTTTCTACTAGTATCATCTTGCTTGCTGCTAAAACTTTTTTTGATTCAAAGTTATTATATGCCTCCTCCATGTTCAAATATGTAAGCTTCCCAGCACTCACTAAATATCCTGGTTTTCAGTTTGCCTTTCTAAGGCCCCAGAAGAACAGATTTATCTTCTACTTTTCTCAGAAAGAGAATTGGACAAAATTAAATCTGCTCTAAGTTTAGTTTTTATGTCCAGCCCCTTTAGATCTTGCTGTTCAGTCAAACAAAGCATAACACATGATTATTTTTTGGCTGGTTCGCTAATTGTTTGGTAAAAAAATCTACCTTCATTCACTTCCAAGAATATCTGAGACCTGACTTTATTGGAAAACAAATTTGGGCAAAAAGTTACAGTATTCAAATGTCCAGTTTTTCAATGGACAGATTTTTGTGTCTTAGTCTGGGAAAGTTAAAGTCTCCCATGAACACATAAATTCCACTGCTTCTTCCTGCTACCCCTGCCCCACCTTACAAAATGGATATCATTATCCAGTTCTGAACCTTGGATATTTGCCAACATTCCTGTTCCCGGTGGTCCCATTTTTTTATTTCACTAACAGACAATGCTATCTCACTGCCTGTGTATATATTTCTCGCTTTCCTAATCACTTTATACCTTTCAATTCTTTAACACAGAGTATGCCATGGCTACCCTATTTCTATCACTACCACTACAAGACTTGGTTTTGTATCCAGTACTAGGAGTTTTAATTCCTTCATCCTATTGTCCAGGCATCCAGCAGTAGGAGGAACAGTCGGTTCCAGTGGTGCAGCCAGTGTACTTGATGTACCCTTTCGTTTGCCACTGTTAAACATGTTTTTTCTTCATTTCATCCTCACAACTATGCCTCTTTCCCTTTTACTGTCTGTAGCAGGCTTAAGTAGTTAAGAAGTTTTAGCAGGATTCTTCCCCAGCTTCCTAGTTTAGAGCTTGTTTTACCAGTCATGTCTGCTGTCAGCCTAGGAAGCTCTTTCCTGTAAATTAACTGGAATCCTTTCTTTGAGGAAAGAAACATAATTCCTACAGGCATCACAGAGGCCAAATGCTGTCATACCTTCATAAAAGCATCACACCCTGATTTGTCAGGATTCAGGTCAAAATGCCTGAATCTACCTTCTCCAAAGGCCGAGTCAGGTTCTCGTGAGCTTCAAGTAAACTATACAGAAATGAGGGTTGATTTTATGGGAACGCCATATAAAAGCAAGCAATGTTTACAAACATTATACTTAATCACATGTGCAGCATAGGGATTACATCTACCATTAGGGGAAACCCCCCAAATAATCCCCCCCCAGTCCTTGCAAGTCACCTTCACGCCCCATGACTATGCTTCTCTATGTGCTTATTTTGCCACTACAGTCCCATTGGCCTCTGTCTACTACCATTTCATTTAGGAAACTAAGATTGGAGAGGTGCAAAAGAGAGCAGCAAGGGCCCAGGGAGAATCTATTATTCTTCTCAGTCTGTTCAGAAGTTTTAAGTCACCTGACAGCAATTAAATGCAGCTAATATAAACATACTGCCTGGTGGCACAATACCTTAACAAGGTAAAATCTCAGTCAACGTAGCATCGATCTCCTTGTTCCCACATCTATCCCTAACCTTCTGCTCTTCCCAGGAGAGAGATACTTCCCAGGAGTATCTTTTCATAGGATTAGGAAAATAATATGAATTAATTGCATGCTTAAAGAGTTGAGGATTAAATCCAAATGTAAAAGGAAATAAATGTTGCTTCAAACTAAGGAACAGTAACACACCTTTTTTTTTTTAACATTAATAAGAAGGCAAGATCCTACAGGACAAAGCCTTTTGCCATATGAAGTCCACATTTTGAACTGCTCAGATAAGAAAATGTCTGCAGTTCCATGAAACCTTAAAGCTCTCTATGGTATTTCAATCATCATTGCTCTTGTCCTAAAAGCATTTACCTTGACATCCCTTACTGCTGATGCCACCACACACTCACAGGCAATAGGGCACAGTCTGGGCCTTCTTACGCTGAGATGTGAAAAATCAATTGAATCCCCAGCAGATGGAATCACTGGTGCAGAAAGTGACTAAACACTAACAGTTATTCTGTGATACCAAAGTCTTGAAAGAGGATACTGCAAACACATACACTACAAGAAAAAAAAAAAGGTGGTTTAATTTACAATAACTTTCTGCATGGTATTGTTATTTTGGGGCTCTGTCCTACACAGATGCTACTATTCACTGGTAAATTAAGAATTTCTCTCCAAATATTTTCTATTCACTGATTACACACAGATATATGATACAATATGGTATGATACGCACTGATATATGACATTATCACATCACGATAGTGAAACATACAGAGTATTTCTATTTCCTTACCATTATGCATTAAAAATAGACAAGACTGACAGCAGAGTCTTTACGTACTGTGACAGGAAACATGATTTTTATTTCTATTCCAAACTTGTGTGATTCTAGGTTCTATATGCTTATTTGACTAAATAACGTCTAATTATTAATGTGCTATGCATAGTATCTATAATCTATAATACACAATTTAGTCCTGGGTATGAATAAATCCAGCCTGACTCCTCTTTCTTCTCATTTTTTATTTCCTGCTTTTTTGCTGTCATTCTCTATATTTTCTGCCGATTTTATCAGCATCTTCTCACCTCTCTCTCCAATTCTTTGTTTCTCTCTTTCACTTCACATATTGCCTTACATATCTGTGCTAACATCCAGCTGAGCTGCAGGGAGGATTTTTTTTTAGTGTACTCTCTGTTTGTGTCAGTCCTATTATAACATACTCAGGATGATATATTACGCTTGAAAGCTTCTAGTATAAAGAAGTCATATTATCTATTCCCAAAAGAATGTTAATCATAACCCTTTAATCATGATGATAATCATATACATATTTGGAAAAAAACCCCACCATTGTATGGTTGAGCATAGGAACAGATGCCAGAAGATACATGTTCTCATCTTGGCTTTTGCACAAAGTCTTGTGGTTGCAAGGAAACTATCTGATTTTGTTTTCTAGTTTAGTTTACCTGTCAAAATACATGAATAATACTGGCCTACTTGATTGGGCGATGCTTGATTCAGCTAATGTTTATAAAGGCTTTGAAAACATCGACTATGCAAGGCTAAAGAGGTGCAAATTATTATTAGCTGTCAATTATGTTTTATAGAAAACACTGTGGCTGAACACTTATCAAACTAGTAAATTGGTAGAAAGAAGAAAAATAGAGAAAAGAGAAGAAAGAGAGAAAAGAGTAAAGACTGGTTTGAAAAAGAATATATTGGAACGCAAGTGTGATCGGAGGCAACAAACTTCTGCATGAAGTCTTCATAATCTGCACAGCTGCTCCTCACCTGAAGTGTGAAACTGCAGCGTAAACACACAGACTGGTCATAACGAAACTTTCCAGTTTTAAATTCTCCAGCTTTCTGTACAAACTCTGTGCTGTAACTATACTGATGCTAATGGTATGAGGTCAATTAACTTTGATCTATAATGACAAGAGCACTAGCTCCCTAATTTAGTGGAAAAAATAAACTTTCAGCAACCTTGAACACTCCCTATGCACCACTATGTGTGCTTCTTATCAGACTTATAATTGAGCACACTCTAGCGGTCTCTAGCATGCTAAGAAAACCATGCAGACAAAAGTACAGTCAAACAGAACAAATAGGCTCATACATTTAACTGTGCAGTATGACACAATGGTTCAGCTGTGGACGGTCTTCCAGCAGTTTGAGAACCTCTGGCCTAAGGACTGATGATGTTCAATATTTGCAATTTCTACTTTCTGTAGCTTGCTTCTCAGTGAGATTATATAATGCTTTATAAACTGGCTAGGGCAATTTATGGGAAAAAAATGCACGCCACTAGATTAACCAGTTTGAGATCATAATTTATCTCTAATGGCCTTTCTTTGACAACAAGAAAACAAAAGAAAATTAAAGCTGATAGGGCTGTTCTAGTAATGTCAAAAGTTGGAATTCTTTATCAGTCTTTAACTTAAAAGCAGTCCTTGTCAGAATAATGATAAAGGCATCATAGAAATTTTGCTTTTCATCTGTCTGACATATAAATCAATGATCCCAACCCCAAATCATTATGTATGTATTTTTTTAAAAAACGTGAATATAAAACAAGCCAGCTTGTCTACATTTTATGTTCATCTTTGACAGAGTCAGTTATACCATTTCTCTGAGCACACACTCACTCATGGTTGAAACTGCTCCCTCCTCCCAGTTATAACACTGACCCCGTTTAGAGAGCACATCACAAATAGATGCACTGAAATCAGTAGCCTTTTCCAGGGTGTGAGCTGACATAATGGGCGGCTTTGCTTTCTCTTGGGAGCAAGCACTCTCTTTATCACTAGGACAAATGACCTGTAGGAGAGGTATCCAAGGCTAGACACTCTATTTCCTTATAAATGCCAGATCAGATCATAACACATTACTGTGACTCACTGTGTTAATGACCAAGCACTTCGATTTGCAGGGAAATCATGAAGACATATCAGACTGAAGCCCAGCTCTGTGTATGTCAGAGTACAATTTCTAAGCAAGCACACTACTTTTAAAACTTCGCTTTCTCTTTCAGTACGCAGCTTTGAAATTCATAGTTACAAACAGACCAAACCACTTCTGTTATCAATAAGCGAGGCTTACCTTACAGCAGTTCCCATCTGTTAGAAACGGTGTAAATGACGTGTATTTCACATCAGGGAAGGGTGGAGAGTTTTCAGCTCTCAAGGGGGCTCCTCTAGGATTCTTCACTTTGGATTTTTTCTTTCTTTCTTTCTTTTTTTTTTTTTTTTGAGTGCAGGTCCTTGCTCCTCAGAGTGGGCAAATGCCAGCAACTGTATATCCTTTCTCAGAAGTACAAGGCTCCACCTCATGCCTTCATAATCCTGAGAGTGGAGAAGGATTACTGAGCCTGAAAAATAAAAACAATTCTTTTTCAGACTTGAATGAATCAGAAAAGGAGAAATAGAACTATTCCATATTTAGGATAGCTCCCTACTATAGGAACAATTAAAAGTAAATTAAGAAAGAGTAGGAGAAGTAGAGAAGGAAAATAAAGATTAGATGATAGAATATGGGAACAGAGAGAAAAGAAGACAGAATCAAAAGCAAAGGATTAAAAACAAGAAAAAGAGGAGAGGAGTTTAGTAATAAAAAGGAAGTACTAGAAATAAAAATATTTACTTTCCTTTTGATTCATCTGTTAAGATTAACAGAAGTCTGAGAAAAAAAGGAAAATGTTAAACATCCACAGTGAATAGAAAAGCTTCCCGAGGAAAAAACAGAAGAAACCTAGGGAATTAGAAAGAGAATACATGCAGAGGGAAGGAAAAATACAAAGGCATAGCATAAGGACATACGCCTTCACATTAGTCACCAGTTCAACCGCCCTGTAACCATAGGTAGCCATATTATGGAAGCCTAGATCAGAATTGCCCACCAGATACTCAGTTCACGTCAGGCCATGAAGCACTTAACAGAGCACTGAAGTAAACAAAACACTTACTGCTCCAAAATAGCATCTCAGAGGCAGAAATCAAAGTAGAACATGGTATCTTAGGTTTCCCACAAAAGAGATATTTTAGGTTAAAATTCTCAAAAAATATCTCAGAAGCTGTACCCCCATGCACTACAGGAAAGCTAGGAAGATGTTTATTACTGTTAGTTTTTCTGATACCCTGGCTTTCCATACAAAGCCAACAAGATATGTGACAGCAGAGGATAACAGAGACTTCAATTCAAGCTCCTTTGAAAACACAACTCTTAGGATGCATCATTCTTCTCAATGAAGGTATTCACAAATTTACATGTATTCCTGAATGTAGTGTTCAAACACATCCTTAGATGTAGCAAAATACTCAAATGTATTGCCAAATTAGGAGCATAAGAGTAACTGTTCATTTCCGTTCATGTCGGACTATACTTAATTCCAAGTCTGAGAAATCCCTGAGAAAAAGTCTTGATTCTTTGAACTCTTACTCCTAAGCCATTTTCAGAAACTCTAATTAACTGAACTATTCTAAAAAACAGTATTCGAACTTAAGAACTTATTGCAATGAAGAGCTGCTAGGGCAATGGACGATGGAGATGATCTGTCTCCTTCTTCTGCCAAGGATATTAGTCTTCTGCTTACTGTGCTTTTATCTGTGTTTACCCTTTAAACTAAATTAATTGAAATCACGTCTTTATCTTCTACTACTCGGCAGTCCTTCTTATTGTTTCCATCTTCAGGCAACTTCTTAGTGGAGCCCATTCTCTTTTCTATGGAAATGGCATAAAAAATAGTGGATGGAGAAACAGCAAAGGTTTGGTAAAGCTGGTTGTAGTCAGTACATTTTAGCTGGTTAAATCTTAGATTTCCCAGCACAGAAATTAGGAATCAAAATGAAACTTTTCCAGACATTACTTTTTTAAATAGCAACTTAAACAAAACCACTTATTTTGCTTCTAAAGTTGATTATGAAGTTTTCTTCATACACATTGCATTGTGTCAAAGGTAAAAGCAAGACCAACTTCTAAAAAGAAATTTTTATCTGATGTAAACAGCTTTTTAAATAAAGTCTCACAAAAGCTTTTCAAAATGATATACACCACTACCACATAACAAATTATCAAAGCCTTGTGGTTTGGTCTTGGTTTTGTTGTGAAGATGATAGAGTTGTGCTTGCTCTCTTTTCTTCCTGTTACCTTCATACAACCGCATGGAAATTCCTCTTAATCGTATTTATATGTGTCATGGTTTAACCCCAGCCAGCAACTAAGCACCATGCAGCCACTCACTCCCCCCCACCCAGTGGGATGGGGGAGAAAATTGGGAAAAGAAGCAAAACCCATGGGTTGAGATAAGAATGGTTTAATAGAACAGAAAAGAAGAAACTAATAATGATAATACTAATAAAATGACAACAGTAGTAATAAAAGGATTGGAATGTACAAATGATGCGCAGGGCAATTGCTCACCACCTGCCGACCGACACCCAGCCAGTCCCCGAGCGGCGATTCCCCGCTCCCACTTCCCAGTTCCTAAACTAGATGGGACGTCCCATGGTATGGAACACACCGTTGGCCAGTTTGGGTCAGGTGCCCTGGCTGCGTCCTGTGCCAACTTCTTGTGCCCCTCCAGCTCTCTCGCTGGCTGGGCATGAGAAGCTGAAAAATCCTTGACTTTAGACTAAACACTACTGAGCAACAACTGAAAACATCTGTGTTATCAACATTCTTCTCATACTGAACTCAAAACATAGCACTGTACCAGCTACTAGGAAAACAGTTAACTCTATCCCAGCTGAAACCAGGACAATATGGAACAAAATGTTGACTTCCATTTTTAGAAAGTTGAATCACTCTTTCTATGAAATTATTGAAAAAACACAGTCAAAGGAATGTTTGGAGACAGCAAACAAGAGAGAGGGAATCAAAGCTCAAGTGAATTTCATGTAAAAGTAGAAAATATTTTGAATTATTATTTCTGCTTTACCATTTATGTTTACTTGCAAATGAATGTTGCTTTCTTTCCTTGACATGTTCTTGTTGTTTAAAAGGGTACATATATTAGAAATCAGTTTGTATCTCTTGGAGAAATATGGTAGCATTTGTATGTCTGTATGTCTATGTCAGATGATTTAGAAGTATGAGTTTTATATATAGATGTACCCAGACATATACTTTTTTATATACATACACATACATATATATATGGGCTTCTTAGTCCCACAAACAAAACTTGGGCATAGGCAAAAAAACATTTCCCTTTTCTACACGATACCAACCACACGTCTGGTTTTGAGCAACACAATTACTCTTCCCTAGAGTCAGCAGGAAATAGATTCAGTAACAACATCTGAAGAGTACAGAATATAGATCAGTTCCTGTTAAGTTTATATTTGATATGAGTGTCATGTTAGAGAAAATGCACGAGCGTAAACACTCCAGGCAGTAGATTGCCATTATCAGCTTTTTCCCAAGCAACTCTGTGACACCTGTTTTCAGGTGTCCCAGTGACTCAGAAATACCTTCAAATACATTAAAGAGTGAGACAGAAGCAGGCAGGTCAGAGGAAGGGAAAGACCTATAGGTTGGATCCTTCATCCCTAAGAAAAAAACCCCCAACCCTATACTTACTCTTACCCTTGGTAAACTACCAGGTTTTGTTCGGTTTTGCAGGGCTTTGTTTCATTCTATATTGCTGCCTGTATTGTGCTTTCCTTGATACCTCTGTGTAAAGGCTATTACCATTTATCATCTTACAGTGATGTTACACTTGTTTGAGCATAACTTCTGTCATTTACATTGGTAATAATATGTTGCAAAAATTTTTTAGCTTAAATTGTTTATTACATTCTTTTCAAATAAAAGGTTAATGCAAGTGCTTTATTTGAACTTCAGAAACACTCATGGTGATAGCATTTACCCGAAATATAAAAACTAGCTAAACAACAAAATACAGTAGTTAAACTAGTATTTTTTCCAAGCCAAAAAATTATTTGGTAAGCTTGTTATATAGATATTTTTAACATCTGTGTTAATCATGCTGTTTTGTTTTGTTCTTTTTTTTAAATGCCTTGACTTTGTGGAAGGGATATTTATGCAGGGTAGCTGTGATAAATAAGTAAATGCTAGAATTTCTAATCCTATGGATGATTTGCTGATGCAAACTGAGTACAAATGGATTTCAATCACATTTTTTTCTACTGGTTCTGTATATATTTGGCAGCGTGCAAAACTTAATTCTAGCGATTTGCACATGTAAGGCTGCATATGCATACACACATTGCCCAGAGTGAATCATGTCAGAAAATTAGACTTTCAAAGTTTCCTTTTCAGTAATAAGAGAGAGTGCCCTGCATTACATAGGCTGGAGACCCATTATACTCAGCTGTATCTAAAAAAGACAGTTTCTCAACTGATGAAACCATATACCTTTTGTTCACTCTACAATATGATATTAAGGTGATCCTTTGAATTAAACATACATAAAGCAGCCACGATAGTGGCTAAGCCGAGTTAGGCTCAGCATCCACATGAACCTATGGAAATACATGTCTCATAGCTGTGGACAAAGATAATGGCATGCAAGGAACTGCTATTCCAGAAATGATGTAGCCTTTCATCCTTAATAACAAATAGAAAATGGGAAGTCAGTACTTGGGAGCTACTCCAGCAAGCAGATCTCCAGGAAACAAGGCTCCCCACAGACTCTTCCTTGATCTTAAAGCTTAACGTGAAACTTTTATATGCACGTAGCACCTGGCCAGAAGACGTGGGAAGGCACTTTTATCACACTGGCTGTATTTCTTTCTTAAATAATAGATTTCCTCTTTCTTTTTCCCTCTCCTGGAAATGGAATACATGCTCAATAATGTTTCTCTACTTTTTTTCTTTTTTTTGAACAGTTTAAGAACAACCAGACCATCTTAAAAACCTCAACATCACACAATCTTGAAAACCATTAACACCCCTCAAACTGTCTGGTGCTGAATTGCATCCCAGTTTTTGAAAGCAAAAATATGTACTTAAAATAAGTTAAGCATTATTTGGATGAAGAAGTATTAAAAAAAAAAAAGCATTAAGTTTAATTGAATGCTAATCTTCCACCCTCATTTCCTTGACATCTGGGCACATGGATAAACAATGCACAGATAGATTAACTAGGTCTACCTGAAGCTACACAAGAAGTCAGTTGAATTATGTACAATATTTTCCCAAGGGCATTCCACAGGAGTGAAGAACAACAGTACGTGAACCTTAAATCGCTGCTCCAAACTATTGCTGGCTTCACAATGGTTGATTCACTTGTGTCTTCATCAGGAGTTAATGTATCAAATACATAATATGTATGTAATCCCATCCATACTACAGTTTTATCTTTGTATTCTTCAAATTATTCTTGTTTTTATCCATATCCTTAATGTAGCATGCAATCAGTTATATATGCAAACAGCCATGATAACAGCATAAAGAAACCTCGATGTATGCTTTCACTGAAGCAAATAGGAAAACAACTTTGAATCAAATAACAAGTAGCTTAATGCAATGCTTATTTGCCTTTGACTGTATGAAAAATGAAAGAGGATTTCCACAGGGATTTTAATTTTTTTTAGTATTAATATTTTCTTTGCAAATAAGAAATCCCCAAATATGTTATCCATTAAGACCACCAGCTGTTGAATGCACAGGCTCAGAAAATAAAGCTTTTTTTTTTTTTTTGGGGTGCAAAACAACTCTTCATACCTTTTTTCAAACAAAAAGCTTTGATTTTGTTTCAGCTTTGCAAATAAGTCCTGCATTTTGGCTGAGAACAAACCAGGAAAAAAAAAAAAAAATCCCAAACCAAATTACTCCGAACTGCAAATTGGGGAGTTCCTGACTGTGGCTCCATTGCTACTGTGATAGAAAGAGATTTTTCTGTGGTGGTTTAAATGTGAGAGAACATACATTTTAAGAGAAACTGTGAGAGAAGTTTTTACCCTGGTTACTTCTATGGTGTGGGACATGCAAAGTTTGGACACCAAATTTTACCTTTAAACCACCTCTTGCTAACTGCATTTTGACTTTTGTCCCCTTTTCAGGATTCCCAGAGATCTGATAAATAAACATTAAAAAGATCACAAGTACACAGGAGGAAAAACAGCTGTAGAGACTGCATACAACTCAGGCAGTAACAAATGCAATTAGGTCCAGACAAAGCAAATGAGGAAATATTGGAAAATTTCACCGTCATTTTTGCTTCTCATTACATCAGAAGTCTTTGCTGTAAAGCGTGAATTAGACTTGCATCACATAAGATTGGGATTTGAAATGAGAAAAAGCAGGACCTGTCTTCCCGTGTAACAGGAACGGAACACAAAATACCTAAAAACATCTGGGGTTAGTATAGCTATTATAACAGCACTCATCTCTCCAGCCCATTTTTCCAGATTTGCGTATGTGTAGAAGAATAACAAATATTCTCTTTTCTGCTTTCCCTTGTGTAAGGGTGTATAGTTTCCAGTTAACATTTTGGAACCCGATCCATGGGAAATTCTCTGCACAAGCCAGCGGGAAATCAGCACTCCCCCCTGTGCTCTCTCTGATGCTTTCAAAGTCTTTAAGAGCGCTCACTGGTTTCTCTCCACTGCTCAGGAAAGAAACTTCAGAAAAATCAGCAAAAGTGAGGCCACTAGTTTTCAGTTAGACAGCTTTGAATTTGGGCAGGTTAAGCTACAGATATGAGTTTAGTGTTAGTGAGCAAGTCATCGTGACTGCAGGTACTGGGGTACTTGGTCATCCCTATGGAATGCTGCTGTGTTCCTTATGCTGGTGTTTGGAGAAATGCAGATGCTTTGGAATGAGATTTAAAAAAAAGGCCAGCATGATAAGCAGGAAACGGACTGTATTTTGTGGCAAATGAAGGGAAGCGAGCGTGGCCCTAACCCAGAGAGCCATAGCTTAGTGGCTAGAGCATTCTTCTGGGGGAACAGGTCTAAACCCATTTAGTCAGACCAAACCCCAGCTTTCTTGGTCAAATATTGCAACCACTGAGCAGCTGAACAGAAAGGAGCATTTGCTTCCCTTTCTCACGTATTTTGCAG
Source organism: Buteo buteo (assembly GCF_964188355.1). NCBI lineage: Eukaryota > Metazoa > Chordata > Aves > Accipitriformes > Accipitridae > Buteo > Buteo buteo. The sequence continues at coordinate 69,394,011 of NC_134171.1, read as the reverse complement.
AGCCTGCTCTAAGAACAACAGAAGGCAGAGCACAGGAGCTGGGACAGGCAGAGAAACCCCAACTTTATGAATAGTGATAATCCTGAGAGATGTGTCTTTCCACTACTCTCTCATTTGAAGCAGTTCAGATCCCAGTCCAAAACAGAGCTTTAGATGTCTAGGGACTTCTAATGTAGATGACTGTAGGCACATGTAGAAACTGAGCAAGTCCAGTGTCCAGCTGGGTAGGGACATGCGAAGATTTAGAATTTGGACAGAGGCAGTCCAAAGAGCGGGCACCTAGGTGAACCATAAGCCCCTGATGTGAATTTACACCTAAACCATCACTGCTGAAGTTAGCTTATTGGGCTTGCTACATGCACTTACGAATCCATCTTCTTTACAGTGAAAATAGTTGCTTAGCACGAGGTTATTTCCTGCCCTCATTAAGCACGTAGAGAAGGAATTGTAAAGCCCTGCTGCGGCACTCTTACAGTCAGTTCAAAGGCTGGGTCTTGGGACATCCTTTTCAGGTGGAGACAGCAAAGGTTGCTTTGTAGCAGTACTACTTTCTCAAAAGGAACTAAAGAGGAGCTGGCAATGGTATCCAGCCTCTGCACTGATCAGTCTGTTAACTACTAGAGACTGCAAAAGAAAGGCCAGGCTTGTGGCCAAGGCATTTGTTTGGTGCTCAATCTAATTCTTGGTACCAACTCAACTTTCTCTGTGACCCTGGGCAAGTTGCCTATCAGTTTCTCAGTTATAAAGCGGGAATTCAGAGTACCTCCATGTTTCCTCACCATCTGCCAGGTCTTTTTTCATTGTAAACATTGGGCAGCAAATGTCTTCTATTATTCATAGACTAAGGCCAGACGGGACTAGAACACCTTCTCGTCTGACCTCCTGCATACCAGAGGCTATTATGTGGATATACAATACACAGTGGGGAGCTGATCACAAATGGGGTCTCCAGGTGCTCTTTCAGAAGAGGAGAAATAACAATATTAACTCAAACACAGCCATCACCTTCCTCTATACATCCAAAATGCTGGGCCTGTTTAGAATTTTGAAGTAATTTTTGTTATTTTTATAAAGCTAGCAAACTTCTGTGTGTTTCTTCCTTATTTTGAGAGTTGTTTCGGAAGATGATTTTTTAAAATGGAAGTCACTGAAAGAGTTCATAAACATTAGGATATTTCAGAGACAAAATACTTGAACACCCCAGCTCCTGAACTGATAATGGTGTGTGCCAATGCACTTAGCACTAGTGAAATTGTTTCTAAATTAAACATGATACAGCTTTAAAAGAAAGTAAATTCTGGAAATCAGTTAGACTGTCTGGGCGTGATGCATAAAACCATATAAATCAGACTTCCTTAGATTAACTTACTGCACTCATCAATGTCTAAATATTATAAGGCTTTTCCAAGTAAAATACCCATGTTCTCCTTATTGATGTAAGTCGACAAACAACAAGTTAACTCAAGTCTAACCAAATCACAATCCTTATTTCCATGCATTTTCAGGTAATGTCCTCAATGGCACTATTTGCTTTCTGTAGGTTTAAAATGGAGTATTTAAATGGCACTCAACTCCATTTATGAGAGGATCAAATAAAATTCAGCTTAATGAGATTTTAAGTCTACTCATTTCTGCTGGTATAAAAAAGAAAACTGCAACTACCCAAAGTAGTACTAGAATTTTCGTATCTTACATCTTGATGGACTGGAAGAAAATAGTGCAAAAGAAAATACTGCGGCAAGAAATGTGACAGAAGACATCATATATATATGCTATAACATCACCTGTTTATTCAGTTTATAATTGTATTACACACTGCCATCATGTCAGCTCTCAGAAAAACACCATCATATTGACAAAGGCAGTAATTCACATTGTTTTTCATCCAAGTGTGTATGTGTGTGTGTGTGTTTTTCCTCAGGCTTTCCAATCCTTGTTTAAGGAACTATGATCATCTCAGTGTCAAAATTCAATTTATCAGATCCAGTATATATTAAGGGAGCGAAATATAAAGGCTCGCAGCATATAAGACTTCAAACAAGATGATTTGATCATCCCCTCTGGACTTTAACCCTGTGATTCTGTGACACCTAGCACTGAAGTGAATGAGTTGCAAGATATGCTGTCCATTTTCTGTCTCCTTACAATACAACCAAGCTGATTTAACTATAAAGTTTGAGACAGAATGTAAGACAGTCCTTGACGGCACTCCATTCTGATTCAACAGCTATGTAGGTATCTTCTCTGAGAACTTCTTTCAGGAAAGACTACACTGAAGAAAGGAGGTAGTTCATCAGATCTGAAGATAAAACCTACCTAACTTAAACACAGGCAGGACAATAACTTGGCTTGCAGGGAGGTTACATTCAGGAATGTATCTTATGGTCGAGGGCTCCAGGACTTAGAATGGACCCTGTTATGCAGGGTGGGATGAGGGAAACTGATACTGGAAGTGGAGGAAACGAACACTGCGAGCAGAGGGGCAGCGTGGTTCTACCTGGGGTAAGAGCTTGACTTCAGGAGTAATCAGGAGGTAGCAGGAAACTTGCAGGTTTTGAAGTGGTGTCAGCTCATCTAACCTAACCCTGGAGAGTGCTGGGCTCAGAAGACAGCAAACCAAGGAGAACTGAACCAAGAGTGAGCCAGGAGATTGGAGAGAGCGCTGAGGTAGCTACAAACAATAAAGAAACGAGATGAAGGATTCAAGGAAGAAGAATATTAGGACGAAAAACAGTGGCAGGGAGGAGGATGAGATGGAAGACTGAAGCAGGGGAATGAGGAGTAGTCAGAAAAGGACAGAAAGGTTCAGTCTTTGAGGAGCTGGTCAATCAGCCAAGACTTCCTTCCCAGGGACTTGGATGGTATGGGAAAATTTCTCGACCCCCAGCAAAAGGTGAGGGAATCCACAGGATGCACACCCTTTCTTCCTTTCTACTGACAGTCAATATAAAAGATAACTCTCTGCTACTGCTGTCAATAACACAGTTAGCTCAAGTAGCAGATGGTTGTCAGATGTATCCAAAGATTGCCATCTTGCTGATGACCCCTGTGGGGGGTGTTATGATTCCACAAAATCTAGTTTGATGTTTTCAGTTTGCTTTACTAAAAACCTAGGGAATTACAGAAAATATTAAAAAGAATATTATGCTTGCGAGCAAAGAAATTCATACGATAAGCAGTATCAAAATTACAAATGCCTGTTGCTTCTTAATGTGCTCTCTTCTGTGCATACTGCTTGTGATGTACATTGCTCTGCAGCGGTCACAGCTGCATAGCCAAGACTGCTATTGTCCTTATAATTTGGTCTCATTTCTTTTGCTCTTGTTTTTGTTGTTGTTGTTTGTTTGTTAAATAATGCAGAAGATGGGTGGCAAATTAAGGAGATCACTGTAGGGAGAAAAAAAGTATATTCTCAGGATCAAGACGGTTGAACGCTACCTGAAGAATGAGATCTTATGTCTGCCTCTCTACGTAACACAAGGCAGGAGTCCCAGAGGAAACCTTAACTGACGTGATGATCACTAATTCTCTCGCTTCTTACACGTCCCATGTGAAACGTCTGGCCAAGTTTGCTGAGTACTCACAGTTTCAGCCAAAGTTTTATGTATTAAAATGGTTTTCTGAATACCTAATATGGTATAAAAATGCAGAGTGCTTTGAAAAGCATTTTCAAGACATCTCACTGTGACCATCAAAGTTAATAGCAGTTTGGCAATTTTAAACTTCATCTCACAATGCTGCCCAGGCTGCCCAGTAACACTGCTTGATTTCATATCGATATTGTAAAAGTATTACAAAAGTGTCCACAAGGAAATTACTAATTCAGTCATCGTCACAGAATATGAATATCGTATCTCATCTTTTTCAATGAAGATAAAACAAAGCACTGAATGCTGATGAAGTGATGACCATCCCAGCCGAAGATGAAAGAACATGCTGACATGGCAACAATAAGCGGTGTGTGTTTGTATATGTAAACATTGTATTTATACTTCTGTAGAAAGGAGAAAACACAGGATGCATGGGCAATGTTAAATTTAACACGTGTTCTTGATTTTGCAGCCTTAATAACGCTTTGTTAATCTGGATTTTTGAATGCGATATGCTACAGGTAAACCCATCTATGTAGCTTTCAAGAATTTATAGGGAAGAGACAAACCCTCGAAAAGCAGAATCAACGCGTAACGCGTTCCGTACCAGTTTGGGAACTGTAACCCGACACGTTAATTTAGAGCCGGTGTCGGCGCAAAGTTCCGTCCGAGACTTGAGCCGGCCTAACAGCGAATGCAAGATTAACTTAATTAAACAATACTGACTAATTTTCTGGCATGGAAATGATCGTACTTCGTTCCAGTAAGGACGGAACGAAGCAACGGCGTTATTTCCACTTTGTCTTCGGACATCGCGAACTCAGCGGAGGACAGGGGTGTGCTTCGAGATTCCCTCCTCTCCCTGGAAATTCCCTACGGGAACGCTTCCCCCCCTGCGCCGGTAACGGAGCGGCTCCTTGCTGGCCCCCGGGAGGAGGCGGGTTGCCCGGGGCTGGCTGCTCCGGGCTCCTCCTCGCCACCTCCTCGGCGGGGGTGACGAAGAGCAACGGTGACACCTAGCGGGGGTCTACCGCGCGCCGGCGCGCCGGCGGGAAACGGCGAGCGCGCCTTTACCTCCCTCCTCACCGCCGCCGGAATGGGCCGGGGGGACGGGACGGGACGGGACGGCACCGGGACACGCTCCTTCCCCGGAGAAAGCTCACACACCCCACACCCCCCCTCTCCTCACCCCGTGTTATCGAGGTTTTGCGTAATTGCCCCCAGGGTGCCGCTGAAAGGCGGTTCAGGGAAACGGGTGGCCCCACGTGCTTCAGGGGAGATGGGGACGGACAGGGAGACATCGGGTGTCAAAGCATCCTCTCTTTCGGCCATAGGCGCCGGTTTCAGATGGCAAACTCTTAACAAGCGCGGTGCCTAGTTGCTGGCTGGGGTCAAACCACGACAAGTCAGCATACGTGTATATATATATATATTTCCCCCCCCCCCCCCAGATCAGAAAAAATAAGGGAAATCCCTGGCACCACAACAACTCCTGTGTCCGAGTAAAAATAAAAAAATAATTAAAAAAAAAATAATCAAGAACTACTTACTGAAGAACCTATGAGGTATTTTTCTGGACACATGGGCAAAACACACTTCCCCCCCTTCCCATCTTAGAAAGCGGAAAAATTTTTGTTGCTTCTGGCAAGTTTCATCCAGCCTAATACTGATGCTTGCTGGGGAAACATGCCGTGGAAATGCCAAGGCCAAAGGGTTAAAACCTGGCACGTAATTACCAGTTGAAACCAGAGCCTTACAAGTGGGAGTGCTGAGCAAAACACAGGCATAATGCTGCCACATTGTCCTCTAGCCCTCCAAAACTTACACAGGCTACTCCAGGAGATCAAATTAAATATGCTTTATTTTGCAGCTAGTTTAGTACACCCATACAAGTCAACCCAAAATTTCTAAAAAGAAAAAATGTTTCATTAAAATGCAGTCCTACTTGAACTATCCTTGAAAAATAGGAAATCATACGTACGTGGCAAGAACCTTTTGAGGATTCATTCAATGTAATGCATCCATTAGTACATGAGATCAAGTCCTTGAGAAGCGACACACAAAGTTTCTGTAGCCAAAACCAAACTTTTGTAAGCATGTGAGCCCTGTGTTGATTTGTCATCCATACAGCCAGTGAGGCTTCTGCTTCTTTTTGGTTTTGTACCAGAGCAAAGTTTAGGAGGTTTATACTGTCACAGGCTTTAGTAAAAGGCAAATATGGCTGTGATGGTTTAAGCCCTATCCACACATCCCTACTAGACCTGGTTTGCATCTTTCCAAAACATATTACTCTGAAATTTGATTTATGAGAGGGGGATACACACTTTTTAAAGCTAAAATGCTGAACTTCTCATTACAACAGCTGACACCCAAGTGCTTTCCTGACTTGGCTTCAGAGGCGGAAACCTCCAGCAGAGAGGCAGCACAGATAGCTGCAGGTTAAGGAGACAGTTTAAAGTACCACATCAAGATTCACCGGAAGTTGTCTGTTAAATCCCAAAGTAAAAAAAACTCAGTGAAATTTTTACAGACACCCACCTTGCTTGCTCTGTCCTGTAAGATGGCAGGGAGGAAGAATGAAGAGTCTCAGAAAACTGTGTATAACATATTTGGGGGGGGGGGGGGGGGGGGAATCCACTGCAAAACATATTGCAAGGCCTATCCACAGCTAACTCTGGTCAGGCTTAGCATCTACATCACAGCAAGTAGTACTGTTTTCTGACTATACAACTGCTTTTCTTAAAATCAGTACACATGTTCTTAATATGCTGCCAAAACCTCTTACACTCAAGGAGGCCCAGATGAAATATTTTCAAATACATGCTGAGTCCCTCTGACTGAAAAGATTCTTACTTGACTCAACTAGTAGATTTTGCAGGGAGGCTTCTCATACACACATCACAGAGCTGTGCATATGTGGGGACAGAGGCTGTGAGAAGCACACAGCAACATGAAAACCAGAAATAACCATAATAGTGAAACCTTTCCTTTTCCTCCTAAAAACTAACAAGACTAAAGCACATGCTGGGTAGCAGCAATTTGTCCACGTGCCAGAGGAAAACAAATAAAATAAAACTAAAAGAAATTTAAAAATGTCTAGAGTTACACAAGCCAAGCCCTTTGAGAGAAAAAACAGCTCTCTGAATAACTGAACACTGGGTCCTGGCATTAGTTTTTAGGGTTGTTATTCTTCTCCTATATGACTGCAGTAATCTTGAATGTCTGCTTACCCTTCTGAGGTCCACGCAAGCATCTATTTATAATTGTGGGATACCAGTGCTAGTGCATCATGACACATGGCCTCTGTTACTGGAAATGATCCTGGCTGATTTACTAGCAACAGAATGAGTAGCTGACATATCCTATGAGAACAAGAAGTACAATTCTTAGAGAGGAATTAGTAAAAAGAAAAGAGTAGCCTTGAGATGCATTCAAAGGTACTCAAAACAAAAAACCCAAGAAGGAGGAAGTCTCCCTTTTGAATGCAATTGTCCTCATTTACAGATACGTAACGAAGTAAAGAGCAAACCAAAGACCAAAGTTTCTAAAAATTCTGTTACATCAGCTCTTGGATGTTCTAATCAAGATAACAAAGGGTATACTTTTTCAAAGGTGAAAAGCATCCATAAACACAAAAATAAAAGCCAAGGGAACCAGATCTGGCATGCACTTTAAAATCACCTTGCTCACAAGACTGTCCATCCTCAACCACACAGCAACTCCAAGAAACTACTAGATTAAAACTCCTAAAACCAATTTTGCTGGAAGTCTGAGAGTTATTCTTCCCCGCAAGCCATCAGGAGAATATCTTCACAGAACCAGAAAAAAAAGTCCTACTGGGATATCAGCTGACACATTTTTGCACCTTCGACACCTTTCTCTTTTCCATTCCCTTAGTGCTGTATCAGTCAACAATTCACAACATCCACATTCCCTTATCAACAGACACCAGTGTTCATGGCATCCCCTTGCCAATGGATAGGCTAGTTTGACACATGCCTTATTTATTTGGGAGATTTGATAAACTGTGATTCTTGGCTCCTGGTATTTCTAAGTTTGGGAACAGTTTTATTTATCACCAGCTCTAAGTTGAGGCTACAAAACTTCTATGAAAACGTGTAGACCATCCCTTAGAGGAGAGTTGTGCAACACTGCAAATGAAATTGTTAAGGACAATGTCTGCTTAATAATGAAAACAATTGAGCTAGCATGCTAAGGAGTAAGCCACACCAGTACTGATATGACTGGTTTGTCACGCTTTGTGATAACAGGTGTCTATTTATACACTTTGCTGTACAGACCAGACACTCTGTGCTAAGCACAGGTGACAGTGAGTAAGAATACACAGCTATGAGCAGTCTTACCCTTTTTAAACTATATTCTCAGGTTACACAGATTAATCACTTTCAGGGTGGTTTTCCTAGAGTTTAAGTGAGTCAAAGGAAATCCACAGCATTCGCACAGTTGCAAATGCTTCTGGGTATTCAAATGTCACCCCGTGGGAAAGCCACTTTGCACTGTTTGTGTCAGCAGGAAACTCTTACTAGGGTTTCCAAAGGGCACCCCCATGTCACAGTGACTACACGGACAAGGAAGGGTGTTTCTTCACATATGGCATTCCCTCCTGACTCATCTCAGTACAGTTCGTCTATAGCATTTGGAGCTGTGCATTCAGAGGAAGCTGCTATTTCAGATAGTAGCAATGAATGAACTCCTTTTGCAGAGCTTAGTGTTTCATGATAAAGGAGGCTGTTGCTTGGACAGAGCAGGGTATCACTATAAATATCAGCTTCTTACAGTTATTTCTTTTCTTGGTAGTGGTTGATATCTGGAGTGCCAAATTAAAGGACAAATGTGGTAACTACACCCTATATTGTAAAATCAATAAGTTAACAAGTCTCCTTGGGTCTTTTAGACTAATGCAAAGTCTGTACTTCCTCGTCTACAGTAGAAGATATTTAACCAGGCAGTTCGTATTGCAGGAGTCAACAATAGTCTGGAAAGTGCTTTGCCTCAGTTTGAAGATGACACGTTCATCAAAGAGCCATTTCTCCAAGGAAAACTAAAATAACTTCTGGTTAAGTCAATGTAGGCAGCCTTAAAGTCAGTACTGATGGGTTTTGCCACCAAGACATTTAGGTTATACAGCACCATCCTATAGAAGATTCAGGATTTTTCAGACTAAGAAGGAAAACTTGCAGCTTAAGTAGATCATTATTGAACAATACATTGTATCATCAGGGATTAGCTGCATCTTCTGTTTCTCCAGGATTATTTGGTGTTCGTTTGGGTTCTGCTGTCTTCTTGCACTGTCCTGCAAGCTGTCAAATTTGTGTCAATAATAAGAAACTTCTTGCCTGCAATGTTTACTTCCCCCAGGTGAATTTGATACACATTACTTTGGAATAGGGGCTGCACCTCTGTTCCCACTATGGGTTTTGATCAGATGTGGATTTGGTCTAGAAGGAGCAATTGCAGTAGATGCATGTCCACATTGCCAGAAGTTCAGTCAGAAAACATATAGCTCTTCACTGCATTCATTCTGCCTGTCCCTTCCAAGAACTGTTAGTCAGAAAGTAGTTTCAGACAGGCACGGAAAGACTAACGTCAGGAAAATTTTAGAAAGACAGAAGGACATAGTGGTAGGATTCAGAATAGCTGATGCTATCCTGGAGGCTCAGTACTCTACAGCTACCTAAAAGTTAGAGGCTGGTGGACTTTAGGCCTGCTAGGGGAGGTGGGCCAGGAGCTGGTGATGATACCGGGGATCCCTCCTTCTCTCCCCAAGCCATCATGCCAGAGCCTTGGCACTCCTGACTATAGGTATACATGTGTATCTCTACACACATTCTCTCAATAATTAAGTTGTGGTCTGTCTTTTAACCTATGCTTTCTGCTGTTAACAGTAATTCACAGATAGCTCTCCAGGTATCAGAGCCAGCATCTCCCTGTCAACAAGGCATTATTATTTATTTTTAAGCACTGATGTGATTAATCTTTACAGTCCGATTTTGGGCCAGGTACTGCTTTCTAGACACCTTCGCCCCCTGTGGAGAAGACAGTAATTTGCAGGTCACATACCAACTAGTTACTGAATATTAAAGAATTACCTTAGGACAGCCCTGGCCAGCATCACATGCTGTTTCCACAGGCAGAGCCCAGTACAGGGAAGCAGTTTCCCCATTTGCGTATTAAGCACTTGCATAATCTACACAGGCACCATAGGGCGGACAGAATCACCTTATCAGCTCTGAACTCAGCTCAGAGACTGAACTACTCGGCTCTAGCACATTCCCTGACTCCCAACAGCTGTGGCTCCCCAGCACGTTTGTTGGGAGCAGAAAAGCCTTTCTGAAGGCCCCCATCTTTGTTGGCTCTGAGTCTTATGTCCCAGCCTCGTGACAACCCTACAGTGCTCTGCAGCTGCTGTAACTTTAGCCAAATACATTTTTGGCACTCTACAGGGTGCCTCTTGAGGAACTCAAGCCAGTTGTCCTCTGTGCTGCTAAAAAACCTGAAACCTCCACCTAGAGACCCTTCCCTCTGCCATGTGTGTACTGCTGACTACAATGAGAACTGTTTCATCTCTTTTTTTCACACAAATATCTTACTGACTTCTTCCTAGTTCTATAATGCTTAAGTTACTCTGCCATCACTTATTTGATGATTTACCACCTTCACATCATTCATAGAAGATTCGGTAGAATCTAGAAACACCAGACACTTATTAAAAGAAAGATATAGGGTATGATGTTGAACTGCATATAGGGACATTACAACACTTGTCCTAGAAGGCAGCACACTCTGCGCTTTCCTAAATCTACGCTGCTCTGGAGCCTGAAAACTCCCAATTTCAGTACATGATTAAAACACAGGGCTCTTTGTGGGATACCCCTGAGGTGCTCTCTGTTCAAGTCATATTTCTCACCTGTGCCTCTTACTCCCAGTCCAACACACGCTAGAGCAGAGCCTAAGAAACCAACCTTAAAGGGGATTATTTTGAACGTTGCCCCGGGGCTTTGTCTGTCCAGGTAAAAAACTTTTAAGAACACTTTGGTTTTCTTTGAGCTCATTTAATGAGACACAGCTTCCATGGCATTTTTTTCTTTTTTGATTTCTGATTGCCCGCAGGTTAACCATCATGACTAAATAGACAAATTTTAAATACCACTATTACTGTTAACAGATATGATGCTTTTCTATTTATCCAGAAACAAACCAGATAACTGTCAGTGTCAACAGAATTTCTGAGTGGGTCACAGCAGCATATTTTTTCCCCAAACTGACCCAGAGACCACACTAAACATCTGTCCTCAACAGTTTTAAACTGTCCTCTGGCATTAGTTTGGCTTTCTCTCCATGTTATTCTTTTTTTAACTCAGTACAACTTTTTCCAGTCATCCAGAGGAATCTCTAGTAAAAACAGACAAGTCAAGAGTTGATGTTCTTGATATTTTTGAGGTTAAACAAGCATTTTTACTTTTATTTAGAGTAAATCAACATAGTTCCTACAGACTGCAGTGGAGACTTCTGATTGAACTGAAACTTTGTCTCACATGCTTTATGAGGCTGTATATACATCTCAGTAAAGAGGAAAAGGAGCGCATAAGACTTATTTTCCTTTAAATTACAGAAATAGTTTCATTTAAGCCAGCTGTGTTTTCCTTTGCAGTCAGTAATACTCCTTCCACATCACAGTTTATCCTAGGATTTACACCCTCATGTAGAAAAATCCCACACTTTCACAGATGCACGTAAGTTTGCAAGTTTTAAAACATACACATGGGAATGGACACAGTGCCAGTGAACATGGACATTACCAAGAAAGGGCTCCTGTATGAAGAGGCAGTAGTCAACAGTGGCTTAATGGATGACCACATGGCCACTGGAATTAAATTCACAGTAAGAATTCCTTCTCCAGCTGGACTGACTTGCTATTGAAGTGAGGCAGGTTTAATGTTGTCTACTGCAAGAATTAATTTTTTACTTCACAGTTTCTTCTAGCATTCTGTTATGGAAACAGTTCCTTCTTCCAGCTGCCTAATCAGTTAGGGCCCCAGATAATATACTTTCAAAAAATAATTTTACCTAAACATTGAACAACTTGAACTGGGCTGTTGTTCTGACTTCTGGCACTCTAAAATCAGTTCCAAATACATGAAAGAAGTCCAAAACAAGAATTCCTGGAAATGAAAATATTAATTTCCCCCAATGAGGATGAGAATCTAAGAAGAAAGAAAAGGTAGTCTAATTAAAAATATCACTTCTTTCACTATTCCTCCCACAATTAGGAGGAACTTCTTAGCAGCTGCAACAATTTACCATTTACTAAAAAAAGCCCTTTTTGAAGGCAAATTTGTTTTTTAAGTGATGCTTAATCCCTCTCCAATAAATTTTCAGAGAGAATGAATCAATATAGCTCCATGGAAGTCAAATGTGTTTTACAGATTTACTATATTCAAGGATTTTTTCCCCCCAGCATCAAGCTGCTTGCTGGTCATATTGTCAATGAACACACTGGATTTTACAGTGTGGAATACCCCAAGGTATATTTGGTCCTTTGTTTTAGGAATAGTGTTTTTGAAGGATAGTCTCTGACTAGATCCCTTAAAAAAACCCAACCAAACCACCTTGTTGGATCAAATCCAGTACAAGCAGTGAGAAAAAAAATTAACAGGGGAAATATATCACATAAATGTAAGAGCCTTTGATTGCCTAGTTCCGTTCCACAGAAAAATAGGAGCAAATGTGACCACTTACATCCCAACCTCTTTTTTCAAGCTACAAGAATCCTTCAAGTCACACAGGTGTTTTCTCTCTGAGCCATTTCCAGTTTATGGAAATCCTTCCTGAAATTTGGCTTCCAGGGCATAACACAGTGTTCTAATAGTGGCTGAACTAGTACCAAACACAGTAATGTTTATCACTTTAGTCTTACAAGAATTTCTACTGCTTATTATACACTTTTGTCCTAAGTTCTCCAGGAGCTTAAGCAAAGCTGATTAAAGAAGGCATGGGGTTTATGAGGCATGAAGTTACTGCTTCCAAGGAAATCTCACACACTCTAAGATCAGCCAACAGTCTTAGCTCCTAAATGTCTGACTTGTTGTATGAAATATCTTTTGGTTGCTTAGACCAGGGCAGCCCCAATCATTTCCTGATCCGTTTCCACTTGTTTCCTTACTTGTAAGCTCCTATTATTTTACTTTTTTTTAGTTGTTTTTAAATATTACATAGCTGAGGAACAAGAATTAGCTCCTACAGGGCCCACTAGAAAGACTTTTAACTGATGAGTGCATCTCATTTACACTGAAGTGTAGTCCATATTACACATTTCTTATTCTTAACAATACTTTCCCATCAAGTATCACACATCGTAAAGGCAAAAGGTTGCCGAAAGGCTAGGTACCACCAATTATATGTGGTCATTAGCTTTCATTAATATGGCACTAGGATGCCTTTGTAAGACGCAAGGTTGAACAATGTATTGCCTAGGGAAGAAGGTAAAAGACCCAGAACTGTCTCTGACTAGAGACAGTCAGGTGCAGTGAGGTATTTCTGGGCTGTGCTCCCAGTGCTCTGAGCTAAGGCAGGGTCCAGTTACTTGGAGACAGCCCTAGACCTGAGCTCTCTGTGCACTCACACCATGCTGAACTGAAACTTTTCCTTCCTCCTGGAATCCAGTGTGGCTTTGAAGGAATCAGCACAAGTATAGGCTGGCTTCTAACACCTGTTTGACCTCTAGCAATGACAAATTCAAGCTTTCTCTGTAGAGGGCCTTACAGCTGGTCTCATTACATTCACAGTTCTAGTAATAGAAACATGGTGCAGAATGGCTGAAGCTAGCTTGGGATACATTTAAAAGTCATTCCTTCACCAGCCCTAACATCCTTCTTACTGGCCTACTGTTGTGAACTGAATGTTGACAAGTATTGCATGCTACCTTCTCTCAATCTGCAATCTCATGAGGGAAAGATACAGTTTCTTTTATGAGGTTCATTTCCTCCGAACTGATGGCTGTTGACCTTCACTATATTTTTTGCGTGATAGTTTATTAATTTGTTCTCATATTTTCCTCTCATGGTTCTCATTCAGGATGAATATCGGTACAACGCAATCTCTTCCAGGCTGTTGACACCATCCCACCGCTGAAAAACAATTGCTAGCAGCTGGCTTACCAGCCAATGGCTTTAAAACTCTCAGATGCACATTTTCTAGATCTGTATATTTAAAAATATTTGATTTGATGTCTAAACATACACAATGTTTAAAGATAACAGAAACAACAGAAAGTAGTGCTCACAGACCAGGCTGGCAAGAGTTGAGTGATACAATCTGTATTGTTTTCCCCTTATGACTGAATGGAAAACTAGAAGCTGGGTGTACTGATTGCATGTGTGGCAGAGTCAGAAATAGGCAGGAATAGGAAAGACAACAAGGAAGAAGAGTTTGGGAAGACTGCCCACACAGCCCTGGTAACAGACTTCTGGAGCAAAAACCGTTTTTTGCATTGAAGGCAGTTTAGGATGAGACTTGGAAGTAGAAACATAGAATCACAGAATCATTTAGGTTGGAAAAGACCTTCAAGATCATCAAGTCCAACCATCATCCATGCCCACTAAACCATGTTCTCGAGTGCCTTGTCTACGCGTTTTTTGAATACCTCCAGGGATGGTGACCCAACCACTTCCCTGGACAGCCTGTTCCAATGCTTGACAACCCTCTCAGTGAAGAAATTTTTCCTAATATCCAATCTAAATCTCCCCTGCTGCAACTTGAGGCCATTTCCTCATCCTATCTCCAGCCACCTGACAGAAGAGACCAGCACCCACCTTGCTACAACCCCCTTTCAGGTAGTTGTAGAGAGCGATAAGGTCTCCCCTCAGCCTCCTCTTCTCCAGACTAAACTGACCCAGTTCACTCAGCTGCTCCTCATGAGACTTATGCTCCAGGCCCCTCACCAACTTGGTTGCCCTTCTCTGGACACGCTCCAGCACCTCAATGTCTTTCCTGTAGTGAGGGGCCCAAAACTGAACACAGGACTCGAGGTGCGGCCTCACCAGTGCCCAGTACAGGGGGACGATCACCTCCCTGCTCCTGCTGGCCACACTATTTCTGGTACAGGCCAGGATGCTGTTGGCCTTCTTGGCCACCTGGGCACAATGCTGGCTCACATTCAGCCGGCTGTCAGCCAGCACCCCCAGGTCTTTCTCTGCTGGGCAGCTTTCCAGCCACTCTTCCCCAAGCCTGTAGTGCTGCAAAGTAAGCAGTTTCCCCCCAAATTTATCTTTCTCTATAAAGAAGTTATGGAGTTGTATTTAAAAAAAGTTATTGGCTTTTTAAATTATTTTTTCTTCCTAAGAAAAAACCTGCTAGGCTTTTTTTTTTTTTTTTTTTTTTTACAGTGTCCAGACCATAAATATTTCTACCGACTTCAAATGAACTAGCCACAATGTGGGAGCACAATACATGTGCTTCAGTGTCTTGCCAGATCAATAAGAGAAGGCTTACTTTTCTGAAGAATTTAAGACTATGCACTAAAAATTCATGCAAAGTCAACTGGAGGTAGCCATTTTAGCTACAGCATGCTTGCATGTCCATGCCTTTCCCTGCTAATGGAGCTTTGCCAAAAATTTCATGGCCCAGCATTAGTTTGCATGTTTTGAGTCCCCTTTACTACATAGAAAAAACATGCTCAGACTTATTTTTCTACTATATAGTTTACTTATTTTCTAAAATAAGTAGCTGTAATTGCTGAAGTCTTACAAGATTTTGCATACAATTCAATTCTATTTAACTGACATAGGTTATCTAGAGCTTATTTTTGCTCTCTTAAGCCTCTTCGGTGATCAGCTGCCATCTAATCCTAGGGTTAGGACCTGGAATTCATTTCTTGGCACACCTGGCTGCCAGCTGGCTAGCTGGCATGGCTAACTGGTTGGATGGCAGGTGTCTTCTTAGATTGCTCTATTCTCTTATTGAAAGTACTTTTTGATCTGTTTCCAGCATCTAATTGTTTGGAGAAAGGCCATCATCCTTTCTGAAGGACTGAAGATAGAAGTTAAGAGGAGATTGTAAAACTCTGGAAACTGCTGAAAATACTGCCTGGAAAAATCTTTGAATACCAAGTGTGGGTCTTAGCAAGGACAAGATAACAATCTTCAACAACAGACTAGCTGCTGCAACAAAGAAGAAGATTAATTTGTTCACTGTGCCCATGGCAGACAGAAAAGAAATAGTGGACTTACTCAGGCATACAAAAAAAGCACCTCCTTTTTAATGGTATGCTTAGTGAAGCTCTGGAACAGATTACCTAAAAAGTTGAAGACTCCTGATGTCAGAAACTACAAGAACAGATGAGAGAAGCGTTGTCAGGAATGATGCAGGTAACAGCACAGCCTGCCTTGACTGTGATCCCATGAGGTCTACTCCTAGCCTATTTTTCAGTAAATACTCCTTTTATTTTTTGCTACATCTTTAGGTGAATGACAAGTCTTAAGAAAATAAAATTGGCTGCCTGCCTGACCAAACACAGGGTGAGTTTTGTATCAAAATTCATATAACCTGCAATTCAACAAGCTTTCAGCAAAATGTTTAACTGTGTTCCTAGTGTTAGACACACATTCTTGCCTAAGAATTTGATGACTAAAGAAGAATTGATTTGGGTGTGTGTTTCCTACAAAGGCAATATTTCATAATTTGTTTTCTGGGAAAAAACCTAAACCCTAAAACTTTAACATAAAATCCTGATAAACGATGCAGAGTATTTTTTATTTCTTGCAGTCTCTGCCTCCACATTGGGAAAGGAAATGAAAGCTGTAGCAAGTAAAGGAAATTACAGCTTTTTCTTCATTCCTCCTACACATGCATTAAAAAGAGAGGGTGCGTGGGAGGAACATAAACATGTTAACCCATTTACATTCCCTTTGCTCCGTTTTCTCCATCCAAAAAATCAGAGTTCAAATGAAACATGAGAAGTTTTAGCCCAAAAGCGGAAAATCTCAAAAAGTGTCAGAGATTGTTATGGGAATGAGGACAGAGTGAGTTTAAAAGACCTTCCAGAGTGCATCAGTTACATTAACATCCACAAATTAGTTACCTTACCTGCCCTAAACTTTAACTATGTACATATGTTAAATCACTAGTGATCAAAACTTACTGATATATCATAGTAAACTGTATGCGTCTTCTGAGCGCACATCCATACCACTTAAGACAGAAAAGGTTGCACAGTCTAAATTTCGGTTTTGTCACTACTAACATATGAAGCTGAGACACTCCAATATTTGTTTACAGGCAAAATATTTTACTTAATGGCAAACACTACATAAAAGTGACTGATGCAGCACATCTTTGACAACACATTTAATGTATGACAAGTTTTCATATACTTATTATTTTCCTATAATGCCATTGGGTGCCAGAATTATTCCCTGCAATCACAACAGATACGGAGCTTATCCAGAAAAAAAACAAACTTGGACTGCAGTCCACAGGAAAGTTAAAATCAAGCAAAGTACTTTGATGTTGACATGACTACCATAATAACTTACCATAAAAACTATGCACTTTATCAAGTTCATCTTCAGCTATTTGCTATGAAACTGAAGACTATGTTACCGTACAGTACAAATCAACTATTTATTAGAGTTACTTTTTAAAACATCAAAATAAATGATATTTCCCTTTTTGCATTAATTTTTCCAGGTTCCTTTTAAAATAAAATGTTCATTTTGGACTATGATAGCTAAAATAGAAATCTCTGACACAAACTCAGCTTTCTAGCCTGTAGGCAAAATAAAAAAAATTGTTGTTAAATTGGAGTGGACCAGAAAACGGATGGTGAAACTTGTCTGTGAAACTTTTGCTAATAACAAACATTTGTCCTGTGACATGGATTTAAGTAACAGCACATGACATGTTATGCATTACAGTGTTACAGCAGCAGGATTCAGTAGCATTTTGCTGAGTGAGTCTGAAGATGAAATACTTCTGGTACCAAGATATGTAGATGTTACACCATCAAATACCTCACTTCATTATACATATTATCAGCATACTTTCTATGTGATGACTAAAACTCAAAGCTTCTTAATGTTAATTTAATTGATCTTTTCTGTATTCACTCAAATGTAACTGATTGAACATCCCCTTTAACTTTCACACCATTTGCCTCAAATACACTGGCTATTTGAACCTAAACTGGTCAAACCGCTTTTTGAAGAACATGGCATTATAACAAAATACCTTACACTGGTGCTGGAGGAACAAATCTGATAATTTTACTCCCAGCTACAATAAATCTGTCGAGCAATCTAAGCTTACAATAAAATTGACATTAAGTCAGCATAGTAATCGAAACGTGTAAGTAGGCGCTGACATTTCCAAGCAGAATACTCTCATCCCTACTCTCCGTGTTCATTGTTATTTGCCCCACTGTTACAACTTTGTATTCCTTGTGCAAGATATAAAGGAATGGGTCCATAATGTTCTAGCTTCATAAAAGATTGAGTTGAACATAAGCCATCTCAAATATTATCCTGAAATGTGAACTAAACATGAACTTTTTCTAAGTCCAAAAAGTTACAAATCCCCACGCTTCTTGATTTTAATATGACACAAAGTCCTTCTTATTTGGAAAAGGTGGTGTATTTCTAATTAAAGAGACATGGTTAGAGATTTCCAGACTGCAGAGAATCAATCCATTTTTAAAATTATCATATTGAAAGTAAAGCCAGGATAGGGATGCTGCTAAATATGGGCTATAATCCAAGGCTGGATATTTAAGTATGCTGGACTAATTTCAGGTTTCACTAAAAAGTAAGGACCTGGCAACTCCTGTTCTTGTAAGGAGTCAAATTTCTTCCTCAGTAGGAAAAATAGCAGCCAGTTATAAGCTTGCAGTTACTTATGCTACTGCATACATGAATCTGAGGTGTCACTACAGCTTGTGAAACTTGTTGAACATCCGTTTCTTGGTATCTTGAAGTATACTGTATAAATTCATTGCACAAATGTCAAAACACTCATCTGATGATCAGATATTGAGCAGTCTTCACTGCCCCTGGTTGCCCTTAAGCACTAAGTATTGCATGAACTTCTTGTTTTGTAGTTTATGAGTCAGCTAAAATACAAGTACCATTACAGCTGTGATGGTCTGAAGATATCACAGTGAGCAGAAGAACAGAATCTTTGCATTAGTGAAGCTGATACACAAAGCTTTGGGCACTGAAGCCCTTTGTCCAATAACTG
Organism: Buteo buteo; assembly: GCF_964188355.1. NCBI lineage: Eukaryota > Metazoa > Chordata > Aves > Accipitriformes > Accipitridae > Buteo > Buteo buteo. The sequence continues at coordinate 69,375,169 of NC_134171.1, read as the reverse complement.
TTGTGACCCGGCCCGCCCGGCCCAGTGATATTGGTTGTTATAATTAAAGATATTATTTGTGCACAAAACCTTGACTCAGCTTTTCTGGAAATTACCCTAAGAAACTCTGGTGCTCACCATGACCTAGCCACTCAGAGATAGGATAATGGCTCTGTTGGGGGGGGGGGGGGGGGGGGGGGGCAGGGGGAACAAACCCCAAAACAATCCCCACACAGAAAAAAACCAAAACACACACAAAAATGGATAGAAGACCACCAACTGCATTCTTAGCTGTTCTCCACATTGAATTCATCAGTAGTCCCAGATCACTGGACTGTTTTTCAGAAGGAAGTATTTTTCTTTGGTCCATGACATCTTCTAGGGTCCTAAGTAGGAACTTGTGTTAGAATCAGAAATCTTGTTATATGGAGAAGCTTTTGCTTCAATTTTTTCATGACTATGTAGCTGTGTTTTAAGAAGTATTACTGTGCAGTTAGTGAATTCATCATTTTGCTCCATTTCCAGCACACAGTTTCAACAGAAATAATAGACGTCGGATTCTACCTACCACTGACCACCAACATGATTTCTGGCAGCGTTTGAAGTCAAACAATGTATTTATGATTACCGTTTATCTTTGTCCGAGATGTGGCAGACAGCTCACATAGAACATTTAAGAGCATCATGACCGATAGCTGCTTCTTGAACTGTTTACTCAACACGGTTGAAAAGTTTTCTCCAGCTTTGGCTCAATGTGATTTCAGTCTTGAGCCAGAAACACTGTGCTCTTTGGGGGCTTACAAAGCATGAGTGGCCTTACAAAATCCAGGCAGTTTGCCAAAGACTTTTTTAAAAAAACCAAAAAACAAAACACCCAAACCAAAACTTTGTTGAACTGTGGTGGAAGGTTAAACAATTCACACAGTTTTGATTCTCCCTACCCCCAATTTGCCTTGCACTTAATGCCTTCTTGTCAAGAAAGTAAGTTCATAATGGGGTGGATGGAACCATTTCAGCTGTTACACAGCAATGATGGTATTGCTGGAAATCTGAAACAAATGTTAACCTCAATCCTTCTCAGCTTAAAAGAAATAAGTATATTTAACATGCTGAAAAGTCTTACATCACATGGTATCAATTTTCTTATGGCTTACATAAAAAAATTTTAAAAATCCAAACCAACTTTATGCCCTCTGAGAGTTGGACTGCAGTAAGTGAACTGCTCATGCCAAGGGGCAAGACTTGCAAATTTGACTTGAGTGAAAGAAGGTCTTGTTTCCAAAAATGCTAATGCACACATCATACAGTACAAGCATGTTTCCACACATGCATTTTAATTTATGCATGCTTTGTGGTAGAAAATGTCCATCCCTTAAGAACCGATAGAGAAAAAAATGCAACCTGTTGAAAATTAATGTTTGAAACCCCTGGGCCATATTGCACCATTGATTTTTAAGGTTAAAAACAGATGTCTCCTTTCTAAAGTGCTCTGAATTATATATTGCTTCAGAGAACTCTCTAACTGGACATAGAGATTTTAAGTCCTATTGTGAGCCACAGAAATTTTTAAATCAACCCTTAAGTGAGCAGATACATTAGAAAAAACCCAGACTAATATGTAACAAAATGTATTTTTGTTCATTTTGACAAGTGTTATTTTATCCCTGATGGCACTTTGAAATGCTCTCATGAATGCACTCTGGTGTGTTTGGGGGAAGGGGGGGGAAGAGTCTTGAGAGGCCTTTCGCTGGGTGCCTCTACTAAGGAACCTTTGTCAGGAGATGTGAAGAATGGGCACTGTTTGTTCAAAACATAGAATTCTTGAATTAGCCAAACGCTAATCCATGAGGTCCCTTTATAGACTATAAAGTTCAGCTAGTAAATTGCTAGATAGATTTAGGCTGACGTTTTCAATATGTAAATTATATCCTCGTTAGTGAAAAAATAAATATACCTATTCTTGCTTAGAAATCTACACACAGAAAGGGAACCTGACACATGTCTTTTTAAAGCAAAGAACAACCCAAAAGGTAAGGTCAGTTACACTTTTCCCATTTTATACCTCCTTTTCACATTTAGAAGGGGTCAGTCCCGTTTGCTCTTTCAGGCCTAATTATAGCCTGTAGCAGAGCTGTAAACAGTTGCATTAACGGGCATTCACTTTTCTGTTTTTAATGTAAGAATAAATAGTAGCAGTAACATTACACAGATTGCAACCATCATCATTTCTAGTGTAAACCAAGATGGGAATGCAGCCTACTAACTTCTGCTGCTAGAAAAACACTGTATAAAATGGAGGCCCACATTCTTGCCAGGATTTCAGTGGAACAGCAGTGGGTGAGTGCTCACATGAACAGGCCCACTGGCAATTTTAGGGAATGCCTGTGAAGGCAGTCACCCAGCTGGAGAGAGAGTGCAGCTCAACCTGGCCTTAACTGACATCCCCAAATCTCGGTCAGCCATGCTTTGCATGCTAGTGATGCTCTCTCTTCCTCAGTCTTGAGCCTTTTCACTTTCCCTGCTAACAATGCACAGCAAAAAGTAACATGTGCTTCTTTTCTGGGCTGAGAGCCCAGCCACTACATTAATATTTTCACCTCTGTGAGCAACCCCTTTAAGGTCCCTCATGGTATGTTTTCCAAATAGTTGCCAAATTTCAAGCCACATTGCTAAAAATTCCTCTAGAAATGTTTTTATTTCTTTCTTCATTTCTTTATTTCATTTTTCAGTAGTATCTTTCTATAAATATTCAGTAAGTGAGGGCATGCTTTGGCATTTTAGCTCAAAGGGAACATTTTCGCTCAAAGGGAGCATTTTCATTTATGTCAGCAGGAGGTTATAGGACTGCACATGGAAAATTTACTGTGAACTATTAGCTCCAAGTGGTGGACATTAGAGGCAAACACATTTCTACCAAGTAAGTTATTTAGAGGTCTAATTGGCTCTGGCTTTGATGGAGCTGTGTAACATTCCCTAGTTCACATTATCCCCTTCTACAGTATTATTTCTAACACCACATTTCTTTCCACCCGTTCACACTTTTTCCCAGTTTGCAATGTTTCTGAAAGTGCTTGTCTTTCATTGACTAGGTATAGTGTAGTGGAATAATTGTTCTGCATTCCAGTTTCAACACTATTCTTCAATACAAAGGCATAGATCAGCACCATATCCTCATGTGCAGCCTCTAGGGAATTGATTATTCAAGCATGTGTCACAAAAAGCTTATGTCTCTCTCAGGCTAGTCTGCAGACGGGATACAAAACTCTATGAAACATATTCAAATACTCTGGGGATGGGCTATACCTTCAGATTAAATACAGACAGATTAAATAACATTGCCAGTATTTTAAAGAGTATTTTGTATTACTGCAATACTTTCCTATTCACTACAAAGATCTTTCAGTTTAGTTCACTTGCTTAGTATTGATAAATATAACCGAAGTACATTGTAAAATCATCGCTTATTTATACTGTAATCCTCACTTTCCTACCTATTGCATAATCTGGTCACATTTTGATATCTTGCTCCTGATGCAGCATCCCATATGATTGCATATGTATATTGCCAGGAATAATATTCATAAATAATTTACAGCTCAGACCCTGAAAACAATGATTTGAAGCAAATGTATTGTTTATACCAACAGAAAGCCTTATGGTAGTTATATAAAATGAAATACAATATGTACAATAAAAATCATGCACTGTTCCCTCACTCAATCCCTAACATTATTTATATAAATAGGTACATTTCACTTTAAGAAAACAGTAGGGCAGCTTTCAACTATACAGGAACCCCCCCCCCCCCCGATTTTCTCAGTTCCTTGAGGCTCACTTCAGCTTTATCACAGAGAAAATGCTTCTAATTGTGGCATTTCAAAAATTAAAGCTATTGATGGAAAGAATCAGAGCAAGCAAGCACACAGAGCAATTGCATTAAAATATTCTCATTTAACAGTATATTGGAGAGGTGGGAAAAGGGAATAAGCCATTTGTGTGAGAGGCTGAGCTACCATGTAAGCTGTCTCAAAGTGGTTTAAGGTTGTCTGACACAAATGCAAAAAGCTGAGCATTTATGCTAATGAAAACCACTTAATCACTTGACAGTTATTAGACATGAAAATCTAACTGCATTATAGTCAGTTAATACCATTGGGTAAGCTAATGAATTCACAACATACACAAGCAATTTACCTGAATAGTTTGCACTATATACTTAGGACCAAACTCAACCTTGGTTTACTCTGGACATCCTCGCTGGGGTGGCAATCATCGCACAGGCATAAACGAGGAGAACATAAGTTATTTTCACTGTGAGAGTTTGCCAGGAGCAGACAAATTCTGTTCTAAGCTACATATGTATGAACCCAGTGATATCCAGCAGAAAAGTTTAGCACACACAGCAGGTAACTTACATGCAGTACATAAAGTCTTTCCAAGTATCATTGCTAACCAGGACCATGGTTACGAAAGACGGCGCTGGGACACAGAACTTGGGCAAATGCTGGACACCAAACTCCATTCCCCTGGTCAGGAGTGTTCTGCACTGACTAGGCACTGTCCTCTTTGACCTGAGAGCTCCTAGGATCCCACGGAGGTGCTCTGCGTATGTGTCCAGAAGTGGGCAGATGCAGAGATCAGGCAGAATGGCACTTAAAACCCCAAAGGGCCTGGGCCACTCGTGCACGGAACACATCTAAAATACACATCGACATGATCACATTAATCTCATGAAGGGCCAGATCATCACTGTTTTGGGTTTGTGTGGTGGGGTTTTGGTAGCGGGGGAGGGGCTGCAGGGCTGGCTCCTGTGAGAAGCTGCTAGAAGCTTCCCCGGCTCCAAGTCGGACCCACCTCTGGCCAAGGCCAAGCCCAGCAGTGATGGTGGTAGAGCCTCTGGGAGAACAGGTTTAAGAAGGGGAACCTGCAGTGAGTAGGGGGATTGGAACGTGAGAGGAACCCCTCTGCAGACACCGAGGTCAGTGAAGGAGGAGGAGAGGAGGTGCGCCGGAGGAGGGGATGCCCCTGCAGCCCGTGGTGAGACGGCAGGCTGTGTCCCCCCAGCCCATGGAGGGGAGCGGGGGAGCAGATGCCCACCTGCAGCCTGGGGAGGGGCCCATGCCAGAGCAGGTGGATGCCCCCAAAGATGGCCGTGACTGCGCTGGAGCAGTCTGTGCCTGAAGGACTGCAGCCCATGGAAAGGACCCACACTGGAGCAGTTTGTGAAGGACTGCAGCCTGTGGGAAGGAATCACGTTGGAGAAGTTCATGAAGGACTGTCTTCAGTGGGAGGGACCCCACGCTGGAGCAGGGGAAGAGTGAGGAGTCCTCCCCCTGAGGAGGAAGGAGCGGCAGAGACAACGTGTGATGAACTGACCCCAACCCCCGTTCCCCATCCCCCTGCACTGCTGGGGGGAGGAGGTAGAGAAAATCGGGAGTGGAGTTGAGCCCAGGAAGGAGGGAGAGGTGGGAGGAAGGTGTTTTAAGATTTGGGTTTTACTTCTCATTATCCTTGTTTTGATTTGATTTGTAGTAAATTTAATTGATTTTGTTTTTTCCCCAAGTTGAGCCTGTCTTTTGCCTGTGACCATAAGTGGTGAGTGATCCCTCCCTGTCCTTGTCTCAACCCACGGGCTTTCCTTTATATTTTCTCCTCCTCATCCCACTGGGGCTGGGGGCATGGGAGGAGTGAGTGAGCGGCTTCATGGTGCTTTGCTAACAGCTGGGCTTAAACCATGACAATCACATAGAGAACAGATGAGTGGTGAGAAAATTCCCCCAAAAAGCTGGAGATGCAAAGCCAGTGTTGCCCTTAATCCAAGGGGGTTCCAACCCACTTTCTAGAGACTTCATCTGAAAACAAGTCACAGAGTGTAGGAGACATGCAGGGCACCTGTAGTCTTACACTTTTTCTGGTGTGGATGTCAGGCAGGCATCACACCGCAGTGTCTGTAATGGTGACCTTAACCTGATGAGCAAGGAGAATCCTCAGTTCTATTCTCCCTCTGGCCGTCCTAAATTCAGTCAAGTTTGTAGATGATCTTACCTCCCATCCTGTCTGCTATCAAAGATTATTTACTTTGATGAGTGAAAGACTATTCTTGAAAAGAAACATAACTAGAAATCAGTAAAAGTAGTAAGATATCACCATGGCTTTTTTTTTTTTTTTTTTTTTTAAGAGGATGAGACTAAACTTAAGTCTTGCTTTTGCCACACAGTTAAGGACACATTTCATGCAGGCTGTCCAGTCATACCGGATCTATTAGGCCACCTACCTTAATCAGAAAGCCCACAGGGAAAGACCACTGCATTAAACATATAAATGTTCTATTCCTGCAATTTTCAGTTTGCTATTTTCCCCATAGTACTATTCTAATTTCAACATAATGGCAAAAATAAAGGCAGCATAAATCAAGTCGTCTTAGATAGAGAGAACAACCATACTAGTAGAGAAATGTTTGTCTGAAGACTTGCAAAAGGAATAAGCAACACACATCAACTGTTCAAACAAAGAAAAAAATCCCAAGCAAACCTATTCTGTATTTCAATTTGCAGTATAACCTGCAGGACATAATGCATAACGTATGCCTATCTCAGCACTTTGATAACTCAGTTCATGTCTCTTGGCCTCACTGAAGAGGAAGTGTTGGAGACTAGGGTTTTTTTTTCCTCTTTTCAGCTTGCTTTTAATTTTTGGTACTCCTTTTTAGGGATACAGATATGGAATACTTTTCCTTTGTTCAATATCATCAGTGGATATATTAAAAGGACAAAAGAGGATTGTGCCAGTAGCTTATTTAAACAGAACAAAACCTGAATTTAAAATAAAAAATAGCCTTTGAAAGTAACATTTCTAGATGGTTAGCATAACTACAAGAGGAAAAGTTCTGTTAACTCCAGCATGAACAAAGAACATGCTCCCCCACTCCCCAAACACACAAAACCTCCAACTGCCAAGAGATCATTTTTCTTTCGTCTTGCTGTGTAGGTATTCATGATGCTCTTGTATTTTTGTCTTTCACAAAAAGAACAAGAATTGGTTATGACCCTATTGGCCTGTTTTCTCTCTTTCTGTATATCTGTACTGAACTAAGCCGTGAAGATAAACTGTGCAGGGGACATCTTTTTGAAGTGGGTATAAAATGTTATTAGTAAAACATTTTTTAAAAGCCAGTTTGACTCATCCTGTGTGAATATCCATTCCTAGAGGCAGTCTAGACCAAGACAACACAGGCTAAATATCCTTTAAGACCCAGGTGGGAAGTTGTGCTGTGACACCTGACAGAGGCTTATCACCAGCATTCACAAAATTCTACATTCGTCTAAGAAGCATGCTCATGTCTTCTCTCACAACACTTCTACTGAAGCCAATGCTGCAAATTTGCTTGTTTTCTTTCAAACCCCATCTCGTAGCTTCCACTGGGGACACAATTAACTGGAACCATTACAAGGAGAGGGACAAGCTGTGGTGTTTCAACCTGACACGGTAAGATGCTGTATATCACAGTATTTTTCTTATTCTGACATTACTCTGTATTCTGACACACATATTTGTCTTGGACATCTGCTATTTCTCATTCCTTCCTAATCCTGAGGGCAGGGACATACTTCCATGTGTCTAATACAAGGCCTTATCACAGTATAAACAACCAATGAGTGCAGCAAACACCGCTGAAAGTAAGAAGTGTTCATATAACTCATAGCTCTCTGAGTGTTAATGTATCACTTCCATCTAACTGGGCCTCTGACAATACTTTTTACTAAGAAAAGGAAATGAGCCTTTAGAGTGTGGGGATCTAGTTGGTCTTTTAAACGATTTAGGGTAAATAACCTATCATCCTTTTACTAGAAATGCAGGTATTTGAGGGATATCATGAATGCTGCTGACCCATTCATGATTTCAAAGGCAACTGTAACTTCAATAAACAATCAACTATGTTTTTCTGAGAATGGTTCCCGCACACTACTACACAAATGTAGCCATTTAAAAGATGGCTATTAGAAGCGTCTGAGTTCAAAATGTGTGCTAAAAAAGAACCACTAAATCCTGTGATTTGGGGAGTCCAAGTTGTACTTTTGGTTTTCCAGGTTATCTGCGGTACAGTTAGACATCTAAGTGGCCATTAGTAACCTGATAACCTACTTGTACATTAGGTACATATGCAAATTTGGGATAATATTACATACACTGTTGTGTGAACTCAAACTTTTGGAACACTGTTCCTTAACCTGCCTTATTATAGCAAGTAGAATGATAAAATGGTAATACTGCATTTGTGCAGTAGAGCGCTACTAGTAATTCTCATTGGTTACCTTATGAGTTAAGGCCATAAACTTACTAGAAATTCTGCCTGGGAAAACTGCAGTTCCACGATAACGCTTTTTGCCACTGTTGACATTTTCTTCTCTCGGAGCTGAGGAGTGAATCCCCATTAGTATTGTTAAGACTTTTAAAACTGTTTTCCTTTCAAGCAGCTGGCTATAAACTTCGCAGGGAAATCAATCGACCTTCCCTGGTTGGCAGTCAAAATGAGCTGAGAGCCAGTGAAAATAAATACTTCAAGATTATACTTCAACTAGGAGTCAATTGTATTCTGTTTAATGTCCTTAACATACAAGGAGGAATAACCACACTCCTCATATTTTGTCCCTTACATGAAGGAGTGCTCTGCTGATCCCCCCTTAGGGGCAGCAGTGCTTAAATCTGTGAATCAGCAACTTGCCCATTTTGGTTCTTGTTTGGAAGAATTTTTAAATTTATAAAGATAAGGTGCTTACAGGAATCAAGTTTTAGGCAAATTTCAGATCTACTTGCACTGCTTAGTAGCTCTGCTTTGTGCTATGTATAGCCTATTAATCAAGGCAAAGAGAAAGGGAAGCCTAGGTATGCAACTTCAGGAATTTATCTTCCAAGCACTGAGCCAAAACAGACGGCCTTAATTTTCTTGATGCCAAAGAACCTCACAGAAGTCCATTGCTAGTGTAAGACAAAGAGTACACCAAGATTTTTGCAGGTATTGGCACATAGGTGGAATGGCAAAAAGAACCATCTTGTTCCCCAAACACATAATTTTGTACAGCAAGCAACAACACAAGCTGCTTTCTCAGGCCCAGAGAAAGGGGAGAAAAAACAAAACCCAATCACTTGCACCCTGCAATACATACGCGCAACTTTGGTTGACATCAGACAACAACACATGCCTACAAATCAGTCTGTCAGATTAGAAGCTGCCTCCTTAACCTTGTACACATGGTTCCCATTTAGAACAGCTACACTGGCCTCAGAGCATTAAGCAACAAGGAAAAAGGTTGTTTATGTTCAGAGTCAAATCCACAGTCCCCACACCGACCGTGTAACAATTTACTTATCTTTTGAGTTTGAGCTGTTTTCCCTCTTCACGCCAGAACAGAACAGACCAGTTTTCAGGGTGATGAAAACAACTTTAATCAGTCATGCACAGGACATTCAGGATTTAACTGCGGTTTTCTTTAGACATGCTTTGCCCCCCTCTCCTGTGTTACTCACACAGTTTAGATTAAGAAACACACTTAGATTTTTCTTTCTGATATGCAGCAGCTAAACTGGGATGTTCAAACATGGATTTATAATTTCTAGACTACAAACTCTGTATAGTTACAGGGCATGAAGACAAACCCTGCCAGAAGCAGAGTGGCGGTGGGACTCATTTGACAGTAAGAAATGCAATATTTGTAATGAAAAAGAGCACAGTCAGAATTTTATTTGATGTGACGTGTTAATTTCTCTTGGTCTGTCACTGTGAACATCAGCAAAAGCCTGGCTCTGCCTTCTCTATGACTTCCCATTAGGCAGTTGAAGACAGCAGTAAGAGCATCCCTGGGCCCTGCCTTCTAGAACAAATAAAAGTGTTTTTTCTGAAAGTATAAAGAAAAAACCTAAATGTGTTCCAAAATAGAAACATCAATGCAAAACTGATAGAACTAACTTAACTTGGTTTTCTTCAGTTAACGAAAAAAGATGGTGATTTTGACTGGTTATCATATAACAGTAATAACAGCATCTGCCATAGTATATAAGAACTAGTAGGATGTTATGCAGTGCAATGGGTTTGTTAACAGCGATAGATCGTATCAATTTGATGGAGTGACTGCACTGAATAATTTGGTTTATTGCAAGCATTCTCTTAGTATAATCTGAGTATTACATTCCTTACCTTGAAAGAGCTTTGATGTTCATGTCTAGCCAGGTCAGATAAAAGATGATGTACCTTATCTCTGAAAAAAAATCACATTCTACTTTAAAGCATTCTTTAAATGGACAGGATTTAAAAACAGTTTATTTGGCTCTCGTAAGTATTCTGCTAAAGGAAGAAGAATGTTACTGAGTTACATGTACTCATAAATAAGAGACAGCAGCTGGAACATGGTTTACTAGAGACACAACCCAGCAAGAATACTTAAAGCCCACTGCCTAACTTTAAGCAAGGGAGTATCCTTGTGAAGCAAAAAGATTTAGCTCACGTTTGAGTTAGGCAAATACTTCAAATGTTTCATTAAGACTTCAAGATACGCATTCTCTTATCTTCATCTTCTAAGTTCAAAGTAAGCTTCAGTGCATTTGCAGCAATGTTTTTGGGTTTTTTTTAAGAGACATTCTTCCATGGAAAGGATTCTTTGACAGCGTAAATTGGATAAATGTAAGACAACACTTTCTGTGCTGGGATGAGGAGTACTGGAAATGTGCTCCTTCATACCTGAACTCACATTAACATTGATAAGTGTGGACAGGGAATAAACCTTTGGGGAGGTGGTGAGCAGGTATACAGTAGGGAGCCACTGCACCTGTGCCACATCATGCAAGCACAGCTTAAAAGAACTAGGGCTGAAACTAAGAGCAAAAAATTTAGGATTATGAGTGGAATATCTTTACTGAGACACAGTGGAAAGAGTTGGGGAATCCTGGTTTCACTGGAACAGTCATTGCATGATGTGAGCAGTAGGAGGGATGTACAGGAAACATCCTCTAACATTAGCAGAGAGATTCTGAGAACTTTGACAACTTTGCCAGAAAAATATTTACCGTTTTGAGAGCTATAAAATCCACTCAATTTTCAACATTTAATATCCTCATCCAAAAAAAAGCTGCATCTTTCTATGCAAGGTAGAATACAACACAGCAATCTCAGTTTGCATCTACTCATAGCCTTTTTGAAACAGAAATACTAGAAGTGCACTGGGGATCAGGCTTTCCTGACTGGAAGCAGGAATGAGATATGTCCTACAGAAATCAGGAAATTATTTCTCATCTTTGAATACTTAGTAGATCTATACACTGAAAATCTCCACAACTAAAAGCAAACTGTTTTCAGTTCAATTTGATATTTTAAACTATTATTAGGAATTCCAAAAATCAGAGAACTGCTGCCAAAGTCAACCATATAGAGAATTTTGCCCTAAAACTGTAAAGATTATTATGAGGTTTCTACCACGAACAAGGCCATTGTATCTGAGCAGCTCTCCTGTTCTAGTCATCTTCAGACTTTTAAGATTTTATGCTTTCAGAACAGATTCTCTTTTCTTCATCACTTTCATCTCTGGAGATGTTTATAAGATGTAACAGGGCTGTTCATAGCAGGGCATACTCCATTCTTACTACTATACAAGACAAAAGCCCACCAACATTCACATAAATATTTATCTTCACTCTGTGATTCTGTCAAAATTCTCCTCTGATTTTGTACCAGGTCTCTAGACCAAGTTCCACCTTTCCATTCATACTGCTTCTGAGTATTCTTTGACCATCTCATTCCTTATCTTTAAGTCCCATTTTTCTTGCAGAGTCATGGCTGAGACCCAAGGGTCTGATCTCCAGTGAACTACTGCTTTCAAGCAGAGACTTGCATAAGTTGTTGCAGACAGTGTAACATCCTCTTCTAGCTGAGCTAAAGATCATCTGTCACCAGTCAAATTTGAACAGCAAAGACTCAGACTGACAGTTGGAAGGTCCAAGATTCAGGCTTTGCTCTTATTCCCTGTGAGAGGATACTACAGCTCTAAGTAGCAAGAGTTTTTCTAGGTTTTATGATTATTGGAATTCAAAATTTCTGACTGAAAAGATCACCTGTAATTCATGATATGACATTCAAATATGCACAATTCTCCAGGGGTGAGGGAACTCACAACATTTATTTTGTAATACCTGCATTCAGGTTGCATGGTGATATTTCAAAATCCATAGAAATACACAGAGAAAAAACATCTATATGCTTTATTGCATCCATTTCACCTCCATTGCAATGGGTAATTTACTCACACACCATTTTTGCTTCCTCTTGCAGCTAAAATAGTTCATACTCCAACTTCACATCACTTAAATTTAAGTATGAACTCTTTATGGGTATCTCAAATTTTCCTGTATGAATGAACAGACACATTCAAACAGTCTTTTCATTGGGAAAGCTGTTCTTTCTAAATAGTGCTCAGATTACCTGTTGAAGTATTACACTAGAGCATAATTTTGGCCTTTCAGTATCAACTGGGGAACATGCATGGGTGCTTTCTTGTTAACTTGCTATTTGGACTATTTTAAGTATTGAAAAACAAATTTTACGATTTACTATACAGTCAGGTCTTCTCTAAGACTGCCAGAACGGAAGTGCTGACACGTAACTCAGTTGTCTGTCTGTTGTGTCCCCCCCCCCAAAAGAAAGCCATAATGAGAATACAGAAAAGCAAAAAGTGTTGCTTTTGTTTGTTGGTTTTTTTTTAAACAACCACCTCAAACATGAGTCAAACAATACTATACCAGTTATGGACTAGTAGAAACTGCACAAGAGTGTGAACATCCAGAAAGCTTTTAAAAACATCCCTACAGGATTTTACTCCCCAGAATATTACATATTTTGCCAGGTATCTGTTGACTTATGGTAATACACAAACATGCACTCCAAAAAAATGAGCAGTTGATAGGCTCTAGAGAAATACTACTGACTTCACCTAAGCAGATACAGAACAAAGTGGAAAAGTGGAATACAGATAAATGCTCAGTATCCCACCTGACACATTTGTCAACCATTGATCTAATACAGGGTGGGGGGAAAGACACCTACCCCCACCCCCCACCAAAAAAACCCCAAACAAACCCAACAACAGAAAAGAACCAACCCCCAAACCAACACACAGAAGGTACAATCCAACCTTTTCTAATCTATCCTCAAGCTAATGCTGAATGAATACCAGGGCATGCCCAAAGGAAAGATATTGATAGAGAAACCTCACAGAATTTTTTTATGGACACTTGTACTCAGTTTATAGTTTTGGATATTTAAAGAATATTGCATGAAAACACTTAGTTTGGCATGGTTAGTTCCATTAATCAGGAAAGTCTGAACAGGCAGCAGAATCCAGATTTAGCTGCTAGCATATAAAATTCATTGAAGTCATGGAAGAATGCCATAGGGCTGTATTAAAAATTTACCAGTGTGTTACTTCTAAAGTTCACAACCACATTTCAGAAGAAAAACCTGGTGTATTTTGTTCCTGCTCCCATCACTGGAAACATAGTATTTTGCAGACAGACATGAGCTTGGTACAAGTTTCTGTAATCTCATGCTGCCCCTAGGACCTGTTTGTTAGGGCTCAGTACTGCGCTAACCTTATCGACATCATTTTTGGTTAGCTCAAAGTACAGACAGAGCTGATTCTTCTGCACCAGTAAGCAGTTTTGTTACCTCCCACCTCAATACTTTGTATTTTAAGAGTTTAAGTTCAGTAGAAGTCTATTTAAGGAACAGCAACTGGAACTCATGTTTTTATGTTATCTTGATCAAAAATATAATGATCAAATTCAGTCTGGACCTGTGCAGGTATAGAAAGTTGGGAATGTCCAAGAAAAACAACTCTAAGCAGGCTGGAAGGCAAAGTGCATTTCAGGTTCTGCATTTCAGCTGTGTATTCATAAAGACGGCTCAGAGCCTTGTTGTGGTTTTGGAGTCCCTGTAGAAACACCTACCATGCTTACTCGTTTTCAAAGTCTACTACAGCTTGAGAGATGGGAAGAAAAAAAAAAATCCATCTTGTAATTGGAAGGAATCAATAGACTTCTTCACAAGACAGAAACAAACTGAAGCAGGGCAAAAAGTCTGCTGGCTTCTTGAGATCACATAGTGAGTCTTAGGGACACTAAACAGCAAATGGCATCTTTTTACAGTCAAGTTAGTAAGCTATGCAAAGCACTTTCTTCCTAGTTAGGGAGAGTGCCTCCCTTTCCTTCACCCCACAGAGACCATCAAGGCTTTAAGATCACCAGGCAGCTTGCCATATAAGATGCATTCCCACCCATTCACATGGCTGATATTTGTCCATTTGCTGGGCTGATAGTCGTCTAAGTTTATGGAGGTAATTTTTTTCATAACACAACAGTTGGTTAGCAATAAAACGCACTAAGTAAACGACACATCACAGCTGATATTCAGCTAAGTCTGCAGCTGTAGACTTGGAGAATTGTATAAGTTTCAATCCTTCAAAGATTTTAAGCTTTTTTTCTCTCTAAAGGGCAGTTATACCTTTATACCTAGGTTTGATTATATTTCAAGTGTTTTATAATCATTAACATAAGCCAGCGCACAGGAGCAGAGATGCAAATTCCCTCTCACCCTTTTAATTATGATTACTGGTTTAAGAAACACATCCAACTTTTAAAGGCACACTCACATTGCATTTCAAAATACATAGTCTAATCTCATTGATTTTTCACCCTGAAGGTTAATTTCATGCAATCATTTCCTGAGGTCTGCTGCAGCGATAAATTGCTACAGAAAGCAAGTTCTGGAGCCATCCTCTTTATGTAACGCTTCTGTAGTCAAAATTGCCACTAGCTTTCATCTACACCAGAGAGGAAAGAAACTGTGTTGCTGCTCATCTCATGTCTCAAATGCCTTGTATTTTATCTCTTACCTTCAGGGCTCTCTCAAAGATCATCTTTATGATACTTGCACAGCAAGGATTGACTAACCTATTCTGAGAGTTTTCTGTAAGATGGGAAACCTCCATTTCTACTACTTGTTCTGTAGTTCTTCCTCCTCTATCCCTCCGGGTACATTCACAGTGCATGCATGACCCTCCAGGCTGGGCAACAGATGCGGTAGGTAGAGTTCAGCTTATCAATTTTTAGCTCTCTCTAGTACATATGCACCTGTGTGAGCTCTGGCACAGATAAGTTCCTATTTCTCTCCATTGCCTAGAACTCAGTCAATTTCATTTTTACAGAAAGAACATTTTTCAATCAGTTCACATCGGCTTAATATGGCTATACAAACATCTATTGTTGGTATGATGCCTGGGGACAGGAAGGATACCTGGGAACCAGATGGGGCCAAGTAATTTTTAAGCCACTCTTGCCTCTAAAGAAATGCATTTGAGTTGAGGTTGAGTTTCGTGAGACGTTCTCTGGCCAGCAATATCAGCTGAAGAGGCTCTTGCCCCATCCATCCCACTTTCTCCTTCTCCCAGCTGTCTCCAGAAACCACCAATCACCATTGCACAGCTATTTGGGTGGCCATTTTATAAGCAAGCTTGGAGAGCCGACCTGGATCAATAACAATATATAGTATTTCCTCCCTCCCACTCCCCTATAAATCTTGCATTAAAATGAGTTCTATTCCTTGACCTGGTTCACACCAAAGCCACACTGGCAGAACTGACAGGATTATAAAAACACCAGAAAAACAATCACCAGTAATCGCCTGTCAGTGTTTCTATCAAGGAAATAAGTCTGACAATAGCTGTTCCCCCTCAATTTCATTGCTCTCATTTCAGAACAGCATACCCAAAACCTTGTTGTTTTCCTCAATTGCTCAGTCCTGCCACATAGTTTTTAAAAAAGAAGTTATTACCTCTGCTTACCAGTCTTTCCTCTCTCAGGAAGTGGGGGGAAAAAAACCAAAAAACCAGGATAAACCCCTCAAAAGCACCCCACTCAAACCTGAAGTCTCTCTACAGGTTTAATTTCAGTGAAAAGTAGTCCCTGAATGTTAGCTAGAAGTTGTTAATTTTTATGCCATGGGAAGACACTTTCCCAACAGTCACCGAAGGCTGACTAAAAAATGTGCAAGTTACCCCCCACATCCATCTTTTTTTTCCTAGGCATTCCTGGTTATACACATGCATTTTTATCAGGTACCTATGGATATTGCTAATCATATGTAGTGGTTTGGCTGCAAGCCAGAACGTTTGAGTACAGTCAAATATGCTATGGATGGGGCTTGGGACATATAAGCATATCTTGAGATATCTACAATGTAAGAAGTTCACGTCTGAGCCAGTCACCTTGATTCCTTTTGGAGTCAACAGAAGGAGCAGGCACTGCTAACATCCCAGAGTAGATATCCAGCCCATACTAATAAGCTTAATTTGTTCACAAAACTGATGGTTATAGAACTTGCCCATCCAGATGGCCTCAGGGGCTGGACATGGGCAGACAAGAACAGGAAGCTAGGCTTTTATTCTTTGAAGCTAGGCTTCTATTCTTCATATTCAGAGTAAAAGTGGCAAAGACTGATCTGATACGACAGAACATGACAGTGGTATTTGGTCAAGTCTTCCAAGCACCCAAATATTCATCTACTCATCTCGCTCTATTCACTATTATCTTTCCTTTCTGATTTCTTTCTAATCCACTTCGCTCCCTCAGAGCAATCCATTTTTCCCTCCAGTCTCAAAGCTAGGCACCAAAAGCTATATTAATGGCTTTCCAAGAGCACACAGCATTCTACAATCTTACTGCCTGAACAACAATTTCTTGAGATTCCTTAAATACTAAACAGACAATTAGGCTCCTCTTTCTTTTCAAGAAACAACAAACTTTTTGCAACTTAGTTTCAATGTAGCTTCTCTTGCCAGGGCTAGAACAGCCTAAGGACAGTGTATTGTATGAGAGACCCAGAAACAATGTTATATTCCCTCTCATGTGAATGCTGTTCACATTGCAATACAATGGATGGATAAACACCAAAGAACAAGATTTCCATTGCCCTGTGTTCCCTCCCTTTCCCCACCCTCTGCCCCTTCTGATCTTTTCCTGTATGAGGGTGGCTTGTCAATGTCCTAGCTGCCAGGACCATCGATCCTGCCCCAGGACGTTTAGTCCGTTTCCCCATTTGTCAGATTTCTTTGCTTTTCTAGCCATTTCCTCTCCAGTATACCCATGACAACCCACATTTTTGCCTTTGGCCTTACATTGCCTCCTATCTGTTGCATACTTTTTTTTTCTTCTTCTCTGGCTAGGTTTCCTTTTTTCCATTTCAAGCCAGAGGGCAAACGAGCAGTGACCTCTGTAGCTGGCACCAGGACCTCTCCTGTGGCTAGAGAGGAGCCAGCCTTTGCACAAGAGGCAGCCAAGTCCCTTTCCCAGGAGAGGATATTCCCCTCCTCACAGCAGTTCCCCTCTGCTGAGAAGCTGAACCAAGTCAAGTCAAATTTAGATATTGATTAATCCTCTGTTTTTCTCTTCTCTTCTATGTGAATCTAAGGCGTCTTCCTGTGAAGCACGGAATCTCTCAGGAGAATGAGGTGGCTGTAATAAAGAGAGGTTTTTTTCCACATTTTTACCCTTAAAGTACAAACTACGTCTAGAAGAAACCCATAAAAATATCAGTTTATCAGAGTAAAAAAAAAAAAAATTAAAAGCTTATTAAATTTAAGTGTCTGGGTTCCAGCAGAGGTGTATTAGAAGTACCACAATAGTACAGCTGGTCAATTAATTTCTTGCAAATAGTATTTGCCATGAGATGTGTTGCTTTCAGCAAACAAGTGTTCAAACATGCACGTTTTGGCTTTTCAGTTACATTGCCCTTGTGCTATTTATGAACCCAGGAAAAGCAGGAAACACCCTAAAAAGATATATCTATCTATCTATCTCGTGGGATAATTTTCCCTTGTCATTAAGATTCAAGATTAAAACTGAAGGACGTCAGGTCTCACTTGCATAGGTTTTATTCAAACTTATTTGTGAAACCACCGTCACAAGCTTGCACTTACTCCACTGCCTTACAAAAAACTTTGTAATGCTGCCCCACACCAAGTTACACAGCACACTTGGTAAGCGACATTTGCATTTGAACCACTCAGGCTGCGTGTTTACTGGCCCTCGAAGGGCCTCAGTACATGCCCCAGGCAACAATGGCCGTTGCCATTTACACTGTCTACGGCTTTAGAAAATGCAAATTTAGCACTGAATGAATTGAAACGAAGATGTAAAATTGACTCCTTGTGTATCCAAGACTCCTAATGCTAAAATAAATAAATAAATTTTAAAAAAATCATACATTAATATATTAGTTACGCTTTTGGTTTGGCATTCGGAGTCTGTATCACCCACAGGGCATTGATTCTGTTACGATCTTAATTGCCTTCAAATTCCTTTTTGATTTAAATCGGAAATGGAGACAATTATCATCTTTCAAGGCTTTTGGCTCTCCCCAGGTTTGTTGTTGTTTTTAACGTGCAGCAGGACCTTCTGTTTCAAGGTTAATTTTGGCTTCACCAAGTGAAAACAGGTCACACTGGCATGCAGCGCTAGAGCTGTCCAGCTTCACGCAAACTAATCCTATGAATCGCCTGCATTATTCTAGCCCTGTTTTACCTCTTTCCCTGCAGAGTGTCATAATAGAACTGATTAGCACACGATAAATTCAGCAGCTATCAGGCCAAACAATTGCAAGGATTTTGCACGGCAGACACTTTTTCAAAATTGATTTTAGTTGATAATCACGGGAATACCAGTTCAACCCCTGTAAAAAAAGAGAGTGACGAATGGCATGTCTGAAGTGCCTGGTGCTAGCTTCCTGCCACAGGAATGCCACACTCCCCTTTCACTAGGGCTGCGATAAGCCCAACTATGTTTAGTAGCTTTTGCCAGCAGGCTGTATATCAGAACAGCCAAAGCTGCCATTTGACACATTGGGTGTCCTGTCGGCACAAAAGCTCTTTAACCTTTAGTTGGTCTTGCACGTACTGTTAACATTAGAGCCATGCACAAATCTAGGTAATTTCAGGAAAATGGTGAGGTGGGAGGGAAGTTAAAAATTACTGTGAATTAAGTAATGAATTGGTCTGAAGGAGCTGAGACACATAGATCTCGCTGCAATACTTTGGTAACGAGAAATTGAGTTCAGGCTTTTACTGATGTTGCTATAAAGTCCTGTGGGACTTACAGCTTCCAAGTTGTGGGAAACAGACTTTATCAGAAGAGAGAACCCTGGAAACTAAGCTTAAAAGACAAAACAAGACAGAAACACTAGTTTTCTCTACAGCAAAGCTGTCCTAGAAAGGTAAATTCTGTATTTCTGTGACTATTAGTGCAAAGTCATTTGAAACAAAAGCATCCTCAGATTTCCAATGGAAAGTATTTTTTTTAAAGCTGCAAGCACAGACACAAAAGCATAACTGGGTTATGACCTGAAAATCCAGGCTGATTTGCACTCAGAAATGTTCATATCTCTAGACTTGTCAGCTGTTGACATCTTACTACCAAGGTCAATACCTTGAATGAAAAAAAAAAAAGTATCAACAATAGGAACTAAGCTAAAAAATAGCTGCAGTTCTTTCTTCTGTTGGCTAGAAGCAATAGCCACCAGAAAATTTCAAATCATATTTGGTAAGTTCTATTTGACTTAAAGTTTTCAAAAAAGTTAATGAATTTAAATAAAATCCTATTTTTGATGACCTAGATTAATTTTCAGAGTGCCTTGTTCTGATATTCATAGAGCTTAGATTTCTTCATTTTGAAATAAACCCGATTTCACATTTATTAAAGTAAAATAAATTTTGTTAAAAATTGAAAAAGTATGTAGTGACCTGAAACTGTTTTACTCCAGATTCTGTTTCCAAAACTTGAGACCTTTGCCTTTGTCACAATTCAGGATTTAGTATAACAACGCATACAGTAGATGATTTTAAAAAAAAAAAAAAAAAAAAGAATTCTGGAAAACCATATTTGCAGTAAGTAACTTCTAAATATTAGGAAATAAAAGAGAAGTGAAAGAACTTGGGGGTTTCTTCTAAGGGAGACAATATATGAGCGACAATAAGCAAAGGGACAATAAAAACCTAGTTGACCAATACAACCATTCTTTCTGTAGTTAAAAAAAAAACAGAATACTGTGCTAGATAATGCTGATTGCCACTGGTATATGAATTTAAAAAATTAATATTAAAAGCAAAATCCAGAATAAATTACACAGTGGAATCTAGTCCTGCTCAGAGCAAATCAAAGACTTAAAACTGAATCATGACTGGTAGAAAAGATGCAGATGTAGGATTAAGATAGTCTCAAATACTTTCTATCCTCCATTAACTTTTAAGAGAAAGACACATGCAAAGCTAGCAGAAAGGCTCACATCCAGGTGCCAACCACAGATGCAGCAGAAAATTCCTAAGCATTGTGGGGAAAACATAACCCTCCCTCCACTGAAATACAGTTGCTGAGGAGCAATCAAAGTATAAGAGACAGACATCAAAGTGCTGGAGAAGAAAAAGGAATACTGCTCAGGCTGAAAATGGAACTGTATATGGGGTTACACACTATAGTCAAGTAACAAGAATCATTATGCTGGAATTTAAAGGCAAGAAAAAAAAGAATAAAGAAAAAGCCTATGTCTAGGAATCAACCACTGACCTGGAAGACAGCACTTTGATGATGATAATGCTGTTGTTACACTTTCATGGAGCATTAAACACATAATTCATGAAGCTCAGGTGAATTTCAGGTTAGAATAATGCTAAAACAAGAGCAGAGCACACTTACAGTAATTAGCACATTGCAGAGGCAATGCAAATAGGTCTGTTCCAAGCATTTCTTCAGCAAGAGGGGGAAAAGGTCACCAATAAAAGCAAATCTAAAATTTTATGATAGCAAAGTTACACTACCCAAATCAGCAACTGCAGGATTTTGCCCAAGACGACAGCAGAGCTGCATCAGGTCAAAATCCAATATCCCAGGCCTAGGCAGCACATGCTAGCCAGTATGGCCAAGGGTATCTGAGACGCAAGGAGCAGTTATAGTTGAACGGTGTGGGAGTAAGCAGGAGAAGCACCGAATTAAAATAAACAGCATTTCTAACAGATTAAAGAGCAAAGATCTTCTCACTGTAAACCATAGACTGTTTATCTCCTTATGATAGAGGACTAATCAGATTGTGAGGAACTTGACCTCACTACAGCAACTAGAATGAACACAGCAATGAAGCACACTTGGTTTTGCACATTGCTTTTTCAGAAAGCTGACTTTGGCTTCTGCTCAGTGGCCAAGGTATGGGAATTCAAGCATATCACATTTTACTATATCAGAGCAGTTAATTAACGAGGCTGAAAACAGATGTTGGAAGACCTTCAACACAGTACTAAAGAAAGCTGCAAGGATCTACAGGAGTTACTCCTAAACCTACAGTTTGCACAGGGGGAGCTTTGCATCTTGGAACAGTAACACACAGCTCCAGCATTACTAGAACTAACAACAGAGAAAGGGATATCCCATAAAGCAGCCATCAAGCAAAGGACATCTTTAAACCACTACTACTTGAATAAAATTATACACTGGAGAACAGTTCGGGTGAAATGGTGATTTACAGCTTTGCCATTCGCTTCACATGACTGTTCTGTGACATTTTTAGGGGTGCAATAATGTACAATGATCTTTTTGAGATGCAATCCACATATATTCAAGTTCATCTGTGGCTTTTAAAGCTCACTTGCAGGGAGGAGAGGCAGTAGTGAGCTGCACATTTACAAGCACAGAGTAACCATAAGCATTTTCCAAGATGTAGCTGTTTGCAGGCAGGGGGAAGCTTTGGGCTGTGCTCCTACGGAGCTACAAGGAGGACACTTCTGGAGCAAAGTCTCTGGCAGTGGTAGAAACTATCTGGATAGAGAGAGGCACATTTGAAACACACCATGTTTATAAAGTCCATTTCTTACCAACTTTAATACTATTTGACATGTCCCTCAGCTCCATCAGTGTGTTTGCCTCCGCAAATATTTCTGCAAAGGTTTTAAAATAAATTCTGACCCATTGGAATTTGCTGAGAATGCTTTAGCAAGGAAACCAATGATGTTGCTGCATGACAATTAAATTTTAAAAAAAGGGCTAAGAAGCTCTGCAGAGCTGACTGTTGATCCATTTCTTCTTTGACTGCAGTTTTTGGATTTTTGCCACTGAATCTGAAGAAGACCAGAGCTCAGCCATTTGACTTCTGAACAGTCTACCTTAAGTTTACCATCATTCCCGTCTTAATTCTGGTGCAGAGGATAAACATCTCTTTTAAATCAGCACCAGACAGTTCTCTAAAATCGGAAATTAATTAAATTCTTGCAAGTAGTATGCTTTCCCCTGAAAACAATGAATTTACAATTTACTTTGTTTCTCTTTTCTTTCCTCTTATAGTTAATCATCTTCTTTCATGCTCCCAAACCAACAGGCTGAGTATTCCCCATGGGCTATTGATGGTATTAAAGTGGACTGTTCAGCAGCTGTGCCCTACTGCCTGCCCTATTGATTGGTTTCTCACATGGCACTTAATAGGTTTATTGATATTTTGGATTCATTTTGTCCTGATTTTTGTCAATCTTCACATTTTCACAGTCAGGTTCCATTTTGCTTGAGGAATGTATGCAATTAGTCCAGCTCTTAAAAGCCAAGTTCTTTTACTAATGATTTAGCCAGTGGCTTTATCTGCCCAGCTTCTTTTCCTGTTGTAGTGTTTCTTTGGTGTTGTTTTTTTTTTTCGTTCATGTATTAAGATAGGAACTGCGTATTATCTGCTGATTTCTGAATACAGGCAGCTTGGTAGCAAACTATCTCCAAACTAGTTTTTGTTCTGTTTGTGGATCTCAGTCTACCATTCTTGTTTCACAATGTTTTAGAACTATTTTTATATTTGTTAGACATTTTAACATCCATGAATTTTGAAATCCTTTGCTGGCATTAACTGACATAGAATTAATGTTGTTACAAAGTAATGGTGCTTTGCTTCAGCCAAAGATTAGTTTCTTTTCCTTTAAGAAGACTAGAAAATAAATGTATTTAAGTTTGAACTGTTACTCATTTAAAATCTTACTGAAGAGCAGAAAACAGATCCAATGAAAATATTTGTCCCTAAGATTTCAGGGACTATTGAAATTGTGCAGTCTCTGGAACATAATCAAAAGACAAAGTACGAAATGGGTTCACTGATCACTGACGAATATTATGTCATACAATGTTTCCAAGTTTCGCACATGTGGATTATTAAAATTATCCAAAATCAATGGAAAAGATTATATGCTTATTTTCACTATTCATATGGTGTTCTATCTGGCTTGATTTGGAAGAATTAAGATACTGTTTATCTTAAAGTTTGTTTTCTCAATATAAGAATTGACCTCATTTATAAGCCTTATTTTCCGTTCCTTTTATGACTTTTTTCCACGATGCTACTTCAAATACTATATTTCTTTACATTTTTCATATAACCTTGCTGTTCAGTTTTATGAGACTATACCTACTGTTCATTTACAAATTTATGGTAACAAGGTGCTTTGTAATAGCAAAGTTTTTAAATCAGTATGAATGTCACTTGTAGATTAAAGCAAAACAAAACCAACTCTACCCTTCTACTATATTAAATGTCTGCAAAAGGATATGTTTACATTCACTCAAGGAACAGGGGAAACCACAACAGTGCCAATGCATAACCAAGACATAAGAATCATTTTCTCATGTTCTTAATAAAATTTGTAATCAAATCTAATTTACAACAGACAAATAATAACCTGCCTCACTGCAGGCTTTGTTAGAAAGTGTCTTGGTACTTCACAGAGAGGTTCATTGCAAAAAGGAAGGCCTTATTTTCTTAAGTAAGATCAGAAACCTCAGTGTAACTTTTGTAATTTTGAATACTGACAGAGCAAAATCCCCCATGAAGTTAATGGAAATTTTACCTCTGACTTGGTCAGATATTAATCCTAGTATCTGCAACATTTCAGGGTCTGAGGAAGAACCACCAAGAATTTTTTATTTACAAAAGATAATCTTGAAGAAACTAAAGACTTTGTAATTTGCACCACAGAGTCATTAAACATATTTTTAAAAGCCCTACATTTAAGCAAGATTATAAATTAGGGAAAACATCAGCCTTTATAATAGCATACAAAGGTTTTCACTTGAAGAGAAGAGATTTACAACTACCTATATGCTCACTCACTTAGTAGGAATTAATACTCTTATACTAGAGTAGGCCACAACAACAAAAAAAGAGGTTTAGTAATGTCAAGATATTTTTATTTTTAATTTTTTTTTAATCTTACAGCTTTTACAAATATGTCTTCATTTCAAATAAGTGTTTAGGTACATAATCATATTATTTTCACTATCATCCTCCACATTTCTTACACAACGCTTCATCTGCTTTTAAAGTAAACAAATTCTTCAGCATAGGCACTACTCAATATCTGGCATAACGAAACCCTAATTGTAAAGGAGGCCTCCGGGCTCTCCTGTAAAACAAATTAAAATATATTTCAGAAAGTAACATATCTTCAGGTGTTCCTCAAAAGTAAAGGACAGTAATACAATTTCTTTAAAGAAAGATACATGTTTCTGGAAAATAGGTCCATCTGTAAGTTACACTGAGTTGCTTTGATTTTTAGCTGAGTTGGAACCAAGACTGTGTCTGCCTTTTGTTTACACAGCAGTATTAGAACAGGAGGATAAATGAGGGGTTCTTGGCTGGCTGAGGATTATAGAAATAACAGAAAGACCTCATAAAAACAGATAGCATCCTGCTTCATATTTGCAGCTCCAAAAAGCTAAAGTTTGGCAGGCACACACTATGGTTCAAGCTTCCTTATTTGGGAAGAAAAAAGCAGTAATACTAAAAAGGTTGAAAGAGAAGCAGAGTTCTCTGAAAAGACTTAAATTCAGATAAGCTAAACTAGGCATACATTAACTGGGCAAGCATCAGACTGATGGTTTGATAACCACTACTATTTCCAACAGAAGGTTTTGGACTCTCTGAAATTGTTTCCAGTCAATTTTTTTAGACAGCATTATTTAATATCTGAACAAAGAGTGTTCAATCTTCCTTCCCCTTTGAAGCCTGGAGTGTTATGGCTGCACACAAACAGGGAATTGGAGAACCTCCTGTTCCCTTTGGTCAGCAGCATCTCACTTGCAAGCCAGGAAGGAGGCAGTGCCAGCTGCTGGTCAATAAGCAGCTGCATTTTCCTGGCAAGCTCTACACTCTAAAAATGCACCAAATGTGCAAACAATAAGGGCCAGTGTTCAATCTGTGTCAGGCTGGAAAACTACCTGTCATTTAATAAAATCAGGTCCTCAGAGAAACCAGGAGATTGAAAAGGGCCTCTAAAAAGTCATCTGGACTGTTTCTCTGCCATGAGGTAACATCGGTTATACCCATGCCATTCCTGACCAACAGTTGCTTAATCTGTTCTCGAAGGCCTCCCATGACAGATGATCTCCAGGGCTGTCTGCTCCAGTGACTCACCACCCTGTTAGGTTTCCTAAAGCCTAATCCAAGTCTTCTTTGCTGCAGTTTCAGCCCATAGGACTTATTGTCCTCCTACCCCATGCAAATGTGGGGAAAAGTCACCTTCTGCCATTGCAGTAGCCCTTTAATAGACAATGACTACATTGGTGATCCCAGTATTCTCTAGACTAAGCAGTTTCAACTCCTCTGACCTTTTTTTCATAGCTCACGATTTCTAGACTTGTGGTCATTTTTGTTGCCCTCGTCTGGAACCCCCCAATGGGCACACTTTTACTTGAGGTGCAAAAACCCCAAACCTGACACACTATTCTAGTCAAGACGTTATCATGCTTAGCAGAAGAGGAATACCTCTCCTGTCTTACATGGACTAGTCTTGCTGTTATGGCCCAGTGTGAAAAGTCCCTTTTTGCAGCAACAGTTGCAACAAAACAGTATTAATACAAACCAGTCCTCTTCAGACAAAAGGAACAGCATATGAACTCAGACACACACAGTCGTATACACACAGTTGTATACAAACATATAGGTGCTACATTCTCACGCTACCAGGAGATATCTGTAGTAAAAATACTCCATATTCACTTTTCCAACTCAAGTCTTCCCACTGGTCACAAGACACATCTATTAGCCAGCTGCAAGGATGCCACCCTGGGATCTGATCAGATCTATTCTAGTAGTAGCTCAAATACTGTAAACACTACATGGCATTACGATGAAGACAAGGCTTCACTGCATGTGGGAGTCGACATTTTCGGAAACAACTTGTCTTTTGCATGATTATATGCTTATGAATATAAACCTTTTGTGGGTCAACTCAACTTTCTACATTTGAGATCTCTAACTGAGTTCCAGGTGGATTTTGTAAAATTCTCACCAAATGATTAAAAAAAATCCCAAATCAAGTACATCTTTTCTGGTAAGAGCATCTTAGACATTAAAACCTAAACTCAAATGGAAATTGAAGATGAAGATAAATATATTCCTGAAAATCCTCCCCACTGCAAATATTACTGTAGCTGTCATGGGAGTCATGGAATTTAAGAAGCTTGGAAAAAAAGACAGTGTATCATATTTAGACTATATTCTGTTGTGCTCGAGAGGATCTACAGGGATGCCAACACCTTGCAGATCTCAGATACATTGCAAAATACTATATCTTCACAATATAACCATTGGCTTCTTATAGGCCATATTTCTTTGCTACAGCCCCACTATCTCTTGTTTGGTGTCTTCAGGAGATACAGGGAGGCTGAAAAGGATCAGCAAAGCTCTGGAAAATCTCTGAAGCTGGGAGACTGGGTAAGACAGACCGGGTTCTTGCAGCAGTTTATTTATGTAAGTTTGGCTGCTGGGAGCAGCTTGCACACAAACAACAGGAGTGACTTAAGCCCTGACTACTTTTTATATTCATATGACATTCAAGAAAAGCTAGAACTTGAAGACTGATTTCCCCACTTCCCCTCACCTCCCAGAGCAGAAGATCTCCTGAAAAGACAAATAGGCCATGGAGTGTCCCTTTTGGAGTCCACAGTCCTTCTGGTTAAGCTGGACATGAAAGAATCAGTTAAATCTGCCCCTAAATTCCAGTTAACTCAACCTGTGGTTTTGGTTCAGCAAAAAAATCTGAGTGTTACTGTAGAAAATGGTAGCAACAAAAGAAAAATCTGGAACAGATTTTCTGAAGCGTTTCTAACACATCTAACCTTTTCTTCCATAAAACTGGTAAGCGTATTTCTTACACACAGAGAAACAAGCATATGCATACAAATTTTTATATGTAACTTGAAGGAGAAAAGAAATATATAGTTCCCTAATTGTTTTCAAAAGCCACAAATGATCCTAAATACCTTTATAAACAGATCTGACTATATGCCTTCATAAGGTCAAAGTTCAGTTGTGTACCCAAGCAAATTTACTGTGTCATAAAACTTGAGATCAAAAAGTATTTAGAATGATAAACCAGAAGATTAGAAAGAAGAGTAAGGATTACAGCTCATGATAAAGGGTATAGTAATGTGTCAAATGGAAGAGTCCAGCATTTATTTATTTCTAAAGAGCCTGGAAGCAATTATTAAATCTGAAGAGTTGTGGTTTTAATGAATGTGGAAAATTACCACATGTCAAAAAGGTCCAAATCCATGATTTAAGGATATTAATTAAACCAATCATTTGATTAGTATTGCTTTAAGCAAAAGCCTAAGCAGGAAATATTTGAGAAAAGCAAATGTAGAATCTGTAAAGTAAAAAGAAAGAAAGAAAGAAAGAAAGGGGGAAAAAAAAAAGTTGCGCTGTGAAACATGCCTTACTAATAAACAAATAGAACAGTAGAGGTCTGGAGAAGCTCCCGGCAGTAAGTTACATCATTTACTGCCATGTTTGACTAAATTTCAAACGGACTTTCAGTGCAGAATGTTCTTTGTATAACACTAGCAAGCCAATCATGGGCTCCAAATAAAAGGAAAGGATTCATCATTTACCATCCCTTCTGCAGCTTTCTTTTCATTACAACAAAAGGCTGTTTCAATTAGAGCTGTGCAGATTCTCTGTGCTGAGTTTGGTTCAAAGTGGTTTTATGCAATGCCAGCATCTCCAGGGATTAGCTTCCCTGCAGGCCAAAGCTCTCCCTGTGCTGGGACTGTAATGTGTTTTGGGTCAAGCTGTGCTTGCCATCTCTCCCTTGGCTCTCTTGAGAGTACTAGATCTCTGTGATGGGCC
This sequence comes from Buteo buteo, assembly GCF_964188355.1. Lineage (NCBI taxonomy): Eukaryota > Metazoa > Chordata > Aves > Accipitriformes > Accipitridae > Buteo > Buteo buteo. The sequence goes on along the minus strand of NC_134171.1, from coordinate 69,346,956 downwards.
TGATCTGACCTCTTTTCAGCAAGTTAAACTCTGCAGCCTACCACCCTTCAGACTGGAACTCGAGGCTCTTGCACAACACCAGAAACGCACCCCCTTGGCAGCTCTTTTCGCCCCTCTCCTGATGGGGCCCTGCAGTTCCCCTACACGTGTTTGGTTCTGTGGTTAACCATGCTCTCCTGTCTTCCACATACTCCATTTTCCAGCCACATTAACAGAAGACACCCAAATGCAATTGTCACCCTCCCGGTGCTTCTTAATAGAAAAGTTAAAGGGATCCTAACAGGTTCTCTTATATAGACAGACACATTGACTCAAATATATCCAGCCTGTTTAGAAAAGCACATACAATACACCAAAGCTTTGTATACCTCATGATATCTCCTGCAGCACAGACAAATGAGCTGACTCAGGCATGAAATGAATTGGAAGGGGAGTGCAGTCTCGAAGCAAATATGTAGAGATTTGAAACCATAACACTGCATTGTTAGCAGTCATCTTCATTCTTGGAATTAATTCAATATACTTGCCTCAGCCTAGGAGCCAAAACACGACGCTAATAATATATTGCATTTCCTAATAGCCAGAAAGTATAAAATACTTTCAGCAAATTGATTTAATGTCCAAGTCTCACTTACAATTAAGTACAGTATTCTATAGCTGACTGGCAAAAATTAAATAGGATCCAACCTAGACAGCAAATGCCTGTAAACAGCTAAGTACTTAGAGAGCAACAAGGTAGTAATTCTGCTCATTGCTGTTTAAATACAATAAACATAGCTGAAGGAAATGCACAAGATGGCAAGCTTTATCAGGGAGCTCACAACTGTTAAGTAGGCACTAAAAATTCTTGTTCAATACTCTGAATAACACAGACACCTCTAGAGAGTATTTCCAAAAAATCAAACTACTTTGCCATAAGTATGTTGGTCTGTAAATATAACAGTATAAAGTATTATGACACGCCTATTAGATTATGTCAGGCTTTGACAGCTAGATCTAATAGGCTGCAAGAGCTAACATTGTTTATGTTCTTGTATATAATATCTTTTCCACCAAAACCAAACCTTCTTCACTTTCTATTGTTAATAATGTATTTAACAAACTTTATGCCCAGCACCAAAGCTCAAACCAATGCATTCAAAGATACACTGTGTTGTACAAGACTACTGAGACTATTCTCTTTTTTCACTTATTTTGGGATCTCATAGCACACCCTATATTTAGGCTAAATCTTTCAGTCTTAAAAGCTTCCTCTGAGCTTTGCCCAAGAAGGTCCAACATTATTTTCATTAAGCAGTTGAAATTATTTGCAAAGGATGAATAGAAGGCACCATTTTTGGAGATGAGTGATGTGCCTAAAACAGTGATCTCCCCTGCCACATACATTCCACAGAAAGATGCTGGTAACATCTCAGAATAAAGAGATGGCCCTAACTATGGGAAGGAGCTGGACTTGCACCACTGCAGCATGCTGCAGCTGCGGCCCCAGCACTCAAGACTGCCAAGGAATTCTTTTTTTTCCTCTTCTAAAATACCTAGCAGCTCAAAGAGAATTTCTAAAAACAATTTTCACTGTCCAGGAGGTTAAACCAGAAGCTGGGGAATAGTAGATTTACAATTACCTATATGTCCTTATAGAAATACGTTATGATACTGTCTGATTAGAGGACTATGCACAAATTTTCTCAGCAAGATGTTTGTCACATAAGGAGAGTAGGATTGATGCATAAATCGGCAAATTGAGATAGCAAGAGCAGTTCTAGATTTGGAATTCCTGAACTTTTGAGGGCTCAGTTTGCAAACTAAGTAGTACTTAAAAAAAAAGTCCCACACTGCTGCTAATCTACAGTATTATTTTAGTAACATCAGTGCTATTCCAGTAGTGCAAAATTCAATGCTAAAGCAAACAGGACTATTTAAAATATATTGTACATAATAAAAGACCTAGGTTGATATTTATATGACCCCATGCAGCATTATTCTGGTTTAGATGTTATTTCCCCCCACTGGTTTAGATGTTATTTTTCTTACTACTTAAGGGATGGTGATGCCCACAGATTGGCAGCATGGGGCATCTTTGTAAACAGTGTTTGCAAAATTGCTTGTAGAAGACATGGGAAATATTCATGAATAAGACTTCTACAGTTCATTTGTAGGTCTTCTTTAGATACGGAGATACACTAGTTTATCCTTCTTGTTTGTTTATCTTTGGTTTTAGTAGGCAAGATGGGAACTATGGCGCTTATTCTGCATGTATCAGCTGGAAGTGGGCTATAACTTGGACCCAAGGGGAAATTGTCATGGAACTCAGAGAGTTCCTCAGCAAACCTTCCTGTTTGCTTCAGTACTTTATTCCACCCAGAACTAGGAGGTTAGAAACAAAAGGGGTCCATTGCAGAACACATACAGAGGAAACACATTATTGTTAAAGAGAGAAGTTATAATGAGAAAGTAGCAGCAACATGCTTGCACATTCTATCTAAAACTCTAAGATGCTTTAAGGTACTTTAAGACATACACTGAAAGACAACAGACAGAAAGCTATTCCCATTCCAACAAAATGCTGTAGCCAAACTATTAAGTAGATATACTGAACCTTAAAGAAAAACAGCGATTAAAGCATCAAGGGAAATTATTTACACCAGCATTTTGCAATGGAAAAATATTCTGAAGAAAACAGAAAAAGAGCTGAAGAAAAATGAAGAGTTTAAGAATGGCACTTAAATTTGCTTGATCCTGACTCTTCTCAGTTATATTCAGAATTGAGAGAGAATGACAATTCATACGCTTCCATACTAAAAACAACTGAAAATATCCCATTCCCCCATCTCTGGAAAATGACCAAGCCTTTCCCTTTAAAGGGCTAAAGACATTTAGGAAAAGACAGTCTTTCTTACAGCAAAGTCCTAATTGAAAGAACATGGCATGACCTGAAGCAAAATGTTAATTAAAACCACTCTGCATTTCTTTTCCAAGCAAAGTCCTTTTGTCTGACTTTTATAGATTAATTTGACACACTCCCTTCCCTTGCCTGGAAAGTTCTGGGGTTTTTTTGTTTATACTGTACAAAGCATGAAATTATTGTCCTTAATGCTTTGTTCTTTCTAATTGCATGAAATTTAGCAACATTTTGAAAAATATTTGTAAGATGATGAAGGCCAGAGTTGACATATGAAAAACATATGGATACGTCCATTTGCATAATGGACAAAAGCCATAACCAGTAAACATGAAAACTGGCACTGTAGTGGCTAATTCATATTTTGTCCTCAATGTACCTGTACTGTCAGTTAACACAACACACCTGCATGCTTCTGATGGAAAATCAGATGCAGAAGTACTACTTGTATAAACCCCTCCCTCATCATCCAACAAAAATATGTTCCACTGCTTGCAACACACAAGAAAGTCAGCTTTATTTTGCAAGACTTTAAAGAAAATTTACTCTAAATTTAGTGTTCTAATATTATTTCCTTTCTCTCTTAGGCCATATAGCCTCTTTTCTCTCCTTTTCAACTGCAAATTGGGAGTCTGAAAGGATGTCATACCCTAACAGGCAATGCCACTGAAAATGAGATCCATTCTAACCCTGTTTTCTTCTAACCTCTCAGGTTCAAGCAGAAGATTACCATTGTTTAGAGCACAGAACATTATCTCCTTACTCTCTGCCACCCAGAAAGCTTCCCTGTGTCTAATTTCAAGGGCACTTTCAAACAAGTCAGCAGTAAAATCATCCAAAATACATAAATTCCAAAGAGATTTTTTTTTTTTCCCATGGAGGACAACAAGATGGTGAGACTTGAACAGACCATTTTATACTCAGTAAAACTTCTATGCTTTCCCATTTAACACATTGCCCACCAAAAGAAACACAGGCTGAAAAGACCAAGTGATTGAGGAATTAACCCCAAATTTCCAGGAATATAACAAAACCACAACAATAACAAAACTAAAGAATATCTGAGGAGAAAGGAATATGCTCTTGCACAATCTTATTAGATTTACTAGATTATCAAAGATATTTCTAAACATAAATTACATAGCATAGAAAAAAAATCAAGTGGCTGAAGAAAGAGCATGCACCTTACCACTTCTATCTCTCCAGGAGGGGAAAAAAAAGTGCTTGTCCCATGATGCATCCTGAGCCCAGATAGCAGCAATCACCTCCCAGGTAGTGCCTTCAGCTGAGGTAGTAGCTTAATGCAGTAGCTTAAATAAGAATCTGGTGGTCAATTAAATGTTTCTCTGTGGAGGAAAAAAGGGGGTTGGGGGAAGATCAAGGAATTACCATCTAGGAAAACCTTTGCTTGGAGAGTTTAGAGTTCTCCTAATGGATTATCTTTAAAATACTTTTATATACTTAAATAGCTTTTAAATAAATGAAAGCTGTAAAATGCTTATTGTGCTTACACTGCATTGCACTACTTTGCATATTTTGAATAAAAATTACATGAATGGTTACCTCTGAGGAATTAATTTCTCAGGCTTAATCTAAACTAGTTAAAATGGAGAAGATAACTAAACTACTTGTGAATGTTTTGTCACACCTATCAGTGTGAATTCTGGTTCATCTATAGTTTACTGCCATGATATAATAAAAAGAATCCAGAGTAAAACATTTTCTTGGGCTATCCCCTGTTTTCAATTTTGGCTCAGAAAAATGAATACGAGTTTAATTGAACATGTCCCTTATAATTTCTCCCTTCATAAAAATTCCAGAATTAATCATAACATTTCAAAGTCAAATAGCATTCTGAAGTGCGGATATAATCAAGTAGTTGAGATGTAAGTTAAGAATGGAAGCAATTTTAATTTTACAAATGACAGAAGGGAATTAATAACTAAGAAAAAGACATGAAAATCTGTAACTTTTTTTTTTTTCTCTTCAGACTGAATGATTTCCAAGACCTAAATAGAATTTCTTACCGTATTTACTTTCAGCTGTTCCTTTCTTAAGTCTTCTACGTGTATCCTAACTAAGAGTTACTATTAGTCTGGCTAAATTATGTTTTATCCTTAGGCAAAATTTTTGGAGGCCTAATTTTTTGGAGATAATTAGTAGACAGAACACCTATCGTAGTCATGAGAGAAAAGTTTCACCAGAATCTCTGATAAGTCTAATTGATTTTTGGTCAGAGTGATGATAACAATTATGAAAGCATTTTTTATGTCAGGGATTTTACTCAGGGTGACGAAAAATACTTAGATTCCCTGCTCAGGACACCTTCTGTCCTTTTTTTACATCCTTGAAAACAAAAGCTTTATTGAAAATGGGACCATTAGCAATCTGCTTGTGAATGAATTTCACTTGTATTTTGCTGGGTTAACCATTAAAACAGCTTCTTCCCCCCTACCATCATTCACAATACATAGCACCACGTCAGTTCTTTGCCTCCCTGCCTTTTTTTTTTCTTTTTTTTTTTCTTTTTTTTTTTACAAGGAAAGAGGAAGCTGGAAGGACAATCTTCTATTATTGTCTTACAGTCGATCTCTTTCTTGCTCATTCCACAACTCCAAGAAGTGAAATGTAATGAGAAAGTAGAAAGATAAAAATTATTTAAAAGTGAGATACTATTAAAAAAATATGGAGTAAATACAAATTATTTCCTAAGCTATTAGCATTCCCATCTAACATCAAATTACAACAGCCTTTTTACAAAACAAATCTGCAAACTGTGCCATTTTTCCATAATTAATTTGCAACTAATCATTTCTAAATACCACACAGATTTTCTGTTCTGAGCCTGTGAAATGGCTGGAAAAACACTTTAATTTTCAGAAAGAAAACTCACCTTATAAAATTAAGGAATTAATGTATCTTTTGGGGGCATGAATCAGGCAACATGACATAGAGCAATTTATATGCTATATGGAATGTTATCTAGCGGCATAAACAAGTAATCCAACCAGTTACACTCAGCAAATGTATGTGTGCAACAGAGAGGTGCCAGACTATACAGGAAGGTAACCCAAGAGTCAGCAAACTGCTCCCTGGAAGACCTTTAAATCTCTGTTAAATATCTCAGCTGAGCTCTGTCTGCAGCTTGGGAAACTTTAAAATGGTCTTCTCCCCTCCTTCCTAAAGCCCCTAAACCTTAACACTGTGTAAGATAAAAAGGATCCTGGGCTCCAAAAAATGCCATCTGTGACATCTTAGAATATATGAATGGCCATACAGTTTCAGATCAAGAGTCTGCCTCGCCCAGTATAATCTCTCAGCCTCCAAGCAGAAGCAGTTTAGGGCATTTTCTGAGCTTCCTGTGGTTTGCCTTCTCAGTTACCCCAATAGGTATCTCTTCCAAGTACCTGTTCAGTCTCCCTTAAAATCCATGTTGTGGAAGTAAAAGGCATACATTTTTTGACAGAGTCCCACAGGACTACTAGCTGCTTGTTTTATCTAGTCAAGCATTTTTATAAAGTACAGCAATCCCTTTAATGTGGGGCTCAATATAGTACCTTGTCTGTAGGGCTGAAAGGCCAACAGACTGACAAGCGTGCCTTTACCTTCACCTTATATACATCAGTGACTTAAAAATCTGTTCCTTCTTTCATGCTCTAATTGTCCCCTTCCAGTTGTGCGCTTCCATCCGTTTGCTCTGTTGTGACACAGTATCTTCAAACTCAACAAAACATTAATCCAGCCCATCCTCTTCACTCTTGTCACAAAGTCACTTAAAAATTCACTTTGGTCTTTAATCTTTGAGGTTGCTTTTTTTCTCTTTCTTTCTTCTTTCCTCCAAATCCCACATTTGGATCATTTCCAAATCCTAATGTTTTTCCCTCCAAAAAGCTCCAGACCTCTACACTGTATCACTTGTAAGTAAAACTTGATATCCAAAGTGCCGTGATTATCCAGCTTCATTGATGCAAATTCCTCTTGTCTGGCTTTCTTAACATCAGTGCTGCTTGGTCCAGGACAAATAAAATAGAGCCACAAAGATGGTAGGAAGGGAGAACAGATAAACCACAGGAGCCACAGGTAGCTTTGGAGGCCAAACATAAGGAAAACTCCTGTTCAGCCCAGATACCCTGCACTCTAACGTATGGCCAGTGCAGACGGATTCTTCAGGGACTGTTGCTGCCAAACTCCCATAGAGACTATATAATAGGAAATTTTCAGAGGCTTGTGATACAGCCAAGTTTATGTGGATTCCTGACCCCAGGCTCTCCAGCTTCTCAAAAAGTTTGTTATAAGATCTATTTTTTTTTTAACCATTGGTTAAACAATATGTTTTGCCTTAAATTTCTTCTTTGCCTACTGAAACTTTCCCCCCAAAATTAGCCTAAGGCTGATGCTAGCCATGGAAAACTCAGGTCCAATTTTTTCAAGTTATACACTACCATAAAAAAGGTCTCATAAAGGAACACATTAGGTAACTTTAATGACAGCCACCTCTGCCAGCTTCACCTGTAACAACTTTTGACATCTTTTGTTTTCTCAGCACAGAACCACCTTGGTTTGTGTTGTGTAACACTCTACAAATGGTTCATGCACACACTTCTAGATTAACTGCAACCCAAGGTTTCAGTGCAAATCTTTTCTGATCTATTGCTAAACAGTTTCTAAATCAAAATAAAATCAGTAAGTTTGTTGTAAATGCATTTTTAACTGAGCCTCATTGGTTGCATTCAGTTACTGAGGGCCTTTAAATCATAGAAACATAGAATAGTTTGGGTTGAAAGGGATCTTTAAAGGTCATCTAGCCCACCCCCCCTGCAATGAGCAGAGATATCGTCAACTAGATCAGGTTGCTCAGAGCCCCATCCAACCTGACCTTGAATGTTTCCAGGGATGGGACATCTACCACCAATCTGGGCAACCTGTTCCTGTGTTTCACCACCCTCATTGTAAAAAATTTCTACCTTATATCTGGTCTAATTCTACCCTCTTTTATTTTAAAGCTGTTACCCCTTGTTCTATCACAACAGGCCCTGCTAAAACCTTTGTCCCACCTTTCTTATAAGCTCCCTTTAAACACTGAAAGGCCGCAATAAGGTCTCCCGGGAGCCTTCTCTTCTCCAGGCTGAACAACCCCAACTCTCTCAGCCTGTTTTCATAGGAGAAGTGTTCCATCCCTCTGATCATTTTTGTGGCCATCCTCTGGACCCGCTCCAACAGGTCCATGTCTTTCCTATGCTGAGGGGTCCAGAGCTGGACACAGTACTCCAGGTGGGGTCTCACCAGAGCAGAGCAGAGGGGCAGAATCACCTCCTTCAACCTTCTGGCCACGCTTCTTTTGATGCAGCCCAGGATATGGTTGGCTTTCTGGGCTGCGAGTCCACACTGCTGGCTCATGTCCAGCTTTTCATCCACCAGTACCCCCAAGTCCATCTCCACAGGGCTGCTCTCAATGCTTTCATTCCCCAGCCTGTATTGATACGGGGGGTTGCCCCATTCCAAGTGCAGGACCTTGCACTTGTTGAACCTCATGAGGTTCATGTAGGCCCACTTCTCAGGTTTATCCAGGTCCCTCTGGATGTCATCCTGTCCCTCAGGTGTGTCAATCACACCACTCAGTTTGGTGTTGTCTGCAAATTTGCTGAGGGTGCACTTGATTGCACCATGTCATTGATGAAGTGAAGTATTGGGACAGTATTTCTCCCAGTATGGACACCTGAGGGACACCACTCATCACTGATCTCCACCTGGACATTGAGCTGTTGACCACTACCCACTGGATGTGACCATCCAACCAATTTCTCATCTACCAAACAGTCCATCCATCAATCTTTAGACTAGTATACTACAGCAGTATCTGTTTTCCTCTAATTTCCATAGGGACTCATGAACTCAAGAAATTTTAAACATTAAAAGAATTATTGAGGGTACTTTGTTTAGGTTTTTTTCCTCCATTTGCAGCAGATTCAAGGGGCGTGAAGCATTTCTCTTGGACACTGAATATAATTATAACTAATCGTTTCCTTCTTTCTCCTTGGAGCAACATTCATTGACTTCTCTTCATTTAGGGTAGTTGGCTGACACAATTCAAATTTAATTACTCTTTCTGCATGATAAACTCCAGTCCTGTGAGCAAATATGTCTCGTTTTCAAGTTTGGCTAGACAGCAGCAGTGTAATAAAGACCTTTCCACCCCTGGTGCAGCCTGTAGCTTTTGAAATGTTTCCTAGATGACAAAACAGCCTCCACTACCATAGAACTTTCTCATACCATTCTTATTAAATAAACTCCTAATGCCTAAAAACCTGTAAACTAATTAACTGGCTGCCAACTATAATGACTTCTCCTGTCGGAATTGCTTGACATGCAACCACAACAGGTAAATGGCAATGTTGATGGTGACTTTCAAATTAAGGTTTACTAGGCAAGGATGAGAATTGTCACAGTCATTCTAAATACATTGTAGTTTTTCTCCCACTGAGTAAAAAATTCCAGTCTCTGAATGGTTGTAGTAATCTAATTTGTATAAACACTGGATACAAATATCCAGACAACAAATTCCAACAGGGTTGCTTGTGCTGTATAAATTCACACCTTGGCTTACTATGCACTACTCCCCTGCCCAGATTCAAACTAATACAGCAGTATTAAAGAAGAACAGAATTCTTCTTTTAATTTTTACTTCTCAATAGCATCTCCAAATGGGAATTTCTATACTCCAATTCATCTTTGGATAGCCCTTAGCAACTGAGCAAAATATAGAGCTGTGCTGTATTGGGGCTGTTACTTTCAGTACACCTCAAAAACACTCAGACCGTCTTCCAGAAGGAGGCCAAGCAAAGACAAGGGGCATCTCTAGTCAGTCACATTTTCAAGCTGTTAGGAGGCAATTAAAATATTCTGATCATAGGCTGCCAAAGCACAAGCACTAACAGTTGCAACTCCCTTAGGAAAACAGGTCAGAAGCAGAAGATTTCTCAGAGGCCAAGAGCAGCATTTGACAGATATGCTCAGTCTGCAGGAGTCAGATGAAGGCAAGTAAGAGAAACAGTTTATGCCCTGTAAAACTGGCAACTTAGCCATGCTTTTCCTTCCAAGAGTTTTAACTCATGAACCCCAGTAGCTGTTCACCTCTTTCTTGCTCAGACTGAGGTAGGTATCAGGCAGGTATCAAACATGTGCCAACTGCAGTTTCTTTCAATGAGGGCTACAAGTGATCAGCACATCTCTATTAATATAGATTTTTACTTAAAACACCAAAGTAAAGAAGCAAGTGCTGGTAACATAAAAAATAAACTGACAATTTTAATGACAAATAAATTACCCCCCCCCCCAAAGAATAAAATTGGCAAAAATATTTCAAATATAATTAGTACTGTAAAATGAAGCAAACACTGCTTTTTAACTTCACTGCTCAGGTAGGGCCCAGTTTTGAGCTGGACCTGTTTTATACATCCCTTTTATTTCTTAAGTGAGTGAATTTTGCATCTGCTTTTTCTAGGAAATGCTAAGCAGGAGCGCAAGAAGGTTGGATAAATGATCAGTCTTGTTCAAGTTCTCTTGCACCAGTGAAGGCTGTGTCTATTAGCACCAGTTAGTTCAGCTTTCACATACCAGGAACCTTTTAACAGAATCATATTTAACATAAAAGCACCATGAGCCTTGCTGCGATACTACCAAAGAAGTAGTAGACACCAGGGGTGCAGTTGTTACAACGTGCTTACAAGGACAGATAATCCCTTGATATTTAATTATAATGCTTTGAATCAAGGCTGGCTGGCTGGCTGACTGTGAGAATATAAGCCAAATTCTAAAACATCACAAAAGCTGTTGGCTGACAGCATTCAGGGTTCTTATTTTGTTGGGGGTTTTTTAACTAACCTGAACAACATGTCAGAGAATTCTCCAGTTACCTACTTAAACAGGCAACATTCAGAAGAAGTTGTACACCACCACACACAGAATTCGCCTTCATTGCTTATTTAAACCAGGAACTCAGAAGAAACTGCACATTGCTTTTAATCAGTCAAGATACAGCTCTGAGAGCGCACCATGGAAATAGAAAAAGGCAAAATAGAGTGTATTTGCATATATCACATGAAATTAGGCTATGTTGCAGCATGTAGTGTACGCATACGCATTGAATGTCAGCCGAGTTACATTTTTCTCAAGGTGACATTGGTGCTTGTCTTGCCAAATTTGATACAACTGACAAGTGTTTTCATGTAAGGAGGATCTATCCCTCCCATCACCTTGTCAAGCTGAGTGAAGGCAAACTCCAGCATATTCCTTCCTCCAGTGATGAGGTGGTTTCCGAGTCATTAAAAGTCACAGTCACACAGCAGCAATGTGCCATGCATACCAGATGAACTCAGTCAAGGCTGTTGTCCTTGGGTCTGGAGAAGGCTCCAGCTCCCAGCCCTCTCAGCTCCCATGCAGACCCAGCCTCCGCACCTGGCTAAACTCTGGACTTCTTGTTTTTAATGTACCTCCCAAATTTCCTTGAGAACTGTAAATAGCACTTCGGCCGGTCTCAATGCTGCTTGCTTTCTTATTAGACAACTATCTAACAGCTCTTTTTTACCCAGAGTATTCCCAAACATAAAAGAGTGATCAATGCTATCTTGGTGTTAGCTTTTCCTGCAGCTGCCTCCATAATGATATTGTTTTTCCTAGCGATGGTGGTAAACAACTTAAAAGGAAAAATTTACTTCTTATAAAACACCTTATCTATCTTAGATTTTAATTTTTCACAGCAGAAGACTGACATGCATCATGGGCATGCTTACAGAGTGGCACAGAAGGTATGAAAGCAAAATTACTGTAAAGCATTTTTATGAAAGAAAAATAAACCAAAATACAGTCCATTTTAAAAGAGGTGTGGAGAGATGCTGTTATTGGTCTTTGCTTCAGTTATATAATCTTACTGGGCTGAAACTTTTGGCTTGGAGCCAAGTTCCTTAGAGTTATTATGTGATGATCGCAAGTATGATTGAGAATTCCATCTAGATAGCATCATGCTGTTTCCTGTGCCCAGAGAGGTGTTCCTTAATTGGATTATGCGTAAAGTGCGTATTCTAAACTAATGGAGCAAATTTATTTCCCTTTAAATAGCTATTTGATTAACAACTTGGCTTGTTTTCAGGTTTAAGGCAGTGTAAGTCTGCACAATATATAGTAATATTAAATATTAATATTATAGTAATATATAAGGTACACTTAACAAAACATTAAAGCCAAGCAAAGTGTCAAACTATAGACTCAAGGGGGATTCCAAATATTATAGTGTCTCCCTTCTGGATGGAAAAGAGGAAAATTGATATTACCAAATTTCATGTTATTTTTATTATTGAGTATCTAAAAGTAGCCAAGGCTCAGATTTTTTAGTGAAAGTGAATATATAAACTATTTATATGTTCATATAGTGGTGGGTGACAGAAACCTTTACTGATAGACTACCTTGATTCCAGGGTTTTCATCTGTTGGCCCTATCTTGTAAAAACAGTAGCTTTAAAAACTATGTTCTCTAACTTCTAAGAAAACTAGAAAAAACACACAAAATATCTTAGTGCTTCTAAACTATTTGAGCAATAAAGCCTAAGAACACACAAGCAATGTAAATTCTACCTATAACAAATATAAGACACTTTTTTTTTGGTAAAGTATGTACTTGGGCTCTTTTCTCATTTTTGTAGTTTTAGAAACGTTTTCTTCTGCTGATACTGGTAAGATTCACACTACCAAGAAAAATGATAGGGCTATACTCAGAAGCAGAGATACCAATTAAACTTCATGTTACCACATAGACAAAACAATGAAAGTGCAAAAAAGGTTAATTGCTCCATATAGTTATCTAATTTCTTTCAAATTAAGATATTTTTGTATATATATACTCTGGAAAATAATCTCAATAAACTTCTAAAATGGATTAGTAGAATCACATTAAACTGCATGGCACATATGTGTTTATCCTGATTAATTGTGGAAGTCAATTATGATAAAGTGAATAAAGCTATTTTATTTCTGAATAAGAATATCTACACTGTATTTGAATGTCACTGAGTTAGTCCCCTTTATTGTATCTAGTTTTCTTGAGTTCTCACATGTAAGAAAGATATTTGGTTTTTAAAAAAAATATATAAAAGCAAGCATGTGATTTTTAAAATAAACTGTCCTTTGAATAACACATTTTCAATTAACATACCCTAAGTTAAAGCACAGAGTTTAAGAATGTTGAAGTCTTGACAAATCTCTACTTGAATTCATCTGTATACCTCAGATGGTCTTAATTAATACGCAATTTGTTGATGTGCAAGATGTTAAATTATTCTGTTAACCAGAAAAAAAAGGACATGCTATTGTGCATTTGCAAATGTCAACTTTTAAAATAATGAACCCATGTTTCTGAATTTCAGCTTGTTTTTCACTCCAGTTTGAGAACGATGAAACGATCCTACTTCAAGATTTATAACAACAGCTGCGTGACTTACGAAAGCACAGAAGTGTCATTTGGAGTACATGAAGCCTACAACTTTGCCTCACTCTAACTTCAAAACAGCTGAGCATAATTTGGACAATTTTTTCTCAAGACTGGACATTGTAGCTGAGGCCAGGCATAGAAAGTATCAGGCAAAAATCTATCTCAGATACTTATGAGCAGATATATCATTCCGTTAGAATGAATAAGTTAGAAAGACTTCAGTGTTCGTGACAAACTGATAATGCGGCTGGATTTTAATGGAAATTTCAAAGGTAAAAATCACATACTATTATACGGAAATAAAATTTGCTACACCATGACTCCACCATCTGGAAAGAGTCATGTTACATCAGCTTCTCCTGTTTCTTTTTTTCATCAGAGCAATATCAAATAATTTTGACATCATTCTTACATCAGGACAGAAAAAAACCCCATTTATTGTGTTCTCCAATTTGGCACTGTTCGGTGTAATTTAATGTGCTTCATGAGACTGCATATTCATGAAGACTCACAAACTTCAGCATTTGTACGCCATCCTAGAAATACCTTCTGATTTATTCTACCAAACACCTTTGTGCCTGCACTTTCTCCTATGTCAAGGTGCACATCATACTTTAAGAGCAATCAATAATGAATCGATTTCTAGTCAACATCAAAAAGCATAAAACCAAAGAAAGAACCACAATAGCCAAAGAACAATGTGAGTGGGTGGCAGAAATGCAGCCAAACGATTTAGTTCTAGGGTCTGGACAAGCAGGTAGGATGCAAACAAGAGAAGTGAATAAAAGGTGCAGAGTCCATGTTCATGGCTGATGTGAAAGGAAACAGGCCTAAAATGAAATTAAGGTAAAACATGGTCATCCCTTATGGTAGCAGGGAGAATTCCACTTCCTATTATCAAATTGATATTCGGAATCAACAGAAAATATCCCCATGAATACACAAATCAGCTCTAGCTTATGTATCTTTCAAGCTTTGTTAATGTTAATTAAGTAAACATGGCAATTAGACATAGATGTTTTTGTTTTATTAAGTGTTTGTTTTTTAAAATACTTTTATACTAGAGAATAGCAAATGTCATACAGTAATTGATACAGCAAATGCAGCTTTTTGTCCTGTGAGTAACATAAACCATTATTAATTTTCTTAATTCTATAACAATTACTTTCACAATTACATCTTCCAACTTTTGATTTATGATTTATCAACAACTAAATAAGAGGTTTTCAAATTTGTGCTACATTGGTTAGATTGAATGCAAACCACATGGTAGTGTTATGACTTACTTATTAAGTGACTAACTCTTACAGTCAGGTTTCTCATAGAAATACTAGTTACTGATGAATTCCAAATTCATTTTCCACAATAATTCACTGAACTTCCAGTTTATTTGTCCTATGAATGTTCCTGCCAGTAAGTGTCTAGACAATATCAGAAAAGCAACAGAAAAGTAGAGGGAGTGGAAACACAGCTAACCAGCATTTGGTTGTTTACTTCAGAGAGTCTTTCAGAAATACTTTTTACCTGTAATCAGAGCTGCCAACTCTCATGTTTCCATTGACATTTATAAAATTCTGTCCACAAACACTACAGTTCTTGAAATCAAATGCATACTTAGGAATGTCCTCTTTCATTTAAAATGAAAGTCCTCTTCTGCAAACTGAAGTTCAAAACCAAAAGACAAACAAAAATAAAAGACATCTTATCTTTAACATCTTATGAAGTTAAGCCAAACCAAAGATTTTAATGAGGAGAGGTAAAGGTGTTACTCTTCGGTACAATCATGGTTGTCACAGCTGTGATTGGGATAGTCGTACATTAATACTCAGGTAAACCAAAAGTATGTAAGTACAGCTTAAAACCAGCTGCAGTAGAAGCAGGAATCAATTAAAAACTACAAATTATTTATATTAACCTGACATGCCAAAAATTATTGAATTGCAAAAGTCATGGGTGGTAAATGGGAAAACCACAAGATAATGAAAAATAAGGGAATAAGATGTACAAAATGCACAAACTGTGTGGATTTATGAGAACAAAGAGACCATTTACCAAAAGATAGATGTACAAGTTAAAGCAGATTACAGTCATCCTCAGCAATTGGCATGTAAATAGAAAAACTTCCAGGTCTTCCATATCTTAGGCATAAGACACTCTTTACCTAAGAAATAATTAGTTCAATATAAGAAACACAAATGTGTTTGTCCTCTGTATAAGCCATGCCTGCTTTTGTTTGTAACCATTTCCTGAACAATGCCTTCCCTGTTCCATTTTCTGGGTTCTGAAATAAAGTCCATTATTTGTGTCTGACTTGTCCTAGTTCTTTTATTTACTAGAGTATGACTAGCCAACAGCAGGATCAGAGTTTGTTATGCTGTTTGGATTGGGTGCCTATCTTAGACTGCAAACTCAGAATCATCGACATTGTGTAAAGAGCCCACACAACATTCACTCTTTCTTTTGGAGTTAAAATACATCTGATCTCACCAAGTAAGACTCCAGATTACAATATACCTGATCTCCTATGAGTCTACACCGGTGTGCTAGCTTGTAGGACATAAATGAACATTACCTATTGATATGTACAAATTTAGAGACCTTCATAGTATGAAAATTCTTTCTGCACACTGTGGCCCAGATTCCAGCTCTCAGTTAGAAAGGTACAGCTTGTCTCATGTGTTTTAAATTCTTCAGTGGGGCGGAGTTACCATTCCAAGCTGAAGCAGCCCCTGCCAATTTCAGTTCAGCTGCAGCCCGTAAGGAGAAGGTTATCCTAGGATGAAGTATTCCTAAGTGAAATGAATCCACTAGCTAAGAAAAATAGGGATACGGTGTTTTCTTTGCATTGTATACAAGTACTACATGTGTAACCAAATTTAAATTTCTCGAAGGCCCCTCAAAGTAGCAAAGATATTAATTTAATTTATGTGGGGATGCTCCTTACTTTTTCCACAAATAAATGGTGTTAGCCAAGCATTTTTAACAGACACCAAAAGATTAAAAGACTAGGACAATAATTCTAGGATAGAAAAGTTTACCATGACTTCGGGCTTTGAGAAAGTATTAACCTCCACCAACTGAACTTTTTGCCTCTCAAAATCAAGAAAAACATCACATCACATATTTCAATATGACATGTTTAAGAAATAAAAAAAGAGAGAAACAGTTAAGATTGTTATCTGAGTCTTATGTGAAGTTCACAAATACTATCTGATCAATAGTTTTCAAAATAAGGTCGAGACTAGGGTTAGATACAAGTTAATCTACCACTTGCTAAGCTAAATAAAAAGCTAAGTACTTAAACAAACACTGAAGGAAGAACAGAACTGCTTTGCACATGATGTTATGCCATTGCACTCTTGCAAAAAATGGCCTGATGTAATACTACAAAGTCTTTAAACAAACAGGAATAGCCCAAGTGTAACTAGCCATGTATCTCCTCTCAAACTAATAGACTAATTCAAGACTTGTCTCAGAACTGTGTTTTTCTTTCTTAATTTCAGATTCTTATTTCTGTGTTCAGAAACATATAGGCTTATATCAGAGCATGTACTGGCCTGAGTTGTGTTCCCAGCTGTGTCTGCTGGAGATTGACCAAATTACTGTCCCGATGTAGACACTTTTTTTTCTTCTTATCTTATTCTACCTTTTTAAACCTACCTATTTGAATTGTGAGCTCTTCTTTGCAATGACTACCACTCCTCCAGTGGGTTTGTAGAGCAGCAGCGGAACAGGGTCTGAACCTAATTTAAGTATCCTATATTAGCATACTAAACATGTTTTAAAAGCACTTCAAACAACGCATGTTAGAAAAGATCCAAAAGGCTGAAAAGATACGGATGAATATTTATGATAAATACAGAAAACTCCTTAGGAGGCCTGGTGAAACACTGTGCTTGTTCATTTCAAAGGGCCCAGAGCAAGCTGATTTGATTCACGATTTCAAATGGTTCAGCACTTGCAGTGATAGTGCTTTGCCTAATAATTCCAAAAGCTGCTTATTAGTCCAGCTTTGTACTGAAATGTCACAGCTTTTCTGGTACAAGTATATGCATGAGCACAGAAGAAAAACACTGGACCATTTTAGGAAGTTGGATAATGATTACTGCAGTATAGAAAGCCTTCTAAAACCAAACCAAACAAGAAAGCATAGAATTTAGCCACAATGAAGAGATCACAGCCAATTTGTAAACAATACTTCAAAACACGATGAAAATCTGTTTTGGTTTTTTTAAGCATTTCAGGCAGTATAAAAATGAATATCCAATATTTTGCTGCTATGACCTTCTCAGCTATCTATCAGCACACATACCCTCACAAAGACAGTTAATCACACGTTGAAGACATCAGTTATAATTTCAAGCTTTCAGCCAAGGGTGAAACTCCTCACAGCTCCATTGTTTCCATGGACATAAATAGCATAAAATCATATCATAAAAAAAGTTATTACAAGTGTATGTTACTCAACAAATGCTAACATGACTATATTAGGTACTGGACTACATGGCAGTACTTGGTGACATTGTTTGTAGGTGTCATTTAGTACAATAAACAATTGAGATGTGATTTTATTTTTTTTTATTAGTCTGTGAAATGGAAAAGGTATAAATTGGTTAAATCTGTGATAAAAAAACAAAACATGAAAAAAACTTACTAAAAGCCTTAAATACCTGTAAAACAACTTTTTAACCTGTAAGTAAATCTTTAACCACAATAACTGTTTTATTTTCCATTTGTAGGGATTATTGAAAATGAACTTTACGAGATATCCTGAATTAAGTGAAAAGTAAAATTACCACTGGGCTGGTATCTTCTGCAGTATCACCAGTAAGAATATGCAACAGGAACTTTCTAGTTCATTTTTATTACACTGTGGATTTTTCACCAGAGATTTGTAAAGTCACTGTTTTTCTCTTCTATGGCTCTGCTATGACCCCCAAAAAGTTCAAAGAAAAATTCAGACATCACGGATAAAATTTTTGGTTCTCTTTAAGTCTCAGTTTCAAAAATTAATGCAGCCCACATTCTTAGAAGAATTAATGGAAAGTACCAAATATCTTTAAAGATCTGGCCTTTATTTTCTTCAGAATCTCAGTCTTATTGAAAGTCTTAAGTACTTCTGATATTTTTTCCCCAGAAAAGCCTCAGTATGTTTGGCTGAGATACTCAGTAATATGCTAGTAAAGAAATAATAGATTTTTAAGGATTATACCTACACTACTTTGGTCTTCAAAACTGTTTTGTGTATATTAGCAGTCTTTCTATATTCATTTTAGCTAAACCTACCATCATCAGTTAATAGTTAAAATAGAATTAATGTAGACAGTGATGAATGCATACAGGTATAAAGACATAACTTGGGAGAAGCTTATACTTATTTGCAATCAGTAGTAAAACATGAAAGAATAAATTCTTTCCTCATTCTTTTGCTTGGTAAATCCTCATCTGCAAAATGCTTCAATATTTCAGATACAACTTCTTCACCCTAACCTTCTTTTTGACAAAGATTATTTGAACTAGGATATGGGTTTTTACAAGCTATGACCAAATAGTCACTTTTTTTTAATATACAGAGTTATACCAAACCTCACTTAATTTGCATAATTCTAAACATTTTTTTCCAAATTCTTGCTTTCAGAGGAGGAGCTAAAAGGTAGTAAAAGAAACAGCTGGGTTCAAGGGTATGAGAAATAGGAACAAAATTCAGTTTTGTGAACAGTACTTTAATCATTTCAAAAGAGTAATAAAGAGTTTGAAAAGAGTATGACAGTGACCTTCTGACATGATAAAAAGGTAGCCAGGTTCTGGGAGAAGGGGGCACTGCTCTGTGCAACAAGACAGTACTTTTCTCATCACAGGTCTCCAATCACAAGGCTCCTTAGGCCTGCAGCAAAATGCTTCTTGGAGCTTGTTTCTCACTGAATTGGATACAAGTGTTTTCATAAGCTAAATTTGCTTTGTTGTCTGTGCAGTTCTAAAGTTGCTGGTCCTGCTGCCAATAAAACAAAATATAATGAGAGCTCTCTAGAGATTTTAGAGAGCTGGAGGCTCCAGAGAGAAAGAAGGAAGCACTGTTGCTATTTCACAGAAAGAAAACAGTGATATGGAGAATGAAGTGACTTCTCAAAAAGCACTTAGCTAGTGGTAAAACTAGAAATATGATGAAGTAAATACCCATGCAGAACAAATGTAAGGGGTGTGGGGGGGAGTAAAATAGAGACAAGGATAATCTCTTTCCCCCTCACCCTGCTTTATAAAATAACATCCACTTCTAAAATCTTTAGATATTGTAGGGATGCTTTGGGAAATCTGAAGAGTAAATTCAATCCCTTCAGTCATTTCAGTAACTCATCAGTCTTATGGTAGGTCTGCCAGTTCAGCTTGCTACTAACCTACTGCATTCCTACCATGATGTTGAATTGGCTATTGTAGTAGTCTAAACAAAACATTCTTCCAGTCGCCTTCCTTGGCTTATGGCCCCATGATTTATTATGCTATAGCAAGCAGTGTTAAGAAGACAAACAGATCAACTTAATTCTGTCTTGTTTAAATTGGCCCTTGAAATGGGCAACACTTAAAAATTCAGCACTTAGCACTTAACGAAATATTTTATTCTATGGTTTGACCCTTATCTCTACAAACTTCTTTATTTATACAGAGAGCTGAAAACTTATAAGAGAGAAGATGTTTTCTAAGGGCTAACATAGGATTCTTGCAGAAAGATAGCAGTAAGTTTGGCTGACAAATCAACATCTAGTAGGCCTGACATGCCAAACTGACTACTTGAATGGGCCCACAAAATTACCTGACTCCCAAAGGGCCTTCCCAAGAATGGTCAGCTCAGCCATTCAAAACATGGCATTCCCAGTTCCCAGGTGCTTTCTCCCATATGTGCTGGAAGTGTCACATGTTTAGAATCAACAGCTGAATTTTTGGTACAACGAAGAATCATCTGTTCGCAAGCTGAAGCCAGGAAATACATTTTGTCTTCTCCATGCCCAAAGGGGTTAGTTAGATGGTTTGCCACAGCAAAGACTTGTCTAGCCTGGAGTTGTCTGGGCCAAGAAGGAAATTCAGCAAACAAGAGAGAAATGTCGAGGTGGAAGAGTGGGAGGACTGGTTTGTGAATGTCAGTGTCTTGCAGGGCTTGTGGTTCCACTTGGCTGACTTCAGCTCTCAGGAGAAGAGGGGTCGGCGGCACTGGCGGTGAAGGCTGGATTCCAGAAGCAGCATTACAGTTTACCTCCCAACTAGACTGGATAGTAGCCAATGCAGTGCTGCATCAGACTCTTTCATGTTGAAGACACCATGGGAGAATAATCCCAATTTTTCTGCTTTTTAAACTTGAACTGCAGCCACAGAGATTTGTGTTTCATTTTACATTGTTTCCCAGAGTCAATACATAATCATAGAATAATATAGGTTGGAATAGAACTCTAGATGTTAACTGGTAAAACCCATATGAAGTCCTATATGAAGTTCTTGCAAAAGAAATCCTTCTCCAGCTTGCTCCTTCCTTTGACAGCCCCTTTGCAGCCCCAGTCCAGCTGCAGCTCTCTAGGTTCTGTCTCTCTACCAAGCCCAAGCCTAAACCTAAGCAATGACTGAGCCATATAGGAAGTCCTGTAGCCCTCCCCCACACGAAGAATTTCTGAAGGGAGAAGTCTACTTGCAGACTGCCAATTTCTCTGGCAGCACCTTTACATCCCCACTTCACCTACAGCTCTACACTTGGTCTCTTGCCCAACCCCAGCCCTAGGCCCGTAATGTGCTGAGCCTTAGCCCAAGTTCCACAACCTAGTCCTGCATGAAGAAGTTCTCAGGCGACAACTTTTTTGGCAGCCTCCCTCCTACTACGGCAGCCTATTTACAGCCTCAGTCTACCTGCAGCCCTAAGCTTTGCCTCTTCTCAGTTCACCACCCTAATCCTAGGCATTGGCATGGACTAAAATTTAGGTCAAGCCACAGCCTAGTCCCGCATTCCCACTCCAAATGATGCCATAAGATTAATCTCTCTGCCATCCCCAGTCCTAAGCATAATCCTTGACATTAAGTCAAGGTATGGGCTAAGCCTTAGCCCAAGGTCCCCATCCCTGCCTCACATGATGAATTTCTGCCGGGAGAAGTCTTTCTGCAGCTTGTCTTTTCCTTTGGCAGCTTTATTGCAGTCTCATTCCAACTAGAACAGTAGGCTTTGTTACTCTCCCATCCTTAGTCCTAGCCCCAGCTTTTAGCATCGGTTTAGTTTTAGCCTAAGATGCCCACCTCCAGTCGCGTCCCACATGAAATTTTCAGGAGATGACTCTCTGGCAGCATCATCCTTCCTTTGGTAGTCCCCTACTACTTGAAGCAGGACCATATATACACTGTTGAAATTTACTTCAACTACTGTTTGAAAAGAACTTGGTGTGATATTTTAAGAAAGTGTAACCAATCCTATATTGCCATTCATAATATATCAGGATATTAATCCCACATTTGCTTAGTGGATTTGCAAAGTTCCAGGGAGCTTACTGTACCATTATTAGTCCCTTAAATACCAGCTTTTGCTTAAATAGTGTCTACAGACTCTAGGAGAATGCTGTTAGTCATTAACTTTTCAATAATAGTGCTTTGGTCAGAGGTAAGATTTTTCCTGAACAAAGACCTCAAGATATTCAAGATCACTAGGTTATATTTTTTTCACTCATCCTTATTCTTTCTAATTTTTGGTAGAAATGGAACTCTAGACAATAATGTGGTGATAATCATCAAAATAATTAGTCAAAACTTTTACTCTTTAAATAGTTGTGAAATATAATAGATGCTCTTTTGGTATAAAATCAGCTGAGCTCAAGTGAAGCCAATGAAGTTATAAACATATGCTGGCTGAGGAACTGACGTTGTTAAAATGTTATGCAGTGTTTCATAAAATATACGTAATAGTCTGTTACAAAGGCACTTTGAGATTCATTTCTCAGGGGGTTGCAGAGCCCTTTTGCATCTATGGATGAAAGAGATACAGCAAGGTGATTAAATTTCATTCTGTATTTTGACTCAGTGTCCTGGTTTCAGCTGGGATAGAGTTAATTTTCTTTCTAGTAGCTGGTATAGTGTTGTTTCAGATTTAGTATGAGAAGAATGTTGATAAAATACTGGTGTTTTCAGTTGTTGCTAAGTAGTGTTTATACTAAGTCAAGAACTTTTCAGCTTCTCATGCCCAGCCAGCAAGAAGGCTGGCGGGGCACAAGAAGTTGGGAGAGGACACAGCCAGGGCAGCTGACCCAAACTGGCCAAAGGGATATTCCATACTATGTGATGTCATGCCCAGTATATAAAATGGGGGGAGCTGGCCATGGGCAGCAGATTGCTGCTTAGGAACTAACTGGGCATCGGTCAGCAAGTGGTGAGCAATTGCATTGTACATCACTTGTTTTGTATATTCTAATTCTTTTATCATTATTATTGTCATTTTATTATTGTTATTATTATCATTATTATTATTTTCTTCCTTTCTGTCCTGTTAAACTATCTTTATCTCAACCCCGAGTTTTACTTTTTTTTCAATTCTCTCCCCCATCCCACTGGGTTGAGGGGAGTGAGCAAGCAGCTGTATGGTGCTTAATTCCTGGCTGGAGTTAAACCACGACACTCTGTTTTGTTAAACATTAGCATTTTTTACGGTTTAAACTAGTTGCTCTATACCAAAGTCCATGTTTGATAGTAATCAGGCTTGACTGTCAAATCTATTTTAATTTCCAAGAAGGCTGGGATGCCCAGAATCACTGTTGGCTAGATCCCATCTGAATTCCTCATATGCACTTCCACAGAAAATTTAATTCCAGGCTCCCAGCTCCCACTGTTCCCTGACCCCTAGCCACAAGTTCCCCACTCCACCCACACGCTGTCATTGACATTCAGTCAATGGGAGGGAGAACAGATTCAGATTGACCAGTGAGGAAAATGTTGTTCATCTTGGTGAAGCATTGTGCTGAAGAAAAGAAAATTTAAAATATTCAATGGTCTGAAGAGCACTGCATACGTTTAAAGGAAAACTTAGCAGGTGTTTTTTCATTTAACAAGAATAAAATATGTTCCCCTTCAAGATGAAAACAGTCTCTGAAAACTTCTAAGCCCATTCTAATTGAAATGAAAAAGTAAAATAAATCAAACAAATTAGTCTCAGGTAGTTATTCAACATGTAAAATTTTAGCCCAAAGAATTTTCAAGTTCAGCAAATTTATAAACAATTTGAAACAGTTTAATTTAAGAAGAAATATCAGGCAACCTGGACAGTCAGCAGTACAGGCACTAGAGCCAGCATGGTCCTTCAGGTTTTCATTTTTGCACTAAACGTGAATGAAATTTGTTGGAACCATTATTTGAATTTCTTGATTTTTGTATATGGACCCTATTACAATCACATCTGAACCAAATTATTTTTATCTTGTTTACAGTAGTGCAAAGACAACTATCTCAAACTCATTTCACTACTGCCAATACTTTGTAAAATCAGTAATTGACGGAAGAGTCTTCATTATCTCACCTAGTGAAAAACTGTTTCCTAGTTTAAATGGTTTTCACCTTTCTCCAGTATACTGCAGCATGTCATATTTATATTCAGTAATGTTGAAATCAGGACAGTAAGCCATCTGCAAGGAAGAGAGTAAAGATTACTGTATGCTGAAGGAATTTAAGCCGCCACACAACCCATTCTTCCAAATTTCTCTGAAAGTCTCCTTGACAGGTGTTGGAGACAGTTTATTACTTTTAAGGGGAGAAACATTTTATTATTTTCTGTAATTTCTTGTTTTCTGTAATGATATTAATCTAAAAATGTCAAAGACACCTGTGTGCATTGTAATGGGCATACTTCCACTTAGGTCAGTGGACCCATGAGTCAGAAAGTTAACGAGAGGTTGAAGGCAGACTTTGTGGATGGTTTGGAGATCACACTTGAGCAGGTGCCTCAGCTGGACACACAGCCCCAGTGTGAATCTGTAGGCTGTGCAACCGAGACTGTGTCACACCACGGGCAGGTTACAGTACCAGCCCTCAACTAGCTCCCTCGCTGGTGATCCGTGGTGCACCTTCTCTCCACGCACGCTGGCGTGTGCCTCGTACAATCAGGCCTGATATGTTGTGTCCAGCACATGGGCTCCCATGGAAGCAAAAAGGCATAACCTCATGACTGAAATGCAGGACTGATTTATTTTTGCTGCCAGTAAAGTGGGGAAGCTATAGTCCAGACAGTCTTATTCTTGCCTGGGTTTGAAATTTTGTTTCCCCTTTTTTTTCTTCAAATTTCATGTTTTCTCTAAAAGGTTACTCTCATGGTGCTCTGATTCTTATGTAGTTTCAGGACCACAGGTTTCAGGAGCGCAGGTAGCGGTTTTGACACTTGAGGTGTCTAGAGTAAGCAGAAAGAACCTTATTCCAAAAACAAAAGGAGCAGAATCATCAACCCCTGTCTTCATCTCAGGTCTTTAAAAGACAGATGTTTTCGGTCTTGAATACCACTGGGGTCAGATCACTGAACGCCTTGAAAAGGGAGACTGAGACTTTGAACTTTGGTCACCAAGACTGTATGTAAAGCCAGAGTAGAGAACAAAGAGGAGGTACGTGTGCCTGTGTAGTGCCAGTAACCTATGCTGATGGGCTACGGGACTCTCTATTACTCAGTTTATTAGCTCATATTAAGGATACCATACTCACACACATTTTGTTATATTCTGCTTAAATGGTAATAAATACACATAAAGTTGATTCTAGGCCAAGACCAGCTACAGTGGGGTGCAATGCTCAAAGCAGCTGGAGGGATTAGAAACTGTTAGTCACGGATACTGCTCTGTGAGAGTTCAAACCGAGGTCTTAATCGGTCTTAATCTACTACATTCTGCATAAACCCGCTACAAGAGAAAGACAATGGGAAGTCAAAGAGACATGGAGAGAAACTTTAGTCCAGGAAGAAGCCAGTGACAGATTTTGGAGTGGAAGTGAGCTCTCGTCACTCTCATCTTTAAGCCTTATTTACTGGACCACCCTGGTTGTGAACACAGCTGCTGTCAATGTATTTAAGACATAAATAGCACTTAGGGGACATTGTCATGCCATGGCTTATCTCTAAGCTCTTTATAAGGATAGTAGCCACTTTGCAAATGCAGCCCAGTAGCCTTTTTGCTAGGAACATGGAAAGTTTGTGGAGGCAAAAGGCATTAACACAGATTAACACATAATATGTTCACTTTTTCCAGTAATTTGACAAATACATCTAATGCTTTCCCAATGTAAAAAACACCTCTACTCAGCAGCTGAAGGAGAGATGCTTTGAGGTCTAGCTTTTTCAGCATTTTTTGTAAACAGCTTTACAGTCATGGATTAAAAAAAACCTTTGCACACACCAAGTATTTTGTTTATTTTTGCCTTTCTTCTTCGTATCTTTTTCAGCAAATGTTGTTAGGTCACAGGTGACGTGCACTGGTAGAATTAGGTAGATGCCTTGCACGTTTGCATGAATAACTTATTGTAGGCTTTTATTAATCCAAAAATGTTCCCTAAAGCTTAAAAAATGGATACAAGAACTGACCCACGTATTTTAAATCATTCAAAATTAGCAAAGAGCAAACAAATTCTCTTTATTATTATCACAGAAGAGCTGATAAACCTCATGTGTAAATAAATAACATTTGTATATAAAAAATATTTAGTTGGACTTGGTTTTAGAATTAAGTCTAAACTGAAAACTCACAATGTACAAATAATGAAGATAATTCAAATCCAAATGTAACCCTACATACAAACTGTATAAATAGCTACTTTTCAACAGAAAGAAAAATTAAGCTCTTGAAATTAAATATCCTGTCTTTCAGTATATTCCAGTCTAAATATTGTTTTAGATCTCATAGTTTGAGCATTTATAACACATAACAAAGTCAAAGCACTTGAGTACATCATAGGTTTCCAGATTTTGCATGGAAAGGAAACAGCTGCTCCTTGAGGAATTCTGCTACTCCCCCCCCCCCCCCCAAATAAAAAAATCTGTAAATAAAATTGCTTTCAGTAAGACCCATCAAACATTGGACAACCATCACCACTTCTATTGCTTGGATGAAGGTATATGACTACTCCTATGGCAATAAGACCGTTTGAGAAAAGTGGCTGATATTAGGGGGTCAGAAGATGGGTTTATTAGTTTTAACATATAATAATAATAATGTATTTATGTAAAGACATATTGATTCATAATTTGACATACTTTTAAAAAAAGTCTCTAATGGTGTTCTAGAAGTCCCAGAGCTATTTGATCTAGCAGACCCCAAGCAAGTCAGCCAACGTAACTAACTGAAACCCCTCCGAATCTAACACTCCCCAGACCCACTTTCCAATACCAGAGACTGTCGGCAGGGCTGGCTGAGCAGAAGGCTGCATTCGCCCAGCTCTCTCGCTTCCAGGACCTAGATTAGGCATCTCCACTAGGTACTGTTTCTCTCAGTGTCCATCTTGAAACTTTTGTGTACTGTCTGCCTCTTAAAGCTCTTTTGCCATGTTTGATACTGACACAAGCTAACTACTTATGTCTACGCAATCACTATAACTGAATTTCCATTTATATAATTTATATTCATGAAAGAAATTCTTTTACATGGTGCCTAGGCATTTTTAACGTGTAAACACTTACCCCTTCCAAAGATCTTCTGGTATTTTCAACCTGGTTTAATTTTTGACACAAGCGATTTCTATTTAGTTGTCTTTTACTAATCTCTTAAAATTACACTGCAGGGATCATGTGCCATCCCATCAATGTATTTTGCAGCAGAGGGTGTTCTGTATAGAAGGAGCAGGCAGTAAGGAAACATTTAATTATCATAGATATATGTAGGGCTGAGGAATGACTATTGCTGTTTAGTCTGATGACTTTCAAAGGAAAACATTCACCAGAGAAACAGAATTTTTTTTTTATTATTATTTATTTTATGATACATTATTTCCTGGCCTTTATCTAGCCATTAACTACTTGCCTCCCTCTTTATTCTCCTGTGTTGCAAATCTAATGATCACATTACATTTGATTAAGTCCAGAAATATGTATTTTTTCTCCTCATTCTTGTAATCTCTGAAAACACATAAAGTATTTCAGGTATAATCTGTTTATCTGAGCTTGAGCTTCTGTTTGGTATTTCACCATTCTGTAGCAACTTGCTTCCTAAGTATATTCAGAATCTGATTTTCAATTAATTTAATGCTCAGCTGTTTGAAGATCCTCATATGCTTTTTTCTTAAAACCAGAAGCAACGAACCTCATTCATATGTCTGCTAGTACACATAGCCATAATGTGCTATCAAAAATGATAAATTTAGTATGTGGTATAGAAATACAGGATTAGTCATGGAAAAGAGAGACAAGTAACTCAAGCAATAATGAACTTTAGTGCTCGTGAAAAGAAAACCAGATCTTACATTTTCTGACCAACAATAATACGTGGATCCTACAAGAAGACATAATCCCTTCCAAGATTCTCTCATCCTCTTCTGCTCTAAATGTAAATGGAAGAGCAAAAGGGAGTCGGCATTTTCGTTCATCCATGGATACCTTTGTCACATAACCAAGCAGTCAACTGGTTGTCTTTCAGGAACAGTATTTTAAGAACTTGAAGGATGACAGCAACAACCTAGCTGTTGAAACTGCAACAATGATGTGCCCTTCAGACACATTACAAGTGTCTTTTTAAACAGCAGCAGAAAGAGAAAAAGTCATCAGTCTTTCTTCTGACTGAAATCATGTTATGACTGTATGTGTACACCCATCTGTCCACTCCTGGGTTCTTCAATAATATGGCCTTTGGCATTTGGCTTCACAACAATATATACTACCATTTCACTGAATAAAGTGTTTCTTTGATAGTTGCATGAAGATTTTTTTGTTTGTTTGTTAAGACCCTTATGTCTTGATCCAATCCAGTTTATACAAAAGAATTGGGCACTACATTTGCTCTTTTCATACTAGTCAGTGACATTTTCTGTAACTTTGCTTACTTAAGTTAATGTGAGTTGGTCAGCAGTACGTGCAGGTCAGCAGAAGTACCTGCATCTTTTCTTCTTGAAGGTGAATTTCTAAAATGCAGAGTTTAGAATCTGGATAATGTTTCAGCAAGAAACAAAAAAATGAGCCAAATTTTGGAATTATAGAGAAGTTTTTGAAAAGTTATTTGAAATGTGGAAGGATGGCTAAGAAAAAGAGCAAGTGTCAGATGAAGAATCAGCTGGGTCAGATCTAATCAAGATTTAAGCATAGGGAATTTTCTGCTTAGCACAAGCAGTGCTATGTATCTGCATCATACCATTTGATATGCGAAAAACTTTGCCAGCACTAAATTACGTCACAGGTAGAGCTATGTGAATAACTCATGAAGAAGTTATGTATTGAGTTACACTGGCTTTCCAGCTCAAAGAATATCTACAAGCAGTGTATGACCATGTCTCTGTTCAGTTTCATTTTTCCTTTGAGTCAGTTAAAAATGTGATTATTTCAAAATTCATCTAAATGAAGTTAACTGCATGCTGATGCTCAACTTCTTTATTTGTCCCTGGCCAGACAAGCACCCAAGAACAGTTTGGATGAACCCATTGCACTTTCCATTTACACCAACACATTTATTGAGATGCTAAACTGTTCCCAGGCTTACACAAAGTCTATGTCTGATCAGAGTCCAACCTGGATGTCACCTAGGTAGGGCCCATACATGCCACAATAATAAAGATTGATTTAAAGTCAAGTCAGCATTTCCAGGAAATTACCTGCTGCAAAAACTCAGGTATCTACTCTTGAAGCAACCTCAGAAAGGTGATGGAGAAGAAACTGACCCACAAAAAAGGGACACACCATGCTAATATAACTACAGTTACAGAGGAAAATCTAAGATTGAACTAGAAATTTAAACCACATCTTCATTCTAAGCAGTTATATTGGGGAAGAAAAGAGTCACAAAACCAGAACTACATAGGAGCAATGTGCCAGATAATATAACTATATACTGGAAGGCAAACCCCAATATTGTTAAAGGATATTGCTGAAAGCATCAGACAAGAATGTCATCAGTACAGAAAGGGAGAACTCTCGTCCCTGCTGGAGAATACTGCATATTATGGCTTTCTAGCTTGACCTGTGGTGACAGCATACAGCAAACAGTATCTTTTTAGAGATAATATGTTTCTCATGAGTCTGAAGTGATTTAGGAGCCTAAGTCCCCATAAGAAGTCCTAATCACCTTAACACTTTACAACTTCTATTAAACAGGGAAAAAAGATAAGAATGTCAATAATGCCTTGGCTCTCCAATCATGTTAGACTCCTGTGTTTAGCAAAGTGTAATAAACGTGTTCTTCACTTCCTATTGGTCAAGAGCAGAAGTATAGTGAAAAATGGAAAAATATTAAAACCTCAGACTTATATGATGGATCCCATAGCTCAAGGATATCATATTAAATGTTGAATGTGGGAAGTAAAACTACGAACAGGCTATTCATGCATGATCCATACGCTAAAATCTAGTCTCACAAATATTTGTCCAAAACTTTGGAATAATGAACACATTTGAAAAACTAATTATTCACTTCAAGACAGTTTCCACCTAGAAAAACACAGGTAAATTCAAGAAAACATTCACTGCAATTAATGTGACTAATTCTAGTAGAGAGTGATGTCTGTTTCTTTTCTGTCTTGCATAGGTCAGGATTTGCTGGAAAAATTTACATTTCATTCAGAGCCTTTAATTTCTACAGCAAATCATATTTTATACTATGTTTCTCTATGCTAGTCAAAACTGGTCTGCTTGTCACTGAAACCTCCCAATGTGCATCAAATTCACAGTTACTACACATGGGTTTTCATATTGCTGAGTTCAAAAACTCATCCAGCTCTCAATCGTGCCACTTATGATTTTTTAGCAATATTTTGCTAATTACTTTTAGGCTAATTAATGCTGTGTATTGGCCTCTCTCTGTGTGCCCTGGAGCCATATGCTATTTTAGTACAGAGAGTGTTTTGCTACTCGTTTGGTTCCCTACCTGGAACCATGACGGATGCTAGGAAAAAGGCTTGAGCCTCTCACGTTTCCCTGCAGGGTTTGAATCTCTACTGTAAACTTTAGGCTGAAGCCCAGTTTGAATTTAGAAAAACATGCTGAATCATTGGCAGGTTTGGTGCAGCTTGTTTCTGTCACACAGTAAGGGACTGTTTTTGTTGAATCTTGAAAGAAAAACTTTACTGTTCCCAGTGGTTTGCTACAGGATACTGAGCGCTCATGTCAGGACACTCATTTTTCAACACCTTAAAACTGTAAATTATATCTGAAAATATAGAATGCAATTAAAGTGAATATTGCAGAGTCTCTTGCTGCTGTTAGTCACTGTTTCTGGCAAGTGTCATCATTTGTGACATAAGAAACACCATGGGAGCCCAATGTCAGAGGTGGCATATCGGCTTCCATCCTGTCAGAAGAAATTTAATATTTAAAGATGCAGTCAGAATACTGATCCTGGAATAACACCAGTGAATCGCAATGAAGAATCAGGCCCTTAATATTTAATCTAACATTCAACATTTAAATACAAAGTCTTTTCTTCTCACAGGACCAGAACAGACAGTCTCTATCTCTGGAATCTTATATAGTTGGAAATTCAGATGTCACCCAGATTCACTTCTTTGTTTTTTGCTAATCTGAGTATCAGACTCAGCAGACCTCAAACCAGGTCCCTGGGCTAGACACCAGAGATGACAGAGTAAGTAATGCAATCGTCCCACCACCCTCATAGAAGCAGAGACACAGCTGCCCAGCAAAGTGTGGCACACTTACCAGGATGGTCTTGGTTAAGGAAGGAATGAGACCAGCAGGAGATGGACAACAGTTAATGGATACGCTGGGAGTTGCTCATGGGCTGCCCATACAGGATCCTTTGGGTCAGCCTGGCACTGACAGTACTGACTTTCCACTCAAGTGTTACATTCGCTTCTGCACACGCTCACTTACACTGTTCCTCCACATATCAATTGTACTTAAAAAGGTCTTTTATTCTGAAATACAATTGATAAGTGCTGAAAATGACTCCCGGTGTACACTGGTGTCAAGAAGGATCATGCAAACCCACCAACACAACCTCAGGTCCTAGGCATAGACTTCCATTTAACAGTTCCAGGAGCAAACATCAAATGGAGACTGTACGTGCTCCCTGTCTCTTCTCTTGCCGTAACTTTCTAAGTGTCATGGAGGAGCTCTCTCATTAAGTATGGCCTCACCTCTGGACCACATTCCTTTCATCAGTCCACAAGACCTTGGGTTTGGCAGCAAACAGAGCAAAGGCCACGCCTCTGTTTTCACTCTAGTCTAATATTTTGTGTGCTGTTTGTTGCTATGTATCTAGGCACGGCAATGCAACCCTGCTCCCACTCACTGATAATAGCTTCTGTAACTCCTGGTCTCCACACATTTAACCTTAGTCACTAGTTACAGAGACAAAACCAAGACCCTAGAATAGTAAATAATACACTTAATGTTTGTTACTGCATACCTCCTCTGAATTTCAGCAAACTATTCTGTAATGTGAGAAACACACAGTAAAAAGCAACACAACAACTTCAAATTGCAATCTACGTACATCTGAAATGATGACACACCACAGCATTAAGTTCTGCAGAGTCTGCTACTGGTTTAAATAGCACACATCAATGGATGTAGGTCTCATTGCCAGTGGGCTGTTAAGACTGGTTTAAATCCAACACATAGCACTAATTTTACTGGAATCCAGTGATGATAACATGATTCTGTTATCTTCTTTTAAAAAAATAAAATCTTATGAGGTTAGGAATAGGGAAACGGTAAATGACTGAATTAACTTCTAAAACATCATTACCTCTGACATGCAGGGATCCACTTTGGAATACTATTTGTCATCCTATGATCTGAAGCCAGCACAGTAATAGCAAGCATGCTATGCTGCCTTGCATGGTACTGCAGCTGCAAATTGAAGCACCAAACCAGTGACCCACAGCCAGCCTTAATCCCATGGAAAGTTGCATGGTCTGAACAGGGAGGAAAAAAAGAAAATATACTGTGGCACTAAAGAAGGGATGGCTCAATGAATGGATATGTAGAAGTTGATGGGTGATTTAAGATCTGTACTTGACGACAGGAAGTTTAAGTTTCATGTTGTAGACACAGGGTCTCTCCTATACCAGAAATAAGACAATGAAGAGAATACTAGCGGCCAGTTCACATGGACTTAAAGGGTAAGAAATACCTTGTAAGAAGGAAGACAAGAAGGGGAATTACATTATAAAAGTAGAATAAGAGGTGAGAGCAGATGAGACACATGAAAATGCAGAAGACTATGCAAATCACCCTGAGCTTGTGGTTTGGCCCAGAAGCACATATGAATAGCTCTCAAAACAAAGATGTTCTTCAAGCATGGGAAAGCAGAAATCTGTTTAGCAATCTTCTGTAGGCAAGAACATTACTGTAACAGTGAAGTGACTGTCTTAAGGCTGTTGTTAGCACTTTACTGTATGTGAAATAAAATATTTTTCTGAATTTTCTCTGGATAAGCATTTAGAATCATACAAATTGTCTTTTATTGGAGATCTCCACCTTTTGCAAGGCTTGCTGCATCATTCCTGTATGCATTTCTAGCTTGTTTTTGAACAATTATAGATTTGGAGCCTCATTTCTTACACTTTGGATTTTCCTGCTCAGCCCATAGTTCATAATACTAATGGGATTTTTTTTCCCCCTAATTACATGGCCTAAAGTTTTCTTTTCCTTTAGGTCATATATTTATCGTTTCCTGTCCAAAATGAATTATAATTCATCACAGCTACTAGCATTTTTGTTCAGCAGTTGGCTTGGGCTTTTTTTTTTTTTCCATTGGACAAGCTGCAGGAACAGTTGTCTTTGAATCATATTTATTAAAATTGTATAATGGAAGTAATTTGCATTCCTGTTATGTCTACCATTGGCCTGATCCAGCAATGGACCCTCTAGGAACTGGTGAATTTTTTAAACTGTCCCTGAGGTAATGTGGATTTGCAGAGACCTCATGCTTCACACAAAAGAAGTCAAGGGTCTGGCAAAACCAATAATTTTTTCTCAACCCAAAAGCCATAAGAAAACATAGTTCTATAACCTGCTTAATTCATTCAAAGTAATGCAAAGGGGAATGCTGTAGGCTGTCATTTATAATTTGGTTTCTTTTCCAGCAGATGTGAAAATGTCAACCGAACAGAAGTAGATGTGCCATAGAGATGCTGACAATATTTGCTGTTTATCATGGCATAAGTTAACAGAGCTAAAATGCCTAAAAATTAAAAAATCTCCAATGCCACATTTTTAGCACAATAATCCAATTAGATTGCTTAGACCTAATCAGGATAGGCTCCAAACACTGCAGATGGAGGACAAGGTTCAGAATATACTTGCACTCAGTTTAGGACAATGTACCATGTTTAAGACATAATATACCTTCACAGCTCCCTTACCATCTATACTGGCAAATTTCTTGCAGTACATGAAGCACAGTGTTGGCCCAAAGCAGTTGCTCTCCTCACAGCTTTCTTATGTATAGAGGAGAGAGGGCTAGTTTAAATTTCAATACTTGGGTCAAATGTTCATGCTAATTGAGTTTTAAATTGCCAGAATAGGCATGCTAAGATGCTTGAGAGTTTTCAGAAGTGCTGTACCTCCCACCTGAGCCATTCCACCAGAGGCTCACTGCATAAGCCCACATGAGAAGAGAATCTGGCCAGCAGAGTCTCACCTTGAAGAGCTGGGGTTCAGCAGCACCGTGTACAAAACGGACACTAGTGGTGTCCCATTCCTGCCCAATACTCTCTGACTGCAGTCTCAGTGCCTGCAACATCAGCAGATCCTTTCTGT
Source organism: Buteo buteo (assembly GCF_964188355.1). NCBI lineage: Eukaryota > Metazoa > Chordata > Aves > Accipitriformes > Accipitridae > Buteo > Buteo buteo. The sequence goes on along the minus strand of NC_134171.1, from coordinate 69,312,675 downwards.
ATGGCTTAGAAAGAGCTGTGTGCTAAACCTTCTACTTCCTCTTTCTTCCTGTTTATATCATCCACTTCTTTTTTTTCACAAATCCATTATTTTTCCCTCTGCTGTTCAAATGCTATGCATTCAAATGTGTTCAGACAACACAATCCACTGTTTCACCCTTCTCTGAAACCTTAAAATGGAGTTTGATCCTCCACAGCATAAAAACAGAAAGGTCACATTTTCCATAAAGATGTTTTTGTAAAGGACAATTTAATTAGATCTCTTTGAATCTTCTTTCAATGATCTGCTTTTGGAATTGTAAGTTTAAAATGAACTCTGCTCCTTAATAAAACTGGAAAAGCAAAAGGTTTAAGAAATACCTATACAAACAAATTTTTCATTTCTTCATGTCCTTTCCCAAGACATATTTATTCTGAGCAAGCTGTTACAGGTGTAAAACTTTCCTAAAATTATCATTGGAGCATCACTTGGGCTTAAGAGGGAAGGTAATATGAAAGCATTTATGGTAGCACAAGCTAAAGCATTGAAACTGTAGTAGAGAAAATGTCTAAAATTTGTACAGTAGGAAAACTTTGTTATGAATAAACAATAAAAATCCCTGTGTGGGATAAAATAGCATTATTGAAGGAAAGACCAGATCTGTTACCAATAAAATATAGTGCATTGCAAATGCACAACTGTTGTTGGAAATTCATAGTATGTTGAAGTTAATGATCAAAACCTGAATAATTTATATATTAATAAGGAATAATTACTATTAATTGGCAATTGAAGCATATAAAATAAATTCTAACTATATGATAATTAAAGCAAATAATTACATAATTAAATAATATGAGAAATTAAATAATTTTAAATTGATCAATTCATTAATAAGTAGTTTAAAACAACAAGGACCTAAGTAATGAAATTCAGTAAGTTTTGACTTTAACAAGCATTAAAAAATACATTTGACTTTCATTCCCATTTCTTTAGACATACAGTGAAATTCTAGGTGTAACTGATGGATTCTTTAAACTTCTTTATGTTAGAGTGGCCTTTAAAGCAAGCTGCAGTGTTGTGTTAAGATTAATCTTGTGGACAGACACATGACAGTGTGACTTTTTGTGGTTTACAGTAAGCCAACAATACCAAAGTTATCAAGATTAATGCAGGGACCTAACAGCTATTTGTCCAAGCCCTTTTGTGATATCTAAAACAGCTTAATAAGCTGAATTTTTAAAAAGGAAATGACTGTTATTGCAACAGAGAAAAATTAATCTATTAGCATCTTGGTTCAGTTTCTGCCTCAAATTTGACACTTAATTGCCTGCTAACTCCAAAGGGAAATCTTAATTCTAAAGAATAATGTGCATTACATCATTCATATTTACACCTGTGTTTATTCTAAGAATACTCATTCAGGATGTGCTAGTTATTTTTTCCTTCTGTTCTTCAAGGACATGCATTCCCCAAATAATACTGAATTTACCTATTGATCGAAAACTGGCAGAAACCTCTTACGTTGCTTCTATGAATATCCTTTTATCCCCAGAGTGAAGACAAAAATGGGAGGCAGGTTGCATCACATTTGACACAGAGTGATCAAGAACAGAGCAGAAAATTTGACAACCTCCCTCAATTTAACAGCTCTACGATAACCACCTGCAGATGCGCTTTCCCTGTTGCAAATCTGCGGTGATTTGAGGTTGCTTACCTGGAACTGATTAAATATCTTATAACTATTTTAAATAATCTTTCATCCTTCACACTAACGCTTCTGCTTCTCTCAAAAAAGGATAAAATGCCATTAAAGTAAGTCATCTGCTGTGGTTATAACACAGTGCATACAAGGAACTGTTTTATTTTAGTCAGGTGGCTAGGGACGCAACTCTTTAGCAATTACAAAAAACAAAACAGAAAATGTTTGTGTTATTTAAAGAGCAAAATGTGGAAGTAGCAGTCTCAAATAAAATCAGTATGTCATAAGATTCCATCCTCTCATTTGTCTGGTTGGTGTTTTAAAATATGCACTTTTAAGTTCAGAGAGGTCATCTCAAGAACAAAAGCATATGCTGTCATTGCATCAGAATAAAAGGACTTAAAAAAAAACCAAACCAAAAACATTCCTGCACTCTAAACCCCTTATCTAATACAACACAGCATTGTATTAGATCCAGAATCCTCTCAGTTTCAGGTAAATACCATACATGTACATTCATATTATTAAATCAATTAGGTCCTTCAGAACCAAAAGTTACTTGCTATGTTGCGCAGTTGGCTTTATCATCTCTTGCTGCTACAGTATTGAATTACTTCATTAAGACAAATCAGTAAGTGTTAGCACTGAAAGAATCACTGGGCAAATGAACAGTCTTCAATAAGCAGCTTTTGCCAAAAAAAAAAAAGAAAAAGAAAAAAGGAAACTTTCACATTTAGACTGCTAACTGCTGAAAAGAAAGCTGCCCACTCCAGCAAGCGTAGTGGCTCAAAACAATAGTGATACTGAACTGGAACAGTGTATAATTATATTACAGCAATTTTCTCAAATCTTAGTGGTAAAGGTAAAAAAAAAAGATCTGTTCTATGAGAAACACCAAGAACTAGAATAAAATAGTTTTGGGCTACAGGATAGCAGGGATGGCAGAAGACTTTTTCTCTATTAGTTTGCGTGTGAAAACATGAAAACATTAGTTTGAGATTTAAGGCACATTTTAGAAGCTTCATTTTTCTCCCTTTCCAGCATAGAAAAGGTAAGTATGACCATCAGATAAGATATACCATATCCTGGAAAACAACCAGAAATATAAGTGGGTGTTTGGTGAAAACAATTTTGTATAAATAATTAAGTTTTATTTGCTAAAATCATAGTTCTAACCTTTCATAAAATAAACCATAAAGTAGGCCTTTGTTTTTTAGAAAAGAATCAAAAGGATACCAAGAAAGGAAGTTCTTTAGTTTCAGTACTCATATTCTCAATTACGGCTAACAATTTGGAAAAAATCCTTTATAATTAAACTACAGCTATTAAAGAAATGGGATGTCTTCATAATAACAGAAACTCTTTTTGATTGACTTGTAACATTCATAAACAGCTCCGATTTTTTTTTTAAGTCTGCTGTTCATCATTACTCAGTTGCAGAAAATAGTCACAGCCTGCTTAATTCACAGGATATTTACTAATCATGAATATCTCCACATTCTTTTTGCAGCTAATCACAAGAAGATGTCAATATGATGTTTAAATCAAGGCAGCAAATAAGTCCAGTCAATCCTAGCCAAGAGCAAAGTTAAAATATTTTGTGATCTGAAATTTTTTTTGTAATTTTTCAGATGTTTGATGCAATTTGTTCTCCTCAAAGTTACCAGAAAAATAGTTTCATGCCGATAGCCAAAATTACCAACTGTTTTATAACAAACATATAGAAGACAGAGGGGTCTAACAGAGGTTGTAGAGGTAAGCTTAATTCTAGTATTTCATAATTTATGAGTGGCTTGAAAATGAAGAATTTAAAATTTGCTTTTTACTGTAATGCTTGTATGTTTAAATTTTGTATATATATATAAAGTTGCTAGAGCTTCCTGCATTAGCAAAGCTAGTTTCTCCTTAGTAACAATGTCAATATAGTCTAAGCATGTAAACACAGCAAATAAACTCTGAAGGGAATGCAGGCGGATTTCCCATTACAGATCACAAGAGTCCCAAAGTATTTCAAAAAGCCAAAGAAAACAAATGGATGCAATGAAAAAAATTGACTAATTCTAACCACTTATTTCCAGATCCTAGCTTAATAAGTATGTTTGATGATGGATACAGAAAGATAGCATTGTCATACTATCATATGCAACAGAACAAAAACCAGTATTCGAAACAGTCAGTATATATTTCCTGCCTTGTACTAATTCGGTGGTTTTGCACTGCTAAGTGCAGAATTCCATTTAGCAGTACAAGGAAAATATTCTCATGTCCTACAACATTTCATCAAAATCTCATTTTCTTCCCACCCCCGTTCCCCCTCCATTTCTATCCAGCCATCTCACTCCACATAGCAACTGAATTCAAATTGTCCACAGAAGAAAGGTATCTGGTTCCATGCTAAATTATGGCACTCATTTGTTTTCTGTCTGGACTGAATTAGGGAGTGCATGTTATTAGTGCTCACAAAATCCCTCTGTTATCCCTCTTTGAACTCCTATTCTCTTACACTACATCCATGATTGTACTACTTTGTCTTCCTCCCGGGTAAATGGTACTATGATAAAACCAATCTCGTCTTCTTTCTCTGATGAAGAAAAATCATGACATATATCATTCATGGATGAGAAACTCCCTCAGTGGACTGACCTGCCTCCATCTGCTTGAAATTAGAGAGCAGTCTATGTCATATCCTATGTGTTCAAAATGATCCCACTTACACCTCAGTGTCTGAGATGTCAAAACAAGTAGTCCGAATATTTGGCCTTCGGTTACCTTCAGAGACATTTCCCCCATTTGAGAGACAGGACACGTGCGAACGTGTGCTTGTGTACACATATATGCACACACACACATGCAAGCACAAGAACAAGCACTTAGGCACACACAACCAGTATAGGTCTGTGCTGTTCCACAGCCAAACACTATCCTATATTTTCCAGTCAATGGCTATTCCCAGGAATTCTTTAAAAAAGGTTGCCATACAGAAGTCCTATAAAAAATGTATTTAGCTTCTGAATGGAGGTAGGGATTTCCAGCGAGTCCAGAAGATAGGAGAACTCTATCACATACAGGTGAAACCGCTCTACACAAATTACTGGGTATGTACAGGCTCACTGATAAATATTCTCCTATAAATACTACTTTCTAAACAAAAATTCATGCAGTTTCAAACCATGCCATTGTAGACAAAAGTCATATTGTCCTTAAAAAGAGCTAGTAAGTAATCTTTTTTTACAACACTTTTTTTTCCCCAGCAGTTTGTGAAAATAAAATATGAGTGATTCAAGCCCTAACACTTACAGGCACCAATGACTTAATTATTTAACAGTTCCTGGACTGCTGATATTTCCAGCCTGTGGATTTAGTTACAAGCTCAGACCTAGGGAATTGTGTTACTGAAAACAGATTATTAAATAATGAAATACAGGCTTTGAAAAGCCTCTGAGATGTTTACCTTTAGGAATAAGACCAGCATTAAGAGATTTCTAATAAAATATTGAATGAATTAAGGGACTTCCTTTTTCTGTATGCAGAGGTTACATTTAAATCCCCTCACTGCGTAGCAGCCTTAGGCAACACAACCTGACTTGACATTCAGTTGCCTTGAAAAGGATGAAGAAGTCAGGTTTTTCTACATGAAAGGCAGGCAGGACTCTTCCTTCTACTCTTTACTTGTTCTCTAGGCTCCCCAGTTGAGTAGGGCTGTAGTGATTGAACTAAAAACCCTAGAAAGACTTTGCCTGACTTTCATTGGATTTTAAGTGCATGTGTGTTTATTTTCTGGCATTGAAGCTAAAGCAAAGCTAACTTTTGTTTGTGAAGCTCATAACTGAAGCAGCCTTAAGCCATGTCAAGCCACACAAGTCTTTGTAACAGCAAGAAGTCCTGGCCATCAGTAAGCACAAAAAGAAACTGAAGGCCTGCAGGGTCATTTGCTAAGTCAGACAACATTGGTGAAGGTCAAGAAAAACAGGTTACTACTCTGAGTCTCTAAAAGCCCTCTCTGAGAACTAAAACAAACAAACAAACAAACAAAACCCCAACACAAAAAACCCAAGAATTTTGCAAATGTATTCTTATAATTTCCTCCCTTCCAAACATTAATCTTCAAAAATCTTTTCAATGGTAAGAAACGCTACAACCTAGTCTTTGTAAAACTTTGCCTGAGACCTGACTCTGTGATCCATTAGCAGCACTGCAAAGGTCACTGATTCTTTCATCATAGCCACATCAAATACCAGTCATAGGTATACATCTTTTAGCATCTCAGCTTCAACTAACCACCCAGTTCTCTCCCTGAACCGCTCCCTTGTCAAATACTGGCAGCCAGCTCCTGTCACTGCACCTTTTTCTGACACACAAAGAAAGTATTTGGCTAGTATAGCTGTGTGATAAGGCATAAAAGGGTGCGTGTACACTCCCAGGTGCAGGCTGTCAAACACCAGCCCTGCTTTCTCCGCCTCCCCCCAAACTCCCAAAGAGCGAGCTAAGTTTGGCTGGGAAGCTGGGCAACTGCTGTAGTGATAATGACTGTGACTGCAATAGGTGACACCACTGGAATCTTCTGTGTTACTGACACAAAATATGACTTTGTCTCATGATAATGCCAACTATTGTGGTATTTGCAAAAACAGTAAGTGCAAAAGGATTTAGATATCTGCAGATAGGTATGGGGCTTTTCCTTCCCTTCCCAAGTGTCCTGCTTGAGAGATTTTGATCTCACTGGGAAGGGCTGTGAAGGGGTCTGTGACATCTACAGAAGGACTTGACTGTGGAGGTTATGTGAAAAGTCAGTGAGACACAGAGACCCACTCCTTTTCATTTTCTCCCATACTGTCAGATCCTACGCATCACCACAGGCTCATTGCTCACTCCTTGCTTGGGACCTGCTTACCTCCAACAAAATATTCTGGCATTTTACTGGGCAAAAGGTGGAGAGCTGATGTTTGAGTCTGAAGGAAAGAGGAGTACAGCTTTCCTCCTGCCTATTTCCCTCCCGGGCTGGTGTGGAAAGTCTTCACTTCTACCCTATTATACTGCAGCACTGGGTGTTCTTACTCAAAGGCATAGTCAGGTGTGACCCACGCAGTTTTGATTTAAGGCCCAATGCAGAAGTTTCCATACTAAGGATGCAGGCCCAGGATTTTGACCTGGCCCAACTCTTCTGCACAGACAAAAATATAAGACTTTTGAATCATTTCTGCCACAGACCATGAAGAGTTTAAACACAGCTTAAAACAGTTTTACACACTAAATCAGGGCTTAATACCTCTCTCCCTTGTGATGCCTCCATCTGTCATGGCCCAGACATTCTTTGAGTCTGTCTACAGGCTGCAACTCCCCTTGTTCCTAATGAGGCCAAACCGAATTTGACACTGACTGAATGGTAACTCAGAATGGCTTCCCCAGAAGAGAGCATTAATTGTTCTTTCCTTGAAAGGTCTACAGCACATAGAGAAAAAGCTAAAACAAAGAGCTCCATGCATATGTTTTTCCTTAACTATAACTCAACCTTGCCTAGCATGGAGTGGGTAATTCCCCTCATGCTAACTCATCCTCATCTGTGATAGGGGATCATATCAAAAGGCCTGGATTCTTCACTATTAGAAGACAGATAAGGAGGAAAAGCTCAAGGGAATCACTTTGTAAGAGGATACCTCTCTTGTACTAACACAAAGGAAAGCCAAAAAGACAGTAAGGAAAAAAAAAAATCAGACCCATTAGGGTCTAGATATACATCCAACAAAACTTTGAAATCCAAGACTTGTCAGACCAGTCAACTTTCATTTTTATGGACATCTTGGTCACATCTTTTTCTGAATCCCTAATCTTCTTTTGTTTTCCCTGTAAGAAGTCATTCCCAATACTTGTTCCTGTACAGTTGCTACTCCCATGACATACTCCCTGTCAGAGACTGTCTCTGTACTCGTCACCTCAGCTGGTATGTAGGTTGTTTGGCACGGGATGTGTGACTTACACAAGGGTCATTAATTCTTGATATATCTGCAAAGCTCTTGATCTTAGCCTTCGTCTTTTAAGCAAACTTTTAAAAAAGGAAAGGGAAAGGCAGATTGCAACACTAATTTATCTTTTTGTCTGCCAGCAACAAAGGAACCAATTGGCAAAACTCTGGCCCACCTCTGCATGCCTGTGCAAGTGAGGGAGAAAGTGGAGAAACTCTTCCTAATTCTATTTCCAAGGGCTACAAAAGTTGCAATTATTATGGCTGGAGAGTGTCAAGGCTATTTAGGGTCCAGTGCAATTTCTTATTCAACAGTTTCCAAAAAAAAGACATTGTCCTTTCTTAATCTTATACAACACTAAGACACCTACATGCTATTTCTCTGGAAAAGCAGTGACATGTCATGGATGTCTCTTTTGGATTATTTGTGCAATTACTTTTTTACAGATACATTCTTTACTGCACTGTAAGGCAGTAAGACAGTGTCCAAATAAGAGCAGATTGACATAGGTTGATTTCCCTTGCAGCTTATACAGACAGTCCTTGAAGCAAAGATTTTGCTGAAGCTCTGTTTAAATCAAACTAAAATGCAACTGTTAGCCCTTCATAACTGTAAATGCAGGTTAAAAAGTCTTCTCATAAGCCAAATCCAATATAACTCTAATTGTTCATGTGTTCTGTGGATCTAGTCCAATAGCTTTAATAGTTTCCAGAAGCTCACAGGAAACATCTGAAGTATAAACACACAGAATTTACTGTCACCAGAGCAGCATACTTCCATCTAACACAGATAGGTGTAGAACATAATATGACACCAAAGAGCAATTAAAAAATTACTTTCACTTTCCCAGTACATCAGATTACCAGTGATGGGGAGGGGGGGATCCATGATGCATTTGTCAGAGAGAAATCCACACAGTTGAAGCATAACAGAAACCTTACCAAACAGATCTACATAAAAGGCTTAGGATCTTTCCATTCATATGCTGTACCTGGGAAAAAAAAGCTTTGACTCAGAAAATAGTACATGTTTTTCTGAAGCCCTATTTTGTTGTTAGTAAAACATTTTTTTATTTATAAGGCCATTTCAATTGCTCATACCCAATTTTTTTTCTTGGTCAGCTTTTTTCACCTAAAAGCATGACTTCCCTCTTTCCCTTTGTATGTGATTACAATGTCATAAATACCAATATGCCTTCTTGAATTAATTTAAAATATGAGAGGCACTGTTCCATACTTCACAGCATTTATCTCCAAGAACTGCAAAAGCAGGAAGTGACCTGCAAGTGTAATAAACAGATGACTTTATTTTTATTTTCTTTAATAATCTGGGCAGACAGTGTTCATGTCAGAATCACAGTTATGCACAATGAACCTTTGAACAATGGCCCAGTGCATCCACATATGTCTGATAGTTGGGCCAAGACATTCTAGTGCTCTTCAATATTTATTTCAGGCTATGATTGACTGGTTGGTGAAGATTTTTGTCAAATATTTTCAGAGCTGGGTCTTTATTAATGTGGATTAAATTGTCCAGTGTGAACAGATGGTAACAGGAGATTCGAGAAAAACAGCTCTTTTGATTTGGAGGGGAGACTGTCTTTCCTATTCTAGGGACTGTGGAGTGTGGCTCCATCTAGACTTCTAAGAAGTACTGAGCTCCAAGGAACTTGGAAACATGCTATTTAATGTATGTGGCTTAAATTCTCACCCTTTACAGAATCAAAGAATGGTTGAGGTTGGAAGGGACCTCTGGAGGTCATCTGCTCCACACCCCCTTCTCAAGCAGGGCCATCTAGAGCCAGTTGCCCAGGACCATGTCCAGATGGCTTTTGAGTACCTTCAGGGTGGGAGACTCCACAACCTTGCTGGGCAATAAGCACCAGTGCTCAGTAGCCCTCACAGTAAAAGTGGTTTTGGTTGTTCAGACAGCACCTTCTGTGTTTCAGTTTGTGCCCACTGCCTCTTGTCCTGGCATTGAGCACCACTGAAAAGAGCCTGACTCCATCTTCTTTGCACCCTCCTTTCAGGTATTTATATACATTGATAGGATCCCCCCTGAGCCTTCTCTTCTCCGGGCTGAACAGTCCCAGCTCTCTCAGCCTTTCCTCATATGAGTGTCCCTGAATCATCTTAGTGGCCCTTTGCTGGACTCTCTCCAGTAGTTCCATCTCTCTTGTACTAGAGAACTGCACATAGCACTCCAGGTGTGGCCTCACTGGTGCGGAGTAGAGGGGGAGCATCACCACACTCTTAATAATGTAGCCCACCAAATAAACACACAATACACACCAAACATATCATTATGAAGAAATACAGGACACAACTTCCACAACAAAATTAGCAGTGTTTTGCTCTTTATAATAACAACATCTGAGTTTCAGTTTTGCTGACAACCTAAGTATCCTACATTTGATCACAGCTGATGCCAGATGCAGAGCCAGACTGTGACAGTGGTAATGGACAGGTGGATACTGAGAACAATCCACACAAAGTCTACTCAGGGACCAAACAGTTACACAAATGGATGGGACACTTTTTCTACCCCAACATCAGGAAGGAATTGTCCCCTCCAGCATCCCCAAAGAAAAAGATGGTAGCACGGTGGGAAAGAATAAGAGTATCTAGGAAGTTATTACCCTATATTCCCTGAAGTGTGGTGGCTTTGGGCAGCTTTCTACTATGCAGAGAAATAAAGTTCTTTCCTGCTTAAGGTGAAATTTCCCCCTAAGCTACCCAGGGGCTGATATAGTACTGCACTGGCCTGCATCCAGACTATAAATAATTTGCCTTAGTCTACACCTTAAAAACTTCATTAACTATGACCTTTCAAAATAAATTAAGCTTGACTTACCTTGAAAAATCCACTTTCTGTTGAACTAATCGTTTTCATAACATTATCACCCTAAAAAAACCTAAAAAGATATCATGTTATTTAGAAAGCAGATATGAAACAATGAGCCCGCATCTTTTAAATACATGAGAGATTTTTCTCCCTTCTGACTGATTTTTAAACTGTCCTTATTTTCAAATATTACAGGGCTTTTATCTTGTTCATTTTCTAGTAATCTTCTTTGGAAGTAGTAAATAGAAACTGTAGGTTTCTTAGTAGACATCTCCTCCATAAATAAACTTTGCTTCCTGCCATTTCTTGTGTTTGATTAGCTAGAAATAATTGTGCTCAGACTTTCGTGGTCCATTATGGCCCTCTGCTCCCCAGACCTCCCCTTGGCCGGACTTACAAAGGGCAAGAAATTGGCTCTTACACTTGCTGACATGTGGCTGGTGAAATCCATAGGGAAGGCATGTAGTGGTGAAGAGCATATTAATCAAAGATAATAGCAAAATACAACTGTCCCTCATTACAAGGACAACTGAACAATTCTCCCTGACTTTCAAGCAGACTGGGTTCTCCTGCTTTTATCAAAGACAATAAACAGACTTCATTATAAATATAAATGCAAAGGGCCAGGTTCCACAACACAAGCTTAAATCAGAAGAGATTGTGTTCTAGTCAATGCAGCCAAGCTGGTACATTGGCATGAAAACTAACTAGCAAAGAGTAGGCAATGAACAAGAATTTTGACAACACAGCCACATTTTGTTCTCTAGAAACTAGCCTGATCTTTCAAGTAATGCAAGCAGGATTTGATACCAGATACACATATATTGCCAAATTACAATCATGGGTTTTTGAACTTCCGGAAATGTATCTGTGCACAATTCTACAGAAAGAGCTTTACATGAATGCCTCTCCTTTCTCTTTCAACCCTCTTTTCTGTTTCTTGCAAGCATGAAGAAATCTTCATTTGCCTAGCCTTAGAGACTTCAGTTAATATCACAGCTAAGAATTTTAAAAGCTACAAAGAAGTTTCCACAATGCATTTGAGACTAAACTACAACACTGGTTTTAGTCTACAAATCGGCTAGTCCCATGGACTTTTTTCAGTTTCCATTTGATCCAAGTGTCCTGATCTCAGAGGGGATCACTTCTGTTGTTCCAGTTAAACTATTTAGCATTGAACGAGGTCCAAGCAATATAAAATACCACAGGAACATTAATTACCAGAGAATAAAACTTTAAATGATTACATGAACTCACTGAAGTACTCCTACAACTGAATAAACCTTTGCAACTTCTGTTTGAGGAGCCCAGCTGTCCCTGATTTTTTTTTTAACCTCTGCAGAATTTGAGTCCTAGAAGGAAAGAAGATCAGGAGAGGGAGAAGGGGCAAGTTGTTTGTTTGCTATACCCATGCTATCAAAAATTAGACGATCTGTACCTTTTTTTTTTTTCATAGAAGAAAAACATTCATCTGGGAAGACAGTTCCCATAGAAATCAAGCTCTGTTTGCATGAACATTTCTCCCGGAATATTCTGTCAGGAGGGATGGCAGTGTGGGATCAGCTGGAAGCTATCAAATAAATTCACCAAACCAGATCAGCTCTGTTTCTTTTCCTTACCTTTCTTCAGCAGATTTTTTCCCCTTTTGGGGGTACCAGGACATAAGGGATACACAAAACTTTATTTGTGTAATGTCTTCAGCATAGATCACTAGCAGCATTTAGCTACCTTGCTACATTGTTTCTCTGACTGAGAACATGGGACTTTAATTAGCACAAAGACAAATTTACATGATAGTCAGTTGAGAGGGGGCACAACCACAGCATTTCATATAGTAGTCTAAACCAGTGGAAATACTCAAAATGCCTCTCAAAAAGTACAAAAAAGAAAGAGACTAAAACCTACTTATTTTCTAACCATTTAGCATCACTCTTCAATGATTTTTTTACTACATACAGGTTTTAAATGCAACTACATTTGCAATTTGTTACTGTGTATTAGTAATATTATAAACCTGTATGAACTTTATTCCCAGACTGATGGACTTTAATCCTATAATCCTGCCAAGAAAAACATTTCACATTCACTGCAGTAAACAAGAGCTCTACAAATGTAGAAGGAAGTCACTTACCAGATGTTACTATTTGTCTTACAAGTCTGTCTTTGACTTTTGCTTATTTTCTCTTGACCTTGTAGGCTTCTCCCATACACACTTGGCACAGAAAAACAAATGTGAAACCTCTGAAAGCCAGTTGTTATCCAGCTAAAGAGTTCCTTGAGACCTGATATGTATACCTTTTAGTGTGTCAAAAGAACTACTCATACCATTTGACCACCACTAAAGGATCACTATATAATGTTCCTGACTTTTCTGAAACTATGCCATATACCTTCACACTTAACTTGCAGCTTTTGCAAGGTTAATCAAGGCACTGAACAAATAAACCAAATAAAATCCCAGCTAAGAAATGCAGTTAAATTATCTCATTCAAAATCATAGAAAAGGAAGATTAGATGATCTGTGTCTATTTATAACAATATATCCTTGCTATTATTAATGAAAGAGTCTTGAACAACAATATCAGTAATTCAACAACTGAAATTAATAGAAGTATTTCTATTTCAGACTTTTAAAACAACATTCTCCCTTTCCCTCCTAAATAAACAGGAGACTACTGGTGGTTATAAAGCTACACAGCATTTGAAATGCACGTGGTCACTTATTAATACATTTGTTCACATACATACAAGCATTCAGCACAAATTCCTGCTGCAATAGCTAAACCTGAGGGTTGTGTGTGGATCACTATTGCTAGATGTGTTTCACTGAACTAAGAACCTTCCTCTCACTCATCACAGGTGGAACTAGCATGTACTGCCACTGAAGCTATTGAACTTCCAGAACCACTAAGAAGTTTCCAAATAATTAAATAATTTTAAAATAATTAAAAACTAGTGTCCAGAGTAATAGTCTGAAAGCAGCTGTCATAGAGAAAGAAAATACAGAACAAGAAACTTGCAAAAAGCACTTTCTTCTACACCATCATTTCAGATTTGCCTGGGTTCTGCTTTCACCAGCTGCATTTTAGCAGCTCCAGAAGAACATGGGAGACATGCTGCTGTTTAAGCTGTGCATGCAGAAGATGGGATTTAGCCATGTACTTTTAGCACTTTTTCTTCTGCTATCACACCGCTTTCTTTTCTCCCAAATGCCTACTAAAAATGTTTAATAGCATGGGAAAAGAGCTGAAACAGAAAGGAGGAAACATCTGGAGCCCCAGCTCTCTATGTGCAACAGTATTAAAAGGACAACATTTCTCTCCATGGTTTCTGTGAACAATGGCAACTGGTCCAGAGTTGTGCTTGTGAGATGGATGGGAGGAAATCTTACACCAGATTTCTTGCTGCTAGTTGACAGTAGAGGAATGGCCCTCAGGAGAAGCATTGCCACACTCAAATTGAGTTGAGGCATAGTCCCAGCCCTTTGGTTTTGGCCAATCCTAGCAAAAAAGGTGGAACTGAAAAGGAAGCAAAAACCTGAGCCTGAAACTGAAATCAGCCCAGGCAACAAACAGGACGCAGCTGTACGAAAGAAATAGCCTAATTCAGCAAAAATGCTCTGACCAGGACTGTAACCATGGGGCCACTCACTGAACAAAGCAGCAGAGACCAAGATTCACGTGTATCGCATCCAAGAACAGACCACCACCAGAAGCAAAAACATCCTGGTTGGGACTAACACAGCAAGTCAGCTGGGGCTGCGAAACATACCGGGGAGATTTAAGTCTGTAGGTATGTGAGGCTGTGTATAACCACAATACACTTGATGTGTTTGATTCATAGTAGAGAATCCAGAATGCTCCTTCACTCTGCTTGAGGTTTTGTTTCTGCTCAAACAAGTGTGTACATTTTTATCTCAATGCAGCAGGTATGTCTGTGATGACTGCTTCTCCTCAGAAGTTATGGAAAAGGCATTTGAACCTAGAATGGCCTGGCATAAAGAATTAAATGTCATGCTCCCTAGGAAGATATTGGAAAGGAGATTAATTTTACAAATTCAGGTAAGATGAAGAACGGTGATGTGGCCATAGTTAAGGCAAATAACTTGGCTTCAATTCAGCCAAATACATGATCAACATTAAGTCCTTGGATTTGTCCTTCATTGAAGCTCTTACACCACTGTTAGTTCACTCCAGAAATACTCTGTTAGGGCAAACAAGTATTTTGAAATATTGTGACATTTTAATCACATCAGTCCTGCTTAGTCTGCCTGACAACCTGAATAGTCTTTTTATCTTAAATACACATACTTAAAAAACTGGGAGGAATTTAAAATATATTATAGAACCAAATAACAGCTAGAGTTCATATTTAAATATCTTTGAAATAAATGCAGTCTTTTCCTTAATAATAACTTTATATGGGTTACACCTGTTTTCCCATAAATATATTGCTAATCAAAGGAAAATAACCAGAAAACCACATGGAAATGACCAAGATAATTGCAGTTGCTTGAGATATGACCAACAAAATCAGCATCCATTTTACACATGCACACATGCACATACATACTTTTGTTCCACCTTAGGTCTTTAAAATTCTGTCTTCTACTATTATAAACAAGAAATACATGTACATTTTGCAAGAATATAGAGTTGTAAGTAGATCAAAGACAAACACTAATAAAGGAAAAAAAAAAGAAAAATTAATAGTTATCATATAGCTCCCAGAAACTACAAACAAACAGAAGCAAAACAAACTCACTGATAAAACAAAAGTGAAATCAGAGAATTTGTATTTTTTCTCCTGCAGCATCCTGGGAACAGATTTTAGAACTGTGCACATGAGTAACTTGAATATACATGTCACATGGATAGAAGCATTAGCAAAACAATCCTTGGTTACTTTTGCTGTTGAACTTCTCTTTATGCTTGCACAACTTCTGTATGGCAACTTGCAAATAATAAGCCGCCTGTTGGGGGAAAAGTGGCAAGAGACACTTAGGTCAGAAATAGAGGAAAGTCACATGTAGAGTGAGTGACAAATAAAGGTTTTAAATAGCATCTTGGAAAAATAATTTTGAAAACTTGATGTTCAAGAATTGTTTTATACAGTCTTAAGTTGTTCTAGAAATATTTTGATGCATGTAGATTCTGAAAAGAAAACAGCTGGGGAGGGAAGAAAAAGGCAATTAAAAGCAAAACTTTTGGAAGGGAGAATATGTTTTGGGGTAAGGTTTTGCTCCCTCTGTTTTCTTTCCAAAGCCATCAGAAACACAAAGCCTACTTTTCCACTCATGTCTTTCTAAAGAGTAGATGAGTTAAGCATCAAGTTAGAAGATAAATGAACATTAAACATATGTAAAATCAAAAGGGGCATATAATCATAGTAAAAATAAAAGGCCCTTTCACTTTAGTTTCACATCACCTATTTCTTGTCAATACATTGATTTCGACTGTAAATTCTCAGAGAAGAATATTGTCCCAGTGTTTCAGTCTTGTAAAACCAATAACAATAATAATCTGCTAAAATACAATACCAGGAATAACTATGGCTGTTCTATAATACCAATTAGGTATTAGTACCTCCTTTTCACTAAGATGTTGTAAATATTTGGTATGTATGGAAATAATCTGTGATGGATAAATTCTGAAAATGTAGTTGCTTGACTTACTCTCTAAGTTTGGATGCTTATCAGAACACTTTCAAACTCCTTGAAGGGGAAACCCCAGCTGTCTTCATAAGAGGCAGCTAAAACCTACATGACACACAACTACAGTTGTATAATATGCTCTTGTATCAATTCAGTAGTTGGAGTAGCTGCCATATCTTTTCTGCATTGTATTTTCCTTACAATGTATTTAAGCTCCAAAAGCATATATTTTGCAAAACCTGAGCTTTGCTTAATCAAGGTTGTCCTATCTCACCATTGACCTGGGTAACAGAAAGTCAGTTTTAAGCACCCCGTTCTACTCTTGCTCACGTTGAAAAGCTCCATAACTGCAATGGAAGATTGAGTTCTTGTATGATATTTTGCATAAATTTTGTTTAAAAAAGCAAGCAAACAAAAATACCCCAATGGCTTGTAACTAAAACCAAATGAATTTGCACAGCAGATAAAGAACAAACACAAAGTCTGAACTCCGTGTTGTTTCTGCCTTACAAATAGGCTCATGTTTTTCTCTGTCAAGTTCACTGCTGCTTTTGTGGAGTGTCGTTCAGGGTATTTCAGTCATATAACGGCAAGTATCACAACTCGCGCATCAAGTTGTGCCAAAAGACAGGAAGGAGGAAGAGAAGACAGGGAGACTGAAGTCTGCTTATTAAAAAAAAAAAAAAAAACACAAGCAAAACAAAACAAAAAAACACCAAAAAGCCCACAGAAAGGGAGAATTTTGCTTTGAAAGTCATGGAAAAACACTGAGATCCTCAGCAGTTCAGCTAACTCATTTACTTTAAAGGCAGCAATATTTTTTTAAAAGAGACTACAAGAAACAAGTGAAAACAGTAAGAATGGTGCTGTGGCCTGGGGTAAGTAGTAGCACACAGAGGAAATATTCTGCAGACAGCTCTGAAACAGACATCTTCTGCAGGTGAATATGGGAGACTGTTTCTTAATGTTCCAGCTAACTTTCCACTTGTTTGTTCTGTCAAAATCATGGGCAAAAAGCATGGTTATGATCTTCAAAAGCAGTTAGGAAGATAGCTGTAGTGTCACATGCCTAATCTTTTTAATGCAATTACATGTGAGCAGGAAATGCTCCTGCTTGAACTCCAAGTCCTACTCATTCTTTTATCTACAGAGTCTTTGCTACTGAGTGCTGCCTAATAATCAGAGTCTGAACACAGACCCAAGAGAGTTGGATAATTGTGTATTTGAAGAGAAAGCAGCTTCAGGCCCTTTGGGGAGTAAAAAAGCAAGCATGGTGTGAATGTAGCCATTTTATTTAGAAAACAGAACAACGTAAAAACAGTATGGCACACATTTGAATGACTCAAAATGTCCAGAGGTTGTTGTCAAAATAGAACTGTAAACAGAAATCCTAACTGAACAGACACATTTCCAGGGAATCAATGAGGCTGTATGCAACCATGAGGCCAGCATGCTTCAAAATTCATTGCACAGTCCTATTCTTTCACCACATTTGGAATTGACCTTGAGTATAACATAGAGACCCCAGCCTCCACACCAGCTTTGTATAAACTAGCATGCAGGAAGAAATGGCTCATGCACTGGGGTAAGGATGTGGCCACAACTTGCATATGGACCCATCTTTTCTGTGTTCCACAGCATATGCAAAATCATAAAGCCACTGCTTTATGCTATACTATTATTCTATCAATCCTTTTTGCAATCAGGGATACGCAAAATGATTATTTAGTTTGCTGACTGGAGGAAGAGTGGAGGATTGGTAAAGAGGACAGTTTGCTGATTTGGATTTCTCAGGACTGCTCAGTAATTTAGGTATCTGCAAGCAGCATGTGGCTTTTTTGAAGTCATATGTTAAGTCATACATCTAAGAAAAAAATGAATATACAAAAAAAGTTGTCATGAAAAACCATGACACTGGACAGGACTAGAAAGTTTGAGGATAATTAGCTAGCCATGAAGTGCCTGGTGTACTGGTGGGACCAAAAAGGACAAATGTAATCAATAGCTACCCATGCAAGGGAATCTAGAGCATCAACAAGAAATTATTATATTCCAGTATTTGGCAGAGGTATCATGCTAACAGAATACCATGTCCAGATCTGATGTCCAGACTCTAAGGAGGGTCCTAATAACATGAAGACAGTTTTGAAAAGGGGAATAGGAGTAACTGATGATCAGAAGAACTATGGGCAATAATGTTAAATCCTAGGAGTGCGACCTGTCTAGCCTAACCAAAGCCAGTTAAAGGGACAACTTAGTCCATTCTGTGAGTACTAGCCAGGAAATAGAAATATGATAGAAAGTATTTCAATCTCAAAGTTATAAAGAGATATTATGAATAGGACTCAAAACAGACAATTTCAAGCCAGAAATAAAGCATGTTTTGTTGGTTTGTTTGGTTCTTAAACACTCAGGATAGGCTTTTGTTGGAATAACTTTTTTTTTTTTTAAATCAAACATAGATGGTTTTCTAAAAGACATGTTCTATTTCAACATGGAATTAGTTTCTACTAACCTGAAGCACTCAGCAATGTGAAAAGTACCCAAACACAAACTCCTTATTAACGCAAGCAGAGGAGGAGCCTTAACCTCCTGGATACTGGGGAAATTTTCCCTCCTGAAAAAAATGATCACTCTCTTTTAGCAGATGTGCCCAGGCCTCAGTACTGGAAGCTAGGCTCCATTTCTGCGTCAGACAAGGAAAACAGTAAACAGAAATTCTCTTCCCTTTCCCCATTGATTTGAGAAGTACATCAAGTAAAGGCTTCACTGAAGATTTTCATAAGGTATAGCTATGCAAACCATAATGTAGTTGCAATGACCAGCATTTGACGGTGCTTAAGTGAAGTTTGAAAAAAATGTTTTAAAGGATGCATCTGAAAATTCTCAAAGCAGGTCTGACTGCGCCCTTCTGCATAGCCCAACAGATACAAAACTGACTGTATGCTACTAGTGCGCTGTTGTTAAATTACCAAAAGTGGTGCTTGCCAAAAATTCCCCCTTTTTCAAAACTTAGGGGAATTAAAAGGACAGGATTAGATTTAGATCCAGATGACAGCCCAAACTGAGTTGGGAACAATGTGGAACCAAAAAAGCTGACTGGTAGTTGGAGAACTGTTACAGGACAGTCTGTTCCACTCTGCAGGACATCTCTGGCCAAAACAAAATGCTTTTGCCATCTCTTCCCTCTTTTCCTCTGTACTTAGAGAAGTCCAAAGATAACCCAGCTGTTGTTTTAAAATTAATTATTTCAGTGGGAAGTTTCAAAGTTTTATGTCCATAAATTCATTCTTTATGTAGTTTAAGAGAGGTAGGTATTCAAACTGAATGATGACATCACATAAATACAAGTACACTAGTGCTCGAGTCAAAGTTTTTATCCACCTTGCCTTGCATTGTACTGTAGGAGAAAGTGTATTCTGGAGTGAGAAAGGGGGGCGGGCAGGGAATCTTACTTGTATCAAAACATGCTCATAAATCAGAGGCACAGATGGCTTTACTGTTTAAAAAACAATCAAAAGATTAAACAAGTGATAATAGTCTACTAAGCACAACAGTTTTGTATTCGCTGCAGTGTCACTTTAGAAAATTATCTTGTCCAGACTTAACTACAAACACGCACAGTAAAGGATAACAGGACTGATCTTAACTGTTCTTTTGCAGTTATAGAACTAGGTTTAGTTAAATGAAGGTTAAGGAAAGGGTTGAAAGAAAAACTGAGGAAAGAGACAACATGAGCAGAAAGAGAACCTAGGAGAATGGCTGGCAGGAAGATGGCATGGTGGAAGCAGTTGCTGTTGTGAAAGCCTGCCAAGAAGGGAGCGGGAGTTTGGCCCCAGCAACATGCCACCAGGATGTCAAGGAATGGCAGACCTGAGGCTAAAGTCAAATGAGCTTGCTGAAAGTTGTATGGAGGGCTTCCTCTGTATGAGCAAAGGGTTTTCAGTCTTGTGGAAGCAATGAAACTTTTTGATCTTTGAGATCAAATCAGACCACATTACTGAAGGGTCACTGAAGCAACTCGTTAGAGCCATTGGCTGTACTTTTCTTGAGCCACAATTAAAGCTCATGTTTTGCAGGCTGGTGCTGATGATTTAAGAGGAACAAAATGACAAAGTAGACTTTAGAAAGATGGACAATATATTTTTATAACTTTTGAAATCCAGCTGTCTTATAGAAAGTTCATTTCGTTTAGCTGGCTATTTTTCAGTAGCCAGTAGGAACTTCAGTAGTAGGAACTTCCAGGGTTTCTCTGGATTTTCTGACAACTATATTTTTCTCACAAAACATTCTCCCTCTTATTCTTTTCCAAGAAGCTTTAATTACAATGATGGTGTGGAAAAATACTAGTTGAACATGATTCATCTTAGAGATGTGTAAGGTAATGAAGAACTATGAAGTCTCCACCTGCAGGACTATTCACAGCAGATGTTCTCTTACCCTAAATTTAAAGTTAAGTATTTTGATGGTTTGCAAATGAATACAACATGTAATAGTTAAAAAGTTGGTTTTCCTACTGGGCACTTGGCCAACCCTTAGGAAAGCGGTCATGGATTCCCACTAAAGCACAGAGAATCTCTTGAGAATAGAGGTCTATCCATCATGAGCTCATATGAATTTTATGTTCCAGTTCTCAGAAAAGTATTTTTCTTTCCTTGCTCATTGTCTACCCATTTATTACATCAGAACAAAATCTCATTGTTTTATTTGCTAATAATCACAATTTTGGATTTAAAATAAGCGTTGTGTTTCAACTAAAATTTGTATTTAAGTTCCTTTCAGAAGTACAGGAAGAAAGAGAAAAAGACGACAAAGAACAAAGAACTGAAGGAAAGTTTCATGTACTGATGTTCATATAGTAAATGAAAGCCATCACTTGGAAAAGCAGATGCTAATGTTAAGCAAGTCAACAACCTCACTACAGTTGGTATCTGCCCTTTCCTTTCTTCTATAATGGATTCTAAATGGTTGACTGTAAATACATGAGACTGATCAGGTTTGCTTTGAATCATTTGCTTTTTCCTTCAAATGAAACAAATTCATTTGAGCTACCTGATATTGCTTCCCAAGGATATACTTGAGAAGCGATTCTGTTCTGCAAGTCAATGAGAAAAATGTTCCCTAAGTGATAATTGTTTCCTGGAATGTTTGGACTGATAAACAACTTCAGTGTATTTGAATTTGAACCAATTTCCTATCCTAAATGATGTATTAGTCTCCAGGGAAAAAAAAAAAAAAGAAAAAAAAAGTTTTCTGATAAGGCTTCCACTAGCTGTGACAAAGGAAACAAGATTTTTCTTGTTACAATTTGGAAATAATACAAAGGTGTGCAAGAACTATCACACAAATACCCTGTACAATTTTCGGCCAGACTCTTAACCTCTCCAGTCTTGTCTGTTCTTGTATGAAATGACATTACTGTCTTTATCATTAGCTGTCAAAGTATTCATACAATCTGTTTTATCAGAATACCTGCAGATTAGACAAACATTAATTATCCTGTAAAGAGAAAAACATTACTAGCTGTCATTGACCAGATGAGATAAAAATTGGTTAAAGGACAGATTCAAAGAGAAGATGAAGATATCTGAAGGACAGTTTAAGCAGAATTTAGACAGCTAAATTGAGGTCCATCTACAAAATGCTTTGTCACACAAGAGATGTAAGCATTGGTAAATATCTATGTTTTGCTAGTAATCTTACTTAGGTACATATCCAGAGGCACCAATATCTTGAACAGCTTCCATGTTGGAGTAACACTCTCAGGCCTCAAGAAGTTTAAAATTCGCAGTCTCTACCCCCATCTCAGAAACCATAGTCTAGCAGATGTGTTCAGAGTTCAGCAGTCAACAATAAAAAGATGAGTAGCCTGGGGATACCTCCATGAAAACTATACTCCTGAATGATGATTAAAAGTAGAGATCAGCAGGTACAAAAAAAAATATTACTGTGAAAGCTCCCTTATTGTTGAACCAAAAAAAGTAAACTTGTACAGTACAGCTAGATTGTTTAATTCAACCTTTGTGAGCTCTACTATCATTCTGCTTAAACTAGCATAAATTAAGAGTAAAACTTATGATAATGGACACATACAAGTGTAAAAGTGACATAAATATGCAAGAACTATAACAATAATGTTGAATTAAGCAAGGATCCAAACTGAAAACTGGTCTTTTGAATCACTGTTCTCTGCATGTCATTCATTACACCTGAAGTGGAGGTAAATCAGAACCAAATCCTGGGCTATATGCAGACAAATTAGAAAAAAAATGGGCCATAAAAATGTATTTGCTTTGTCCACAAACTCCGGAATAACATTCATTAAACATTCAATATTTACCCCAAATTACCACTTAATACAGTGATATGCTACTCAGCATGCAGGAGTGTCATACTGCAGCTATAATTAGGTTTTTTAAAAAATCAGATATCATTTGTAAATCACTAATGAAAATAATCTGAGGGAAATTCCTCTCCTCTAAGAATAGGCAGGAGTAAGTGGGTAGGGATCTGTGTGATACACTTCTGGGTACTTGCTCACATACCCATAACAGGGCTGAAGCGTGTTCTGGGTTTACATGATAAGTAACAGCTCCTCTTCTAGCACTTGCCACATTGCACCTGCTAAATATAGAGTGGGACAAAAGGATAGTTCAAAGAGAAAAGATAAGAGGGTAAAGCTGTAACTGCTGTCTCTCAAAATGCACGTTGATATATGTATTTTCCATACCTAACTGGGCACAATTCCTGCCACCCACCTTCAGTTGGAAATTATTTTGTGTTTACTTTCTTCCTAATCCTTTTCTCCATCCATCTATTTTTCTGTTCTTGGTATCTCTCTTGAGGTATTTCTTGAACCCCTTTCCCTCCAAGGCTGCTCCTATTTCTTCCTCTATGACAAAAGTGGTAAATTTCAGCTTGTTGCTGAGGCACAGAGATGGGAAAGGGGCCTGGGAGTGAAGATGATATAAGAAAAATTTCACACTGCAAGATTTTCTGTTCCTGAAAAGGCCACGGATAGGAGAGAATACAGGAGCTGTGATTATTTCTTTTAAGAGAAGTTATATGCACAGCTATAACCCATAGATTCAACCTTTATGTCAGCAGCAATGGCAAGGGCAAGAGGTAGAGGTAGTTTTTCAGTCTGATTATCTTGTTTCCTTACACATAAGTAAGTTAGATTGTTTGCTAGTCCCTATAAACTACTGCCTTAGGCAGCCAGTTGCTATATCTATTCTTTGGGACAGTCTATGACTGACTGAACCTAGAACACATCCCTTCCTTTCTTCTATTCTCTATCAAGGTGTCAGTTGTTAAACTACCCTAAGAGCATCTGCAGTGAAGACAAACTGCTTTTAAGCCCTCTGACTTTGACACCCTTATTCACAGCCAACCAGCATAGAGGGAAACCTGTTTAGCAGCTTTCTACCACATACCACTACTCTAAGATATTAGCAAGGCCTGTGGATACTTACACAGGAGGCACCAATGAAATGAACCCCCTCATCAGTTCTTCAGTTCTTGTGGATCACAGTTCACAATCAGGCAGAACTTCTAATTCTTGTACCTTACATATATCCCTTTTCTAACTAGCCATAGATCAAGCTTCTACTTTGAGATCACACGTGAAGGTCCTAGCCAAAAGCTTTCTCAGCTGACCCATCCTGGCATCAGCCATTGACTTGGTCTGCCACCCATTTTGAAAATCCAAATATCCTCTACTCCTTCCAGCCCATGCACCAAAACCCCAGCCAAGTTCTCAAAGCAGTCTGGAGAACCTCCTATAACTGGCCAACAAAATAGTCAGAAACTACTTAATTCCCTTAAGTGCACTTCTTGACTAGCAGCCCTATCCAGGCACAGTCGCAAAGACCTCTCCAAAGATGCATCTTTATAAAAAAAGGCTAAATTCCATATTTAGCTCTACTTTCTCTTACTTCTTACATGAAGTGTGGTATCCTTCCCTCATGCAGTCAAGAAGTCACGTGAAAAACTTGTTTACAACCCTCTGCATGCTTTGTACACCATTATCCACAACCACCCTGCATACCAGACCTTACAAACTACTTATGCCATGCTCTTTCCCTCCACAAGCCATGACTGTATGGCCCTCTCATGACCTGGAACTAAAAAAGGTCCCATCCAGCCTACACAGACACCTGACAGATTGTACTGTTAAGGGAAAGAAAGTTGAAACAATCTTCAATCATTTGTAGGACGAAACCCAACCCATAACCCCAATTTTCAGCTACACTTTAGACTCTCATCCAGCTTGGACAAAACCAGGAAGCATTCATTCACCCTTGACTTCCCTGCCACTCTTCCGGTACAACAGGGCTTCCTGGGAGCTGCTAAGCTGTATTTGAGAGAGTTAGCAACAGCTTCTCTGACTATTACTTCTTTAGAGTTAGGGGGTTTTAAGTATTAGGCCTAGGGTTCAGGCTAGCATGGGCTGCAAGGACTGATTAGATTTTGGCAGAAGGAGGAATGGGGGAGTAGTGGCATAAGAACAAGACTTCTTATTACTTCCTAGCCAGTAGCAGTTGCTGATTGCATGCCTGAAATATAGGGCTGCACATTGGTTTGGGCTTAGACTGAGTATTGATGTCAAATCATTAGGGAATGGGTGGTAAAATCAAAAAGATCTGTCAGGGTAGGTGTAGTCAGCACCTCCACAGGTTATGCAGCCATTTCCCTGCTATTTTCCCACAAGGGGCTCGAAGGAGCCCTGTTTTACAATTAAGGTTGTGTTAAATTGTCAGGGACCTAATCTCGGGTATCGGGGTCAATCCCAGGAAACAGCACCTTGTCTCCCATTCCAGCAGATCCACATTTCTGCATAACCAGGCATGTCCTGCCTGTGCTAAGATACATCAAAATTCAGAAGTCAGCATATATTATCAGCCACTAGGTATCTGAACACAAACTTGAAAGACAATTCTTATCTCAGCCCTAAGCCTGGCCTCATGACTCTTGCTGTCTCTAAAACTAAAGTTTTCAAGATCAAGACTCAAGTATACTAGCTGTTCTACAGAGAATAAAGCTGCTCCTGACCTGAAAACCAACAGAAAGCTCATACCAAAAATGCCAGAGGCACATCACTGTTCTTCTATGCTTTTATTCCTAGCATCTACAAAGAAGCCCACAAAAATGTTTTTGTCATAAGTTAGGTTAAAAAGAGACATCAAGGGGAGAATAATAATCAAAAGGAATGGTCACAAGCAAGAAGCTGTGAAAACAAAGAATGTTTTCACCTCTGTAGCTAGAGCCAATTGAAGGATAAGATCAAACTCGTTCAGTCAATCACATGGTATCACTACACTAAAGCTTAGATCCAGTATGCCAAGAAAAAAAAGTGACAAATTGGGTATACTTGCTTACAGTATATATAATCATGCAACATCAATAATTAGATTACAAAAAAAGTGCTCTGTTATTAGGAGCTGTTCCTTTAGCTCATGTTTGTTCTGAGGTTTCCCAGCTGTGGGTGCAAAGTATTCTTTCAACTTAAGAAATTAAATCAGAGCAAAATTTATTCTTAAAACACTGGGCACCCATGACCATTTCTTAACATTAGATAATTTCATGAAAATTTCAGTGTTAAGAGTTCTTTCTTTTGAGTTTTTGAAAGTGATCCTACAAATACTGCATGAAACCAAAACATACTTATTTGCTGTCTTTCCTAATCAGTGTTTTCAGCAAACTATTAAAAATCAGGTATTCTTATTACTTTGTTTACCTGGAGATGGTTCTTTGAATATTTTTGCTTCTTAGCTTATATCTGGCAGTCAACAGAAAAAGTGTCCCATGCCAGAAGCAGACCTATAATTAGCCTTGTGCCCTGCAAATCTTCAATTTGAGAACATAGTCCTTAGATAATTCAGTTTAGAAACAAAGTGGGAAGTGAGGAATTAGATTTTTAGAAGTTTGTATCCACACTTTTAATCCTGCTGCTCACACAGAATTAAATCTCATAATACCCCAAATAAAGTAGAAAAGAACAAATCCGAGAAAAAGTTTTGAAAGTAGCTTCTGATTGTAGACTCACTGGAAACCATATTTATCTGATTTTTCAGATGAGATACATGTAACCTGCAGCAGAAGCCCTCTCAGTGAGACACAAAACATCCTCAGGATTCATCCCTCAGGAAATAACATTTGCATTTGAGAATGCTTATTAATGTCTTCTCCTTAGTCACACATCAAGCTGCAATAAAAACTATTCCTGCAATGGTGTTAACTAGTAGATACTGCTTTCTTCCTGCAAGTTCATTTTCTGTTATCTAGATGTAAGAAGATTTATGAAGTTGAGATCATAATAAATAATATGAAAAGTAATTTATTAGATGCCAGGAGAGTTTGGGGGGTGGGAAGATTCCTTCACACAAATACGTGACTATCAGAAACCCCTGCTTAAAATTCTTACATGAGAGTTAACCTGCATTATCTCTGCAGATCCATTTCTGAGAGTTAGTACTTACAAAATAAAATAAATCTCATTAGTATTTACTCCTATAAAAGCAGGCTTGGTGAAAATGTTCCAGCTAGTTAGGCAGCCAAAATTTCATTGCAGTGAGAAGGGATGATCACACACACATTCAAGGACAAATCTCATGAAACTCATGTTTGACAGGAAATTGTACAGGAAGCTAATTTAGAGAGATCAAAATGAGGGTGGTATGTTCCCAGGACCCAGGGCAAGTCAGAAATCTTGCAGCTGAATTTTGTACATATGGTAATTTGATCAGAGTGGATATAGCAGGGAAGGGAAAGAAACAGTTGATTGAAAATGTAGAAAGAAGAAAAATCAGCATGGGAACAAGAATTCAGTATCTCTGTAAATAAGCCAGATCGCAAAGCCCCCAAATCAAAACAAAAGCTACGTTATTGTAGTAGGGTCAGAAATACCATAATTTAGGATACATGCCTCAGACACTGGGCACTTAAACTGTAGGATTTGAAGTTGCTATGCATGTGTTTTCATTTATCTTCTAGACAGTGTACTAAATGCACTCCTGCCTTAACACCACAAACTAAAAAATGGAGCCTAAGAGCAAAACACAGGGAGAAATGAGCAGATTTGAAGGTGACGATGCACTTTGAAGCATAGTTTGAAGTACATATTTATGTGTCCAGCATCAGATGATTATAAAATGCTTGTATCTTTTATATGTGTATTAGAAACAGGGAATATGACTCTGCTACGTCCTCTGTATTTCCAGAACATTGATAGAGAGGAATTTCAAAAGTCTGTAGGAAATGTATGTGGGCTGCAGCCTGCAGATCCCACAACCACTGTACATATCCTTTCAGCCAGCCATCTGGTGATTTGTGGTAGCATGAACTTTGATCATAAGTCGAAACAGTTTAATAACATGAAGTACAGCAGTGTCCAAGTAATCCAAGTAAGAGCAGAGAGCAAAGCATTAATTTGAGCTATAACACTGACTTTCTCTGGGAAAATTCACAACTTAACATCCTTCTGGATAACTAAAGGAATAAAATCTGGTATTTAATTTTCTGGTTTATATCAAAACCCACACCTTATTTTTGATCTTTTAACCAACTGAACATTATAGTGGCTAAATCATAATCTGTTTGAATGATTTTTCCTTTATTGTCAATAAACACAGGCAACTCGGCTAATACCAGTACGTGAACTGGAAGTAATTTGAACTTACACGCATTCATTCTTTCAAGAGGCACAAAATCCAACATTGCATCTATGCTTCTGTATATTTGTATTAAAAGAGACATGTCTTTGGTTTCTTTGGGGAGAATCCCATAAGCTGAACAGGAAAGAGGAGGAGCAATGAATGGGAAAACACAAGAAAAGTTAGATGTTTCCCACACAGCTATAGGATTTCCCTAGGGCTTTACACAACCTAGGCCAAATTCTGCACTCAGTTACTTTTGTAATACCTGACTGATTTCTGGAGAGTTGTGAATGCAGGGGAACAAAACTTGGCACCCTGTTTTTATCACAGGAAAAATTAGAGAAAGGTAATTCTAAAAACCAACTTAAAAGTCATATTCTTTTAATATAAAACAACTGCAAGTGGCAATGTACAAAGAATGAACTATAGCTTATATAATTCTTCAAAGACATTTTTAAAACTTTCTGACAAAAACCCATGAGGAATCCATAAAAAAAAAACCAAACTATTGGACTCTGAATTTAAAGCAAAGTAAGTCAGAAATCCGAAGGACAAAACAGAAGCGGACAGTACAGCTTAAAGAAGCCCATGAGGTCATGGACCTATAATGATTAAAATAAAAGTCCAGTGTGCATTTCTAGGCTGACACAGAGTGCGTGAACCTCTACCCAAGACTGACCACGCAAGACAGTCCCATCATCAAGGCTGAAAGGTGTCACAGATTTCAGCAGGAGGTACCAATGGGAAGACCCAGATTGTAGCATTCGCTACATATCAAGGTGCCACGCTTAGATCACTGGTCGGCCCGGACCAGGGAAAGAGACAGATAACACATGCAGCGTGAGCGCCAGCTTCCCCCTTTTATTGCGCAGTTAATTCCTTTTATACTAACAAGGGGAGGTGGGGTTACAGGTACATCACAAGGCTGCGACTAACCCTCTAACTTTCCGTGACATCGCGAGATCTTCCGAACGTTGAACCCTACACCAGATAACAAGGCAAAAGTGTGAGAAGAAGCAGGCTAAAGTCACTTTCTTCCACTCTGCTGGATGATTCCCCCATTTCTGCATTCCTGTAAAATATGTGATACTTCTCATTCTTGATGATTATTATGTGGTCAGACACTTCATCCACTTTGTCCTACATTTTCTAATGTTATTGAAGTGATTTGGCTGAAAACGGAAGAAAATCAGTTCTGTGCATATTTTGTTTTTCATTTTCTTGGGCTTCTGCTGTAAGTGAAATAAGAAGAAATAAACTACTTCAGTTTGCCTCATCTAAAAATGAACAGCAACCCTTCTCCACATTGTGAGCAGCACCACACAGTTCTCCCACAATCTGCCAGCATTACAAGATGAACTGTAGATGACTAGTCATTAAAGTGCTCCTTAATTTAGAATCTTTGGAAAGGCTTAAATGGTCTGCACACGCACTGACCAGCTTCTAGAACATTAGAGAAGGATGAAAGAAGGAAAAAAGAAAGTGTCTAAGATGGGGATTTTCAATGTATTTAGGGTGCACCTGCATTTGTTTTGTTCTCTGTTTCATTCTGGGGCCCTATTTCCCAGTCATTAATATTAATACAGGTTCATAATCACTTTCACTCTGAATTGAACTGAACTTAGTAACGGGCATGGACCAGAAGTTAAACTGGACAGAGTTTACATAGTGCATACAACAGGGGCATGAGCTATACCAAACGTGTGTCCCTCTCACACTCCTTCCAAGATAATCCATCAGGCTTCTCATGCCTTATGGCTCCCATACCACTGCTTTGATGTAACAAGGCAAAAGCACAAATCTGACAGGCCAGAAGCAGTCCTCCTGCTTTGGTTACTGCTTCTCTTCCTTCCCTGATATGGGAAATTTGGGGATTTCTCCTAGTGATAGCCTGCACGTATGGTCTAGCTGTCAGAAGAATGCCATGGGAACAGTGTGAGGAAGTGATCTGACAACAAGCCATAGCAGCAAGCACTGCTCTTACGAGTTTATAAAACTGAAAGCAGCATACTTAAAAGCCCATATTCTGGATCACTGCCATGGTGCAGTTCCACACATGCTCAGATTATGCACTGGGTTTTTGACCAAGAAACCACAGTACAGCCCTCATCCTACCCTTTTAGTGGAAACTCCCAAATGTGTCTACAGAGGCTGAGGCCTGGTTTCTTTTTTAGTGTCTTTGGTTATAAAGACAGCATAGAATCAATGAAAAAAGGTCTTCCTACCAGCCCAGAACACCACCAATCTTTACCCTTTTTCTCCAAGACATCAAAAGTACTCTTTCAAGTGTAGTCAGGAACCTTGATACTTGTCTTTATTTGTTCAAATATGCTTGTGGAGAGTGAAAAGAGAACATGGGTTCTCCTCTTCCCTGTGCTTTTCTACATGTCCTGTACCACCTACACACAAGGGCAGGAACACGTTAGTCAAATCGCTCCCATGAGCTATGTTTACAAATCAGCCAAATAACTTTTCTACATGAGGAACAATTGCAGTATGACTCACTGATGACTAATCACAGCACACTACACACTATTGCACCAATAGCTACATGAGCATCTCCAAAGGAAAACTGACCCTTCCAGCACCTGGCCTTGTATGTAACCACACATATTTGTCACCCTGCCCACATGACACCTCTTTCAAAATGGCATTGCACTTGGAATACAATCACATCCTACATTCTTGTAATGAGCAATAGCAGGAACAATATCCCTGCTTGCTTTTTATCCAGAGTTGCTAATGACTTTGTGTTCTTATTTCAAGGAAGGTTTGAACCCAACTCTTGAGAACGTTGTGGGTATTGTAAAACAGTATGAGAATAACTGACATTTGGAAAATGCTGCCCCCGAAACCTGATTTAATTTGCACTGGTGTTATTTTGCTTCATTAAATTCACAAGCAGTTGCATGGAAGAGGAAAAGCCATCTGAATCTAGTTATTTAATAAGATAAGAAGCAAAGTCTTTTCACTCTAGTGCCTCGTTTACAATGTAAGAACTTCATGAGCTGCAAAAACTGGTCCTGATTCTGGACACTGCTCTCCATGAGAGCATCAAGAATAAATCAGCTCATGATCCACCGATTCTCAAAATCCTTTGCCAGATATCCATCCGAAAAGGAGATGACAGAATCCCATTCTTAGGAATATCCCAATAGGTATGACAATGTTTGTGCTGGCAAAGTAATAATAAAAACAAAAAAGTAATGATTGGAAACTGGCAGTGATCATTCCAGTAAAATGCAGTTAATTTTTTCTTGATCACGAGTACAGCTGTCTTAAAAACATCTCTTTGAAACCGTTGTTTTAAGACTAACATATACCTGCAAGGAACTAATTACTCATTCACCCTGTTCTACTTTTTCCAAAAGAGAAATTAGTTACTGTTTCTAAATGGATACTCAAAATTAAGTTTCTTTTAAAGCATAAGGAGCAAGGAAGGAAAAAAAAAAAATAGGACTGGAGAGCCAGAACTTCAGTTAATGACGTGGGATTTTTGGTTTATAGATTCAGACATTTCTCAATAATTCCTTTATATTATTGCCTAACAGTAGACTATATAACATCAGTTCAAAACTACTGTAATACAAGAGTATAAACCTCATCTAAAAGTTGGGAAACATAATTCATGTTTCTTCATCAAAAGTGCAGAGCTAAAGTTATGAGTAACAGGAAGTTTAAAAAAGCTTTGACTGGGCACTTATATAGGCTTTTAATCACCAGGATGAGCTGAGACTAGTAGTTAACAAGAAGTCTGGCACCACTCTCATAAGCTGAGAATTCAGTGAACACTTTCTGAACTGAAAGCAGCTATCATGAATGATATTGTCCTTCATCCAAATAGCATAAATATAAAGAGGCTGAAGAAGTGGCAACTTAGCTGATATCAGTGTAACAAGGGAACATTCTTCTGTGTTCAAAAATTATGCTTGAGCTAGACCTGATCAGAAAATTTTGATAAAATTTTTATTCACTGGAAAAATACCAATTAAAAAAACCCAGATATTTTGAAGAATTGTGCTGATTTCAGGAAGAACTAATTTTTACAAGAATATTTTAAAAAGTTGTTTCAGCCTCTGCAGAACAATTAATTTTCTAGTTTGAAGTTTTACAAAAGTTATTCTTTTCTTTAATTTTCCTAGTGTTCTCCAGCTGTCTTTCACAATACAAATGTTCCTTAGTATCTAACTGCTTTAAAAACAAATACAAAAGACCTCATCTTTACTTGCCTTTCAACAATATCTATATATCCCTTCTCTGTTTTACCACTAGTCTTTCTACCTAAAACTGCTGTTTCAAGCTGTTCTTCAATATGTCCCATATCTTGCTCCTGCCTCTGGATCACCACTGAGTCTGCAGTCATTAAAACCCCTCGTGACTCTTGGTGCAAGAAAAAAAATCTTAGGACCAGTACTGTCCTTATTCTTCACCAAAAATCAGATCCTTCACTTTTTCTGACTCTGCTATCTGTGACCTATTCCATACTGATTATCCCTTGTTCATTATCCAAATGTCAGCTTCCATTTCCAATCAGCCATGGATATCTTCTGATACCTCTTACATTTTAAAAAAATCATCACTGGGCTTTTTCTCATGCTGCCCTTCATGCTTTGGTAGAGCTCCCCATAAACATGCACAAACTTATCTCACAAACATCTCCAAGGCCCTCTTTTGCTATGCTGCCCATAAAATTATTAGTGCTGCTAGCTATTAAGCTCTCATGCCCTGCTACCACTGAGTATATGTTAGCCAATACTGTTATATTGTTCTTTTAGGCTCCTTATCTCTTATTACCTACTTTGCCTCTTCTGTGTACTGACATTACAAACTTTAAATTAGCTTTCCACTCTTTGTAATTTGTATACTGCACAGCACAAGCTGACACAAGTTTGTTGCTACAGTTCATAGCAATATAGTACTGCACAATAAGACCAATAAAAAAAGGAGCTGCAGCAGGAAAACACTGAGTTCAGTTTTCAGAAAGACAAGCAGACAAGATGTCTACATCCCATTGGAATTCAGACACCTACATGCTTCCACAGAGGTCATTAGGAACCCATTGTCATCTTTAATGGTCCACAGAACCTTCTGCAAAAATAAATTTCTCAAGGTACAGCTTCTGAAGGATGCCACAAAAGATCAGTTACATAGTTTTGACTCACGTCCACATTGTGACAGTGGAAAAAAATTTCTTAAACAGGAAAATTACTTCGTACAAGCTCTCCTTAAGAACGAAAGCCAAAAGCATCCATTATACACATTTCAAATTATTATATTGTTCTCTCTGAACCTTCCTCTTTAAGGACTACGCAAAAGATGAAGTGAAAGAAACATGAGAAAAAAAGAATGTGAGACAGAAAGATCGTGAGAGAGGTTACTCTCATAGCACTTTTGATCTGGCTGACACAGAGAGGTAATAAAAATTCAGAAGAAGCTTGTTCTTGCTCAATTTCCAGGACAACAACATCTGGATATCTATCCAAAGCTGACTCAGCCTTGACATCTTTTGTTCCCAAGTGCCCTATTTCTTTTAACCAAAGGTATTGTGAAGCATTCACAGAAATGCACACATTTCCCAGTGGGTTTTGGTGGTGTAGCCTGATCAGAGTGGAATGGGATGAAAAACAAAAGCTAGAACAATCCTGGATACAAAACCCAACCAAACAAAAACCCCACCCAACGCACTACAAGGAGAGTTAAAACGTTACCATTTGTAATAAATGCATACTTTATTATTTATATAACTCTGCATGCATGCTGTATGCCTTGCAGTCTCAGTATTAGACCTGTCAGGTAATGTTATCAATACACAAAGGCAATTTTTAGAAGTGCAGGTTTTGCTATACAAATGAAAGTGAGGAATGTGATATGTCTCAAACCAAGGAAAGCTACAAACCAAAATGAACATTATCTGGAGAAGAGGATGTAGAAGGTGGAAATTTCAGAAGTGCACACATGGGTTGTTTGTAACACACCTCAACTGGCTAATTATATTTTACACATGCCAAGCCTCCTGATTTTATAGAAAAATCAAGAAGATGAATATATATTCCATATATACCCCTGTTTACAATTTAGAGGACATGGAGGTAAACAATGTCTTAACAGCACCTGATGTATGCAGTTGTATTACTATAATACCTATGAGCTTTTATTATGGAAAAAGCTCCTTTCTACTACCTGCTGTACTAATACAGAATAAAAGAAACTAACTAAAGAAAACATTACTTTGGTAGAACTATTATAGAAACCCTGGTGTATTACAAGTTAGTAAATCAAACGTACTCACAGTTCTTGATTTCATGTTATTGGTCGGTATAGTCATATTTTGCTCTGATCCTTAAGGCACCGAGCTGTAGTTTTCATAGCTGTTTTTCCTCACATTATGTTCTCCAAGCCCATCTAAGAATCATGGTAGTATGGCCTAAGTTTTACAGATGCTGAGCATGGATAATTTTCACCTTCAACATAATTCTGAAAAGTTCATCCCATCTGATATTAGGCCATTTAATCAAGATACCTAATATTAACTTTCACGTTCAATTTTCATAGAATGGTTTGGGTTGGAAGGGACATTAAGATCATCTAGTTCCAACTCCCCTGCCATGGGCAGGGAGACCTTCCACTAGACCAGGCTGCTCAAAGCCCTATCCAGGCTGGCCTGGAACACTTCCAGGGATGGAGCAGCCACAGCTTCTCTGGGCAACCTGTTCCAGTGCCTCACCACTCTCACAGTAAAAAGAAATTTTTTCCTAATATCTAATCTAAATCTACCCTCTTTCAGTTTAAAACCATTACCCCTTGTCCTATCACTACACTCCCTGCTAAAGAGTCCCCCCCCATCTTTCCTGTAGGCACCCCTCTAAGTACTGGAAGGCTGCTATAAGGTCTCCCCATACCCTTCTCTTCTCCAGGCTAAACAACCCCAACTCTCTCAGCCTGTCTTCATAGAAGAGGTGCTCCAGTGCCCTGATCAACCTCGTGGCCCCTCCTCTGGATCTGTTTGAGCAAGTCCATGTCTTTCTGATGTTGGAGGCCCCAGAGCTGAATGCAGTACTGCAGGTGGGTTCTCACCAGAGCAGAGGGGCAGAATGACCACCCTCCACCTGCTAGCCACACTTCTTTTGATGCAGCCCAGAATGCAATTGGCTTTCTGGGCTGTGAGCGCACATTGCCAGCTCACATTCAATTTTTCATATACCAACACCCCCGAGTCCTTCTCCACAGGGCTGCTCTCAATCAATCCACTCATCACCCAGCCTGTATGTGTGCTTGGGATTGCCCTGACCCATGTGCAGGACCTTGCACTTGGCCTTGTTGAACTTCATGAGGTTCGCACAGGCCCACCTCTCAAGCCTGTCAAGGTCCCACTGGATGGCATCTGTTCCCTCCAGCTTGTTGACCTCACCACTCAGCTTGGTGTCATCAGCAGACTTGCTGAGGGTGCACTCAATCCCACTGTCCACATCGCTGACAAAGACATTAAACAGCACCAGTTCCAATACTGACTCCTGAGGAACACCACTCGTCATTGGTCTCGACTCTGACATCGAGCCTTTGACCGCAACACTTTGAGTACAACCATCTAGCCAATTCCTTATCCACAGAGTGGTCCATCCATCAAATCCATGTCTCTCCAATTTAGAGACAAAGATGTCATGCGGGAAGGCAAGGATTTCATGCAGGAAGACATGCTGGAATTGACCATCTCTGAAATTTGGACTTAATTCATTTCAGCTTCAGTTAAAATCTATTTGATATCACTGTAAATCCAGAAATAATGCTACTTCACATAATCTGTGACAATGAGATTGCAGCCAGAATCTAACACATGGATTGCATTTAGAGATGTACTGTTCTGTTTCAAATATTACAAATAGACACACACTACCATGTATTATTTGCACATTTGTATTTGCTGTGTCTCATACAGCTATGAACTTTCCCAACATTGGATTTATTCAGTAAGGACGGAAAGTGAGAAAGCAATGAATTATAGCAACATTTTCACATAGCGTGCAAGTCACCTTATAAATACAATGAAAGGCCAAAGACTACTGAAGGTAGAAAATGATGCAGTATCATCCAAAGTTTGTCAGTGACTAGAATCCATTTAGTTTCAAAAAGATTCAGATTAGACTGCTCAGCTAGCTTCCAACTAACTTTTTATATATGGGGAAAGCAACAACCACATAGCCAGCAATTGTGGAGTTTGCACACATAGTCTTCTTTGGTATGCTTATATTGAAGACTCCAACAGAGTTTTTACTGCTTAAAGCTACTGTGGGTGAACTAGAACAACTGAGACTATCTTGGAGATAGTGCAACCCTCTTCCAAGTACACTTAATTCTACATAAACTGTGAACAAAGCATGGAGCACAAGCACAGAGGAAGCCAATTCTTTTTACTGGTAAGCTTTGTTCATGTTACCATGAAACTTTAGGACAAGCGTGCCCTGGGTTTCCCTCTGGCTTACACACAACATCAGTGAAGTACATTTCGGTTGCCAAATTTAAAACTGCCAAAGTGAGAAAGAAACATAACCTTGGGGACATATGACCATTTGAGTTCACAGGTTTGTGGTTGTGTGCTTTTGTTTTGGTTTGTTTTTTTTCTTCTATTTACAACTTTTACTCACATATTTCTCTGGTAAAAAAAAAGCCACAGAGGGAATCAATACAAAAGTTCACAATATCCTCTTTAACTTTATTGTTACTGCTATGTACAACATACCTACACTTTGATTTCTTTGGTGTGTCCCCTTTTCAGAGAATATGTGAAGCATTTGTTAACAGTGCTGTGAGGGCAAAAGGATGTCATAGAACTGGAATGTTTCCATGGGACAGCCAACCGCAGGCTGATTCCTGAAGACAGTGACAGGATCTAAGTTATTGCAGTTGTTTAAACTTGAGCTGGGGGCATCTTACAGAAACTATTACTAATGCCTGTAGAGAGATGGAACTGATTATTTAATAAGTATTCCAGCTGTTTTTTCTGGTGCTTTCAGCTTGTGTTTGACAGTTGAATACTTCAAACACATTTGTTCTAGATCCAATAAGATAAAATCTAGTAAATAAGTGAGAATGAGATATTGTTAATACTCCCAAGTGTGGTTATGTGATTCTTTCACAGGCACTTACAGATTCAAAATACAAAGGTTTTGCAATAATAAGCTGCTGTTTAAAGTTCCAAGCACTATTTGCAACAATTATAGTTTGAAATATAAATGCTATTAATTATCAGGAAATACATCTGACAGACAACCTATAACTGTCTGGACATGGTCCCGAGCAACCAGCTCCAGGTGGCCCTGCTGGAGCAGAGGGTTGGAGCAGATGACCTCCAGAGTTGCCTTCCAACCTCAACCATTCTGTGATCCTGTAATTCTGTGAATCTATGTGCACAGAAGTGGATATACAACTACCTATTTTGTTTGGGAATTTAGCATTTTGAAGAAGTCCCTCTTTGAGGGTTCAAATATTAAAGACGTAAAGGGACGTCTCAATAAGTTAAGAACATTAAGATGGCAGGCAGAATGTGAAAATCATACACTTAAAATACTGCATGAAGAGTGGCAAAGAGAAAAGGTTTTGCACAGAGAGATTCAAGTTATTGCTAATAAAATCTCTAATGCATATATACTGAAGTTTGTTTCTCAAAAAAAAAACCAAAACCCAAAAAACAAAACAAAAAAAGAGTACTATCAATTGAATCAGTTACTTCCAATTTCTCTATATTTAGCTTCTCTCTCGAACTCTCTCAGTCTCTGATCAGGACAAAGTCCTACCATGGTACCTACACAAAAAATATTCTCATAAGCTAAGATCTGGCAAACATTCATCTGTGCACATAATTTTATTAAGAGCTGCTCATGCGTAATTTCAGCTACACAATCATGAGGACTTTAAAGGTCAGGTCAGCTCCTTAACCATAGCAAGACTGAGGCACTTTTAAAACTGACAGTACCTATAAGTAGATAACATCATGCATGTATCGTTTTGTATCCCTCTTCCCCACTCCTTAAAGGCTCTAAGTCTTTTGGAGCTTGGATCAGGACTTTTTATGAGTTAGTAGACACACCTAGCAAAATGCCTCTTCACACCAAGTTGGACACTGAACAAATAAATTCTTACACAAAGTAGCAAAGTAGGAACATGTTAATAAAGATGGCTGAAGGCAGAAAGGAGGGTATTCAAATCATCACATTTAGGTGCCTATCTTAAGAGGATGATTTGCCTTTATAGTAGATGAAGAAGGATCTCTCTCCCCAGTGACTAGGAAAGATTCTAGACAGATGACCCTTCTAGCTTAGGTGCATGTTAGGTGGGATGAATACTGACACCTGTATTCGTTCATTGCTTACATTTAAATGTTGTGAAAACACTTTTCCTTATCACACAAATCAGGACATTAGCTATGCCACCATAGAGATTATCTCAGGAGAACAGATAACCTTTAAATACAGAGACAAACAAGTAAGATTTAAATGTAATATGGTCACCAAGAACATACATTCTGAAATAGAACACATGGGATTTCACTAGTGCATTGTGTAATGGCATTAGAACTTCCCTGTATCCTTGGGATACTCTCCTGCCTGCTGCTGCATCTTAACACTGCATTTTCTGCACTCATCTTTAAAGGTCCTGTCCAATCCAAACTACTCTATGAGTCTACAATTTGTTTCAAATTGATGGTTTGTAGTCAAATGTTGACTAAATACTGCTAGCTTTTTTTTTTTTTCGGTCATTTCTGGCTATCCTGGTTTGCAACAGAAACTCCTGTCCATGGTTTCCATTACTCATGGCTAAGAAAGACTCAGTCGGGCAGAAACAGGTAAAGAAGAATCATAGGTTCCCACTTAACCTATTATAAGAAAGGCATATAAGGCAACCTAGTTTGCTAGCCAAGCAAAATAAAGTCTGCAAGAGAAATTACTTCTATTTCTAAACAACACCAAGGAAGAAAAATTACCTAGGTTGAATAGAATGTTAGCATAAGAGACATTTTCTTCAATTAAATTAAAGAAATTTTGTCCACAAATTGGAAGAGTATATTTTGGAACACCCTTTAATTAGGAACTAGGAGGGGCAAGAAACCTAACTGGTTTCGAGGAAGACCACTGATAAATTCTTGTAATGCACCAGATGTTATGGTTATCTGTGACACCAAAGCCTGATCCCAGTCATCTAGAGATTGTGGATCCTAGATTCTCAATTGGTTTGTCTGACTGCTCTCCTAAGACCAGTAAGTTTGTTAATGAGAACAAATATAACTTACATTAAAAAGAATAATAAATTGACCACAAAAATTTATGAGCAGAAATCATATCAATTTCTGCCTACAACCTGGACTAGGGAAATTAAAGCTAATGCCCAAGTAATCCCTTACAAGCTATTATATTACTCATTCAAGCACAGGACAAATATTTGTTTTTTTCATTCTCTCTTGGCAATAAAATTATAAGCAAAGATCACAGCAAACCATTGTTTTAAGCAAAAGAAAACCTAAAGGACAGGAAGGGGAAAAGATGTGTTCAGCTGCACACATCCAAGAAGCAGCAGCATTTCTTCAGAGGGAGGCAAGATTAGCGAGTTTTATGTGGAGAATCTGGCACCTGCTAAGAAAATAAAAAATTCTGTAAATGCAACAACACAAATTACACACACTAGATAAACCAGAGAAGTACTAAAACTCATTAATTTACAGGTAGAACAAGGTCTACACTTTGGATTCGTGAGTGTTCTCCTCAAGAAAATAGATTTTGAAAGTATTACTGTGAATGAAACAACTCCATATAAATTTAGCCAATTTCACTCACTCTCAACATCAGCTCATGCCTGAGACTTGGTAATTCACATTTTTGTATGTTCGAAAAGCTTCTTTAGACAAAGCTAAGTCTGGTAGCACCAAAATGCTGTCTGAATGGCACTTCCATGAAAGACAGAACTTAGAAGTGCCAGAAAACTTTCTGCCAGACCAGAAAGCCTGGTCTCCTGAGGCTTCCAGACCGGTTTTGTTCATCTCAGAAGTAGGCATACATTTTGGAGAAGCATCAAACTTCCACTCACTACCCAACAAGATCTTAAAGTTTCACATGTAACAATGTAAAATCTGAGCATACAATCCTTGTGTGTTCTCTATAGACATCATTTTCCCTTTGATCACCTTTATAATTTCAAAGCAGAGAAGCATCAAGAAACATTTCAGTCAACATTGGTTCTGGTAAAGATTTCCTTTTTACTGTTTTCTTTGTAGATTTTCAGTAAGATCGCTTTATGTTTAGTTTCAAGTCTGAAACTTAAATAAAAGTAAAGATCAGTCTAAAACAGCTTCCCATGTTTTCAGGTGACAAATGATACGTTTCAACTTGATCCACTCAGAATATTTCAGTGTTGACATACCCAGAATGTGCACAACTGCCACTAGACCTTTTGTTGAACTGGAATCTGGCTGGTAACAGAAAGTTATGGAGTACAGGGCTTTCAAAGGCAAACTCAACCATTTTTGTAAGAAAGGGACCAAACCAGAATCTTCCCTCTGCTATCCCTGCGAAGGTCTACAGTAAGTCTATTACTGTCAATATTGACAGAATTGTGAACATATCTGCAAAATCAGACAATCAATTTAATGTAAATCAATGGAATTCACCAGAATAAAAAAAGGGTGTGTCCTGGTACAAATGTGATCTGCAAGGCAGAGTTTTGTGACCTGAGGTCATTGCTATCAATTTTTCTTACAAGTCACACAGTACCATCTTATCTCTGCATCTAGGGCAATGCCACTACACGCTGGGCTAACCTGAGATATGAATCTAGACTATTGAAAACTTCCTAATCATGGGTTCAAACTGAATTTAGATGATACTGTTTTTATGGGAT
This sequence comes from Buteo buteo, assembly GCF_964188355.1. Classification (NCBI taxonomy): domain Eukaryota; kingdom Metazoa; phylum Chordata; class Aves; order Accipitriformes; family Accipitridae; genus Buteo; species Buteo buteo. The sequence goes on along the minus strand of NC_134171.1, from coordinate 69,271,998 downwards.
ATTCCTTTTTTTTTTTTTTTTAATCCAGTTAGGGAAATTTTGCACACATAGAGGACGTGCAGTAATATAATCATTATACATGTTATCACTAATACAGTAAAGCAATATTTCAAAACACTGTAGGAAAAGCAATCCTCTTCTCAGATACAATATAGTATCAGCTATCAGGGCATGGAGCAGTTAGACCAAGTAGTTTGGGTTGGTCTTATCAATATCAACAGTAACAAAGGAAATATTTGCCCAAAATATACAGTGCATTGTTTTCAATATGTTGCACATAACATACTTCCCCAAGCCAAATGCAATAAAACTCAAAATTGGGGTGAAAACATCCTACAGGTCAAACACAACTCTACGCACACTGAGCAGAGCATTCATTATGTTTAGTACAAAGTGGAGGTTCTGCTGACAGCACACATTGCCCATTGTCAATAACATTACTAAGGTGTAAATAATATTAGGTAAATTTCACTCTTCCCAGGAGAGAAAGAAAACCTTTGCTATCCATGAGCTATGGAGATGCTTTATTCAGGATTTGCATGATAGCTTCCCCATTACATTCCATCTAGCTATTTACATGAAGCCATTCTAATGCAGCTCATTAAGAGTTCCACAATAGCAGCATGAGCCAATATAGAAGCACGTCAGGTGGGAATGGGAATAGGTATTGCTGCTCATGGGCTTCTTCATGTCCCTTTGCTTTAATTTGTTGCATTTCCAAGCCTAACATCACAATCCAGAACAGATCAATTCACCTTACACTTTAACTCATTGTTAAAGAGACAGGTGGCAGCTGGATCACTTCAAATTAGTTTGTGGATCACCAGTTGTGTACTTACCACAGTTTAGGCAAACTCTGAACAGACCAAAAATCAAAGTTTCTGCTAGAGTCTGAAATAATTCTAATCGGAATCAGCTCTTCAGAAAAGTTAAAGCAGCAAGGTTCAGGTATAGTCTGTGCACTTTGATTGCAGATAGGAGGCACATAACAGCTGCCACCTCATTAAGACTTTTATTCAAGGTGTAATAGGAATGTGAAAGAGTAAGAAGCAGCAGGAAAGAGGCAGATACATGATTCAATTCCCTACTGTAGGTTAGCCAGAAAAGCCATAGGATATCACAGAACCTAAGGAAGAGGTGGAACAACAAAAGAATTATGACATAAAATTCCAGACAATAGTTTCTTTCTACGGCTAATTCTGAGATGCTGGACTTTCACGCTACTTTTAGCAAGGGTCTGAACATAATCTCTCAATGACAATGCTAACACATATGATGCTACTTGCATGCAAGCACTCCTACAAGTTTTTTCCGTTCTCCTGCCATCCCTCTATACACATTCAGCTACCTTCGCATATTTGTTTGGAAGTCAAAGACTGGTTGATGTCAGTAAAAGGAAGTGACATTTTACTGTCACTTTAAAGGAGGTAACTCCTACCAGCAATGGCAGAACTAGCCTACAAAACAGCACTACTTAAGACAGAATAGCTTTAGAACTGCCAGAAGTTTGGGGTTTATATTTGCAGGCCAAATTTAATCATTCCATGGTTACATTTCTGGCTCCAAGAAATGTTAGTACCAATACAGCAACACACGATTTTTGCTTTTTTGCATTAGGAAATTTTTTCTTATAGGTTGTGTGCTGTGCTCGTTACTTTTCTGTAACAGACAAGAACAAAAGCATACAATTTACAAGAGGCAAGCTGCTAATGTAAAGGCATGTATATAAACCAGAAGTACTTTACTGGAGCAGTTTGAACTTACTTTGTATGATCGTACAGCAATTTGCCCAGTGATGATGCAGGTTTTTAATAGTAGGTTATGGAGAATTTCAGACTACTTTAAGTTACAGCCTAGAACTGGTATACATCCATAATGGTAGACGCTGAAAGATTCAGTCTTCATGTTGAGACAAAATGTGAAATCATCAACCAGAAAAAGGTCAGTTGCCTCCTAAGATGTACACATGTCTTTCTCAGCTCACCTTTTGGAGTGTTTTACTATATATTGCAAAATATACATTTGCAATTTAATTACATCATCTGCTTCCTTCCTACAAAGTGAAAGGAAACAAAGGAAGACCTATATTGGCTGTGAGCCTAGCATCTTCTACTGAAGAAGCATATATTGTACAATAACCCAGGTACAGGGATAAAAAAAATGTGTTCACCTCCATAGGGATTACATATGCCATATAAACATTCAAATACAAACTTGTTCTATAGACTGCTGTCCTGGTTTCAGCTGGGATAGATAATTGTCTTCCTAGTTATCATTTATTATCTACCAGTTTTACTTACTCTAGTCATACTTATCTGTGGACTATATTATTGGATACACTCTACAGTATGTCTTTCTGTTGAAAGGCATTTGGACTGGATTTATAATAAAGAACATATTATCCTTCTTGTAGTTCTGGAAATACAAATAATTTTTCTTGGCAAGATATATCCTGATATACCCTCTTTCTGGGGGTTTCTACTATCTTTTGCCTTAACATCTGTATTCAGTCCAACATTTTATCCTGTGCACTTTCAAAGTGCTACAGTTTACTTCCATGGTAAGAAAAAAAAATCTTGTTTGTTATGTTGACACGGCTGGATACCTTTACATCTGTCCAAGACAAGCTACCAGTTCTGTATCCACAGTATATTCTGTCTCGGACACAGGAAGGTGAAAGAGGTTTAGAACCAAGTAATGTAAAACACACTAAAAGCTCCATGAAAATTGCTGAGATTTTTAAGTCCTACCAACAGCAGGCTTCTAAAGTCATCGCTTTGATGGCTGTGACTTCACTAAATATCCCTTCCAACATAGAGCTCATTATGTCTGTAGAGTTAGTGTCAACCCCCACAAATCTTGAATGCTGTGGGTGATCACTGTCAGAAAGCACGCACAGATGTTTCCTTGATTGTAAATGAATTGGTAGCAAATAAGTGGAGGGAAACTAATCAGCACTGGAAATGCACAAAGAAATAGTCTTAATGTGCCCCATCTCTATTCTGCAATAGGGTTGTAATTGGCAGTGAGAAACCCTAATAACCCTAATGTAACATCAGTGAAATAACCACTGCGACTCTCTAGAAATCATGACTGTTGGACTTGCTGGTTTTCTGTTGATGCAGCCAACATTCTTAATTCTTCGCAGGAAAATCCTTCTGCATATAGTCTTTACTGTACAGTCACAGGAGCATGGACCCTTATGTGGCCTTCTATTTTTCAGTGCGAAAATTTTGGAAGTCCATATTGGCTCTCAGGCTTCCATGACTAGGTAGAGAAGCTGAAAAGAATAATCTGTTCTTTAATGAGTTTGAGTGAGAGGCCAGTTGGAATTTATTTTAAAGTTTAAAACAAGATAATGATGTAAAATAGCAATCTGACTTCCTTCACAAAAGGGGGAAAAAATGCAATTTAGAATGGTGCAAGATTTGAGTCACTTGGGATGAAATTCTAGCTTTACTAAGAGAAAAAAAAAAGAGTTTTCCAAGTAACTTCAAAGTGGTCAGGATTTCATTCCTTATATGCTTCAAATATTTTATTCCAAGGAGGAATTAGCTGCTGAAGCTTAAAAAATATGCTTAATTTAGTTAATTTTCAAATGCACCAAGATGCTGGAAGTATACCAATTCTTAAGTTGTAAATGGGGAAGAAAACCTTTGAAATGTCACTTTAAAGAGAATAAGCAGGCTTCTTATTAAAGGGTCTTATTTGGCAACAACAAATTGTAGCATGCCTTCCCATTCCTCATTCTCCTCTTACAACTATTATTTATTGCCATTACTGGGATGTATTCTATAATTGGATTCTGGCACAGATCAGTGGAAAGAGAAAAATCTTTCCAATCTGATTCAAAATAGGTTTTACTTTGTAAAATACACATGCAAAGAGTGAAAGATTATCTCTTTGCTCCCCAGTAGTTATTCAAACCATTTAGACAGTTTAGGCACACTTTAAACCTGCAATTTCTAAAGCTGTTTTTGAAAACTGTGTGATTTGGGGTAATTTTTTTCATATTTGTTGGATAGCTTTCTACTAATGGATTTTGGCTGAGCAAGTACCATGTTCCTTTCAAGAAATACACTTTGAACAAACTTGCCTCTCACCAAAGTCACATACTCTGCAGTCATAAATAAAATAAATGTGGTACTTAGAGTTAAAAAGCTGAAAATCAGGCATGTTGATTAGGCATGAAATCAGTGATTCTACTTCAGTGTCTATTCAGAAAGCATACTGAAGGAATTAAAAAAAATAAGAAAAGCATAAAAAAGCATAATACTATAACATAATAACAAATACAAATAAGAATAAATTAAAAAATAGCAAAAGAAAAGCTAAAGCTTCTCCCTCGATTTAGAAGATGGTCTTCCACAGTTGAAGAACTTTTTGAATCAAATAAAATGTAAATGGCCAAGCTGAGAACTGTCAACACATTCACATACTCTTCAGCAAAGCACAAACTCTTTGGACTTCAGGCTAATTAGAACAATACTCAGAGAAGAGAATAAGAAAGAAAAATACAAGGAAAACAGGAAGCTGGTAACATTTAACTAAAACATTCAGGTTTTTTCAATTTTCTTTCCTTTCTATAAAGCTTAAGCTATAGCAACTGCCAGCACATACCAGTTGATGGTATCAGCTGCTTAACAAATCAGAAGTACTCTGTAGCTTTGACATAAAAATAATTGAAAACTTTTCTGAGCTTTAGACCACTCTTACAGTCATAATCACCAGCTGAAACCTATTTTGTAAGAAATTGCGTCCTTGCAGCCTACCTTACCCATTTATCACTACCAACTTTTTCTCTACAAAGGAGGCCTGCCGAAGGATCCCTTTGTTTGTTCCAGACCAACTCAGCTGCCCTAGTTTAATGCATAAGTGCAAGTGGGTATTATTATCAGGTGGACTTGGCATGAGGTGAATTAGAAATTAGCTTCTGATTGGTGACAAGCAATGGATGGGTAGCACCGTCTTAAATTTGGGCAACTAAAGTCAGAAGATGCTTGTTTGTGGCCTACTTTGAATTAGGAGAGAAGAGCTATTTTACTTCAAAGCAATCAGAGAACAGATTCTGTATACCAGTTCCTCCTACTGAAAACCCAAAAGAATGCTACAGACTTGCAGAGATGTTCCAGTTTCTGTGCAAAGATATTTTTTTCTAGTGCCAGACATTTTGAGTATTATTTTAAAAGCTCAGTACCAGCTTGTTTTTATTAAGTGGTTGAAAACATTTGACTCAACCATTTTAAAAGCAAAAAAACCCTAAAATCTCTTCTTTCTTTAAAAAAGCTACATTGCTGCCTCTGAGAATTTCATATGCATCTACAGTGATGTTACATACAAAGAGTGTATTTTTTTAAAACCCTGATAGTTTTAATTCCTCTGGATGTTTGTGAGTACACAGAGGAGAGAAACAAATATCAGATATATCTGAAAAGGTAAATGTTTAATGAAAGATCTGATTAAACTGACAATGCAGTCTTTTGAATGCTTTCCAGGATAAACACAGCTTATGAGTATTTCTCTGAGTATGGTTTATCATATATGTGTAAATAAAGAAAATGGTAAAGGTACCCTCAACCCTTCAGATAAATGCATGCATTTCATGATACATGTTGTCTTCCAAACAGAACGGTGGCTTTCATTAAAATTTTGGATCTCAGCTCTTCATTATTTAAACTTAATCTTAAGAATTTAGTTTTCTGAAACTCTAGCAGGAGGAACAAAGCTTAAAACCTCAGCAATAAGTATAGTGCTCTAGAAATAGGTGACCTAAACAAGATGCTGTAAATAAGTCAAAAGGGCTGTCTGTAATGAATGCAGTAACATGTGTTTTTCAGAAATGCGTGACTTCTAACAAGCATAGACTTAATCAAAGCAAACAGTAATACACTACAGTGGTAGCTTTTGCAGCAACACCTCAGCAAACAGGGTAAAGGGATACATACTTAAGTACAAATCTTAAAACAGTGTCTAGCCTGTAGAATACTGTAGGTTATGATAGGGTATATAACCAAGTGAAAGAAGGAAAATATTATAAACATAAATATGCACAAGCAAATTAAACAATAAGAAAGCACAAGAGAAAGTTTAGTGGGCATGGTGGTGTTGGGTTAACAGTTGGACTCAATGGTCTTGAAGGTCTTTTCCAACCTACACAGTTCTATGATTCTATGAAAGTTGCTTCCTTTGAAGATCCGTCCTGAGATGGTGACTGACTGATGTGATAACTTGTTTAGCAAGCCAAATGGTGTTAACCTCAGCTAGGGTAAATATTAGAACAGAACAATGCTCTATGTCGCTCCCACTATTTACCTGTGTTTACAACTGTTCCAAGCATGCTTTCCATAAAGGAGTGTTGTGCTTTCTGTAAGAAACTTAAGTCCCCCACTAGGCCTGTGGGTTTTCACATAAATGGTTTGACGGTGGTTAAATAAGAGACCAAAAAATTGCTGTGCTCTACCAGAAGAAATAAAAAATTGATTAGTTAATATCATTTCATATCCAAAGTCCTAGGTGAAAAGGAGACTGTCTCTGAAAGTATTATTCATCCACCTTCCTGAGCACTTGAGATGCTCAGTCAAGTATAGTGTTAGTTGACAGAACCACCAGGTGACAATGGAGGGCAAAGTGTACTATAATAGAACAACCTTATACAAGGAAATAGCCCAAATCTGAGTCTCATCATTTTGATATAAGTTGCCAAACATATCTGTTCAAACTAGCTTTTCTTAATATACCAAGTCATACCAACCCTCCAGGGTAGAACGAATTAAACTATCAGTTCCTATTCACCACTAAAAAAACCCTTAAATTTTGTTTCATGTTGAGACACCTCATTAGGGGTGGGTACTTAAATCCACAGACAGCATTATAATAACTAATGATTAATTAAAATTTTTTTAAAACACAACAATTGAGAATTTGAACCCTTTAGAAAATTGCAGAGACTAGGCATGTGACTATCTTGAGGCAACAATTATTGTTACTATCTCTAGAGAGTACTTGGCCCAGACATGTCTATTAATACCAGACTTATTAGGTCTTGACAGCTTATAGGACATCTGTTTGTTTCATTTCCCTTTAGTCTCGCCAAATGCTAGCAGCGAAAATCATACAGACTTTTTTCCTACTTCTGCATAACTTGAAAGACTTTTTTGCATATATGAATTTTGACAATAAACAAGATCTTCTAGTGCTCTGTATCTGATATATATGTACAGGCATGTGTATTCAAAGAACTGCAAAGCTGGGTAAATTTCTTTAATCTGAGGACATTTATCTAGGAATAAAGGTGCAGTTCGTGGAGCTAACAAACATTCCTCAGAAGTAGGACAGTTTTAATAGATTTGGTTTTTAACTTGAATTAAAAGGGTCACAGAGACCAAAATATCTCAGCAGAAGTTTTTCACAAGCAACTCCCTCAAGCATTTCAGTATATAGCAAAATTCCAATAAAGCATTACAAATTCAGAAAATAACATGGAAGCTTTTGGTATGCCTTTCCCCATTTTTCCACTTTTTCACATAAATTGAAGAGAAAAAGTCAGCACACAGATCCTGACTCAAACAAAATTCAGTCTAAGGTATAAAGTACAGGTTAAAAGCTAAGCTAGAAGCAGTTTTTTTAGTCCATCTTGCATTTTTCTAGACTGTTACAGTACGAGATTTAAATAGCACCAACTGAAAAAGCAGGAGATAGCTACTTGTATATTATAAATCAATCACAGGCAGTTGCTGATGCTTTGATCCAGGTATTTTGCTACGAGTATATGCCAAACAGCTAAACTATTTAATTTACAAGAATCCAGCTTTGCCCACTCGTTTGATCTTTATATGGCTGTATAAATAATTTGTTTAAATTTTTAAAATGACTTTATCTTTGATTATAAACTTCATGTGAACAATATAATTTCATACATATAGATTATTTGTAATTATTAAAAAAAATTTAGCCTCACTCAACCTTTGAGTAAGGCCCATCCACACAGTCAATACACAGGTTTTTTATTTCAGTTTAAAGCTTGTTTGGATGCAGATTTCTTTAAATATTTTCACTCCCAGGAACCTCATTTCCAGTAAGAATGTTTCAGATTACAGAATATTTCAGAGTCAAAATTTGATTTTCAACTATTTTTCAACACTTATTGAAAATTTACTTGTTTAGATTATTATAGCCACTAGTGAATTAATATTCATAAAAAAGCCAGGAAGTACTAAAAGAAATTATGAAAATTGATCAAAATTCTTAACAAGTAGAAACAGCTTTTGCAGAAAATTGCAGCAACTGTCCAGTTTCAGATATATTTTTAGATATAGGTACATGATGATGTGGTTCCCTAGAAAGTACGTTAATGAGAGTCAGAAAGAATTAAAGCATTTGTGATCACTGCCTGACAATACAAATAAATGTGTTTCCATTTCCATCAAGAGATTTACACTCACTTATGCCAGCTGAGAATCTGATTCCGACAGTGTTGTAAGAGTCTCACAACATATCTTTGATTTCAGTGGGTCTGAATTAAATAATATTTGATCACAATATTGATATGTATGTTTTTAGCATCTGTTTCACAATAATGTGCATGGGTTTTAGTATATTCATAATACACTATTTTAAATAACTACAGAGCTTTCATCAAACAAAAGAGAACATTACATTCCCACCATCTTAAATTTGACCTAGTTAAGATTCAGCATTTTACCATTTACTTATGGATTAGAAAATATGAGTTTTACATCCATAAGGAAGTGGAAAGTGCTTTTCCAGATGTTCTTCCCTTGGAAAGTATGATGCAAATTATAAACTCACTAGTTCAAAGAGTACATAAACTTATATTTGCATGCATTTATTCGTTGTATTTTTTAACCTACTTCCTGAATAGTTAAATTGAATAGCACATTAAATCAATTAGGAATTGATGAAGGTTTGTGACTAGGATAAGTAGTAGTTAAAAACTTAAAAACTGATCTATACTGATTCTTGTTACCTAAAGTACATGATTTTATTTAATTACTAACAATAGTTTGCTTTTGGCTATATTCATAAGAGTTATCACAGAGAGCTAATATCATTATTTACCCTACTGTGCCCAGGAATTGCATAGGTCTCAAATTTTAATTTTTTTATCTATATGAACAGAATAGTCTTGTGTTACAGCTTGATACAAAGGACTTGTTGTAGGACTTCCTTCCGTACGTTATTTATGTTCTTCTTACACTGGATTTTAACATGACAAAAATCCAATATTATAAAATGAAAGTCCTTATAACTGTAGTGGAATATCAGACAGGAAAGGGAGACTGGCAAAAATATCTCTTATTCATTTTCATTTCACATTCTGAAAAATCTGAAAGTACTAACTGTGACAAGAATAAAAATGAAAGGAAATAATGCACACATGGTATTAACATGCCTGTATATTTTTAACAGCATTATTAATTTATCTTGCCATAATTTCCCTTTATGTGAGAGGACATAGGTTAATTCACAGTGGCTTGCCACATAGAAATCAGCTTGGTTTCAAGTTATTTTATAAGGCAAAGTGAGCTTGCTATCACCACAGAAAGAAATATTTCTGCCCAAAGATAGCAGAACTGAGGTGGGTCTTTTGTCTAGGATACTTAGACTAAGACACATGAAACCACTCCCTGTTTTCTTTCCAGCACTCCCTCAGAGCTGGGGAGCCAGCAGCCAAGGGGGATACCACAGACAGCGAGGCAGGGACTTTGCCAGCCACAGGCTTGACATTCTCCCCGTTTGCTTGTCTGTCTTGCCTCACCACACCAACCCCAGCACCGTGAGCAGGATTAAGGGTAAACCAGCAAAATTAATCCATTTAGTGTTTAGTGTGTGAAGAAATGGGCGCACTAACAACTGTGTGAGAAACTACAGTAGATCAGCAACGGCGGGTAGGACAAGGATCAGTAGAAGGAAGATGGCTGATGAACACTGTTGTCAGTGGTCGATGCCTATCAGGTGTATGCGGAAGGTATGAGTAGTTCTCATTAGAAAGAATACAGTAAAAGAGATAAAGCTCTCTATGAACAAGCTGGGATGGAAGAGGAATGAAAGGACCCAAGGTTAGTTGGCTCCCAACCCTCTGAATCCTCAAGACAAGTTCAGATTTCTTGACAATTCTGTAACTTAGTATCACTGAATTGTATTAACACAACTGCAAAAACACTTCTTCCATATAGTGTCTAACTTCAAGAAACACAGAACAATTTCCAGTGATAAAACAGATCCCGTGGTACTTTCACTGTAAGAAAGATTTTTGTGAGACTGGATTCTGTTGAATGGATCTATGGTATTTTTATTGAAAACACCCAAAATATAATTCTGAATTATGCCTCCGATCAAAATGCAGGATTTCAAAATAGGTCCTTAACATCAATATGTTATTATACATTGTGGATCTGCATATGACTGCTAAGAAGTTCCTGGATTATGGTAGTTTTATATCAGTCATGCAGAAAATGCTGGATTTGATCTAGTAAAAATGTTTAATATGAATTTATCCTGGATTTTTTTCATGAGTTTACTGATATTTCTTTACTGAATGATGAAGTAAAAAAAAAACCCACAAAACATGTATTTAGGTACCAACTGCAAGGAACTAACATGAGGCTTTAGCGTAAGGACTTTCATTTGTCTCTTGACATAATAACGTTCATGCTTGGTTTTTCTCATATACATAAAGGAGGGTGAAAGCCATTGCAATGGAAGTCCATGTCACAGCAAGGTAATAAAAATAACTTGCTTAACAAAAACCATTGCTGTCTCCTTTTATCAGTTATAAGTAAGTATCACAATTTAGCTGCTCATTTGCCTCATATGAAGGCCGTGACAACACATGACAGCACATCATACCAAACCTATACCCATAACTCCAATCATATCTTAACCCAGCCCCTCTAAACATGGAATAGAGCCAGCTGTACTGTTAAAACAAACAGAATACTCCACACGCATAAACATAAAAGTAGAAGGATCATTCTTGGATGGTTGGAAGAGTTTTATCACCAAAATCTAAAGAGCTGTCTGTTCCTTCTTTCTCATGTATTAAAACCCTAGATTTTTCTATTTACAGTCTTAATGTTATCCTAGCTACATAAATGTGTGCTTTGGTTTCCAATAAAGAATAGTAGAAAGGAATGGTGCAACCTTTTCCAGAAACCTTGATTGTTTGAAAAGTCATTATCCTAAAATTGAGTTGCAGAGCACTCATTTTTTTACATCTATAAAAACATGCAGAAGTTTGTAGATCTATCACTTAATGATAAGTCTGTAAATAGGCCTACAAGTATCACTTATGGTAAGATAACGTATGGAATAGTATATGTTAATCATTAGACATTGAATAACATAAGAATGGGAGTTTACTGTATCAAAGTAAATGTACAAGCAGCTTATTTCAACTTAGCTTTAGTCAGGCTAACAAAAAATTATATAACTTAGAAACATTAGAAGTAGGTGAGATGAGTCAGGGTTTTCCATGAAAAACAGCTTCACTGCAGAGTAGCCAATAGAAATAATTTTAACCTTATTTAGGTTAAGATAAAATGGCATTCTAATATCTCACTATCTTATCTAGATAATTTTATTAGTGCATAAGATGATAAAAGAAGCATCTGGCAGCAGAGCAGCATTCCTCTATCACAGAATGTGTGTTCTGCACAGGCTCCCATCTGCAAATGCAGATTGAAACTTAACTTTTGTGAACTAAGGCAAATTATGAAAGATTTTCTAATCTAATATATTCTCTTCCTCTTAGTGTTCTTTAAATCAAATTTTAATTTGTCTTTGTATCTGCTCTTCCTCCTTCCATTTTTTCTTTAGTATGCATATAACCACTCATTGCATAATTTCACTCATTGCACGATTATGTAACAGGCATCTTCTGTGACACATCTTTCTTTCATTGTTCTTTATGCATACATTCTTATTGCATATTTAGGAGTTTATGTAAAAATTTTTTATCTATTACCATTAAAGGCTGGTCTTTTTGGAGCAGGTTTCTTGAAGTCCTTTAGCTAGTTTCAGGGTTGCCTGAAACAATGGGGATGAAGAATGAGAACAGCTCAAGATCCCCAAATGCTCTTTACAGTGAATCGCTTTGCTGTGTTGGCTTCGGAAGAGAAGAAGAAAAAAATTAATTTCTTTATAGAGCTAACGTTTAAAAAATACACTCTTTGCTAAATTTTTCAATAAACATCACACATAATTCTTTTGGACAATATCCAGCTTGCCACAGAATATTAATTTACAAGTAATCTTTTTAGTGTAGTTCATGCTCAATTCAATACCATGTCATTTTCCAATAGAAACAGTATAACTCAAAGTGTTTTGAACACTATAATTCTAAAGCTCAATTCAAAATGCTCTTGACATAATAGAAGTTTCATCTGAATCACAGAGTCACAGAATTGCCGAGCCACTGAGACTGGAAGGGACCTTTGGAAATTATCTAGTCCACCTCCCTGCTCAGAGCAGGGTCACCTCGAGCAGGTTGCTCAGCACTGTGTCCTGTTGGGTTTTGAATATCTCCAAGGATGGAGAGTCTCCAACTTCTCTGGGCAACCTGCTCCACTGTTTGATCCTCCTTGTAGTGAAAATGTTTTTTCCTATGTTTAAATTGAATTTCTGGTATTTCAGTTTGTGCCCATTGCCTCCTGTTCTGTCACTGAGCACCACTGAGAAGAGTCTAGCTCCGTCTTCTTTACTGCCTTCCACCAGATATTTATACACACTGATAAGATCTTGCCTGCACATTCTCTTCTCGAGGCTGAACACTCCCAGCTCTCTCAGCCTCCACTCATATGACAGATGCTCCAGTCCCTTAATCTTCTCTGTAGCCCCTTGCTCGACTCGCTCCAGTAAGTCCATGTCTGTCTTGACACAGCCTTCCAGATGTGTCTCCTCAGTAGAGGTGTAGGTGCACCTCCCTCAACCTGCTGGTAATACTCTGCTTAATGCAGCTGCAGATCCCATTGGCTTCCTTTGCTGCGAGGGCACATCGCTGGCTCATGGGCAACTTGTTGCCCACCAGGAAACCCAGGTCCTTCTCTGCCAACTCCTTTTCCATGAGTAGCCTTTTCATGAATAGCCTCGCAATGACATTGGCCAACTCCCTCAGCACTCATGGGTGCATTCCCATCAGGTTCTATGGGACAAGAGCTTGAAAATTAGGGTTTCCATCTCTGGAAATGGAGACCAACAACATTTCCTCTCCCAGTAAATCTTTCCTGAAATGTTCTTAGTCTATTGCATTCAACACAGTAGAAAAATGCTCCCCAGAAGCAGCTAAAATGCTCAGTAATTGAAGGGAATTAATGATACATGTTACTACTACTACAATCTGCACACTAAAGGTCCAGCAACCTCTCTTCTTACTAAAACTTTTCTATCATGATTCTGCAAAATTTATATACACTTAATCCACTGTTCCTGACTAGTATTCCCATTTGGGGTGCAATAGCTCCTGCAGTTGTTCCTATGTTAATTGTTTGGCACCATGATCTATTTTGTCCTTTAAACTTCAATCTTTTTTCCCTTTTGATTCCACCACAGCTTCAGGTTTCAACTTCCCGTAGTCCAAGGGCAGCAGTATTTCAGTGGTTCCAATACAAATACCTTTCCAATTCTTAGAATAAACTAATATAAAAGTATTTGTCATATAATTCTCTTTGAACTAGAAATTCATATTGTAAATTGCCAAAAATTTCTAGCAGCATGAAGGAAAAAAAGGAGAGAGGCAGAAAAGAGGGGAAAGAGAGGTGGAAGGAGGAAAGGAGAGAGGAAGGAGGGAGGGAGGAGCAAGATACTTTTGCCAGAAAGAGGATTTATTTGTGTTGAGCACATAAAGAGAGTTACAGATACGCCACTACTAGAGATACAATTTAAATAAAGCAGCTTCTGGGAAACAGAAATGTTATGTGATAGAAGCAAGTAAATAGTTCAATGATCACTGGAAATAATGGGCCCTGAGTTTAAATGAATTTACATTTTCTGGTAGGTACTCTTTTTAACTGAATTATTCTAAAGCCGCTGCATAAGTGCATCTCTTGTCGAAGAACAGAAAACCTAACCAAGATAGAAACACTGTCTATGGTTTGGATTCTTTTTTTTTTTTTTTTCAATGAGGTGCAACTTCTGACTGACCCAGGGTTAGTAAAAGTTGAGAAACCTGCCGACCAAATATTTTTCAAATTAGCATGTTTCTGTGAAAAGTTTTGGATTTTCTGAGTTCCTTTTTATCTAAAAAATACAAAGCAAAATTATTCACTAGGTCTACTTATTGAATTCAAACTGAAACAGTTATCCAGTATTTTAACCAAAGTATCTACGTTCATTTTTCCAAATTATCCAAGTGGCTCCTAACATAATATTTTGTATTGTTTCTTGAGGGGAAAAAAATTATAACAGAAATCAAGTGGAAGAAAGCAAAATGATTAGATATTTACATACTTTGCTATTAATAACTCTTCTGATTTTCTGAAAATGCTACAGATTATAAACACATCAAATGACTGCTTATGAAAATGCCAATTATAGACAATCTCTGGTTTTGATTTTGGTCTTTTGAATCCCGGGAATGCAATTTAGGACTCCATGAGCCGATGAACGTATGTTTCTATTTCATACCAAATCTGAGAGGATGAGTGGCTTAACAGGTAGTATATTTGCTAAACATTCATTTCAATCAAATAAAATTAACTCCTCCAAACATAACTAAAGATCCTCTTTTATTGCCTCTGAGGTAGCTGTATAAAAGGCATTGTAGCTTTAGTTCCATTAGGCTAGTGACACTTGCATTAAAGTATTCCTTTCTAATACCTGAAGGCTTCAGGAAAATTAATAGCTTTAAAAAAGTTGAGAGTCTTCTTGATGCATGACTCCAACTGTAAAACAGAGATATCCTTAAAACTGAAGTATAATGGGTTATTTTGTAATGAGACTAATATATTACCCTTACTCTGAATCTTTGAAGTTGTGCAACACAAGCTAAGTAGTTTGTTGAAGACACAAAACAGAAGAGGTCAGAGGAAACACTTTCACTGTGGTGAATCTGGAAGAGAGAGTCCTCAGTCAAGAACTCTTCCATAAAAGAATGCACACACAGGAAAGCAGTCCTACAATGATGGTGAAAGCATCTCTAGTAACTGAAAATATCTTGGTGTAAAGAACTGTATTTTATCACTTTTCTTAGTAGCTGAGGTCAACTGCATTTGCAACTGCAGTTTTTGGATAATTCATACATAACTTCCTTTTCCCTGTTACTTTCCTGAACACAGTAAAAAAAACCTAGCAGGAACAATTAAATATAACTTTTGAATTTAACTTAGTTTAAAATGAGAATTCAACTCAGTTTTAGACACCTGAAGATTAAAGACAGAACAAAGATCCAACTAATAAATAAACAACGATCATAATAACAAAGAACACAGAACTGAGCAATTCAGTAATTTCTAATAATTAATACTACTTATGTGGGTTGGCAATAATAGAAGCATTTACAGTGGTAATAAAGAGCTCTCTTTTTTCTTATTTTGAAATAGATCTTTAACAGCATTAGTAAATTTGATTATTTCATTTAATAGTAAACACAGTTATGCATGGCAGTGTCTGAATATATGATGTAAACCTTCCAAATTAATGGAATTAGGAATTGGAAGGTCAAACGTGTGTTTGAATGAGATCAGAAATATAAATTTCATTTTTTTTTAACAACTCTAGTTGTTTAGACACAAAGGTCAAATGGTCCTAGGAAAGGAATAGGGTGTTAAGAACATTTAGAGAACATACAAGAGATTTAAGAATTGCATTTGATAAAGCACTCTGTAAAGTGCACATGATCTTTAAGTACACCCTTTCTAGCTCTTCAATAGTTTTTCCAACACGTTATGATACTGATGATTCTTGACAAGGCACATCATCTATGACCAAATTGTAAAGAATTTAAAATAACTTTTCCTAATATATGACAGCTTAGTGGCTTATCAGCATTTATTCAACTTCAGGGCAACTTGAGATTTTGAATTAAACTTTTCTACCTGATTTGCAAACAGTAGGCTTCTTGTGATTCTCAGCCTGAACACTAAAGTTCCTTCAAAGATCATGTGTTTTGACACATCATTTAACTGAGATGATTTTCTAGAAGAAATAAAGTATTGCTATTCCAGTTGATCCAGATGCTGGTTTTTCCTGTTCAAGATTTATGAGATGATTTAAAATAATGTCTATAGAAACGTTCTTTTAACTATGCAAAACTCATAAAGTTCAAAGCAATTTCTTACATAATTTAGTGCCAGATATTTCAATTCTGCAGGCCACTAGCATCACATTTTCTATTGTTCTTTTCAGTCTGTTTTTATTCTTTTAGGACCACGTATTTTTATATCATATTTAGGAAGACTGCTTTTTTGTATTCAGAAGAAACCCACATGTGTTTAGAAAATAACTTCTGTGGTACGGCCAGACGGAAACTTGCCATGAAATGAGGATCCTGAAATGATTCAACAAGGGACTCAACATTTCTTGAACTTGCTAGCATGAGGGGATTTTGAAACTGTTTCCAGTACAAGCTGCTGCCTATGATACCCTGGTATTTTTTCATCATGAGAAAAGGTTAGCTATAAGAGAACTTCCCACGTCTTCTGTGCAAGTTGTTATGTACCACTCCCTTGACAGAACATTATTAGGAAACACAGGAATGCCAGAAAATGTTACATTTTTATTATCTTCGTAAATGCATTTTTGGTCTTGAAAACTAAGAGGTATTATTAGCAAGGTGTGTCCTGGATGGACAACAGAAATTTTCACCCAGGAGCAGTCACTGTTTTCAGATCCAGCATTTCTTAAGCTCTTACACATCGAGTTTTACTGATTTTCTTGGAACCATATTACAATCCTGACCAAAGCCGGGGAAGAAGCAAAGCAAAAGCTGTATATTTCATGAGGAGATGTTTTTCTTCTTCCCCTGCTCTGCTCGGGGCTCCTATGTCCTCTGGTTCGATCCGACACCCAGCCTTTCCGAGACCCCTGTGTGCTATGAGCAGGCAGCTGCAGTAGTGAATTCCCAAGGCTGCTGCTTAGACGAGTCCAGCAAAGTAGTTGGGCTCAATTTCGGCGAGGAAACGGTTAAAGAGCTCAGTGTTCCCCTGTGCCCGGGAGGCAGCCTTTGTGTTTAACGTTGGCAGGGGCTCAGTTTGGGCTGGAGGTTTGTTTTAATTGGGGGAGGGGGCAGAAGAGAGGGGACGCTCTGACTTCTGCAGTCCGTCTCTTTCTTTTACTGCTCGAGGGGAGGTGGAGATTTGCAATCCCACCCAGTCAGAGGCAGGCGGGAGGATCTGGTAAGACTATCGCAGGAAAAGCCACTCGGAGGCAATTCTCGGCAGCCGCGGCGGCAGCCCCAGCATGAACCGGAGCCGGAGCCGCAGCCGGAGCCGGAGCCGGAGCCCGGCGGAGGAGGAGGCGGCACGGCGGGGGTGAGTGCGCGGTCCGCGGCCGGCGGAGCCGGGCCGGAGCCCCTGCCCGTTCCCGGGGAGAGCCCGGCCCACAGCCGCGGGACACTTTCAGCACTTCTCGATAACGCTCCCGATAACGATTAGGCGACGGCGGTGCACCCTGTGTGTGTGTTTGTGTGCGCGGGTGGGGGAGAGAGAGAGGGAGGGAGGGAGAGAGAGAGAACAAGAGACAGGCACAAGGCAGCTTGGGATATCGGCTATTAAATAAAGTTTAACAATACATAGACCTTGTCGGATGCTCTGCGTAGGCTGCAGGGGAGGTAGGACTAATGAGTTGCCAAGCGCCCGTTGGAATTGATCTTTTGCTAGTGTTACAAGCAGGGGATGTTTTCTTTCGTGTTAGAGGAAGAAATACACGGCAAACACCCCAAGAGCAAAGCGCGCTCGCTGTCCGTGCTGCAGCCGGAGACGACCGAGAGAAATTCGTCTTGCCGGCAGTATTGCCTTCAGCCCTGGTGAAGTTTATTTGCTCCGGTTGACATCTCAGCTGCCTTTTGGGCAGGTTAACCACTGTTAACGTTTTAGCTCGTCTTTAATACTTCGAACAATGTCATTTCCAGTAGTATGGTCCCTCCTTGCGAATCTCGGCATGGGAATTTTTAGGGCGTGATAGCCCAGGCGAGTTAGGAGTTTTGCTCTCCGCATCTGCGGCTCCTTCTTCGGTGCTGCAGGGGCAGAGACACAGCACATGCATGTGCCCTCCAGATTAACACAGCCACCTCCCACGCTCCAGGTATTCAGATTACACGTGAAGGAGAATACTAGATTATGTTCTTACGAAAAGTTATTACGGATGCTAGTATGTTACTTACATGAGGCAGCAAACATGTTCTATTCTGTAACAACGGACATACTTTGAAAATACGCACAGAGGAATGAAGGGTTGTCTGGAATCTGTAAGAAAATAGCCTTTGAAATCATTATATTAGAATTTTTCTAGTTTTCCCTCATAATGAAATATTTCTTCTGGGAGAGGGAAGAGATAGATGGTAATTGGCAATTTTGTTCCTAGCTTTGCATGCTGGCTGCCTGATTGCCATGCTACCACCATGTTCATATGATAGATATATCAACTTTTCACAAGACAACATCATTAAATAAGGAGGATACTAATATAACCACTAAAGAATAGGGCTGTGGGTTCTGTTCATAACTGTATCACATTTACTTGGGCAAGTATGAACTTGGGAAAGTAATTTAAATCAGTGATTCAGTTTTTCCATTTGTAAATTGGGGAAACATAGTCATAGTAAGTAATAAAAGTACTCATACTTGCCTGAAAAGAGTTACAGTCAAATACTTCTGTTGTTTCTGATGTGATTTAGAAGCCTAAAGTGAAAGCATTTACATCATGCAAACTGTTGCTAACTGCCCTGAGATACAGTCGTAACCAGCATTTAATAAAGAAGGATTTACTATTTAGTATATGAAAATTTAAAATTGAGTGCATAGGAGCTCATGGTCGGTCAGATCCTCGTCTCAAATACACCAATATAAAAGACTGTAAACATGGATCCCTGGTCTGTGAGGGATAGCACTCTACACGCCAGAAAGGAATACTCAGGTTAACATTGCCTTTGCTGCTGTGTACAGGCGCACACACACTGCTACAGACCACACACAACAGAAGAGGGTAAAAGTAGTAAATATTTATACTGTGGCTGCCTCCAGAAGTCCTATCAGCAAATTGTCTCCCACATTCTTTCTCTGGTAAATTTCTGACTTAATAGCCCCATAGGGAATGAAATTAGGATTAATTTATTTAAAAGGATCCTCCCAAATCCTTCATGTGAGTCTCTAGAAATCAGAAAGTTATAAATACTTTACTTTCTACTCTTCTTTTGGCAACACTGCAGAGCACTTAGTCTTGTTTTGCAGATATGAGCCATGTAAAGAAATCTTTATCGTAAATTAACTGAGGCTTCAAGGAAATGAACTTGAATGGCCTTCTTGGTTTCGCTGGAGGTGTAGTATCTATACCCCCTGTGGCAGGGAGCCAGCTCTGGTGGTTACACATAGGCAGTCATACTGGGACAGAATGCTATGGTGCTTCCTTTCCTATCTGGAAATGTCATGAGTTGTTGCTTAGAATACTAACCTAAGTAGTTTTTATCTTGAAAAGAGCTTAAATTTTTATAATTGGCTTCACTGTGGATAAGTACTGAACATGAGTTGCAATGACATTCAGGAACCAAACAACACATCAAGTTTGAAGGGCTTTTCCTGGCCAGAGGTCTGCCTTGAGACTATAAAAGTCTTCCTCCTAATATTGAGGGACTTTGCATCTGGTCCAAAATCTGATTTGAAATACATGTATTTTCAGTCTTCATTTGAAATCCAGGTAATTAGAAAGTCCAAGAAAGATAATATAAAGCCTCATTGTTGCTATATAAAAAAAATATTCAGGAAATTAATAAATTTACTACCTTTAATTATTAATGCAGTGCTGTTACCTTTTTCAAAGGAAAAAAAACCCTTTTATTTTAGCTAAAATATTATTCAGCAGTCTCCAAAGCCTCTCTCTGCTGGTTTACTTTTCTTGCAAGACTATATTTTAAAACAGAACTTCATCTACCGTATTTTTCCTGTTCATACACAAATTCTGTCTCAAACTAACAGGGTTTTGTGGGATCTCATTTGTATAAGCCATCGATTACTTATGGAATTTTTTTGTGTGTTTGCCTTTTGTCAGACAGTTAATGTGGGTAATCTAGATTTCAGAGTAGCACAGTGATTCTAAACAGGTATTTATACATATGTGCTGTAGAGACTGTACATTCAAATACCCTTCCTAAGTGAGAAACAGGGTGTGTTAGTCTACCTGTCATATTGATTCTGTGTTTCTTTCTTCTTTTTTGTTTTTGCTTATTGTTTCTCCCTGCAGGTGAAGAATTGAGAAGTATCTCACTGAAATACTGAAAAAACCCTGTCTCACTGAATTTCCTCTTTGGGGACTTCAGGATGGAAGCCTCGTGTTTAAGAGTTTGGTTGCTGCTGCTGGTTGCAGGATTTGTCCTCGGTGACAGCTCTGACAGATATGCTGCCAATCGGAGTGACTTGGGAAACTACTTTTCCACTTTCTCAGGGATCGAATCCAGCATACTCCTCACCACCAGACAGCCCCTGGTGTCCAACCAAACTGTCAAATGCTCCCAGCAGACTAAGATTGCTGAAACTTTTAAATACATTAACACGGTGGTATCTTGTGCTATTTTCATCGTTGGAATGGTTGGGAATGCAACTCTGCTGAGGATCATTTACCAGAACAAGTGTATGAGGAATGGCCCGAATGCACTGATAGCCAGTCTGGCACTAGGAGACCTTATCTATATTGTCATTGATATTCCTATCATTGTGTACAAGGTAGGAGGCAACAACAATATATTCTAATTGCAGTTTCCTTACAAGTATGCTGTCTGTTCTCTACGGTTACTCCTTTGTCTAAGTAGTGCTCTTTTTTCAATGAATAGTCCGCTTAAGATAAAATGCAACTCCTTTTTGTCCTACAACAAAACCCTTGCTCTCAGGTCTCATCTCCATAAAGAAAAAGTGCATCTCCTTTCAAAGATGATATAGGTTATCATTTGGTTAGCTCTTAACCAAAGCGTGGCCTTGGGCATTTTACAGGAACCCTTCATTTATTACAGCTACTATAGCTAGCAAAAGAATTTATGAGGGAAGACTTTTTATAAAGTGTTCTCCTCCTTAATGGACTTACAGCATCGGACTAGTTGGTATTTTTGGAATATCCTATCCTTACTTTATGTTTTTACAGAAAATACTCTCTGTGATCTGCAGGCTTCATGTTATGACTTTGTGGAGAGAGATTACATCAATTAAGTTGAGGGTTAAGGTTTTAATTTAATATTAATTAATAGCAGATTCTCAAAATTATTCCAGAGTTAGTAAAATTAATTATATCACAGAACATTTTTGAAATGTTAGTTTCATCTGCAATTCTCAAAGTATAGAAAGGATCCTCAGCAATTCTTTAATCCGGTATAAAGTTATCCTGCCCCACTTTTTTATTTTCCATTTTAATTAAACAAAGCCATAAAGCAGTGCTTTTTCTGATGTAATATGTGTTTACTAATGTAACTTGCACGATTCCAGGACAGGCTTGAATGAACAGAACTGAGTTCTTTTTTAATATATCTCACTGATATTAACTTATCTTAGAAAATCATCAAAGAATTTTGTAAGCTTCTGTCTACATCTTTATGGATTGTATACAGGTGCATAGCTGATAGGGTATTATAATTTTTCTTTCTTTTCCCAGTAAAAAATTAGTGTGTTTCTGTTAGTAAATAAAACATTCAGTAATATAATGAAAAACCCCATTCCTCATCATTTTGGCCTTTAAAGATTCTAGAGACTTTAGTTTTATTTACATGTGTTTTAAACAAAACATTTTAATGTATAACTTTATAATAACTAGTGTCCTATGGTTTCAAACTGGATTTTAAAATTAAAGAGACAGTGAATTGAAAAGATGTATTTTGTATCTATAGAACCTTTGACATCATAACTATTGAGCTCCGTTATAAGGCAGGTATTGATAGGACAAGTTCATAAAAATTTGAATTCATTAATGGATTAAAAATATGTATATGTGGATACATTACATTTGTACAGAGCATATTATCTATGGTAGAATGCAGTACCTGGTTCTGATCTTCCAGCAGTATAAATTACAGATAAGTCTTTTAACTTTATCTGGTTTTAATAGAACATGAATTTGAAAGTAGGATAAAGACTGTTAATAATAATGTATGTGTTTTAATGGAAATACTAGTTTCCACTTTCAAATATTCCACCTGGAAAATTAAATTATCAACTTGTTGATAAAATAGCAGTTATCTGTAGAGTATTTTGGATTAACAAACTGATGAGAAAGATTAGCCTCTGTCTGATTTGAGATTCACCTGTCTTCCACAGCTGTGTGGATACCTAATGGGACATGGATTTGGGGTTCTGCATGTTTTCATTATTCTTAGCAAACAGGACTTGTAGCCTGCACTGCATCTCCCATGATGCATTACAGTTGCCTCCCTGCTAAATTATCCTGATGTCCTTATGGATAATTGCTAAGGCAGTGTTCTTACTTCTCGCGGTATTTCTGATAGAAATGTTAAAGAAAAATGGCATGTGTTTTTTTCAGAGCTGAGTTTGGGAAAGAACAGGTATTTTTATTACACATTTTTTCTAACCTTTCAAGAGTTCTGCTGCTTCTTCACAAAGAAGAATGGAAATCTGGAGTTAATTTTGCCTTTCAGAATTGCCTTTAGATGGTCTTTTGAAAATTCTTTAGAAGTTTAGTTAAAAGTAACACACAATATTTTTTACATTCCCTTTATTACTTTGCAATGCGTTTTTTCTATTAATTTTCTGACACTTCTTTGGCATTCTGTAGGTTCACTTGCCTTGCTATATCTTATACGATGAGCTGAACTGTGGTCCTGAATACCTCTGTACAAATGAAATTACCTTAGCCTATATGAAAATTTATTTCTGTACTGCAGAGAAGTATTTGATAACTAAAGGCTGTGAATGAAACTGCAGCCCCTTGACATCAATGAAAGTTAATTCCCACATGTAAGAAGGCAGAATTAAAATCACATTTACAAGTATAATTCTAGCATTTAGTAATTTTTTGAGTGCTTGAACCTCCAAAATAAATTACTTAAAAATTACCATATACAACCATCTTGTCATGTAAGGTTAGCTGCATGTATTCTGCATACAGGGAAGCATTTATAGCATTTATAAGTGAGTTCTAGTACTTCTGATAAGAAATACTGTTATTATTTTTAGTCCATTTTTCATATAAACCATTCAGTAATATGTCTGCTTACTTTAGGACCTGATTTTAAAGTTTGTTAAATGGCATTCCTGTTTGTATCACTAGGGATCCTAAAATCTGTGGCACCGTTTAGCTCCTCTTGTTGAGTGACAGTATCAAGGTGGCCACTGGAAATATCACAGCTTGAAAGTGGAAGTGATAGTCTTTCAAGGAAGAAAATTAGCATGTTTTTTTTTGTTTTAAAGTTTAAATTTTGAAGTATTTTATACACTTAGTTCTGAACTTTATTTTAAAGATTCTTTTAGCTTCAGAGTCAGCCTCATGTTGAATCATGTATTAGTACCCTATATAAACAAATGGTGTCGAACACTTAATACCTTATAGGTCAGATCTTCATTTTTAGGAGGACAAAACAGCTCTGAAATCAGAATTAGAGTATACAAGCATTCATCTACATATTAAAATAACCAATAGTACAGTATTAGGATGGCCACACTGTATAGAAAAAAATGGGTAATACTATGTAATTATAATGTAATATCAGAAATGGGTATAATCACTTTCCTGAAACATAAGGTAGCCTTGATTATTTTGAAAATACTTTCAAAAGAGAAGTAGGTAACGTTACTGATATTCAAATCCATTGTACAAATCATTAGACAGAAGAAGCTGTAAGAGTATAGTAATTGAAAATGTAAGGTCCCAAGAGAATTGAGTCTATCATTCTGTTATGCATTTACACAATTAAAAAAGATGTGATGCTGGGAAAAAAAAAAAAAGAAATTATGTAATTTATGTCAGCTAAAGATATGGTCACAGGTGTTTGACATTTTTATCCTTTCTTCACAGTACAGTAGGTTCCAAAATTCCCCCTTACTTTCTCCAATTACTGTAACTATATAGTAGATTCCCCTTAGCAATTTGTTAAATGGATTGAGATGTGAGTAATATTCACTAGCCTCCTTTGAAGATATTCTGTATGTATTAAAGCCCCATTACACTTAATTACTGCTAGTATATCCACTCATAGTATCAAATCAATATTAAAAATTGTAACAAATTGAGTTTTACAGGAAGGGTGTCAGCTATAAATCCAGCCTTAAGAGACCGAACTAAGACAATTTCCTTTTCAATCATGTTTGCAGCACCTGGGCCCAAATAGTTTCCTCTTTACCCAAAACACCCATCTCAAGACATTCAAGATGTCAAAGCCTAAAGCCTCCAAATCAGTAAGAATGACTTCTTTGTAGTGAAAAGAAGATTGGGAAATACAACTTTCATGTTTTCTGTTGCTGTAGAAGTAGGGTTAAGGCACTGAAGAAGAGACGGGTTTCATACCTCCTTTTCTAGCATCAGATGGCATAGCACATGTAGTTGAAAGTTGCTGCATCACCTGCATTACCCATCACTGCCATGTGTATTTGTAGCAAACAAGCTAAGTTTGGATGCAATATATGAAAAATTCTTTAGAGGACTGCTTTCCATAAAGAAACTAGACAGTTTTCTGAGGCTATACACAGGCAGCAGCAGAATATCCATAGCACCGCTATTGCCTTGGCTGCGCTCAAGCTCTGGAAAGTCTTCATGGCTGCTGCTGCTGTCCCTGACTAAAGTTTAGCAGAGCAACAGCAAGAACAACAGGTGCTTTCCACAAGAAAAGCTGTCCATAGAACTTTTCTGAGCTCAGGGAGCTAGAAACACTCTAGGGCAAGACTCTGACCTTTAGAATAGCAAAATTCAGTTTTAACTGTGTGATTGTGAAGTTCTGAGCTGTCTCTGTTTCCATTTTTATGCATTTTAGATAAAAATATTTAAATGAGTTTTATTTATCGAAAACTGACCTACATAGGGTTGACATAAATTATATTGCCTTACATCTTAATATGCTTAACTCCTTAAACCATTAGTTTATAAAAAAGTAGATGAAGCAAATGAGCCAGCTTTTAACCTGTTTCTTTAAATGTGAATAACAAAACTTTTTCCTTATTATTTTACTGGTATAAAATGAAAGACTTCTACCCAGAAAACAAGCAAGAGTGTTCACTGCTCAAACAGCTCAAGAAGATGAAGTTTTCTTTAATAAACTAAGCTTTTTTTTAGTAAACTGGTGTTCACGCTTACCTTAGTTGCAACAACATCTGAGTAGTCCACCTAGAACATTAAGAATCTAAATGTAAAAGGTAGCTGGCAGTAAGCAAACATCTTCAGCCATTTTGTCTTCCAAAGGAAGACTTAGCTGAGGCATTTCTAGTCATGGACGTTTTTCAACATCAGAGCAAATACATAAGTGTTAGACCAATCCCTTCTTAATCACAAATTATTTGGCATATCTGATTACCTTTACTGATGGAATTAATATTAAACATAAGCAGGGGTGATAATTAAACACACTGGGACTGATCCTGTAAACTAATAGAGCAAGTGACATCCACAGTAGTTATAGTTTTGTGCCAAAGGAGTGTAAAGCCAAGCCCATAGCACACATAAGTTAAGAAAAGAGACACCCCTGCCCTTTAAAAGCAAAATTTGATGTATGTGCAGCGTATATTTCTCAATGAAGTGCCAACACCAGTAGGAAAGACTGAGGCCACTAGTTTATCAACTGCATTCTGGCTTTCACTGAATTCTTATTAGTGACTCCAAGAAGCAACACACTGGTAGCCCAGTGTGATGCAGAAATCCATATAACTTGCTCAGAACATGACCTATTATTTGGGTGTATGTCTCCATGTAGTGATCATACATAAAAGAAATCTAGAGGTAGCACAGGAATTGATTGCTGGGTCCTGAAGGCAGAAGTTACCCAAAATGGAACAGGGAAGGGAAGTCCATCAGGAATCTGTTCTCTCCATTTACAGATCACAGCTTCCTAGCAGAAAGTGTTTAATGTGCATATCAAGGTAGGAGTTAAGGAAGAGATGTTATATCCTAGATCTTAGTTCAAGATCCACTCCACCTTAAACTAATGGCTGGACTTTGGAGGGGTGGGATATATGTTCAATGCACAGGCAGCCCCTCCCTCATCTTTAATTTCACATCTGATGCCTGCCTTGCTGTTCTGTGGATTTGTAATACTGTACAGTACCTAGAGACTCTAGGTTTAACAGAATATTTTAGTATGTTCGCTCTCTTTATTTTTCAATCAGCTGAACTCTACAGATAACAAAGAATTGTTTGGATTATGCATATCCAGGGTTTACAAGTTCTGCAGTGATTTCTTAGCAATCCTGTCACTCTCTTTAGTAACACACAAAGGACAACACAGCTGGAAGAATAACAAAAGCAGTATTTTGCCCAGGGATTGAAAAAATTCTTTTCAACAAATCACCATGCACATAAGCACACCTTGCAGCTCATTTCCCTGAGGAAGAGCAGCACAGCTTGAGAAGCAGTCTACCTAAAAGGATGGGAAGTTAGCCAACACCACGGAACAACAAAAAAGAAACTAATCCTACTTTGTAAACAGCAAAAATACCACAGCAGAGATGTCTAGAGTTGTTAGGAATGCTTTACCACTAAGTAGATTTTTGTAATAAATATAAACATTTTAACAAGAACGTAAATAAGATTTACTTTTTTTACCAGTTAGTTGAGACAGAATGTTCTGCTTCAAAACAGGGCATTTGTTTTCTTACCTTTCAGGATCTCTTGAAGTATAATCTATTTTATCTTGTGGAAAAACTACATGCCCTTCCATAGCTGCCTAAGCAGGAGAAAAAGACTGTAGGCATTCGTGAAATGGCATGAGACCCTCTGCTATCTCCACCTTTACTCAGATGGAGAAAGATGAGCAAAGTAGCAGAAAAAGCTGTGGTAGGGCAGTTTAGAGGAAAAAAATGTCTTTGATGGTTCTCATGCGTCCCCATATAACCTTTCTTCTTTCCAGAAGAAAACATAGTCAGTCTTTTACCCACCCAAAGTGGAAAGATGACAGTCTTTGTTTGTAGCAAAATTAGGAATGTATTTCCTGCAAGGAACAGCTGAAGAGACGCAGTGTACATTCTCTACCATGGCAGTACCAGGAATAGAAGTATAAGGAAAAACCCAAGTGATACCAGAGTTAGCAGAAGCCCAAACTATCACGTCACCATGATATACTCAATATTGGTCTTGTGCCCTGCATTATAAAGGGTAGTCTTGCTCTTTGTTTTCCTCTACTTTTCCTCTGCCCACTGTCCTTCCCAAAGTTAAGGCTTTTCACTCCAGCAGCGGAAACGGAAGGAATACCTAGAGACAGACTGTGTTCTCTCTCCTTCACCCTTACAGCTCTCCCTCTTTCCAGCAAAGTGGCGGAGCACAGCTGGCTTACATATTTGGGATGAGCAACAGTCTGTGGGTCCCAAGCAAGAAATGGATGAGGATTGTCCTGCAATGCAATTCTCTCTTGGATATATGGGTTGTAGGAAGAAGAGAAAGTCTTGAGAACATGCAGTGAATTCTTGTCCTATGAAGTTTCATGGGGACAGAAGGGTCCCAGTTGAGTCACTGAATCAAAATACCACAATAAAAATACCACAAGCAGGAGACTCAATCCACCCTTCTTCCTAACTAACTAGCTTTGCAGATCAGAGCCAGGAGGAACACTTCAGTCAGAATCATCATCTTTTCTCACTTAATGCAGTCAGCTCAGTGGTATAGACCTTGGACACTTCCATGTTCAGTCAGATTTCACCTGGATTCCAACTAAAACACCAGCTACCATACTTGGCCCATGCCTTGAAGCAGACAAGGGCATACATAATTGTAGAACACAATTTAAGAAAGAGTTTTGCTAAGAAAGCTTAATGTGTCCTGGAGGAAACTAGCCTTAAAAAACAAGGAAAAAAATACCCCAAATGTGCTGATCTGACAAAACCAGAGGAATTTCTCTTGTCTTTCATTCTGGGCTATGTTGCAAGGAAAGGAAATCACCCTGGAATACACTGGTTTTGTAACTCCTACTGCACAGTTAGGAGATGCTTGTCACATACAACTAGACATTATCTTGCTTGTTTGCTCCCTTTCTCCATTACTGCACAAATGTAGCAGAAGTCATGGAATAAAGAAGGTATTTCTGTTTGTCCTGCTGTAGACAGAGCAGAAACTCTGACAGCCAGGGTTGTGCCAGAGCTGTTCCATCAGTATCATTGAACACTTTAACGTCATGAAACACCTCCTGCATGGGGGTGGCATGAGGAGCAAGCTCTATCTGTATGAAACACAGTTCAGTTTCTGGGAAACAGATCTTGTCTGCCAGCACAACAATGGTCCCAAGTGGATATAGGAAGAGGAAGGCTCTAGAGCACTAGGATTAGATGAGAGCAGGACGGGGCAGGTATGAAACCTTTGCTTTCATCCTCAGTGCCATGTGGCAGAGAGAGAGGACCTCTTGACATGTAGTTGTTGAACCAAAGCAGTTTTTATAGAGCAGCTCAGAGCTGGTTCACATCCAGCACCTAACCCAGTCCCTCTATTTTGGGCTGAGCTCCAGGGTCATCATCTGCCTGTAAACACACAGTATCAGCCCAGTATTAGATAAAGACTGTGGATGCACACGCGTATGTACTGGTGAATACTCATGTGGCTGGATTATAACATTCTCACTTTTAGACTATATATAAATTGCTTGGGATGCACAGTAAGACTTTATGTTTTGTACATCAGCTAGTATACTAATGGGGCTTAGAAAATAGCAACAGCACTAGAATAAAATCAACAGAGTGACATTTAAAAATCATTGCAAAGGAATGTTCTCAGTGCTGCTGTTTTGTTTGTTTCAAGCTGCAGCGTCAGGGCAGAGAGGCCATATAAAGCAGCAGAAAAGGGGGGATGATCAGGGAAGCTGTGGCTGTCTGGTCACTTTGCTGAGGTTTTTTAAGAGCGACAGCAGAACCTTGAAATCTTGGTTTCTGATTTCAGTGTAAAAATATGCTGTTGACGACACTCTTTTCTCGCTCAGGAATTGCACCACAGTTGAACTGTATGAAATACTCCTAAATTTCAAACTGCACAAGGGGAAAAGCGCATTTCCTTTGCCGCATGTCTTATTTTGAAACCTCAGAGATTTTGTAACTGGGTTTGCAAAAGCACAATCCATTTGACCAACTCAGAGAGAACTGGGATACAAGTTGGGATAATCAGCCTGATTCCTCCTATCCTTGTGCCTTGAGAGAAAATGTAATCTGCTAAAATTTTATATTCATTTTGTTTGGATATTAAAACATACAAAAGCACTGGAAGAGCAGAGCCAGTAGTCCCAGTTCTTATATCATCCCTAAGTAAATCAGGACTAATACAATTAATTTCCTGGGCCCATTTTTTTATACAAAATAAATGTGTTATTTCCCTCCGAAGTTTCTGTACCCTGCTAGGGCAGAACAGAGGGCAATGCACTTGTTTTGATGTAAAATTAGTAAAACCAAAGACAGGATCAGATTTGCCAACTAAAAATATCTACAGAAGAAAAAACTGGCACCTGATCCAAGGGGAACTAATGAATGCATAGCTGATGCGGAACGATAATTGAGTATACCCACAGAAATGATTGCAAAGTTAATCTTAAAAATCAAGTAACTTAATTCTGATCCTAGTGATTTTGATTAAAATTAACTTTAAAAGAATGTCTAATGATTTGGTACTGATGTTATTTCAATTAGTGGAAAAGTGTAAGAAACAAAAGGAATAAAATACTTTTAATCTTATAAAAAGAGAGCTTCCTGGGGTGTGGGGAAGATGTGTACATGCTGGAACCATGATAAAGCTTCCTTCTGAGGAGTAATGAGTTAGTGAACCTTTTTCAAGTACAACGCTTTTCTTTTTGAAGCTAATATTTGCCTTGTAGTAACAGAGTTTCACAGTCACTACAAAGTGCTTGTTCGTTTCTATTGCTGGGTGTACACTACAGCCACAGTCAGTGCACATAAATGAATAGGTGTCTATCTTTTGATTGCCTTTTAAAGTGTGATCAATAATGGTAAATCAGTTTTGGGGCTCTGGTTGGCACAGGGAGTTGACAAAAGTCTGGTAGGACCTCTTTTCCCTGGCAGTGCCATTTATAATTTAGCCTTCACACAGTGGTTCCTGAAAACTATTTTGATTTTACCCAAACCCAGACAAGAGTCTGGAGCTGAAATTCCATGTGACTACAACTGATTGGAGAATTACCACAGATTCAGATTGCCCCTTCTTCTTCCAACATTTTTTCTGCAGCCCCTACATAAACTAAAGCCTCATGCAAGAATTCTAGGCAAGAGGCAAAAAAGGCCATGCGAACATTTGTTACAATGTTGCGAATCTACCTAGGAAATAATTCTGCTGGAACTTTCAATGTATTTAATTAAGTCCATAAATACAGATAAAATCAGAGGAACTAATCAGCAGCTTGCAGGTATAATCTCATTATCTTTGTTACTGAAGGTACTGACAATAGTTAAATCACCAACCCTAGTGATCCACTCCCTGGCCTTCTGGCACAAGGGGGATTTGCTTTCACTAAATATGATTGTCCTAAACTGGAATACCACCGCAAAGGTGCTCACATTTTCTCTGCTCTGGTCTTGATGGTAAATAAGATACTTGGCTTCCTTGAAGAAGGCAAGAGTTCTCAATATGCCAGAAAACACACAGCAACATACAGGAAGTAGACAAACTTGGACTGATCCTATAGCTTATGTTGAGAAATCTCATTTTAATAATCAGCTGAAGAGAAAAAACAATCCAGTAAAAAATATAATGCCTAACAGATAACCCCTTTCCTATTTAATAAGCAGTCATACACATAAGTTTGCTTCACAGTATTAGCCAACCCAGTTTGTGGAAAGTTATGAATTGCTAAAATCTGTCTTGAAATACAAGTAATCAAATGACAATATGAATGTGGTCCTAGAAAGACACAGGCAGCATGTAGTACCTAGCTGCTTCCAGCATTTTTGAGGTATTATTTGGGGAGAAAAAAGCACAAGTAATTTAGCATTGTGATGAATGGCTGCAAAAAAGAGGGGATGTGAAAAAGCCAGATCAGGACTGACTATAAAGAGAGGATGAATTCCTACAAATCTGGCATTCAGTGATAAACATCCTGTACTCTATAGCAAAGTGCTCTGAAAAACTCATGCTGTGAAAAAACAGAAAGGTAACTCCTACCTTAACTGAGATGAAGAGAGATGTGAATTTTAACTCCTCATAGTTAACATTTATATTGTTAAAGGTAGTGATTATTAGTACGTTTCAATTTAACAGTAATTTAAATAGAAATAAAATGTTTACTTTGAATACTGCAGTCCTGAGCTACAACCAAATTTTTTTTTCTAATTCTGCAGACAGAATCCACCCACTCTTATTAGATGAGTGTCTTCCAGAGCCTAAGCATCTGCTGAAAAAATTTTCTAGTCCTTGTGGTTGCAAAGATAACTCTCAAAATATGAAGTAACTGTAAGCAAAGAAGTCTGCCCAATTATAAAGATGGCCTGGCAGAATAGGTCTGCAAGAAAGTAGACTCTGAAAACAACAATTCAAATTTCTATTGATTTAATCATATTCCAAACAGTATCATCTTTGTTCAGTTTTAACTGTAAAAATGTTAAAAATATATGATTCATAGGTTGTGTTTATTGTGGAAAGAACACAACTAATGTTTGTGTGCAGAATGCAATGGTGTCAGTCCTTGCACGTTTGTGCAGATGAAAGTATGGTTCCGTGTTCTCTCTTTTCCATTTTGCGCTCTTGCCCAGGGGCAGCTAGACAGTGGCACATCACCTATACTGTATTTATTGGAAATGCTTGTTTACAGTTTAGCTCCATCTCATGCACTTGAAAAGAAAACTGTTGTGAAGTTTAAATCTATTTTATTTCCATAAAACAGTCCCAGGTCTGGATCTGACTCTCTTAAAAAATTCAGCAAAATTAGGTTTTAGAAGCTTTCAGAAGCTTGCCTTTGGCTTATAATTGTTACTTCATAGTATATAATTTGCTGTCTTCCTCTGAAGCAAATAAAAACATCTCCAAATTTAGATGGTACCATCAAAATATTCTGTGTTCTAGCCTTTGTTCAGTAAGACTTAATATAAATCCAATGACTGCACAGTAGTAATAATTAGTTAATTATCCAGTAAGACAATTATTATTACTGCCTTTGAAAATATGCCCCCTGTTTATATAGTGGATACAACATCAACTAGGATGTTGACAAAGTTACACATCTGGCTCAAACACTTGATATTTTCATTTCAAATCTAATGTTCTCTGTTACACAACCACTTTAACAGAAGTTGGTAAGAGCATAAGAACTGCTGGGCTACATCACACAAAGAACTTGTCTTACCTCTTATTCAGTATCCTACCCCTGGCAAAGGCTCAGTAGCAGAGGCTTAGGGAAGAAGATTAAAAAAACGGTAGTGCAAGAGTGACTCTTCCCCTTCTGGAGAAGGTTTAGTGACTTCATTTTTCAGAAGAGCTATTCGTGGCAACTGTAAGATTCCTTTCTTGAATGGAATCAGCTAAGTTAGAGCTCAGCAGTTTGTATGGACTTCATAATTTTTTGCTTATTGCATTTACTTACATTTAATGTAATCTGCCATTTTACTGCCAGGCACCCAGTAAAGGGAGATCTTCTGTGATTCTGCAGTCACTTGTAGAATTGACTATCCTGAATAATAGCCTGTATTTTGTATGTATACTTGTTCAATGCTTTAACAGTTACAGCTAGAAAGATTACTGTTTACATGCTAATTATTCACAACTATTCACATGAATCAATGTATTCATATTTGTTATATAAATGCCTCCTTGGAAATACTAATCTAAACCCCAGCCACTCATTCACATCTTTCCAAATGGGTGCTTTTCTGTTGCCTTGTAGTACAGTCCACATGTATGTAAGATGTTAATCCTTTAAAACATAATATGGAACAAATTATGTATGTACGATATTTTCTCCACACGCTTAAGAATCTGGCAGTGAATACTGTCATGAGTTACATAGTGGTACATTTACAATGACAAGAATCTACTTGCGTGCAGCATGAGAATTTGGCTCTGAGGTACTTCATTAAGAACTGCGAGTTACGCTTTGACTGCTTGGTTCTGAGACATAGTAATTGCAACCATTTACGACAGGGCTGAGTTAGATTTTCATTACTCAGTACTGGTGGCCGAATAACAATAATAAAAACTCTTTTAACAATGCAAGTTGCTATTACAACAGTACAAGGTCGACACCTGAGTTCAAACTTTCACCCCCTGTGCTTCTATAGCAGCAGTTACTTCCCAGGTTCACTCAGTACTAAGGATATGCTTGAGGCATGGAGAATTCAAGGTTACAATGGCTGTGTCTAAGACAAGAAATAATTACACTTGTTACATAATTGGTAAGTTACTGTTTAAATATTCTGATTATTTTATATCTTCTCTTTAGCTCCTTGCTCAGAAGTGGCCTTTTGGAGATTCTGAATTTGGACAATTTCTTTGCAAATTCCTTCCCTTTATACAGAAGGCATCAGTGGGAATCACAGTCCTTAACCTCTGTGCCCTTAGTGTGGACAGGTACAGTATGTTTTACTCTTTTGATAGACACTGTTCTTGCCCTTGCAGTTTTCCTAAAACTGGGAGAACTCAGTATGGTCTTCTTAGCAGGCAGACCACAGTATAGATGTAACTTACATTGTGGTTTTTGATATCCTGACTGTAACAAAGCACCACATCTGTGGCTCAAAGTACAATATGAAGCCATTGGACTAATTAAATTTAGAGGTTTTTTTAAAGGTATTTAAAAGCTCTAATGAAGCATTCTTTCAATTTCCTTTACCAAACAATAATTTATCAGGATTTGACTCAGTATTCAGACTTCTTTCTTTCATATGACTTCATGTTTGTCTTGTATTTGAACAGGATCATAATCTTTAGTCTTAAAAACAATTTTTTCAACTCACTGCCTATGGACCATAATTACAGCATTTATTTTGATAACTTTTATAACTAAACGAGTTTTATTGAAAAACATGTT
This sequence comes from Buteo buteo, assembly GCF_964188355.1. NCBI lineage: Eukaryota > Metazoa > Chordata > Aves > Accipitriformes > Accipitridae > Buteo > Buteo buteo. Next base: position 69,237,692 of record NC_134171.1, on the reverse strand, counting down.
GGAAACTTGCATTGATAGTTTGGAAATTAATGCCTCTGCTAAAAGTGCTTGGGAACATACATAAACTTTTTGATAGAACAACAGCTAAGATGCTTTTGAACATTATTCTTTATGCTTTTTCTCTTCATACATACAAGGCAATAGCAGATGAAGACTTGACTTGTGAAAAAGCTATTTTTATTGGTCTTGAGTTTACTTGATCATGTTCTCATCCAAAATATCAGTAATTCTGATACAGTAAATATTGATAAATAAAAAATATTATGGGTATTAGTACAGCAATGCAAAGGTAAAAGAAACTTTAAAATTAATCCGGGTTTGTTTTTACATAAAAAGTTGATGTACAAGGTTTGCAAAGGATAGGTAACTTAGTAGTATCTGTAGCTGAAACACAGTTCCTTCTTGCATAAGTAACTCATTAGCTGAAGCCAGAAACAAAAAAAAAGTAATATAGGCAAGTGTTCTATTTCCATTTTTGAGTCTGACAACTATAAAAAGAATTCTCTTTCTCAAACAATATCTGCCCAGCATAAAATACAATCCCATGGACTGCTCTAAGGAATAAATCATAGATCAAGCACATATGAAACAGTTAGGTAAGTCCTGACCAATGCAGTTTCACTAGATTTAGTCCTACTGTTACATGCACTTTCATAAATTGGAATTAAGTCAGCTGAAGCTACCACTTTATATATGCATATATATATTTTTACAAGCACTGATTTGCTAATCCTCACAACAACCAAATGCTGTTTCCATTTGAGTATAAATTCTTGTATGGGATCAGACTCAGACTATTTAATTTCCTCCCTCAGTTTGCACACTTTGCCAAGGACATAGTCTCTATCATCTGGTGCTACTCTAGTAAATGGTTGCAGAGAATGTGTGTTAGAAAACAGATGTGTACAGCCAGATTCTGATATTGGCTAACATGAAGTATATCTAGGTTAAATCAACATAAAATCAGGATCAGAGAGCACCTTCAACAAGTTAGATCAGGTGCTGAAAGTAGCATAGTCACATTAATACAAAATTCCACATCACCTACTGTTTGCTTTTTAGTATGAAAAATGAGTAAATACGGAATTGTGTGCTGTCACAGCTGGACTGTTTCTGATCTACAGGCAAGTTATTTTTTTCTTTAAAAAGCTCCTGAAAACTATCTCATTGATAGTTATTTTGGGTGTCTGTATATAGAATTGCTTTCTACAAGGTAGAAAAAGATAGAGTCAATTGGTATAATGAATTCAAAGCTCCATAGCTTTGATAATTGTTGACTCCTGTCCCTCTTGCAGACTACAGCCTAATTTAGAACAAGATATTTTTTTTCCTACAAGGACTGTTTTCTGTGCTAACTACACCCTACGGTGAAACTCCAGTCATTACTACTGCCCCTCACACAAAAGCGACTTGCACTGGCAGTGTGTTAAGGTTTAACTGTGCATGCCCAAGGGGAACAATGTCCACTCACAGGTGGAGAGGATTTTAAGAGGCTGACAGAAAACACCAAACCAGCCATTCACCCTTCAGAGGAAGCTCACATTTGTTTCAGATGCTTCTCAGACATTTTTAAATGCTAGTTCATGATGGTGATGGTAGTCTGACTCTTTCTCTAAACAGTGTCTGACTGTGACTAAGAGGAAGGATATTTCCCTTCCTGAGCTTTTACTCTTACATATGTCTCAGGCATAATGATTTTGATGAAGAAATGGTTTTAAGAAGAAGAGTGAAGATATGGGTCTCATTTAATATGTATACACCCTCTTCTTGCCTCTGCATACCAAATTGTATAGAACAGTAATCTCAGAGTAGGTAGGTACTTTCATTTGGCCTAACTTCCAGTAAGTGTATTAGGGAAGTCAAGATTTTACCACTGAAACAAATCTCCAAGAGCTTTATTTTATTAAGAGCTTTGCAATCAACATACATACTGCTGGCTATCTTTAAAATGAAGAACAGCTGTGATGTCTCACAACAAAGACGAATAGATTGATATCAGCAACAGTAGTAGTGTCATTTAGGAACTGTTCTGACACTAATCTTGACAGTGACTGCTTCTTACATCCTTGATAAAGTCTCTTATCTTTTCTGTATTGCTTTTCCTTCCTATAAAGGGCTGATGATACTTGAGGACAGAAATATGTTATACTCGTGGGCCATTTCAACAACTAATTTTCTAATGCAGTCAAAAGAAACAGGGAAACAAAAGTACCTACTCTGTAAGACAGCAAGCATAGGGGACCGAGAGTTCACAGACAAGCTATAGCCCATAATTTAATTTTCATATACTCCTTGATTTCTTTTCATAAGGCCCACAATACATTTTCTTTTTTAATTCTGATTAGATACCACTATGGTAAAATTAATCCAAATTGTTCCAAAAACTAATGTGAGCCACAGCAAAAACCACAACCATGCTGCATTAATGAGATCAATACTGGAAGGTTAACTAGATTTCTAGAATTATTCTTTACCAAAGAACAATGAAATCATGGAGAGGGCATAGAAAAGCATCAAAAATGATTCAGTGGCCTTACAGATCTCAAGTTGTTGCTTATCAAAAATGATACTTAAGGAGCCACTTAAACATAATATCCAAGTACTGAAATACAGATGATGTATCAGATATCCATGGGGTCTTCAGCTTAGCAAAGAAAGATATAATAAGAACCTATAGAACAAGGTTTCGGCCAGACAGATTCCAAATGAAAATAAGGTACACATTTTAACAATGAGGGTGATTAACTACAAGAAGAAACCAGCCGGGAAAGGCGAAGGTGTCCTGCTCTTAATATTCTCAGATCAAGACAGGATGTCCTTCTGAAAGAAATGCTTTAAGCAAGTTATAACTAGATAGGAGTGCAAAATATTTAATTGTATGTATGTATACTTCATGATGTAATGATCCCTTGTCCTTAAATACTGTGAATCTATATGGATAAGTAGCAGGAGGGAGAGGAAAAAAAAAAAAGGCAAGTAGGAAGAATGCGAGAAGAGGGAGGAGAAGAAAACAGAGGAGAGAGAGCAACTGAAGAGCACAATATACTAAAGTTGACAGCACATGCATGAGCAGTAGAAAATGAAAAGGGGAGGGAGAAAAGGAGCCACAGCATTAAACAGAGAAAAGGAAATGACCTGGAAAAGAACTGAATATTTTAGACAAGGTTGGAGACAAAAGGGAAACAAACAGGAAAAAGAAAAGTAAAACAAAACACACATACAGAGATTTTGGATTGGAGAATTAAATGTAATGCACGATGCATGTATTTTATGTCAGTTCCCTGGCAGACATCCTGTATTTTCTAAGTATGAAGGAAATAAACCCTGCAGTATTTTCCCACTCCTAATTATGGGAGGTTTGTGGCTAGACAAAGATTCTATATATTACATAACTCACAGAACACCCACTTTAAACATTATACTACCACTATTTTTCAAATCACTCTTACAGCAGTGAGTAAAAAGACCAAGTAATTGCAGGGTAATATGCATTCAGCAAATTCTGATCTAATTACTGAGCTTCTTATGCTTTAGCTGAAACCATTCATAAAATTCTTCAGTCAATAATTCCTTATCTGATAGTTATTTTAATTGTGAATGGAAAAAAAATTGCTAATAAAATACATACAGGACCCAAATCCTTACTGCTGTGCATACTGATCTTCTCATGTGGAAAACAGACATAACTCAAACTGAACAGGTACAAAAATGCAAGAAAGGACAGAATTGGATTCACAATTTACGACCCATTTGTTGACACTTACATAGTTACACAGGTGACATAACACAAACTTTGCATTTCTTACTTGAAAAATATGTACAGTCTACATGCCCCTGTTTGCTAAGAACATCATTCAGTCAAGGATGAGATAGTATCATGTACCTCGTGCAGCTGATGGGACAGACTATAAAATTGCCAGTCAGTATAAAGTAAACTTCAAATTGATTGTTAAATTTCCAAAGTTCACAAATCTTTGAGTATTTGTGTGAAAAGTTATGTTTCTATGAATATTTCATTTAGTCATTAAAGCCAATATTTGATATTTGGTAAAACGAAATATGAGAGGATCACAAATTATTTAAAATTAAATTTGAATTTTAATATGAATAAATATGTGTGAGAAGATATGATGCTGAATGTTACTTTCTCAATTATCTCAGTACAGTTTATTTGTTTCAACGCTCTCAGAATTCCAACCTCTTAGACCTCCTCCCCATGAGTGAACCATTGCCTCACTCCTTTCTGATATTCTTTGAAGATAAGGATGCCTTTAGAAGATGTTTTTATTTTTAATCTGCAAGTCCAAAATGTAGTTTGCTTTTATATGTTCAAAATCTTTATACATACATTTCTGTTAAAATTATGTACTAAGAACCTGTCTATAGTACACCTGTTACTATGCTGTGTATGATATTGCTATAGATATCAAAACAAAAGTTTCTAGTCTGTTTACTGCAAGAATGACGGCATACAAAGCTCTGACACCTTCCAGTGATGTTCTGTAATAATGTTTTCTGAAGTTTTTGTGAGGGGATTACGGCCTGATCTTGCATTCATGTGTCTTCCTTCCTGTAACATCGAGGCTGCAGGGGATTTAATTCACAAGTCTTCCATCCTGTTAAGAAGCACACTTCCAAACTAAAAAGGGGATGTGATACAGGAAATCAGAAGAAATGCTATGTGTGTGAATCCCAAATTAGTGTCTTGGTTAGAGAAGGGGTGAGGAAGCCTTTTAATAACTCTAAATTTTACTGATCTCTGTAGCCTAGGTCCTGTATCACTTAACTAATGTTTTTTCCCATCGGAAGCTCTTTATTCCTTCTATCTCAGAAACTCAAAATCCAATGCTTCCAAGTACACTCAAAGCATCCTAACCCAGAGTTCTCAACTACTCTTTTTCTTAAACCCTTGTTATCCCTGAGCCTTCAAGCCCACGCCAAAACTCTGTATTCCTTCCAATCACGTCTCTGCCATCCCACCCTAACCCTTGCACAACCTAGTCCTCCAACCTAAAGCTTTCTGATCTAAATTCCCCTGTTCTTTCATTCCCTTGCCAAACCTCACCCATCCCTGCAACTCAGAGCCTACATACTTACAAACTGTGTCCTCCTGGTCTGTTGAGGGCATCTCCTTTCCCCATACCTTTCACCTTCCTTGTGCCTGCTGGTATGCCCTTTTGTACTCCAGTTAGCTGCTGTCATCAGCTACAACCCCCCTCCCCATTTGCTTTTCTCTGAAAAGCTTAACCTTGGCTCATGCCTTGGAAAGGTGTTAAGAATAAAGGTGGCAGCTGCACATATCCAAATGTATCTGCCAGGAGTCTAGGGGGCAGAAAATGAGGGTATGTCTGAGGAAGAAAAGAATACTTGCCATAGTCAGTAAAATGACACAGCTCCCTACCATTTATAATCTGCTTCAGTGACTTCTTATTCTGACATTTTTTAAAGCAGATGAACAACCTTTCTTGACTTTTTTTCTCCTCAACTAAAGACTATTTCACTACTGGATGCCATGATACATCTATGTAGCACTGTAATTCCAAATGGGAAGGTGCTATTATTTTGGGGAATTAAAATAAACAGTTTAGAAACTGTTACATCACCAGTGACAGAAAGCTCTCCAACATAATTTTTAGATAGCACTGTCTTTGCTAAATTGTTAGAAATGCTAAGTAACTCGTTTACTGCAGCTATTGCTAGACAACAGTTAAGTCTGCTACTGAAAATTTTATTTATGGACTGGTTTGTACTCTGTATTGTATGCCTATCAGTCTTCTCCAAATAACTGTTGACCAGAGTTGGCAGAGAGGTTGAGGTCTCAAAGCTAATAAATTGCTACAAGTTCCTTGAAAACTGGGAGACAAGTAGAGGAGAAAGACACTCTCAGTTCCCTGACTGGGGGAAGGGCTGCAGCCTGGTAACAAGAATCCTCCAGCGTTGGAGGGACAGACAAGGTAAAGAGAGGAAGAGGAAAAAGGAGAAATGCATGGGCCATCTTTGAAACTTCTTTAAGAGTTCTCACCTTTTACCAAGATTACAGTTGAGACACATACACATAGGAAAGCAGGTTTCAATAATTCCACTTTTTACAGAGCAACTTGCTATCTAAGGGATAAAGTAGTGCGAAAATATGTTGGTTTTGCCACATCCAGTCTTTTTACCCGTGCGCTTCAGTTTCTCATCAGAAAGGTGATGCAGAGGCTGAGATAGCTGTAAGAAAGACCTAACTAGCACTCAGCTGTAGTCTAAGACAAATACAGAATATGCTACATAAACCCAGCATTTTTAACATTCAGTAGTGTAAATAGAAGAAATTCATTTTCATTTAATGAAGAGTATTTTCACAGTATTTCATTGCATGGAAGCTGACAACTTCAGATAGCACTGCTATTACAGCTGAGGCAGCTGAAGGAGATAGACCTTTTGTATCCATTAGAACAGCCTGTGTGCCTGGAAGCTCTTTTTCTTCTGTTATGTAAGCTGATCTAGTGGAAGGTACAGTCTGTCCTCACAAACCTTGCCTACTTTAATTAGAAATCATTAGCGTAGTCCACATTGCAGAATTCCACACAGTCCTGTACCTAAGTAGTACAGTTGCAGCCAGCTCTCCACTACCCCCCCTTGATGAGCTCTGCTGTGTCCTAGGTGGCTTGACAGCTGGCAGAGCCCCTGGAACAGGCAGAAAAAACAAGCAAGGCAAGTCTAAGATGTCTCAATTTAAGAAACTGAAGGTTGGAAACTAAGGCCTCTTATACTGGTCTCTTTCAGGTACAGAGCAGTTGCCTCGTGGAGCCGTGTTCAGGGAATTGGAATCCCTATGATTACTGCTATTGAGATTTTCTCCATTTGGCTTCTGTCCTTCATACTGGCTATTCCAGAAGCAATTGGTTTTGCTGTGGTACCTTTCAGATACAAGGATGAAGGTTATGTTACGTGCATGCTCAATCCTACAAATAATTTTATGTTGGTAAGTAACATCCTTTCTTCTCTTTTTGGAATCCACAGTATATAGGTTAGACAATTGAGATACTGGATTATAATACACTTTATTCATCCATTAAAGTGCAAAATGTATTCTAATGTATATTGGTGCGAAGAGGATCCTTCATGTACACGGGTCTGTCTCTACTTTCAGCCAGAGATACTAAATGGGACTTTACAACATTTTAATTTCTTCACTGCTGAGGATTCTTAATACAGAAATTTGCAATTTGGGCCTGCTTAAAGTACAATCAAGAGATGTATCAGGGTAGCCAGAGCCTTGGAAGGTATTGTGTTTCTAGGTATAACATCTTAGAGCTTGTAACTGTCAAAAACCATGTTTTACCATGATTAGTCATCATTTTGCATGCTGTAGCCAGCTCTTTTGGCAGATAAAGAAAAGGGTGGGGCCATGCTCTAACATAACTTCTCCTATTCTATATGCACTTACAAAGTCAAGCAGAGAATAATCCCTTCCTTTACAAAAAAACATGACTACAAATCTGACAGACTCACATCTCCAACCTAGGTAGCTTGGGCACTGTTAACTGTCATGTAGATACAGCTACTCAAGAGCAAGAGAAGTGCCTAAGACATACCAGGCTTCTTTGGCATGTTTCATAGCCCTCATCCTCTGTGCTACTGCAGCTTAACAGTTGCCAATACCTACATTAGCTTGTTCAAAGCAAGACAGGTGAGTAGTCACTACAGAATTAATAGATCTTTACTGCATGGGGGCATAGTTATTTTCTGCCTGGTCTTACACTGAGAAAATGGGAAAGTGGTATCTTAACTTTTTCTTTGCGAATCCAAAGAAGGGCCAGCCACCATTCACCCAGTAATAAAAAAAGAGTAATATTCTGTTTTGTGTCAGAGAAGACAGATAGTGCAATGCCTTAAGTCTTGAGGGAAACTCCATATTTTTTTTCCAGACTAGACTTTTTCATGATAGAGTGCAAAGTTTCTCTTTTTTGAATGTCTGGCACTTCTTCTTTTATTGGATCAGAATGTGGCTTGGGCTGGAATTGGGAAGGATAGGGCAAAACGGAGCTAGGAAATTTAGAAAATAAAAAGTGTGGATGATTAGAGTTTTTCAGAGGAACATCCCCAACTTTGGCAGGGTTACACAAACTGCAGGGATGGCAGAAAGAACAAGAGACAATTGCAAGAGAAGACAAAAGAAATTCTCTAATGGAAATAATTAATGCAGGTGAAAATGGAGAGGAATTCCCCAGGACTTACTATACATTTGTTTCTAAACTCTACAGACTATATGACTGTAGATACTGTAGTTAGAAGAATATGATTTATGAAATGCACACTGCAGCAAATTTCCCTTTTGTAATAGTTGTTTTTCTCCACAAATGCGCCTGCACAATCTTCACTTCTCTCCCTAAGAAAAAGAATAGTTTTCTCTTCCCTTTTCCCAAAAACACTACAGTTCAGGTCTTCCACAGGCATGCTAACTTTAATGATTATTATTCTGTTCTTAATGTGGTAAGTAGAATAGCTTGTTTTGTTTTATTAGCAGGAATTAGTATCTTTTACTTGCTCTGCATAATTCAAAAGCTCCAAATCTCCCCACACCAGTTTGATTTTCGAGGAGACAAACCAGCATTTACATCCAAGCCGAGAGTAAATGTTGGACATGCCAGTCAAAATGGAGAGTGTTGTGTTTCAATGCGTTGCAAGCAAGTACAAACATGAGATTAAAATGGAAATACCATTTTAACCTTAACTATAGTATCTACTACCACAAACACCACAATAAACAATTACTAAACTTTGGGAAGGACTTATAATTAAATTTTGTTTTTAATAGGAGCTTTATTCACGTTTAAAGCTATCCTTGAAAGACTTAAAAGATTCATGCTAGACCATGATTCCCAAGAGGGTGAGTGCACTAGGAAACTTGTTTAAAATGCACATTTCCTGTAGAAAACCAGTTCCATGTGGGCTTTCAAGACAAACAAAGGAATGTCTACTTCTCTTAAATCAACCCAATTTTGTGCTTTGATGTAAGCTTTGTGAAACTCAGATTCCACAATTAATCATTTACAGACGTTTTCTTGTAGGTTTTACAACCTCACAAAGCCAGGTCCTCATACAGAATTGATGCACTGGTCAGGGTTGTAACACAGAACTCTATGCGTGTGTTTTCTTGACTGGCAGGCAATGCTCACAAAAGCTGGTAGACTGATACAACAGAAAGTTTTCCTTGTAAACATAGCATGGATTCACAGAGCACACATTTTCTTGTGCTGCCCAACCAATATGATTCTAGTCTGACTTGGAGGAATTTGCCACGGAAAAGATAATTGTCTCCATGTATTAGCAATCCTTTTCTCTACAGAAAGAGTGGTAATTGGATTTCCCCTCAGTACAAACTCTTCAAATATGAGGCATATTGTTTTTCTCGTTTTCTGCTGGCAGAAGCTCTGTTCCCAGTGGGGGAAATTGTAGCCCCAAGGAGAGTGCAACTATGCAGCAGACTGTAGCCCCTCCTCACACAGGGATGAGGCTAATGAGGAGGAGGAAACAAGCTAATCAACACAATTCAAAATGCCCTGTGAGGTGGGGTTGTGGCCTAGATACCAGCAGCATACTCTAAATTAGTGAGCTCTGTAAGCAGCTGTGTTAGGGCAGAGGGAGAAAAATCAAAAGCGTTCCCTTTTCTTAGTAAATCAACTTTCTAGTGTAACTAAAACAGATTTAAAAATGAACATTATTAAATACTAGTCTATTAATTGCATCCATTTTTTTCATCTTTCAACGTTTAGTACCATTAGTTTTAAAAGTAAACAAGATGTCAAAAGTTTGACTTTTTCAAACAGGATTCATATAATCCTCAGTTATTAGCATTTTGACATTTGGTGTGGGAACTGTGATGTTACAAGAGCACATCCACTAGGAATAAACAAGCTAGGGGAAAGATTGTGAGAAAGAAGGTTCCCTTTTACACACATCCATCTCAGTGACTAATAACATAGAGACAGGAAGTATTTAAAATGTCATATTTCAGTGCACACTTTTGGCTAAGCATCAAAGTCAAAAACCAAGATACAACATTTTCTCAAGTCTGAAAATATAATCGTCTACAGAAGAGTAATTTTAAATGTTTTGTCAAATGGAGTATTTCCCATAATACATAAATGTATTAACTTAAACCACAGCTTAAATCACAGCTAACACTTAAAATTACACGGCAAAGTACTACTCTATCAAGCCCTTCAGTGTCCTGTCACAAAAGGCAAATCATATGAATGGCAGGTAAAGGGTTAAAAGTAAATGTACCACTAGAAGCCACCCGTCTTAAGCTTTGCATATATATCAGACAAACGCTTATGAAGTGGCTCCTATCTGCCCAGTACATAAGCAAACCAACTACCAATCTTTTCACTGATAACAAAAGGTGATTGAACTTACAAGACATTTTGAATTTTCCTTTTTTGGAATCAGGACAGAAGCTGTAGAGGTAAATGGCATTTCCTGAGACAGGCTTTTAGTAAGATTTGTTATCTCGAACTGACACTGTCTACATTTTGGCATGTCTTTTTCATGAAACTGGATTCCAGTTTTCATGAATGAGTGTTAAGTGTTCAGAAAACACAACCAAAAAAAATTAATTTCAACCCAAGAGAGATTGCAACAAAGGTACAGGCAGGCTATCCATAAGGTAAAATAAGTGTTTACACTGCCAGAATTCCCATTTTGATGTTGGTTCAAAACAGATCAACAATAAGGACGTTTACATCATTTGTGCTGTTTACCAATAGACAGATACCAGCGTACCATCACACTTTCCAAGACCTTTCTGTGGTACTTTTCATTGAACAGTAAGAAAATATAATCTCTTTTCTTTATCTTATCAACAGTTTTACAAAGATGCAAAGGATTGGTGGCTGTTTGGTTTCTATTTCTGCATGCCACTGGCATGTACTGCCATCTTTTATACGCTAATGACTTGTGAAATGTTAAACAGAAGAAACAGCAACTTGAGAATCGCTCTCAGTGAACACCTTAAGCAGGTAAATATTAGGAACACCATTGTTTGAAAATACTGTTGTTCTTTCTTTGGGTTATCTTAGAAATGTTTCAAAGTGTACTTGAATACAGTAAATTACAGAAATAGAAAGTGAGGATGTAGGTTATTTATGACGTTAAGGTATTCATTTAAGCCCAGAACACAAGACTAAATCATAGTATAAGGAGGTATTGAAGACAGTACGCTCAGGAAACTAGCCAGTTTCTTTTCTTAAGTATGTATGATTACTGTACTCTCCTGCTCTTTAACCTCAGATCACTACTGGCTAAATGCTTTGAAATTTAACTACAAAGATTTGCCAAAAAAATGTTTCTTTTTATTCATAAAGATATGACTTCATGGGTCCTCCCTACTTTTGGCACACTTTGATATGTAACTTTAGTTTCATATAAGAAGCAACTGTAGAAAACATGGTTTAGAATAGAGTGGATTTTTTTTTTTTCAGGGTTACTGCACTGTTGCAGTACCACTGCTGTAGCTGCTTTGAAAAGAGCAACAGGAGAACAGTACAAATGATCATTGAGTGAAGTCACTCACAGAACCATCAGATCTCACTTTGCTGTTTTTGCAGCACTGTCTGATGTTTAATTCCTAACTGAAATTTTAAAAACCATCTGTAGATTTCCCCCAGCGTTAACATCAGCCCCTCAAATTCCACTCTTTCTTTCAAACTCCACATTCACAGATGTGAATCCCTAAAGCAGTCCCCTCTGCATCAGAGTGAGTTCTCTCAGGGGTTCCTCCTCTGCTGGTTCATTCCAGGGCAGACTGGAAAATCCTCCCCTTGTGCAGATGCTCCACTTTTTCCCCTCATCAGGCCCCAGGGCATGCAACACAGTCTGTCCTAAGGCCACAGGCAAGCTACTCCACCCATTAGAACTAGAATGGCATGTACTGGATGGGGGAATCCACCCTCCAGCTTTCCCATCCTGATGTGCAGTGACCAGCAAGCTAATTAGGGTGGTTGCTGGAGGATGACTTTATGGCACAATTTACAAGAGCCTGTCTTTTTAACTATCACCTTTTAGCACTTCCTTCCTTCCTTTCCTACAGCCTTGTCCACATTGATGTCTAGGCATGATCCTTTTCGTGTTTTGATAAAAACTGGTATTATAAGAAAGAAGAAACAATAATAGTCGTACTCAAAGCCTAACAAGACTTACTGTAATCACACATTTGACTTTAAGTTTTTTAATGGCAGAGCCTTGTAATGCTTGTTATTTGTTACGTTACAGTGGCAGTTTCAGAAGTGGTATTCTTACCCCTTCATGTGCTTCTATCAAATCCATGCCTACGAAACACCACTGGTATGCATTGTCAAAAATGCACTAAAACATCTGTAAATCTCTAGAGCCATATAAATTATCCATTAAATTGAAATTATTTCCTAAGTATTATGAAATTAATCTGCAATACAGACATTTCTAAAATTTTGTTTGTAGAGGAACTATTTACTTAAGAACATCAAGATCACAGAGAAAGAATCACATCGCAAAATTAATGTACTGCGCAGTATCTCTTTATGTAACATGATGCACACTAAATATAAAATAATACATCAGAGAGAATTTGATATCCTGACTAGGTACGTGGTTGAATGGGACTTTTATTGCCAATTGATTTAGGTGCCTTGGGTTTACAGATTGCCCCACATAAAAGAATAGGTACAAGCGGTTTATCAAGCAGGTGTGATCCCAGTTTCCTTCATACATGAAAAAGTTCTTTTGCAGATTATGCATGTTTCTGAAGAAGGAGGTTTATCTGAGGGATTGCCAGAAAACTAATCCAGTGTAGAGGAAAAGAAGGGCTGGGAAAGTAATCAGGTTCAGGAAAGACCAGCTGTGGATTTTCCTTGGCTAACATCTACAGTGTCCTGGCAATGACCTGTGTCCTCCAGCTGCTCCAGTCTCAGTGATGAGCAGATGCTGTTGAGGATGGTCAGAATCAAGAACATGACAAGCCCCATAAAAAATGGTTCAGGGACATCAGATAGTCTGGAAGCTGCATTTTGGGAATCCTTGCATGCTTTATCTAGATTTCCTTGCCACCAACATCACTACACTACAATCACCTACCAATATGAATTAGGCACTCAGTCACAGTTATCTTTACTTCTTTTTCTAGCGTCGAGAAGTTGCAAAGACAGTTTTCTGTTTAGTAGTGATTTTTGCTCTCTGCTGGTTCCCTCTCCATTTGAGCCGAATTTTGAAGAAAATGGTATACAATGAAAGAGACCCCGGCAGATGTGAACTGCTCAGGTACTTCATTTTCTATGTCAATCAGTTGTTTATACTGGAAAAATAAAATGCCGCACACTTGGAGTTTATGTGAGAAATGTCATTGTGCATGTGACTGTGGTGTTAGAAGAGCAAATGCTTTGTTTTATGACTTTTCAGCTGCATCCATTTTTAGGGGGTTCAGTTTTAATGGGGTAGCATAATTTCAATAAATGTTGTTTGTCACCATTGCAGTCACTTCCCTCTAGCTTTTATGAACTTCTGTGAGACAGATTCTTACAGACCTGGCATGGTACAAGATTAGATTGAGGGAGTTAGGAAAGAGACAGTTAGTTTCTGTGACAGAAGATATTGTAACCACAAAGAGCATGGACGCTTCTACAGTATATGAAGAGTCTAAATGTTTTGCTTTCTCTTTTGTTGCTTAGTTTCTTGCTGCCATTGGATTATATCAGCATCAACCTGGCAACCATGAACTCTTGTATAAACCCAATAGCTCTGTATTTTGTGAGCAAGAAGTTTAAAAACTGTTTCCAGGTAAGATCTTCTTGATAAGATTTTATGTCCAGTTAATGAACTGTATTAAACCACTGAGTTATTACCTATTTTTAGCAGCTGGGAGATGAGGCATGCAAAGGAATGAAAGATTATAAATTGTCTAGTTTACCAGCTAGCAGCTCACATAGCACACATACCAAACTGAAAGAACTATCCACTTTATCTGAAATGCTAAACCAGTAAATAAGTTTGACTTAGTCCTCATATGTAAACATGTAAACTGAGACAGACATGCTCTTGTAAGTACTATTTATCTGCATGTGACATGTACATGAAATAGAATTTGTTTGTAACATATTTCCCACTCCAGATGAAGTCAAAGAACACGTACATAGGACACCAAGCTGTCTGCAGTTAAACAATCCCATTAACAACTAAAAATTTCAGGCTCGATTACCAAATCAGGCACCTGAGTTGACTTTGGCAATTAAATATGCATTGTGGCTTTTGCCTGCATTTTTCCAGTTCCTACACATAAAAACGTATTTTAAGGCTAAAATAATTTCCTTGTGACATTGTGCCTCTGCAAGTCCCAGTTCACCTAATAAAGCCAATACAGGAAGAAAGAAAATGGGAGCATATAGTGGTAAAGAAAGTAATTAAATGGAAAAGGAAGACTGAAACAGCTTTATCTGCAAAGAAAAATAAAAGACGACAGGACTGCATCACTAAACTTTAAGTCTGCAGATAGGCAAGCTACTGAAAAAATGTAATAAATTATTAGAATAGAGAATACCCGTTTGTCTGTAGCTTGCTCAGACTTACAAAGTATTTCAAGGGAGCATTTTCACATGATAAATAAGAAGTCAGCTTTGCTTTTTATAGTCCCCTACTTCATTTGGGAACTGTGGAGAGGATAATATACCTGAACTTGTCCTCAGGTGAAAGGGAGAGGTAACAGTGCATACTACCAGGCCGCTCCTCATGTCATTAGTTCATTCTTCCCATTTGTCCTTCCAAATAAAATTACCATCCAACAACTCTAATTAAAGAATTTTCAGCTATTATTTAATCCTTCCCAGCTTCTCAGTATAGCTTACTCTTTCCCTTCTACTATCAAGGTCATTAATTCAGGCAATCTTTCCATTTTGTATTTGAGTTTCTCACCCTACCTCTGTTGCTATTTTACATACCCACCCACAGAGAGATAGCACATATATCTTAAGTCTGGCTTTACCTCTCTGCAACACTCCCTTCTCCTTGAGTTCACAGAAGTGATGGATCTACTGCTGATATTGTCATTGCTCCTCTGAGGCCCTAACTCTTTCCCCTAAAGTAGAGATTCCATCTACATAGAATTAGGCACTAGTTTTTGTGAAGGGAGGGGAGGATAGCTGAAGAATCCTTTCTGCTCCTTTCAGAAGATACAACTGAACATACCAGCCTGTGAAGAACCTGGGAGTATGATCCTGAATGATCATCTATTCTTAACTGTGAAAAATGATACACCTCAATATATTCACTGTCCCTTTTCCTAAACAATTTATATTCTCCTAAGGTGTGAGAAGAGACCTACGTCACGGGCTGGGGAATTTTCTTATTTTCTTTTACATGCTAAGCAGCACACTGATCCCTAAGTTTGAAGTGCAGTGATAAAGAGGGGAAAAAACCCAACACAGCTCTTACAATATGTATTGAGTTCTGCCAGCTCTCAATCTATTTACCTTAGTCAAATTTCCCTTTTGATACTGTGAAAATTTTTCTTAAATAAGAGGCACAGACTGGGCCTAATTTGCTGCATTTGTGATGTTTAATCACAAGAATTGTTTGCATCCTAGGATAAAAAATTTGCCTGCATGCAGCTATCACTCACTTCAGCTAGAATCGTCTGTTCATTTCTGAATGAAAAATATGGCTGGCAATTTGCAGAGTTGAAAGATTTGTGTTAACCTTTTTTTTTTTTTTTTTTCAATTTCCAGTCATGTCTTTGCTGTTGCTGCTCCCAATCTAAGAGTCTAGTGACTTCGGTGCCCATGAATGGAACAAGCATTCAGTGGAAAAATCAGGAATTAAACAATCACAATACAGAACGAAGCAGCCATAAAGACAGCATAAACTGAAAATTAAGGACTCTCATACCACTTCAGAATCAAACAGGAAAAAAAAAGTCACAACAAAGCTATTTCAGCAGGAAGCCCAGTGACTGTTCCATAATCAATTCAGACATGTACACCCTTGTACCTAATTCTAGAGGTGACTGAGTAGATTGACTGACTATAACTGTGATGTTCTATGGACTGAGATCCACTGGATGGTAATTCTGTCTCTGAAAATGGTATTGATGTGATTATGACACCAAAAAACTGACTTGAACTACACAGGTGGTTTGCTCTTCTGAACCACACAGGAACTGTCCAGTGTCTGACTGGTACAATACAATCTTTTTACCTGACTGTCACCTAGAATTAATCACTCTGGAATTTTTTAGAAGATATCAACATGGAATCTGTCTGTGACTATATTTTCTCTCTGCCCATTTGTCTTTTAACTTTTATTTGTGTGGTGGATATATTCCATTCACCAGTATGTTTTGCATGTTGTTGTTGTTGTTTTTCAGGTTTATGTTGGAAAATGTTTTGGTCCACACCAGTATTTTATTTACTTATGTTACAATGGGTCAGGACATTAGCTGGGCAGTTCACCTTTGTAGCACTTCAGTACTCAAAAATAGGAAATGACCATTTAAAGTAGCATAAACATTTGGCACTTAAGCACAGATTAATACCATAAAAAAGGTATTAATAATACAGTACTATACTGTGTTATTTATTCTAATGCTCTGTACAAAATATCCATAATAAACATAATCTATATCAGCAAGAAGAATGAAAGATGCCTACAAAGGGGCACCTTACAATGTGTTTTTAATTAACCTGCCATGTTAATTCTTAAACTATATGAACCTATTAATCTATTTAGACTGTAGCTGTGTTAAATCTAAGTCAAAATGAGGGTCAGTGGAACACAGTGAAACATTATTACAGCTGTCCAAAGAGTTCTGAGAATATGGTTATTATCATAGCAAGTATGCAGAACACTACTTACACATTGTGAACATGAGGTTATAGTCATAGTAAATGCAGAACTGTGGAAGTCCCTAACAGTTGGATGTGCACAAGGGTGTTTTGTGCCTTATGCTTGCAGAGTTCTTTGTCTTACTCTCACAATGTTAAAAGATTTTAATGGGGTTTGATAGTTTATTAGAATTGTTAACCATACAAATGCTATGAATAATATATAGAAAATATTGCTTGCATACATGTAAACTGGTGATTTACTTATTATTTCCATCCATTATGGTTACATGGCAAGAGATTCCTTGTTTGGCTATAAAAATTTTTAATAGGTAGCCTTTCATTAAATAGTGGAATTAAATAGTGTGGTGTCATATATAATATGCCTCATGCACAAATCTGCTAGGAAATTTGTAGCATGTGTTGTGCCAGGCTAAGAAGCAGTAATTAAAATTCCACAAAATTTTAAACATCCATTACATTTCAAGTGAAAGATATAATCCTGCATATTTTTATTTATGAGGTCAAAATGCTAGTGCCTACAGTGACTTCTGCTGCACAAGTTTCCCAAATGTTTACATTCACACAAATCTTCTAAAGTATATTAAAAAAAAAGTTCTTTAAATTGGTTTATGTATTTTTGTGTGCTTTTGTCTCTGTGACATATATGCATGTATAAATACATACAAATTTATGTTCATATGTTATAAACCTAAATACAGTCTTCTGACAGTGCTCTGTAGTAGTGCCTAAGAGCATGGTATTGAATGAGACTTGGCTGAATTTTATTCCAAACATTTCATCCTCAAACCGTATCAAAAATCATAGTAAATGAGTAACAATGCTTTCCTTCGAGAAGGTTGAATTACTGAGTCTCTTTACATCCTGATAACTTCACTGCTTCTTTGACAGAATGTATTGAGCAGATGATAAAAGTAAACAGAAAACAGACATGAGAAATGGATTTAAGTTGTAATTTGCCCCTTCTTTATTTCAAGGCAGGAAAAAGCTTTGTGCACATTCCCCTCTTCTGTTATTTATCTGATGGTTAGATGAACCAAAAAATTCATACTATACCAGTAAATCATTAATCTGGTTGTTTAGAGACAATCTTTTCTACCTGTCTACATAAGACAGTGAGCAGTAGAGACAACCCAGGACAGAAACTTCCAGACTCTTAACTAATACAAAAAAAACCATCTACCTGCAAAAGTTTCAGACTCTGAAATGGACCACTTTCAGGCTTTACCAGCACTGATACCAACCACAAGTCATGAAAAGCTAACAGTTTTCCTTCCAGCATTAACACTTCAAACATCTGTTGCTTTCAAACCAATAGTTGGCTCTATTACGTGACAAAGATATATGCATGCACACACACAAAGCATACTTGAAGCCAGTTCAGCCTAGATGGAAAAAACATCTTCCTACTCCCCAAAGAACTGACTGACCTTAGTGGCAACATTATAAAATACAAAACCTTTAACTAAAGAAAAAAAGAGGGTAAAGTATCTAACAGATGTGAGGGATGTTTTCTAGAATGCTTTAGAATGATTTTTGGAAGCTTACTTAGGCATCAAAGCCTGCAAAAACTAATTGGTGATCCTCATTTCATCTCCTTCACCCGGTGGAAGGACAGACAGAGCCTAAGTAACACTGACAAGTGAGGTCTGGGGAGGTCTCAGACTCCTTTTTGCCATGCATGCTCTTTCGTATTTTCACTGGCGGCTGCTGCTCCCACTCACAAATGAATCATAAGGACAAAGCGTGTTATGATGTGGCAACTATGGTGAGGGGGGAATTGTTTCTGTAAAACTTCCTAAGGTTTTTAAATTCTCTCCTATTCTGCCCACCAATAATGGTAAATATTCCTTCTAGTATTGTACCTACCCTCAATTCTGAAAAAGCTACCTTTCCAAAAGAGCCAACAAAAGTCTTCCACAATTCTGAAATTCAACAAGACTTAATTTTAACCTTTCCCTTTCCTGCCAAGTTCTGCAAAAAGGTGCTCTGGCATTTCTGTTTGTGCACCAAAACCAGTGTAGGTTTAGTTGGGACTTTCCTCTGCTGTTGCACAGAAGCTGCTTTCTCTTTTGTATCAGAACAACTTTCCACAAGTGTCCTTCCATCTTCTTATTTTATGGACATTTTTATGTCTGCTATTTGCATTCCTCTCAGCTGAACCAAGCCTATCTTTTCTCTGCAGCTGACAGGATCTCTATTCCACAAGTTTCAGATTAATTTCTTACACTGTTTGGAACATCTGTTCGTCATAATCAAGATCTATTTAACTATCACAATCATTGTTTTTGTGGACTTCACAGTTCCCAACTCTTTTTAGTCCAGTCAGTGTATAATTTCATTGACTGTTTCCTCTTACATGCAGTCTCACATCTCAACTTCAAACACTTCACAGAATTTTCTTTAATTTTAGAATCCAGTTATTGTTCTTGTTTTCAATATGCATTTTTTTCAAACTACCTCACAAAACATTTCCTCTTTGGTATATTTTATACTCATTTGCTTCAAAGATACAGCATACATAGGTTTTCACTTACATTTATGCTTGTGTTCATTTATTTACATATGAAACTCTGCTTCAGACCTGACCTAGCCAGCTCCTGTGCTTTGGAAAAAAGTGCCAATGTAGTAGTTCATCATAAATTTCACCTGACAGAATTGTTAGCTTGGTTCTGCGAATGGAGGCTTATGCAGCTCTCATGTCTGAATATGTTTATTTTTGCTTTTAATATAGTCAGTTTCAGGTGTTTACCTGTCTGTCCCTCTATCTTTCAAAAACAACTATGAAACCCCTACCTAATTTCAATAAATTTTACAGAATAATCATCATTATGAAATTACAGAGAATATCACAAAACCTGCAGGATGAGTAGAAGAACAAGATCCTACTTGTGCTCTATGCAGAAAATTGCTGAAATGGAGTTTATATGTACTCAACAAATTCACATGCTAGAGAGATGTTATGAACATTTCAGATGCAGAAAAAGCTTTGATCAGAGCTTGCAACTTGTAAGACATCTGAGAATAAAATCACAACACACAAATTCTTCGAAACCAGTATTTGTAAGTTCCATTGCTTGTGGAATTACTTGCTTTTGTTCTGTTTCCCTCTCATCATTTACATATTTACTACAATCTTGTTAATACATCATTTGATTCTGTGAAGCCTTATGGGTTTCAGTTTGTGAGAAGACATGGTACAAATTCAAATTCTGCTACATTTGTATGAACAGATTTCTGCTCAAATGTCCCTGAGGCAAAGCATGCATTTTCATTACAAGAAACACAGTTGGACTGCATGCTAACATTGCCTTGCAAAATTTCTTCCAGACAATCAGTTGTGCAAAGCTTGGCTCAGTGAAGTATTCCTCATTTACACTCCTTACCCTTTCAAAGACTAAATAAAGGCAATTATCTCCAAAATCAGAGTAAGAGAAGCCACATAAAAAGTTTACAGAACAGAAACAATTCCCAAGTTGCATAGGAAAAAAACCCAACCAAAAGTAGGCGTGTTTAAAATGTGGTTCTAAAAGAAACACAGCTTATCATTACTCCAAGTGTGGGAAAGGAAGATAAGAACTAAATAAAAATAATGTAGGTCATCTCCAGTTTCCCTAAAGGAAGATGAAATTAATTGACCTCTAGTATCTCATCTACAATCAGCTTTTTCCCTATACAGATACCACTGCTTCTGAAATGAACTGTTGCTTGAGTCACAGTTTTGCAGTCTCATTAGTTACAGTAGCTTATTATTACAATAAAGCTCAACATAATAAGTGTTACAACTGATAAGAAAAAATAATTTATCCCATTCATCAGCAGCACTCTGCCCACATTTCTTAAAGTAACTGAATATTTGCAAATTGCTCTGAAATCAATGATCTGGAAATACTTGGTGCATCTCAGAATAAGGCCTTCGCTTTAATCTCATGCTGTTTTAGTAATTGGGAGTAAAAAGACTGAGTCTACAAGTTACTGAATCAAGCACCCAAAACAATTAATAAGAAGCATTTCTAAGCCATCCAAGAGAACATGCATTCTGCTATATATTTTAAACATAGGGGAAGATTAGAAATCCATCATTACTAGACACCACTGTGCCATCCTGTAGCCACACTTCATATTTATTGAAATCTCTGTGTCTAAAGTACTTGTGTCTTTTCCCCTCCAAAATTTTTGTACAGTGGCCTCCTTGGTATTGCCTCTGAATAAAGTATACATTTCGATTGGCTTTCTTTCAAATATCTACACAGTATTAATAAAGGATCCATCTCCAGATACATGGTATATTCCAATACAGAAGCACAATTAAACCACACTACCAGAAAAGTCACAAATTTTTAGAGTCAAGTTTTAAGCAGAAAATTAACATAGTATTCTTGGGACAAATGGATACTACAGTTCAGTACTACTAGTGGAATTTTTTTTTCCAGAAAAAAAAATAAAAATTAAAAAAGTAGATGTTTACATGAATAGTGAGAATGGCCACAGTCTCATGAGCTGGAATAAAATACTCTAAGGGCTATAAATCTTTATGGTCCAGTATATAAAATGGGTCTAAATTCTGGGGATTAGTAAGACGTAACTATCCAATGCAAAGTTATTTGATTTCCCTGCAATGTTTACCTAAAGTATTAGCTCCAGGAGACATCTCAACCTCAGAGATATTTGTGAAGAAAGGGAGATGCCTTACTGAGTGTTAACTAACATTGCCTTCTTGCACAGCAAAAAAGCCTTTGGCTAAAATTTTTTGAAATATCCAGCATCTTCTGTGTTTCCTGTATCACAAATGAACTGCAACAACTTCAATGCCAAGAATACTCCAAAATCAAAGAATAAAATGTTGAATTATTTCCTTTTTATGATCATTTGTATATAAGAAAATTTGCTTGCACAGAACTTTAACCAGTGGCTGTTCTTCCACATAAAGTGCATTTATATACAAAACCCCCTGATCTTCTCTTCCATTTTCTTAAAAAGTGTGAGCCATTTAGAGAGAAAGCGGGGGCGGGGGGGGAAGTGTAATTTAACTATAAGCACTTCCATACCAGATATGACTAACCTATGATAACCAAAGATGTGAATAGCCCATTTGGCAATCGAATACTGCAATGTCTTAACACAGAAGTGCTTGTTGAGAAATAGAAAAGAATGAATACATTCATAATAATCAGAGCTTGTTACAATATTCAATATTCTAGAAAAGAGACTATCACAGTAGTAAATTTGAAAATTGGGTAAATTCACTTGATAACAAATACAAGAATTTAGCCTGGACACCCAAATTTGTTTAAGCTTATGTTTGAAATACCATAGGGAAAAAGGCATGAGGTTAATCTACAAATAAAATTATTGGCTACAACTTCAGTATAAAAAAGCAGCTAAGGAAAGATCAAATTCACTTCTAAGATTTCCAAAGTTTTCAGACTAGAAGTGGTCTTACATATGAACTGTATCCCAATTCTGTGTTTTGTAACAAATTTATGTTTCCAGTTAAGGACTTTTATACATTTTATCGATTTTGGTTTATTTTATTTTTTATAATCGGCTTGGAAAGTATGAAAATGGCATCAAGACTTACCCAGTCTAGCCTTACTTACCGCAGATTATAATTTGCTCACATAAGAACTGAATGCATCTACAGTGATTGAAATAATAAAATAAAGAAGGCTGTTATTTTATTTGCCATCTGAAGTTATCACCTCAATCGAAGTTAAAACGAGCTATTAAAGTACTTTCAAGTTTCAAGAGTAACTTGGGATAAAATGCTGAATCTACTGAAGTAAATGATAAAGTTCCCACAGACTTCAGTAGGACTGGGATTTCAGTCAGAATGTATGATGGAGACCCATCAGCATGGTAACAATGGCAGTGTGACTAAGCCCATTACAGCTAAGCAGGACAGAAGTAAAAGATTCTGTGGTGCTTACATGAGTAATTGCGAAACTATCATCTCCTCATATGCTCAGGTGAGAAAAGCTTTGGCACACTTTTCCTCCCATAAAATGAGCTTAATAAAGGAAGTTAAACATTACAGGGTTCTCCTCTAACACCACTCCACCACCAGAGACAGGTGGCCAGAATAGGAGAACAGGAAGACTGTCTACTTGCAGGTAACAATCCTTACTATAGAATACTGATATTCTGAAAATCCAGAGTATTGTCCTGATACTGTCCTTACTCCAGGATGTAACTCTTATACAAGTTATTGCACAGATACCAATAGAATGATCTATGTCAATGCACTTCTTGCAAGTGTCCTCTTCACTGTTCAGGCAGATACTGGAAATGTACAGCTGGCTGGAATATCCTAACATAACGAAACCCTGACATGCCTACTGCAATTATGCAGATCAGTTTTACTGAAACAATTCTGGTCCACACTGAAATCAATGTGGACATATTATAGTGTGAGCACATATCTCTCAGAAATATAGCAATCCTATGTCAGAGGAACCACAGGATCAATTTTTATTACTGCAGGGGATGTAGTATGCTGTATTCCTGAAGAAGTTGATGTATACGAGACAAAAGTATCTCTGTGGGGGTTTACCCTACTGAGTCAAACTGAAAACCTTTACAATTCTCCTGATATACAGACCTCTGGGATCTGCCTCCTTCCAGAAGATTTCATCTTCTGTAGCTGATTACATATTTAGCCGTTCTAAGGATGTATTTTCTAGGCTTTGGGAAAACAGTTTGCACCAGCTAAACACTGCATGAGAACTGCCACGTACAGTCATTCCCACTTTGCAGTTTTTGCCACAGGTTTGTGATTTCATAAATGTTGTTCTGTATGCAAATAAAATAATCAAGTAAAATAATATGGAAAATGTATTACATGAAAAAGAATTAGATGTCACAAGAAAAGGAGCTCTCTATAACTAAGCCAACCTGACATACTTCTTATGAAGCTCCACTTGGTAATAGTAGATTACTTTTTAGTTAATTTGCTAGTAAGTTTCAATAATCTTTCTCTTGAATTGAAAGTAAGAATGCTTAATTTATTGGGTAATTGGTTAACTTTTTCCCTATTGAGTCTCCAAAGTGAATACAGATAATTAATTTAATATACTCTTTATGTCTTAGTTCAAGTAAGATTACTTCACCACTACTTTGTAACCCAAATTGCCATGCTATGCCTAGAACTGGTTAACAGTTCCAGACATGTTAGCAACAATTTGTTACAGTGAGTGCCAAGATGGAAAATGGAAGGGATTGACCAACCCAAATAAACAAACAATGCAATTCAAGAACAATTTTGAGCTCACCAGGGAGCTGAAAATCTATTCCAAATGCTGCTTCAATTACGTGTTGTATAAATCCTCTAAAGATTTTTTCCAAAACTACACTCTGCAAGCTCATGGCAACATAGGTTGCATAACAATTTTATAAAACATTAAAAATGAAACTTCATAATGCTTTTAATACTAAAAGATTGATGATAAGTAGTGATCTACAACAAATTTGGAGTGTTAACATTTTTCATTATCCAACTTCTGCAGAACCCTGAGAACTCTGCAAATTCAAAAGATAACGAAACTTTCTCTAAATAGTCTAATGCACAGGTTAGAGAAATTGGAAGTTATGTGTTGAATTCCAGTTTCTCTGACTTGGTGCTTACAGTTTGTCCTTGACCTTTCTGTCATTATTTTGTCCTTCTCTCTGAGATCCTTTCTTGTCCCTGACTTATCAGTGTCAATAAGCAGCATGAATTAACTTATGTTGAACTCTTGACTGCTTCCACTACTTCAAATGTTAATGTTATCCAGGCCTAACGCTGGCCTTCAGTATTACTGCCCTATACCAAAAGCTCCAATGTGAACATACCTTAAATTGTCAGGGTAGTTCCTGAAGATAAAGTAATTAAAATGTAACAGTTGTAGGGCAGGTGATTATAGGAAACAGATTAAAATTAATGGGGAAAAAAACAATTAAATATTGGTATTGAAATGAGTTTTTCCATCTTTAGGAAAGGCCTTCTATCAATTTTCCACACCTTTTCTCTCAAAGTCTCTTCAGAATCACAATCAATAAAAAGATGAATGCTTCTGTGTCACATCAAGGAAGCAAAAGTTTTTATGCAATCCTTATACTAAGCTAAGAGTAATAAGCAAAAAAATTAACTTTTAGATATACATAGTATAGAAGATTCTGAAGTCTAATGTAATGTGCAATGGATTAGTATTTTTATTACAAACAGTTCGAGAGCTGTCAAAGTACAGATATAAATAGATACAGCCAAATTAACTTTAATCTATAGTTGGTATTTGCAATCTCACTACACAGACAAAAAGCTCAGCCTAGACAGCTTAAACTTAACTCAGCAGCACAGCAAACACTATAACGTGCTACTACAATTAATGGTTACAGGTACCCAAATGAATTAATTTAGAACTAGATCAAGCATAGCTTTGGCAGTCATGATTTCTGTTATGAATTTTAGGAAAGAAATAAAGGTCCAGAAACCGAAATTTACTCTGGACTCTAATTACAGAATTTATCCTTAAAGAGGAGTTTAACATAAACTAGCTTGTTGTCCAAAATTGCAGGTTTACAAGAAAAAGAAAAAAAAAACCAACCACAAACATATGTTTCTATACTGAGTCAGACCTTCCTGTCACCCATGATGATCAATAGCAGACACCTCGGGAAGGGTGCAAGTATAAGCATACAGTAACACTTCACTGGTAGACTGTCCAAGCCTTCACCAAACTGAGATGAGAATTGGTACATTTGGGGTAAATGATGGGTATTTCTCCATGAATTTATCTTTTTGACCCAGTGTAATCTTTCAGTATTCATACCATCTTGAGGCAATGAATCCAGTGGTTTAACTTACATTGTGTGAGGCTATGCTATGAACTTGCCATTTGATAATTTCCTTCAATATCCCCTAGTTCTTCTATTAAGAGACAGTAAACAATTGCTCTTTGTTTACCTTGCTACTCATGAGTTTATAGACTCAGATGTCTTTTTCAGGCTGACTAGTCTGTTTACTCCTATGTTGTATGAAAGCTGTTCTCTACCATTGATCATCTTTTGCCCTTTTCTGTATTTTCCTGAGTTCTACTATGCTATTTTCAAGATGGAAGGGATGGAAGAGAGATCAATGTGACCTAGATGCAGCAGCACAATCATGATCTATTTTGTTCTTTATCCCTCTGTAATAATTCCTAACACTGTATTTGTACCATCAAAACTTAGTTGATTTAAGTCTTTGAAGATGGATCTTGTAAAGAGTCTTCTGGAAATCCAAATAGGTTATATCAACGTGACAACTCTCGTGAATACGTTCAATGACACTCTCAGAGAACATAATTTTGTGAGCTGTAAGTTCTCTTTACAAGTCCTGTTGATTATTCTAAGTATGTAATGTTTAGCAATGCAGCCATGAATTCTATTCTTCATTATAGGTTCCACTGGTTTCCTGAATACAGACTTTATCTTACTGATCTGTAGTTGCATGCAGAAATCTCTCTCTCTTCCTCTCCCCCGCTCCCCGAGCATATGTTTGCTATGCATTGTTTCACCATACGAGTTTCTTCGAAATACTTAGGTAAATACCATTTTGACCCGGGATTTGTTACTGTATTGTTGATTTGACCTATAAGCTCTTCCTTGGTTTAAATCAGATCTTTAGAACCACTATCAAGACAGTTTTGTTATGGAAAGCTACTTATGCTCCACTATAGCAAGTGTAGGTGCAACGGATTTAGCTAATCTGCTATGACTTTATCTTCTCTAAGCTTCCTTTTATACCTTTGACACATGTCAGTCTTTGCTATCTGTCTGGTCTTGATGTGCTTGGAAAAGTATTTATTATTCTTCATCAGGTTGTTCCTCAAATTTGTTTTTGATAGCAGTATTTTACCCAAGTCCTGTGAACTGCCACAATCAAGTTCAGACTTCTCTTGTGGGTTCCCTGATTTCTATTCCAGAGCAGCCATGTGCAATACCATAGGAAGTTTGAGCATTGCGTCCCAGCATTACATTTATGCACTCTACCTCATGTAACTGAAGTGCTCCATTATTAGTGTGTCCATACCCTCACAGCATTCCCACCTCCCACAATACATCAGTCATTGTGGCCATACTGTTCAGCCAGTAAGAAAATGACCTTTTTACTATCTTTATGCTACTTATGCACTGTTTGTACATTAGATTTGCAGGTTTAGTATAGAGGGACTGTTATTTCATCAATACAGTTTATCTTTGATTTCACACATGACATCAATTCTCCCTTGACGGAACCCATTATATTTTTCTTACATAGACATCCCACTATTTCCAGTTCCCTAATATCACTGCCTTCCTGGATAAGCAGCATATGTTTGGTTTGATTTCCTGCTTTTCCATGCTTTAGTACTCTGTTTAGACTATTTGTGTTAAATTTGTGCATTGCCTACCTAATGATATTATTATATAGAAGCTATCACCTGAAGACATACATAACTCTCTTCTTTTAAACTGTTGGTATTAGACATTGTGGTATTTTTATTCAGTGTTCTTAGTGAGAAATCTGTGAAAGTTATTACAATAGAACTTCACATTACAGCACGTATACTAACAAACTTTATGGGAAATTGTAAAGAAGGAGAAAATAAAAAGTAAGATCTGCATGAGTTGTCTCTTTGAATGCAGCTAATTCTACTTGAAATGCTTCAGGGTCATCATATTTAATCATGAAATATATAGGCTAGCTTTCCTTCCACTTCAAGGCTCCTTCCACCATAATAAT
Source organism: Buteo buteo (assembly GCF_964188355.1). Taxonomy (NCBI): domain Eukaryota; kingdom Metazoa; phylum Chordata; class Aves; order Accipitriformes; family Accipitridae; genus Buteo; species Buteo buteo. The sequence goes on along the minus strand of NC_134171.1, from coordinate 69,210,095 downwards.
GTCACCTTTGCATAGTTTTTTACCCAGGCCAGCCAAGGCCACGTGTAGAAGGAAATTACAAAACTATTCAAATTCTGCCTGCAATCTCCAATAGAGAGGCACATCTCTTAAAACAATCAGCTCAGAAACTGTTAACAGTGTCATGGATGGGGCTGTTCTTCCTGCTTGTTATTTATGCTGTCCGCTACATTACAGAATCACAGGCTCACAGAATGGCTGAGGTTGAAAGGGACCTCTGGAGGTCATCTTGTACAACCCCCCTGCTCAAGCAGGGCTACCTAGAGCTGGTTGCTTGGGACCATGTCCATTTAGGTCTTGAATACGTCCAAGTATGTAGACTCCACAACATCTCTGGACAATCTGTTGCAATGCTGTCACCCTTACAGTAAAAAAAAAAATTCCTTAGGTTCAGACATTTTCTTCTGTTTCCTTACATGTAGATGTGGCACTTACAGACATGGTTTAGTGGTGGACTTGGCAGTGTTAGGTTTATGGTCAGACTCGATGATCTTAAAGGTCTTTTCCAACCCAAATGATGATGCTATGATTCTTCTGTTCAGTTATTATAAAACTTAGTTTTAGTTTTTTGTAAAACTTAGTTTTAGTTGCTTGAAATTTGCATACTAATTTTTGAGTCAAAATTTTTCATGCCAGTCATCTTCCTTATGCCAAAGATGTGTTTTCTTATAAGAAAATATCAACAATCACTCATTCTCTTCCAAAAACATGTCTACAAGTCCTATCAGGCTTTCACCTGCAATGTTCTTGCCCAGATACTTAGAAGCAGGTACTTAAAAGTAGCATGGTGTCTCTAGGATGCAACTTTCATTGCCTTGTGGAACTCCAAAGCAGGTCAAAGTACAATTACCCGGAAAAATCATCAGTGTAAGTCATTAGTAATGCCTTTGGTTTTAGGGGCCAGAATCCCCAAGACACCATTTCCACTGAAACTCTCACAGATTTCTTTTTAAAATTTTCTTTAAAAATTAAACTTTGCAGCTTTAATTTTTCACTGCTGATTCTTGGGCTTTTTTTCACTGTAACTCCTTTTTTAAATTGCTGTATTTGTTCTTAATCACAGATGACACTCAGAGTAATAGGCATCTCACAGCATAAAGGTTTGTTCCTTTATGTTTTCTAGGGACAGTTATGTTTGGGAGGTCTTGTTCACAACCAGCAAGGCTAAGTTCTGCCTACTTTGTATTTTGCTAAGTGAATGACTGCCTTCTTCAAAAAGTAGTATCAATAGTCCAGTCCTATTTATCATGCCATCCTGTTTCAAGTGTATTACAGTATGTAGGTACTTGAACATACATGTACAGTGTTCACAACTGCCTCTGTATGCTCCAGAATTGCACATGGATTCACATAAACTGTACATATTTGGGACTTTGCATCTTTCTCACAAATAAAAAGGGTATTTCTCCTTGCTTAATTCAATTTATGAAGTGTACTTAGATGTGTTAAGGGTGTCTGGTTTCTGAATACTGCAAAACCATAAAAGTGTACATTTTTGAAGCTGATTATATATTTTTTCTTTAACTGTATGTGTAACTGTAGCTGAATGAATTTTCCTTTAAGCTTACCAAAAGGAATCTTCTTGGGAATGATAAAGCATGAAAGTTTTGTCTACAAAATGTATTACTGCAGAATCATAGAATTAAATAAAAATAGTGTTTTGCAAGGGAAATATGTAATTTTGAAGATAATTATGTACACTTTACTCTAGCAAAACTCAGACTGAAATGGACTTAACTGCTGTTTTACATGCTAAACTGGATTCTTGGAAGTCAGTGGAAGCTTTGTCTGAGTAAGCAGGGTAAGGACCAGATACTTAAGACATGAGTTGATTTTTTCTTTCAGTTATTGTCTGCGCGTCTCTCAGAACTGAATTAACCATTTGACTCAAAATTTTTTTCTGAATTATGTGAAAGCAGCTCCCAGCCAAATCCATGGGAGTGCTCACATGCACCTGGGACTGCTGGCTCAGAGAATAGGACCAAGCCTGTTGTGATAACGATCCCCTGATGTATAAATGCTCTGTGTTTATTGATGTAAAAACTCTCCACAAATTAACTGAAACAATCAAGTTCAGTATTCCTGCCCCATGACTGGAATGCCAGCTGTAGCACACTAGGAGTTTGAGATGACTAATGTGAACCTTTTTGCTGTAGTTCTCTCTTTGCCACCTCATATGGACTTCCTTCAAAATACACCAGAAGAAATTTCCTGTTACTTTAGCTTTGAACTACTTCAAGCACACACAGAACAAACAATATTCCTACCTGAAACATGAAATGAGCTTATGCCAAACTCCAAGTAGCACAGGTGTCAGAGGCAAGTGTAGGAGAAAAAAAGCAATTATATAGAAAAGCTCAATTTTCAATGGCCGCTGATATTTTTGTTTCCAATGGAAGTTAGCAAATGCTAAAGTTTGACAAGGTCTAGCAGTGGATAACAGTCCAAAGAAATGCTACAGACTCACTTGGATTCACTTCCTCTAGCCATGGTAACTGAGAGCTGAATTTGGCCCATGACGACTCCGCTACGTTTCTCCTTCTGGGCAATGTGTGTCTAAACACTTTGTAGATACAAAATATTTTGTTGTGGTTTTAAGTAAATGTAAGTATGGTTTAGTGTCTGGCAAAATCAAAGTATACTTGCATTAGAATAGGCATAGCTAATTTATAAAACAATATTAGGAATCATATTGCTGGTAAAAGAAAACAATTTCTTAAACAGAGGAAAGTGCTAAACCAGTGTAAGACACAGAACTGAATTTCTTGTATTTGTAAGAAAACCAAGGAAAAATATTGCTGGGTTCATTCAGAGGCTAGTTTCTATATTGTAGGTATTTTGGAATCCTGTAGTGAAATCTCTCTTTGGGAATTGCACTACTCTTCTGTCCAGCACTCAAAGTTTATTAAAGTTTTGTGGGAAAAAAGCTGTTTGGCAGCATCCCAGTCCATAAGGGTCTGAGAATAATGTGCCAGAAAGACTCGGGAGGCCTAAAAAGCCACTTTAAAATATGGAAAAGCTTTTTTTTTCTTTTTCCTTCCAGAGGCCCAGTTCAGGGGGTTTCAGTCTGTTTCACGGATTTTTCTAAGCTGCAGCACAAAAGCAAGCAATTTGTTACAGGCACCCAAAAAGTCTCTAATATTATCATGTTTAAACAACAGTGCTGCTTTAGAAGGAAAGGTTTTGGTTTTATGTTTTTTTACAGTTATTGAAAAACTTTTTTTTTCCACTAATAGCTAATAGCTGTCTATTTGTAGGTAGGCAGAACTGTATTTAGTGTGAAGATTATCTTCCAGTCACATTACTGTTTACATGTTGGCAGGGATCAAAGTCTATTTTCATCTTTACAACTCTTCATATCTCTTTATACCAACATTCCCCAAAAAGCGAAAACTTTGTATTATGATTTTGTTCCATGATGAATGCCTAGTCATATGCACAAGCTGTTACAAATATTTTAACTAAACATATCCCTGCAAGGATAAAAGCAAAATCATGCATGTATTCTGGAAAGAAAAGCCTGTTTACTTAACAGACCACATCTCAGAGCATTTGAATTTAAATCACTATAAAATTCCTTTTAATTAATTTGTTTTAAAGTATTGAGACAGGTACTGACTTGGGAGAAATAGCATATTTGACAAATCACAGCAGAAATGCATGCGTTTTAGGTATAATAGGTATTATACAGGAAACTTGCCAAAAAATTTCTTCTTCCATTAATACTTGGAGCCCAATTCTGATTTCATTAACATCACAAGGATTTTTCCCTTTGAGGTCTGAAGAAGAAAATCAGGCTTAGACTATGTTTCTTATCTCGGCATTTTAAGAACTGACCACAAGCCTGGAGAGAAACAGAGAAAGAAAGCAAGAGAGAAGGGGAGAGAGATTCTGTTCGTTCTGTTGTATCATACAAACCAGCAGTGTGCCCAGGTGGCCAAGAAGGTCAATGGCATCCTGGCTTGTGTCAGCAATAGTGTGGCCAGCAGGAGCAGGGAAGTGATTGTCCCCTGTACTTGGCACTTGTGAGGCTGCACCTCGAGTACTGTGTTCAGTTTTGGGTCCCTCACCACAAGAAATACATTTAGGTGCTGGAACGTGTCCAGAGAAGGACAGTGAAGCTGGTGAAAGGTCTAGAGAACATGTCTTCTGAGGATGTCTCTTTTCCCAAGTAACAACTGATAGGACAAGAGGAAATGACCTCAAGTTGCACCAGGGGAGGTTTAGATTGGATATTAGGAAAAATCTCTTCACTGAAAGGGCTATCAAGCATTGGAACTGGCTGCCCAGGGAAGTGGTTGAGTCACCAACCCTGGAGGTATTTAAAAGACCTGTAGATGTGGCACTTAGGGACATGGTTTAGTGGTGGACTTGGCAGTGCTAGGTTAACAGCTGGACTTGATGATGTTGAAGGTCTTTTCCAACCTAAATGATTCTATGATTCTGTGATTCTATCTGTCAGATTCCTATTGCTGAACCTAGGACAGATCTAGAAAAAGACAAAGCACTGCACTCTGAAGTATCACACCGTCTGATTTTCATCTTCCTGGCCTGCATAATTGAATTCAGAGTTTAGAGTCTTTATACAGTGCATGAAGGAAAGTTTTTGCATTTGGTACACCCACAAAAGTCATAATGTTGTATAGGGAGCAGACTAATATAAGCGGGCAGTCACTGAAGACCACTCTGTCTTAGGTTCTAGTCTCAACTCCAACAACTATTTTGGTACTTATCCAGGACTGAATATTTCTCTATTTTCTGCAAAATTTGACAACAGTTCCTCTTTCTCACCAATGTGCCATAACTGCAAGACTTAAATGCTGATGGCGAATAGTGAATATCTTCTTTGGAAAGCGAAATTGAAGATGAGAGAATCCTTCCTACATTCTAAAAAGTCTGCTGCCTGCTGATGGAAGCATGGTCCAAAGAAGGGATTTAGTCCTTTCAGACAGACAAGGGAATTGAACCTGGATCTCATCCACATTTCTGTCTGTTCTAAGCACTGAGCTACAGTCTGAAGGGAAACACACTTTCTTCCACTGTGGGGCCAGCTGTTGCTGCGGGGTCCTGGCTTACTACGCATTTTCAGAGCTCACCCACTGGATGGAACTCTGCAGAGAGACATGCAGAGGAATGCTTCCTTTCTGGACATCTACTGGGCATTAGCCTCAGTTAATTACTAGGCTGCTCAGTTCTATTAAGGCTTAAGTACCTTTGAGAGCATGAATGAGCACTTCTGGAGTACTTTATGCACCTTGTAATAAAAAAACGCCTGAGCTTCCATTCAAACTGAGGTACCTCCAGGGTTAAGTGGCAGACGTGTAAACATTTTTAGGACTGCAATTTTGACCCAGGGCATCTAAATTCCACCTGACTTAAGCATCAGGTGTTTATGTCCTTTTCTGGGCCTCATCCCAGATTAGAATCAACCGCTCAGAAATAATCATAATATCTGCATAATGCTCATTTTTCAGAACGATTTATAAATATTAAGTAATTAATCTTCATATTGCCCCTGGACAAATATTTCCATTTTACATATATAAAAAATTGTGATAAATTGCCATAGGCTACAACTGAGTCAGCACCAGAATTAGAATGGAGAAATTCCTGGCGCTCAGACTAGAACTCAGTTCATCCTCTCAGAAGAAATAAAAGAGAGAAAATCTTACTCTTCAGAAGAAAGAGTTGTTATGCTGACATGTCTTAATTGACCAAGGACTTTTTCTTTTTAAGTGGTTTACGTTGTGAGATTTTTTTTTTTTCAAAGAATACACAAAACTTTTCAGTGCTACCTTTCAATTCTGGTAGACTATTAGCAACATAGATAGGTAAATAAACAAGAAAGCATGATCAAAACTTATCTTTAGTAAACCTCAGTTCTTGAGTGGTGTTAGAAGGAATGATTGGAAATACTATGTTTAATATTATGCAAGCTGGATGCATCAGTTAGACAATCACTCAAATTAAAGGCTTATTAGATCATTTAATCACTACCAGTAACAGCATTGTCTATACTACATAAACATTGAAGTATTTTAGGAATCTTTAAAATTTTATGCTCCTGCTGTTTTTTAAGATGGAAAATCTGGAAAAAAAACCCCAAACAAACAAAAGTAGGCTTGTTTCTCCCTTCCTTGCTGAAGGAATTCTGTAATTCTGGATGCCCACAAGAATTGTTGCTGGCTTGAAAAGACTGCGTGCTACCAAGCCCTTCGCATCATATTCTTGGCTTCAACAGTTAAAACAAATCCATCCGTAAGTTCTCTTGCATGGCTTATCAATCTACTTTCTACATACACAACTTAAGAGTATGTTAGCCACTATAAAGTAGCAAGTGCTGGAAAATCCTGACATATGAAACAATTCCTAGGCTAAAGTACCCAAACTGGCAAAATATGTCAGTATTACTGAAATAACAAATCGCAAACTTTAACAACCATGCTTCAATTGTTTCCATCATAACAATTTTCAGAACTCTACATCTTTATAAATCTACATTGTTTTACAGCCAGTAATTCAGTATCTCAGTTTAAATCCACAAATCTTAGTTTAGCACTGTTTGATACATATTTACAACAAGCAAGAGAATACCAAGAGGTATTTTGTTATATTTTGTTATAGAACACATATTTTATTTTTTTTGTGTAAAGATGTTGCATGTATTGCACATATGCACATGAGGTCTTACCACAGAGACCAAACCTTGCAACAATACACATAATTTCCAGCAATAAAAGTTCTAATGTTGGATATTCAATAAATTGAATATAGTCATGGCTGTGACACTCCTTTAGTGAACTCTCACTTCAAGTATGTCTGCTAAGGATATTTGCATGATAGGAAAATTTTCCTATAATTCAAATACCCCACTCCTTTCCTTACAAAAAACTATATTTTGTACTTTTCTGAAATCGCCAAATGAGAATATGAGGTTCTTATGTTTACATTACACGTCAGAATTTTGAAACTTGTTTCTTAAATACCAGGGCTTCAATTTTAGGCCAACAGCACATCCTAGTGGTTATTCACACTATTCTATGGTATTTGGTTTACACAATACCTCAGTTACAGCTGCATAAATACTCTTCCGATATCCTTCAATGCATTTACTTTTCTTCTTTCCCTTTACGGAACAACTAAGAATGACGTTGGGATTTTGGAATGAAGTGTGAGTTAATAAAACTGAGCTAATTCAGGAACATGGAAGACTTTAAAATTGGTTCTACACATCTTTTAAACAAAAACATGCTTCTGAATATCTATCATTTTAGCTATTTTTAGGCAGAACATACAATGAACAGTAGTGCAGTTTGTCCTTTTTTTTTCATTTTCCAACAGGAAAAAACAACATCTCTGTGTTTACTTCAGTTTCATCTGAGCAGCTTTACCTGTGAAACACGAGTAAAGGGCTATACACGTTCCTAAGTACTTAGCTAGTCAATAAAAGTATAAATTTAGTAATCAAAAATGTATCTATTATAGCATTTTAATGTGGGGGGTTTTGCCAGTCAAGTATGCAGCACAATCAGATAGCTGTCTGTTGAAGCAGGCAGCAGTCAAGAGAAAATGGAAATAAAATGCTGCTTAAATGTGTTAAAACAACATTTTGTAAAAGCTCCATTTAGAGATTTTTTTTAAAATGACTTCTTATGTGATGGGCTGTGAAATATGGAACACCTATATGGAAAATCTTGAAGATATTTTTCCTCAGGTAAATTCACAATTTTGCATAGCTGCAAAACCTTTCATTATATTTCTCACTCTCTGATATTATCATATTTATAATGTGTATCTTCTCAGTAGTAAACATCAGGTAACATGTTTGTCTCTTAAAGGAACAGACCTATAAAAGGAGTACTATATCCCTGACAAGTTCTATAGGCTGAATTTCTGGTGACAGGGCCAGAAGGCATGTCCTATGAGGGAGGAGCGGCTATGGACTTTGGGTTTGTCTAGCTTGGAGAAAAGGAGGCTGAGGGACGACCTCATTGCTTTCTACAGCTTTCTGAGGAGGAGAAGTGGAGAGGGAGCTGCTGATCTCTTCTCCCTGGGATCCAGTGACAGGATGCATGGGAACGGTTCAGAGCTGTGCCAGGGGAGGTTTAGACTGGACATTAGGAAGCATTTCTTTACCGAGAGGGTGGTCAAACACTGGAACAGGCCTCCTAGAGAGGTGGTCAATGCCCCAAGCCTGTCAGTGTTTAAGAGGCATTTGGACAATGCCCTTAATAACATGCTTTAACTTTTGGTCAGCCCTGAAGCAGTCAGGCAGTTGGACTAGATGATTGTTGTAGGTCCCTTCCAACTGAAATATTCTATTCTATTCTATTCTATTCTATTCTATTCTATTCTATTCTATTCTACCATTTGCCTGCTGAACATCTGTTTCTTGCTGTGGCAGTATTAATCAGAAGGAAGCACATTTTTGCAGCAGAAGCTGAAGGAGGGAAGGTTGTGACCGTGGAGTTGACCTTTCCGTGTTGTTCCTCCCTCATATTTGGGTTCACATATTTCTTTCCCCTTCTTGAATCAGTTTCAGTTATTCTAGGGTAATTTTATTGCCTGATATATTTTTGGTATTTTCTTCATGGTTAAGATGTTTAAAATCATATTATATGGGAGAAACACATTTTCTGCTACTAATGTATGGGTTTTCCAAAGTTCAAAAATCAGAACTCAGTTAAAAGGATCCCCAGTTTTCACTTTAGCTTCATGGTCTTCTGTTGCCTGACTCATGTTCAATATGTTAATGGCAAAGTTAATGTCTTAATTTGGCTGAGATGAAAACTTGCCCAGAAATAGTCCCTGTGCACCACTTACAGACGAGTCCATCCTTCCCTACAATGCTGAAGAACATACACAGGTCCCACATATTCTTTCCCAAGAAGGGGAGTGAGAGAAGGGAGAGGTTCCAGCAGTCAAAACTCCGTTAACAATCCCACATGAGTATGTATACTGTGTATTAAAGCTGTAGCTGCAAGGTCAGAGATGACAGAGAGGTTTTTTGATCACAGTTCACAAACATTTTCTGAATGAGCACTGACCATGGCTATAACAGCAGGAACAACCTAAGCAACAGTACTACCTGCTTTTCTACCAGGCCAGATCATTTCCTGGAATAACTTACATACCAGAGTTCAGGAATCCTTGTTGTAAACAAAACCTCAACAGTAACAAAGGGAGTTCTCAATAAAAACCTACTAACAGCTCAACAGAAAGGCACATGCAGGTAAAGGAGAAAAGATGAATTGCAGGTAATGCTATTTTCTATAAATTAATGTATTTTTATGTTTAATGAAATAAGTTGTGGTTGGAAGGGACCTCTGGTCATGGTCCACATGACAGTTTTCTTTCTTCACAGGTGATGGGGTATGGGAGTGATTTGTTTATATGATCTTTATCAGAGTTGAAAAATTTTGTTGTAGAGAAGGTGTTGAGCAGCTTCTTTTCCACCATATTATGCTGCCATATTATTCTGGCATAGATTTTATTCCTATGAAAGCCATAATCAGAGTGGATGAGGTTGGAAGGGACCTATGGAGGTCATCTTGTCCAACCCTCCTGCTCAAGCAGTGCTAGCTAGAGCTGGTTGCCTGGGACCATGTCCAGTTAGGTCTTGTGTATCTCCAAGAAGGGAGACTCCACAATCTCTCTGAGCAACCTGTTCCAGCGCTCAGTTGCTCTCAGATTAAGTGCGTGCTTCCTTAACAAATCATACCAAACAGTCCTTTTGTTACAGAAAACATCCCAAAATCTGTGAATTTTAATTTGTCCTTCATGTGGAGCATGGACTTTTAGCAAAGAGGTATACTGGCTCAGTTAAAACTGAATCTAAATGTTGTTTGTTCTTTATTGCAAGTTATACCTCATAAAATTTTGGAAAGGTTTTTGTATTACAGAATTCTACAGGGAGATCCTTCCTTTGAGAACCAAATGGCAAGAAGACTTCATAATAATCTTGCTGAATTTCCAAACATTTGGCACGCATTCTTTCACAGGAATGATAGATGTGCCCTTTCTGAGGAGTTGTGTATGAGGGTTACTTACACTTGATTATTTCATTTTCACTACTTCCTTTTACACAGCCCCTACTGTTAGATTGCTTAATATATTTTGAGGCATCATACATAAAATAAATGAATAAAACTCTATCAGTACTTTGCCAAGCAAAGACAGATGTCCATTAACTCCATTCACTGCAACAGGAGCTCATGTTCTAAAATGCCAAACAGCCTAGTGACAGCAGGTAGCTAACAAGTTCCCGACTAGCCAACATGCAAAAATCTGAATAACAATGAAAACAAAGAAGCCGCATCTTAAGTTGCGACCCAAACTGATGGTTACAGATGCTTCTGGATCCAAACAACAGCCATTCTCTTCAATGATCATGCACAAAAGAAACAAGGAAGTAATCAGAATGTGATGGCAGCATTTCCATAACAAAGATCAATTTCTTAGAACTGATGACAGCCCTCTAATAGAAAATTGATGATGGGAAGAAAAAAAGAAATTAAATTGACTTTTTAACTCTCATTAAGTTTTAATAAAATGAAATAAAAATGCACTAGAAAGGTTGCCAGTGTGAGTAAACACCAGAGTGGAGTGTGAACTAATCAGCTGTATGCTACTGGATGCGCACCTCGAAGAGCTGACAGTAATACCACCATCACACGAGAGGGGAAATCTGTGATTTTCACTCTATGAGAATTTGAGTTTAATCCTTACTGTCCACCCCACAGTAAAATTCTGATCAGGCAAGATGGACAGCCCAGTTATCACTATGCACTTGCATAATACAAAATAAGAAGGAAAATGAGGAAACCTATGAAACTAATAGCATATAAATAAAAATATAATTCATGAATAATATATACCACATAGTTTTCCAACCGCAATTATAAAATAGTCTATTTTCTTTGCCATTTTAATTTAGTAAATTATTTATAGGGTTCCATATACTAAGGAATAATCCCAGTTTATTATGTTTTGACATAACTCTCTTTTAAATAAATTTGAAATTCA